>NC_060124.1:341142271-342392271 GCF_021461395.2 Schistocerca americana
AGGTGTACGTGCCCGTCGACCTGGGACCGGACCGCAGCGACGCACGGATGCACGCCAAGACCGTAGGATCCTACGCAGTGCCGTAGGGGACCGCACCGCCACTTCCCAGCAAATTAGGGACACTGTTGCTCCTGGGGTATCGGCGAGGACCATTCGCAACCGTCTCCATGAAGCTGGGCTACGGTCCCGCACACCGTTAGGCCGTCTTCCGCTCACGCCCCAACATCGTGCAGCCCGCCTCTAGTGGTGTCGCGACAGGCGTGAATGGAGGGACGAATGGAGACGTGTCGTCTTCAGCGATGAGAGTCGCTTCTGCCTTGGTGCCAATGATGGTCGTATGCGTGTTTGGCGCCGTGCAGGTGAGCGCCACAATCAGGACTGCATACGACCGAGGCACACAGGGCCAACACCCGGCATCATGGTGTGGGGAGCGATCTCCTACACTGGCCGTACACCACTGGTGATCGTCGAGGGGACACTGAATAGTGCACGGTACATCCAAACCGTCATCGAACCCATCGTTCTACCATTCCTAGACCGGCAAGGGAACTTGCTGTTCCAACAGGACAATGCACGTCCGCATGTATCCCGTGCCACCCAACGTGCTCTAGAAGGTGTAAGTCAACTACCCTGGCCAGCAAGATCTCCGGATCTGTTCCCCATTGAGCATGTTTGGGACTGGATGAAGCGTCGTCTCACGCGGTCTTCACGTCCAGCACGAACGCTGGTCCAACTGAGGCGCCAGGTGGAAATGGCATGGCAAGCCGTTCCACAGGACTACATCCAGCATCTCTACGATCGTCTCCATGGGAGAATAGCAGCCTGCATTGCTGCGAAAGGTGGATATGCACTGTACTAGTGCCGACATTGTGCATGCTCTGTTGCCTGTGTCTATGTGCCTGTGGTTCTGTCAGTGTGATCATGTGATGTATCTGACCCCAGGAATGTGTCAATAAAGTTTCCCCTTCCTGGAACAATGAATTCACGGTGTTCTTATTTCAATTTCCAGGAGTGTAAAATAGACAAAGTACTTAATATATTGCACAAGGAGTTGCAACTTCTATCGTATTGTTTACCACGCTGTACAGTCTTTGATCGTACATCTAACGTACACTGAAATTGAGATGCATCAGAGCCGATCTAATTAATTTTTTTAAATGTTTTTCTGACTAATGCAGATCCATCTATGTTATCGGCTTTCCTTGTTTTCCCTGACGATTTTCCCTTTCGCTGTTTAACCTTCTGTTAAACACATTCGATGTAATTGTAACGAGCAGGGGGTAAAACATTATCAGAAAATAGGTAGGTATGCGAGATGTTCCTTGTTAGTACTGAAGCTGATGGTAATACTGTAGCCCTTACATCGCTGTCTCGGTTACACTATGGCAGAGTCTAGTTGACATCAGAGGCCTCCGATAATTACAATAAAGCTCTACTATCAACGAAATGAAAATTCTTGATCTCTGTTGAACAGAAAATATGATACCAAACAAATGGTTCAAATGGCTCTGAGCACTGTGCGACTTAACTTCTGAGGTCATCAGTCGCCTAGAACTTAGAACTAATTAAACCTAACTAACCTAAGGACGTCACACACATCCATTCCCGAGTCAGGATTCGAACCTGCGACAGTAGCGGTCGCTCGGTTCCAGACTGTAGCGCCTAGTACCGCACGGCCACTCCGGCCGGCGATACCAAACAAATTAAAAAAGAATTAGGTCAGTCTTTACTTTAAGGTGACACTCAAATACACCGAAGACCTTACGTGAGTCACAAAATTTAACTATGACGCGTCGCACATTCTCTACAACTAGTGTCTGCCTGCTCGTACTAGAAGAACAAAATTATTTCTGCGAGAGTGGTAGAATATATTTCCATATTATCAAAGTTCTGCATTGTTTCGTGACACCAATTAGAATGTGGCGTGTGCGCATTTGGTTTCACGTCATACACACAACCAATCCAGTCAATGAATCGACCTGTGCTTCACAGCTGTTATTGCCTCTCCTCCACACACCACAAAAATCCACTCTTGTCTCTCACAGAAGTCAAGAAGCGCTGACAAAAAAAAGTAAGGACATACCAACTGCAAAACGAGACATATATTCTGAAGGAACCGTCGAAACAGTATTTAGCAAAATTTTGCAAACAGTGAGTCAGTTTTGCAACGTTTCTCTGCAGCAACGTAACGGAAACGCTTCCATACCACATTTAATTTTTACCTACGCTTTCATCAATGCCGTAGTCAATATTCCGCCCGAAAGGCTCGTAATTGGCGTAATTAAAGTCTCATATTACAAAAGGTTACCGTTTCCATGTTTGCATGACTGAATACCTGAACAGATGGTTCTCGGATTTCAGTCGTCTCAGTTGACAGGCTATGCGTATAAATTGATGCGGCTGGTAACTCGAGAAGATATTACAGCAACAACGCACAGCGACAGTCTCCATCTGCGTTCAGGGTTCAAACGCTTGGTACGGGCTGCGTAATATTTGTTATACAAAATACGTACATTACACATGGACGCTATCATAGAGTTTAGTGACGTACTATTGTTTGTGAAAACTGCAACAACACGACAAAGGTGTCCAAAACGTGAACCAGTTAGAACAGTAAGAGGTAGTTGTTACACTTAAATACATACTTAATACGTTAATCGTTAATACATACTTGGCTCGAAGATATCCTCCTTCGTCACCATGTATGGCGACGGTGTTTAAAGTTCCCAGAACATATTTTCAGTACTTCTAATGAATAGCAACTAGGTATCATTTTGAATAGGAGCTTAAGTTCATAAACGTATCACTGTAATACAGGGTGATTCAAAAATAATACCACAACTTTAAAAATGTGTATTTAATGAGAGAAACATAATATAACCTTCTGTTATACATCATTACAAAGAGTATTTAAAAAGGATTTTTTTCACTCAAAAACAAGTTCAGAGATGTTCAATATGGCCCCCTCCAGACACTTGAGAAATATCAACCCGATACTCCAGCTTGTTCCACACTCTCTGTAGCATATCAGGCGTAACAGTTTGGATAGCTGCTGTTATTTCTCGTTTCAAATCATCAATGGTGGCTGGGAGAGGTGGCCGAAACACCACATCCTTAACATACCCCCATAAGAAAAAATCGCAGGGGATAAGATCAGGGCTTCTTGGAGGCCAGTGATGAAGTGCTCTGTCACGGGCTGCCTGGCGGCCGATCCATCGCCTCGGGTAGTTGACGTTCAGGTAGTTACGGACAGATAAGTGCCAATGTGGTGGCGCTCCATCCTGCTGAAATATGAATTGTTGTGCTTCTTGTTCGAGCTGAGGGAACAGCCAATTCTCTAACATCTCCAGATACTGTAGTCCAGTTACAGTAGCACCTTCGAAGAAAAAGGGACCAAAAACTTTATTGGCTGAAATGGCACAGAAAACGTTCACCTCAGGCGAGTCACGTTCATACTGAGTTGTTTCCCGCGGATTCTCAGTGCCCCATATACAGACATTGTGACGGTTGACTTTCCCGTTAGTGTGGAAAGTTGCTTCATCACTAAACACAATCTTTGAAACGAAAGATTCATCTGTTTCCATTTGAGCAAGGATAAAATCACAGAAATCGATTCTTTTAATCTTATCAGCTGCAGACAGTGCTTGAACCAATTTCAGACTATAAGGTTTCATAACTAACCTTTTTCGTAGGACTCTCCATACAGTTGATTGTGGAATTTGCAGCTCTCTGCTAGCTCTGCGAGTCGATTTTCCTGGGCTGCGAGCAAATGCTTGCTGGATGCGTGCTACATTTTCATCACTCGTTCTCGGCCGTCCAGAACTTTTCCCTTTGCATAAACACCCATTCTCTGTAAACTGTTTACACCAACGTTTAATACACCACCTATCAGGAGGTTTAACACCATACTTCGTTCGAAATGCACGCTGAACAACTGTCGTCGATTCACTTCTGCCGTACTCAATAACACAAAAAGCTTTCTGTTGAGCGGTCGCCATCTTAGTATCAACTGACGTTGACGCCTAGTCAACAGCGCCTCAAGCGAACAAATGTACAACTAAATGAAACTTTATAGCTCCCTTAATTCGCCGACAGATAGTGCTTAGCTCTGCCTCTTGTCATTGCAGAGTTTTAAATTCCTAAAGTTGTGGTATTCTTTTTGAATCACCCTGTATATTGATTATTCCTTGCTACTGTAGTGTTATCTTGAAGCTGTGAGAAAGGAGGACAGGCACTCCAAGGCGCAGGAGCAGAGGCGATGCTGAGGGCAGACGAAACTAGGAGAGATATTGTTACGTGAAGTAAACCGTAAGGGGAGAGCCCTGCGAAAATTCAGACGCCCCCACACGCGGTCCCAGGACGCTAGTTAATCTTCAAGGAATTAACATGTAATTTTCTAACCCTAGAACTAGCCTCCAGTGTATTAGTTAGTCCTGTCTGGAATAAATATTTCAAAACCCTGTTTGTCCAAGAGTCTCCACAACGAGTTCCCTACCGAGTCCCACCACCTGCGTTTCTAGTAAATGCCTGCCTGTACCAGTGGTGCCTCAGATAGAAGAAAACATTCACTGTGTATTGTCCTTCTGCCTTCTGCTCTATACCTCTCGGGAGCGCAGACTGACCAGTAACCCTTTTTCTCCCTCTCCACCTATGTCAGCACACGACATCATTTCTGCGCTACAGGAGCACTCATGTAAAACAACATATTCCTCTTTCTCCGCTGGTTGTATGACCGGTGATACCTCGTTATGAGTCTGTAACTTATGGCATTTAGTAAACCAACTTACTAACATGGTAAGAATTCTTGATGGTGAGGGACAAACAAAATGTATGGTATTCGTGCCTCAGATTATACACTTGGCATTTTTTCTTCAACAGACTGTCTGCAATCTGTTCCACTATTACTTAAATACTGGGATTTGACATTTGTACTGAAAGAGCTAGGCAGCCATGTATGACTTATCAGGATTGTTGAAAGCCGTCATCACTATTTCACCTGTCTCTAAGTTTGCTCCAACGGTATGGAAGTTGTGCGTTTCCAGGCTGGTTCCTATTTTTACCTGATAGATCCTAAGCTGAAGAAAAAGTATGTGATGGAAATTTAGAAATACAGGATCTTATAGATTTAGATATTAGAGTGACTCTAAACACCGCGTGAACTAGTTTGTAAGCAGCAAACGTTTGATACGAGTTCATGAATATTCCAAAGCGAAATCATATTTAAGAAACCCAAAACATCTTATATCTCAGTGCCGCAGAAATATTTATACAGAATCCCATAGTAAATTTATACGAGTCTGAATTCCTATTCTATTTCCCTTAAAGCATTACAACTGTAAAAAGTTACAGTAATTACAAGGTGGAGAGATATAAACAGGTTCTTAAAGGCAATATGTAGGGTTAAGGAAATGAATTATAAAATTTATTTACTCATACAGTAGAGTAATATACAGTTACTATAACATAAAAATCGCGAATTTGCAATTAATATTTAGTAGAGTGCATCGTATGTACGAAGTAGTGCTGAAAAGCGATGCCGCTGAATTTTTTGTGTGAAAACTCTAAAAGCTTTTTGAATAAAACAAACGTTATTTACATTCAACTTCTTTATTCTTCACGTGTACGTATCTAGTTCTCAACGTCATCCTCCCGGCTTCTAAAACATTTCCCTGAACGAGAGACCAGCTTGCTGATACCGTCAATATAGAACGTTGGTTGATGCAGCCACAACCTCACCTCCGCTTGCTCCGTTTCTTCACTATCAAAGTTAGGTCCTTGAAAGTTTTCTTTATGTTTTGGAAACAGATGAAAATCGAATGGGGGCCAGGACGGGACTGTATAGAGAGCGATGCAGGGTAGCGAACCCAAGACGTCGGATTGTTACGGATGTCGCAGCACTCATGTGTGGTCTGGAATTATCATGTTGAAGGAGGGAGTGCTCAGTGTGTGTATGAACTCTTCGAATTTGAAACTCTATTAGAGCAGGCTGTTTCTCACTCACAGATATAGTTATGTTACACACTGACATGGTACACTCTACAGTTCGGATCCTCTAGTGGTACAGGGTTGCAAATATACAGACATGAAGAATAAAAATGTAGAATTGTAATAAAATTTGTTTTATTTAGAAAGCCTTAGACGTTTTCCACATAGAAATTCAGAGGCTTACTTTTCAGTACGCCCTCGTAAAATACTTCTTTCTATATTTAATCACGTACGCTTCATTATTATTAAATATTTTGCCATCGAAAGTAGAATGCAATTTGATTACAGCTTTTTGTGTAGGTATAAAATTTTCTTCGCACCGTATTTATATCATACACTTTAACTGACATTAAAGTTACAGGCATTCATTTCATTACATCCTTATTGTTGTGTAATAATATTAAATTCACTAATTTTAAATTCATTCGTACGCATCAGATGTCTTTACAAAGTTATCAGGAGGATTGTAATGATACATTGCTGGAGGGTAATCTTCATTTTACCTATTCTTTACACAAACACTCTGTAATTTTAGGTTATCAAATATAGATTACTCGCTCAATTGACTCCTTTTGCAATGAGCCTGAAAAGCATTAAATGTGAACAAACTGCGTGGAGTAATACTTACTCATGTAATCAAATTTAAAAGTTTTAGAATATTGATTTCAGAGCAACATGTATGTACTGAAAAGGACCGCAACATATTTCCACAGTGTCTGGAGCGCACTTCTTCAATAGAAGAGAAGAACTAGTGCAAAATTGTGACAATATAAGATCATCATTATCACCTTCATGAAGTAGGCTGCACAACCTGTTCGGAAACAATTTTGTTCTCGGACGTCCGATTTTCGCTCTCGAGTGCGCTTGTAGTCCACGGTGATTCCGGGGCAAACGATCTCAATCTTGCTTTCGAAATCAAAAATCTGTAGCTCCTGTCTTATTTCTGTGTTCCGTGTTTTGTGCATCTGTCTGCACTCTTTGACAGCCTGAGAAATTTCATCTCAGCTGACATAATTTTCCTTCTGCCTTTCTTTGAGAATACCCACGTCTCATTTCCGTATAATACTACCGGAAACGCCACTGCTTTATAAAGTTTCTGTTCAGTTTTTTTTTCCGGTTTGCTGTTTCATAGTTCTGTGAATTCTTCCACCTATATATGTTTAAATTTTCAAAGTCTTATTTCTATGTCGTGATACATTTATGGGGATATTCCACATCCAAGATAGTTAAAGGATGGTACCCGCTCCAATATTTTGCCATTTGGAACTTATTACGTTTTTCCCTAGAAATGCAACATCTTTTGATTTACGTGGAGATATTATCAATCTATATTCTTCTGCTATACATCTGAAGAGATATGTAGATATGACCCTCTTTGTCAACTGGCTTGTCTGTTGCACAATAACAATGTTGTCTGCATATAAAAGAGTACTTAAACTATATTCCGGCGAGAGGATTATACCAGCTTGAAAAATCGTTTCCATTTTACTAGGACTTCGTCCACATAGATATTAGAAAGCGTTGGGGGGGAGAGAATATCCTCGCCTATATCATTTTTGTTTTCACTATTACTGTTATTTGCCTTCCTGTGTCAATAAACACAGATGTGATGCTATTGCTAGACTATCTGGTAAAACTTATGTGATCAAAATTTACCGCAGCACGTCTCTATTAAGGTCGTGAAATGCCTGCCGCGCGGGATTAGCCGAGCGGTCCAAGGCGCTGCAGTCATGGACTATGCGGCTGGTCCCGGCGGAGGTTCGAGTCCTCCCTCGGGCATGGGTGTGTGTGTGTTTGTCCTTAGGATAATTTAGGTTAAGTAGTGTGTAAGCTTAGAGACTGATGACCTTGGCAGTTAAGTCCCATAAGATTTCACACATATTTGAACATTTTTTTGTGAAACGCCTTTTCGAAATTCGACGAAGGCGATCTGAGTTTCGAAACCGAGTGGGGTAGCGCATATGTTAGCACACTGGACTTTCATTCGGGAGGATGACGGTTCGAAACCGCATCTGACCATCCTGATTTAGGTTTCCGTGAGTTCCTAAATCACTTAATACAAATGCCAGGATGACTCACTAGAAACGGCGGAAAGGCCGCTTTCAATCTTCATCCTTCCCTAATACGAGCTTTTGCTCCCTCTCTAACGACCTTTTGTCGACTGCATGTTAAACATTAATCTCATCCATGAGTTTCCAGAATTAATTCCCTTCTTTTCTTAATCATTTGTTTGACTATATAAATTCCATCTACTGCAGAGCGGCCCCCGTCTAAACTCATGAGTTCTTCGCTGTTGATAGTGTGTGCTATGCCCTTAAGCCCACTGTTGCTTATTCTAGAGTACATTTTACACGCACTGCCCAGCAAGTTAAAGCTGCTATAATTTTCGCATTGACTCCTGTCACCTTCTTTGTAAACAGGAATGATGATGGCATTTAACGAAGTCTCGGGTGTTCTTCCTTGTCTCCAGCACATATTCAGCTGTTGCATCGGTAATCAGAAAGAAGCTTCCACCATATTTCCTGCACTCCGCATTAATCCCGTCCAATCCTGCTGCTTTTCTGTTTTTTTCAGACTTTGACCGCGTCGACAGCCCCCTTAAGAGAGATTTTGTCTAATCTGAGAGGTTCATCTGCATATCCTTGCATTCTTATCTTCGACTGTTGTAACGTAGCCAGGGAAGAAATACATTCTGGTATAAACCAGAACAGCTGCAGATCAATGAATAGATCAAATACTGACGGGTTGGGAAAGTAGTGCAAGATATTTATTCTTTTCCAAATGATTTTTTATATTACGTATGCATTTTTGTCGGAGAAGCAGTGCGGCTTAGTCATTTATTGACCAGCCTTTGAGACGCATGCATTATGTCATACAATCCTTCTTTTCCGTTTTTCATGCAGTTCCGTTTCTCACATCTACACGGTGAAAATTAATGAACTATATGAAAAAAAAAACGTAAATTAGTTAGAAACTACGGCGAGCTCACACTTTATTCAACATGTAAATGTCATTACATGTTTTCAGATTTAGGTTATGACATGTATGATATGCCTACAATAATTGGCGATGATATGGCCAGACGAATAGCGAATTTCTGCATGACGTACTGATGAGTCGGAACATGATGATGTCGATGACTTCCTAAATGGCTGTTTTCAGGTTTTGTGGTTATTGCTGTGCACCTTGTCTCCAATATAGGACCACAAAAAAGATCTGGAGAATATGGCGGCTAATCGAGGCCCATTCCAGACGCCTCCTGGTACCCCGGAGCCAGAATGCAGTCCCCAAAGTGCTCCTCCAGGACATCAAACACTCTCCTGCTTCGATGGAATGGAGCCCCGTCTTGCACGAATCATATCTTGTCGAAATCACGGTCACTGGATAATGGGGATGAAATCATCCTCCAAACGCTTCACGTAGCGTTCGGTAATCACTGTACCATCAATCACGAGATTCTCAGAACCCCATATGCCCCAATTTGGCTTATTGACGAACCCATCCTAGTGAAAGTGGGCTTCGTCGCTAAACCAAACCATGCATGCGCATACTAATTCCCATAATGTCCCGCGGCCAAGTTCAGAAGTTATGACGATTTCATTTCATATAGTTCGTTGTCACCCTGTAGATTCACTTGGCATTTGGTTCATTAACTCTTATCACAATGCTTCGCGGATTTTAAAAATGGAGATTCTTTCGTTATAATTCTGTTCTATTACACTGTATATTTAATTGTTTATTGATTAGAACAAAATGTGAACTAAATGTTAATCATTTCTGTCCACTCTTTCATACGCTCCCAGTTAGGCCAACAATACATTGTATTAACTTTTCGTGTCAAATCTAAATCCCCTCTATTGGCATAAAACGCCAATTGAACGCTTCATTTGTGTGTGCGTGTGTGTGTGTGTGTGTGTGTGTGTGTGTGTGTGTGTGTGTGTGTGCACTTTTTATCACCAGATTTTAATTTTCAACACTTTTGCTACAGTACCATTTAGTATGATGTGCATATGACACTCGGGACAAACAGCTATCAGCTTCCATACACGGGACGCACTGACTTGGGTGAAACCCGTGCGTGGTAACTCACTGCTGCAGTACGCCATTGATCTGAGGGCACCCTCCGACACACAGCGAGCTACTGTTCCCCCAGTATCGCGTCTTTGGTAATCTCTTCCGTAACCCCTCAAACGCGCTGCTTGTATAATTTCACTTCTTCCTTCAAATGTGGTCAGCACACGAATTTTTGTAAACTATCCTGCAAGCAAATACATTTCAGGAATAAAGATTCAACTGTTACACAAATATAAGATACTTGTGGCCACAAGTCGATCATTCTCGATGGCACTGCTTGGAAAAGCAGCTATACTCGTGTCGAACACCAAAAGAGCCGTGTGTAACTAAGCATTTGTATTGAGGAATGTTGTGCACAATGGAAATAACTGCAGGATGCTGTTTACGATCTCACTAACAAAGTGGATCATTGTAATTTTGTTTAGCTTGCCCACTTTAGCAAGATTCAATGAAGACTGGAACTGCACTGCTGATATTTAAAACTGAAGGTCTGCGAGGGCGGCGTGCAACAAGTGTGAAATTTGTCATGAAGTGTACTACATTTGCCACTGTGTAAATGATTAGCATTTCAACTGGATTCGATATACATCTATGTCATTTCAAGCAACCTGCAATGTTCTATCTGACTTTTAAAAACCAGGGGTGAGATTTTCACAGTCCCTTGTACTGAGAGACGGTTTCACCAGAGGCCAAGGTGTTTTTATTTATTTATTTGCACGTCACGTTCTGCAAGACAAAATTGAGGAGCAATGCCCTCCAAGGTCATAGACTGTGTCAGTACATTAAAATACAGCATAAAAGCAATAACACATAAAAATAAAATGAATTCGAAAAAAGTCACTCCATAAGTTTAGGTAAACGTAATCAACAATACAACAAGAATCAGCTTCGAGTAATTCAAGAAATCGTACAAAGCTGACCTACAAATGCTCCTCCACTCACACAAGCATCCCTCACCAGACAATATGTGTAGTATGCTGTTCATATAACCCTGGGTGCGGTATGGGGCGCGGTGGGGCGGGTGGACTTCTGTCGCCTGCTGTGGGGTTGTGAACCTCTGAGGGCTACGGCGGGACGAAGCCTCTCCGTCGTTTCTATGTCTCCGGTTCAATACACAATCAACAATGCTCTCCATATTCCTCATTCCTGCCAATGAACAAAAATTTCCGACTACACTAAGTATTGCCGATATTCGGCCGTTTTTTGACCTCTGTTGGCTGTTATGCCACCAGCATAGTCGCCCATTTCCTTAACATAATTAATTTAAACGTGCCCGTGAGGGTAATGAAAGAGAAATGACTATTGTAAACGTTACACTGAAACTAATTACGTTGAAAATTTGAAAATCCTATTCAAACTTAAACCCTACAAACACAGTAGTTTCGTAGTCAGCAGGCTTAACGAATACAATGACGCAATTGTTTATTTTATGGTGTAAAAATTCACTTAGGTAAATGAGGTAAAATTCACACGAATGTTAATCTTACAGTTTTTATGTGCTCGAATAAGCCTGTGGCAATAAGGCTAACAGCGAAGATCAAGGAAAGGACGAATATGGGAAACAACTCGTTCAGTCGCAAATTTCTGTGTAGCGGTAGGAGGGACTGTAACGAGCAACATATTAGAAACACTGACCGGTGGGTATGAGTGTGGGAGTGGGGGTGCGTTTGAAGGTCATTTTGGATGTTTTTCTTGAGTAACTCAAAAACTACGGCCTCTGGAGAAAACGTTAAAAATTTAACTACATCAAATTTCCGACAAAGAGTTCCTGTTAATTCTTTATGTGTAGGACTAATAGCATATAGTGAGGGGGAGAATATGGAAATCTCGCGTGTCGTTTCGAAAGCCGGATATAACATTGCGGGTTGCATAAAACGACATCGCTAGGGGCAGCTCAATCACCCTTTGTAAGCGAAGCTATGCAGCACGTTTCTAATTCTGAAATCGTATTTGAGTGTTGTCTGTTTGTGAAGTAGAACGTCTACCGCCACGTGTCGGAATTCGACAGCAGCAGTATCGTAGCCTATCGAGACTGCTGTTAATCGATACGGAATATTGCTACTCGCGTTAGTCGGGGTCCCACGACCGTTATGCGAATATGAGGTCGAGAAGTACAGGAGAGCCAAAGTGAGGACTACGCCATGCAGAATCGAAACGGTCTCACTGCGGCCAGGGTCCGAGTGGACAGACATATTGTTCGCTCAGCAGAGCAGGATCCTACAATCACGTCATGTACCTTGAGCCGCGAAATGGGTCTGTTCACAGCAAGACAAGTATCCGTATGGACGGCGTGATGACATTTGGAGCACACTGTCAGCCAGCAACAATTACCGCAGCTTCCTTTGATGTGGATGCTGAGAGAAGCACTTTGGTAGTGGTACGCCCAAAGGCAGTACTGGCCACAGGAGTGGAGCCACTTCGCCGCGTTTCTGCATAAAGCTTCACGATGGACATACTCCTTTGTGCAGGCTCGAGGAGGACAGAACCCGTCATTTTGATACGGGTCCAGCATTTCCCACGATGCTTTGGAATGCCACTGGGTATGCAACAAGACCACGTCTGGTGCGCATATCCGATAATCTGGACTGCGAGTGTTACATTTACGACGTCTTAAATGAAGCAGTCAAAAAGGAATACAAACGTCTCAAAAATGAGATCGACAGGAAGTGCAAAATAGATAGGCAGGGATGGCTAGAAGACAAATGTAAGGATGTAGAGGCTTATCTCACTAGGGGCAAGATAGATACTGCCTACAGGAAAATTAAAGAGACCTTCGGAGAAAAGAGAGCCACTTGTATGAATATCAAGAGCTCAGGTGGAAACACAGTTCTAAGCAAAGAAGGGAAAGCAGAAAGGTGGAAGGAGTATATAGAGGGTCTATACAAGGGCGAAGTACTTGAGAACAATATTATGGAAATGGAAGAGGATGCAGATGAAGATGAAATGGGAAATACGATACTGCGTGAAGAGTTTGACAGAGCACAGAAAGACCTGAGTCGAAACAAGGCCCTGGGAGTAGGAACATTCCATTAGAACTACTGATGGCCTTGGGAGAGCCAGTCCTGACAAAACTCTACCATCTGGTGAGCAAGATGTATGAGACAGGCGAAATACCCTCAGACTTCAAGAAGAATATAATAATTCCAATACCAAAGAAAGCAGGTGTTGACAGCTGTGAAAATTAACGAACTATCAGTTTAATAAGTCACAGCTGCAAAATACTAACGCGAATGGAAAAACTGGTAGAAGCCGACCTCGGGGGAAGAAATTTGTCAGTTTGGATTCCATAGAAATGTTGGAACACGTGAGGCGATACTGACCTTACGACTAATCTTAGAAGAAAGATTAAGGAAAGGCAAACCTACGTTTCTAGCATTTGTAGACTTAGAGAAAGCTTTTGATAATGTTGACTGGAATACTCTCTTTCAAATTCTGAAGGTGGCAGGGGTAAAATACAGGGAGCGAAAGGCTATTTACAATTTGTACAGAAACCAGATGGCAGTTACAAGAGTCGAGGGGCACGAAAGGGAAGCAGTGGTTGGGAATCGAGTGAGACAGGGTTGTAGCCTCTCCCCGACGTTATTCAATCTGTATATTGAGCAAGCAGTGAAGGAAACAAAAGAAAAATTCCGAGTAGGTATTAAAATCCATGGAGAAGAAATAAAAACTTTGAGGTTCGCCGATGACATTGTAATTCTGTCAGGGACAGCAAAAGACTTGGAAGAGCAGTTGAACGGCATGGACAGTGTCTTGAAAGGAGGATATAAGATGAACATCAACAAAAGCAGAACTAGGATAATGTAGTCAAATTAAGTCGGGTGATGCTGAGGGAATTAGATTAGGAAATGAGACATTTAAAGTAGTAAAGGAGTTTTGCTATTTGAGGAGCAAAATAACTGATGATGGTCGAAGTAGAGAGGATATAAAATGTAGACTGGCAATGGCAAGGAAAGCGTTTCTGAAGAATAGAAATTTGTTAATATCGAGTGTAGATTTAAGTGTCAGGAAGTCGTTTCTGAAAGTATTTGTATGGAGTGTAGCCATGTATGGAAGTGAAACATGGACGATAAATAGTTCAGACAAGAAGAGAATAGAAGCTTTCGAAATGCGCTGCTACAGAAGAATGCTGAATATTAGATGGGTAGATCACATAATTAATGAGGAGTTATTGAACAGAATTGGGGAGGAGTTTGTGGCACAACTTGAAAAGAGGAAGGGATCGGTTGGTAGGACATTTTCTGAGGCATCAGGGGATCACAAATTTAGCACTGGGAGATGAAGAAGCTTGCACAGGATAGAGTAGCATGGAGAGCTGCATCAAACCAGTCTCAGGACTGAAGACCACAACAACAACAACAAGGCTGATGGCTGTACCCTATTTTCGTCGTTACATCGACGTTATCCTTCAAAAAGATACCGCCTGTTTCCAGTAGTGTCCCAGCCACTGAAAAAGATTGTTACGGCCTGCCGAGTGGCTGCGACACCACATCCCGCCAGCCAGTACAGATAACGGGCTCTGGCACAGAGTTGGAGCAGCCTCGAAAGGCGTTAACGCATCCGCTCTCCAGCTGTGTTCGACTCTTTGCTCATGATGTCACTGATATTGCCCAGGTGGCAACGATTTTTATTTTATTTATTTATTTATTTTTTTTTTTTTTTTTTTTGGTTCATCAGTCTTCTGCCTGGTATGATGCGGCCTGCCAAGAATTCCTCTCCTGTGCTAACCTCTTCATCACAGAGTAGCACTTGTAATACATCCTCAATTATTTGCTGGATGTATTCCAGTCTCTATCTTCCTCTACAGTGTTTGCTCTCAACAGCTCAATCTAGCACCACAGAAGTCATTACCAGATGTCTTAACAGATGTCCTATCATCCTGTCCCTTCTCCTTGTCAGCATTTTCCATATATTCCTTTCCTGTCCGATTCTGGGCAGAGCTTCCTCATCCCTTACCTTATCAGTCCTACTAATTTTCAACATTCTTCTGCAGCAATACGTCTCAAATGCTTCGATTCTCCTCTGTTCCGGTTTTCCCACAGTCTATGTTTCATTGCCACACAATTCTCAGAAATTTCTTACTCAAATTAAGGCTTAGTCTTGATACCAGTACATTACTCTTCATAGCAATCAATCCTGATGTGAAGTTTCTTGCTGTTCTCATTTCAGCTGCTTCTCATTACTTTCGTTTTTCTTCAATTTGCTCTCAATCCATATTCGACACTCATTATATTGTTCATCCCATTCAGCAGATCATGTAATTCTTCTTCACTTTCACTCAGGATACCAACGTCATCAGAGAATCTTATAATTGATATACCTTCGCATTGAATTTAAATTCCGCTCCTGAATCCTTCTTTTATTTCCAGCATTGCTTCTTCGATGTACAGATTGAACATCAGGGTTGAATGACCACATCCCTGTCTTACCAACTTTTTAATGCGAGCACTTCGTTACTAGTCGTCGACTCTCATTATTTCCTTTTGGCTCTTGTACATATGGTATATTACCCATCTCTTCCCACAGCTCACCCCTACTTTTCTCAGAATTTCGAACATCCTACACCATTTTTACATTGTCAAACGCTTTTTTCAGATCGACAAATCCTACGAACTCGACTTTTCAATCGCAACCGAAACGTCAGAATTGTCGCTCACGTGCCTTTACCTTTCCTAAAGCAAACCTGATCGTCATCTAACACGTCCTCAATTTTCTTTTCCGTTCTTCTGTATATTATTCTTGTCAGTAACTTGGATGCATGAGCTTTTAAGCTGATTGTGTCATAATTCTCGCACTTGTCAGCTCTCGCAGTCTTCGGAATTGAGTGGATAGATGCTTTTCCGAAAGTCAGATGGTGTGTCTGTCACCAGACTCGTACAGTGCACGCACCGACGTGAATTATCTTTTTATTGCCACTTCTCCCAATGGTTTTAGAAAGTCTGATGGAATGTTATTTATCCCTTCTGCCATAATTGATCTTAAGTCCTCCAAAGCTATATGTACTAAATTTTCCACCCTGTATGCCCTTCAATCACTTACAAATTTAACTACGTATCTTTCTTACTATACTGTTTATGTACAACTAAAATTTCGTTATTTGCTATCCTTCTTGGATTTCTATTTTGATGGCCAGCACTATATATTAATGAGCAATAAAGATTCACCCACGCAAGGAAAGGGGGGGGGGCCCTCCGGCCCACTTTTTGGAAGTACTTTAATAATCTAGCCAGTTTCTTTATACTTTAAAATTTTAAAAAAAATATTTATTGTTTTTAATGAATTCTTCTATCACATTCCATACATGTTTTAAAATTTTCAGTTAAACTCAACCCAAGAATTTAAGTCTCGGTAGCAGTTGTCAGTTTCCCCAGTAAATGTCATTCATATTTCCAGGTCAAGGCCTTAATTGCTCATCAGTATCTCTTTAGAAATTGTTTTTAGAGTAAAAGGCAACAACAATGAACGAAATGTCCTTTTTTATAATTTTTTGTGGTGGTCATTACGTCGGTAGTAAACGTTATTGAAAGTATGTTAGTATCGCTAACAGTGCGTTAAAAGATATTTTCTGGTTCTGGAACCTGATCACACGTCATATCTCTAAAAATAAAAATAAAAAATAAAAATAAAAAATCATGTATCATATCTCTAAAAATAATGTTTTTAATGGGGAAAGTCTCGGCTTCCCAAAGTCGCCAGTAAGGATTTTAATGGAAGAACTAGACCCCAGGGTTTTGGAAAATCGTACACTATTTATTGCACACACAATGATTTACTCAAAAAAAGTTTCAGAATTAAAACAATGAACTTTACTTGAAAATATAAAGTTTTTCTAAACTCAAAGTTTACGATTTCAAAACAAGAATTCGGCAATATAAAACTTTCAGATGATTTAATTTTATGATTTAACTTCAAGGAAATTCAAATTTTGTTTGATTGACTTTAAAAACTGCCCCATAGTGGGTAAGAGATCAGTTAGTGACATTTCAATTCACATGAACCAATCAATAACAATTTTAAGAACTAACAAATGGTCGAAAGAATGATAATTCCCAAAATTTATTTACAACATGAAACGAGTCCCAACGGGCGTGCCGGCCGCTGTGACCTAGTGGTTCTAGGCACTTCAGCTCGGAACCGCGCTGTTGCTACAGTCGCAGGTTCGAATCCTGCCTGGGGCATGGATGTGTGTGATGTCCTTACGTTGGTTACGTTTAAGTAGTTCTAAGTGTAGGGACTGATGACCTCAGATGTTAAGTGCAATAGTGCTCAGAGCCATTTGAACCATTTGAACCAATGGGCGCCAACGATACGAATAGTAGTTTTCCCCTAGAAAGAACCAAATGACGGTAATACAAGAACTCGGTCCAGAAAAGTAAGGGGATCACAACCTCTGCTCATTAAAATAATTTTAAACAATACGTGATAATCGCTATTACCGGGGATAAGAGACGCCCAGTAAATACCACGTGCAAAATTCTAACCAGCGCTCCCGCCCGTGCACAGCAGTATAAAAACCACAAACAATCAATTTTAGTATAGCTGCATTACTACATATGTATTAGTACACATTAAATTACAGACCTCCCAACCGCGTAGACATCAAATCAAATTTGACACAACCAAGTCCAGAAATCCTCAAGGAGCCTTTATGGGGTCCCACAGTTTCAACTAAGAGTACAAAATATAAATTAAGAACACACAGGGGGCTATAGCCAAATCAAGTGACCAAGAAATTTAAATCTTAAAACGCTGCGGTCAAAACCACATCAAAATTGCCGTAAAAATAGTTCAGAAATTATCCAGTTATAAATCTGCCTTGCAGTCATTGCTTATCCGGTGCAAAGGCAACACGAAAACTCCCCAGAAAGTATTTGACGGAATAACAAGGCTTTTAAATACAACCTCTGCTCCACAATACTTGGCGCTGCCTGGAACAGATTAAATGCCAGCACTGAGAGAGGGTAAAACAACAAATACCCACAATGATCAAGATTTTTAGGCTAACAATTTCAGTAAGCCATCTCGAGTATAACATGAATTTCTGTTCAGAACTACTCTGATCTTAACTCATTGTAACATCAGTCCACGCAATAAGACATGAATATGAATTCAGAGTTCAGGAGCAAACAGCAAACGGCATTTAAAACAATTTCAGGGTACACACATCTGGAGATATAGGGACCAGGAAATATGTACAGATTAAACGATGCAGCAAAGGAAAATCACCTTAAAACATTTGCAAGGGCCCATGTCTAACAGAATAAATTCTCCAATTGGCGGATGAGCAATCCAGGTCCACATAGCAACAGCCGTCAACGGCCCCCAAGTGCCAAGGTACCGCGGCTAGTCCACAACACACAAAGCACTGCCGACGCCCGGAAGATCGACGAACACATACGGAGGCACTTGCTAGGCTGGTACTGGCCTCACCTCTCTTCATCTGAGTACGCCATTTCGCGCTCAAGTCGCAACCGACGTCCGAAGATCTGAACAGAGGGCAAACGTCGATATACATAGAGCTGTCACCCCGCGCCAGTGTTGTTACTCCAATTTAACAACAATTGACGACTTTCATTTTTTAAAATTTTTTTAATTTGGCCACAAAGTCCCTACCCCCCCCCCCCCCCCCTCTCCCCCATCCTTTCGCAACACGCGTTGCGGAAAAGGCTTTGGTATTGCTACGGTTAACTGCGATATTTCTTTCTTGACAAAGGAAATCAGTTGCAACCTATTCAAAGAATTTTAAATTAGCGTTGACAGATTTAGGGGAACGTTCGGAAAAGTATATCGGTGGGTCTGGAAGGGAAATTAAGCCTCGGGCCTTCTAAGTGCGAGTTTAATATCTTAACCACTGTGCCACCTCAGTTGTTTGCCGCATTGCTTTGCTTTCTACATACATCATCACCGGATATCAGATTTTAAAAAAATTATGTCGATTGATTTGGGAAAAGTGATTAACGCTTCTATCTAAACTATTCCACAAGGTGCAGTGTGTCTGAACAGTGAATTGTATCATAAAACGAAGATATCGGAAGATACGAACAAAATATCTTTCATAGGCTTCAACCAAATCTCCGTTGGCGACGCTCACTTCGGCTAACGTCAATAAATTTGCTATAAACTGTCAGTGAATGATACTGTTAGGACAGATCAAACCACTGAAATCACATTCCTTGGATACGAAGCATGCAACTGCGCATTTCGACAACCATGCTGTCTATCCCATTTCTGATCAAACAGGTAGCATAATGTATCATCCACTGTGATGTTGTTAAAAACATAGATTGTGAGACGCTGCCTCATGCTTGGGGGAAGCAATTCGATTACTAAAGCCTAGACATAAAATCCACAACTTGTAAGGGGAACAAACAGAGTCTACATTCTATCCAATTAAGACATTATGCCAGTACGACCAATAATTCGACAAACAGACGTTCAGAGTCAACAGTTTCTCAATGGAGGACCAACAAAGAAGTAGTTGCTTAAAGAAATAAATAACCAAAGCAAAACCATGAGCCGTGGTGGCTCATATCGATAGTGACACTCTGGTGGTTTATCTTTCCTGCCGCGGTCGTCAGGGTGGTAAGCAGCGCCCTCTGGGGCCTACGCGACGTGTAACGAGGCGAGGTCCTGTGGGGGAGGTGCACCGGTACGTGGTGGAAGAGGGCTGTCGGGTTGACGCAGCGAGTGTGGGACCGGACCTATCGCATGGAGATATACAAGTTGGCTCTGAACGGAAGGCGCCGTAGCAAGCAGCGGGAAGCAGGCGTCCTGTAATTTGTGTGAAGGAGTAACGATTTTTGCATTGGATGTCCCAGTGGTTCCCGAGAGTTGCGGTGGCTGCTTTCGGAGAGGAGAATTGGTAGGAGCTTGTATCTACGCTCTTTTCCGTACGATGTTGCCGCCTGCCGTTATAAACGGGTGAAAATCAGGCCCTTGTATTGACTATACGGGAACTGGTGATGTGAAATTACATTTGTGATTGAGTCTCACTTGTACTGCGACAATTTAGAGGCGAAAACTGCGGTGGTTTCATTAGGTCTGGTTCTTTGCTGTGCAACTAAGGGAGTCAGTTATTTGGGGTAACTGAGGGAGCACCATTATCTTGGTCTAAGTGATACGTTCTCCACGTTTTGTCTATGGCTTTGCGAATCAAAATCGTGGAGAGTACACGTGTGAGTAATTTGCTATCGTATTGATGCTTATGTTGTAAAGACTGTTCTCTGGCGTGTTAAATCACGCGCTGATTTGTAACCAATCTAAGCAGAAGTTACCATTGCTTCTTGCTTATGTGCTACTGTCCTTGTGATTGGCATTGTTTGTCTTTTGATTGTGGGTGTGCACACGTCTAAAAAAAATTACGGCTACTATTCGTAAGGGTTGTCTAGTAAGGAAATTGTTCAAGCTTTTATCATATGCTGGTCTGTTCGCCTGTCTCATTGGCTTTCTACGCAGTAACTGAAGGAATGTATATGGTGGTTCAAGATTGTAGGCTGACTAGTATTTGAACTGGTGTTGAGGTTAACGGCGAGATCAGCATCCCGCAAACCCGCACGCTGCGCGTGGTTAAATGTTGCGCTATTGGGGAGCTGGCTAGATGTTCTTGGATTTTGTAAGGATACGTGATGAGTGCATCGCTGTAGTTTTTCGCGTGCTAAATTGCGGGGTGTCGGTGCCGTCCTAGGGCTAGACTTGTGATGTATGTTATGTTGCAAGGGAATTAACTGTACCAAACTTAAGAGAGCGTTTAGTTTGTTTTAGATCTGTACATGGAATGATGTTCATATTTTGTCGATTGCGGCAATAACTTCCTGTGTGGGGAGATCCTCTGAGGGACTTGTATTGTACTGTTCCAGTGCAGTCCATCTGAAACATGCTGCTTAAAACTTGGGACTGCAGCTCTCTGACGTTACATATTACTGTTGAATCTTAAATGTCTCGGATGTAATATGGTTGTTGAGGATTATGTAATTAATTTTGATCGCTGGTTCCTTAAAGGAAGTATTTCGATTTAAAATATGTGCTCGGTCAGAGCCTATTTAAATATGATTTTAACTCATCATTCAAATTTTCTAGTCTTGCTTTCTTAAAAGGCTTTCAGTTAAATGATTGCTATTTGCCTGTTTAAATGTTTGAGCGACTTAAAGGAAAAGAATATTATTTTGTAATTTGGAATGATTGTTCCTTTTGGGTAATACCTGACTTATGTGTTCAATAAATGAGTATCTAGTCAATGGTGATGCACTGTTCTATTGCTAGCCTATCCCTTCCACTCCACAGCCTATTGAGCTGATTTGTGTCGAAATTGTGTTCAGAACACCCCTCTGACCTGACACCTCAAACCAGGTAGATCACATGCAACAGAAGGAAATATTACTTACTAAAAAGGGGCAAGAAATTAGAGGAGTGACAATGTTGCTAAATAGGACGCTTATTATTCTTTTCATAAGCAGGTAGCCCATTCCATAAATAATACAACTCATTTTCTTCTGAAAACAGGTTGGTTTTATTCAGGATTCCGATACATCGTATTATTCCCCACTTCTTTGGCTACATTCTCCGTTCAATGCGATGGTCTTAAGCAACCTTACGGGGAATGCCTTTGCGCTCTCTTGTTACCACCCAAGTGATCGAAGTCGGAAGAGCCAATGTCTTGCTGCAGCAAAGATCTCCCCATCATCCATGTACTGCTTCCCACAGCAGTGCTTCCTTCATTGGGCCAAACAGATTGAAGTCGGGACGCGCGAGATCCGAGCTGTAGTGTGGGTAAGGACGTACAGTCCACTGAAATGTTATGAGCCCATCTCGGGTGCACAGACTTGTGTGAGGAGAAGTTCGTTTGCATTTTTGTGGCGATGAACACACTGAAATCGTTTCTTCAATCACGTGAGCGTAGCGCGATACACTTCAGATTTAATCGTCGCGCCATGCGGAAGGACATCAGACAGAGTAACTATTTCAGAGTCCCAGAGGCCCTTCGCCATCATAACCAGCTGATGCTGCGGCCTTCAAATTCTTCTTCGGGTCGTGTGGCACCTCTCCATGGATTGCCGTTTGGTTTCCGGTTCGAAGTGATGAACTCGTGTTTCATTCCCTGTTACAACGTTAGACAAAAAATTGTCACTATCAGCCGCGTAACGCTCAAGCAGTTCCGCACAGATGGTTCTTTCTTGCTCTTTATGGTCTTCTGTTAGGCGGTGAGGAACGCAGCGCAACACCTACCTTTCAGTACCCCGACAAGTGGATGATTGTGTCAGCACGTCCAGCAGAGATGCCCAGTTGAGTAGCGAGGTGTTTCATTGTGAGCTGTCGATCACCTTGAGTGAGAGTGTCCACACGTTGCAACATTGCAGGAATCACAGGTGCGTGTGACCGGCTGACATGCGGAGATCGGACAGGTTTGCAAGACTTCGTTGCGATCCTGACAGACGCCTCGACCGAGGGCTCATCATGCTTTTGTTCATGGCTACGTCTTCGCAGACATTCTGCAGGCACCTGTGAATTCCTGCAATGCTCTGCTTTTCCACCAGGAGAAACTCAATGACAGCTCTCTGCTTGGAACGTACCTTCGTTACAAACGCCATTATGATGGCTGCCTATCGCGCCACCACCTACTGGAACTTCATGGAACTATAGAGGGTGAATCTGGAATATTCCACTATGCCCCACAGCAAATTACGCATTTTTTAGACCGCAACTGGACAGGAAAAAACGTGCTTCAATAGTTATTGAACGATCCTCATACAGGCAGTGCTGTACTCAAATTCTGCCAAATTTTTTGATATAGCTTTGTGGTCAGATACTCTTCATCCCTGCAATGTTTCATAAATTTCTTCTGGATGTTGCCGTTTCAACAAACAGTGGTCGTTTAGTGAGATGACCAGCCAATGGTGCCTTTCTAGTATCAAGGCGGCGAAGCTGATGTTTCGCCTACAGTAATCGTCTCGATAATGTCGTCGGTGTGATGCGCAACCAGAAAACGTCGCTGGCACTCTTGACTGGCGGTATGCAGTCGGCAACCTGGCTGGTCGACTGGAGAGGAATTTGCGAGGGCCATGTCCACTAGTGCAATAACCTTCAGACCTGGCTCGCTAAAGAATCTTCACCAACGGGAGACGGTGACCTCATGTCGGTGGAGGATGGATTCTTTCGTCTGCCGGGCTGTGTTGTCCTCTTCAGTATAGAGACCTTGGTAACCACTTTCAGAATCGGGTGCTCATCAACAATGTCTTTAATTTTGTATCATTCGAGCTACAGCAACCACCTTATCACATGATTTCGAGTTGGCTACCATTCGCAATAATTTCGAAGTTTGTGGTCCATGGCATCTAATAGGTATGATGATAGTAGCCATGAGTGGACATGATGTGCCTGTTTAGATGGTGGCGATGTTACCTCGGCTAAACGTATTATCATTTTAATTATATGTCGTGCTTCTTCGTTCCTAGCTTTCTTCTTGCCCTGTAAGCTTCACACTTGACACACCAAATCGTCATCGAAAGTCATTGGCCGTTCTTCTGTAGATGTGTCACAATAGTCCATTAATAACTAATGTAATTCGCTCATGTGATGTCTCCTCAGCATCTCTAATACAGGAGGATGCAACTGGTGGTAGTGTAGACCGTTGCGAAGTTAGGGTTTTGCACCACCTACAAGTCATTCATTTAGTGGGATAACAATTTTAATTAGCTGATCACATGTTGACTCATTGTTTGAAGTGCGTATCACACTGCAGAGACATGTTGCGAAAAAAATGTCTGAAATGTGTATCCTGCATGGTCCTGTTGTTTCCAAACAACGTGTTGAAAGCCAGTCCATTGATTCTGGAGACTGTGCACTGGTGTTTGCCCTGACAGCTGTGTGTACTGCAGCCACTATTTCTTCCAACATCAATAGAACGAAGGCGATTAGCAGATTGCTCACCTGGATTACTCATGTTGGTTGGCATGAGTGTCGAACCAGCGTCAGACAAGGTATCTGTATGTTTGGATCGCGACTGGGAGATCCTGTGGATGTTGTGCAGATCTGTTGACACTGCCACTCAATGGCATCTTCTTGTTGCTTCATCTGTTTGACGTCCACATTACGAAGTGTGGCGGAGGGTACTACATGTACAGGGTGTTTGAAAAGAACTCTTAGTTTTACGTATAAATTTAGTGGGGAAATTAATGAAAAATTACATCAATGAGTACATATCATGGGAAGAGAATATCTTCAAGTTTTGTTTAATGTTATGAGACTTCAATGTGGAATCTATTTGTTGTCTGCACACGCCGAGACGATATTCCCCTTCTCGCCACGTGTTCACCAACATTTCAGGTGTAACTGTCCCAAGCGCTGCGACGATTCTTTACCGTAAATGATTGATATCTCTGATCTTTTCATTGTACACAAGATTTCTTATGTGGCCCCAAAAGAAAAAGTCTAGTGGGGTTAAGCCTGGGCTGCGTGGTGGCCAAGGTAATGGGCCAGCCCTGCCTATCCACCTTCCTGGAAAGCGAGAGCCGTACACAAATAGTAGCTATAATGAAGTGGAGCGCTATCTTGTTGGAAAAACACAAGCCCGTTTTCCACCTCAATATCGTCCATTTGGGGAAAGACGTACTCTGTCAACATGTCGCAGTAAACGTCCCCGTTTATTGTTTTTTATACAAAAATGGAAGGACCAAGCACACGATCTTCCCTCAAACCGAACCAGACGTTAACTTTGCGTGAGTCACGTTGATGCTCAATAACTTCATGTGGGGGCTCTGCCCCCCAAATTCTGAATTTATGACCGTTAACTGTTCCACTGGCATGAAATGTAGCCTCATCAGAAAAGAGAATCTTTTTTAAGAAATTGACATCATCATCAGTTCTGTGTAGAAAGTCAACAGCAAACTCATATCTTTCGATTTTATCAGTAGTTTTTTTTCATATGTAACAGCTGCAATTTGTAGGCACGTAACCTTTGTATGCACAACTTCATACACAGTACCCTTAGGCACTCCTAATTTTAGTCTACGTCTGGCTAATGACGTGTTTGGGCTCCGAACACACGAAACACTGATCTTTTCAACAACATCTCCAGACGTTCTCTGTCTACTATCAGTTTCCTTGATATACTTTAGCAAAGGGCAGGTAGTTTTTGCTGTAGGTGGTTCATCACCGTACTGACGTCTAAAATTACGTTGCACTGTTATAACTGACTCAGTTTTCAGAAGCCAAATAACACACAGCGCTTTCTGTTGCAGAGTACACATTGTTGCTGAGTTGCTCTGCACTGCGCTGCACGCACGCCCGGACTGAACCGAAGGAACAGAGGAGGGGGGGGGGGGGGGGGGGGGGGGAGGGGAGACAGCACTAGTGCCCTCTTAAGGTCAAGCAGACCTGCCAACTGCAGGAGAGCCAAACTTGGAGAGTTTTGGATCAAACACCACAAACTAGAATAGTGTATTTAACTTTGTACAGATTCTAGGACACATTAAAGCTAGGGAATCCTTTTCAAACACACTGTATTATTTTTCCTGTTCCAGTAGCATATGCTGTGGAGGGAGAAAGGGAGTCATGCAGCAGGTTCAGCAGGCTACGGCTTCGCTCTAGTTCTGCATCTAAAGTAATTTGTAGTTGTTTATTAACAGTTTTCATAAATGTTGTAATTTTCCGGTCTGACTAGAGAAGTCGCTTGCAGCGCTCACTGATAATTGCTGGCGACTTGGGGATGTGTGCCCTCCACAGAATCAAAGCGAACATACCCCACCGGTGACGGGGAAAACAAATACGGCGCAGCACACAATACAAATTCCTGCTTTGAATTTTCTGTTTTGCTTTCTCCGTTTGTTTCGTCGACATAGGTTATAAACAACAGGGATTATTACATTGCTTGCCACAGCATGATGTCGAACTGGCATTAAGTATATTATATGGGTAGATAGCTTCTTAGAAAGCACGCGTATTTTTGGTTCAAAATGGCTCTGAGCACTATGGGACTCAACTGCTGAGGTCATTAGTCCCCTAGAACTTAGAACTAGTTAAACCTAACTAACCTAACTAACCTAAGGACATCACAAACATCCATGCCCGAGGCAGGATTCGAACCTGCGACCGTAGCGGTCTTGCGGTTCCAGACTGCAGCGCCTTTAACCGCACGGCCACTTTGGCCGGCCGCGTATTTTTGGTTCTGACATGCAGAAATTTACGGTTTTCTGAATCAGGAAATGGGCTTGCTTACAGGAAGACGTGCAAATGGCTCAAAATGGCTCTGAGCACTATGGGACTCAACTGCTGGGGTCATAAGTCCCCTAGAACTTAGAACTGCTTAAACCTAACTAACCTAAAGACATCACACGCATCCATGCCCGAGGCAGGATTCGAACCTGCGACCGTAGCGGTCGCGCGGTTCCAGACTGTAGCGCCCAGAACCGCTCGGCCACTTCGGCAGGCGAAGACGTACAACTGCAGGCACAGTGTAACAACACTTGTATAACCATGGACGCTCACAATGGCGACAACCGTTGCGGTGTCCCTTGGCTTGGCAGCAGAAAGAGGTTCGCAACATTCGTGCAGCCATTGATAGCGCTGGACTCAGGGTTCTCATTATGTCGTCATTTCGCGACGGTGAGGCTTTTGCGTGCAGCACCGCGATGGACGCGTACCTAAGGATCGAAGAGGATGAACGTTGCCAGATTACATTCTTATATGGCAGGATAGCAGGACATGGGCCGTTAGAGTAGCTGTGTTGTTTACAAACTCAGCAATCTGAACAAATTTTTAGGCGCATTAAGTAAAGCAAAATTTATTTGAAACAATTAAGCAAAATTTGATTTGACAGGCAAGCTCGGCAATCTCAATAGCAAAGCAGAGTCCTGTCCGATTTTTAAACATAGCTTGTGTATTGTGTATTTAAACCGGGGACCTAGAAACGATGGAGAGCGGCCGTAACCATCAGTGGTTTACAACCCAACGACAGGCCACAGCAGTCCACCCACCCCACCGCCGCCCCACACCGAACCCAGGGTTATTGTGTGGTTCGGCCCCCAGTGGACCCCCTCCCCCATCCCCCCCACACCCTCCGGGAACGCCTCATATCAGACGAGAGTAACCCCTCGTGGCAGAGTAATGGTGGTGTGTTTGTACGTAGAGACAGTGTTCGTACAGCAGTTGCCGGCATAGTGTAACCGAGGCGGAATAAGGGGAACCAGTCCGCATTCTCCGAGGTAGATGGAAAATCGCCTTAAAAACCATCCACAGGCTGGCCGGCACACATGATCTTGACACTAATCGGATTCGTGCTGGGCACCGTCACGCTTTTCCGCTCAGGAAGCAGCGGGTTAGATTGGGCGGCTAGCGGGATGGGCAAACATAGCTTACTTAAAACGGAATTTAACTAAAAATTCTCAAGCCAATAATAATGAGGAAAACTGAGATCCTTCAAAATTATATGCACATACATGCACAACTTTACTCAAAATTTAGATGTGAGGCAACTCCTCACCATATTAGAACAATGTATAACATGTTGATCGCGTGCTGCTCTGCTTAATCGACCTAGACACCGGGCTACGCATGTAGTAACTTCAGCAGTGTTACACAAATAGGTTGAGTCGACCTGAACAGACTAAGCAGGAATTAACAATGGGTAGTCTACTAATCAACAAGTTAGCAGGAAGCAATTGATCGAGACTTATACTTAACCTTAACACAACCAATAAAAAGAGCGCAAGAGGAACATTAAGGATTGATTTAAATTGATGATTACTAGGAGCCCAATTCAGATTGCCCCCCCTTTAAATGGTGTATATAAATCCTTTCCAGCGTAAAATTTAGTCTCAACGACATTTAAAGGGTGGACTGAAATAGATAACAAGAACGTAACTCACACACCGACAGTTCTTTTCATTGATTCGCACTTTTGACGGCGTAGAGCTAGTATTAATTCGGTGACAATATTGGCAGTAAATAACCTTATACGTTAGGCAACCACAGCTAAAAACAAGCACATAATGTGAATAGCAACCAAACAATTTAAACTCAGAGATAGTAAAATATTCTATATTAAAACGAGTGAAAGTCGAAATCCGCAATAGCTGTTTATTCTATTTCCAGCGTATGACGATCGGTTTCATTCCATGGAGGTTTATCTTTATGTCATATACAGCTACACTTGATGTACCACGACTTCCAAGGTACAATTATTCGTAGAAACATGTCACTCCTCGGTAAAACCATGAATAAAACGGAAGATGGGTATCCGATCCGAGTCACGCATGATCAGTAATACATTTCCAAAACACAGTCAAAAGATGATCCCAGACAGCTCGTGACAATCCACGTATGACAGAGTGAAACCATCGTCAAAGTCCGCGGGTAAAGACACTCAGTCCCTAGGAGTGGTCACTATACTACAGTATATTGGCAGGCGTCAAATAGAACTGCAAGTTACGACGCTAGTCGCACACCGATAGTCGTCCAGTGAAAATACGATATAGAGCCATTGCGGATTTGAACTTTCACTCATTTTAATATAGGCTATTTTACCACCTCTGATTTTAAATTATTTGATTGTCCTTCACATTATGTAATAATCACAATGACTGAAAAAGTAAATGAATATTTGTGATTTACAAACTTCTCCGGGGCTCTGTTTGCAACATATAATTCGTTTTTGAGTTTTCTGTAATGAACGGGTGAACATGGGAAATCTGTGCACCTGTCAAATTTTTCTGTATTTGAGGATGATGAAAGTTGGCCCACTACGCTGGCAGCAAAACTCAGTGAAACCCTATGTCATTAGACGCCCCTGCAAAAGATTCCAGTCGAAGAGTGTTCGGGGCTGATGCGTAATTACGAGAATGAAAGGAGAGGCAGCAGGGGCGCAGATAGGGCGGACAGATTTCTGCGAGCTGGCTGTCATCTGTGGGGCACACGGACAGAACACAACGGCTATTGTTCAGTCGCGCCATACATCTTGCTGCTCCGAGCTGCCGCTGCCGCCGCCGCCGCCGCTGACGAAAGGGGCTTTAGTTCCCTCGGAATGAGCACCCGAACAGAGGGGCTTTCACTAGCGCCCATAAAGGAGAGCCGGGGTAGTGAACTGGCGAAAACTGTCAACGCGTCGCGTTCATCGGGGTAGGACTTCGTCTCATTTTTAATGTGAGGATAGAAAAGATAGTTCTTCCAGAATTGCTGTTTGGGAAAATAACTTTAACTTATTTTAGAAATGTCTCGTCCTTTCACACCTTTTGGTTTCTAGTGATTCCAGAGGTGATGCTTGACAAATTTAACAGCAACTCTTTTCGAAATGGTAATGATCACGTTTATGTAGCTGCACGTTTGTCGCAGCTGTTAGTAAGAAAAAATGGGTCAAACGGTTCTGAGCACTATGGGACTTAACTTCTGAGGTCATCAGTCCCCTAGAACTTAGAACTACTTAAACCTAAATAACCTAAGGACATCACACACATCCATGCCCGAGGCAGGATTCGAACCTGCGACCGTAGCGGTCGCACGGTTCCGTACTGTAGCGCCTAGAACCGCTCGGCCACTCCGGCCGGCTTGTTAGTAAGAAAAATGGAAAAATTTGGCAGAAGCCGATCTCGGGGAAGGTCAGTTTGGGTTCCTGAGAAATGTATGAAAGGTCAAGGCAATGCTGACCCTACGACTTACCTTAGAACAGGGCCGGCCACGGCGTGCTAAACTTCACGCGAGTCGATAGTGTGCGCCACGGGCGGGTCAACGCTCCGCTTGTATTAGCATGCTCATTACTTCGCGGAAGTACCCAGGACAGCTCGCCATTGCATTTAGTATTGCGGTGTGGCATTTTTCGGTCGTCACAATTCTCTCCAGTTCCTCAGAATCCTGGTGTCAGAGCTGTTTACAATTCGCGGTTAGTTCGTTGTGCGAATGGCGTTTACATGTCCAGTAGATGTTTGCACAAAAGGAGACGATGAAAGAGTCCTGTAGCCACCTTTCATTAGTCCGATAGCCCATTTTCACTAGCATTTCTCTTTCTTTCCATTTTTTTCTCTTTTCTCATAACTCTCATAGTGGTGTGATTGAATGAATGTAGTTGTGTGTCACGTTGCTAGACGGTGGCGTAGTCTGCTGCAGAAAGTCTGCGATAGTCATACGGATTCAGCAACAGTTGTACAGAATACCCAACTCTCGTAGTGGTCAAGTAGGCAAAGAGGTTTGCGCTACTTGTGAGAAATCCACCTGCGTTAGGTTGGTGGCGGAAATGGCATCTTTGGGTTTTCCGGTCCACGTGGAGTGTGAAAGAGGCTGGAGAAGAAAAAGGGAGGCAGTCTGCCGCCGGTACGGGCAGCGTCAACAGCTGTGCCCCAGTCGAAGAAAGGTCAGTTAGACTGACCGCGTGGCTCATTGTTACTTGGCGAGAGGAGAGCTGTTAGCTTTTGATCTCGCTTTTCAACTCTGAAATATTGCTTTGCCTTGTCGCAGCAAGGAATGCAAAACTTTGGCAGATTTTTCTTTTAGTAAATTTCTATAGCAGACTTGGATCCACCGGAAGAGCGCCACACAAAGGTGTCGATAAGAAGTGAGCAGTCGCTTCTGTATGAATGTCTGTTTGCCTTCAGCTGTGCCTGTATAAGCTTTCATTTTTCTAAATATTAATAGCTTTGCCTTCTCTAAATGTTCCTCCCTTTATGTATCTTTTGTCCGTGGAGAGTCAACCACGTGGTTGAACATTAGAGTTTGTTGGGCTACCGTCATCACTAACTGTCCGATCTCATGTTTGTTTTAAAGAATGTTAACTGTTCATGATTGTGTGATGTGGTATTGTTGCAACTTGGCCACGATACCTAGAAATTGCGTCTCCTCAAACCACGTGGGCACGCGGGTGTACTGCGAAACGTGTACCGTTTCACGAATTATTGCGATCAGTTATCAGGCAACAGCTGTTGTATGAATGATTCACACCAATACTTTTAGGTGTAGATTATAACGGTGAATGTATCGATGCTTTTCTTTAATGTTTTAGGAATTGATATTATCAGGAATTGTGTACATGCCTCACATCCATATCTTAGGAATAAATGATTTTATCCACAATTTTATCTTGTATTCCGAGGTTACGTTTTTGCACCTAAGCACTGACCTCATATCTTTCCCGTTAGCACACCAATGTGTTTCCTTAGGCACAGGTCCAGTGATTAGTTTCCCCTTTTATTTTAAAACAAATGCTTTAGATTAAGTCTTATTTTCAGGTGTGTTGCTGGGAGCTGATCTTATGCACAGTGTTCATGCATTTTCTATTATATTTTAAATGTTTGATTCTCGTGAACAGTTCACGTGCAATACTATTAATTACATCGCATCCCCTATGAGCGACATCGCAATGTATGCATTTTTATGAGTTTTTGGTCTGTGATCAAATCAATTTATTTTCCGATCCGGCCAAACCTTTGATTGGTTGTATGGTTAGAGTCTGTGGCGACCCTAATCTTAACGTAATAACCCGTAGAAACAGGTTAGTTACAACAACCCAATGATCTATCTTCACGAGCCTTTAAAAATGAGTGGAAATGACAGAAGAGAGGGATGAGAGTTCTCAATACATATCACGCAGTAGCTTGTTACAATACCGCGCAGAAAGAATTTAAAGATTTGGTTGACACTGAAAGAACAAAGAATTACAACGATCGACAGACGGGACTCGTTCTACAGTACATCAAGAAGCACTTTACGCTAAATTGCCAGGCATGCAGCTTGTGAAGATACTGATAGTATGAAAGCAAAATTTCTGACGTTCCCCGCATTATTTTCCACTGTCAGCTGCAACTGTTTCTGATGGAACTTAACGAAGAGTATGGATAGTTTATATATTACAGCAAAGCACGATGCCTAAGTTAATGGGAAAGCTTGGAGCAATTTTTCGATCTGAAACCCACTGTTGTTAAATTTATGAAGCAAAAAGGAGTGCAGGAACGAAAATTAGAACATCTGGAATGGATTGCAGACCTCCCATTTTAAGTGGAGCTGAATGCACACTGTCCACAAATGGCTCTGAGCACTATGGGACTTAACATCTAGGCACACAACACCCAGTCATCACGAGGCAGAGAAAATCCCTGACCCCGCCGGGAATCGAACCTGGGAACCCGGGTGTGGGAAGCGAGAACGCTACCGCACGACCACGAGCTGCTGACACACAGTCCACAGTAAGGCACGGAACGGCGAGGAATAACTTCTTCCTGATTTGACAGGGATGCATTTAAAAAGAAAATCGTGTTATGGAAGAGCTGTATTTCGACAAACACAGTCCCGTTCCATAAGCTCAAAGATACTCTTAGCTTCCTAAACGTTTTAAGGACACTGTCAGTCCTACATCTATTTTCGAGACTGTTTGCCGTTTCAGTTGAGAGCGCTCCTGCGCATGTGCAGATGAAACCGATTGACCTGCAAGGAAATTCCAGCTTAATGGCACATTCTGCTACATCAAAAACTGTCCAGGATGTTTCCAGTGCTTTCCTCAGGTAGAGTTTCCTCGTCTCCATGATGAAGTTGCACAAGTGCTACATTATTTCGATCGACATATTGAAAGGGTACAGTACCGCCCGACATTGAAAATAGGTACAACATACTTCATTATTCTTGTCAGAACAACATATTTTTTCTAATAATAACTCAATTTCAATTAATACAGCGAAGCCGGATACCAGTGTGGGCAAGAATGACAATTTATTTATTTAATTGATCACATGTGCACTCCCATAAAATAAATCCCTACATCCAGTTTGGTGAGATCTGTGAAATGAATGAATGTATGGTCGTCTGCTAACTGCAGATAGTGAATGTGAATATATGATCATCTTTGAGACGGTACTTGGGTCACCTTTGGTGGGACCAAAGAGATGAAATTTACCTGAGCTTTGAGCGCCTGAAATGTGGCTGACCAATACGGTAGCAAGGTGCTCCCCCACTTCGGCAGAGGTGCGAGAGGACGTGAAGAACGACCATGTTTCAGCACTCTGCCGCTGGATCTAGTGTTGGTAAGACCTGTCTTAGGCGTGCTCCGTAAGGACAAAAGAGCGGAGACATGGTATGCATGTGAAATACTTAAGAGTAGTTTAGAATAATAATTTCTCTATTTCAGGAACTTTTGTGGGGAGAATTAAATGTCAGGCAGGTAATATTAAGGGGATCGTAGTAATCTTCGGAAGTGACCAACGGTCACAATGAAACCATGTGTAGCAATAAGTTGAAATACTTCCGAGTGCTTAAGTTAAGCTGAAATTACTAGCGTGTGTACTATAAGTTGGAAATATTTAAGAAATGGCGTGTGCAGGACTTGAAATTAGAGATGAGTACTTCCACGTGGTGAGTACTGTGTGAGTCTCAATCTGTGTATGTGACAAAGGATAAAGAGAAGTACTCGTCTATGGTATCAGTTGAGGACTCGCGTGTGTGATGAATATGTTCTAAATTTTACTTTGCGTGTTATGTTTCCGTGTGACGCTTGATTCAAACTATAATACTCTGAGAGAGAAGCAAGGTGAGTCAGCCGTCTATCCAGCAACGCCACTTGGTTTGCATTGCACAGGAAGACGTGCGTATATCGTCCAGAGTTCGTAGTAGGAAAGAAAAGTTACGAAGTGGGGCAGTGTCGTGTGAAACTGGGATGAATACTAATTGAAGTGGGAAAGCTGAAAGTGATGTGATTATAATGTTGTGACTATTCCTCATGTGGTATTCCATGTTGCAGTGTGATGTATGTCATGTAATTTAAGTATGTGTGGTTTGCATGGGAGAGTAGCAAGGTAGTTTCAGAGGTAGTGGGTTATGCATGTTCCTCTTCTACCGCTTGGTCTGGAGGAAAGTTTCGTGATGATGGTTGTGAGAGTCGAAGTGTGAGATATAAAAAAAAAATATCCACCATCCTATCCAGAAAGTGCACTGTAGCATTAAATAATTACGAGACCATAAGATAGAGAATCACCAATGTAAAGCCATGCCCACTGGGCGGAATTTCTCATGTGTTATTGTTGTAGGTTATAGAATTGTGTGTTTAGGTTATAGAATTTATCGGAATAAATAAGATAGTGAAAAGAAAAAGATTGGTGGCCTTTTCCTTCGAATTGTATGTTGTCATGATATCCAGAATTTATAATATGTGCGCCATTCATATTCAGTGCGATGGCCGCGTGTTGGTAAAAGCCGTTAAATAAAAAAAAAGAAAATGTGGTATTGCCAGTGCGTAGTGAACAGTCAGAGTAGTGTAGATTACCAATAGTCAGAAGTGCGTTTTCGTTGCGTAATATTCATACAGGAGAATAATTTGTAACTTAATTGTAGTAGAGTTCATGTTACTCTACAAATAAGAATGAATCCACTCACTTGGCAGACCACTCATCTTGCAGGCCTGACTGCTTGATGCCACAGTATGAGCAAGGCATGTGGGTGCCTCTCAATATTTGTGTGATAGACCCTTCTTTCGATTACGATACAAAATAAGTCACGATTACGTGGCAACCTGAGTACGAATATCGGCATTTGTCCGTGTGTCGACAGTTTGCACCAGATAAAAATTATGTCTTCAGCGCGGCAAAAGTAATTAAATAATATCGAACATTTGCTTGTGATCAATTTTATTGAGAAATGTGAAGTATAAAGCCAAATCGCATGCAGTGCGACTGCATTGCCATTTAAATGCAGTGCGTTCGCAGATTTCCCATATCCCACTTCCTCCCGCTCAGAGAGTGTGACCTGTTGGTGGTGGCATGACGGGGGAGGGATGGTGGTGATGTGTGTGTGTGTGTGTGTGTGTGTGTGTGTGTGTGTGTGTGTGTGTGTGTGTGTGTGTGTGTGTGGCGGGGGGGGGGCGCAATGTGCAACGAAGCTGAGCGCTATGGCCGCCCCTGCCGTAGAAGATGGGTTGAGATAGTAGTCGTCAAACCTCTTTGCTCAAGAGTAATACTGGCTGTGTGGGCTGGCACGTCAGGCCGCATATACATCGATCTTGTAATAAACTGGTAATCTACATAAATTAATAAGTTATGAGACGCCAATTGACTGGCTACAGTAACTGTTGGCCTCCAGCCACCAAGTACTGACCTTTAAAAGTAGGCAACATTCAGAACACTCGTGTCAGCTATTCTCTTTTCAAGATTTCTGCCACCCTCAGCAACAACCCAAAACTTGTGACACTAATTATTTAACGAAGTATAGCGCTGTCCGTTTGTGGATGATTAATTTCTCAATAGCAGTAACTATCCTTATCCGTATATGGATTATGCAATGTGAAAACATCTACATGTTTATCTACATCCATACTCCGGGAGCCACCTTGGGGTGCATGGCCGAGGGTACTTTCTCTACCACTGTAGCTTCCCCCTTTTCTGTTGCAGTCGCGAATTATTCGCTGGGAAGCCCCATGGTGGGCCCGAACCTCTTCAAATTGCATGGGAGGAAGCAATGTCTCTCTTAACCCTTCTAGGAACGTATATTCTCGGAACTTAAACAGGAAAGCATACCTTGATGCAGAACGCCACTTTTACAGAGTTTACCACTGTAGTTCGTTGATCATCTCCGTAACGCTATCGAAATGAATGTGTAATGAAACGTGCTGCTATTCTTCGAATCTTCTCTATTTCCTGCATTAATCCTGTCTGTTATGAATACCACACGGATTAGAAACATTCAATTATTGGTCGAACAGTTCTTTATTGAGCTACTTCCTTTGTAGATTGGCTGCATTTCCTGAGAATTCTTCCATTTTACGTCTATATAGATAATGCGCAGGCCTCTGTACATTAAAAGTCATTCACTCCCCTGTTCCACTTGCAAATAGAGCGAGAGAAAAATGACTGTCTATATGTCTCCATGTGAGCCCTAATTTCTCGAACCTTAACTTCTCGGTCCTTACCCGCAATGTATGCTAGCGGCAGTATAATCGTACGGCAGTCAACTTCAAATGCCTTTTCTCTAAATTTTCTCAATAGCGTTGTCTTGAAAAGAGTGTCGCCTTCCTTCCATGGATTCCCATTTGAGTTCCCGAAGCATCTCCATAACACGTGAGTGTTGTTCGAACCTACCTGCAACACATCTAGGAGCCCTCCTCTGAATTGATTCGATGTTTTCCTTCAATCCGATCTGGTATGGATCCTAAACACTCAAATCAAATGGCTCTAAGCACTATGGGACTTAACTTCTGAGGTCATCAGTCCCCTTGACTTAGAACTACGTAAACATAACTTACCTAAGGACATCACACACATCCATGCCCGAGGCAGGATTCGAACCTGCGACTGTAGCAGCCGCGTGGTTCCGGACTGAAGCGCTAAGAACAGCTCAGCCAGAGCGCCTGAAATTTTTCGTGTCATTCGGATAATTCCTTCGTGGTGCGAACTTTTTTTTAACGTGTATTTCCTTGTTCTCTCTGTTTTAGCTGCCCCGGCCTCTATACCAGCAATGGAATTTGAGAGACTTACCGAGAAAAACGCATAATGCGTCAAATTAATTGGCACTATTGAACTTTGAGAAGACGACGAGATGGTGTGATGAAGATTTGTTGGAAAACATGCTTGTGGACTATTAGAGACAAGAGGGTTATGAGTGTCAAATGTTTTATTAATTGAACTGCAACAACAGGACTGTACTGTAGTGGGAAGAGGCGCAAGATTTTAGCAAGACACAGGCCTTCTAGAAATGGTCACGCCCATTTGGCACGCAAAGGAACCCCTTCCACATACCACTGAGACGTGGATGCTCGCGTCTTAAAGCGATTCGTTCGAACGATGCAAGAACGCGAATTGCGTGCGAATCGGCGTCCACTACTTTAGGAGTTTGAACGACCGTCACCGAGTTAGGCCGCACATTGACCACAACAAATCGACCTTATACAAGAGTGAAGGAACGTTCATAGCGCCCTAAGCCTGCTCACTTCATGGAGAACGGACCCGGGGCAGACATTTGCTTTGGTTAGCTAGTATAGTATATGGATGCTAACATGTGCATCACAATCGCTGGAAGTGTAACTGTCTGCTATCTCATTGCTCACATCATCGGCAGTGATTATTACTTCATCTCTGCACATGCAGGGTAACGTCCCAACTGACTGACTCACTAACTCACTGACTCATCATCTCTGAGGCGAAACCATTAAGTCCAGACATTTGAAATTTTCAGAGGGTGTTGACCTTATATTGTAGGCATCGTTTAAGGAGGGATTTTTGAAATTCCACACTTAAGGTTGTGAAATGGAGGATGAAATGTTTTTGGTAATATGTCTCTATTAAGACGGTATTCAGGAAAGACCTACAAAAATTGGTATTTGTTTCCCGGTTAGAAATAAAGAAATACGTGTGTCAGCAGTTTTGGAAATTTAACCCCTATGGGCGGAAACAGTGGATGAAAAGTTATTTGAAAATAAATATTTATTAAAAACACAGTGAAGAATTTGTAAAGCTATATCCGAGAAAATTGGTATTTGACTTCTCGGCGCGGAACAGCAAGTCGGCCGATCTGAGAACTTTCTCAAAAGATTTTAAAGACACTAGTCGGAATAAACTCTGATTCTGCCTGTCATTTCGTTAATGGTCGTAGTTACTGTTATCTATAGTAGATAAATTACTGCAACAAATTCTTAGTTTGCAGTGAAAAACAGGCGTCGCTATGAATTTGTGTTTGATGTGTGGTAGGTTGCATGCTGCTGCGTATTAAATGTAGATAATGTACTGAATTATTCTTTGAGATTGGAAGGATATCGTTATATGTTTCCAATCTCGAGAAAATGGAATGTATGTAAAGCACTCCCCCATGAACTCTTGCATCAGTGAAAAAACTAGAATGAAATATTCATGATTCCTCGTATCTCTAAATAGTTTTAGATTTCGAAACAAGATTTTGGCAAATGATAGCGCGCAAAGATTAGAGTGTTTTGCCATTTTATAAATACCGGGTCATCAAAAAATCAGTATAAATTTGAAAACTTAATAAACCTCGTAATAATTAGATAGAGAGGTAAAAATTGACACACATGCTTGGAATGACATGGGGTTTTATTAGAACAAAAAAAGAACAAAGTATTGCTAGACGCGTGAAAGATCTCTTGCGCGCGTCGTTTGGTGATGATCGTGTGCTCAACCGCCACTTTCGTCATACTTGGCCTCCCAGGTCCCCAGACCTCAGTCCGTGCGATTATTGGCTTTGGGGATACCTGAAGTCGCAAGTGTATCGTGGTCGACCGACATCTCTAGGGATGCTGAAAGCAACATCCGACTCCAATGCCTCACCATAACTCCGGACATGCTTTACAGTGCTGTTCACAACATTATTCCTCGACTACAGCTATTATTGAGGAATGATGGTGGACATATTAGGCATTCACTGTAAACAACATCATCTTTGCTTTGTCTTACTTTGCTTTGCTAATTATTGCTATTCTGATCAGATGAAGCGCCATCTGTCGGACATTTTTTGAACGTTTGTATTTTTTTGGTTCTAATAAATCCCCATGTCATTCCAAGCATGTGTGTCAATTTGTACCTCTCTATCTACATTATTCCGTGATTTATTCAGTTTTCAAATTTATACTGACTTTTTGATCACCCGGTATACGAAACCTCCATATATACCTCGATATTCAAGCGACTACAGATTTTTTCATGAAACAATGTTATTATTGACATCTTGGGCTGTCGGGTGTTCTCCCGGATATCAGCGTCGTATTTGCACGATGTTACGGTAACGTAGCTCGTTACCTCCATCAGGTGGGACCAGTCTCATAGAATTTGTCGACCTGGAAAGAGCATTCTACGATGTGAAATGGTTCAATGTTCGAAATTCTGAGAAAAATAGGGGTAAGACATATGGAGCGACGGGTAATATACAGTACGTACAAGAGCCAAGAGGGAATAATAAGAGTGGACCACCAAGAACGAAGTGCTCAGATTAAAAAGACTGTAAGGCAGGGATGTAGTCTTTCGCCCCCACCGTTCAATCTGTACGCCGAAAAAGCAATGAAGGGAATAAAAGAATAATTCAGTAGTGGAATTAAAATACAAGGTGAGACGATATCAATGATACGATTCGCTCACCTGACGTTGCAATGCTGAGTGAAAGAGGAAAGGAATTACTTGATCTGCTGAATGGACTGGACAGTCTAATGAGTACAGAATATGGATTGACAGTAAATCGAAGAAGAGGGCGAAAGTAACGAAAATGGCAGAAATGAAAACAGTGAGAAACTGAAGATCAGGACTGATGGTCACGGAAGAGATGCAGTTAAGAAGTTCCGTTCATTAGGCAGTAATGTAACCCGTGATGGACGGAGCAAGGAGGGCCTCAAAAACAGCAGTGTTGGAAGTGGAGATACGGGTCAGTGTTAACGTGGTGAACTGTGATAGCGGTTTCCAACTCAGCACCGCGTGGAACACAACATTATCAAGAATAAGACGAGAGCGCACCGATGGAGGCAGGTCGGTGGAGGTGGATGGAATAAACAGGCCGAACCGAGAAGAGACGCGAGGACCCGGGGCCCACGGCTCTCCCCCCCCCCCCCCCCCCCGCCCCCCCTCCCCATCATCACGCGCCGCAGCGCAGATTCCCCTCGCGCCTGATTGGCCCGAGCGGCGCCGAGGATGCAGAGAAGCCCTTGGTCCAGCGGCTATAAAAGTCAAAATGACATTACACAGCATAAAAGACTACAACACCATAAAGAAGGCCCTCACTGACAAAAATATACCACACTACACTTTCCCCATCACCAAGACAAGAAACAAAAACATCGTTATTTGGGACCTCCCCAGACGGCTCTACCTCCAGGCAGTCAAGACAGACCTGACTACCCAGGGATATGTTGTAAAAACCGTTGAGCAGATGGGCTCAAATGGGGCAGAGAGTAAGTGGCCATTGTTCAAGTCACTCTGCCAGAAATGCCCCAGAACAGGCGTGAGATCAACGTTGTTCTGGCAGTCCCTGTCACCACAGAGCCACTCCACTGCAAGAACAAGGTGGTGCAATGCGTCATGTGTCAGAGACTGGATCACATAGCCGCCCATTGCCAGATGCCCGTGCGCTGCAGAAAATTCATCGAACCCTATGACACCAGAACTTGCACAATGAAACACATGGACCCGCATATAAGGTGCGTGCTGTATAGGAAAAACCAATGGAAGGATACCAAGGTTGTGAGGTCCAGATCAAACATACACAGAAGGTAAAGGGTGCGAAGGCCGCCCCCCACACAAGAAAACAAGACTGCACCACCCCATCAAACCACACAGAGAGACAAAATAGGACAATACACACAGAGAAAACCAAGGCCCGAGACACCAAGGGCAACATATGCGTAAGTGGTTTCTCCACCAAAAAGTCACGGAAACGTCGAGAAATCGAAGCAAGCCCAGTCACCACAACACCAGATACACACGCAAGAACAACACTGGGAAAAACACAACAACGACCAGGTCCACCAGGACTGAGGAAGTTCTAGGGACCCCCACACTCAGCTGACCCCATCGGATCAGTTGTTAGGCATTATGGTCCAGACCATGAACTTTGTCATGGAAATGATGAAAGAATTCAGGGAGGCCCTGAGGCAGAACACTCAGATCCTCGTTGGCCTTCAGGCAGCAGTCCAACAGTTGCTCCCCTCTGCGACTTCCTCAGTAGTTTCAAAACCCCCTCATGGATAAACGACAAAATATCCAAGGCCTGACAGTGTGCGTCTTTAACGCAGACGGCATTGTTAATAAGGAGGTCGAGTTCAGAGAACTAATGAAGGAGTTCTCCATCGATATACGCATGATGTGGGAAACCCACCTAAAACCGGGAATAAAAGCGACAGTTCCCAACTACATTAGCTACCGTAAATACAGGCCAACCCAAGGTGGAGGATTTGCCATATACACAAAAAGAGGGATCCCCCACCTCCAGGTATACTTACCATCTACCAATAAAATCGAAGCAGTGGCAGTCGAAGTAATCACTGCCACTAGACCCCTAACAATTGTTGCAATCCACCAACACCCACAAGACGAGATAGACGAGGGAGACGTAGCTGCTTTAGGGCAAATTGAAGACAAACTCCTAATGGGAGGCGACTTCAGTGCCGAAAACCCCGATTGGAAATCTAGAATAGCCTCCAGAGCTGGCGCCAAACTGCAACAACTATCGCGCGACAACCACATCGAAACACTGGATCTGGTCGAGACCACACATTTTCCAAAAAATGGAGGTAGGCCCGACGTGTTAGACATAGCCCTCACTCATTAGGAGGATCACAAGGTTTGTGGCCGCATCGACAACCAACAGAATGTCCTCCGATCACAACTCAGTGATTCTAGAGGTCGATGTGGGAGAATGGGTAGGACTCCCTCGGTACCAGACTTCTTACAGACGTACAGACTGGGAGCGATACCGAGAATCTGTCGCCTCTGATACCGCTCGCGCTCCGCCACCTATTGCCGAAACAGTAGAACAAGCGCTGCAAGACCTTGCAGGCAGCGAAAGATGCCCCCCCCTACCCCCCCCCCCCCCCCCCCCACACACACGCACAAAGGGACGGCCCGCCCCCGCTAGTACAACTCCCGAAACATTTGCTAGCCCAAATCCAACACAATAACACAAAGGGCAAAAGAGTGGAAGATCGCCAAAAATCAGGCCACCAGGAAACTGCTCAATCGTCTACAGAGAGGTCTGAAGGTAGCGCTCAATCAGTACAGAAACCAACAATGGCAAAACCGCCTCACAGCTCTCGAAGTACACGATCACACATTTTGGCAAGCAACCAAGCAATTCACCAAAAGACGCTTTAGGATGCCTCCACTGCACAGCAAGCGGGGTCTAGCCTACAGCCATGCTGAAAAGGTCAACGCCCTCGCCGACTCCTCTGAGAAGTAGTTTCAAGAGCCAGAACCGCAGGATGACGAACATGAAGAGTTAGTCCGTCGTCAACTAGCTGTCTTCTTCAATGCTGATGATGACCCAGAGGACGAACCCCCACTTTTCGCCCCCGCGGATGTGACAAAAGTAATTAGGTCCCTCCCTACAAAAAAGGCGCCAGCACACGACAGTGTCACCAACCACCTAGTTAAAAACCTTCCGCCCTCGGCTATCGAACACCTCGCGAACATCTTCAACGAGATTACTCGTACCCGCGAGTTCCCAGCTCACTGGAAACACGCGGAGGTTGTTGCGATACACAAACCAGAGAAAGACCCTTTATTTCCGCAGCACTACAGGCTGATTAGCCTCCTGCCAGTTCTCAGCAAGTTCTATGAGCCCCTCCTGCTAATACCCATACGAGATCAAATCGTCAACGAGCGACTTCTGCCGGATTTCCAGTTTGGATTCCGACAGAAGCACTCCACCCCACAACAGATCATGATAGTGGTGGAAGCAGCCACAGAGGGCTTCAACCGCAGAGGCTACTGCGGGACAGTGCTAGCTGATATAGCCAAAGCCTTCGATTCAGTATGGTATAAAGGGCTATTATACAAGTTATACACAGAGGGATTCCACGGGAGCTTAGTCAGGTTTAAAGCTATCTCACAAACAGAACTTTCTCTATCAAGGTAGAAACAGCCAGCTCCACCAAAAGGGGTATTCGTTCTGGGGCGCCACAGAGATCGGTCCTGAGGCGTTCTGTACAGTCTGTACACTGCGGACATTCCCACGCCCCCCCCCTCCTCCCCCCCCCCCCCCCTGGTGCACAGTATGCTGACGACACAGCCTTTTACACTCATAACGCGAATAAGGACCTGGTCATTCATAGGCTACAAAGCATTTAGGTGACACAGCAACCTGGGCCCGTCGCTGGCGCACCACCATAAACCCTGAAAAGACACAGGCTGTGCTGATCACCCGGAGGCTCGAGAGATGCGGACCCCCGTCAACGAACACCCCCCCCCCCCCCCCCGTTTCACCTATACCTACATGGATCCCGACTCCCCTGGCGCAGATCTGCCAAGTATCTCGGCGTAATTTTGAACTCTAGACTAACGTGAAAGCCCCACATAGATGAGGTCCATAGGAAGGTCTGTGCCAGAAAGTCCATTCTATACCCAATCCACAACACAACCAGCTCCCTCTCCTGCTCGATAGGGGTGAATGTATACGTATCACTCATACGTTGAATAATGGAATATGCGTGGACTGCCAGGGGATATGCGGCGAAGCAGCACCTGGACAAGCTCCAGAGGCTGCAGAACCGCGCCGTCAGGAGGGCTTTGCATTTCCCCCGTGGGTTTCCAACAGACGACTTGCACGCTGCTGCTGAAATCCTCCTCCTCAAATAAATAATCCAAGATCTAGCAAGGGCTTTCTATGAGAGCCCTTCCAGATCTGGAAATATCATCCACTCCCTAGGTCGGTATGACACGTCCCGCAATAAGCACAATCTATGACGTTCTTAGACAACTAAGTCGAAGAGAAAAATCACAAAATCTCCAAGTCCTAATACCAATCCTTAATCCTAAAAATACTCAGCATCTCGCCCACCTCAGGCAAGTACAAAACATAATCAGAACGCCATCACAATACAGAGACAGCCAAAATTATCCAAGGTAATCACATACACAAGCATACAATGTGGAGTAAAAGCCAACAGGCTACAGACTCCTCCATACATTTCCCCAAGGAGGGGAAAGTAAAAGGTGAAGCCGCTCCGTGAACCCGATACTTCGCCTGAAGATGGAAGTAAGAAACTTGCTGAATCATTACCGGAGAATAAAGCATTGATTCGGCTATTAACCAGAGAAGATTTAGCGTTTTTGTTTTGAATGCTGGTATTGAGGTTGCTATGGGTTTATTTGTCAATTGTTGTTTTTTACTCCTAGTTCACTGTTGCTATTTGAGTTTAAATATTGTCATTTTATCACTTCTAGAGGGTGAGCGGAGCTGTAGACGCTAAGAAATGGAGTGCCACACTGAGAATTCGGAACAAGAGATACTCTTGAGTTCAATAGAGAGGTTAGAACAGCGGATGCAGAGAGAAATATTTGCGCCGTTTATGGGGATAACGCCAATGGGCAGAACACGGCAAGAAAATGGTGTTTCTCGTTTTGAAGAGTATCGATTTGCCGTAAGGTAACATCCCACGCTCAGGCAGTTCGGGGTTTTATGAGGATCGTTTTTAACGCATTAATCCACAATGATCCAGGTGAAAGTACTCCAGAACTGCTAAATGTGATGTTCTGAATCATTTCACGATCGTGCGACATCTGCAAGCAATGTTGGACGTTCAAAAAGGGGGCGTGTGGGTGCCGTACGCTCTAGATTACAATCACAAAAATCAGGGAGTGGCAATATGTGCATCTTCGCTTGCTCCTCATCAACTGACCTGTGAACAACGCCAACCATTCCTATCCTGTATCGTTACTGATGACGAGAAATAGCGCCTTTATGCTAAAAAGGAGGACAGGTAGGAATAGTTGAGGCAAAAAAAAGCAGCAACTCCCCGTAAAAAGACCTGCACGCATCCAGAAAAGATATGCAGCTGGTGGAACAGTGTAAGTGTGGTGTACTACGAATTGCTTCCCGGAAGTGTAACCATCAGTGCTGACATTTATTGTCAACAACTGAGATGTCTTGCAGACGCAGTCCAAGAACAACGACCAAGAAGGCTGTGTGAAGTGATGCTACCCCACGATAATGCCCGCCCGCATTCTGCTAGACTAACAAAAATCACCATACAACAGCTGGGTTGGGAAGTCATTCCGCACCCACCTTATTCACCTGATGTTGTGCCCTCAGATTTTCATCTTTTCCGTTCCCTTTCAAACAACCTTCATGGAACTCCCTTTCCTGATGAAAATGCGCTCCCAACATGACTCGATGAATTTTTCTCCTCAAAACCAAATGATTCCTGCAGTCTCGGAATCTAAAAGCTACCCCAGCGTTGGCAAATAGTGAAAGAGAATATGTTTTTGACGACTAAATTCTTTGTTATATGTGTCTGTTGTGTTTGTTAAGCTTTTGGAAACACGCACCGAACTTATGCACCAATATTCATTATTTAAGGGTCGCCTAATCAGGATCAGTTGTAGAACAATTAGGTTGGAAATGCAAAACAAGTCTCCAGTTAACAGTTTTGATTTACTGACTTAACGTTCGACATGAGCCACGATGAAAATGGTTGGTAATTAGTGAAAAGAACATTAATCCCCCCATAATCTGCAGCAAAGGTTGGCTCACTAGAAGCTCAGTTGCATATTGACTGTACCGCAGCTCAAATGCATACTGAATGTACCGCTAACACTTTGGAGGATACTGGAAGACTGTTTGGGAAATGCAATAAGCTTTCCTAATCTGTACAGCTCGCAGTTGCGAAGTAAACAGCTTCAAGATTCATGGAGCAATATACTTAATGAGGCAACACAAGGTGCGTAGTATATCACGCGAAGGGATGCTTAGAAAGCGGTGAGAGTCAGCACGAACTTACTCGAAAATTCAGCAAGCGCTCCGGATCGAAGCTGGACCAGACGCCAAAAACACCCTACATGGATGGGAGGAATCCCACCTTTTACCACAGCGATAGCGAGAATTTCCCTAAATTCACATAACTGCACGAGAACCCTGACGAAGTGTCCCACCCATCGATTAAAGAACGTGACTTAATACGCAAACATGCAAGAGCTTAATACTGGTTAATAGCAGTGGCCCACTGGTTTTGCCATTCGTGCCACAGCGCAGAGACGAATCGACTGCTTTGACTGGATGACAACGTCTGGAGTGAAAGGCACCATATTCTCTTACAGTGCACGACACAGTTGCTGCGGCGTGTTCTTCCATCTGCCTACAGGAACGTGCCTGTAGCCATACTCAATGAGCCGGCCGGGGTGGCCGAGCGGTTCTAGGCGCTACAGTCTGGAACCGTGTGACCGCTACGGTCGCAGGTTCGAATCCTGCCTCGGGCATGGTTCAAATGGTTCAAATGGCTCTGACCACTATGCGACTTAACTTCTGAGGTCATCAGTCGCCTAGAACTTAGAACTAATAAACCTAACTAACCTAAGCACATCACACACATCCATGCCCGAGGCAGGATTCGAACCTGCGACCGTAACGCTCGCTCGGCTCCAGACTGTAGCGCCTAGAACCGCACGGCCACTCCGGCTGGCGCCTCGGGCATGGATGTGTGTGATGTCCATATCTTAGTTAGGTTTAAGTAGTTCTAAGTTCTAGGGGACTGATGACCTCAGAAGTTAAGTCCCAATCTGCTCAGAGCCATTTGAACCATACTCAATGATTCTCTGAACTGCGGTGGCGTAGCATATGATATAAAGGCTAACACCGCTTGTGTCAACAAGAGCAGTCCCTTGGGAGGTATTTCCCGTGCTCAGAGAGCCTGGCAAACAGCCACCTAGAGAAGAAATGCACACTTGGACCAGCTCATCTCCATCAAACTTTATTCTTGAGCTAACAAGTGGCATACTCTGCCACCATAGCTAAGAAAATACGGAAATGGAAAATAACTAAAAAAACATTGAATAGGCATATGCGACTATGTCACAATATGCTTAGCCCGCAATCCCTCAAATGCGTCGAGTTTTAATTTATGAGGCATAACCAGAAGTCACTTGTTGCTGCCTGCACATGCGCATTGACACAATCTCCACGCATGTCATATTCCACTTAAAACAACTCCACCCGAACAGGCCTTGGAAGGCCCAACCGTACTGACCGGCCGCCGTGTCATCCTCGGACCACAGGCGTTACTGGATGTGGATACGGAGGGGCACATGGTCAGCACACCGCTCTCCCGAACGTATGTCAGTTTACAAGACCAGAGCCGCTACTTCTGAATCAAGTAGCTCCTCAGTTTGCCTGACAGGGGCTAAGTGTACCAGGCTTGCTAACAGCGCACGGCAGACTAGATGGTCACTCATCTAAGTGCTAGTCCAGCCCGACAGCCCTCAACTTCGGTGATTTGACGGGAACCGCTGGTACCACTGCGAGAAGTCCTTTGACCCTCATATTCCACCTAGTCGACATAAATGCACATACACTTTCTCAGAGAAGTTGAGACTTGTTGCCGGCCGAGGGGGCCGAGCAGTTCTAGGCACTACAGTCTGGGACCGCGCGACCGCTACAGTCGCAGGTTCGAATCCTGTCTCAGGCATGGATGTGTGTGATGTTCTTGGGTTAGTTAGGTTTAAGTAGTTCTAAGTTCTAGGGGACTGATGACCTGAGAAGTTAAGTCCCATAGTGCTCAGAGCCATTTGAACCATTTTTGAGACTTGTTTGTGACTTAACCTCTTGTCTGCTTTTCTTTACCTCATTGAATCTTCCTAAAATTGTCTACCAAAGCTACTCAAAACTAATGCCTAAATTAAACTGTGCAAAACTCTGACTATTGTGATATTCCTGGTTGTGGCCGCCAGTATTTTATCTTGCTAGAAACTCGCCTTGATGCAGTTTGAAACACGCGAAGTAGCATATGGTACAAAAGTCGAGTGGTGTACAAGCAGCAGATGGTACAGAAAGTACTATTCCCGTGGGAGAGTCCGCCAATTGTACTGAACTTGCTTCTCACTGGTCGGCACATTCGGGTATTAGGTGCCAAAACGCCTAACTTCTCTTATTAATTATTAATATACTTTTCATCGCATTTAACCCAGTTTTCAGTATGCCAGTCTCTCATGGTTACCCTACGAGTCTACAATTTTTGCTTATTAAATTTAACTAGTTTTTGAGAAACTAAGAGTAATGATATTACAACTGAAGTGTTTCGAACACTTTCGGATCACTTTGGGGCTGTGCTAGTCACTGTTTCTGGCGTTCTTCAGAGCCGGACGTGTATATCTGTTTCAGATGGAGATGTCGTACTCTACGACAGAAGCTGCCAGAAAAGTAACCGTACTATTAAGAAGGCTATGTCGAGTGTTGTAGAAGACAGTGTAAAAAGTGATATTTTAAAATATAAACGAACAGGATACCATAATGAGAGGTGTGCCTACCATCATTGTCAGTACTCTAGTACCTTTCGCCGCGGAAGTCGGACACGCGGCAGAACAAATGGACGTGGTCAGCCCATAGAGGGCTCCGCCTCCGCGGCGGCTATTCCGTGCAGCGGCTCTCGCGCAGCGACGGCGCCACCGCTAAGCCACGTGCAGACAGCGGCCAATAGCCGCTCCCTCCGGTTTCGTATATAGGGACCCGCTCTGCCCTAGTCCAGATCCCCCTACCTTTTATAAATCCCTCCAAATCCTTCAACGCCATGCTCTCCGCCACGCCTATCGCATCCGTCTCCCCTCCCCCACGCGGATCCTGTATGATCTCATCCCCTTCCCCCACCTCCTCCTCTTCCTTGAAAGGATACGGATCCTGTACACCTCCGGCAAACTCGATCCTCCTCATCCACTTGTCTCACCCATCCTCTCCCACCCCCGCCCGCTGCCGCGCCTGTATTCCCACGTCCCACCCGGTCTCCATCTCTCCACCCCCCTCACCCTCTCCCAAGGTGGCTTCCGCCAGCTCTCCCTCCCTGATGATGTCCTCCTCCCCTCCATCTACCCCTCCTATCAACTTTGATCCTCGCCCCCACTTCCTGTGTCCTTTCCTTTAGGCACCCTCCCTCCCTTCTCTTTCCTCTTCCCCTATCCCTTCCCTCCTTCCCTCTTCCCCCAGGCTTCCCCTCCACCTTCCTCCCTTCCCCCTATCTCCCCTGCCCATGGCATCTGCTCTCCCCTCTCCCTCTCCCACCCCCCTCCTCCTCTCTTGGCAGGTCTCCGGACTCGTACACGGTTAGTGAACATTCGCGCGCCGGAGATCAACGCCTCGTGTTCTGTGTGTGCCGTCGTTTTGTGCTTAAGTGTTATTCGTTTTGTGCACCTACGTTCACGTGCGACAATTTTCGTCTCTGTCTGTGTCCAAGTGTCTGAACAATTTTATTTCGGACTCTACGCCCGTGAACGGCACCTTGTATTTTAAACAGTGTTTGTCTCCGTTTCTATGTCCACCATGTTTTTTCTCTAAATGTCATCATTTGTATATTTGTGTTTCTCTGCGGCCAAAGAGCGGCGTAGTATGCTGCTGCAGGCCTGCCTGTAATACAGGTTTCAAAATAACAATAAAGGGAAAAGAAAGCCTAGTCCAGACAGTCTGGTACTCGCTCTGGATTTCGTTTCTATCTCGGCGGTACTGCGTTCTGGTCGTTGCTCGTTGTTGACATTTGCCTGGCTCTGGTTCCGAGTGGGTTTAAGTTTGGTGTTGTGGTTTCCACAAGCCTCCGTTGTTTATCTCTTCCTCGTTGTGTCGCTCATAGTCGGTCGTGGTCGGTTGTTGTCAGTTGTCGTTGGTCTGTCGTCCGACTCGTCCTGTGTTTACCCGGTGGTGTGTGCTCCACCGCCGGCGGCTTCCCCGCCTGGCGGCTCCCATCCGCAGCCCAAGGCGTTCCCTCTGTTGGTTGTGGTTACTACACGCACTACAGATCTTGCCCTCTGTAGATACAGAGACTAACTTGGGCAAGTGGCATCCCACAAAAAAAAAAGCACAAACTCAACTTCAAGTTCGAGATGACTTCATTGCAGCCTTCGCCGAAGAAGATCCTACGACTGACGAGCTGTCTTCTGCGCTGGGGACACAACTTGTGAACATGACAGGTCGGTGTAAAGAACGGTTTGGGACTCTTATTCAGTCTCTACAGATGTCTCCTGCCTCCAGATCTGACTTCCAACACAACAGCGCATAATTTAACACATGGCATCCCTGTTGGGGAACGTGTAATTAAAGAAGAAGCTACTATCCATTAACGAGAGCTGTGAACAGCGTGAGATGTGAAAATCATAGTGGGAACAGTGAACTGTAATGATTATCATAAAACGCCAGAATCAATAATGTATGAACAGTGAAAAAGATAAAAAGCGACACTGTGTGAACTGTGAAATTATATCCTGTTTGACTTTTGTAAGTTTCTTTGTACTGTTAGGCAACTAAATCGATAAATGCTGCTAATTAATCCGCGTCACGTAGTTGGAAGTGCAAATGCAAAGCGAAATGTAAAGTTATAAGTGTGTGCTCTCGGTCCAAAGAGATTACGCTTTATTTCACTGCTGCGAGAAACAATGCTTAAGGGAGCAGTTAGCGGAGCAGACTTATATTTGATCAACACTGTCTACAAATTGAAGCCGTTTCTATAAAAAATGTAACGCTACCCCGAATATATCCTGACTTCTGAAATAAATACGCAACTGAACTTACAAAGAAATTCCTGGTCTTAAACTGTGTTTCCACTTATCTCACGTCTTGAAAAATAGGCCGGCCGAAGTGGCCGTGCGGTTAAAGGCGCTGCAGCCTGGAACCGCAGGACCGCTACGGTCGCCGGTTCGAATCCTGCCTCGGGCATGGATGTTTGTGATGTCCTTAGGTTAGTTAGGTTTAACTAGTTCTAAGTTCTAGGGGACTAATGACCTCAGCAGTTGAGTCCCATAGTGCTCAGAGCCATTTGAACCATTTTCTTGAAAAATATCTTCACAGATTTCTCTAAGGCAACGTACAGTATACGGCAACAAAACAACATTAAAAACTACGACCGAAAATTCCGTATCACTAAGTGCAACGTTCGTATGTATATAATAAACTAAATGAAGATTGGAAATTTTAACTGATAAGAAATAACTTCTGAAAAAATTCAAAAGAAACTCTGTAATCAAAAGTAATGCCTTAAAAATCAACTGATTGTTCACAACAGTATTTGCTTAAAGTGACTTAAGAAATAACTTTAGACAAGGGGAATCACCATAGTACCATAGCCTCATATAAGCCTATGATGAACTTTCAACTATTACTGGTTTGTCTGATTAGCATATTGTTTTAGCCACAGGTGTTATGTACTGTTATGGAATAACAATACAGCAAATTTAGATGTGGAAGTAACATTTAGCACTTAATCTGTTTATTATTTATCGTATGATGATACAGAGCTTGGATCAAATACATAATTTTAAGAACAGGATGAGACCGAACTGCCGGAAAAGGCCTCCCAGTCATAGAATGCAGAGCAAACAACTTAATCTGTGAATCCACAGTAATGTTTTACGTGCCAAGTACATCTTAACCTGAACGTTACACAGCAACTGCACTCTCTCAGTACCTTACAACTCCTGTCAGATTTTGGCTGTCAGCTTCTCGTATGAGTATAACATTGTGATGCATTGTACCGTGCACCAACTGGGGTAGACATATTGTACTATTGTTGACACCATGTGCACCTTAACCCGAAAGTTAGATCAAAATTGCTAATAAATGAGACATGTGTGTTTTGATAAATAATACAGACAATTTCAGTGGCAAATACTAAATTTGATGGTCCATTCTGCCATGCACCAAGTGGGGTACAAATATCGAACCTCACTTATTGCCAAGCAGGAGGTATGGTAAACACATCCCTGTTTCGTTTAAATGGCTCTTAAGACTCAGGGCTGTGATTGGGGAAGGGACGTGCGTGATGACATCCTGAGTTCAAGGTCAAGACGACGGTTCAGGTTCATTGGAATGCCCCTGCATGTGTCCAAGTTCAATGGCAGTGTTCAAGGTCATACTGTAACTTTAATCAGCATTTCCCTCCTACTCCTTGTAAAAATCAAAATAGGTTTCGCAAACTTAGATCTTATGAAACTAGTATCGCTATCGCCATTCGTGAGGTCCATAGAGCCGTCGACATTGGCGACCAGACTGAATGCAGTGTTCTTTTCTTCTGGGAGGCATTCTATACAATTTCATTCTACAGCTTAGTGAACAAAATCAGAGCTTACAAAATACTAGACCGATTTTATGACTGTATCTGGATTTCCTAGAAGTTGACGCCCAACGCATTGTTGTAAACGAAACGAAAGTTTCAGGTACAGAGGCAACTTCAACAATCCCAAAATGAAACTAAATTGTGCCTAATTTTATTCTGAGAAGCTCAGTAATGTGTGTAAATACCAAGTGAAGCGCAGCTGGACAGCAAGAAACTGTTAAGCGCGTAATCCCCGAAACGATAGTAGTTGTGACTCTTTCAGCATGGACTCTAAAAAAAAGACGATTTATTAAAAAAATAAGGCTGTTAATCTGTATCTTGTGGAAAGAGGGCGTGTTGCTAGGCCGTCGCTCAGAACGTATTGTTACATTTAATGAAAATTGCTATTTTAGTGATAAAACTGAGTAGAGTATGTGTCAGAGTTGCCAAACATTTATTATACTGTAAGTAGGCTGTTTAGGTTTTCTTATTGGTAACGCCACGTAGCGCTCTGTATGCAAATCACTGGCTGTGATGTGTGCAGTCTGTGGCTAGTTTGCATTGTTGTCTGCCATTGTAGTGTTGGGCAGTTGGATGTGAACAGCGCGTAGCGTTGTGCAGTTGGAGGTGAGCCGCCAGCAGTGGTGGATGTGGGAAGTGAGATGGCGCATTTTTGAGAGCGGCTGATCTGGACGTGTGTCCATCAGAGACAGTACATTTGCAAGACTGGATGTCATGAACTGATATATGTAATATGACTTTTGAACAATATTAAGGTAAATACATTGTTTGTTCTCTATCAAAATCTTTCTTTTGCTAACTGTGCCTATCAGTAGTTAGTGCCTTCAGTAGTTTGAATCTTTTATTTAGCTGGCAGTAGTGGCGCTCGCTGTATTGCAGTAGTTCGAGTAACGAAGACTTTTGTGAGGTGATTTGTGAAACGTATAGTTTAATGTTAGTCAGGGCCATTCTTTTGTAGGGATTTTTGAAAGTCAGATTGCGTTGCGCTAAAAATATTGTGTGTCAGTTTAAGCACAGTCATGTATAATTGTTCAAAGAGGACGTTTCATAATACAAATTTTCTGGAAGTGAAGAATAGAAATACTTCTTTTTGGAAAAAGAGGTGAACTTCATTGTCGTCGCCGGCTATCAGTCGACAAAATTGTCATTCAATACGTAACGATCTCTCATAAGTTCTTAATTACAGTAACTGGATTATGTTCTTGTATAACAGTACGGTGCTGAACTCCACTGACCAATTTTGATGTAGCAGGACGTGTAGTTTGAAAGAAGTTTGTGTGCCAAGCAATCTCCTTTTCTCACGAAAAGTACATTGTTGTTTGATCTTATGTACTTACAACAGTGGTCCCTTAGGTATCAAAAGCTAAGAAAACTTGGGCTCAAAGCTATCCGCAATACGGCCAAGTAACCAACAGAGTCTTACTTTAAATCTTAAAGAGCAATAACTTCCTCCAAATTATAATACGTCACCAACTGGTGCAGAAGCCGTATCATTTAAGAAGGCAGCGACCAAAATTCAGGTACCAGTTACGACTTAAAGTAAAGTCACAATCAAAAATCAATCTCTTTCTCTCCAAACACATATATAAATATTCCTATTATTAAGATAAAAGTCATTTTATAATGTCTTCGACACTGTTACACACTGCAGCTATTCTGCTACTGAATCGGAATATATCATGGAAAAAAAACATACGAATATTAATAGAAAATGCAAAACGGTAAACTTTGGCAGCCTATAGATCAATGTGTGACGCTACAGCATATTACCACACACCAGGCAAGGATAGTAAACAGGGTTCATGTCGACACCAGGGCGTAAATTCCTTGCAAATTTCATCCCGGGTACTCAGTTGAACAGAAACTATGCTTGCAAACAGGCTAGCGAACAATTTACGCAGATGTTTGCATTTGAGAGAGGACATGAGCTCAAAGAAGCCGGTTGGAGCGGTCGGTGAAACGCCTGACATTTGAACAGGAGTAGTGACGCTGTTGGCAGGACTGGGTGAACCATGGCTCAACAAAGCAGCAAGAAGGAAGAGGTTGACATAGAGAGACGGCAGAATGTGGCGACCGAGCATTCGTCAGAGCATAAAAAAATGTTCAAATGTTTGTGAAATCTGCTAAGGGCATCAGTCGCTAAACTGACACACTACTTAACCTAAATTATCCTAAGGACAAACACACACACACATCCCGAGGGAGGACTCGAACCTCCTCCGAGACCAGAGCATCACTTAGAGCCAAAGATTAATCATCTGGTATTTCAGTTCCAACAAAAACCATTGACAAGCGGTTCACAGAACGGGAGCTGAGCTCATGGCGTCCTTTTCACTGACAACCAATGACTTCTGTACACCAACAATCCCGTTTGCACTGATGTCGGACGCGTTCAGCCTGGAATATCATTTACTGGAGTAGAACTGTCTTCAGTGGTAAGTCTTGCTTCGAATTAAGCCTCGATGACCAGCGACGATGCGACTGGAGATGCCCTGGTCAGTGGTGGGAGACCAGCCTGCCTGTGGCTCACCATGTGGCTTGACAACCAGAAGTGCTTTTCATAGCACTATCGCTTTGGTTGTCATCCGCTGCTTCCTTACAGCACAGCGGTCCGGCAACGATATTCTACACCCCGTTTTGTTACCCTTCATGAGAAGCCATCCGAGGCTTGAAATTTTAACAGGATAACAGCTTGTCAACGCGCTTGTCAAAACCTATATTGTGCAGCAAGTTTGCTGGATCTAATTGAGAAGTTAAGGAGAATTATAGGCCCTCCAACCAGCTCGGGATTTTGACGATCTAACGTGCCAATTGGACAGAATTTGGCACGATATCTCTCAGGAGGAGACCAAAAAATTCTATAAATGAATGCCAAGCCGAATAACTGCTTGCATAAGGGCCAGCGGTGGACCAACACGTTACTGATTTATTCAACTTACCAACACGTTATTTGCACTACTGGCCATTAAAATTGCTACACCACGGAGATGACGTGCTACAGACGCGAAATTTAACCGACAGGAAGAAGATGCTGTGATATGCAAATGATTAGCTTTTCAGAGCATTCACAGAAGGTTGGCGCCGGTGGCGACACCTACAACGTGCTGACATGAGGAAAGTATCTAACCGATTTCTCATACACAAACAGCGGTTGACCGGGGTTGCCTGGTGAAACGTTGTTGTGATGCCTCGTGTAAGGAGGAGAAATGCGTACCATCACGTTTCCGGCTTTGATAAAGGTCAGATTATAGCCTATCGCGATTGTGGTTTATCGTATCGCGACATTGCTGTTCGCGTTGGTCGAGATCCAATGACTGTTGACAGAATATGGAATCGGTGGGTTCAGGAGGGTAATACGGAATGCCGTGTTTGATCCCAACGGCCTCTTATCACTAGCAAGCGAGATGACAGGCATCTTATCCGCATGGCTGTTACGGATCGTGCAGCCGTGTCTCGATCCCTGAGTCAACAAATGGGGACATTTGCATGACAACAACCGTCTGCACGAACAGTTCGACGACGTTTGCAGCAGCATGGACTATCAGGTCTGAGACCATGGCTGCGGATACCCTTGACGCTGCATCACAGACAGGAGCGCCAGCGATTGTGTACTCAACGACGAACCTGGGTGCACGAATGGGGAAACGTCATTTTTTCGGATGAATCCTGGTTCTGTTTACAGCATCACGATGGTCGCATCCGTGCTTGACGACATCGCCGTGAACCCACATTGGAAGCGTGTATTCGTCATCGCCTTACTGGCGTCTCACCCAGCGTGATGGTATGGGGTGCCATTGGTTACACGTCTCTGTCACTTATTGTTCGTATTGACGGCACCTTGAAAAATGGACGTTACATTTCAGATGTGTTACGACCCGTTGCTCTACCCTTCATTTGATCCCTGCGAAACTCTACATTTCAGCTCGATAATGCACGACCGTATGTTGCAGGTCCTGTACGGGTCACCAATTGAAAACGTCTGGTCAACGGTGGCCGAGCAGCTGGCTCGTCACAACATGCCAGTCACTACTCTAGATGCACTGTGGTACGGTGTTGAAGCTGCATGGGCAGCTGTACCTGTACACGCCATCCAAGCTCTGTTTGACTCAATGCCCAGGCGTATCAAGGCAGTTATTACGGCCAGAGGTGGTTGTTCTGGGTACTGATTTCTCATGATCAATGCACCCAAATTGCATGAAAATGTAATCACATGTCAGTTCTGGTGTAATATATTTGTCCAATTAATATCCGTTTATCATCTGCATTTCTTCTTGGTGTAGCAATTTTAATGGCCACTAATGTATTTGCTCAATTTATAAAGCTCTTTATCGTGAATAAACCGTCCTTTATTTCTGTAACTGTAATCATTTGTTCGTCTACACATGTACATCACATCTACCGACTTCGGTCCCGTGTGAATAATTCCTTAGTGGTGAGTCTTCTTTTTCCCCTTGGAGTGTGTTATCACAGTCTATAAATCGGTGTTTTTCTGCAATGCTTCTATTCTAGACTGTGTTAAAATGCTATATGACCAGCATTTTTGTTTTTTCCTGTACGACACTCCGACAAATTAAATAATAATGGATCACAGCGCACACTGCTCAGCTCACTAATAACGCGACGCAGAGCCGCTAATGAAGATAATTCCTTCATTTACTCAATAAATTATCCGCCGTACGTTGAATTAAGCGCTAATTAGAGCAGTTTGTAGAAAATGAGCTCTGCCCGAGACGTAATGAGTACACACGAATTGTCGTATATTTCTGGCCTCGTGCGTGCGAGCAGAGGCGTAAACCGGTTCTGCTTACACAGGCGCAACAACATTGTCTCGCCAGGTGTTAAGGCATATTGCGAGCTCGAAGTGATATCGTTTCACAACAAATTACGGCTTCCATGAAATCTATTACTTCATCGGTAAGAACTGGGAAAATGTAGTGTATGATACATTTAAAAAGTCCACAATAATCACGCTGCCAGCTGATTAAACTGACGCCGTAGATATAAAACTAAAGGTATTACATTCCTGAGTTCATTCGTTGGTGGATTTGTTTTCGCGCTCTCGCTTCTCCAATCTTCATTATCAGCAGTACGGATCAACCCCATATGCCACAAAACCCCTCGTAGCATAGTATGTCCTAGCGAATAGTGTCATAAAACGTTACGTCTCTTGCAAGTGTCTTTCACGTGCCTTAGTAGGCAAATACAAGCTTCTCTATCCACTTATCATGAAGAGATGGTGCTGTTAAACATGTATTTCCTACAATAAAACACAAACAAAAACGTCAGGAACTGTAGTAGACAAATATCGGCTAGCAGGATTTAAATCAAATATAACAGTAATTGGAACATGATAAAATTTGCTAAATTAAGTGAAACTATTCTAAATGACTGGGCTGGTTTTATTAACACAAGACACAGTGTACACACTATGCCCTCCATTACCTACAAGAAAAGACACAATTCTGACATTTCGTGGTCTGTATTAAAATAGTGTACCCCTTACAGCATCCAGCAGGAAGTGGAGTAGACTGAATTCGAAATAAGACCCTATTCAAGATCATCAGTATGAAGGATTCTGAATACTTTGACTCTTAATGTGTTTGTACACCTTATAAGCAGTCATAATAGCAGTTTTATACATCTTTTGTGGAAGTAAACTGATTATCAACAGCTTGAGATATAGTCGACATGGTGTCCACATAGCACAGTTGTTGGTAAATGGAGTAGTTCATTCTGGTACTCACGCATGATGTGTGAATAAATACCATTTACAATATGGGTAAAGAAGAGGTTTAAAACGTGGAACAAGTTACCCAACTCCATCTTTGCCGCAACGTGATTATCAGTGTTATTGCAGTTGTCCAGAAGGTTAATCTAGCTGCATATACACCTAAGTAGATAGTGTTGCATTTAGCTCAATACTAAATGCATGTCTTGGGATAAGGCCGGTCCTGGGTCACTTTTCATATCGGATTGGTTTGTTACTTAATTAAATTAATCATGTAATCCCTTAACCTATAGTTATGTTAATTGATTTATAACTCCCTGGGGACACCTATTTCTAAGCTAATTGATTTATGATCCCCTTCTCAGAAATCCCCATCTCTCCCCCTCCCCAAAGCCATTCTCCTTCCCCACCCCTGTGGGAATAGAGGGAATTCTTTTTTTGCTACTCCTGCCTAGTTCACTTCTCAGCCATTTTTCCCCCTCCTAGAAAATACTACACAAACCTTCATTTCCTATCCCCCAATCCCCTTCCCCTCCACCACTTCCCCTGTGCTGGAGGTAAAGAATCTCACTCCACGAATTTCAAATCAATGTCCATAATATATTGTTCAATTCAGTTAGCAAATTCTATATTTAATTAGTTTATGGGAGAGAGGGGTCCTGCACTTGGATAGAGCTCATGTCTACACCATCCTGTCCCCATTTCCCATGATGTGATAAATGTAAGCACCGAGGAATGGAATGAACTGCAGTATATCAGTCACTGTTTTGGGTTGTCCCACAAGTATGTGTCGTCCAGGCGCCGCCATACAGGCCGACCCCCCCCCCCCATGTCCTAATTGCAAATCACAATACTAAATATCACTGACCGCTAACCGGAAGTCGGCGTCCTTTGATATTCGATACGTGAGAAACCACCTCCACACACTCAGGTGGCTACTTCCTGTTGTAACACCTGTGCCTCAAACCTGTAGACCTTGGTGAGGTGACTACTTAACCAAGGGACCTCCATTTATTCACATGGCCCCTGAACAAAGTACCAGGTTGCGGCATTTCTTTGATCGGGAAATTCCAGACCCACTTCCTGTCTCTGTCTCTCCCAAGTGGTAACTTCCGGTTTGCATGAACACATGCATGAACCAACATGTCCAAATATGTAGACGCAGTTTTTCATCCGTCCTCAGAATACTGTGTTCCTACCAGCCGATGCTGGGAACAAAGGGAGAGCTGATGCAATTGAGATATCAAAAATGGTGGGAAATAGTCCATTTGCACTACCATATAAAATTAATTGTTTAACAAATTGCAGAAGTCAAATAGATTGGTTATAACACTCACCACCACCTTACGATGATTTTTCTGTGTAATAAAACACATTTTCAATGTTTGAGGACATCCTCCAAAAACTTTGCAAATCAATTAATTAAATTTCCCGCCACAAGTAGATCGTTACACAAAATATATCTGAGGGGTTGCATGAACCGATGTTTGAGAACACAAGCATCTCTCCCTCCACAACGTTTCTACCTTACACTAAACATCTCTGGCGCAAAAAGAAAACCTTCTGAATACACACACTTGCTATCGCGAAGTGTGCGCATTCTTCCAACTGTCGCCGCGCGGGATTAGGCGAGCGGTCTCAGGCGCTTCAGTCATGGACTGTGCCACTGATCCCGGCGAAGGTTCGAGTCCTCCCTCGCGCATAGGTGTGTGTATTTGTCCTTAGGATAATTTAGGTTAAGTAGTGTGTAAAATTAGGGACTGATGACCTTAGCACTTAAGTCCCATAAGACTTCACACACATTTGAACCCTTTTTTTTTCAACTGCCGGGGAGCCGCGAGCGCGCCAGCCATACTGACAGTTGAGAGCCCATCTCCAGACATCCACGCGCCAGCCATACAAGACGCTCAGGGGCCAGAAGGACTGTTACCTTGGCCACCCAGCCATCAACCGATCAATTTACATGAGGGAGAATAATCGTCCAGCGCAAACACTCACTGTGGTGTCACCGCCAGACACCACACTTGCTAGGTGGTAGCCTTTAAATTGGCCGCGGTCCGTTAGTATACGTCGGATCCGCGTGTCGCCACTATCAGTAATTGCAGACCGAGCGCCGCCACACGGCAGGTCTAGTCTAGAGAGACTCCCTAGCACTCGCCACAGTTGTACAGCCGACTTTGCTAGCGATGGTTCACTGCCAACATACGCTCTCATTTGCAGAGACGATAGTTTAGCATAGCCTTCAGCTACGTCATTTGCTACGACCTAGCAAGGCGCCGTATTCAGTAATTAGAATGAATTCTGAACAGACAATATTGTGAACCATGTACCGTGAAGGGCGACGTTCATCATTAATGGATTAAAGTTAAGTATCAAACTAATTACGTCCGATTCCTGAATTCTAATTCCTTGTCATGTTCCAGACCTCACGTCGTTATAGTCCTTCCCTCCTCACGCCAGCCTGCGTGAGCTAAAACGCGTGCATTTCGGCCTCCTCTAGTAACACGGTGTTGGCTCTTCAGCCAACACAACACTCACCATATTGATCCTTCTCAAATTTCCACGTAAAAATCAGAGAACATATGCAAAACACGTCTGCTTCCGTCGCATCCCTTCCAGCGTGCGCCATTCAGAGGGTGCCATCTTTCTTTGTACTACCGGTTGCAAATTGGCTAATCCACGGCTTCTGGTTGGCTGCTGAACCCAGGCACAGCGAGACAAGCAGATGCGCCTGGGATGTTTAGTTCTAACTGCAGTTACACCCGATATAGAAGCTTCAGATGAAAAAACTCGCTTTCCCCCAAAAAACAGATGTTGTTGTTCATACACCTCTAATGTCTCCCATAAAATAGTTTCCTTCCTTTTGTACAAGCTATTTTCGATGACAGACACATTGCTTAAGTATCGTTCCTTCTTGTGAAAATCCTGTACAACAGTATGGCACACGCTACACTTTCTCATATGGTAAAACAATTTGTTATTATGAAACATCACCTTAGAAAAATTTTATGAACGATTGTACTGGTTTACCTCTTACGTTATTTGATTTTCAAATAGCTGAGCAGAACTGAACGTACTCAGAGATTTCTGTCTTTACTTATTCTGATCAACACTAAACTGACACACAATATTTTTTTTAGCTCAACACAATCTGACTTTCAATAATCCCTACAAAAGAATGGCCTTTGCTAACAATAACCTATACCTTTCATGAATCACTTACCTGACAGAAATCTTCGTTACTCGACCTACTGCAATACAGCGAGCGCCAATACTGCCAGCTAAATAAATGATTCTAACTACTGAAGGCACTGACTACTGATAGGCACAGTTAGCAAAAGAAAGATTTTGACAGAACAAACATTGTATTTACCTTAATATTGTTCAAAAGTCATATTATATATATCAGTTCATGACATCCAGTCTTACAAATTTCGTTTTTCTGACGGACACACGTTCAGATCGTCCGCTCTCAAAACTCTGCCATCTCTCTCCCCACATCCACCACTGCTGGCGGCTCACCTCCAACTGCACAACGCTACGCGCTGTTCACATCCAACTGCCCAACACTACAATAGCGAATATTCCAAGAATGCCAACCAGCCACAGACTGCACACAGCACAGCCAGTGATTTTCATACAGAGCGCTACGTGGCGTTACCAACATAAAAACCTAAACAGCCTACTTCTACTTATCAGCTTAAGATCTGTTACGACCTACATCGCAGGACTAAAATATTAAACTATTTTTGGCTCATGACAGAGTGCTAAGAGTATGCTCTGTTATCAGGTTAATACTATATTTCACTTTACAATTCGGTAATATAGTCTATGACTATCTCTTTCTTTGTAGATGGGAGACTGAAATTTAAAGATTTCGGTGCATCGAAAAACCACCTGATTACTTCTCCAATTCGCGAATCATATGCATGGTACTCTCGTCCCCGCTTCCACTTGCTCTGTGGTACATCATTGATATCAAATTGATTGAGTAATTAATTGGATTGATCATGAGCACCTCCTTGCATGGTGAGTAAAATTTTTTACTGCAGTCGGTTTACAATTACCAGGTACCTCAAATGGGAATTGCTGAAGGGAAGACGATATTCTTTTCGAGGATCCTATAAGAAACGACATTTGAAGCCGATTGGAGAAGGATTCTACCACCGCCAAGATACATTTTGCGTAACGTACGACGCATTAACGCTCATATGGAGATATAATGATAGTATTTTTTCCGTCGGTGTATTTGCGAGTGGAATAGGAAAGTAAATGACTATGATTTGAACCCACCTGATTTAGATGAGCTGGAGATGTCCCACAGCAAGTCATAGATCTCTGCTAATTCTCTCGAAACACCATCATGTTCTAATGATGGTCTGTAAATATCCCCCTGCATATGTCCTAATCTATTTTATCGTATTCCTACGATTACTACACTAGAAATACGACAGTGTAAGGGTGTCAGAGTCTTCATTGACAGCACAGTCTCTCTCTCTCTCTCTCTCTCTCTCTCTCTCTCTCTCTCTCTCTCTCTCTCTCCCCCCCCCCTCTCTCTCTCCCCCCCTCTCTCTCTCAGTAATTTTTACAACATCCAGTGGAGTAAAACTACGAACTATAAAAACTTCGCCAACTCCACCTGGTAGAGAACTTGATAAGATTATACCATATCTCTTTCTTCCAGTACATCAAAACCAAATACTGTCTGCGTGTTGGCATCGACCATACGTGGTGATTTTGTTTAATATACACATATTCATCTACTGGAGCAGATGGCCAGAGATCGAAGCTACTTTCATGGACCTGTGTAAAGTTATGTTGCTTATATTGGAGGAATACCATATTCCACAGACTGTCAATCACAACAGGGCGTTATTGTGTTGTTGTCTCATAAGACGTTTGATGCATTGTATTTTTTTGCTGTAACACATCGAAGCAGTGTGTAACTACAGCTTTTTTACACAGCCGTACAGTCTGTTTCCTACCAGGACGCTGAGGTCTGTACCAGGTGCTAAACCGACATTAACTCTATTCCCATAGAGCATGGATAGTACATACTTTGCAAGTCATTGTGTAGTGCGTGTTGGAGGATACTCTGAACCACCATTTTCATTTGCTCTCCTGTTTCATTCGGAAATGTAGCGACGGAGAGAAAGACTGTCTATATCGCTGCATATGAGTGTTAGTTTCTCATATCTTATCTTTGTGGTCGTTACATGAAATGTACGTTGGCGGCGGTAGAATTCTTTTGCAGTCAGCTTCAAATGTCAGTTCTCACAGTGTTCCTTGGAAAAAATATTCTCTACCTTCCAGAGGTTTCCATTTGAGTTACCCGGCGACTGTAATCCGAGTGCAGGAAAATATATTACTCACCATGCAAAGGGGCTCTCAGGACCAATTTAATTAATTAGTCAATCAATTTCACATCAGTGGCGTACTGCCAGGCAGTTGGAAGCGAGTGCGATAGTATCACGCGTTTGATTCGCGAGATGGAGCGGTAGCCAGGCGTTTTTTCGTTGTGGTGAGATCTCTCAACGAAATTGCAATCTCCCACCTACACAGGAAGAGATGGTCAACTATAATACCGTATTTATAAAGTGATGCGTAGTATTAACCTAATAGTAGGGCATGCTTTATCATTATGTCATGAGCCGAAAACGAGTTTAGTATTCTAGTCATGTGATGCAGGATGTACCGCATCTTAAGCTGATAAGAACAGATTTTTTTACCATATGAGAAAATAGTTGGAGGAAATATAGCCTGTGCCATATTGTTGTTCAGGATTTTCACAGCAAGTAAGGAGACCTTAACGATGTGGTAACGCATGTATTGTCCGATTTCTTCTGTCTTCAGAAATAACTTGTATAAAAGGGAGGAATCGACATTCTGAGTGAGAAATTCGAGTGTACAAACGACATCATGCCAGTTTTTGATTGGGTAAACTTTATTTTTGTAAACTCGTTAGCTTATGTCAGGGTGGAGTTGTAGTTAGAACTTCCGGCCGGAATGGCCGTGCAGTTCTAGGCGCTACAGTCTGGAGCCGAGCGACCGCTCCGGTCGCAGGTTCGAATCCTGCCTCGGGAATGGATGTGTGTGATGTCAGGTTAGTTAGGTTTAATTAGCTGTAAGTTCTAGGCGACTGATGACCTCAGAAGTTAAGCCGCATAGTGCTCAGAGCCATTTTTTGTAGTTAGAACTGCATGTCCCAGCCACACCTGATTGTCTCACTGTGTCTATTGCCAGCAGCCGATCGGAAGTCGTGGCAGCCTGGCACAGCCAGCGGGTAAAAAGAAAGATTCAGCAGCAAGTTCCAGCGATGGCCCTCGAGCGCCCTCTGAATAGTTGAATAGTGACCTAGCCAATATGGTGGTGGAGTGGTGACAGAAGCTGATGTGTGGGTTGTGTGACTTCTCCGATTTTTATTTGGAAATTTGAGAATATTCAATATGACAAGTGTTTGCAGTGTGCGATTATTCTTTTCCATGCAAGCTGATTGTTTGGCAGCTGGGCTGCCACTGTGACAGTCTCACCAGGCCCTCTACATGTAGTATGACTAGAGTGAGCATATTTGGAGATGGGGGTTGCCACTGCCGGCCTGGCCGGTGCAGCCACGGCTCCCCAGCTGTCAGCAGACAGTGCATGCGTCTCGATTGCGAGTGTGTGCAACTGGAAATTTTTTTTGCGCCAGAGATGTATAGTGTATGGTGGGAATGTTGTGGTGCAGAAAGATTCTTGTTTTCTCAAACGTCATTGCATATAAGACCTCATATTTCTAGTGCTAATATCTATTTGTTGTGGGAATTCGTTGATTTGCGAAATGTTAGCATGTTATTCTCTAACACTTTATCACAAGGTGATGATGAATGTTTTAGCTGACCTGTTTGACTCCTGCAAACTGTTAAACAATTCATTTAATAGGGTAGAGGAAATGGATTATTTCCTGCCATTTTTGCTATCATAATTGCGTCAGCTCTTCCGTCGTCCCCAGCATTAGCCAATAGGCGCACAGTATGCTGAGGAGGGATGGAAACCTGCATCTGCATGTTTCGACTCTTTGATTCATGCATGTGTTCACACAAACAGGAAGTTACACTTGAAAGGGGTAGAAACAGGAAGCGAGTCTGATCAAAGGAATGCTGCTATCTGATGCTTTGTGCAGGGGCTGTGAGAGCAAATGGAATTCCCTTGGGTGGTGAGGCACCTATCTTGCTCTACAGGTTTGAGACACAGGTGTTGCAACAGGGGGTAGCCACATGAGAGACAGGAGAGGCGTACAGACGACTTTTCTGGGTATCTAATATCAAAGGACGCCGACTTCCAGTTAGCGGTGAGTGGTATTTAGTATTGTGATCTGTAAATAGGTCATTGCGTGGTTTTAGATCTCTGTGACGGCACCTAGATCACAGACAAATGCTTGAGTGACCCAAAATGGCAGCGAACGTATTGCACTCCATTCCTTCCCTCATGGTAAGTGGGGCATGGAGGGGGTGCAAACATGAGCTCTACCTAGGTGGGGGGAACCCAGTCTCCCACAAACTGATTAAATAAAGAATGTGCAAACTGAATTGAACGCTATATTATAGACGGTTTTTGAATTTCCTTGGTGTAACATCCTTCCTCTACAGCACAGTCTTTCTCCCACCATTTCACAAGTGGGGGGGGGGAGTAAGTGGGAGAGGAGGAATGAGGGTCGGAGGAGGGCTGGGGGGATTTCTTAAGATGGGAAAATGTGTCTCAGAACTGAACTGTGGAGGGGTGACAAAAAAACGTATCCCTTTTCCCAGAGAATTGTGGAAGGAGGAAGAGGATGGGGAGGGGGATTTCTGAGAAGTATAGATTATCGTCAGGGGTTCATAAATCAATTAGCACAACAATAGGTATCCCCAGAGACTCATAAATCAATTAACACAACAATAGGTTAAGGGATACATCATCAATTTAATTAATCAGCATACAAATTTGATATCAAAGGTTTCCCAGAACCAATACTACGATTTATGCGGGTACATCTAACGATAAGTAATCATTTTCCGAGATTGGTTTAAAAAAAGCTTTTAAATTGAGACAGAGTTGATGAAACCATATTCTAATTCATATGTTGGCGCCAAGGCACCTAAACATCCAATTAGGAAGTTTTAGAACCTCCAGCCTATCATAATCGTTACTTGAATTGTCAGAGGCCCTTTGATAAATAGCAACTTCCACATTTGTGGAAGCAACTCAGGGTAATAGCTATGAGCTAAACAAAATGACGAACAGCCAAATGCTGTTAAATTAGACACGATTCATAACATCAAAATCGCTTTAGATCTAGTAAAGAAGTTCATAGGAGATTTATCACTTGCGAAACACAGCCTCACCGTGACAGCAAGCAAATTACGCTCCAGCTGCTGCTTAGTAGAAAAGTACATGGTGAGTTTCCTATGCCATAGATGGAACGAAATATACTCTCTAGCCATCTGTATTTGGAAGAGTACAGCAAGTCTCAATGCTACAAAATATGAAATTTTAACCATGAATATTGAAGGTTTTGAACGTCCCGCAAGAACTTGGTACTCGCATCGTATAATAATTCATTAGATTTTCGTAGTTGAGGTTCAGTCATCAGATGAAATCGAGTGACAACTAAACTAGACATGACTGACAACTGGAAAAGAAGAGAGAACCTGAAAGTTCCCATGGTTGCATGCTTGCATGTTCAAATATTTTCAGATTTTTTTATACGCAAAAGGACAGTTTTACCTCCTGATAATGGCCATACAGACGGAACTACAATTGAGGTTGACAAAAAATGTGAAGCACTGAGAAGGAGAGGAGAAAGCGAAATGAAACATCATGAGTTAAGAGGGTAGGTGATGGTTTTCAGTGATCACAAGGTCAAGTTAAATTTAGAAAGAACTTGGCAGAATGAGCCCATTTATCAGTATGAGATTGCACTCCTTCTGTCCTCAATGCAAGCACTGATTCAGTTAAAAGCTGCATCAAAAGCCATCGGTGAAACTAAAAGCAAGGGTGCTAACAATAAGAGCGCAAAGGGAATTCCATCGTTAAATGCAGAGGAGAGACCAGACAGGTGAAAAGACTACACTGAAGGCCTGTGTGAGGGGGTAGACTTGTCTGATGAAATAGAAGAAACAGGAGTCGTTATATAAGAGATAGGCGATCCAGTATTAGAATCAGAAATTAAGAGAGCTTTGGGGGACATAAGATGAAGTAAGGCAGAAGGGATAGATAATATTTCATCAGAATTTCTAAAATCTTTGTGGGAAGCTGCAACAAAATGTCTTTTCACGTTGGTGCGTAGAATGTATGAACTCAGCGACATACCATGTGACTTTCAGAAAATTATCATCCACACAATTTCGAAGACTGCAAGAGCCGACAAGTGCGGGAATTATCGCACAATCGGCTTAACATCTTATTCATCCAAGTTGCTTATAAGAATCACATATAAAATAATGGAAAAAATTGAGATTGTGTTAAATGATGGTCAGTTTGGCTTTAGGAAACGTAAAGGCACGAGACAGGCAATTCTGACGTTGGGGTTGATGATGGAAGCAAGACTAAAGGAAAATCAAGACATGACCATAGGTTTGTCGATCTGAAAAAAGCGCTCGACATAGATAGGTAAAATACAATATGTACAAGAGCCAAGAGGGAATAGTAAGAGTGGAAGAACCAAGAACGAAGTGCACTGATTAAAAAGGCTGTAAGACAGTGATGCAGTCTTTCGCCCCTACTGTTTAATCTGTAAGACGAAAAAGCAATTATGGAAATAAAAGAAATGTTCAGGACTGGAATTAAAATTCATGGTGGAAGGATATAAATGATAAGATTCACTGAGTGTAAGTGAAGAAGAATTACATGATCTACTGGATGGAATGAACGGTCTAATGAGTACAGAATATAAATTGAGAGTAAATCGAAGAAAGACTAAAGTAACGAGAAGTAGAAAAAATGAGAGCAGCAAGAAACTTAAAATCATGGTTGATGGACACGAAGTAGATGAAGTTAAGGAATTATACCATCTAGGCAGTAAAATAACCATTGATGGACGGAACAAGGACGATATCAAAAGCAGACTAGCACTGGGAAAAAGGGCATTCCTGGCCAAGAGATGTCTGCTAGTATTAAACATAGGCTTTAATTTGAGGAAGAAATTTCTGAGATTGTAAGTTTGGAGCAGAGCATTGTATGATAGTGAAACATGGACTAGGGGAAAACCGGAACAGAAGATAATCGAAGCATTTGATACGTGGTTCTATAGACGAATGTTGAAAATTAGGGAGACGCACACACACTCACAGCACACACACACACACACACACACACACACACACACACACACACACACACACAGCACACAGCACACAGCACACAGCACACAGCACACACACACCATGTTTGTATGAGCGTTATACTTTGAAAAATGACACACAATAATGTCAAGTGAAACGTAACACATCAGGACACAAGATATCTGTGACATATTGCTGGCCATCAGATTTCCTTCAGTCTCTACCAGCCATGACCTCATGGCTTTCCACATAATGATGCCACTAGCATCACTGCTGTACCCCTCCAAAACGTTGGAGGAATCTAACTTTTCTCCAGCTCATCACCATGCTTTGCAATGATGATCAGCTTACTCTCCAATGATGTTCATCTACGATAATGTAGACCCACGTTTGATCGCTGAATACAATACAGTGCCAGTCATCAACAGTCCGTGCATCTTGGCCACAGCACCACTCTAAACACAGCCGTATGTCTGTGGTATTAATGGTAGCCTAGGCATGGGTTGGTAATTTAGTCCACTTGCTGTTGGTCTCCAACTAATGGTGGGGAACGACACAGAATGTATTGATCTATCCTTGTGGTAGTCAAATGTGGTCGACCAGAACCTTGACGAATAGTGTACCTGCACTCATGCTCCCGTTGTTATGAAGCAGTTTACGCCAAATTGTCATGTAACCTGATTTATAATATGCAGACCCATATTGTCAGAATAGTCATATCGTTTACGCTGTATGAAAACTGCAAGCAATATTTATTACTGCCAATGATTGCATTGTAAAATACTTTTACTTCTGCTTCCCTATGGGTAAGGCGATGGAGTCTTATTATTTTGGCAGGCTTGTATGGGCTTTTAGCTGGCTCACAGAAGGGAAATTAACAGTAGTCATAAAGTTGTTTGGCATGAAAGCCATTTTTAACACAGGTATAGAACAGGGGAAAATAGTCTGCCGTGTCTGCAGACCTGGAGCATCCAGATGGCTAGGCAGTTCGCCATAAGATCTGTATTATACAGGAAGAGAAAAGGAATTCATTTTAGGTAGTTAAGAGTATGAAGACCAGGTGAAAAAAATGATCCATCTAGTGCGGGCGGGCCGAAGTGGCCGTGCGGTTCTAGGCGCTGCAGTCTGGAACCGTGAGACCGCTGCGGTCGCAGGTTCGAATCCTGCCTCGGGCATGGACGTGCGTGATGTCCTTAGGTTAGTTAGGTTCAACTAGTTCTAAGTTCTAGGGGACTGATGACCTCAGAAGTTGAGTCCCATAGTGCTCAGAGCCATTTGAACCATTTTTTTCTTAATGCGGGGGGAGTCGTTGAGCTCTGGCATTTCTTGCTAGAATGATTGTTCAAATTATAGTAAGGGAATCTGTGAGTGGTTTTTAGTTATTATTTCAGTAGAAGGGGCGAGTTCCTATGGACGTGGACATGCAAGGCTTTTGGTTGACCATGACTGAAAATCTGTCATGTAGTGGAGAGATATTTTTGCCTTCTTTATTGTACCACACCTTACTAGTTAGCAATTACACAGTCTAGAAGATTAGGAAATTGTTAAACTTGATTATAAAATTATCAAAACTAACAAGGTGTGCTGCAACATGCTGGCGAGATTCCCACGCTGGCAGAACCAGTTATGTTTTGGGGAGTAAAGTCATAGGACAATTCACTTAAGGATTCCACTGAGCACGTACTTCCTTTGGGTACACCGCAAATGGTACTTGTTTCATGGCTTGAAGCAGAGCTTTAGTAAACTAGAGAAACAGAGCGATAGAAAGGGACAGAGAGAGAGAGACAGAGAGACAGAGAGAGAGAGAGAGAGAGAGAGAGAGAAGTCTCCAGCTTAGAGCAGAGCGCAGAGGCCACTATTACAGCCGTCTTCTACACTTACACAGCTTGAGAATTGTAAGCATGCATCGTCGTTGCCATCACCAATGCGGAAGGAGAGCAAAGTTAATTAATTTACACCTGAGTTTCATTTTATGCATCTAATTTCACAACCAGCTATTTACCCCATCATGTGTATCAGCGAAAGTATCGATGGTCGTTTTTACTTTCTTGGACCTTTTCTTTAAATCACCAACCTTGTTTTTTGTTATCATTGGCCATATTAGCAACATTGTTTTTATTCTGTTCTTCTATGCACCACCCATACATGCAAAGGCTACATATCGTATTATAAATGCCTTATCCACCTGTTAAACGGTAGTATACTTGATTCAATGTATAAAACATTTTGTTCGCTGTTTTAAGGGGAGTAATTACGTCCTATACCCACAGTGTTAAATTTGCAATATTGATGACCCATTATCTCAGAACCTGTGACAGATAGAGATCTGAAATTTGTGGGATGTATAGTATCACTCCTTTTCTGATTACTGAACCAGAATCAAAATTTACAGAGAAATAATTAGCTAGTTATGATTTTTTTAAAATGTTGTTCAATATTTTCTTTTAAAAGTCCACTTTTTCTTTCGTAAGTAAAAAACCGTCAGAGGTAGAGATGTTTTGGGAGGTTCAATAGCTGCAGTATACTAAGTGGTAACAGTGTAAAATTAAATATATGTATCTGCAATAGTTCCTGAGATAATAAGTCAAATAATTTTAAAAATGTCATTTCCAGCAAATCAAGTTCAAACATTTTATTTGATATTAACTTACACATGGAGGCATGCCTGCTTCTTGAAACAGCCAGGCCCATAATCAGCATTATCTGGATCCTGTTCTTGACTATCCAGCAAACCTAGAAGCTTCTTTCTTTTCCTGCCTCTTGCTTCTTTAGTCATTTCCTCTGCTGCACGCTGGGCTTTCATGATCCTAAGTCGATCCATTCGCTGAAAGGCTTGCAGTGTGTTGGCACCTGGGGTGCTACAAAGTTCCACTAGTATCCTAATTCTTCCCTTTATACCACCATTAAACGTTATCACAGTATCACAAACACCCAGGCATAGAGTTTTCCTTCCTACAAAGATATTTTTTGGTATACGAGTCCAAATTACATTATTGAAAGACTCATTCGGGTTTTGTGTTCGACCGTGGAGACATTTGGAAAGAAGATTAGGATGAGCTAATTCTCTATATATTGGTTTAATAGCTTCCATCACTGCAGATGGTATGCTATTTTTGTGCCTAAATGGTTCATCGCTACCCCCTGCCTGAGCTTTGCGGTACTTGCACCATGAATCAGCACCAGGTGGACAAAGACCATGTATAGGTGTATCATCAGTGGAAGATTTGTGGAAGAATGCAGCCCACACTGCTCGTTTCATCCCTTGTAGGTCATGTGTATTGTTTCTTATTGCCATTCCATAATAATGCTGGAGTTCATCAACGTTTTAGTCTGTAAGTCTTCCTTTACCATTTAGAGTCTTTCCATCTGATAACTTCTCTTTTCCTTTTGTCTGCTTCAGTTTTCGGAGACGTGTTCCCATCCGTTTTTGAACGTGGCCCACACATTCAATCTTAACAATCTGCTTATTACCATAAGGTTGGCTTTCCACTACTGATTTGTAAGCTTTTTAATCACCATCCCCGAAGTACTCAGTGTAACACACACCTCTCTCCTGTTGTTAACGTCTGAACATAGAAACAACTGCAGCAGCCTCCATACCCCCACTAGTTTCCTCACAATTCTTAGCACAATTTGTTTTATGGCTTTCACTTGTTTCATCAACTTATTTACACTGATGACAGTATTTTGATAGTTAGCACTTCAATGTGTAAAACTTTACCCGTGTCAACACTAGTGACAGTGGCAACCGCATTTTTTGATGTGTGACCTCTCTTCTGCCATGTGCCATCAACTGCCACAGATAGATCTGTTGTGTTATTTAATTCTACTGCTTCTTTAGCAGCAGCTTTCATAGAAGCAACAGCAACAGATCTGACACATTCGCCAATTACTTCTGTGTACTTACTTGATCTGGTTGGTGGGTTTGGCAAGTTCAGCGTTGCACATAATACTTCAGCTGTAGTCAATCCTTTCCCAATGCACCTCATTCCATACAGGAACCTAACATTGCTCGTCATTCTTGCACTTTTCAGAAGTCCAAAATGATGTCGAGAGCCTGCAAACTTCGCACTGAATATCAAGTTTGTTAGTCAGTCCAGTCCTTGCAGATGAGTCCTCAGAGATGCTAATTTGCCCACCACAAACCTTACATGACACAGCATCTTGCAAAACTTGTCCTAACACACTCAAATTTAAAAGAACATAACCTAAACTGTTTTGATCTTTGCCAATAAATAAATCCTCATGGTCTCCAAGATTACTCTTCGAAGCACTACTAGGCGTGTCCTTATCACGGGTCTGTCAAAAATCTATTTCAGGATCAACATTGGATTCAGATTTTTGTGATATGCTGCTTTCCATGGAAACGTCGCTTCTTAAAACAACCTTTTCTTTTCGTCATGTTGAAAAGATGTATAAGAGCGTATAATAACACACCAAACCGCTATGTTTTCAGTTCAAAACTTATGAAACACGACAACCACAAAATAAATAAACAAAATGCATGTGCTATACTGCCATTTCTGTTTACACAGTGCATCCAACCTCTTAACACGAGCATTAACATGATTTCAAGGAATAAATAGCTGAAAACCACAGCCTTCTAGATTGAATAGTTCAAGAGATAGAGATACTTAGGCAAGTCAGTGCAGAACGACCAGATAATTTTACACACGCACTATTAACTTTGAAATGATAAAAGGGCCGGCTGGTGTGACAGAGCGGTTCTAGGCGCTTCAGTCTGGAACCACGCGATCGCTACGGTCGCAGGTTCGAATCCTGCCTTGGGCATCGATGTGTGATGTTCTTAGGTTAGTTAGGTTTAAGTAGTTCTAAGTTCTAGGGGACTGATAACCTCAGATGTTAAGTCCCATAGTGCTCAGAGCCATTTGAACCAAATGATAAAAACTACACTTCCAATTGGAATTTTTCCACAAACAATGCATCAAATTATTCAGGAGAGATCAAATATTAATAAGAGATAACAATCCAAAAATGTCACTTTTTGACCAGTTCCGCGATACGTACTCCCCTTAAGGCAATAGACCAAATTGTTGGAGTGACCACTAGTTCCCTTCATTAATAGGTCCTCGTGAGATGTGGTACCCTCACCTTTGTTAGATGTTAGCTACTGTGTGACCTCCTTTGTTGTGAATTTGCATGATCGTATGCGGAGCTTCCCTTCCCTGTAGGTGACTGGGGATAAGAGCTGAAGCATATTAGTGGTATACTAAACAGCTCAACTGACACCTCACACTATGCAGTCCAGTATTGGTCCACTGTCATCACCGAATGCCCTGCATACCAGATACTACGGTTTCTACTGACCGACAAAACGGAGACCCATAACGAGACCGCTTTTCAAAAGCTGTCACATGCTGATAATGCTGTGTCACATCTTCAAATCTTCTCCTGACCTCCGAACATCTGACGCTGTTCACACCGCTTATATACCCTACCAGGCTTGGTAACAACACTAAACATGAACAAAATAATGCCCTTTAATAGCAGTTCTACTGGTTATAGAGATTTGTTCAAAATCTATCTCAGCACTAAGGGACTTAACAGCTGAGGTCATCAGTCTCCTATAACTTAGAACTACTTAAACCTAACTAACCTAAGGACATCACACACATCCATGCCCGAGGCAGGATTCGAACCGGGGACCGTAGCGGTCGCGCAGTTCCAGACTGAAGCGGCTAGAACCACTCGGCCAATCCAGCCGGCTATAGAGATTTGTAACTAATTATTCACATACCCATTGACGCTGTGTAAATGTATTTCTGACCATACCTACTGGGTGATTCGCTTTTCTTCTCAGGCAGTGTAACTTTTACAAAAGCGATTGTGACCCTGAAATCTGGTTTCGCAGGACAGAGCGGATCAGGTCGTGGAAAGGGACCAAGGTCAATTACTGTTAGTTATACAAGAACACACACAACTTTATTTCTCAAACCTATGCACAGTTTTCTCTTTAAAACAACAAAGATCAGTTCACGGCTGAGGGCCCAAGTAACTCCTCCAGGATAAGTTTAAACAATTGTTTTTAAAACACTGGGAATTAGAGTAACGGCTGAAGGCCTTACTTAAGTAAAATTACAATATCTTCGCGGCCAAAGGTCGAAATAATATTTCAGATCAGCTAAGGAAATTCTTTAAAGTCAAGTATTTACGAATTCCGGCTAAAGGTCATATTAAGGAAAATTCAAGTTAAAAAAAAGATTCCTTTACATAATAAAAGAGAGACTTTAAAGATAGGCCTTTACACAGTACAACAGAAAAACATCTTAAGAAAACTTGAAGTATCTCGTCCGCTGAAGGCCCAAACAATTACTCAAGAATAATTAAAGACAACCTTAAGATCAATATTTACAGAACACGGCTGAAGGCCGTTTCAAGAATTCAAGACAATTAAAGAGAAACCTTACAGACAAGGATTTACATACTAAATCCACAGATTCGGAAACAAACGCTGCTGAAGGCCTAAATGCAGAGCAACAAGAATTTTAAATGGAACACGTCTGAAGGCCTAATCTTAAAGTTGTTATGAAGTTCGGCTGAAGGCCATATACTAAACATAAAACAGACAATATTAACACACGGCTGAAGGCCTGGCACAGTACCTGCGACCGAATAAAATGACAATCACAAACAACAACCAGTGGTGCTCAGAAGTGTTCCAAGGGTCGGCCTGGGAAGGAAACTCTAACCACAGTTTTGGTGGGACAGACAGTCAAGCGTAACACTAAACAATCGGGTTGCAGTACGACCTACGGACGGCTGAGGAACCAACCAACCGACCAATCAATTCCCTTCCATCTGTCCACCAGCACGACAACCAAAAGTATCAGCAAAGAAGAGGATCGCAGCAGGATTATGTATTAATAATTGGTATATAAACACAGTCCAGGCACAATAAATACTCTAAGATAAAAGGAGAACAACACCAAGCTGTTGAAATATCCGCCTTGCCAGACAGCATCAAGCCGGCCGCTGGTGGCCGAGTGTTTCTAGGCGCTTCAGTCTGGAACTGCGCGACCACTACGGCCGCAGGTTCGAATATTGCCTCAGGCATGGATGTGTGTAACGTCCTTAGGTTAGTTAGGTTTAAGTATTTCTAAGTTCTAGGGCACTGATGACCTGAGATGTTAAGTCCCATAGTGCTCAGAGCCATTTGAACCATTTTAGACAGCATCAACACGGCGAGGAAAACACACTGCCACAAAACTATGCAAACGATCATGGCACGTAACCGGAACGTTAACGTCCACAAGGCCGAAGATACCGCTGGTGCAGTTCATTAATAAATTATAATCATTTCAAAGATTAAACACCATACAGGAAGACGGCTGCAAACTTTTACCAACCCCAACACACCATCACGTTGCTGCTTGCGGGGACAGCCCAGGATGCAACAACCAGCAATCAAGGAAGAGATGTCACAACGGTTGAGCTTTCATGACAGGTTCACTTGTTACTCAACTCCAGTATGCAGGTGTGTTGGGCGACGAACGTAGCAGTTCTCGCAGCAAGTGCCACACAACTCTAACCACGCATGCTTGCCGCCAGCGGACCCGGACTGATCACATACGGCAGAAACTTCCTCGCTGCTCCACCGCAACCGACCAATTGCCACACACACCAAGACATGGACTAATAACTGCCACACCAAAGAAGTTACAGCACTACTAGTATCGATAAACGCTGCTGCTGCCAGTGATGGAGGCAAGTGAGCAACTCGTTCAGATAGTAACTGAGGGAGGAATAAGACGCCACGCGATGGGGATAAAGTGCACAAAAAGGAAAAACGGCATTAACGCGAGCCGACCACGGGTCAGATCCCATTTATAAAAATTTAACAGTGGCATTGTCATTTATAATATTCCCAAGCTAAGGAAAACGTGGTAGTTGTCTCAATAAGGCCATGTAAAAGTCTCGAAAAGTATAGAAATTAAAAGAAAGGATCTCAACCAATTTAAGGTGTAACAGAAGTACAATTCAAGCTGTTGTGGAGGCAGATGAACGGATAATATTTAATGGAAGTATCCTAAGGCCTCTTACAAAGCCTTCACTCGACAGCCTTTCACACTGTTCATCTTTCTCGAACTCTTTGGGAAGCAGATTAGCAGAAGAGACAAGAAAGATTCAACGGAGGCTGCACCACTGGTCATGGCTTTAGGCGGTAGGAGACTTTCGCACAGATTCTCAACTACTGTAATGGTAGCGTTACTAGAAAGATGACGGGTATCACGGAGAGCCTTCCAAAATTCCAAGAGCCCACGTTCCAAAACTTCTCCAACATATATTTCTCTTAATGACCACAACGAAAATATTAGAGAAATTCGAGCTCATATAGAGGGACATCGACAGTATTTTATTTCCGCATTCCATCCGCAAGTGGAAAGAAAAGAATCGAAGGGTTTGAGGAATTGTGACACACAGAATGAGCAAAATAAAATTTCCTGGGAAAATTTAGTGCCCCTTAAGACAGGCAACTCATATTACACAAATACGCAGCTAGGGCATATGATGTAATATTTTCCTAGCAAGTTTTTATTTTGCCCACGCTTTAGAAGGATGCAAATTAGGCTGACTGATAAGGTAAAAGTGAGGATGTTCTCCGCAGAAACGACTATCTGTTGAAACAACTTCCATGGTATATTAGAGCGTAAAAACTATAGCGAGAGACTTTGGAATACATTCAGTGAAGACCACAAAAATTGCAAATAACGAACTTGATAGCATCGCACTTCCAAGACCTGAAAATTATAAATATCTGGGATCACTAGTACCAGGGGACAGATCAATCGAAGCAGGCTTAGGCAATAGGATAACACCTGATTTGGACGAGAGGTGTGTGGGACGAGAGGTGTGTGTTTTATAGGTCCTGTGCGACGCAAAAGCACCCATGTAAACAATTGTAGCATCAAAAATAGACATACTACATACTACAACATATATACACATGTTATGATCGTTAAGAGGAGTAACACTAAAAGCCAAAGTCCACAATGAATTTTAAGAGATAGTTTTAAAGTCGCCCACCACTTCCCAAATAAAAAATTCTGAGCTTCAGGCCTGAGAAAAGGAAGACCTGAACTTGTCATGAGAAAGTGCCTTTCCTTGGTTACAAACAGATGTAGGAGATGAAGACCTCAAACTAGTTAGTTAATGAATATCCAAAGTTATATGAAGAAATTGAGCCTTAGTGAAGGCGACGTCTGTCATTGGGTTAGATGGTGTCACATGATTGATTCGACCTCGAGTAACGGAAAAAGGCGAGGACAAAGAAAGAAAGAAAGAAAGAAAGAAAGAAAGTTGGGCACTAGTGTTACGCTGAGACGAAGAGGTTGACTAGTGGCAAGTCACCTTAAAGCATTCAGAACTGATGATGCAAGAAAATAACACGTGTACGGAACAGTAAAAGACGAAAATAATGTTTGAACACTTCGTAGGCTCCGCTATACATTAAACAGAGGCCTGCAGCGTGTATCTGTACATCTACATCTATACTCCACAAGCTTCCTTATGACATGAGATAACATGTAAAAAGTACAATTATTGAATATTCATATCAACCTCCTCCTGAGTTACCACAGCTGTCGTATCACTGATCAGATATCTTCTGAGAGTGCGGTGCACGACAGGTACCTAGTTGCTTTCACCGTCCTAAGTGAAATAACGCTGGAGTACATGCACCTGCTGTTGTAACAAAATAAGTGATCTTTTTTTTCACTGTGTAAACTGTGTACACATTTTTGCATTGGGGGTTTCTCTGGGCTCTGAGCATTATGGGACTTATCATCTGAGGTCATCAGTCCCCTAGAACTTAGAACTACTTAAACCTAACTAACCTAAGGACATCACACACACCCATGCCCGAGGCAGGATTCGAACCTGCCACCGTAGCGGTCGTGCAGTTCCAGACTGAAGCGCCTAGCCGGCCGCGGTGGCCGTGCGGTTCTAGGCGCTCCAGTCCGGAGCCGTGCTGCTGCGACGGTTGCAGGTTCGAATCCTGCCTCGGGCATGGATGTGTGTGATTTCCTTAGGTTAGTTAGGTTTAAGTAGTTCTAAGTTCTATGGGACTGATGACCACAGCAGTTGAGTCCCATAGTGCTCAGAGCCATTTGAACCATTTGAAGCGCCTTGTACACATTTTTCTCAAGTTCTACACATAGGTGGGTGTCCTCAAACATGTTCCAATTACTGTGAAGCGATACTGCGACAAAAACGGAATTCGAACCATGAATCTCTACTTGTTTGCTGAGCACATTGAAGGCATGGTAGAAGATTGGATATCGTCAGGGATGGATCAGAAAAGAAAGAAAGAAAGAAACAACAACCAGAAACCAAAGGAGATGCAGCCAGTTTGTTGGTTTCCATTATACCATCATTTCTTCAGCCATTGTGAGTTATTTTGCTGTCAAATATCAAAACGTATCTACTAATACATCCGTGTATAAGTCATTAGCTTTTTTACATAAGTTTAATAAGGAGAAAAGGTGCACAAAACAGAGACTTTAGTCATCAACAACATGTTCGCCTTCACTATTAACAGAGACTTTACTCATCAATAACATATTCTCCTTCGCCTACAACAGTGTACCAAAGCCGATTAACTTTCAGTTTCCGCGACTGCAAAGGCGAAAAACTCGTCTAGCCGCGTTCGGATGAGCGTTTTCATCTGAAAAGGAAGTTCCTTGAAGGTTTTTCGGTAGATAGCGGAAAAGGCGAAAATATGAGGGAGCAAGGTCAGGTGAATAATATGTGTGCAAAATCACTTGAAAACCTCACTCCTGTATAGCCTTATGTTTCAATGTAGCAGAATGCGGGCAGGCTTTATAGTACAGTAGCGACGGTCTCATTGGGTCGCTGACCTTGGATTGCGTCCGCAACATGTCTCATTCTTGACAGTAAATGTCAGCAGTGATGGTTACCTCGAGGAAGCAGTTCGTGGTACACCACACCGTCGCTGTTCCACCAGATTATCTTATTATCTATTACCTTATTATCCATTATTATCCATTATCTTTGTATCCATTATCTTTCGTGGATGCATGTAGGTCTCTGTATGGAGAGTTGCTTCTTTGTTTGGGCTCAACCACACTTTTCATTTTCTTATGATGGCAAAAGGACACCATTTCTCGTCGTCAGTAACGAGCCAGTTCATGACGAGCAAGCAGAGATGCACACTCGGCCACCCGCTGATTTTTGTGATTTTTACTTAGAGGATGCGGTACCCGTACATCCGATTTTTTAACATTCCTCACTGCACTAAAATGTTGACAACTGGTGAAATTAACACAGTTCATCATATTTGCCAGTTCTCGAGTACACTGACAGGGACCATTTTGGATTAATGCTGTTAAACGATTTTCGTCAACCGCCGAATGTCTTCCTGATGTCAAAATGGGTCTCCGTAAAACGAGAAAACCCTTTTCCTGCCGTGCTTTGACCAGTGACGTTATCCCCATACACGGTGCAACTGTTTCTGGTTACCCTGCTGCTGTCAACCCTCTGCTGAACTGAGGCAGAAGAATATGTTGGAAGTATTCCAATTTCTCCACTCATACTCCATTTTCTAACATCCACAGCTCCAGTCACTATTTCCAACTGACAAATAGACAATATGAAAACGCAAATAGCAACACTGGTCTACAAATAAAAGAATGAGAATCGATAAATAAGGCCATAGGAAACGGAATAGCAACATCCAAAACAGAAACGCCACGAACTTATGCAACAAGCCAGTATAACAACGTAGGGAAACAGAAAGCAATAAATATGAGAAATTTCAGTACACAAATTGCATTTATTTAAACACTTCTGGATTTTATCCTTGCAATTTATTCAATTAAAACATTAATGCTGGCATTTATTTCTCTTCCAATTGATAAAATTGCAAGATTACTTGACCCTTCATGGCTCGTAGTCCATCTTTTGACAGGTTTTTATCAGCTTTAATTTGGAAAACTTCGTTTACAAGTTGCATTGATACATTGGTTGTTAAAAAAATTCTTATTGCTACAACAATGTTAATTAAATCCTCTTGAATATTCCATTTAATTATTTAGGTTAATGATTCTAAAAATGTCCTTGCAAATATCTTCTCGTCTGGATGAATTTCTGTAGATAAAGAAACGGGACCCCTAATACGACATACTTCAGCAATCATAGCTGAACCAATCAATTCGGAAATTTTTTGCATTAATTCTGAATGTTACGAACAATACATTCATATTTTCTGCATACAATGGCATCTGAATTTGAAGGCAGGCGAACAGCTCATGAAGGCTTTTTTTTATAATGGCAGTTTTCTTTAAATTCTGATGTTAGCTTATGTACTGCCTTAAACTATTCCCCACAAGTTTCTTGAATTAAATTGAAGCCAGAGTCGATACTTTTCTGACCAGACAAATTATTTCGTCTTGTGGTTCTTCTTTCTGTTAAAATATCAAATATACTGCATATCTCCATCTCTCTCTCAACTGCTTTTGTGACTTAAGGCAGTTTCACGGATCCTCTTTGTTGGAGACATATTCGAGTATCATTCATTCAAAAATAAAGGAATGCAAAGAAATAAGTCATAATGCAAACCAACAAACTGTCTGCTTCTCCTTTGCTTTCTGCGGTTTCTTGCAGTCTCTCTTCATAGTAATTGGAACTTACTGCTTGAGAAAAATGTGTGCACATTTCGCACAGTGCCAAAAAGGTCACCGACTTTGTTGCAACAGTAACTGCTTGTACTCCAGCAACATTGAGTGATTGTTACATGGCGCAAACACTGATTTGGCTTCTATATTCAAAATACTTCTTCGAACATCACTAATTCGTCCATCCATGGCCGCAGCGTTATCATACCGTGGTGCTCCAGTAACTTGTAACAAATTTGTTCCGTAATTTAATTTGCTGATTTCCCATGTAATAGAATGAAGTCAATAAAGGATTCCTCTACTGTGAACTTTCAATATTTATATATAAGCAAATAACGTAAGACATTTGTCGATATGCGATGTATAAGGTGTACTATTAAACAAGATGGAGAAATACTTAGCTTTAGAAATTTTCTCAAATGTTTATATTCTGAAATAATCACCACCAGTTTGATGAATTCATTTTGGCTTCGTGGAGAAAGATAAGACGCAACATCATCGCCTGCTTGCTGAAATTTGTGTAGATGATGATACGCAGTTGGGTCAAACTGGGCAGTTTGAAGAAAATGTCCACGTTTATCACTTTCACGAAGATCTCCTTAGTGTTCACGCAAGAGTACGGATTGTCTAGCTAAACGCAATACACAGTCAAGAATAATTCTTGTTATATAGTCTTCCTTTTAGCAAATGACTTATGTTGTTTTAAATGAACAGCCCCATCGTTCGTTTCACATTTTTTAAATCCCCTTTCAAGCTCTTTCCAGTTCTGAAGTCCTTCAACGTGAGGACTACTTTTTCATGATCAAATACACTGGGGTTAAGCTTTTTCCACGTTTTGAGAGCATGTTGCTTTGCAAAAGAACTACACTCCTGGAAATTGAAATAAGAACACCGTGAATTCATTGTCCCAGGAAGGGGAAACTTTATTGACACATTCCTGGGGTCAGATACATCACATGATCACACTGACAGAACCACAGGCACATAGACACAGGCAACAGAGCATGCACAATGTCGGCACTAGTACAGTGTATATCCACCTTTCGCAGCAATGCAGGCTGCTATTCTCCCATGGAGACGATCGTAGAGATGCTGGATGTAGTCCTGTGGAACGGCTTGCCATGCCATTTCCACCTGGCGCCTCAGTTGGACCAGCGTTCGTGCTGGACGTGCAGACCGCGTGAGACGACGCTTCATCCAGTCCCAAACATGCTCAATGGGGGACAGATCCGGAGATCTTGCCGGCCAGGGTAGTTGACTTACACCTTCTAGAGCACGTTGGGTGGCACGGGATACATGCGGACGTGCATTGTCCTGTTGGAACAGCAAGTTCTCTTGCCGGTCTAGGAATGGTAGAACGATGGGTTCGATTACGGTTTGGATGTACCGTGCACTAGTCAGTGTCCCCTCGACGATCACCAGTGGTGTACGGCCAGTGTAGGAGATCGCTCCCCACACCATGATGCCGGGTGTTGGCCCTGTGTGCCTCGGTCGTATGCAGTCCTGATTGTGGCGCTCACCTGCACGGCGCCAAACACGCATACGACCGTCATTGGCACCAAGGCAGAAGCGACTCTCATCCCTGAAGACGACTCGTCTCCATTCGTCCCTCCATTCACGCCTGTCGCGACACCACTGGAAGCGGGCTGCACGATGTTGGGGCGTGAGCGGAAGACGGCCTAACGGTGTGCGGGACCGTAGCCCAGCTTCATGGAGACGGTTGCGAATGGTCCTCGCCGATACCCCAGGAGCAACAGTGTCCCTAATTTGCTGGGAAGTGGCGGTGCGGTCCCCTACGGCACTGCGTAGGATCCTACGGTCTTGGCGTGCATCCGTGCGTCGCTGCGGTCCGGTCCCAGGTCGACGGGCACGTGCACCTTCCGCCGACCACTGGCGACAACATCGATGTACTGTGGAGACCTCACGCCCCACGTGTTGAGCAATTCGGCGGTACGTCCACCCGGCCTCCCGCATGCCCACTATACGCCCTCGCTCAAAGTCCGTCAACTGCACATACGGTTCACGTCCACGCTGTCGCGGCATGCTACCAGTGTTAAAGACTGCGATGGAGCTCCGTATGCCACGGCAAACTGGCTGACACTGACGGCGGCGGTGCACAAATGCTGCGCAGCTAGCGCCATTCGACGGCCAACACCGCGGTTCCTGGTGTGTCCGCTGTGCCGTGCGTGTGATCATTGCTTGTACAGCCCTCTCGCAGTGTCCGGAGCAAGTATGGTGGGTCTGACACACTGGTGTCAATGTGTTCTTTTTTCCATTTCCAGGAGTGTATTTTTTAAAGCATGAAAGTAAAACAATATGTAGCACATTTCACAGGAGAATACAATCACATTGTCCTAAAAACTTTCTCACCTTTTTCTAACTTCACACCAGTCCTTAGAAAATGATCTGTCAGTGTTATCTGTAGAAAAAATGCATCGTTGTACAGTAGTTCACATGTCTCTCTCTCTCTCTCTCTCTCTCTCTCTCTCTCTCTCTCTTAACAAGTTCAGAAGGAAATATTTCAAAGCCTCGCTTACCTTTTCCGGCCTAGAACTAATATTAGTGGAAACTTTCAAATCAGTCTGCTCAGAGAGAGTAATTTCGTGAGCAGACAAAGTATTTTCAGGCAAACGTGTCTGTGCTTGCACTGTACATACCGAATAGCTTACGGACTCTGGATTATGTGAACATGTAAATCATGATGTTTGTACAGAGGTGGAGGTATCAGTAATTTTCCACAATAAATCTGTGAAGGCTTCCAGCTAGTTTAGCAAGCTGTTCCCCTTCTGTTTCTCGTCTTTTCCTGCATTGAGCACCAGATTCCCAAAAGAAGTTGTGGATGAGATAAATTCCGAAAAATATACTAAGTAATTGTGAAAGGTGCATATAAACGACTAACAAACAAACACAACTAATAGGTATCTGGTGCAGAACATTGTTTGTCGACGTAGTGGCATTACTGAAGGCAAAACGACAACCGATGTTACAATAGGTGACGGTTCATACGTAAAAATCCGGGCAGGGACGGAAATAGGACAGTACTTGCCCAGTAATTCCGGCAGCTACCTAGAAATGACTGTGACGTGAAACGCTGATGCCCGCTGCCACGCTGTTATTTCTTTAGATTATTTGTTTCAACGATCTCTATCAAATAACAAAAAACTTTGTCTCTTAACTCTTAACGGGCGGCTGACATAATATTACGGCACTTTTGAGAAATGGGAATGTGCTACACGTAATATTACGTCACCCCAGTTACGGCGATTTTCAGTGGTGTCAAATGTACACTACTAGCCATTAAAATTGCTACACCACGAAGATTACGTGCTACAGACGCGAAATTTAACCGAGAGGAAGAAGATGCTGTGATATCCAAATGATTAGCTTTTCAGAGCATTCACACTAGATTGGCGCCGCTGGCGACACCTACAACGTGCTGACATGAGGAAAGTTTCCTACCGACTTCTCATACACAAACAGCATTTGACCAGCGTTGCCTGGTGAAACGTTGTCGTGATGCCTCGTGTAAGGAGGAGAAATGCGTACCATCACGTTTCCGACTTTGATAAAGGTCGGATTATAGCCTATCGCGATTGCGGATTAACATATCGCGACATTGCTGCTCGCATTGGACGGGATCAAATGACTGTTAGCAGAATATGGAATCTGTGGGTTCAGGAGGGTAATACGGAACGCCGTACGGCATCCCAACTGCCTCGTATCAGTAACGGATCGTGCAGCCACGTCTCGGTCCCTGAGTCAACAGATGGGGACGTTTGCAAGACAACAACCATCTGCACGAACGGTTGGTCGACGTTTGCAGGAGCATGGACTATCAGCTCGGAGACCATGGCTGCGGTTACCCTTGACGCTGCATCACAGACAGGAGCGCCTGCGATGGTGTAGTGAACGACGAACCTGGGTGCACGAATTGCAAAACGTTATTTTTTGGGATGAATCCAGGTTCTGTTTACAGCATCATGATGGTCGCATCCATGTTTGGCGACATCGCGGTGAACGCACATTGGAAGCGTGTATTCGTCATCGCCACACTGGCGTATCACCTGGTGTGATGGTATGGGGTACCATTGGTTACACGTCTCGGTCACCTCTAGTTCGCATTGACAGCACTTTAAACAGTGGACGTTACATTTCAGATGTGTTACAACCCGTGGCTCTATCCTTCATTCGATCCCTGCGAAACCCTACGTTTCAGCAGGATAATGCACGCCCACAAGTTGCAGGTCTGTACGGACCTTTCTGGATACAAAAAATGTTCGACTGCTGCCCTGGCCAACACATTCTCCAGATCTCTCACCAACTGAAAACGACTGGTCAATGGTGGCCGAGCAACTGTCTTGTCACAATACGCCAGTCACTACTGTTGATGAACTGTGGTCAGCTGTATCTGTACCTGTACACGCCATCCAAGCTCTGTTTGACTCAATACCCAGGCGTATCAAGACCGTTATTACGGCCAGAGGTGGTTGTTCTGGGTACTGATTTCTAAGGTCTGTGCACATAAATTGCGTGAAAATGTAATGACATGTCAGTTCTAGTATAATATATTTGTCCAATGAATACCCGTTTATCATCTGCATTTCTTCTTGGTGTAGCAATTTTAATGGCCAGTAGTGTAGGCCTATATTTACGGCTCCCGCAAATGTCTGTCAGATCTGCAGGCTTTTAGTTTCTGTTAGATGGTAGAAACAGTATCGTTGGAAAAATTCGTCGTTTTTGAAAGCTTTGTTACCTTCTCTTGTTTCATAAGCCTTACCTGGCGTTCAGGCTGTCTGTGTTTCATGCGTATGTGTGCCTTAGCGCTGATTTTGTGTTCAAAATCTGCAGCGTAGAGGGGAAACGTCTAGAGCAAATGATTTACAAAGTTTTTGACGATTATGCAGATGACGAAAACGAAACATTTGATGATGTGTCAGATTACACGTTTATCGAATTATTTTCGTAGTTAATGAAGGATTCTCTGGCAGGTAAATCAGGAAAGAAATCCGAACAAATGGTTGCAGAGAGTGTAATGTTGGACTATGTACACTGATGAGTACATAGTCATGCCATTATAACCACTGCCAACCCCGAAGTTAAATGCCTTCCGGCGATGTTGCTGGCACGTGATGCTGTAAAGAAAGAATGTAAGCGGAAGAGAGACGAATGGGCAATCACTACAGCGAACATAGGGGCTGCAAAAGTGGAAATCCACTGCTGTACGCGGTTTGCTACGGCCCTGCGGATAAGATGCCTGTCATTTCGACTGCTACTGATACGAGGCTGTTGGGATCCAGCACGGCGTTCCGTATTACCCTCCTGAACCCACCGACTCCATATTCTGCTAAAAGTCATTGGATCTTGACCAACGCGAGCAGCAACGTCGCGATACGATAAATCGAAATCGCGATAGGATACACTCCGACTTGTATCAAAGTCGGGAACATGATGGTACGCATTTCCCCTCCTTACACGAGGCATCACAACAACGTTTCACCAGGCAGTCTGAGAAGTCGGTTGGAAACTTTCCTCATGTTAGCATGTTGTAGGTGTCGCCACCGGCGCCAACCTTGTATGAATGCTGTGAAAAGTAATCATTTGCATATCACAGCATTTTCTTCCTGTCGGTTAAATTTCGCGTCTGTAGCGCGTCAACTGCGTGGTGTATTAATTTTAATTACACTTGTGACGCTTTGGTTAAGTTGCCTGGCTGATGGCGAATTTGCGGAATACAAAGTTAATATAACATATAACAACTATAACAATAATATCGGGAACTAAATTAACGACCTATAAATGATGTAAGCCACACAGTTGCGATTTGGTTAGAATAATGTTTATTCAGAAAACAAGCTAATAGCGAAAGTGATCGTATTTAGAGTTATTCTTACACTCGAGCCCATATCCATTTTATATAGTTAGTTCATTCACAATCTCATCGCGAAACACAAGTCCAATACTCCCCCTCCTTGACTACGTGGAAGGTTAAGGGTTCACACCAGGTGCGCGGCTGCTCACCGCTCAGAGACCAAGTCCCGCGATACCACACAACGCGAAATTTTCTAAGTTGTTTCACTTTCTAGCTGCCTAAAGACCGACTGTCCGCTTTCGCGTCTCAATCCGAACTGTACCCTTTGGTGCCTCCAGCCGAACTATACTCTTTGGTGTCTAGACCAGAACTGCCCTGTGCCCGTCTCAGACCGCGTTACCCGCGCGCCGACCATGTTGTGATTCCTTGTGTAAGGAGGAGAAATGCGTACCATCACGTTTCCGACTTTGATAAAGATCGTATTGTAGCCTAACACGATTGCGGTTTATCGTATCGCGACATTGCTGCTCGCATTGGTCCAGATCCAATGACTGTTAGCAGAATATGTAGTTGGTGGGTTCAGAACGGTAATACGGAACGCCGTGCTGGATCCCAACGGCCGCCTCGTATCAGTAACAGTCGAGATGACAGGCATCTTATCCTCATGGCTGTAACGGATTGTGCAGCCACGTCTCGATCCCTGAGTCAACAGATGGGGACGTTTCCCAGACAACAACCATCTGCATGAACAGTTCGACGACGTCTCCAGCAGCATGGACTATCAGCTCGGAGACCATGGCTGCGGTTACCCTCGACGCTGCATCACAGACAGGAGCACATGTGATGGTGTACTCAACGACGAACCTGGGTGCACGAATGGCAAAAATGTTATTTTGTCGGATGAATCCAGGTTCTGTTTACAGCATCATGATGGTCTCATCCGTGTTTGGCGACATCGCGGTGAACGCACATTGGAAGCGTGTATTCGTCATCTCCATACTGGCGTATCACCCGGTGTGATGTATGGGGTGCCATTGGTTACAGGTCTCGGTCACCTCTTGTTCGCATTGACAGCAGTTTAAACAGTGGAAGTTTCATTTCAGATGTGTTACAACCCGCGGGTCTACCCTTCATTCGATCCCTGCGAAACCCTACATTTCAGCACGCTAATGCACGACCGCATGTCGCAGGTCCTGTACGGGCCTTTCTGGATACAGAAAATGTTCGACTGCTGCCCTGGCCAACACATTCTCCAGATAGCTCACTAACTGAAAACGTCTGGTCAATGCTAGCCGAGCAACTGGCTCGTCACAATACACCGGTCACTACTCTTGATGAACTGTAGTATCGCGTTGAAGCTGCATGGGCAGCTGTACCTGTACACGCCATCCAAGCTCTGTTTGACTCAATGTCCAGGCGTATCAAGGCCGTTATTACGGCCAGAGGTGGTTGCTCTGGGTACTGATTTCTCAGGATCTATGCACCCAAATTGCTTGAAAATGTAATCACATGTCAGTTCTAGTATAACATATTTGTCCAATGAATACCCGTTTATCATCTGTATTTCTTTTTGGTGTAGCAATTATAATGGCCAGTAGTGTAATTTAGGGCCTGTAATGAGACACATGCGGTTCAACCCCTAGACGAGTTTGAGCGAAGACATTTCATCGACGAGGAACCGCATGTGAGCCCGAACGTCTATGGGATGTTAGCACGCAAGAATCAGAATTCTCTCTTTCTGGAAGTTTTCTGCTTTGATGGCAGCTGATGGTCGACCGGTGCGGTTGCCATTATCATTCTCTCTTGGTCCGTTTTTGAAATACCTAGACCCATCTACAGGAGTTTGCTCCATCACTTGGTGCGTTGTCCTGCGAATTTCGCAAGTTTGGTTTTAAAATTCATACGGACACTCTGCTCCTTCAGGTCAGCCATCGCAAAACCACAAACTCCTGGTACCACGACACTAAATACATGTTCACCAGCTACTCGCCATACCGGTCAGAGTGCAGCCAATTGATTCAGAAAGGATTTACGAGGAGACACGTGGGAGTATTACGGTGTACCTGTAATCACTGGTGAGCACAATTCAAATTTTGACAACTTGTGCACACCAGTTTGTAAAAAAAGATTTGAAAAACGTTACATAGGCAACCACAGGTGTTCAGATCCGATCACCAAATTTAGCATTTTTCTAAAACTAGCTAAAGAATCCCACTCAACGCTCAAGCTGCTCTGTTTAGATTCTGAGAAGGCTTTTGGGAGTATCAGGAGACGCTGAAGTTGGTAACATGACTAGCGTGGACATGGTAGCGTAGGAGGTCCGGAGTCTGTATAGAGCTGAAGTATCCGAGCCCAGCCCGTGTGCAGTGAGAGAGCGACGTAACTGATTTTCCGGAAGTCCCTAGTCACTTGACTGGGATGCGTGCACTAAACTACACGTGGAATCAAGACAACTTACGAAACATTAATGGTACAGTGAAGTGACTAGCATCATGTTGGAGGTCGGACCTACAAAAATATACATATCTCGCAAGCGGACATACTGTGCATGGCGAAGGGTATATTGTAACACTGCTAATTATATCATTTCCTGATCCAATCGCAAATGGAGCGAGGGAAAAACGGTAGTTTATGTGCACTTATATTTCCATTGTCTTATTCTCGCGGTCGTTATGCGAGATGTATGTTGGTGGCAGTAGGATTGTTCTGCGGTCAGTCGCAAACGCCGGATCTCTAAATTTTCCCAACAGTGTTTCGCGGAAGAACATCATCTTGCCTTCACAGATTTTCAGTTGAGTTCGCGGAGCATTTCCGTAATACTCTAACTTATCGACAACAACTGTAACAGTAAGCAACTGAGTAGTTTTGAAGTCTTTCTTCAATGCGACGTAATGGGGATCCCAAACACTCGAGCAGTACTCAAGAATGGGTTGCACAAGTGTCTTCTTTACAGATGATAATTCTTCCAATTAACCCATGTCGACCATTCGCCTTCCCTATAAGTGTCCTGATATGGTACTTCAGTTTCATGTCGCTTTGCAACGCTGTTTCTAGGTATGGTTGTGAAGCAGTAACGATTAATAATGTACACTGTCGCGTAATCCCCACAGCACTTCTTTTTACTTTATATGCAGTTTATATGGCATAACATTTTAATTAATGTTATATTGCTTATTGTTGCGGGCACGACTGATAAAATACGATTCTCACTATTAGTTTCTGCAGTTGAAAATATTTTAACTTTATGCGCTTTGACCTATTATGTGGGGATACGCACAACAGTGAAAGATTTCCTGCTGTGGACGTGCGATCTTTAATTTTCAAACTATTTTTATATAACACTGATCTGGCTTGTTAGATATGGAACATGGTATCATTATTGTAACTAATTATGGATTAAAGAAATGCTCTTCACTACTTTCATCTCTTGAATGCACAGAAAATTACTCTTATTACCTGTACGGAAGTTACAGTATGTTATGTTCACTAAACATAAAAGCTGCAGTGGAATTTTTTTTTAAATATATGGACCCTATTAACTACCACGACTAACGTGAGAGCATGAAACTAAAAAAAAATGAAATTTGATTATTTTGTTATTAGCCAGAACAGGTTTTGCACAGCAGTCTTTGATCACACACAAGTAACATTTTATCACTCATGAGTTATTTGCGTAACTGATAACATAATAGCTGCCCATATCCACCTGAAAATGACATAATAAAATCCACAATTTCTGTCTGAAGTCTCCAGGAAGCTGAAAGAGAGAATTTTAATGTACCGTTACGTGCCCGCTATATTGCGGGAGAACTGCTTTCTTTCAGTTTAATTTGAATTTTCCGCGGCAGCGGTTCTCGCGATCGGTGCACGGCTCTGCGTCATGAAAAATTCCTAGAATGCTGAAAACTGCTAAGAATGTGGAATTAAATCTTGGGCAAGCTAGCAATATATTATTACAGGTAATAATTTTAACAATTTCTATATTCAAAAAATCAACATAAATTGAAAGTACACACTTTTTACAAGTATCAACCTCCAATGGCGTCTTTCTCGATCAAAGGACAAACGAAGGCTACCTACGCATTCAAGCGAGCACCACAGGCTCTTAACAACTTTAACGGCTACAAGAAGACAGAGAGAGTAATGTTTTAACCTCCACTATTTATAGGGAGTTTAATAAGCATCTTTGTAATTATTTTTCATTATCTGCTTTGATACGTACATTCGCCGACCACAGACGTTATTTGTGAAATGTAGGTACATAAATATTGCACAAACATAAAAAGTGAAAAATTATTTCCTTTTATACATAATCTACAACCATTCATACAGTAATGAAATAATAATAATAATAATAATACAGATAAATGTTTTTTTTTATTTTTTCATGTATTCTAATGATTTCGTAAATGTTTTGCCAGGAGACGTCACAATACAAACATTATAAGGTTTTATTACGTACTTGTCTGCATTAACTTACATTTTTTCACATTCAGAGAAAACTGCCTCTTATCGCACTGAATAAAAATTCTATCCAAGTCATCTTGTATCCTCCCACAGCCACCTAACAACATTTTTCCCCGCACCACAGCGTCATCATCAAACATTCGCAGATCGTTTATAATCCTGTTCGTGAGGCCGAATATGTACGCGGAAAACAATTTCCTGGAACGCTTCTGACGATATCTTTGTCTCCGGTGAACATTCTCCATCCAGAACAGCTTACTAGGTTTCAATACTGAAGGAGTCTTCGAGCCACTTAAAAATCCGAAAACCTATTCCGTCTTTTCTGGCCCGCGTTAACAGTCTGCAGTGGGGAACGTCATTTTCGGGAAATATGTGAATGTGGAATCTGTCTTTTTGGGCTTAACACATGGTTCGCCGGATTTCGTGCGAGAAAACTGCAAGTTAAGTTTCGCAAGAGTAATGCTCTCTAGAGTCTTACTTATTTTATTCGGACTTCAGAATATGATAACGAATTCTGCAGCAAATCGACGTTAAGGATATTGGTTTGTAATTTTACGGATCCGTTCTTTCATCCTTCTCATATAAGCGAGTCACTTGCACTTATTTTCAATCGTTCGGGACTTTCAGTTAGGCGAGCGATTTGCGATAAATGCAAGCTATGTGTGGGACCAATTCCTCTCCCTAAACCCGAGCCTGGCTACTTATTTGTTTTCAGATCTTTCAGCTGCTTTTCATCGCCAGGAATCACGGTTTCTACGTCTTCCATATGGTTGTCTATCGGGCGATCAAGTGACGAATTGTCTCTACGATCTTCCTGCGTGAATGATTTCTTTTTAAACGTGAAATTTAAACCATCAGTTTTCCTTTTGCTGTCTGCTTTTAACACTCCAGACTGGTCCACGAGTAACTGAGTAAAAGCCTTCGCTCGCTTAGCGATTTTACGAGGGTGAGTCAAATGAAAACCTTAAATATTTTTTTAAATATTATTCATTGTGCAGAAGTGGTACAAAGTTGTATCACTTTTCAACATAATCTCCCCCACGCTCAATGCAAGTCCTCCAGCGCTTACAAAGTGCATAAATTCCTTTAGAAAAAAATTTTTTTGGTAGCTCGCACAACCACTCATGCACCGCGTGGCGTACCTCTTCATCAGAACGGAACTTCTTTCCTCCCATTGCGTCTTTGAGTGGTCCAGATATATGGAAAACACTTGGGGCAAGGTCTGGTGAGTATGGTGGACGAGGAATACACTCAAAATGCAGGTCTGTGGTTGTTGCAACTGTTGTACGGGCAGTGTGGGGCCTTGCATTGACATGCTGCAAAAGGACACCTGCTGACAACAATCCACGTCGCTTTGATTTGATTGCAGGCTGCAGATGATTTTTTTAGGAGATCTGTGTATGGTGCACTGGTGACAGTTGTCCCTCTAAGCATGTAATGCTCCAAAATGACGCCTTTTTCGTCCCAAAAGAGAGTCAACATAACCTTCCCTGCTGATAGTTTTGTTCTAAACTTCTTTGGTTTTGGTGATGAGGAATGGCGCCATTCCATGCTCGCTCTCTATGTTTCCGGTTGGTGGAAGTGAACTCAGGTTTCGTCCCCAGTAACGATTCTTGCAAGGAAGCCATCACCTTCTCGTTCAAAGCCCCGAAGAAGTTCTTCACAAGCATCAACACGTCGTTCTCTCATTTCAGGAGTCAGCTGCCGTGGCACCCATCTTGCAGACACTTGGTGAGACTGGAGCATATCGTGCACAATGTGGGGTGCTCACCCATGACTAATGTGTAAACATGCTGCAATGGCCGGCCGGGTGGCCGAGGGGTTCTAGGCGCACAGTCTGGAACCGCGCGATCGCCATGGTCGCAGGTTCGAATCCTGCCTCCGGCATGGATGTGTGTGATGTCCTTAGGTTAGTTGGGTTTAATTAGTTCTAAGTTCTAGGAGACTGATGACCTTAGAAGTTAAGTCCCATAGTGCTCAGAGCCATTTGAACCAAGCCATTTGCTGCAATGTCATTCAGTGTCACTCGGCGGTTTTCCTTCACTATGGCTTCAACTGCTGCTATGTTTTCTGGAGTCACAACTCATTGTGCCTGACCTGGACGAGGAGCGTCTTCCTCTGAAGTCACACCATTTGCAAACTTCATTCATAGACTTGCTGCTGTGACAAACATGCATCACCGTACTGAACCTTCATTCGTCGATGAATTTCAATAGGTTTCACACCTTCACTACGCAAAAACCGAATAACAGAACGCTGTTCTTCCCTGGTGCAAGTCGCAAGTGGGGCGGCCATCTTTGTACTGATACTGCGACCATATGTGTGCATCTGCACTGTGCTGCCACCTACAGGCCATTCTGCACGCTGTTTGTAGCACGCTTACCAACTTACAGGATAACGGCGAGAAATTTCGATTTGTTATTACAAAGTTCAGGTTTTCATTTGACTCACCATCGTACGTGGGACCAGAATTTCCTAGAATTCTCAACATCTTTCGCTGACATGTGAAGGCTGAAGTTTTTGATTGCTTTGCGCATAGATCTTTCTATAGCCCCACAAATTTGTAGTATTTTTCGCCTATCGACGTTTCGGCGTAACTTTTAGAAGCGGGATTGCGACAATGTTAGTTCTCTTAGGGTTTTTCGAATTTTTGCATTAAACCACCGTGAGGCTTTTTCGTCCTTAATCAACTTACTTGGCACATACTTCTCCAAAGGGCGATTTATTATTAACTCAGACTTCGATCCCTTAACTCCTCTACACATTGGAAGGAAATGATATCCATTCACGTTCTGAGAGGAATACTGACAGGTGCTTATTATCTATTTCTAGCATTAAATTTCTTCTAGCTTTCGTGATGGATTTATTGAATTTAGCGACCTCCATGATTAAGTCCGGGATCGTCGTGAATATATTATGGATAAAACCGTCTGGGTGGCTTAATATATTCATGTATTACTCCGTTTCGTCTACTGTCATCAACGTATCAGAACTTAGAACTTGCAAAACAAGTTTCAGTGTCAGTATGTACAAGCTACGTCTACTCATGGCCTCAGCTGTTAACTACAACTGCAGATGGCTCGATCATGCATAGGTCTTGTATACTGACGCTGAAACTTCTTTCGCAAGTTCTAAGTTTTGATCTGCAGCATAATAAGCAAAGAACTGTATGAAGCGGTCTAGACGGTTTTATTCACAAAAAAGACGTTGCGATCGCTTGTCCGTCTCTTTGCTAACACTGTCGATAAGGTCAGGCCTGATGGTAGCTACGAGGTCTAATATACTTCCATTGCATATATATGGGTTGCTGAACTACTTGCTTAAGACAATTTTTGGCGTAGGTGTTCAGAGCTAATTCGCAAGAGTGTCTGTCTGTACTACCACCAACGACTCCATAGACGCATCAGTCTACACTCCGTAGCTTAAATCGCCCCAACTAATATTGCCTGATCGGGGTGCTTCAGCGCAACTAACTAAAGACATTCTTTGAGAGATTCCGCAACTGTAGCAGGGGAATTAGAAACTAAACCCGGTCCGAACATGCGCCAGAAGGCCCAACGGTATTGACCGACGGTCGTGTCAACTTCAAATTGCTGGCGTCACCGGACGCGTATGTGGAGGGACATGCGGCCAGCACACCGTTCTCCCGGCCATTGTCAGTTTTCGTGATCAGAGCCTGTACTTCTCATTCAAGTAGCTCCTCTTTTGGCCTCGCAAATGTGAGTGCACCCCGTTTGCCAACAGCGCTCAGCAGACGCGGTCACCAATTCAAGCTCTAGCCACGCCCGACAGCGCTTAACTTCGGTGATTTGACGGGACCACTGCAGCAAGAACGCTGTCAAGGGAAGTTAGGTGCCCAGTAAATCCATACCTACACCTTTTAACCGCGTGCATATAACTTTGCAGTCACTCTCAGTTTTGATTTCCATAGAGATAATATTTTTGGAGACTGCAATGAACACTCTCCCCTACACGGCGTATAAACTGTCTTTTCGATACACGTTTCATTACCCGTTAAATATTTTGGAGCTTTCTGTCCCGGCTTCCATCCAGCTCTCAATCTCGAGTATAACTGGAATGCGACAGTTTTCTTGTAGTGCGTAAACGTAGGAACTTTGTTACAAATACTTAGGCAGTTTACTGTTAAAATCTTGGCATTTCAAGTGTCTCTGCCTTGTTCGAAATCTGATTTCGATCCCTGTATATTGTGTGGGAGTGTTCATGAGAGGACTACAGACTATTGCCTAGCGTAAAGAAAAACAAACCGTTTGCACTCCACATGTATTTTGGTAGCAGAGTAGCTGCTTCCTCTATATAGTGCACTCAGATCCGTCTAGGTGATTCCAACAAATCTTCCAACCTAAAGCAGGTTCAAAAATCTGCAGCCAAGATGGAACCTTCTGGTTGAGACCATTCACTGGCCTCCAAAACCAAGGGACTTTGATTAATTCTTCGTACGACGCTAAAAATAGTAAGTTCCATTTGCAACCAGCAATTAAGTATACTTTCTAAAGGATTCTGATAGGAAAAATGATATGAAAATCTTATTTGGATCCTACAATTTGCTCTCAGTAGTTAACTTCCCAGCACAGGTGGATAAAGACAGTAGGTACCTGATGTTTTCTTTAATGAGGCCCAAAGCAAAAAAAAAAACTGTTTAGCCAGTGACAAATGCTTTCACTGATCATGATGCACAGTCAGTAAGGATAAATGACATAGTGCCTTACACTGTGGATACACCTCAGTGGAAGTTACAATCATTAATGACTACAGGGCAAATGTTTTTAGAGTAATTTACAAGAAACAACTTGGGATGAAATTTATAAAAAAACAAATGCAATATAAAATTTAATCTGTTCCATGATAAATTCATATCAGTATTTCAAAATAGCTTTCCGCATGAGGTAATCAGAAGGGAAATTAAACAGCCATGTAAAAAACCGTGGATCACTAAGGGAATAAAAGTATCTTTTGAAAGGAAAAGGGAAATGTGTCTTTTGGCAAGAACAAGTAGAGATCCCACAGTAGTTTTACAGCACAAAAACTACTAAACTAATAAAGGTTATTGGAAAATGAAGAAACATGCACATAATGTCAGAAATCGGTACATCTGACAACAGAGTTAAGGCAATATGGAATATAGTGAAGCAAGAGACAGGACAACCAACCAAATAGGAGGATAACATTACTATTGAATTGAATGGACGGGTTATAAATGACAAGTCACAGGTAGCAAATGTATTTAATAAGCCCCTCTTAAACATAGTAGAAGTCATGGGGACCAACACTTTAAGAAAAAGATCACAGCAATATGTTGAAGAATTAACTATCATAGAATTACATCATATGAATGTACCATCAACTTCTACTTCTGAAATTAAGAGGCTCATACATTCTCTCAAGAATAAGAGCTATTCTGGTTTCGATGGTATTTTCAACAGAGTACTAAAGTATTGTTTCCATGTAATAAGTCCAGTATTGTCCGAAATACGTAATGCATCATTAACTCAATGCATTTTTTCAGAGAGAATAAAATATGCCATTGTTAACCCCCTCTTTAAGAAAGGTGATAAGAAAGACGTCAGTAACAATGACCTATTTCACTGATGGCATCATTTTCCAAAATTTTTTGAGAAGGTGATGTAATGTAGAATGGTATCTCACCTTGGAAACAATAATATCCTCAGCAAATCACAATTTGGGTTTCAGAAGGTTTGCTTTATTGCGAATGCCATTTACATGTTCACACGTCAGATATTACAACCATTAAATAACAAAATAGCACTGGTAGGTATTTTCTGTGACCTATCCAAGCCATTTGATTGGGTGAATCATAGTATACTCCTAGATAAATTTTTGGTTAAAAGTATGCAGACAGTTGTACTTACTAGTAGTTCAACCAACAAAATCCAGGGACATAATTCTGACTAGGTATAAATCACGTATGGAGCTCCCCACGGCTCAATATTAGGTCCACTACTGTTTCTTATATATGTTAATGATCTACTGTCTAATGTACAACAAGCAGAATTGGTTCCTTTTTGCGCATGACACCAGTATTGTAATCACTCCCAGTATACAGACAGAAATTGAAGAAATAGTGAACAAAATTCTCAAAAGTATCGTTGACTGGTTTTCTGCAAATAATCTCACCCTGAATTTCACAAAGACACATCATATTCAGTTCAGCACTTCTAGGGGTACTGCACAAGTGATAAGTGTAACACATGGTGATGAAATAATACATAGGGTGGAAACTTCAAAATTCTTGCTGAGAATTTAAACTGGAAAAAACACATTTTGGAACTCCTAAAACAACTTATTTTCAGCGAAATTTGCACTTAGAATCATAACAAATTTTGGCGAGAGAGAAATCATTAAGTTGACATATTTTGCTTATTTTCATTCAGTAATGTCATTTGGAATAATGTTCTGGGGTAACTCATCTTTAAGAAAGGAGGTCTTCATTGCCCAAAAACGTGTTTTAAGAATAATATTTGGTGTGCACTGCCATCATCTTGTAGACATCTGTTTAAGGAGTTGGGCATTCTGACTACTGATTCACAGTATATTTATTCCCTCATGAAGTTTGTTGTAAATAATCCATTACAGTGCAACACTAGAAGAAAAAAAAATGGCGTTCATTACTCAACATTAAGGTTGTCTTTAGCACAGAAAGAGGTGCACAACGCTGCAACAAAAAAGTTTGACCACTTACCCAGTGATATAAAATGTCTGACAGGAAGGTAAAATTTGAAAACAAATTGAAAAAGTTCCTCCTTGACAACTCCTTCTACTCTGTAGAAGAATTGCTATGTTTATAATGTGAAAAGGTGGTGGGTTGGAATTACTAACTCAATCTGTATATCTTGTTTTCATTTTGGGGAAAAAATTATTATATGGTGATGTTTAGAGAACAAATAGATGTACAAATTACTTTTCAGTATGGATGGAAAATGACTCTTTGCACATAAAAACGATTTATTGCGCAAAATGATACATGGAACATGAAATTAACTAGCAAACTAATAAACTTATTAATATGTTCTCGTTTTGTAGATGTCTGCCGGCCGTGGTGGCTGAGCGGTTCTAGGCGTTACAGTCTGGAACCGCGCGACCGCTACGGTCGCAAGTTCGAATCCTGCCTCGGGCGTGGATGTGTGTGATGTCCTTAGGTTACTTAGGTTTAAGTAGTTCTAAGTTCTAGGGGACTGATGACCTTAGAAGTTAAGTCTCATAGTGCTCAGAGCCATTTGAGCCATTTTTGTAGATGTCTGTGTTTATTTACTGCCCTCCACTATCGACACAACAGTTACTTTCGAAGTGTAACGATAATCAAAACATGTATTTCAAACCTACAAACAGCTTATTGAACAAATTCATCATTAACATGGTATTGCGACGGTTGATTTTATTGTTTACTAAACAGCTCCTCAAATGTTGTGCTAAACTGGATGTGTTTAACCTCGTTTTATGTTCCATGCTAAAATTCCAACATAATTACCCTTTGTTCATAGACTGCTGGAAACACAGCTTTGCGGAAAGATGGTGTTGCTGATGGTATCAGTGTTCACCTGACATTAGAACTAAGCAGCGGATATACATCTTCTACTAATATCCAATAACCATGGAGTTCTATGCAGCAAACTGCTGTTATTTTACTGTTGCAAAACAATTAAATAAGTAAATCCATCGATATTAGTACGAAGTATTCGCTTGGAAACATGAGAACTATGTAATTCAACTCGCCAAGCAAGGGAAAGAGATCGTATATGTCGTTATTGTCTGCTTGATAGTATTGTTGAATCATCTGATAAGCTCCGAAAAGTAACCTTCAGACTTATTTTATGTTTCAAGACAAATCAACACATTTGGAGATTGCACATTTATGATAACAGGAAAAACAACCATTGATATGTACATATTCATTAAGTTTTCATTTCTATAGGAGAAACTATTTTCTGGAAGCTGGAATATTCTCAGTTAATTTTTTAATATGCGCTTTGTGTGCTTATAACATGAAATGTTACGTACTTAACTTTTCAAAGATCTCGCTTAATAATGCTAGTTTGGAAAAAAAAACTCCACCAAAGATCCAAAAAGTGGCACATTAACTTTTTTTTTTAACTTAGTGACATATGTATCCATGTCAGTAACAGAATGAAGTGCCAGAATATTATCCTTACTACTACAAAGTAACATTGAATTTACTTGGCTAGGCTGTCTGAAATTACTGATTTCGGTTTGTGTATTAAAAACTTAACGACATTGTTCTGCTTCTGCCGATACGATTTTTTTACGAGTACAGCCTTTGCTAGCAAAAACGAATTTATCAAATTTTCTTTGTTACTTTAGTGCCTCTACATTACATCTTAATCCATTTTCATAAAGCTTTGACATGTTCAAGCATTTATTCTTCAAGAAAAGTGAACATTTTTGATCGTAGTTGAAACGTAACAGCCAAATTCTTTGTCACTAAGGGGCCATTGCAGTCGTGATAGTCCAACAAAACCATCTAGCTCCCACGCATCACACATACTCTTGAAGAAAAGTTGTTTTCAGTTACATTCCTTTATTATTAAGCACACGTCTGTGTAGCCTCGATAAAGGCCTCAGTTGGGCTAGGAAGTCAGTTTCAATCTTCCTCAGGTGTGCTACGTCAGGCGGAAGCCACTTATTGATGAGTAGATCTCGGCAGAGCTACCAAATTAGGGGAGGTTGATTGCAACCTTTCACCCGCTGCTGCAGACGTTTTCTATGGGATTAAGAGCGGATGATTTAGCGCGTCATTTGTAACTTCATTCAGTGGACTCACTATAGTGCAATCAATATCTCCAAAACATCACAGAACCTTTTCGAGCTAAATTTTTGCCCACCAAACACTGGGGATTAAAGCCTCACCAGTCAGCTGGGGTACTCAATGGCTTTTAACATTTGAAATGACAGAAAATTACGACTTGTAGGAGTACACTAGAAGTTGAGCTAGGCAGTTTGTGGCAAAGCACACGTCTCCTTTCCTTGTCGATTGTTAGAAGAGGCTTCTCATTCCTTCTCGCCGGCCGGAGTGGCCGAGTGGTTCTAGGCGCTTCAGTCTGGAACCGCGCGACCGCTACGGTCGCAGGTTCGAATCCTGCCTCGGGCATGGGTGTATGTGATGTCCTCAGGTTAGTTAGGTTTAAGTAGTTCTAAGTTCTAGCGGACTGATGACCTCAGATGTTAAGTCCCATAGTGCTCAGAGCCATTTGAACCATCATTCCTTCTCAATCGCTTTAACATTCAACACTCTTCAGCTACATGACAACTCAAGTGCTTTGATTCGCTTCTTCTCCGGTTTTGCCAAAGTCCATGATGCACTTACGTAGAATGTTGTGCTATAGACACGGGGTTCTCAGATATTTCTTTTTTCAAATTATGGTCCATGTTTGATACGGGTAGATGTAGTTTATCGAGAATACGTTCTCTGTCTGTGCTAGTCTTATTATCACGTCCTCCTTGCCTCGTCCGTCGTGCGTTACTTTGCTTACAGTGTAGTAGAATTTCTTCAGATTGTCTACTACTTGAGTTCCAATATTCGTGTCAAGTTTGTTGTTAATCCTATATCTCTCACTATTCAGTAATTTTGTCTTTCTTTGATTAACTCTCAGTAGAAACTCGTTCGTAGAGATTGAGAAATTTTCCGTTGCCTCTGCTAGCGGATGCATCTCCAGTTGTGTGCGGACACACAGAGTAGACATTCTGACTACTAGGATGACTGGAGCTACAGTAAAACTTGCTCAGATCGGTACGTGTGTGGTTCGGAAATCGGCCCAAACCATACAAATATTTCAGTCCCGACGCATTCAGTGCACTTTTATATGCAGATTTTTTTGCGAAAAGCGGAACGTGCCTAACGCGGAAACGGAAAGCAAATCTTAGAACATTCTTAACAATTCATTGTGTAAAGCGGAAAAGAGCCTATACAGTGCTACTGTATTACAGTTCATTAGTAATTCACGACTCTACAAGTGCATTACTTTCAACACCTCTGTTAAGCGGCGCAAAACCAAGAAAAGAGGTCCAGCGCAGAGCGGCGCTGCTGGTATGGACCTAAAAGCGCGCCGATCTGTGCAACAACGCGTAAGTTGTGTACAGTACATCAAAGGATACAGTTAGTTTCAGCGCCCTGTCTGTGGACTTTCTCGTTTTCCTCATTATTGACGCACTCCGGCGCATACAGCAACATTGTTGCGCATCTACTAAAACAGCTGCAATCTGCGCAGTGGGAGAGGTGGGTATTGTTCCGTTAAACAATGGTTTTATCCGGCAAGGTCAATATTTTTGCCAGTTTCAGTTGACTAGTAGCACTTTAAGAGGAATAGTAACATGATGTCGAACAAACGGTATGTGTCGTTAACACTTAACGAAAAGATTAATGTAATCCGGGCGAGTGACAAAGATAAACTCTCTGTGCGCGAAATTATGTTGCGTTTCAAATACGGTAAAACACAAATTTATGAGACTTTAAGAAACAATGCTAAGATTAGGGACGAGTGGATGAAAGGGAACGGGCAAGTGAAAAGAAAGGCGAAGTAGACTGGGAACGAAGAGATTAGCGAAATAGTGTGGGAATGGTTCGTAAGTGTGCGGACAAAAAACTTTATCTGGACCCATGTTGGAGAGTGAGGCTCTAAATGCCGCTAAAGAGCTTGGAATTACGGAGTTTAAGGCATCCACAGGATAGGTGGATAGTTTAAAAGCATTGTGATGAATGCAGTGTGCAGGGAAGCTAAGGATGTGTGGGAAAGTAAAGCAACAGAATGGAAGACAATACTTGTTCAATTTAATTGTGAATTATGACCCGAAGGAAATGTTTAGTGCCGATGAAACGGGACTGTTTTAGCGCTTGCTATCTTCAAAATCGCTAGCAATTCGAGGTGAAAAGTGCACTGGAGGAAAAATCTACAAGGAAAGATTCCCTGTACAGCTACGTGGAAACATGTTCGGTGAAATGGCGAAGACACTGGTGATTGGAAAGGCTGCAGAACCACGTTGTTTCAAAAACGTAGACGTCAGTGAGCGTCCAGTCACATGGGAAAGCAATAAAAAGGCGTTGGATGGTGAGTGGTCTTATGGAAGAATGGCTGGGCACTTTGAATGCCAAAATGAAAAAAAGGAAATCGCGAAGTTCTCCTTTTCTTAGAAAATGCAAACTGCCACCGAAAGTAACGTTATCAAACGTGAAATTGGCTTCGTTCCCTCCAGGTTCAAATGTCATTATAGGCGATTACTGATTCAGTCTCTTTTTCTTAGTGTTGAAGAAGCCGAAAGTACATTTGCTCTTGCACTGTCGGTTTCTGTCCTTGATGCAGTAAATTGGATTGGCTTGGCAGTAAATAAAACCCGAAACTGTCACCAAGTGCTCCAACAAAGCAGGGTTTGGGGCTCAAGAACAAGGCGCTTTTGTGGCCATCGAAGTTCAAGAAAATGCAGCAGCAATTGCTGAATTAATGAAAATGCGAAACATTTAATGTGGTGCAGATGATTACATTCGAAGTGATGACTTTTTGTCATCTCACTCCACTTCAGCAACAGAGTTAATAGAAATCCGAAACACAGAGGATAATGATGATGAAGAAACAATGGGAAAAGAAGAGGAGCAAAATGATGTCGCTAGAAAAATTAATACGCCTGAAGAAGCCAATGCATGCATAAACGATGTTGTGCAATTTGCAGCACACACAAATTCTTCCAACTTGTTGAAACTATTGTATGGTGCAAAAACATTGCTCAGAAGAAACAATTTTGAACAGGAAATTAAAACAAGTTTCCCTCATTGATATGTGACGAAAAAAATGAAATGTAAAACAAATTAACATGGGAATAATATGTATGTACGTACAATAATCGAATTTAAAGTTTCGAGTAAATTATAGAAATGCCAAGTTAATTATGAATTAGTGTAATAGTCCAGTGTTCTACTGTCCAATATACAGTAAATGAAATCTACTGTGCTGGAGTGAAGGTACGTAAGTACAGTATATGTTTCCGTGAATTTACTTTCAAAACCTTTTCTTAAAGAATTTACTTAAGTTACTAGCGATTCATCAAGAATATTAACACATTTAATCACACTATGTAAGCGTGGAAGTAGTTGCCAATGGGTAACTGATGGAACAATTTTTTTTTCAATAAATGGAAATTTTATTCCTAAAAGCCCCCCTTTTTATTTAAACAAATTTAAAGTTATAATCGTAAAGCATCCTGTAAATATCAAGTTACAATTTATTCAGAGGCAGAAATAACTTTTTTTATAGTATGAGCTTTCGGGCTGAGAACCTTGCCGCTCCCTTTCAACACGGCCGTAGTCACGACCGCTCACAACCACCTCTGAAAGACTACACTGGTGCAAATCCGCAACACACCAGATTACTTTAAACTAAAAAAAATTTAACAACTCACCCAAACAAATAAACTATGCACCCCGTAAGAGGGATGGACATGGTACAAAACAGTCACATTAAAAATTATTTGCCACCGAAAGTGCAACTTGTTTTTAAAAGAACTCTTACGGTGGAAGGGTGGCACTTTATATACTAATACTAAAGTGACCATTTAAATAAAATCCATGAAATGCAGTTTACATAAAATGTACCAACATCCTCTACGTTACACATAGATGAGATAAAAACATATTTTAGGAATTCGGCCTTTGCACTTTAAGCAATATGTTCGTTAACACCGAATCCGACAAACATGACAGAGGCAGCTACTAACGTATGGCAGACCGACAGACAGAAACTAACTGCCTAACAAATGCGGACGAGAGACAAACGAGCAAGCTGGGGACGAGAGACTGATCAAGAAAACAAGTAGAATTTGACAAGTAACTGAAAAACATAAAGAATCACTTAACTTCTAATACACTGCGATTTCTGGCGAAGACCTGGCGCAGCACCCCCAACGTTCTCCCGAACCGTCCGCTGCCAGCCGCTCCAACGGACACAGAAAGGCGCGCCGATCTCCCGTCTCACGGCGTCGCAGCTCATCCCGGCCAGCCCGATGTCGTGTGTTGACTCCTGTTGCTCTCGTATGGGCAGCGAAGCCACTACCCTTCGCTATACGGCGCGGCCCACTGGACTGCCGTGGCGACCTCACATGCGCCGACGCTCAAGGCGGACCAACCATCTTGTGTCTCAGTGTGAGACCGACGAACCGAACGATCCAACCAGCAATAACTGTTGCCCAAGCGACTCGAGCGGACTGGCGGCCTAGCGCGCAGACTCAGATGCAGGAACACAGCCCCGACCGGGCCACCACTAGCTGACTTCTGTTATGCCGCACACATGCGAACGAGAGACAGACCAGCAACTGGTGACGCGAGACTGACCCAGCCTCACTCGGACTCACTAACCACCGAGTTTTTTTTTTCTTTATTGTTATTTTGATCACCTTATACAAAGGCGGGCTGTCAGCAGCATATTACCCCGCTCTTCAGCCTTGAGTGGTACAATAAGTATTACATATAGGTGGCACAGATAATACAATAAAAACGGTGGGCAAAAATTGTAGACACGAAAAACAAAAAACTTCGAACCGTTCACGCTGGACGAGAAAAGTCACTAACACTAGTTGACACGGCACACATAACATGGATGACGGCGACGGCACACGTGAACAGTGGTGGCGTGATGGCGAAAGAACACTAAACACAAAACGAAGGCACACACACAAGACACTGATGGCGATGATCTCTGGCGCGCGAATGTTCACTGAGCGTGTGCGAGTCCGGGGACCTGCCAAGAGAGGAGGAGGGGGGTGGGAGAGGGAGAGCAGAGATGCCACTGGAAGGGGTGATAGGGGGAGGGAAGGAAGGGGGAGGGGAAGCCCAGGGGAAGAGGGATGGAGGAAGGGGGATGGGGGGGGAAAAGGAGAGAGAAGGGAGGGAGGGTGCCTAAAGGAAAAGACACTGGAAGTGGGGGAGGATCAAATTTGAGAGGAGAGGTAGATGGAGGGGAGGAGGACATCATCAGGGAGGGGGAGCTGGCAGAAGCCACCTTGGGAGAGGGTAAGGAGGGTGGAGAGATGGAGACCGGGTGGGATGTGGGAATACAGGTGCAGCAGCGGGCGGGGATGGGAGAGGATGGGCGAGACAAGCAGGTGAGGAGGATCGAGTTTACAGGAAGTGTACAGGATCCGTATCCTTTCAAGGAAAAGGAGGAGGTGGGGGAACGGAATGAGATCATACAGGATCCGCATGGGGGAGGGGAGATGGATGTGATATGCGAGGCGTAGAGCATGGCATCCGAGGATTTGAAGGGATTTATAAAAGGTAGGGGCGGCGGAGATCCAGACCGGATGGGCGTAACAAAAGATAGGGCTGATGAGGGATTTATGTGTGTGGAGTATGGTGGAGGGGTCCAGACCCCACGTACGGCCGGAAAGGAGCTTGAGGAGAAGGAGTCGGGAGCGTGCCTTGGCTTGGATTGTCCGGAGATGGGGTATCCAGGAGAGGCGACAGTCGAGGATGACGCCGAGGTACTTAAGGGTGGGGGTGAGGGCGATAGGACGGCCATAGATGGTGAAATAAAAATCAAGGAGGCGGAAGGAAGGGGTGGTTTTGCCTACGATGATAGTCTGGGTTTTGGAGGGATTGACCTTAAGCAACCACTGGTTGCACCAAGTGGTGAATCGGTCAAGATGGGATTGGAGAAGGTGTTGGGAGCGCTGCAGGGTAGGGGCAAGGGCAAAGAAGGCGGTGTCATCGGCAAACTGGAGAAGGTGGACGGGGGGTGACGGCGGCGGCATGTCCGCCGTATACAAAAGGTACAGACGGGGGGAGAGGACGGAGCCTTGGGGCACACCGGCGGAGGGAAAAAGGTGTAGGAATCCGTGTTATGGATGGTGACGTAGGAAGGACGGTGGGAGAGAAAGGAGCCGATCAGACGGACGTAGTTAATGGGAAAGGCGGAGGTTTGGAGCTTGAAGAGGAGACCGGAATGCCATACGCGGTCATGAGCACGTTCGAGGTCCAGGGAGAGGAAGATTGCGGAGCGACGGGAATTAAGCTGTTCGGAAAGGAGATGTGTGAGGTGAAGGAGAAGGTCGTCCTAACCACCGAGCTGATAGCGCCCCTTAAATGCACGTGAACAGGCAACCTTTCCCACCGGAGGGAAACACCAAAGCTGCGATTGCTACAGCGGCGCCACCGCCAGAAACGGATGGCGACTGCTTCACACAACGCGCTGCGGCGCATTCTTCAAAACAGCAAATTTTTACCACGGATCAATATGCATAATTAAAAATTTTTACCATACTTTTGTCCAAGATACCTTACAAATTTTACGTAGCCCAGTGAGTGTGTGTAATCCGGAAACTTATCCAATTTGGAAAATTATTTTAGTTCCAGGCGATTCCGTTTTGAGCAACTTTTACTGTAACATTCAGCTGTGATGTGTTGTGCGGGTAGCCTAACCACGAAGGCTGCTTCTGAGCGACGCGAGGCGCACATCAGTAGGCTTCGTTCGGCCAGCAGCGCCTTCCTGTCCGTCGTAAGGTCGATTTACTCTGCGGGGCACATTACGTACTCATTCAGTAAGAACCTCACGACATCTAGGAACAATCTTTGTACACATCACGCAATTTTTTTAATTATACTTTATGGGTCATTAACTTGGGAAGCGATGCATGATTCCAGAACTGCGATGAGACACACATCATCTCAGATACTCACAGATTGCTAACCCATATAGTCTTTTTCGGAAGAATTGCCCTTTATCGCGTCAGATCAGTTAAATTTGTTAACACGGAGTACCAGACAATAAGCTGACGTAAATGAAGACAGTGTCTAGTATACAGAACTAATCCTATATGGTCAAGATCGTGATCATATACCTCGCTTGGCCAGCACTACCTGTAACACATGAAACACAAAGAAGGTGATGTATTACCGCGTGGTGTTGGAAGTATCTGACTCGATCGTGCTGACAGGCGTGAATCAAGTAGTCAGCTTCAAGATCAATTAATAAAAAGTTTGTCATGGTAGTGTACGTCAACTGGGAGTGGCAACTACAAGTGGCGCTAGTAAGTAATGAAACATATTTTTTCTGAACTCAGATCGGTTTTATTCAGGATTCCAATACACTGCATTATTTCTCACTCTTTTGGCTACAAAACCCTATTTTTGAACATAATTTCTTGTAAGTGCGACGGTCTTATCACTCTACTGGTCGAGTCGGAGCCAAAGTCTTGCTGTATCGATAGCTTCCCATCATTTACATATTGCTTCCCGCGTAGTACTTCCGTCATTGGGCCAAACAGATGGAATTCGAAACGTGAAAGATCCGCGATGTTGGGTGGATCAGGAGAACAGCCAGTGAAGTTTTGTGAGCGCCTCTCAGGTGTACAGTGTTGTGCGATACTTTGAATTGTCGTGAAAAAGGAGAAGTTCGTTTGCATTTTTATGGAGACACCGCCCTGAAGTTCTTTCTTCAGTTTCCTGAGGGTAGCACAAAACATTTCAGAATTGATCGTTCACCATGACACACCCAGAATAAACCCTTCAGAGGCGTAGAAGACTGTCATCATAACTAAACAGCGAAGGGTGCGGCTTTAAACTTTTTCTCCGGAGGAGAGGTAGTGTGTCACCACTCCATGGATTGCCGTTTCGTTTAAGATTCGAAGTGATGAACCCATATTTCATCGCCTGTGATAATGTTCGACAAAAAGTTGTCACGATCAGCCTCAATTTGCAAGTGCGTATGAACATCTGCAATGCTCTTGTTTTCCGCGAAAACAAACCCAATTGTAGCTCACTGCTTGGAACGCACATCCTTTACAGATGCCATTTTGAAGACTTTGTACACTATAGCCACCAATGGATCTATAGGGGCTGAAGTGGGAATATTCCACGATGTCCCATAGTAAATTCGGCATTTTTTTCAGCCGAAACTGTCCAAGGAAAAAGAAGTGTTGCACTGCTTGTTGAACAAGCCTTGTAGAATTATAACAATGGGAGGAGATCGAATTTGACTTATTGATCGGTATTATCCATTTAATATTTACATAGAAATAACGAATTTTAATCGCTGACATTTAGGTTAAAGAGTGCACGAGTATTCAATAGCGGCTTTCACATGTAGTCAAGCGTTACTTGAAAATGAAAGTTATTAAATGATATCAAAGAAGTCACTATAGGACTGACTGAAATATAGAGAAATACACTCCTGGAAATTGAAATAAGAACACCGTGAATTCATTGTCCCAGGAAGGGGAAACTTTATTGACACATTCCTGGGGTCAGATACATCACATGATCACACTGACAGAACCACAGGCACATATACACAGGCAACAGAGCATGCACAATGTCGGCACTAGTACAGTGTATATCCACCTTTCGCAGCAATGCAGGCTGCTATTCTCCCATGGAGACGATCGTAGAGATGCTGGATGTAGTCCTGTGGAACGGCTTGCCATGCCATTTCCACCTGGCGCCTCAGTTGGACCAGCGTTCGTGCTGGACGTGCAGACCGCGTGAGACGACGCTTCATCCAGTCCCAAACATGCTCAATGGGGGACAGATCCGGAGATCTTGCTGGCCAGGGTAGTTGACTTACACCTTCTAGAGCACGTTGGGTGGCACGGGATACATGCGGACGTGCATTGTCCTGTTGGAACAGCAAGTTCCCTTGCCGGTCTAGGAATGGTAGAACGATGGGTTCGATGACGGTTTGGATGTACCGTGCACTATTCAGTGTCCCCTCGACGATCACCAGTGGTGTACGGCCAGTGTAGGAGATTGCTCCCCACACCATGATGCCGGGCGTTGGCCCTGTGTGCCTCGGTCGTATGCAGTCCTGATTGTGGCGCTCACCTGCACGGCGCCAAACACGCATACGACCATCATTGGCACCAAGGCAGAAGCGACTCTCATCGCTGAAGACGACACGTCTCCATTCGTCCCTCCATTCACGCCTGTCGCGACACCACTGGAGGCGGGCTGCACGATGTTGGGGCGTGAGCGGAAGACGGCCTAACGGTGTGCGGGACCGTAGCCCAGCTTCATGGCGACGGTTGCGAATGGTCCTCGCCGATACCCCAGGAGCAACAGTGTCCCTAATTTGCTGGGAAGTGGCGGTGCGGTCCCCTACGGCACTGCGTAGGATCCTACGGTCTTGGCGTGCATCCATGCGTCGCTGCGGTCCGGTCCCAGGTCGATGGGCACGTGCACCTTCCGCCGACCACTGGCGACAACATCGATGTACTGTGGAGACCTCACGCCCCGCGTGTTGAGCAATTCGGCGGTACGTCCACCCGGCCTCCCGCATGCCCACTATACGCCCTCGCTCAAAGTCCGTCAACTGCACATACGGTTCACGTCCACGCTGTCGCGGCATGCTACCAGTGTTAAAGACTGCGATGGAGCTCCGTATGCCACGGCAAACTGGCTGACACTGACGGCGGCGGTGCACAAATGCTGCGCAGCTAGCGCCATTCGACGGCCAACACCGCGGTTCCTGGTGTGTCCGCTGTGCCGTGCGTGTGATCCTTGCTTGTACAGCCCTCTAGCAGTGTCCGGAGCAAGTATGGTGGGTCTGACACACCGGTGTCAATGTGTTCTTTTTTTCCATTTCCATGTGCCCGGGAGTTGTCTTTCGATGACGCGAATCACGTAGACAATTCACGCCTCGCTAATCCTATACATCATACTCGATTTTCAGATGCTCTCACAAATATTAGAGGTGTGTGAGACCTTAGCCCTTTCACTGCTGTGGTCGTGCATATACTCCTCCTATGCCGTTTTTCTGTCATGTTGTGTATCGTTTTTTTTAAATAGTTTATCAGCGTTAGAACTAATGTTTGGGATGTTTGTAATCGAAGACTACGTGTTAGGTTGTGATACGACAAGGTGGCTGGGGATTTGGACTTTGCTAATCTCATAACACAAAAAAATTGTTCACATGCAAATGTTGAACCGAACACACACAACTCTGTGCATAATGTGCACCTAACCTCGGAAACCTGCTATGGGGAATATTGTTGTAGAAATCATAAATTTGTCCTTCAACAAATAGTCAGTTTGTAAATATAACGGGATGAGGATATTGAAAGGGTAATGCAGTATGTAAGGGGGGACGAAGATCTAATAGTCATGGGCGACTGGAATGCAGTTGTAGGGGAATGGGTAGAAGAAAATGTTACAGGAGAATATGGGCTTGGGACAAGGAATGAAAGAGGAGAAAGACTAATTGAGTTCTGTAACAAGTTTCAGCTAGTAATAGCGAATACCCTGTTCAAGAATCACAAGAGGAGGAGGTATACTTGGAAAAGGCCGGGAGATACGGGAAGATTTCAATTATATTACATCATGGTCAGACAGAGATTCCGAAATCAGATACTGGATTGTAAGGCGTACCCAGGAGCAGATATAGACTCGTATCACAATATAGTAGTGATGAAAAGTAGGCTGAAGTTCAAGACATTAGTCAGGAAGAATCAATACGCAAAGAAGTGGGATACGGAAGTACTAAGGAATGACGAGATACGTTTGAAGTTCTCTAACGCTATAGATACAGCAATAAGGAATAGCGTAGTAGGCAGTACAGTTGAAGAGGAATAGACATCTCTAAAAAGGGCCATCACAGAAGTTGGGAAGGAAAACATAGGTACAAAGAAGGTAACTGCGAAGAAACCATGGGTAACGGAAGAAATACTTCAGTTGATTGATGAAAGGAGGAAGTACAAACATGTTCCGGGAAAATCAGGAATACAGAAATACAAGTCGCTGAGGAATGAAATAAACAGGAAGTGCAGGGAAGCTAAGACGAAATGGCTGCAGGAAAAATGTGAAGACATCGAAAAAGATATGATTGTCGGAAGGACAGACTCAGCATACAGGTAAGACAAAACAACCTTTGATGACATTAAAACCAACGGTGTTAACATTAAGAGTGCAACGGGAATTCCACTGTTAAATGCAGAGGAGAGAGCAGATAGGTGGAAAGAATACATTGAAAGCCTCTATGAGGGTGAAGATTTGTCTGATGTGATAGAAGAAGAAACAGGAGTCGATTTAGAAGAGATAGGGGATCCAGTATTAGAATCGGAATTTAAAACAGCTTTGGAGGACTTACGGTCAAATAAGGCAGAAGGGATAGATAACATTCCATCAGAATTTTTAAAATCATTGGGGGAAGTGGCAACAAAACGGCTATTCACGCTGGTGTGTAGAATATATGAGTCTGGCGATATACCATCTGACTTTCGGAAAAGCATCATCCACACAATTCCGAAGACGGCAAGAGCTGACAAGTGCGAGAATTATCGCACAATCAGCTTAACAACTCATGCATCGAAGCTGCTTACAAGAATAATATACAGAAGAATGGAAAAGAAAATTGAGAATGCGCTAGGTGACGATCAGTTTGGCTTTAGGAAAAGTAAAGGGACGAGAGAGGCAATTCTGACGTTAAGGCTAATAATGGAAGCAAGGCTAAAGGCTAAAGAAAAATCAAGACACTTTCATAGGATTTGTCGACCTGGAAAAAGCGTTCGACAATATAAAATGGTGCGAGCTGTTCGAGATTCTGAAAAAGTAGGGGTAAGCTATAGGGAGAGACGGGTCATATACAATATGTACAGCAACCAAGAGGGAATAATAAGAGTGGACGATCAAGAACGAAGTGCTCGTATTAAGAAGGGTGTAAGACAAGGCTGTAGTCTTTCGCCCCTATTCTTCAATCTGTACATCGAGGAAGCAATGATGGAAATAAAAGAAAGTTTCAGGAGTGGAATTAAAATACAAGGTTAAAGGATATCAATGATACGATTCGCTGATGACATTGCTATCCTGAGTGAAAGTGAAGAAGAATTAAATGATCTGCTGAACGGAATGAACAGTCTAATGAGTACACAGTATGGTTTGAGAGTAAATCGGAGCAAGACGAAGGTAATGAGAAGTAGTAGAAATGAGAACAGCGAGAAACTTAACATCAGGATTGATGGTCACGAAGTCAATGAAGTTAAGGAATCTTGCTACCTAGGCAGTAAAATAACCAATGACGGATGGAGCAAGGAGGACATCAAAAGCAGACTCGCTATGGCAAAAAAGGCATTTCTGGCCAAGAGAAGTCTACTAATATCAAATACCGGCCTTAATTTGAGGAAGAACTTTCTGAGGATGTACGTCTGGAGTACAGCATTGTATGGTAGTGAAACATGGATTGTGGGAAAACCAAAACAGAAGAGAATCGAAGAATTTGAGATGTGGTGCTGTAGACGAATGTTGAAAATTAGGTGGACTGATAAGGTAAGGAATGAGGAGGTTCTACGCAGAATCGGAGAGGAAAGGAATATGTGGCTCTGAGCACTGTGGGACTTAACATCTATGGTCATCAGTAGCCTAGAACTTAGAACTACTTAAACCTAACTAACGTAAGGACATCACACAGCACCCAGTCATCACGAGGCAGAGAAAATCCCTGACCCCGCCGGGAATCGAACCAGGGCGCGGGAAGCGAGAACGCTACCGCACGACCACGAGCTGCGGACAAGGAATATGTGGAAAACACTGATAAAGAGAAGGGACAGGATGATAGGTCATCTGCTAAGACATGAGGGAATGACTTCATGGTACTAGAGAGAGCTGTAGAGGGCAAAAACTGTAGAGGAAGACAGAGATTGGAATACGTCAAGCAAATAATTGAGGACGTAGGTTGCAAGTGCTACTCTGAGATGAAGAGGTTAGCACTGGAAAGGAATTTGTGACGGGCCGCATCAAACCAGTCAGTAGACTGATGACAAAAAAAAAAAATAACAGTTTCATTTGGTACCTCGTAGGAAGGTTTCTGATAACCACTGAATACAAGGTTGCAAAGAGCTCAGACGTAACAGACAATGTTTCTATATATTGAAACCTGGGCTCAAACTGGTTACAGTTTTGTAATATCTGCTTCTGTTATTCAGAGAGACTAATACTTGTAGTACGCACGTGGGATAACTTGGGAAAATGCACAGTTTTTCCAGCCACCAATCGATTCCTCCACAGACCCAATGTAATTTTGACGGCTTTGATTCTGTAGCACGTATCTGTTATGATGATGCCCTTGACTTGGAAGGAGGTACTTAAATCAAGTGAGCTGTTAAATCTGCAAGGAAAGCTAAATCGCAAATTCAGGTTTTTTTTCTGCAACTGAGGATCAGAATGATTTTGATCAATCACAAACAATAGTTTTTCGTCTCTTAAAGAAAGGATCCAACACCCTACGCGCGCTCAACCAGCGCACGCTACAATTAGGGAGGTGTACCATATTGACTTTCACAGTCTTCAAGAAACGTTCTCAACTGTTTGTCTCTAAGGCATCTTGACCAGATGGAATTGTAATTCGTAACCCGGTATCCGTAACATGTTTAAGTTTAATGAATTTGGCGCAAAGAGCATTTTGATGAAGAATGCAGTGGATTGCAGTGAGATCATACGTTGCATCAGCAACAGCTTCCATGTGTTATTTTATTCGTGCTATTAATCCAAGACTGACTTCCACCATAGACGGAGCTCCTTATGTTACGCCAGTCACAAGCTTATTCCAAATCAGTCCGGCGTTTTCAAGAACTCTTTTAATAACTTTGAAAATGTCCAAACCCGTGGTGGTGTCCTGAAGGGGAACTAAATCAAAAAATTCCTCTTCGACATTCAACTTTTCATCGAAGCCCTTAATGAAAAGAACTAATTGCGCAGTACTTGGCACCACTGTCATCGACAGATAAAGAATAGTGTGCAAACTTAGTTCCTCTTGGACGTTTGCACCCATTTCCTGAATACATCGCATAATAGTTTTAGGAGGCAAACGTACCCTTTCAAAGCATTCTACCGCATGTGGACACATGTCTTCAGTGGGCATCATAATGACATCCTTCACAACGCCTCGTTCAATAATTGGCCTTAGTTACTTGGCTATATGAAGAGCTTTTCCGTAGAACAGATTGACAGATGCGTCGCTACTTTGATAGCCCTCCACATAAGCATGTTCCTTCACTTCCGATATTACTGCGTCATATTCTTCTTCTTCGCATTTCTCATATTCATTTGCATTGTACGCAGAAGAATGACGTTGTAAATTACGTTTCTTAATACTGCACACTTTTTTATTACATAGTGAACACCTTCCAACTTCGTCGCATCGCACAAATAGAAAAGGATTTCGTATACAGACAGAAAAACCGGCTGCGCCGTTTTACTTCCGCTCGCCATGTTATTGTAATCGACAGCGCTACAGGTGCCTAAACCTTACAATTCCGTACCCTGAGCGCTGCTTCTCTAGGCAACATTGCAGTACACAGCTCTCGCTCGATGTCACACAAACTGAAAGGCTTGCTCTGCGTTCTAACACGTCACATCGCCTGAAACTCTCCTCCTCTGTCCTAAGGAAACGTAGTATTGGCGCATTTCTGGAACACGGAGAATCGCATGATAATGACCACGACAAGGTGAATGGACCCGAGAGGACCCGATGTATTTTCTCTGTAGTGGCAGGTACTTGCCATAAATACTTTTGTCGGCCTCATTGGCCGAGCGGTTCTAGGCGCTACAGTCTGGAACTGCGCGACCGCTATGGTCGCAGGTTCGAATCCTGCCTCGGGCATGGATGTGCGTGATGTCCTTAGGTTAGTTAGGTTTAAGTAGTTCTAAGTTCTAGGGGACTGATGACCTCAGAAGTTAAGTCCCATAGTGCTCAGAGCCATTTGAAGCATTTGAACCATGAATACTTTGTTATCGTCTGGATGTTATTACAATTTGTTCGGCGACGTGTCATCGTTTGTTGGATTTTTTCCCCAGTTGCTGTTGTGATCTAGAGATGAACGTTTTAACTGGACACTTGTGTTACTTTCTGAAAGCAGTTTCGTAATCTTTAATACGAAGGGCGTTCAATAAGTAATGCAACACATTTTTTTCTGAAAGCATGTTGGTCTTCTTCGGGATTCCAACACACCATCTTATTCCTTAGACTTTCGGCTACAAACCGCATTTTTCAACATAATTTCCATTCAATGCGACGGACTAAGGCTTCCTTACTAGAAGGATCTGTATGCCTGTATGGTACCACTCTACTAGTCGACCTCGGATCCAACGTCTTGCTGCATCAACCTCCCCAACCCAGTTGTAGCGTAGATGAGGAGAAAAGTCCAGTGAAGTTTTGTGCGCACCTATGGGATGCGCAGAATTGTGTCAGGCCTTCTATTGCCACAGACGGAGAAGTGCGTTTGCATTTTGTGGCGACGATCACGCCAAAGTCGTTCCTTTAAGTTCCTGAGGATAGCACAATACGCTTCAGAGCTGATTGTTGCACCATAAGGGAGAACATCAAACAGCATAACCTCTTCAGAGTCCCAGAAGACCATCGGAATGACTTTGCGGGCTGAGAATGCGGCTTTGAACTTGTTCTTCGTTGGAGAAGTGGTGTGGCACAACTCGATGGATTGATTTTTTGTTTCCGTTTCGAAGTGATGAACCCACCCTTTATCACCTGCAACGATGTTCGACAAAAAATTGTCACGATCAGCCTCGTAACGTGTAAGCAAATCCGCACAGATGGTCCTTCGTTGCTCTTTATGGTCTTCTTTTAGGAGGCAAGGAATATAGCGCGCACCCACTTTTGAGTATCTGACCTGGTGGACGAGTGCGTCAGCTCTACATCAGAGACGTCCAGTTAAGCAGCGAGCTGTCTGATTGTGATTCGTCGATCACCTCAAATGAGAGTGTCCGCACGTTCCAGCATTGCAGGAGTCACAGCTGTGTGCAGCCGTCTGGCACGCCGGATATCGTACAGGTTTGCGCGGCCTTACGACGACGACGACGAGACGACGACGACGACGACGATGACGACGACGACGGCGACGACTCCCTGCCCAACGATTCACCGTGCTTTTGTAGAGAGGTGTCTGTAGACACTCTGGTAGTGCCTATGAATATCTGCGATGCTCTGATTGGTCGCCAATAGAAAGTCAGTTCTCTACTTTAACACACCTCCGTTACAGTCACCTCTTTGAAGGCTATCTGTAGCGCCGCCACGTATCGGAACTTCATGAAACTATAGGTACTGAAACAGGAATATTTCCTACATAAATTCCGCATTTTTCTACCGAAACTGGCCTCGAAACTAACGTGTTGCGTTACTTATTGGAGACCTCTCGTACATTCAGTGCTTGCATATCCTTCTCGCTATCTTTTAAATAGGCTTTTAAATATCTGAATCATTGTAAGTCTTTTCGGCGGTAAAGTTTTACACATTAGTAGTTCAGCAATAAATTATCGTTGACTGTTTCTGTGGTGTCACCGCCAGACACCACACTTGCTAGGTGGTAGCCTTTAAATCGTCCGCGGTCCGTTAGTATACGTCGAACCCGCTTGTCGCCACTATCAGTGATTGCAGACCGAGCGCCACCACACGGCAGGTCCAGTCTAGAAGAGAGTCCCTAGCACTCGACCCAGTTGTACAGCCGACTTTGCTAGCGATGATTCACTGTCTCCATACGCTCTAATTTGCAGAGACGACGGTTTAGCATAGCCTTCAGCTACGTCATGTATTCTGAACAGATAATATTGTGACTCATGACCGTCAAGAGCGATGTTCATCATTAATGGATTAAAGTTAAGCATCAAACTAATTATGTCCTCCTCACGCCAGCCTGCGTGAGTTAAAACGCGTGCATTTCGGCTTCCACTCGTAACACGGTGTTGGCTCTTCTGCTAACACAAGTTTCATATCTCGTACTGTATGAAATACGTTTTTCTCTTCGTCTGTCCTTTAAAGGAACCAATACAACATGGGACGTCTGTCAAAATAAATTCTCTACACAGCGCAATTTATTTGAAGACTTTAGCATTTAATATATATATTTTTACAAAAAAATGGCTCTGAGCACTATGGGACTTAACTTCTGAGGTCATCAGTCCCCTAGAACTTAGAACTACTTAAACCTAACTAACCTAAGGACATCACAAACATCCACGCCCGAGGCAGGATTCGAACCTGCGACCGTAGCGGTCTTGCGGTTCCAGACTGCAGCGCCTTTAACCGCACGGCCATATATTTTTACACCTTCGAGTGATATCTATTCACATTTATGAATGAAGTACTATCGTGATTAACGTTATAAGTTTTCCCGATAAATTACAAGATTGACAACTTTCTGTTACCAGATACAAGATGAAACTGAACATTACAAGGTTAAATTCACATTGTTTTCATGTCATTTTTCTTTATCTATCAGTTTCAATTGCAGTAATAATGACTGCATGAAATGGCCGTCGGCTAGAAGTGTCGCTCTGGTAGGCCCGGCGATTTTCCACTCCGAATGTAACTGCATTCAAAACCGCGTTGCTCCGATCCTCGTTCATTCAACAAGAAACATAAAAAATAAATACTTTGTAATTATTTCCCAAATGATACATCTTAAAATTCATTAAATATGTCATATGAAGAAGTATTTACCTAGCGTCACTTAGTCGGCAAAGGCGGCAGTATGCTCGAAAATATTGTCACACTGTAACAATCACACGGTAACAACCACTTAGAACTACCTATCGGGAAAGCAGACACAGACCGAGCAACTATTATGGCATGTATGCCACATTATAAATACATTAATTTTTAAACCAGTGTGTGTGTTATCCTTAGAATAAGACAGGTTACGTAGTGTATAAGTCTAGGGACTGATGGCCTCAGAAGCTTGGTCCCCATAGAACTTACCACAAATTTCCAATTTGAAACCTTTTGCGAAGTACAGTATCGATGAATGAATCTAAAACACTAAATAATTTGATGGATGTTCTGCATGGTACTACAACATTTAAAAAAATACTGTAACTTTCACTACCGATTACGTCCAATGAACGTCTTTAGATAAGAAGTATTTACAGCATTGTAAAGTGAAACTATAGCAGCAGCTGAGGCAGTTTTTGTACATATACCTTGAAGTCTACGACTCGGATGAAGCAAAGAAAAACTGTGTTTGTTCATTTTCATTGGTGAACGAAAAAGAATTTCTGTTTATCAAAGGTGCAGAGGACGTAAGAAATTAATGTGAATGGTCATAGAAATAGTTCCCACAAAATAAAAAGGTGTCAGATCAGGGGAGCGAGATAGCCAACCAAATGGACCTTCTGATCCAACTCCGGTATTTGGGGCGTTGATGATGATGTTTTGTTTATGGGGGGATCAACTGTGCGGTCATCAGCACCCGTACGAAGTCCTAATTCTTTCAGAGTCCAAGAGCCACTATCACGAATGATGATGATGAAATAATGAGGACAACACAAATACCCAGTCCCTGAGCAAAGAAAATCCTCAACCAGGCAGGGAATCGAACTCGGGACCCCTTGGTCCAGAGGCAACAACGCTAGCCACTAGACCAGGAGCTGCGGACTGGGGGTTTGAGTACGATAAGTTCTGGCACGGAAAACAGTCTAGGTACTCCGTCTAGTTGCATCCACATCTGACGACTCGTGTTAAGTGCTACATCCTCTAACATTTCTGGAAGAACTTGTTCGATGAAGACTTTGCGTTAATTGTGCTTATTGCTTCATCATTCCAGTGCTTTCACTGGTTCAGGATTACTTTCAAGGAAAGGAGGTCCTTTTAAAATTTTGTTTTAGTTTGATTCGTTTCTGACCCCGTTCAGTTTGCGAGTAATCATCTGAGAAGGATTTAAGAAGCAAGAGATTGTAGACTACGAGAATAGCTAGCGTGACCTTCGAACTGGGAGACCCTGCTCTGAAGAAATACTTATTGTGCGAAACATAACAGAACAGCGCATACGATTCAACTGTCCACTGCACCTAAACTTTGTTGTTGAAAACGCTTTCGGCAGTATACACCGGGAAACATTGAGGAGTATTGTAAGGCTATACCGAATTCCAGACCATTACACTGTTAACCCATTGTATGTAGGACCCTCACACTCGAAATATTCCATGTTGAATAATATGGCTCCCTGTGACTGTTTAAAGTCTTTATTCAAAGACACAACCAGTTCCGCAAACTATATTTGTATCACTAGATGCTTTCTGTATTTAAATGTATAAAACAATTTATTAAATTTTTTCCGACTGTTAAACAAATAGCTTTTATGGATTAGGCACAAACTTAATCGCTTTTATTTTCCAATACCTGCCACTGCCAAAATTGTAATAAACTGTTTTATACATTTATATACAAATAAACACATGATGATGTGCCAGCAGCTGTGGCCGAGCGGTTCTAGGCACTTCAGTCCGGAACAGCGTTGCTGTACGGACGCAGGTTCGAATCCTGCCTCCGGCATGGATGTGTGTGATGTCCTTAGTTAGGTTTAAGTAGTTCTAAGTTCTAGGGGACTGATAACATCAGATTTAAGTCCCAAAGTCATATAGTGCTTAGAGCTATTTTAACCATTTTACTGTCGCAGTGTCGGCCGGAGTGGCCAGGCGGTTCTAGGCGCTACAGTCTGGAACCGCGCGACCGCTACGGTCGCAAGTTCGAATCCTGCCTCGGGCGTGGATGTGCGTGATGTCCTTAGGTTAGTTAGGTTTAAGAAGTTCTAGGGGACTGATGACCACAGAAGTTAAGTGCCATAGTGCTCAGAGCCATTTGAACCATTTTTGAACAGTCGCAGTGCTTTAAGGAAAATAGAATAGGAATTCAAACTCGTATAAATTTACTATCGAATGCTGTATAAATATTTCTGCAGCACAGAGAAATAAGATGCGGACCCCACAGCAAGTACTCGTCGATAATTGCACGTGAAATGGACGCTGCACATACTAGCAACAACAATTACACACATATCACCCCCGAATAGTCCCTGCAATGCTTGTGACTGACTTTGCACCAACGGCAGCACTGTGTCATTGGTTTCTCCAACAATGGATTGATCGACCAGATTTCCTCCAAATTGTGCTGTTTAGAGACGAGGCGTGTTTGATCGTGACTGTATTTCGAACAGAAGGAATAGCCTTGTGTGGGGTGAGGAAAACCCTCATGCTGTAATAGTCGCACCATCAAGTACTTTTTGCTGTGAATTTCTGCGTCGGCATTATAGGGGACAGTCTCATTGGATCATATGTTCTACCGAGTCGTCTGAAAGGCCACCTGTTCTTGAGGTTCGCCCAGAGAGCTCTACATGAATTGTTAAGAGGACGAACTCTTGGCTGCTCGCGAGCGATTGTGGATACAACATGACGGTGCAACGTCTCACTTCAGTGTGGATGGGCCGGCCGTAGTGGCCGAGCGGTTCTAGGCGCTACAGTCTGGAACCGCGCTACCGCTACGGTCGCAGGTTCGAATCCTGCCTCGGGCATGGATGTGTGTGATGTGCTTAGGTTAGTTAGGTTTATTAGTTCTAAGTTCTAGGCGACTGATGACCTCAGAAGTTAAGTCGCATAGTGGTCAGAGCCATTTGAACCATTTGAACCATGCCCGAGGCAGGATTCGAACCTGCGACCGTAGCGGTCACACGGTTCCAGACTGTAGCGCCTCGAACCGCTCGGCCACCCCGGCCGGCTCATTGAGTATGGCTACAGGCACGTTCCTGTAGGCAGATGGAAGAACACGCCGCAGCAACTGTGTCGTGCACTGTAAGAGAATATGGTGCCTTTCACTCCAGACGTTGTCATCCAGTCAAAGCAGTCGATTCGTCTCTGGCTGGCGCCTCGGGCATGGATGTGTGTGATGTCCTTAGGTTAGTTAGATTTAAGTAGTTCTAAGTTCTAGGCGACTGATGACTTCAGATGTTAAGTCCCATATTGCTCAGAGCAATTTGAACCATTTTGTCCTTAAGTTAGTTAGGATTAAGCAGTTCTAAATCTAGGGGACTGATAACCTCAGATGTTGAGTCCCCTAGTGCTTAGAACCATTCTTGAACCTGATGATGCAAATATAGTTTGCAAAACCTGCCGTACCTTTGAATAATGATTTTAAACAGTAGCAGCGGGCCTTCTTATTCAGCGCTTCTGCAGTCTTCCGACGAATTCGATCCAAATGGCAGTTAGATTCCGTATATCCACAAAGCTTCGGCTGTACTCCGCCTCTATCCTATCCATAGCTAAATATGCACGTCAAACATCGAAACCCTCTGCAAAATGTGCATACAAGCCAAATGTTATTCACCAAGATTGCGCGAGGCAAATTTTGACGATCAGTTAGCGAGAACATGTGTGAAATAATGTGCTGAGAAGAAGAGATCTACGCAGCCTGCACAAAAGCTTTACTGAAAGAATACTGAAGCTTGCGAGACCTGTTCTACGCGTGAAAGTTGGTTTACTTCCCAAAGCAGCACCGTTGTGGACGCCAACGTATGGATGGATAGAAAGAAGGATCGTTTATTGTTTGATTATATGATAGCGGAACAAACACTGGTAGCAGTTACTTTTGTAAAATATCTGTGAGTATGTGTACGGAATGATTTGAAGTGGAATGATCACATAAAATTAATTGTTGGTAAGGCGGGTCCCAGGTTGAGATTCATTGGGAGAGTCCTTAGAAAATATAGTCCATCAACAAAGGAGGTGGCTTACAAAACTCTCATTCGACCTATACTTGAGTATTGCTCATCAGTGTGGGATCCATACCAGGTCGGGTTGACGGAGGAGATAGAAAAGATCCAAAGAAGAGCAGCGCGTTTCGTCACAGGGTTATTTGGTAAGCGTGATAGCGTTACGGAGATGTTTAGCAAACTCAAGTGGCAGACTCTGCAAGAGAGGCGCTCTGCATCGCGGTGTAGCTTGCTGACCAGGTTTCGAGAGAGTGCGTTTCTGGATGAGGTACGAATATATTGCTTCCCCCTACTTATACCTCCCGAGGAGATCACGAATGTAAAATTAGAGAGATTCGAGGCGCACGGAGGCTTTCCGAGAGTCGTTCTTCCCGCAAACCATACGCGACTGGAACAGGAAAGGGAGGTAATGACAGTGGTACGTAAAGTGCCCTCCGCCACACACCGATGGGTCGCTTGCGGAGTATAAATGTAGATGTAGATGTATATGCAGAAGTGAAGAGACTGTGCTACTTTAAAAATGGAAGTGACAGAAAATTATATTTGAAGAAGGGTGGGCAAGAGAAAGTAAGAAAGTGTGTCTCTCTCCCTCCATCGCCCGGCTCCCCCACTCCAGAAACTAACCCTGGAACCGTGAGGTACCGTGACGCACAGAATGTTGAGCCTCACGGGAGTAAGGGAGGCAGACGGGGTCAAAGTCAAGGCGACCATCTCGGTTGCCAGAGGTACGGGAAACGACGACGACCTGGACGGTCTCGGGGGAGAATACGCGCTGATTTGCGGAGGCCCTCGAGTACGCTCAGCGAAGTGCTACTGCTCATGCGCGCAGCCCCCCTGACGTCACGGCGGCGGGCAGCGAGGGACGGAGGTTGGCAGCCCTGGAGTCCGCTGCGGCAGGTAATCGATGTCGTCAGGCCGGGGCAAGTATTGCGCCTGCGCCGAGGATGCTGCCGCTGTTGCTGCTGCTGCTGCATGACGCTGATGCGAGGGCGAGAGGACTGGGGGAGAGGAGAGGAACAGAGGAGAGAGCTGACAAATATAGCTGTGGGGTCGCAGCCGGCCCACGGCCCGTTACCTCATATCGCGCGCCGGTTACTGCTCTCTTGTCATACACGACGGCGCTGCAGACACAACACAAGCAACTACCTGTTCACCATCCCTTCCTTTTTTTCTTTTCATTTGACGTATTAGGCTTACTGCGGCCTGCTACTCTTCCCATCTTTTTCCCTGTCTGTCAGGTTATCTTTTCCCTTTTGGTTTAAATTTCTGGCGTTGAGCTCTATGTCTATCTACTTGCGCTAATTTTTCACCACGTCCTTGATAATCTACTGCTTACTTCTTACAAAATCAGCAGCAGCAACAGTTAATAAATCTCTTTATTGAAAACAAACAGCACTGTTACCCATTTCAAACTGACAAGTTCCTTATCTGTCGGATGTTCAGTTTTGTTTTTTCTCCCCTTGCCTGGTTTGCGCCGAGAATCTTTTTTACGTATTACACTTTCTTTTCTTTTCTGCAATTTTTTCGCATCTTCTTCTCTGTCTGCCAGGATCTTTTTCACTTTTCGGCTTAAAGTTCTTTAGCTGACGTGATAGCCGGCCGCAGTGACCGAGCGGTTCTAGGAGCTACAGCCTGGAACGGCGCGACCGCTACGGTCGCAGGTTCGAATCCTGCCTCGGGCATGGATGTGTGTGACTTCCTTAGATTAGTTAGGTTTAATTAGTTCTAAGTTCTATGAGACTGATGACATCAGAAGTTAAGTCCCATTGTGCTCAGAGTCATTTGAATCATTTTTGACGTGATAATTTCTCTGGATTCATTGTTTGTAGATATTCGTTCCATTTTTTTTTTTCACCCAGTTTAACTTCCACACTCCAGATTTTCAGCTGCTTACGAATATCCTCATTTCGTATTTTATCTATTCTCTTACATACCTTCACCTCTCTAAGAGCACTCATCTCTATTCCTTGTATTTGCTTTTCTTGTCTTTTATTCAAAAGCTACGATCAATTTTCATGTATTAGATTTGTGGATGAGACTTTTATAAAATTTCGGTAGTGTTTCTTACGTTGTTTTATACTTTAAAGTTCTGTTAATTATCCCACAGATACATTCAAATCTAACTTTATCTGCATATCTTCCCTTCTTATTCATACGATATACGATAGTTTACAGTCAACGTAGTTGAATCGATTTTCCTGTTAAATAATTTTTTTCAGTAACTACTGCCTAAGCTCTTACAGAATATTTTCCACAAAAGACCCTTTACTTAGATTTACTAGAGGATATTTTCGTATTTCTGAACGTATATTGTTTAGTTCATACACTCCTTTTTGTACATCATCCTCTCTTGAAAAAATCTGTGTAAAATCACTAGCGTACAGTTTTACCAAATTGTCTAGTTGTACCAAACTTTTGATCTTAGAATTACATCTGCAAACTACATCCTCTTTGCAAATACCTAAGAGTGTATGAGGTAAACTACAACCTTGTCTCACTCTTTAATTTATTTGTATCGGCTCTGTATTTGTGCCTTCTGTATCTAACATTACTGGCTTTCATACTGATTTTCTATATCTTATACTAGCTTCAAGGGTAAGTTCCGTGCTCGATTATTCTCCATAACGTTTCTCTAGCCACATTAATAAAAACCCTCTCAAAATCTAAAAAAGCAATACGTGTATTTTTATTAAACTTTCTCTGCTTTTCAAGAAGCTGTCGTAAAATAACTCGCTGGTTTTCAATAACCTGTTGTAAAATAAAAAACTGCATCAGTCGATGATCGCACCATTTCCAAACCCAACCTGTTCTTCCAACATTAAACAGGCTGGTATTGTTTTCAGTGTTGTGTTTAAAATTCTTGCGTGAATTTTATGTGGTTTATCAAGCAAGCTTATCTCCCTCTCCTCTTTTTCCTTTCATATACATCGATATTATTTCTTCTTTTTTCAGTTGCGTGACAGTCTTTTTTCTTCCAGTTCATGTTAAACAAATGGAACAATTTAAGGTTTAGTGTAATTTAATGAATTACATCTAAATCTGATGTCTTCCTGAGCTGCATTGAGTTTATTGTTATATCATCCAGAGCTTTTACTTCCATTTCTAGTTCTTTTACTTCCTTCTCTTCGATGTTAGTATCATATCATAGACATTTATATTATATAATTCACTCTTTTTTATGTTGTTCAAAAGAATTGTATCGTTTTCTATTTTATTTATTATTTTTAGAGCTTTATATGCCATTTGTTGATGGCCATGAATACCATGCTGAACATTACTAAAAGCTATACCATATTACTAAAATAAACACTGAAGGAGAGGCCATCATTAAGCCCATTGTAATCTTCATAATGAATTTTCACTCTGCAGCAGAGTGCGTGGTGATTTTGAACTTTCTAGCAAACTGTATGCCCGACCGGACTCGAACCCCAGACGTTTCCATCCCGTGGACAAGGGCTCCACCGACAAAGCTATCTAAATATGACTCACAACCTGCCATCAGTTTCAATTCCACCATTGCCTTCTCTCCTACTCATATATTTCACAGAAATTATCCTGCATACTTTGTCTAACACTCTTGGAAGAAAGGATATTGTGGACAAATGATTTCCAGAAATGCATGTACCACAAGTTATGCAGAGGAACCTCTGTGAAGTCTGGATGGTAAGAGAAGAGGTTCAGGCGGAAATAACGATGTGAGGGCGGGTTATGCTTGGATAGATTAGTCAGTACATCAGTTGACCGTGAAAGGCATGCATCTCAGTTCCAGTCCCAGTCCGACACACAGTATTAATCAGCCAAGAAGTTTTCATTCTGCTCTTTGTTTGACTCGAAAAACATCGCCCTTTATTCCTGAGATTAGTTACAGGTCTTATGGGAATACTCTGTTGTCCTCTTCCTCTCTCCTACATCTGTATATACAGTGTGCTGGGCACCTTACAGTCATGTGGCTCAGGATACTCCCGTACCACCACAATCCTCCCTCCCCCATTTATTATAAGTCGTGAATGGTGCGAAGGAAGTAAGACGTTGGCAAACATCACTACGCCGTTATCCTGTAAGTTGGTAAGCGTGCTGCAAAGAGCGTGCAGAATGGCCTGCAGGTGGCAGCATAGTACAGATGCACACATACCGTTGCAGTATCAGTATAAAGATGGCCGCCCCACTTGCTACTTACACCAGGGAAGAACAGCGTTCTGTTATTCGGTTTTTGCGTTGTGAAGGTGTGAAACCTATTGAAATTCATCGACGAATGAAGGTTCAGTACGGTGATGCATGTTTGTCACAGCACCAAGTCTACGAATGGAGTAGGAAGTTCGCAAATGATGTGACTTCAGTGGAAGATGCTCCTCGTCCAGGTCAGGCACAACGAGTTGTGACTCCACAGAACATTGCAGCAGTTGAAGCCATAGAGAAGGAAAAACGTCGAGTGACACTGAATGACATTGCAGCGTGTTTACACATTAGTCATGGGACAGCACACCACATTGTGCAAGATGTGCTCCAGTTTCACAAAATGTCTGCAAGATGGGTGCCACAGCAGCTGACTCCTGAAATGAGAGAACGACGTGTTGATGCTTGTGAACAACTTCTTCGGCGCTTTCTACGAGAGGATGATGGCTTCCTTGCAAGAATCGTTACTGGGGACGAAACCTGTGTTCACTTCCGCCAACTGGAAACGAAGAGAGCGAGCAAGGAATGGCGTCATTCCTCATAGCCAAAACCAAAGAAGTTTAAAACAGAACCATCAGCAGGGAAGGTTATGCTGACTCTCCTTTGGTTCGAAAAAGTCGTCATTTTGGAGCATTACATGCCTAGAGGGACAACTGTCACCAGTGCATCATACACAGATCTCCTAAAAAATCATCTACAGCAATCAAATCAAAGCGACGTTGCAACAGTTGCAACAATCACAGACCTGCATTTTGAGTGTATTCCTCATCCACCATACTCACCAGACCTTGCCCCGAGTGATTTCCATATGTCTGGCCCACTCAAAGACGCAATGGGAGGAAAGAGGTGTGCCACGCGGTGCATGAATGGTTGTGCGGACTACTAAAAGAATTCTTTTCTAAAGGAATTTATGCACTTTGTAAGCGCTGGAGGACTTGATTTGAGCGTGGGGGAGATTATGTTGAAAAGTCATACGGCTTTGTACCACTTCTGAACAATAAATAATATTAAAAAAAGTATTTAAGGTTTTCATTTGATTCACCCTCGTACTTAACGAAGGTGTTACCAAAGATTACTTGGTATGGCGTAATCAAACAACAACTATTTTAGCACAGCATATTATATTTGTTTGTGTTGAAGGACATCCGTTGACACCTAGACAGTGTCCGCCTTCTGCTGGTCATTCTAGCGATGCTACTTCATCATATACAATAGAATCAGCTGTTATTGCCCCATTGATCGTCTTTAAGTTGCACGGACTTTATAAGTTACGTTATTTATGTACAATGCAAATCCTAAACACTATGACAACCTAATGGCGTGTTGATCCACTTCTGAACGCAATAAGGCAGCGATTCTGCGTGGCATGGACCTCACAATACCTTTGTAGGGCGACACATGTCTACATACAGATTGCTCTGTCCCCGTAAATTATGGGTTGATGGTTTGTAGATGCGGGACTGGTGCCAGATAGTGTCCTAAATGTGTTCCATTAGGTTCAGACCTGGTGAAATGGTGGCCACGACACCATCGTGAATCCGCTGTCTTGCTCTTCAAATCGTGCTCCTGGCTTTGTGACACGGACAGTTATACGGTTGAAATATACACTCCTGGAAATGGAAAAAAGAACACATTGACACCGGTGTGTCAGACCCACCATACTTGCTCCGGACACTGCGAGAGGGCTGTACAAGCAATGATCACACGCACGGAACAGCGGACACACCAGGAACCGCGGTGTTGGCCGTCGAATGGCGCTAGCTGCGTAGCATTTGTGCACCGCCGCCGTCAGTGTCAGCCAGTTTGCCGTGGCATACGGAGCTCCATCGCAGTCTTTAACACTGGTAGCATGCCGCGACAGCGTGGACGTGAACCGTATGTGCAGTTGACGGACTTTGAGCGAGGGCGTATAGTGGGCATGCGGGAGGCCGGGTGGACTACCGCCGAATTGCTCAACACGTGGGGCGTGAGGTCTCCACAGTACATCGATGTTGTCGCCAGTGGTCGGCGAAAGGTGCACGTGCCCGTCGACCTGGGACCGGACCGCAGCAACGCACGGATGCACGCCAAGACCGTAGGATCCTACGCAGTGCCGTAGGGGACCGCACCGCCACTTCCCAGCAAATTAGGGACACTGTTGCTCCTGGGGTATCGGCGAGGACCATTCGCAACCGTCTCCATGAAGCTGGGCTACGGTCCCGCACACCGTTAGGCCGTCTTCCGCTCACGCCCCAACATCGTGCAGCCCGCCTCCAGTGGTGTCGCGACAGGCGTGAATGGAGGGACGAATGGAGACGTGTCGTCTTCAGCGATGAGAGTCGCTTCTGCCTTGGTGCCAATGATGGTCGTATGCGTGTTTGGCGCCGTGCAGGTGAGCGCCACAATCAGGACTGCATACGACCGAGGCACACAGGGCCAACACCCGGCATCATGGTGTGGGGAGCGATCTCCTACACTGGCCGTACACCACTGGTGATCGTCGAGAGGACACTGAATAGTGCACGGTACATCCAAACCGTCATCGAACCCATCGTTCTACCATTCCTAGACCGGCAAGGGAACTTGCTGTTCCAACAGGACAATGCACGTCCGCATGTATCCCGTGCCACCCAACGTGCTCTAGAAGGTGTAAGTCAACTACCCTGGCCAGCAAGATTTCCGGATCTGTCCCCCATTGAGCATGTTTAGGACTGGATGAAGCGTCGTCTCACGCGGTCTGCACGTTCAGCACGAACGCTGGTCCAACTGAGGCGCCAGGTGGAAATGGCATGGCAAGCCGTTCCACAGGACTACATCCAGCATCTCTACGATCGTCTCCATGGGAGAATAGCAGACTGCATTGCTGCGAAAGGTGGATATAAACTGTACTAGTGCCGACATTGTGCATGCTCTGTTGCCTGTGTCTATGTGCCTGTGGTTCTGTCAGTGTGATCATGTGATGTATCTGACCCCAGGAATGTGTCAATAAAGTTTCCCCTTCCTGGGACAATGAATTCACGGTGTTCTTATTTCAATTTCCAGGAGTGTAGAATCACTAGCAAGGAAGACATCAAGCATGAAGGGATCGACATCTGCCATGAGGCCTACAATTAGTACCACAATTTCCCAAGAAGCCCAAGTGAATGTTCCCCATCAGTTATTAATACTGCTCGCACCAGCCTGCATCTGTGGCCTTGTGCATCTCGAGCATCTATTCGCCTAAATACCGGCGTATCCGTACACGAGTATCGACCCACTATAACAAGAAACGTGATTCATCCGACCAAATTTCAGTCTCGATGACCCCGTGCCCACTGCCGTCGTAACTGACAATATCGGTGGATCAGCTTTGGAACACGATGAGGTCGTCTGCTATGTGTATTGACTGTGCTCCGAAACAGATGAGCTTGTACCACTGCTGTACTCCATCGAGAAACCTGACACAAATTACTGCCTAACGTGCTGTACAGAGCCCACAAGCCTCCGATCTCCATGTTCTGTGATAAGAGGGTTGCCAGAAGTTCTGGAAATCGGGGTGGACAGGGAATATCAGGGAATTTCAAACGTGTCAGGGAAATCAGGAAACATCAGGGAAATTTTTAAAAAAATACTGGAAAAATCTCGTTTTTGTCTCAGTAGATGAAATGGTTTGTTTACTGAGTGTCATGTATCGTCGCTGGCTGGGTGCAGCTTGTGATGTAAAAAAATAAAAGTGATGTTGTTATTCAATGGAAAAGTTGGAAATTGAGATTTCGCTTACTGTTTTATCAGTCACAATTGGCGTAAGAACCATGGATTGACCATTGTCATAAACTATTGCATTATGAAATGTTAATAGTCTTTACTTGCAGTTTCGCGTGGCTTGAAGCAGTCACAGCTAGCGTGCTGTTGATTAAGAAATTTTATTATCATCTTTCTAATTACTTCATGATCGTAGATACGATCATACCCGGTCGTGAAGTTATTGTTATGACAAAACAATTTCCTAAGGGACCAGAAAATTCTTAAGGGCGCAAAAACAACTGTAACATCACATAAAAGGGAAATTCAATATTAAAGCTGATGCAAGAAGACGATAAAACAGTTTTCTTTTTGTCAATGTAACACGTACATTGGACTGCTGATCTTGGTGTCTATAATCTTAGCAAAATGCATAATTAAAAACCGAGCGAGGTGGCGCAGTGGTTAGACACTGGACTCGCATTCGGGAGGACGACGGTTCAATCCCGCGTCCGGCCATCCTGATTTAGGTTTTCCGTGATTTCCCTAAATCCTCCAGGCAAATGCCGGGATGGTTCCTTTGAAGGGGCACGGCCGATTTCCATCCCCGTCCTTCCCTAATCCAATGAGACCGATGACCTCGCTGTCTGGTCTCCTTCCCCAAAACAACCCAACCCCCATAATTAAAATGAAAATAATACTGAGGAGATGATAGGAATGAGCAGCGATAACTGATTCAATATTTCCAGAACATTTATTATAACTAAAACATATATCGTACCTTATGGTTAGTACTACAATGACGGTAGATTTTTATGTCCGTTACATGTCCATTGAGCGCTCTTTTATATAGCCATTGTCCTCTTGAGTCGCTCGCGCGTCGTCACGATGAGTTATAGCAGTTCTTCTTTTTACACTTCACTAAAACTTAGACGGAACACGTTTTTATACATCTAGCAAAAAATTAGATCAGACCGCCACAAATCTACGTCCGTCTTACTTAAGAAAAACAATACAAATGTTCAGCGCTCAAGGCTTCATTTGTTCTCAAGCGAACAAAAAAGTGAAGGATCCCATATCTATCCGTATTCTTCTGTTTATGTTGCCGTCCAAAGACGACGAATTACATTATTTAGGAAATTCCACCACATTAATCATTCTTTATAAACAAGTATTTGCCTTCTGGCTGTAGACGCAACTGCCGGAGACGCCGATCTTGTACGCGTGAGTTGCGTATGAGTGATTGTGTGAATGTGTGTGTTCTCTAGTTTTCTGACAAAGGCTATGGCCCAAAATTTAGTTGTGAGAGTGTGATTGTCTTTTCTGTGTGCCTGTCTGCGGCTCAGCGATCGTCTTTAAGTTGCTACCTATCCTCATTAGTATTGATTCTGAGAGTATTTGCACATGGATTGATCACGGCGATCTCATTTCGTCGATAAGGTGTCTCTGACACGTGAATAGCTGGCCTTGTGAGTGGGCTTCCGTGACGGGCCAAAACCGCAGGCCGTTTCTGTGAGTATCTCTAACGGATAGGGTCTGCCGTTCTGAAGCCCATCGTTTCCCATTAATGTGCAGGCCCTGCCCATCGGATCTAGTCTCACCGATCTGCCCACAGGCCTGGTATGTTTGTGTGTGACGTAGTGTAGGAATTTTCGTAGTTTTTCCGTGGAGCGAAGACTGCGGCGTTCCTCGGCAGACCAGAGGCCACGGGCGCAAAGGCGATGGATGTCACACACCAAGTACATTGTACAGTGCGGCGTTTTGTAGACATTTTATTTATTCTGGTACATCTTGGCACTTTGAAAGTAGTTTATGTATTAGAAAGTATGGACAATAAGAAGAAGAAAATTGTGGCATTCGCTGGCACTTTGTACACTATGTACACGCGTATGTCTTGAAACCACACAATACCTGTAAAATAATAGACATAACAGGTAATAACCGACACTAACAAACATGGTCCTACCAACATTTCACTGCAGGCACCTATGGTGTTGGTTTACAAAACTTTCTTTTCTCTCTTTCTTTTGCTTGTGCCTTATTCCCACAATAATGCAGGGTCAGTATGGTTAATAGGAATTGGCAAGGCTAATTTAAGGGGTGGCCGGATGCCCTTCCTGCCGCCACCCCGCACCCCCTGGCACGGAATTAGTGCACCCCAATTGTCTGTGTCTAGTGTAATCCATGGAATAGAGCGAATGTGTTCAGATGTCTGCGAGCCGTGTAACTGAGGCGGAACGTGGGGACCATCCCGGTATTCACCTAGGGGGATGTGGAAAACCGCCTAAAAACCACATCCAGGCTGGCTGGCACACTGGCCTCCGTCGTTAAGCCTCGCAGGTCGGTTTACACAACTCTTCTCTGCATTATACACTTCTTTCAAGTGCCTCTTTTTTTTCGAAGGTTATTTCTGAAATCAGTGAAGGTATTTCAAATATGTCTTGCAGCTCCAATGAAATACGTATTTTTGTCGCCAAATGCGTTTCGTTTAATTGAAATAAAATAATATCAGTGGTCTTAACGAAACATATATACCATTTGGCTTGCTTTCTCCATCTAAAAACAGTTCATGACAAAAGATTGTAATGACAGTACTTAAGATTTTTACTCATACGTTTAGAAATACAGAAGGCCTTACATTTTTTGTCAACTTGTGTCTTTACTTACCCTTGAGATATCAGAATTTGTCAGGGGAAAATGCTAAAACTTGTCTGGAGATCAGGGAGATATCAGGGAATTTCCCTTGGGGAAATTTGTGGCAACCCTGGATAAGGAGTGGACGTCCAAGTCCTTGTCGCATACTCGTGGTTTCGCAGTCCTTCAAAAACTTTTCGTAAATGCTCACGGCTGTACACCACGAAACGTCGACCAGGTTTGCAGTTTCCGAGGTGTTCGTTTCTAGGCGCCGGTCCGTAGGAATCTGCCCTTTGTCAGACTTGGTTGTCTCTATGAATTTTTCCATTTTTTGTCAGTAGCGTCACTAAAATGATTTCCCATTCACCTCTGCTCCACTAATGTACTTTCTTTACCACGCCGACGCCACCAGGTTGACAGAGAAGATAAACTGCTTTTGAGAACAGTCTTTCGGAAGCTAAGAGTGTAGCTATACAGGTTAATTCCTTCAGTGTATTTTTCAACATTTCGGAGAGGTAGTGCCAACAACGTCATTACATACTTCTATTGGATCTTATTCAACATCTAGGAGACGAAGATTCAGATAATAAATGAACAGTGATGATAGGTCAGTTCCTACTTCAATTTCCAAATTATTCTCTTCTTGCGTAACTTTACAACGTTTACTCCATTAATAAAATTTGGCTCTCCTATTTTCGTGTAATGTAATAACGTATTTCGCATCCTTGATGGTCTTCGTTGCCTTCGAACATGATAAAGCATCTTGATGGGGTATATACTTGAATCTAGGATCGAACAATGCTGATAAGGCTACAGTCGATGGTAAGCGATTTTTGTTGTCTGTTACGATACTACTTTTCAGATTGTCTTCAATAACCTGTATTGTTTGCAGGATAGATACTTTGATGTTCAACGTACTAGTTACTGGGATTACTTTACTTTTTGCAACGTACTTTTCTACGCAAATTTCAGCCGTATCCACTTGTATAGGCCGCAAAATGTCACAGTTACCTGCCAGATATACAATACCCGCAAGTGTTAGGCGGGGCCGGCTGGTGTGGCCGAGTGGTTCTAGGCGCTACAGTCTGGAACCGCGCGACCGCTACATTCGCAGGCTCGAATCCTGCCTCGGGCATGGATGTGTGTGATGTCCTTAGATTAGTTAGGTCTAAGTAGCTCTAAGTTTAGGGGACTGATGACCTCAGCAGTTAAGTCCCACAGTGCTTAGAGTCATTTTGCTAGAAGGGACAGTGTAGCTGGAACCCACTGAATGATATTATTAAAAACTGAACACAAATGCAAAAATGTTTCAGTCATATAGATTGTTGAGATCCATTTAGTTCATTCTTTTTTAATTATTTTGATGTTTGACTGTTTTCTTGTCTGATCACTTGCTGCTCCACTTGATTTACGCATCACAATCCCTGTCACAGATGTTATCGACTCAGGCAGTTTGTCAGTATTTTCAATAGACTTTTTCCTTACAAACTGGGTGTGTTGGCGAAACACGATATTTTACTTTGTCTTTCAAATGCTATTTCTACACCTTTAACCGCTGCCATAGATGTCATTATGATATACGTTCAAAAAAGATCCCTCTACATGACAAGAAAATCGTTGAAAGTGGTAACAAGTTGCCTATTTTTCTACCAACACCGGTGATCGATATTTTCTCATCTTTATTTTGTAAATAGTGATGATCATCGAACGTCTCAACTCCATAAAAGGGAGAGGCAGCAGTTGCAGAAATTCTGCTCGGCAGAATCCAATCCGAAGCTCCTCTTGAGTCCCTTTCATGTATCTCCACCCCTTCTCATTTTATTGCTCTCCAGTCATTCCCGTTTTTCTTCTTTTTTTCTTCTTAGCATTCCTTCATCCATTTTTCGCTGGTCGTGTCTTACTTTCTTACGGCCGTGAAAATACCGCGCCCTCACGGAAACGGCGCACATGGCTCACCGCCACGGCTGCCTTAATCTCGTTACGCCGGCCGGTGTGGCCGTGCGGTTAAAGGCGCTTCAGTCTGGAACCGCGTGGCCGCTACGCTCGCAGGTTCGAATCCTGCCTCGGGCATGGATGTGTGTGATGTCCTTAGGTTAGTTAGGTTTAATTAGTTCTAAGTTCTAGGCGACTGATGACCTCAGATGCTAAGTCGCATAGTGCTCAGAGCCATTTGAACCATTAATCTCGTTACGTTGCTGCTTGCGTTCACTTCCACTTTGTCGTTCCCAGTTCAGAAAATCAGAAAGGCCATATTTTACTTGTAACTACTCTTAGCCTCCTAAATTCAACCTATAAAACATTTTCAAAAACAATTCGTAGATACTGTGCGAAACGTTAGCAGCAAAATCCTCGAAAAGTTCTTGATCGACTTACTTCAAATGTTTGCACGGTATTTTTGCTCGGACAAATCAGAACGTCTTTGCTCCTATTTTTTTAGTCAAAATACGGTGTAAATGCGAAGTCAGCATATCCATTCCCAGCGCTGGCTTCATCTGCCGGTAGCTCAGCCGCTCGGCGCTGGTGTCAATTATTAAGGTTGAGCTCCACACGTCCACGGCGTTAGACCAACGAAGTGTGATTCGTTTTCTATGGTACAAGGGACGAACGCCCATCGAGATCTACAGGGAAATGCAGCCCACATATGGCGATAACTGACTCGGTTTAAGAACTGCATGACAATGAACAGCCGGCCGCGGTGGTCGTGCGGTTCTAGGCGCTGCAGTCTGGAACCGCGGGATTGCTACGGTCGCAGGTTCGAATCCTGCCTCGGGTATGGATGTGTGTGATGTCCTTAGGTTAGTTAGGTTTAATTAGTTCTAAGTTCTAGGCGACTGATGACCTCAGATGTTAAGTCGCATAGTGCTCAGAGCCATTTGAACCATTAATCTCGTTACGTTGCTGCTTGCGTTCACTTCCACTTTGTCGTTCCCAGTTCAGAAAATCAGAAAGGCCATATTTTACTTGTAACTACTCTTAGCCTCCTAAATTCAACCTATAAAACATTTTCAAAAACAATTCGTAGATACTGTGCGAAACGTTAGCAGCAAAATCCTCGAAAAGTTCTTGATCGACTTACTTCAAATGTTTGCACGGTATTTTTGCTCGGACAAATCAGAACGTCTTTGCTCCTATTTTTTTAGTCAAAATACGGTGTAAATGCGAAGTCAGCATATCCATTCCCAGCGCTGGCTTCATCTGCCGGTAGCTCAGCCGCTCGGCGCTGGTGTCAATTATTAAGGTTGAGCTCCACACGTCCACGGCGTTAGACCAACGAAGTGTGATTCGTTTTCTATGGTACAAGGGACGAACGCCCATCGAGATCTACAGGGAAATGCAGCCCACATATGGCGATAACTGACTCGGTTTAAGAACTGCATGACAATGAACAGCCGGCCGCGGTGGTCGTGCGGTTCTAGGCGCTGCAGTCCGGAACCGCGGGATTGCTACGGTCGCAGGTTCGAATCCTGCCTCGGGTATGGATGTGTGTGATGTCCTTAGGTTAGTTAGGTTTAAGTAGTTCTAAGTTCTAGGGGACTGATGACCTAAGATGTTAAGTCCCATAGTGCTCAGAGCCATTTGAACTATTTGACAATGAACAATCGGGGATGCTGCGTTCGTCGCTGACTGAAGACATCATTTGCCGCCTGGATGCGTGGTGGAAGGAGATCGGCGTGTGATTTCCACGTCTTTGGACCACCGAAGAAGTTCATGGCAGGACAGTGATTCACAGTTTACGATGAAACCAAGACAGCAGTCCGACGGCGGTTCGATAGGCAGCCGGCCGAATTCTACCCCAGGTGCATCTCAAATCTAGCACTGCGATGGTACAAATGTCTGAACCGGTGTGTGGGGACTGTCTGGAAAAGTAGAGTACGTAGATTAGGATGTATATTTGTCATTCCCTGTATGTACCTTATTTTGGTTAGTAAAAAATTCGGGCAAAGAATTTTTTATTTGCCCTCGTATAAACATTCGGACCGATATGGACCATGAGTAGGGTGACCATATGCAGACGTATTAAAAATAGGACAAACAGCTTCAAAAAGGAGGACAATGTTAGAAAAAAGAGGACACACAAATATACGTTCAAAGTACATTAATTAATTAATTATTATATACAACATACGTTCCTTAACTTTTAATGGTACTTCTCTCAAGATCCAACTTTCTGTATAAGTATAGGCTTGCTCAGCAGATAACTGTGGAAGGATTTACAGGAAAATTCTTTTGTATTATACTGGTTGATCAAACACGTTCAACAGATTCAAAGTTCAGCATATTCCCGTCATCAGTCCGCTGTGTTGCAGCGAGCGAAAATGCTTGTTCAGCATATGCATTGTGCCCTGATATAGAAAAAGTATTCACGTTTTAACAATTCTGAATGACAATCAACGGACTTACTTTCACAAAAATACTTGGCCCACTTTTAGCCTTTTTTTCCAGTAGCCTTTCATCGTCTGGGAATACAGGCAACAACCTAATTTTCACATGCTGTTCCTTTCTAACAGCGCAAGCAGAAAAGCAATTATGATCGTCACAATGTCAAATATCTTTTTGTTTTTGAGACTAGAAGGTACAGATTATATTTTTAAACCGACTGCGAGAAAGTAAATCCTGTGGTGTGTTGTGCTGTGAAAGTGTGCTCTTCATTTTCTTTTTCATAGTCAATTTTAACAAAGATGACGGAACTTTTAACCCATTACACAAATTGTTTCTCCGTATGTATAATTTTAAACGAAAATTGTATACACAACCTTGTGGTACATTTTCGGTTTCGACAGGAAACCTGTATACTACGAAGGTTGTATTTATGGCTTGTCGGCGTATGTTAAGAATACTATTTCGCAATCCGAATTTTCAGAACTACTCGCTCTTACCCAGTATATCAAAGATCCCAAGCGATTTACCACTCAGTTTAAACAAATCAAGGTTTCATCTGCAGTAACAATAAAGAAGATTCAAGATCGGACACTCAGATACGTTGGAATAAATTTATGATCAGAATAATTTTACATTGTCAATTGTATGTGGACTTTCACTAACTTCTACCACATAACACTACCGATGTGCTGTGAAAACGTGGTGTTTCGTTTCCTTCCTCGCAATCAATTTGACACAGTTTCGAGGCATGTGCGTCCTTTACTTTCTCGTAGAACAAGGCCCGTCCAGCAAATTCTGTTACCTCGCAACTGCGAATGCCCTCGTATTTCCGGTTTTCGCGTGGCTTGTGCAACTTCGATTCAAGATATAATCAATAATTTCTAACACAATTTACATAAAACAAATAAAAATTATCAACATCCAGAAAGCTGATTTAATCTGCCAGGAAGTTTCATAACAGGCCACATTTTGCTGCAGACTGAACATTTCATTCTGACTGGTGCATTGTTTATCCAAGTAGCTTGCAGTGGATTAAGTCTCATAAAGAATGATGATCATGGGAATGATACTTTAGCAGGTGTGGCAATTTCACAGATTCCATCAAAATTTAGGAATTTATTCGCCGCCATTTTCGTATTTGCCATCCATGTCAACTAATTGCTTTTTGCGAGTTGTAAAAACATACTGTAGTGAGGATTTCGTTTATGAATCTTGATGTCACAATAATAATGATGGTATTGCCTATTTACGATATATTTTTAATAAGGCTCTTATTGAAACTGAAGACAAAGTTCGACGTCTTGGTGAAAAATACTTGTATGATTTTGGAATACCAATGCCGGTACGTGATATCTAGCGTAATGGAAACCTCTATGTTATCACGTTCACAAAATTGATACAACATTAACGAGCTTCGAGAATACATTAGTAGCAACCTTACAAAATTAGCTCGAGATCAACGCAAAGCATATGCCTTTATCGCGCAGAATGTACACAATCTACGAACAAATCCTCTTTTCAATGCTTGTGGAGGCACTGGTGGCTTCTAGTACATGTTGTCACTAAGGCAGAATATTCCACATTTTTGGGTGTGCACTTTGATGTTGGAGGACACGTTTTGAGTTCAGCTACTTATGCTATCAGAGTTACAGGAAATTTTTGTCATAAACATACCAGTTGATTAATTTACTATGCCTATTTTCATTCACTGCTTTCTTATCACATCATATTTTGGAGTTCATAACTCACCTGAAGCGTAAAATTTTAATTTCTATATTCGGTTCGAGTACATTCTCACCTGAAGCGTAAAATTTTAATTTCTATATTCGGTTCGAGTACATTCTAGAAGTATTCACAAATATCAAGAATCAGTGTACTGGAATGTTCTGTAACTGTATATATACCGTATGTGTTCTGGCCGGAGGCATTTTGGTCCACGCTCTTGTATGTGTATATATATATAGAAGAAGGTGTAATTAGATTAATGACGAACACCACTTCACTTAACGAAGGCTTATTCAGCACTTGCACATACAAGAGCACGCACAGAACACAAGTGAATATACAGTATACTGTGCATTCACTTATGAAATTTGTTATTAATAACCCATCACAACTCTAAATCAACAGCAACAGCAACGTGCATAGCTGCAACACTAGGAGAAAGGTCAATCTCCACTATTCTGCGTTATGTCTAACTTTGGCACGGAAAGGAGTGAATTATGCTGTGACATCAGTCTTTGGTCACTTACCAAATAGCATCAAAAGACTGACATATACCCAGGCGACATTTAAAAATAAATTAAAGGAATTTCTCAACGACAACTCATTCTACTAAGTATACGAATTTTCTGATGTAATATAGCAATCATACAATTCGGAAAAACACCTTTTAATTATGACATGACAAGAAACTTTTGTTATACTGACATGTTCCACACCATTACACCGAGTTGTACTCATAATCTACAAAACAAGTATTAATATAGCCTAATCTAATATGTCCATAATTTTTCATAAATTTGTTTTCTTTACTGTTTGCAATCACTGTTATAATAGTAATTTCCTTTTTATAATCATCTTGACGTTTGGCTGCTCATTCATTTGCCTATTACTTGTCGATTTTTTATGGTTCATGAAACAAGCATAAGAAAATCTGTGATAATGTAATGAAAATAAAGTTATATATCTTTACCAGATGTTGGTCCTGTCATGGTGTCGATAGTGTAACACTGCTTTTGTTTCGACAGGTATGACATTTTTTAACGATTTTTAAATTAGAAATAAAATGATTGCGCGCCAAGGCCACATCACATTGATGACAACAAGAGAATATTGAAATTACGAAAGTTTTAGAATTCATGAATCAGAATCAAGTTCTCCTGCTACGTATAATCCGTTTAAATGATAAAATACCTGTTATCTTGACATAAATGACTCATCAGGCCCAGAAGTCGTTGTTGGATAGCGGAAAAGATTGCTGACTCAAAACTGTGTTTAGTTTAAATGAAAGGAAATGCTTTTCATGGTAACAACAATGATAATTAGACTTCATGAAGAATATTAGATTCCAGTTCGACTTCCAGAAATGAAATTGCAATGGCGCGCGATGATTGTGTCACCAAACGAGCAGCTTCCAAGGAATTTAAGAAACTGAAACATTAACACAAGCTTTAAACATTATTAGCAAAAAGTATCAATCGCAATACTAGAGAATAAGAACACAGTAATGCTCAAATCTGACATTATTCAATTAAGATTGCAGAATAAAAAAACATATGTGACCTTACTGCATGGCAGCCGGAAGAAAAAATGGTTAGATAGAGGAAGAAGACTTTAGTGGTTTGTTCTTTCTTTTCCTCTTTTTTTAAATGGATACATTAGGAAAAGGATATTAATTCATCACTCAGAGATAAGCTCTGTTTCAGGTAGAATGGATCTATATCGGACATAGTGAAATGTAACGATTCTCTACAGAATGTATCTAACCTGCAGTAGCACCTGCACTTTTCAAGGTGATTTTACTGCAAAGGGCACCAGAGCTGCTATAGCCACGCTTCTTCTGTTTGGTAGTCATTGCTTCTTGCGATGATACCCAGACGACACCTGTAGGAAAAAGAACACATTGGCAACAGTGCGTCGACCATGTGAGACAAGGCCGAAGGCTGCACGTTAGCACCTTGCATACAAATTGAGGGCAGCCAAGTGTGAGAGAACTGATCTACCTCCCGGGGCCGCTACTTTTACTGCTCACAGTATGTATCATATTCTGATACAATTTGTTACGATGACAGATAATAAGTACAGGAAGCAGTCTTTGTGTGCCTCTGTTCCGCCTGGTGCTGGAAGGCGTCATATCAGAGACGTTTCTGTGGTCTGAATCTGACGGAGGGTGGTAATCTGGCTGCGTTTTGCCGTTTTCTTGAAGCTCGTTACTTGATAGGGACTAAACATTTTTAGTAACAATTGATCACGTTGGCTATAGAAATGGAATTTTTTCTATCTGTGTCGTGTTTTTGCTCTGGGCCAAATGTACTCATAAGATCAACAAAAATGTATTTCTTTCATTCGAATCTCTGGTGTCATTCACCCTAAATCTTGTTATAGTTCCTCTCTCGAATGTAGCCAGGGTCTACGTAACGCGGACCTCAGCAGTTATGTTGATCTCGTCAAATTCATGTAGCGAGCCACACTGCCAGAGATAGCTTAGTCGTCTCTGATGAAATTAGCTGGCCGTAATTCTCATTGCCGCGCGTAATATCAGGGCCACTGAGACGGGAGATGAAGCACACTCCGGATGAATTCTCCTGCAAACGCCCAGCTAATCTTTTCAACGTAGTGGCTGCGCTCTGCCAGATCAGGCTTTGCTCTCTCTCACATAAAACCAGCTTTCCTCCTGCAATTATAATGCGTTGTGGGAGATCTGTAGTTTCAAACTGCTCGAAGCGCGATGACCACCATGCAAAGTAAACGAACAGCGCATGGCTGGATATGTGTCCAGCAATCTTTCTATTCAATATCAGCTTAAAAATATTAGTCGTACATTTCATAAATGACTTAATCCTCTTTACCGTGCTCTTTTGAAGTATTTCTGTGCGAACCTTATTTTATATTGTGAGAGTGAACGTAATTTCTGTGCTCCGAATTAAGACCCTTCAAGGCTAAATAAGCCTTCAGATATATATGCCTTATTGCAAGGAGGAAACTACCGCATAGGCTGGAGGGGTGTGGCTTAGATGTCCCTAGGACCTCTACAAGTTGTGAGGAGTGGGAAAGTGGTGACACGAATACTCAACTCTGGAACACCCGGAGAAATTTCAAAATTGGCACGAATGTGACTTACTAGACGGAAAAAGTCAATGTGAGATGAAACGACGCATACAGCTGACTCCGGTACTGGAAACAACCCTGTATTTTAGTTTAAAATTTGTTCATAAAAAGCTATGGTGTTGGGACAACCATAGTCTTCAACGGATAGTGCGGGGGTAGAGGAGGAAACCGAGGCTTATGTCGGCATAACTCTGTAACACATGGGGAAATTTCAACCAAACTTAGTTCATGCTGGATTATTGTATAGAAAAAAAATACGTAGATGTAAGTCAATACTGATACCTTTATTTGTGGGGGGAAGTATTGGGAAAATGTTGACATGCACGCTTTACCCTTGAACGTTTGGAGCAATTTCAACCAAAATTTGCACGAATACGACTTACTACCTGAAAGACACCGTGGATAACAGTTTTATAATTTTATGGGGGTGACGTCGGAGGTTTTAAGGTGGAGAGGTGGAATAAAAGCTATATGATTGATCTTAGTGTCATATCCATAGGCTGATTGCTGAGAGTTTCGATGACATTTCATCCCTAATGGAATAGCAAGACTGGGAATGTGTTGACATTAAACAAGCCAGCAACACTGGTAATCAGTATAATAATAATAATAATAATAATAATAATAATAATAATAATCATAATCACTATTACCAGTATACAGAAAATGACGCCACCATGATGGATTTCGTATTTTATCGCTATTCGCGCACCAAAAAATCTTCTACTATTGCGTGATTTTTCACCAAATAATTCGTCAAATCTCAGTGTAGTGGCCTTTTGTAGTTGACAGATGGATATTGCACTAATGCAATTTGTGTTAAATCTTCTAACATTGCTCCCAGTGTGCTGAGAACCACTGGGATCAGTGTCACTGGTTGACGCCAGAGTCGGTGTAGTTACGTTTTAAGGCGATCGTATCTGCCAAGTTTTCCAAGTTGCTTCTTGTCGATCTTCCTATCACTTGGGATGGCAATGTCAACGATCCACACTTTCTCTTCCTTCACAGTTCTGATGTCTAGTGTATTATGTCCCAGCTTTTGGGCTGTCTGAAATCGGAAGTCTAATAGTAATTCGGTAAGCTCGTTTTAGACAAGTCTTTCTGCCTTTTGGCCTCACCAGCTCCTTTTCACCGTCAAATGGTAATTTTGACATAAGTTTCGGTGGATCATTCGTACCATAGCAATGCGACTATGTTTTTAATTGTTAACATCAAAATTGATTTGGAAAAGTGGAGACCAAAATGTTTATTCTGCATGGAAGACACCTTGTGGCTTGTGAGGCTTAGTAATAATGATAATTTTAGAAAAATGGGGAAAGATATAAACACTGATGTCTGTGTTTCACTAATGAAGTTCAAACCTGTACCTCTCTAATAGAAAGAATAGCTTAATAGCTGTCTCTGAATTCGATACCAAGAACAAAAAAGAATAAGCAAATTAATTCAAAGCTCGACCAGCAGAGAAATACAAAAATACAGTTAGTGCAGGCCGCAAAAGGAACGGTTGGGAACAAAAACAGAAATAAACACTCGTAGTTGAGTAGTAAGTGAGGTCGAGCTTTGAAGGGTCGTTTAACTGCTCGTAGAAAATACCACAAGTCCGAGAAAGAAAAAGGCAGGACACACTTCAATTCTGGCGAACGGAAATAGCAAAGGAAGTAAGCATCGAGGAGCGAAGTTATAAAATGAAACTGTTGAACAAGATAGAACAAAATTATCAACGAAATGAGTCCTGGGAACATTACCTGTATCTGAAAAAGAAACTTTACCTATACGAACTTCCCTCCTTTGTTTTCAAACAACAGGTAAAACATTAACAACGACAAATGAAGAAAACTGAAAAATCCTTGGGGAATATTTCAAGAAACATATGAACTGAGAATCTAATGAATATTGAAGCGAATCTAATTAAATTTTTTAGTGTAAAGTAACAAAATAGTGTTTCCTATCTTGGACAATCAATTATCTTGAAAGTTTTTTTTCCCCCTTACTGATTAAAGTGTATGCAGATTGTGCTCTTTGCAGCCAAAACTATTGTGTGGCCCAGTAAGTGCGCCTGAGGAGATTTTCTAATATTACAGAGTACACAGTGTTTTTTTTAATTTCTCTGTACCGTTATAGAAACTGTAATTCAAATTTTGGCCTCCATGGTGAATAAGTATTGCTCATTCTTGTGGACGGTTAATCTCGCCTCTGTGGTAAATAAGGGTGTTCAAGCAATTATTTTCTTTATGCTCATCATCTTAACACTCCCAGATTTTACCTCCCTACATTTCGAATATACTCATACGAGCTAGTCACGTACATAGACAAATGTCCAGGCAATAACTTTACCCACAAATATTAGATCTATTTTGCGAGACGGTGTTTCTAAAACCTACCCAGCCTTTCCTGAAAAACATGAAATCAAATGATCCACTCATTTTTATGCGAAGTGTGTAGTGTTTAAGCGAATATGGCACATATATATGTATGCAAGAAACTGATTAACATTTAAGGTTGGGTGAGAAGGAAACTCTCTACAATCGGAAGAACCACATAGATATGTTAAACTCTTACCAAGTTTTGCGAACAGTCTGAAAATGTTTCTCTTCTGCTGAACGCAATGTCTTTGTCTGACTTGTCGGTCGTATGACTTTTTTCTCGCGAAACTCAACGACACTGATAGGTCTCAATTTGTCGACCGTTTGTTATAGCGACACTGGAGTCTCCAATCTCATCTAGGATCCATATATCGACTGTCAGTGGACAATTATCTACGTTTGATTCTGGCGACGGTTTAAGAACTGAATATTGCAATAAAAATTCTGCATTTCAGCCAGCTATACGATCACCTAAGGGGACAACACATTTGGGAAAATCATGTAAAAATACAAAGAAACCAGATTAAAATGCAGATGTTCGCGACTACACATATAGAAACGAATTATTGTTGGATGCAACTATGGATCTTTATTTTCAGCAAAAGTGAAGCAAATTATATGTTTTGCATTTAATGTGTAATTTTATGAAGTGTATAACATATTTAAAAACATATAAACAAAGAACTTCAATCTACAACAAATCTTAACAAAACATTTGTATCATTAACATAAATAATAAGTGTTCATTTTCTTGTAATTCATGTGAAATTCTTATTTTAGGAAAAAAACAAATATTCGGTGGTAGTTTTACAATTCCGCTCATTACTTTCTGTAGCGCACATCTAAAACCAGTTCAAAGTATACATCAACATAGCTCAGAGGAAATGTTCTTCCAGAAGAAGTGAAACATCAATTAATAATGTCACGAAAAGAAATGTTTTCTGGTGTTCCCTTTTTTTTAATTCCTTGCTGAATGTAGTAATTTGAATATGTTGGTTGTGCGTAAGTTTTGCATCAACATTTGTACAACGACGTAAATTCGTTGCCTTTGAACTCCGTAAAACACGTCGTAAAGAAACCGTGGTGCAGGTGTACCGTCGTTGACAAGTAATCAAAACGTCATGGGTATTGTATTTGACCCCAGCCAGTAAAAATGCAAATGTTCAAAATCGTATATCTTCGAAAGTTCTTCACCGATTGGTCTGAAATTTTGACACAACGTTGCATTCAAATACTAGAGTTTTTGTACTTAGTAAGTCTAGCGCTTTATAGTACATAAATGTACGTGCGTAATATCTGAAGGAACACTTTGTTAGCAAAACTTCATGTTCGTTTGTTCTAAATCTAAAACCTTCGCAAGTTCTTCATCGACTGCTCTGAAATTTTGACACAAAGTTACATTCGAATACATGCGTTATTTTATATACCTACTAGAGTACCATATGGTATGTAAATATAATTTCATCAGATACCGTTTTGTAAGTACACCGCTTGCATTGCGCAGGATTACAGCGCAGACGTACACACGAAATAAAGTAGGTAACCTGTTCAGTTCAGCACAGTTATGGTTCAGAAAACCAGTCAGAAAATTACACTTGGCGAACCCTTTGCCCAGGATACGAGGTTATAGGAACTCTGCAATTTTGTAGTCAGATGAACGTATTGTCTCGATGGCGAAGTAGTCAGATGAAGGTCTTGTCTCGATAGCGAGGCTACAACAACCACATTGTATAAAAACCTTGAGCACGCTGTGCTTTGCTGGCTAATATTATTGTAAGAATTCTGTATATTTTTCGTCGTTTATTGTTTTTTACATTTCATGATTTGCACTATTTTTGAGAACTTTTGGGTTATTCAAATACAGTTATAAAATTTCAGGAAATTTGGCGATTCGTTATATTAGATAGCGTTTCATAATTACACTACTTGCATTGTTGAGGACTACAGAGTAAACATACACACGAATGTTAGGACAGGAAACCGGTTCAGTGCAGTAGAGTTACAGTTCACAACATTTATTTATATTCATAAAAGTTACACATGGGGCCCGTAACTTAAAATGCGTCACCATGATTTCTCCATTGAGAAAGAAGTCCAGACAGTATTTTGGACCAGTTCTTCGTTCTGATTTCTGAGAGAGTACTGCTAAGGAGGATGTGACCATGAAAAAAGAATGAATGACAGACGATGAAGTAACATTCTCCGAATCGGTGCTTAAGTGTCAGTAGTCCTAATGTTGTACAGAAGCTAGAAAAAGTGAAAAGGGGAATGCAAATGCTCACTCTAAATACTGTGGGGGTCAGTGTAGTAAATTTGAAAGAAGATGAGCATTTGAGGTCGGAAGAATATAGGGTGATACCAGCAGAAGCAGATATTGGTACAACAGTGTTAGGATTCGTTATGACTAGAAAAGTAGGGTAGTTTTGTGATTCTCAGTAGAACATACGGCAAACTATGCCTACGTCACAAGAAAAAGATGAAGAGATGGAGAAAGTATATGACGATGTTCACTGTGCACATCAGTTTGTAGGTGACTGGAACTTCGTAGTATGGGAAGGAATAGAAAGAGTTACTTGAGAATACAGGATCGGCAGAAGAAATGAGAAATAGGAAAGATGGAGTTGTCCAATACGTTTCATAAATAATAGCGAATACACTATTCAAAAATCACAGTAAGTATTTTTCGTGTGGTGGTTCCCAGTGCCTTCTGCATCCTCGTGGTTGGTCGTAGTTGATTCTTCCGCCTTCAGGGACAGTTTCGTGCCCTGCGTGCCACCAACCTCTGTCCATTCCTCTGCCCTCTTTTACAAGTCTTTTGGCAAAACGGGAGTGAGGGCCTGTATCAAAAATCTTACGGCCGCCATTGCTGATGGTTTTTACTCAAAATTTAAGCTATGGCTGGGATCGAACCTAGAAGCAAGGACGCTTTGGTCATTGATCATGGACAGTACTTTTCCTGGAAAAGGATGGAGGAAGTATCATCAATCTTCCTCTAAGGCCATGCATTATTATTGCCAATCAGGTTTCCATTAACCAATAGTAATTCGTTTTTGCTTTCCTCTAGGAATTTTTCCTTTGGACCTCAGTGATATAATGATTAAAATACCCAAACAAAAAAGTAATAGATGTGGCAACTTCTAAATTTCCGGTCAAACGAACATGCACTTTAGTTAAGGAAAACTGATTCTACGGCCATACACATACACATATATGCGTAACAACAATGACACACCATTGCCGGATCCAAACAAGAAGCAGCAAACAAAATAAAATTAACTTGTATTGAGTGCTATTGTCTCCAAAATTTTACCCCTGTTGCACAAGCATTCAAGTAAAACCATATATAAAAAAAATGTGAGTCGCAGTATCCCGGCCCTATGTCAAAATGTTGGTATCGCACATCCTGTTAAAAGCGGAGTAATATCAATTAATCATATATTTTCTATTAGAGGCCCCTATGCGCTTCTTCGAATTGAATTCAGTGTCTATCCAAAATGCTGAGTGCAAGTGATAGAAATTATTTAAAGATTTTGCTGTATTTGCGTTCTAAACTTTGTTTACATTATCAGTGCTGCTAAAATACATTGATGAAAAAAATTCGCAACAAGAAAAAATAATTAATGTTATGAAATTTCTTGAACAGATTTGTCCAGATAACATACTTAAGTGACTAACACTGCAAGATCGCGGGTTAATGCAAGTGCGATATAAGCCATAGCAAATATTAAATAATGATACATAAATAACTGGTGCAATCGCCAGAATTTTTACTGCAAGCATGTAAAAGTGCATGCATTGTATTTTGCAGGTGCCAGATGTCAGTTTGTGGGATGGAGTTCCATGCTTGTTGCACTTTGTCAGTCAATACAGGGACAGTTTACGCTGTTTGTGAATGACACTGGAGTTGTCGTTCAATTATGTCCCATATGTGTTCGGCAGGAGACAGATCTGGTGATCGATCAGGCCAAAGCAACATCTCTACACTCTTTAAAGCTTGTTGGGTTATATAGCGTCCCCAGAGAAATAATAAGGAAATACTTATTAAAACAGTATTTTTAAAGAAGAGACATTTAAAATTTGAATAATGAGTGGACACTAGCCGCTCAGGCGAACGTACATTTTTCTCCCTATTATAATAATTTCTATGTGTAAGTTTCGAAGGCAAAGAAATATAACAAAATGATCTAAAGAGACGACAAGATACGCTCTTTTGTTAATATTTTAGTCGTCTTCTTTTCTTGTCTTGGTTGTGTGTAGACGGACATCATGCGAGTGCTGGCAAATGTAAGCATATTTGTACTAATTAAGCAAGTAATATATTGATTTAATATTATTGTGCACTTTTAATTTGTAAAAGGTGATCCCGATTTCATGTTCGCCTTCCTTGAATTAACCTGCGTTCGAGTAATGTACAGTGCAAGAATAGCAGCCGTCGATGCAGCCAACGACGCCATTACGTGGCGATTCTAACTTATAAAAATTAGCGGAAACGAAAAACTCGCCCGCTATTAACATAATATACATTTTTCTCCACAGCCGCCCGACGTTGCAGAAAATACGTAGCTTTAAGGTTCTTATTTTCAGTACCACAGCCGAGAGCCAGAGCCAGGACTCCGACTACAATGCAGTGGTTAACGGAGGTAAGAAGGAATAGTCTCTCGCGTGTGTGGGCCGCAATTGTAATTAATAACTAAAGTTTTTTTGCTTTAAACGGAACTGACTAGCCGAGGAAATCGATATGAAAAGTTTATTCCATTATTCAACTTATATGTACATGCGTCTTAAAAATGAGATTGACAGGAAGTGCAAAATGGCTAAGCAGGGATGGCTAGAGGACAAATGTAAGGATGTAGAGGCCTATCTCACTAGGGGTAAGATAGATACCGCCTACAGGAAAATTAAAGAGACCTTTGGAGATAAGAGAACGACTTGTATGAATATCAAGAGCTCAGATGGAAACCCAGTTCTAAGCAAAGAAGGGAAAGCAGAAAGGTGGAAGCAGTATATAGAGGGTCTATACAAGGGCGATGTACTTGAGGACAATATTATGGAAATGGAAGAGGATGTAGATGAAGATGAAATGGGAGATATGATACTGCGTGAAGAGTTTGACAGAGCACTGAAAGACCTGAGTCGAAACAAAGCCCCCGGAGTAGACAATATTCCATTGGAACTACTGACGGCCGTCGGAGAGCCAGTCCTGACAAAACTCTACCATCTGGTGAGGAAGATGTATGAGACAGGCGAAATACCCTCAGACTTCAAGAAGAATATAATAATTTCAATCCCAAAGAAAGCAGGTGTTGACAGATGTGAAAATTACCGAACTATCAGCTTAATAAGTCACAGCTGCAAAATACTAACACGAATTCTTTACAGTCGAATGGAAAGTAGAAGCCAACCTCGGGGAAGATCAGTTTGGATTCCGTAGAAACACTGGAACACGTGAGGCAATACTGACCTTACGACTTATCTTAGAAGAAAGATTAAGGAAAGGCAAACCTACGTTTCTAGCATTTGTAGACTTAGAGAAAGCTTTTGACAATGTTGACTGGAATACTCTCTTTCAAATTCTAAAGGTGGCAGGGGTAAAATACAGGGAGCGAAAGGCTATTTACAATTTGTACAGAAACCAGATGGCAGTTATAAGAGTCGAGGGACATGAAAGGGAAGTAGTGGTTGGGAAGGGAGTAAGACAGGGTTGTAGCCTCTCCCCGATGTTGTTCAATCTGTATATTGAGCAAGCAGTAAAGGAAACAAAAGAAAAATTCGGAGTAGGTATTAAAATTCATGGAGAAGAAATAAAAACTTTGAGGTTCGCCGATGACATTGTAATTCTGTCAGAGACAGCAAAGGACTTGGAAGAGCAGTTGAATGGAATGGACAGTGTCTTGAAAGGAGGATATAAGATGAACATCAACAAAAGCAAAACAAGGATAATGGAATGTAGTCTAATTAAGTCGGGTGATGCTGAGGGAATTAGATTAGGAAATGAGGCACTTAAAGTAGTAAAGGAGTTTTGCTATATGGGGAGCAAAATAACTGATGATGGTCGAAGTAGAGAGGATATAAAATGTAGGCTGGCAATGGCAAGGAAAGCGTTTCTGAAGAAGAGAAATTTGTTAACATCCAGTATTGATTTAAGTGTCAGGAAGTCATTTCTGAAAGTATTCGTATGGAGTGTAGCCATGTATGGAAGTGAAACATGGACGATAAATAGTTTGGACAAGAAGAGAATAGAAGCTTTCAAAATGTGGTGCTAGAGAAGAATGCTGAAGATTAGATGGGTAGATCACATAACTAATGAGGAAGTATTGAATAGGATTGGGGACAAGAGAAGTTTGTGGCACAACTTGACCAGAAGAAGGGATCGGTTGGTAGGACATGTTCTGAGGCATCACGGGATCACCAATTTAGTATTGGAGGGCAGCGTGGAGGGTAAAAATCGTAGAGGGAGACCAAGAGATGAATACACTAAGCAGATTCAGAAGGATGTAGGTTGCAGTAGGTACTGGGAGATGAAAAAGCTTGCACAGGATAGAGTAGCATGGAGAGCTGCATCAAACCAGTCTCAGGACTGAAGACCACAACAACAACAACATGTTCAATCTTTAAGATTCAGTGAGTCTAACGTTCGTTAACGTAAAAAAATAATTTTCACTCAAGTTTAATATTGTGATTCTTGAGTTTCTCCCGGCGTATTTGATAGTCAAAATATCCACGGGTGTGCTGCCGGTCTACAGTGTCCAACGGGCACAATATTTCGGCGATCATACATGTCGCCATCATCAGGTGAACTGACGGACTGAGCTCCTGTGAACGTGCCGGCACGGAGATCCGTACGCTATGGCTGCTCAGAGGGAACTGGGTTCGGTCGCGGCGGCGGCCGATTTAAATACCCTCTGCCCGCGGCGCGCTCCCTCCGCCGTCCGCGCTCCGCGCCACGGTCGCGCGGTGGAACAGATTGCGACGGCGTCTGAGATGACGTCGGAGTGATGGCTCTGTCCGCCGTGGTCGTCACAACTATACGTTTGCTCGATTTACTCTTGATTAACCCGATCGCTGGTTCCCAAGCCTTACTAAGATTACAGCCACAGTCACGGTTTATGAGGTCGTCATTGGTGCGAATTTCGATGGCCTCTCTAACAACGCTGTCCCAATATCTCGACGTCTGTACCAGAATCCTCGTGCGGTCATATTCCATGGCGTGATTTTCCGACAAACAATGTTCAGCGACCGCCGACTTGCTCGGATACATCAGACGAGTGTGCCTCTGGTGTTCACGGCATCGATCCTCGACGGTACGCATCGTCTGACCAATATACGACTTGCCACATTGGCACGGAATCTGGTACACGCCGGCCTTCCTCAAACCGAGGTCATCTTTGGCACTCCCCACCAGTGCACGAGTTTTATTTGGAGGACAAAACACAGTTCCGACCCGGTGTTTCTTCAGAATGCGAGCGATTTTCCCCGAGAGTGCGCCTGTGTAAGGAATAAATGCAGTGCCTACCTCCTCCCTCGTGACTTCATCCATCTCAAGAGGTTGTGCTGCAGTGGTTGGGCGGAGAGCACGTTGAATCTGCCACTCTGAGTACCCATTTTTTCGAAATACAGTTCTCAGATGTTCCAATTCCTGGGGTAGACTCTCTGCGTCAGAGATAGTGCGCGCCCTATGTACTAGAGTTTTAAGTACCCCATTCCTCTGTGAAGGGTGATGGCAGCTGTCTGCGTGCAAATACAGATCAGTGTGCGTAGTCTTCCGATACACCCCATGACCTAGGGTGCCGTCAGCCCTTCTCTTGACCAAGACGTCAAGGAAAGGTAATTTACCCTTCGTTTCAGTCTCCATAGTGAATTTGATGTTGGGGTGTATGGAGTTTAGATGTGTAAGGAAGTCAAGGAGTTTATCCATACCATGTGGCCAGATGACGAACGTGTCGTCCACGTAACGGAAAAAGCAAGTAGGTTTCCATACGGATGACGACAGGGCTTCCTCCTCGAAGTTCTCCATGTACAAATTCGTTACCACCGGTGAGAGTGGGCTACCCATGGCGACTCCCTCCGTTTGTTCGTAGTATTCTCCATTAAAAAGAAAATACGTGGAAGTCAAGACATGCCTAAAAAGTTCAGTGGTCTTCTCGTCAAACTTCTGACTAATCAATTCTAGTGACTCTCGCAGGGGTACCCTCGTAAACAAGGAAACGACGTCAAAACTCACCATGATATCTGACTCATCCAACCTGAAGCTGTCAAGGCGTTTAACAAAATCCACGGAATTACGGATGTGATGAGGGCATTTACCCACATAAGGACTTAATATTCCCGTCAGGTATTTGGCCAACAAATATGTAGGTGCCCTGATGTTGCTGACAATGGGGCGTAATGGTATCCCCTCTTTGTGAACCTTCGGGAGTCCATATAGTCTAGGCGGTACCGGACCTTGGGGTAACAATTTCTTAGCGTCACCCTCCGGTAAATCTGCGTCCTTGAGAAGCGCCCTCGTCTTGTTCTCCACCTTCTTTGTAGGGTCAACGCTGATCTTCCGGTAGGAATCGTCATTTAGCAGGCTCTGCATCTTATCAGTGTAGTCCTTATGGGAGACAACAACTGTAGCATTGCCTTTGTCAGCCGGTAAGACAACAATTTCAGAGCGCTCCCTCAGATCACGAATGGCCGCCCTCTCTTTACTGCTGATATTTGACTTCATCGGCTTGGATTTCGTCAACGCACGACAACTTTCACGACGTATTTCCTCGGCTGATTCTGGCGGAAGTCGAGCTGCAACCTGTTCAACAGCACTAACAATTTCTGCGACCGGAGTGAACTTGGGGGTGGGAGCGAAGTTGAGACCTTTCTGCAAAACCGAGACTGCATCCTCACTCAACACCATGCCACTCAAATTGATGACAGTCTTGCACGGAACCTGTAGAGATGGTTTGTCAAGGAGACGTGAGAACTTAGCTGTTTGACGTCCCGTAGCCTTCTTATGGGCGGAATCAGCTGACACCCAGGTGACACCATCAATCCAATCCCAGGAACAAGAAGTAAACTTACTAGCCAGTTGCAAATGTAGTTTGAGTAATTCCTGTGAGATAAACTCAAGGCTCCGGCGGGTGAATTGCACTCACTCACGTACCAATGCGAGGCTGGCTCGTTTCTTGATTCTCTTAGCTGCTGCAGAATCGATGTGATGCATAACCTTAGCAAAATTTGGAACAACATTCTCGGAACGACATCTCTTTAGAAAGGCAAGAGTACTTAGCAAACGACATCTACGGTGGCGCAACTTTTCAAATTTCTTCTCAACTTCGCTCCCACCCCCAAGTTCACTCCGGTCGCAGAAATTGTTAGTGCTGTTGAACAGGTTGCAGCTCGACTTCCGCCAGAATCAGCCGAGGAAATACGTCGTGAAACTTGTCGTGCGTTGACGAAATCCAAGCCGATGAAGTCAAATATCAGCAGTAAAGAGAGGGCGGCCATCCGTGATCTGAGGGAGCGCTCTGAAATTGTTGTCTTACCGGCTGACAAAGGCAATGCTACAGTTGTTGTCTCCCATAAGGACTACACTGATAAGATGCAGAGCCTGCTAAATGACGATTCCTACCGGAAGATCAGCGTTGACCCTACAAAGAAGGTGGAGAACAAGACGAGGGCGCTTCTCAAGGACGCAGATTTACCGGAGGGTGACGCTAAGAAATTGTTACCCCAAGGTCCGGTACCGCCTAGACTATATGGACTCCCGAAGGTTCACAAAGAGGGGATACCATTACGCCCCATTGTCAGCAACATCAGGGCACCTACATATTTGTTGGCCAAATACCTGACGGGAATATTAAGTCCTTATGTGGGTAAATGCCCTCATCACATCCGTAATTCCGTGGATTTTGTTAAACGCCTTGACAGCTTCAGGTTGGATGAGTCAGATATCATGGTGAGTTTTGACGTCGTTTCCTTGTTTACGAGGGTACCCCTGCGAGAGTCACTAGAATTGATTAGTCAGAAGTTTGACGAGAAGACCACTGAACTTTTTAGGCATGTCTTGACTTCCACGTATTTTCTTTTTAATGGAGAATACTACGAACAAACGGAGGGAGTCGCCATGGGTAGCCCACTCTCACCGGTGGTAACGAATTTGTACATGGAGAACTTCGAGGAGGAAGCCCTGTCGTCATCCGTATGGAAACCTACTTGCTTTTTCCGTTACGTGGACGACACGTTCGTCATCTGGCCACATGGTATGGATAAACTCCTTGACTTCCTTACACATCTAAACTCCATACACCCCAACATCAAATTCACTATGGAGACTGAAACGAAGGGTAAATTACCTTTCCTTGACGTCTTGGTCAAGAGAAGGGCTGACGGCACCCTAGGTCATGGGGTGTATCGGAAGACTACGCACACTGATCTGTATTTGCACGCAGACAGCTGCCACCACCCTTCACAGAGGAATGGGGTACTTAAAACTCTAGTACATAGGGCGCGCACTATCTCTGACGCAGAGAGTCTACCCCAGGAATTGGAACATCTGAGAACTGTATTTCGAAAAAATGGGTACTCAGAGTGGCAGATTCAACGTGCTCTCCGCCCAACCACTGCAGCACAACCTCTTGAGATGGATGAAGTCACGAGGGAGGAGGTAGGCACTGCATTTATTCCTTACACAGGCGCACTCTCGGGGAAAATCGCTCGCATTCTGAAGAAACACCGGGTCGGAACTGTGTTTTGTCCTCCAAATAAAACTCGTGCACTGGTGGGGAGTGCCAAAGATGACCTCGGTTTGAGGAAGGCCGGCGTGTACCAGATTCCGTGCCAATGTGGCAAGTCGTATATTGGTCAGACGATGCGTACCGTCGAGGATCGATGCCGTGAACACCAGAGGCACACTCGTCTGATGTATCCGAGCAAGTCGGCGGTCGCTGAACATTGTTTGTCGGAAAATCACGCCATGGAATATGACCGCACGAGGATTCTGGTACAGACGTCGAGATATTGGGGCAGCGTTGTTAGAGAGGCCATCGAAATTCGCACCAATGACGACCTCATAAACCGTGACTGTGGCTATAATCTTAGCAAGGCTTGGGAACCAGCGATCGGGTTAATCAAGAGTAAATCGAGCAAACGTATAGTTGTGACGACCACGGCGGACAGAGCCATCACTCCGACGTCATCTCAGACGCCGTCGCAATCTGTTCCACCGCGCGACCGTGGCGCGGAGCGCGGACGGCGGAGGGAGCGCGCCGCGGGCAGAGGGTATTTAAATCGGCCGCCGCCGCGACCGAACCCAGTTCCCTCTGAGCAGCCATAGCGTACGGATCTCCGTGCCGGCACGTTCACAGGAGCTCAGTTCGTCAGTTCACCTGATGATGGCGACATGTATGATCGCCGAAATATTGTGCCCGTTGGACACTGTAGACCGGCAGCACACCCGTGGATATTTTGACTAAGTTTAATATTGTTAAAAAAAAAGAGAACTTCACAAAAGCATTTAATTGCAAATCAAAATTGAATGAAATATCATTTTGATTAAGGCCCACAACGTAAGACGGCAACAATCAACATTACCAATCAATTCCTGTTATTAAATTACGACGGCCGACGGACGCGACAGTTACAACAGCGGTATGTAGGCGAGCGTTATGCCATTGGAAAACGCTCACTGGAATACTGTTCATGAACGGTAGCGCAACATGTCGAATAACCAGACTGACCTATAAATTTTGCAGTCGCGGTGCGTGGGATAGCCACGATAGTGCTCCTGCTGTCGTACGAAATCACAACTCAGACCACAGCTTCAGATGCAGTAACAGAGTGTTTACCACGCAGACAGGCTGGTTGCAGGCTTTCAACTAGCATCCTTCTAACCAACACACGGCCATCCCTGGCACCGAGACAGAACTGACGTTCATCGGAAAACACGGCAGAACTCCATCCTGCCCTCCAATGAGCTCTAGCTTGCCACCACTGAAGTCGAAAATGTCGGCGGTTGGGGGTCAGTGGAATGCACGCTACAGGGCGTCTGGCTCGGAGATTTCCTTGAAGTAACCGATTTGCAACAGTTCGTTGTGTCGCTATTGCGGTAAATGTTGCTCAAATTGCTGTTTCAGATGCACTACGATGCGCCAGAGCTATACGCTGAGCACGATGGTCTTCCCTCTCGGTAGTGCCACGTAGCCGTCCGGAGCCCGGTCATCTTGCTACTGTACATTCTCGTGACCACAGCTATCAGCAACCATCTACAGTGGCTACATTTCTGCCAAGTCTATCTGCATTATCGCAGAAGGAACATCCGGCTTCTCATAGTCCTATTACACGACTCCATTCAAACTCAATGAGATGCTGATACTGGGATCTTCGTCGCCCTAAAGACATTCTTGGATAACATCAACTCACTAGTTCAGCCTCGAAGGAAACTAACGCTCACAACCGCTACAGAATGTATTTAAGGCAAACCTGATTTGCATCCCCATGGTGGCGTTACTAGCGCCATTTCTATGCGACTGGCGCGAAATTTGAATAGACATTATCTTTCAGCTGTAGAAACACGCCTACTAACTTTCATTTACGTCGCACAACTCCTTCTTGCCGAGATTCTTTCCGTCAGAGCAGATAATCTACCCAGTCTTCTTTCGATGGCTTGTTGCTTTTACAAATATGGGATACTAAATATTCAATAAGCACGCACGACTGTTGTTTATTGTGTACATTAATGATCACTAATCCGGTATCCTTATTTCTTCTACGGAAACAACGTTTGTGACTTCTGTCCATTATGTGAGCCTATTCCAATTTCGGGATGGAAACTGTTCTTTGCAGGTAAAACGATGTGTGACTGAATCCACGACCTGACATTCCTTCCAGTAAGGCGTGACTGCTAGGTATATTTTAAACCTCTTATTCCTAATAACGATAGTGTCCCCTGCTCCTCATACCATTCAATGGGCACATCTATGGGGAGTTCTTTTATGTGTATATTTCTCCATACAGGAGTCCATATAGTGCAGTAAAATTTTAAAAACTAGATCTACATAAAATGTAATAAATATATATTCTAAAGCAGAAAGATTACGGATACAATGCAAAAACACGAAATCAGGGTTTATGGCTACGTAGAAAGGATGAGTTATCTGCAAACGGACGAAACTGACGCTACACCGAACATGAGAACGGCGTGGTACACGATCGTCAAAAAAGATGTACACAGTGTAAGTATACAACCAAAAGACACGCCATTGAAACATTTTCAGAACAGCTGTACTGACGTTTGAGGCATTCCGACACGTTAAACGAACAACGGGCGCTAAATTGTCGGATGAACACCATGCTGCAGACCCAGCGTACTGCTGAAAAAACATCTGGCTTAAACGAGAAAAACAAAAATCGAGAATAACTGTCATAATGTCTGTACACTTATCGCTGTTTTAGGTGGCTTACTAACGGAAGATAAAATAAACACAAATATCCTTGTGCTATGGGCAAGGACTAAGTCTATAGCTACAGCATATGGACTTACCCTTGCCCTTGTAGTCAAAAACCTTACAACAAAAAAATTCTGGTGATGCTGATTTTTATTTTCCTGATTTACAGCTCAGCGCGGCAGGTATAGGTGCAGTTTTCGCGTACCTTCTTTATGGTTCACAAAAATTTGGTGTTTCTATCTTATATCCTTAGAGCTGTTCAACTTTTATGGTTGTCTCTTATTTAGTAAATCTTTTTACATATGCATTGTAAATCCTCTGCAGCTATTTCTGTAAGTAGTATCACGTTCAACTTCATTTCATGTTACAACGTAATAATGTTCTAGGAGTTTCGAAAAAATTAATTTGATTTCGCAAAACTGTATCTTGTATTTTTTGGTTTACCCATTTGGAGCCGCAAGGGACGATCTGCGATAGTAGATTACAGAATATAAACGTCTTTACCAAGATCGCTAATAATAGCCTTCATTCTGGAAAAACAGCTTCGGTAATTAGTGTTACCATCTTCAGATCTCGACACACAGTTCGTTACATATTTCTTAAAAGAGCCGTAAGACCACTCTTTCTCAAGAATTGGCAGGTATGGAACAGACTAGAAGACTGATGTAAAAATTAAAACAACTATATATACAGTTATTCACCATATAACATGTGTCTTTCACCACTCACAACAGAGCAACAACAGAACACATCACTGCAGCTAGCCTATCTGCGCCCTGGCTGCAATGATATCCTTTGTTGTGAGTGGTATAAGACAGATGTTACGTGGTGAACAACTGTGTGTATTGCTGGTTTACTTTTGACATGCCGATGCATCAGTCTTCTAGTCTGTTACGTAGCTGCCAATCCTTGAGAAAGACTACTCTTAGTGCCCTTTTAATAGATATGCAACAAACTGTCTGTAGAGATCTGTAGTTGGTAACGCTAATTACCGAAGCTGTTTTTCGAGAATAAAGGCTATTATTAGCGATCTTCCCAAAGATATTTATCTTCTCTAATCAATGTCTTGTACATAAATATAAATGAAAACTAAGTATTGATTTTAACTTACCCGTAAGACTACAAAATTTTTATTCTCCAAAGAATACCCGCGTACGCAAGGAAAATATTTTACTTGGATGCACATACAACCTCAGGTACATTTTACAATTACGTTCACAGTTACAGTTCTTATTTGCCACTCACTAAAGTTCAATGTGCAGTCCACCTAACGATCGAGATACATCCAGACGACAGTCAAACTCGTCCCATATTTGAAGTGCAGTCATTTATTAATAGATGTGGTACTGAAGTTGACTCTCGTACAGCTGTTGATCGTTTCTGAACTACACTACTGGCCATTAAAATTCCTACACCACGAAGATGACGTGCTACAGACGCGAAATTTAACCGACAGAAAGAATATGCTGTGATATGCAAATGATTAGCTTTTCAGAGCATTCACACAGGGTTGGCGCCGATGGCGACACCTACAACGTGCTGACATGAGGAACCTTTCCAACCGATTTCTCATACACAAATAGCAGTTGACCGGCGTTACCTGGTGAAACGTTGATGTGACGCCTCGTGTAAGGAGAAGAAATGCGTACCATCACGTTTCCGCCTTTGATAAACGTCGGATTGTAGCCTACTGCGATTGCGGTTCGCGACATTGATGCCCGCGTTGGCCGAGATCCAATGACTGTTAGCAGAATATGGAATCGGTGGGTTCAGGAGGGTAATACGGAACGCCGTGCTGGATCCCAACGGCCTCGTATCATTAACAGTCGAGATGACAGGCATCTTATCCGCATGGCTGTAACGGATCGTGCAGCCACGTCTCGATCCCTGAGTCAACAAATGGAGACGTTTGCAAGACAACAACCATCTGCGCGAACAGTCCGACGACGTTTGCAGCAGCATGGACTATCAGGTCGGAGACTATGGCGGCGGTTACCCTTGACGCTGCATCACAGACAGGAGCGCCTGCGATGGTGTACTCAAACACAAACCTGGGTGCACGAATGGCAAAACGTCAATTTTTCGGATTAATCCAGGTTCTGTTTACAGCATCATGATGGTCACATCCGTGTTTGGCGACATCGCGGTGAACTCATATTGAAAGCGTGCATCCGTCATCGCCATACTGGCATATCACCCGGCGTGATGGTATGGGGTGCCATTGGTTACACGTCTCGGTCATCTCTTGTTCGCAATGACAGCACTTTGATCAGTGCACGTTACATTTTAGATGTGTTACGACCCGTGGCTCCACCCTTCATTCGATCCCTGCGAAACCCTACAGGTCAGCAGGATAATGCACGACCGCATGTTCCAGGTCCTGCACGGGCCTTTCTGGATACAGAAAGTGTTCGACTGCTGCCCTGGCCAGCACATTCGCCAGATATCTCACCAATTTAAAAGGTTTGGTCACTGATGGCCGAGCAACTGACTCGACACAATACGCCAGTCACTACTCCTGATGAACTGTGGTATCGCGTTGAAGCTGCATGGGCAGCTGTACCTTTACACGCCATCCGAACTCTGTATGACTCAATACCCAGGCGTATCAAGGCCGTTATTACGACCAGAGGTGGTTGTTTTGGGTACTGATTTCTCAGGATCTATGCAACCAAATTGAGTGAAAATGTAATGACATGTCAGTTCTAGTTAATATATTTGTCCAATGAATACCCGTTTTTCATCTGCATTTCTTCTTGGTGCAGCAATTTTAATGGCCAGTTGTGTATGAGATAAATCATTAGTCGTCATAGATTACTGTTTCTGAACGACTTGAAACTCTGGCACCTCCCACAACCGTACCGACAGACAGACATGTCAAAAACGGGCCGGTTAAAACCAATACCGGTATTTTATTCCTGTTTAACCAACATTTTTCGGCGTTTTCTTAGTTTTGGTTATAATAGTTACCTTTTTATTTTTTACTAACAACCGGGTAAAGTTACCAATATACCAATTTCCCCCCCCCCGTGAACCAAGGACCTTGCCGTTGGTGGGGAGGCTTGTGTGCCTCAACGATACAGATAGCCGTACCGTAGGTGCAACCACAACGGAGGAGTATCTGTTGAGAGGCCAGACAAACGTGTGGTTCTTGAAGAGGGGCAGCAGCCTTTTCAGTAGTTGCAGGGGCAACAGTCTGGATGATTGGCTGATCTGGCCTTGTAACATTAACCAAAATGGCCTTGCTGTTCTGGTTCTGCGAACGGCTGAAAGCAAGGGGAAACTACAGCCGTAATTTTTCCCGAGGGTATGCAGCTTTACTGTATCATTAAATTATGATGGCGTCCTCTTGGGTAAAATATTCCGGAGGTAAAATAGTTCCCCATTCGGATCTCCGGGCGGGGACTACTGAAGAGGACGTTGTTATCAGGAGAAAGAAAACTGGCGTTCTACGGATCGGAGCGTGGAATGTCAGATCCCTTAATCGGGCAGGTAGGTTAGAATATCTAAAAAGGGAAATGGATAGGTTAAAGTTAGATATAGTGCGAATTAGCGAAGTTCGGTGGCACGAGGAACAAGACTTCTGGTCAGGTGAATACAGGCTTATAAATACAAAATCAGATAGGGGTAATGCAGGAGTAGGTTTAATAATGAATAAAAAAATAGGCGTACGGGTAAGCTACTACAAACAGCATAGTGAACGCATTATTGTGGCCAAGATAGACACGAAGCCCACACCTACTACAGTAGTACAAGTTTACATGCCAACTAGCTCTGCAGATGAAGAAGAAATTGATGAAATGTATGATGAGATAAAGGAAATTATTCAGGTAGTGAAGGGAGACGAAAATTTAATAGTCATGGGTGACTGGAATTCGAGTGTACTAAAAGGGAGAGAAGGAAACATAGTAGGTGAATATGGATTGGGGCTAAGAAATGAAAAAGGGAACCGCCTGGTAGAATTTTGCGCAGAGCATAAGTTAATCATAGCTAATACTTGGTTTGAGAAACAGAAAAGAAGGTTGTATACATGGAAGAACCCTGGAGATACTAGAAGGTTTCAGATAGACATATAATGGTAAGACAGAGATTTAGGAACCAGGTTTTAAATTGTAAGACATTTCCAGGGGCAGATGTGGACTCTGACCACAATCTATTGGTTATGAACTGTAGATTAAAACTGAAGAAACTGCAAAAAGGTGGGAATTTTAGGAGATGGGACCTAGATAAACTGAAAGAACCATAGATTGTACAGAGTTTCAGGGAGAGATTAAGGGAACAATTGACAGGAATGGGGGAAAGAAATACAGTAGAAGAAGAATGGATAGCTTTGAGGGATGAAATAGCGAAGGCAGCAGAGGATCAAATAGGTAAAAAGACGAGGGCTAGTAGAAACCCTTGGGTAACAAAAGGAATATTGAATTTAATTGATGAAAGGAGAAAATATAAAAATGCAGTAAATGAAGCAGGCAAAAAGGAATACAAATGTCTCAAAAATGATATCGACAGGAAGTGCAAAATGGCTAAGCAGGGATGGCTAGAGGACAAATGTAAGGATGTAGAGGCTTATCCCACTAGGGATAAGATAGATACTGCCTACAGGAAAATTAAAGAGACCTTTGGAGAAAGGAGAACCACTTGCATGAATATCAAGAGCTTTGATGGAAACCCAGTTCTAAGCAAAGAAGGGAAAGCAGAAAGGTGGAAGGTGTATATAGAAGGGCGATGTACTTGAGGACAATATTATGGAAGTGGAAGAGGATGTAGATGAAGATGAAATGGGAGATATGATATTGCGTGAATAGTTTGACAGAGCACTGAAAGACCTGAGTCGAAACAAGGCTCCCGGAGTTGACAACATTCCATTAGAACTACTGACGGCCTTGGGAGAGCCAGTCCTGACAAAACTCTACCATCTGGTGAGCAAGATGTATGAGACAGGCGAAATGCCCTCAGACTTCAAGAAGAATATAATAATCCCAATCCCAAAGAAAGCAGGTGTTGACAGATGTGAAAATTACCGAACTATTAGTTTAATAAGTGACTGCTGCAAAATACTAACGCGAATTCTTTACAGGCGAATGGAAAAACAGATAGAAGCCGACCTCGGGGAAGATCAGTTTGGATTCCGTAGAAATGTTGGAACACGTGAGGCAATACTGACCCTACGACTTATCTTAGAAGCTAAATTAAGGAAAGGCAAACCTACGTTTCTAGCATTTGTAGACTTAGAGAAAGCTTTTGACAATGTTGACTGGAATATTCTCTTTCAAATTCTGAAGGTGGCAGGGGTAAAATACAGGGAGCGAAAAGCTATTTACAGTTTGTACAGAAACCAGATGGCAGTTATAAGAGTTGAGGGACATGAAAGGGAAGCAGTGGTTGGGAAGGGAGTGAGACAGGGTTGTAGCCTCTCCCCGATGTTATTCTATCTCTATATTGAGCAAGCAGTGAAGGAAACAAAAGAAAAATTTGGAGTAGGTATTAAAATCCATGGAGAAGAAATAAAAAATTTGAGTTTCGCTGATGACATTGTAATTCTGTCAGAGACAGCAAAGGACTTGGAAGATCAGTTGAACGGAATGAATAGTGTCTTGAAAGGAGGATATAAGATAAACATCAACAAAAGCAAAACGAGGATAATGGAACGTAGTCGAATTAAGTCGGGTGATGCTGAGGGAATTAGATTAGGAAATGAGACACTTAAAGTAGTAAAGGAGTTTTCCTATTTGGGGAGCAAAATAACTGATGATGGTCGAAGTAGAGAGGATATAAAATGTCGACTGGCAATGGCAAGGAAAGCGTTTCTTAAGAAGAGAAATTTGTTAACATCAAGTATTGATTTTAGTGTCAGGAAGTCGTTTCTCAAAGTATTTGTATGGAGTGTAGCCATGTATGGAAGTGGAACATGGACGATAAATATCTTAGACAAGAAGAGAATAGAAGCTTTCGAAATGTGGTGCTACAGAATGCTGAGGTTTAGATAGGTAGATCACATAACTAATGAGGAAGTATTGAATAGAACTGGAGAGAAGAGGAGCTCGTTGCACAACTTGACTAGAAGGGATCGGTTGGTAGGTCATGTTCTGAGACATCGAGGGATCACCAATTTAGTATTGGAGGGCAGCGTGGAGGGTAAAAATCGTAGAGGGAGACCAAGGGATGAATACACTAAACAGATTCAGAAGGATGTAGGTTGCAGTAGGAACTGGAAGATGAAGAGGCTTGCACAGGATAGAGTAGCATGGAGAGCTGCATCAAACCAGTCTCAGGACTGAAGACCACAACAACAACAACATACCAATTTCTCATAGCGTCAGTGCTGAAGTATTTTAATTAAATAAAACTTTTTTAAAAGAAAGAGGAATCTTTATTCCTAAAATTTCTATTTTTATCAAATGTTCTGGTATTACAGAAAATGGGAAAAGCGATCAGTGGTAACGTCCGTGCTGTGTGCAAGACTTACCCCACCAGGTCTACAATTATCTGAAATACAGTATATTTAACAACAAAGCGGGTTTTTCATTCGAAATAATTAATGAAAAAGAATACTACAAAAGTTTCATAAAAGCTTATTGTTTGTCTACCATTTTTAGAGAATAACGAATGGAAAGGGATATTATGGCAATAGTAATAAATTAAAAACTCAGCAGTTCATATATTACAATAAAAACAAAAAGTAACTGATCTACGGCTTGTGTCTACATGACACGCCTTCATCTTCTTGAAGCCCTTGGAAACTGACAACTTAATTCGAAACATCGGTTTCCGTCCTCAGTTTTAGCCCTTTTGCAATGACTATTTGCATCGCCCAAATAGTGCTATGATACAGTAAAATACCTCAACAGACGGTCAATATATGCTGGTAATTTTTTATAGTATTCAACCCCTCATTACTTTTCGAGAAGAGTAGCAAACGGCGGATAAATTAAGCTTTCTTCCCTCATTACTGATGTTTTTTTATGTGTCTTGAAATGTGTAATCCTGAGTGAGTCTTCGAATTTTTCAGTTTTTGTTCGATGTGAACGTTTATTACTGAAAATAGTAGCAATAAAAAAACCGAAAATCGGTTATTTCAGAAACTGATTATTTTGAGCGTCTTTAACACTCAGGTTGGACTGTTTATGAAAAAAATGATATAGCCTAAAACCGGTTGTTTCAACGATAACCACCATCTCTCCATCCAGACGTGACTGTTATCGTTTCGGGCAGTTCAAGGTCGATCGCCTCTACAAGTCATAAAATCTGTGATTCGATTTGTTTGGTGTTATGAGTTTTATCGGAAAACAGATTACGTAAGCCCACGCTTAGGGCCGATAGAATTCAGATACCGTTGCATACAGATATTTGCTAACATTTACACACGGATAGACATGGACCAATTGTGCGGTAACAACGTCCTTTCTCGTGTCGGTCCGACCCACCACCAACAGACTTTCTCTCTCCCTCTCTATCTCTATGTCCCTCACGTAATCCCTAGAGCTTAAATAGATTCGATGGTATTCAATGGAGGAGCGAAAGATAATTTCAGCTTTCTTAAATGAGTCGAATTTTATAAGCTGTTGCAACCTGCCTCACATAATCTACGGTCACTTAAGTTCTGCTGAATTTTATGAAAAATGTCATAAATGGAAAACAACAGTCTTCTCTCAAATGATGGATCATCACGAAAAACTTTCTAGAGCTACATCTAAATGGATACTCTGAAAATCACATTTAAATGCCTGCAGAGGGTTCCTCGAACCACCTTCAAATATTGCAATCTCGTATAGCGCGCGGAAAGAATGAACACCTATATCTTCCCGTACGAGCTCTGGTTTCCCTTATTTTATAGTGGTGATCGTTCCTCCCTATGTAGGTCGGTGTCAACAAAATATTTCCGCATTCGGAGGAGAACGTTGGTGATTGGAATTTCGTGAGAAGATTCCGTCGCAACGAAAATCGCCTATCTTTTAATGATGTCCATCCCAAATCCTGCATCATTTCTGTGACACTCTCTCCCACATTTCGCAATAGTACAAAACGTGCTACCTTTCTCTGAACTTTTTCGATATACTCCGTCAGTGCTATCCGGTAAGGATCCCACACCGCGCAGCAGTAATCTAAAAGAGGACGGACAAGCGTAGTGCAGGCAGTTTTCTTGCAGATCTGTTACTTTTGCTAAGTGTCCTGCCAATAAAACGCAGTCTTTGGTTAGCCTTCCCCACAACATTTTCTATGTCTTCCTTCCAATTTAAGCTGTTCGTAATTGTAATTCCTAGGTATTTAGTTGAATGTACGGCCTTTATATTTGATTGATTTACAGTGTAACCAAAGTTTAATGGATTTCTTTTAGGACTCATGTGGATGACCTCACACTTTTCATTATTTAGGGTCAGCTGCCACTTTTCGCACAATTCCGATATCTTTTATAAATCGTTTTGCAATTTGTCTTGATCTTCTGATGACTTTATTAGTCGATAAACGACAGCGTCATCTGCAAACAACCGAAGACGGCTGCTCAGATTGTCTCCCAAATCGTTTATTTAGATAAGGAACAGCAAAGGGCCTTTAACACTACCTTGGGGAACGCCAGAAATCACTTCTGTTTTACTCGATGACTTTCTGTCAGTTACTACGAACTGTGAACTCTCTGACAGGAAATCACAAATCCAGTCACATAAGTGAGACGATATTCCATAAGCACGCAATTTCACTACGAGCCGCTTGTGTGGTACAGTGTCAAAAGCCTTCCGGAAATCCAGAAATACGGAATCGATCTGAAACCCCAAGGTATCAGCGAACATCACAAAAAGGGCAGTTTCTTTGAAACTGTGGATTGCTCCATACAGCAAATTTATTTTCGTGCGATACCACCACATTTAGAGCGACGGATCTCACAGGTAGGTGCTGTTTACCTTCCTGAAGAGACGTATTTACACATTCGCATTCCCTTCTTGTAGATGTCTTTCAATGTTCCACAATAACGACAAAAGCGAAGTTACACCACTGCCCCATGGTAGTGCTTCCTATGGAAATATACGTAGCACTGCAAGGAGTTTCAGGAAGATTAACTGGATTTCAGAAAACACTACCTTGTAAGTGAATAAAATGAGAAAATTTGGTAAATTTTAACGTACCCACAGAAACACAAAATTTTTATTTTCCAAAGAACTATCAAATTAATAATGGAACAGAACTTGTGCATACGTAATTAAAATTTCTCGTTTGGCGGTTTGTTCCGAGATCATACGAATAATATAAAATAAAGTTTACGGCAAATTGTACGAAAATAAGTAAAAGTTGGCAGAAACTTTTAAGTTTACCAAAACTGTGAATGATACAGCTGTATACAGGGTTATTACAAATGATTGAAGCGATTTCACAGCTCTACAATAACTTTATTATTTGAGATATTTTCACAATGCTTTGCACACACATACAAAAACTCAAAAAGTTTTTTTAGGTATTCACAAATGTTCGATATGTGCCCCTTTAGTGATTCGGCAGACATAAAGCCGATAATCAAGTTCCTCCCACACTCGGCGCAGCATGTCCCCATCAATGACTTCGAAACCATCGTTGATGCGAGCTCGCAGTTCTGGCACGATTCTTGGTAAAGGAGGTTTAAACACTGAATCTTTCACATAACCCCACAGAAAGAAATCGCATGGGGTTAAGTCGGGAGAGCGTGGAGGCCATGACATGAATTGCTGATCATGATCTCCACCACTACCGATCCAACGGTTTTCCAATCTCCTGTTTAAGAAATGCGGAACATCATGATGGAAGTGCGGTGGAGCACCATCCTGTTGAAAGATGAAGTCGGTGCTGTCGGTCTCCAGTTGTGGCACGAGCCAATTTTCCAGCACGTCCAGATACACGTGTTCAACCGTTTCTTCGCTCACTGCAGGCCGACCCGTTGATTTCCGCTTACAGAGGCATCCAGAAGCTTTAAACTGCGCATACAATCGCCGAATGGAGTTAGCAGTTGGTGGATCTTTGTTGAACTTCGTCCTGAAATGTCGTTGCACTGTTACGACTGACTGATGTGAGTGCATTTCAAGCACGACATACGCTTTCTCGGCTCCTGTCGCCATTTTGTCTCACTGCGCTCTCGAGCGCTCTGGCGGCAGAAACCTGAAGTGCGGCTTCAGCCGAACAAAACGTTATGAGTTTTTCTACGTATCTGTAGTGTGTCGTGACCGTACGTCAATGAATGGAGCTACAGTGAATTTATGAAATCGCTTCAATCATTTGTAATAGCCCTGTACTTCCAGCTTCAATAAAAAACTGCGATGGGTGTTGCTTTTTTCCTATTTCCTGATGTCTTACCAGATGTCCTTCCACCCTATCCCTTCTTCTTGTTAGTGTTTCCCACATATTCCTTTCCTCCCCGATTCTACGGGAGAACCGCCTTATTCCTTACCTTGTCAGTCCGCCTAATTTTCAACATTCTTCTGTAGTACCAGATCTCAAATACTTTGATAATCTTACGTTCTGCTTTCCCCACAGTGCATGTTTCACTAGAACACAGTTCTGCGCTCCAAACGTGCTTTCTCAGAATTTTTTTCCTAAAATTAAGGCCAATGTTTGATACTAGTAGACTTTTCTTGGCCTTGAATACCCTTTTTCCTAGTGCCAGTCTGTTTTTTATGTCCTCGTTTCCCCGTACGTTACGTGTTATTTTGCTCTCTCGGTAGCAGAATTCTTTAACTTTTCTACTTCGTAATCACCTATTCTGATTCTAAGTTTCTCGCTGTTCTCCTTTCTGTTATTTCTCATTATTTTAGCCTTCTTTCGATCTACTCCGAAATCATATCCTCTCGGTTATTATATATATTGTGTTACCTGTCGTTCTCTATAGCTTACCCTTATTTTCCTCAGAATTTTGAACACCTTGCACAATTATTTCGCTGTCGAACGCTCTTTATAGGTCGACAAATCGAATGAAAGTGACTTTCTTTTTCTTCGCTCTTGCTTCCTTTATCAACCACATCAGAAATGCCCCTCTGGTGCCTTCACTTTTCCTGATTATCGTCTGACAGACCCTAAATCTCCTTTTTCATTCTACTGTACATTATTCTTGTGAGCAACTTGGATTCATGAGGTGTTACGCTGACTGTGCAATAATTCTTTCACTTATCTGCTCGCCGGCCGTGGTGGCCAAGCGGTTAAAGGCGCTACAGTCTGGAACCGCGCGGCCGCTACGGTCGCAGGTTCGAATCCTGCCTCGGGCATGGATGTGTGTGATGTCCTTAGGTTAGTTAGGTTTAAGTAGTTCTAAGTTCTAGGGGACTGATGACCTTAGCAGTTAAGTCCCATAGTGCTCAGAGCCATTTGAACCATTTTTCAACTTATCTGCACCTGCAGTCTACGGAGTTGTGTGGATGATATGTTCCGAAATTCTGATTGTACGTCTCATACGTTCTGCACACAAAAGTGAATAGTCGTTTTGTTGCCACTCCTTCTTATGATTTTAGAAATTTCTATGGAATGTTACCTATCTCTTCTACCTTATTGGATCTTAAGTCGACCAAAGCCCTTTTAAATTGTGATTCTAATACTGTATCGTGTCTTCACTGCACACTGAGCTATTTATTATCACAGTATCTATAGCCTTAGAGAACTCCAAGAGCATCTCTTCCTTCTTTAATATTTCCATATCCCACTTCCTTGCGCATTGATTCTTCGTGACTGGTCTCTTAAACTTCAGCTTACTCTTCATCATTACTCATTTGTGATCTCAGTCTATATATGCTCGTGTGCATGCCTCACCATCCAGTATCTGAATTCGGAATCTCTGCCTGACCATGATGTAATCTAACTGAAATTTTCCCTTATTTCTCGGCCTATTCCAAATATGCCTCCTTCTCCTGGGATTCTTGTACAGAGTATTCGCTAATACTAGCTCAAATTTATTATAGAACTCAATTAGTCCTTCACTCATTCCTAGCACCTAGCCCATATTCTTCTTCTTCTTCTCCTCCCACCTCTGAAACCTCATTCCAGTCCCCCATTACTTGATTTTCACCTCCCTTTACGTGCTAAATTACCCATCCAATATCCTCATATATTTTCCCTATATCTTCAGTTTGCGACGTCGGCATATATAGCTGAACTATGGTTATCGGTGCTGGTTTTCTGTCTGTTCTGATGAGAACAAACCTAACACTTGCCCCTTCACATTGACTCACTCTCTGCCTGCCTTTATATTCATAGGATATCTTACTGCCCATATACCATTTTCTGTCGCTGTTGATATTCTCCTACACTCATCTGACCAGAAATCCTTCTCTTGTTTCCATTTCGTTTCACTGACCCCCATTACATCTAGACAGAGCCTTACCATTTCCTTCTTCAGATTTTCTTAGTTTCCTTGGCAGGTTCAGCTTCCGATATTCCACTTTCCGACTCGGAGAATGTTATCCTTTCTTTGGCTATCCAATATTTTTCACATGGTCATCTCCCACTTGGCAGTCCGCTCCCGGAGATCCGAATGGGGAACTATTCCGGAATCCAGAATGAGATTTTCACTCTGCAGCGGAGTGTGCGCTGATATGAAACTTCCTGGAAGATTAAAACTGTGTGCCGGACCGAGACTCGAACTCGGAACCTTTGCCTTTCGCGGGCAAGTGCTCTACCAACTGAGCTACCCAAGCACGACTCACGCCCCGTCCTCACAGCTTTACTTCCGCCAGTACCTCGTCTCTTACCTTCATAACTTTACAGAAGCTTGGGTAGCTCAGTTGGTAGAGCTCTTGCCTGCGAAAGGCAAAGGTCCCGAGTTCGAATCTCGGTCCGGCACACAGTTTTAATCTGCCAGGAAGTTTTCATTCCGGAATCTTTTGTGAATGGAGAGATCATCATGACACTTTTTCAATTGCAGGCCACATGTCCTGTGTATACATTATGTGACTTCAATGCAGTGGTTTCCATTGCCTTCTACATCCTCATACATCACTGCTGATTCTTCCGCCTTTTACGGGCAGTTTTCCGTCCCGGGAGACAAGAGAGCTCCCTGAAACGGCATCCGCTCCTCCTCCCACTTTGAGAAGGACATTGTGAAATTGAGAATAATTTCTTAAGCCGGATGTCTTCGGTCACCATAGCTGATTAATTTTATTTAACATGGAAACATTCGTGGAGTTCGAACCCGGAACCGAAGATGTTTTGATTACTGGACGAAAACGCTAACCCTACAGTACAGGCGGTAGCGTAGTCATCTCCTCGTTATTGCTGTATGTAGTATGTGATGCCGGATATAGTTTAAGTTTCAAACATTTGTCTGTGCTATTCACTACAAATATCTGATAATTCTGTAATATTGTTTTGAAATCTATACTGCTACATGAAAATGTCGTATTGCGTATTGTACCGTTGTTTTAAACAAACGAAGTAAAGCTGAGTACTTAAATATGGACGAGACAGGATCGGTACATGACTTTCTGGTTAAATAATTCATTATATTACTAATATAAATTAATGTTTTGTTTTGTTCTCCACTGTTCATTCCGAAGCATAAATTCGTCATCAAGGCTACATGCTGTTGCTGGGAGGCATCCTCAGCGTAAACGTAAATCGAGACATGCGAAAAAATGACATTAGAACATCAAAGTAATATTTCCGCTTATGTTGCTTTATTGCGCGAGATATCACAGTGTTACTTTACTTATATGCACTGCTGCTAATGAATGGTATTATAAGGGTAACACAATAACTTTGTAATGGATAAAAGCTTTCCAGTTGCTTGACAGGTGCTAGGGCATTGCTTCTTATGGTATTGGCTAAACTGCACAATATTTCTACGCGGCTGTTGCAGCTAAAGTCGACGAGCAGCTGCTTCACAGAACTATTGTGCAGTGTAGACAATACCATCCGACGCAACGTCTGGGAGCCTTTGAAGCAGTTATTACGTCCTGAACGCCTCCAGAAGGAAAACTTTCAAACTGTTCGAAGATAACAACTTATATACATCATAATGTACATTTACTCAGACTTCGCAATTTGCTACATCTAATAAAATGAGAGACAAATTATATATCTTCGCAATCCGGTTACACAAATCTTGATAGGTGTATAAATATCGAACACCGGTGTAGATTTCCGTTAAAAAGTATTTGTTGTCAAATAATACATGTGAGCTCTATGATGGTTACATACCAATGAAGCGGTATTAGGTATTAATAGATGTCCTTTGTGCAGGATGCCTCATGGCTAGTAAGAATTTGAAAAGCTGACAAGTCTTCGCTGCATCGCTAAGCAAGAAGCAAACGCTGAGCTAGTTGGGATATCGATGTGGCTGATAGAGGGAATGGCCGTGTCGGCACTGTTCACTATAGACAGTCGGCTTTTGTGACCACTGGTATGGGGGAGCTGCAGTGGTGCAGAGAGCAGTTAGATTCGGCAAGCTACAGTGGAAACAGCCAGCAAGCTGGAGCTCGAAGGTGGCCACCTATAGACAGAGGTAGAAGGGCGACAACGTAGCGAATCTGTCGGGCTGTCGAACAGCCAAGGCTCGCAGTTGTTTGCTGTCAACACAAGGCGTCGTTTCGGCTGGGGCAGCGGACAGTGTTGGCCCTCCTAAGTCCAGGGGACGCAATACAGCTGGAAGAGTGCTAGCTTATGTTTGATTTCCTTAGCAAAAAGTGGCTGTTACTGTGTAGTGGTAATTTGAGCTATCATATTTTGCATACAGCTAAACCAGTGCTAGCATAATTAAATAATCAGAAGCTTCCGCTAGTGAAACAAGTGGAGGCAGCTGTTAGGTCCGGAATTTGTGGACCGTTGTCTTACGCGATTGAGTTCTAACAGGAGCATTCGGCAAATAATGCAACAGTTTTTTTCTCCTCCAATTTCGGTTAAAAATGCAGAATTTGTTGTAGGACATCGTGTACTATGCCCACTTCAGCCCCTATAGTTAATGAAGTTGCGATAGGTGACGGCGCTATACGTAGTCTTCAAAATAGTGTCTGCAACGGAGATGCGTTGCACCAAGAGAGCAGTCATTTTCTTTTGGCAGACCAGAGCATCACATGTATTCTTAGGGTACTGCAGAATGTCTACGGAGATCTGGCAGTAAACAAAAGCACGATGAGTCGTTGGGTGAGGGCTTTGTCATCATCGCAACGAGGTCGGCAAACCTGTCCCATTTCCCGCGTACAAGCCGGGCGCACACAGCTGTGTTTCCTGGAATGTTGGAACGTGCTGACATTCTCGTTCTAGGTGACTGACGATGGATCAGTCAAACACCTAGTCATGGCAACGGTGGTGTTCTGTTTAATATATTCCCCCATGAAGTAACAATAAACTCAGCTTCAAGATGGTTCAAATGGCTTTAAGCACTATGGGACTCAACATCTGAGGTTCAAATGGTTGAAATGGCTCTGAGCACTATGGGACTTAACTGCTAAGGTCATCAGTCCCCTAGAACTTAGAACTACTTAAACCTAACCAACCTAAGGACATCACACACATCCATGCCCGAGGCAGGATTCGAACCTGCGACTGGAGCGTTCGTGCGGTTCCAGACTGAAGCGCCTAGAACCTCTCGGCTACATCGGCCGGCTCAACTCTGATGCTTTAACGAAATTGGAAAAACGACTTCGGCGTGTTCGTTTCCACAAAGATGCACACGAATTTCTTCTCCATAACAACGCAAGAACTCATTTAAGTCTGTGCCCCGAGAAGAGCTCGTAATACTTAACTGGACTGTCCTTCCTCACTCACCCTGCAGCCCGGATCTCGCACCTTCCGACTTTCATCTGTTTGGCTCAATGAGGGTTGCACTCCGCAGGAAGCGTTAGGAGAATGACGGGGAGGTTATTAATACAACAAGACGTTGTCTCGGACTACGAGCAGTAGAGTGGTACCACACGGGCATGTAAGTCGTCCCAGCAATGTGGCGTAAGGCCGTCGCATTCAATACAGATTATGTTGAAAAATAGGGTTTTGTAGCCAAAAGAGTTGAGGAATAATATGCTGTATTGAAATCCTGAATAAAATGAACTTGCTTCCAGAAAAAAAGTGTTGCTTCACTCCCTTTATATTTCAGGGATAAGTTTGCCAGTTACTGATCTTGCTTTCCTTTGCGTCCTTATTATACGAAGTTAGTTGATTTATGTATTATTCTAGGTTGTTTCTGTTTCTGTTGTGTCTGCTTAAAGTGCTAGTCTTGGTTGGGTGTATTTTATTATTAAGTTCTGGAACAAGGTCTTTGGTTGGCTGCCCTTATGTTCTCCTGTTGATACGTATGTTGGTGTTTTACGCGACAATATGTGTCCCCTTTATTGTAAGTTTTAATCTGAGTGTGGCGGAATATTGGTATTTGATCCCATGCATTAGGTTTAGATTTTCTCATTCTGTTTGTTTGTGCCCCTTTTGCAAACTGATTATTCTCGTGGGGCAGGAGTTTTATAGAGTTTGACTTTATTATAATAAATATCAAGGTCGTTTGGTAATTGACCTCTATTTCCTGGTTTGACCCTTGATCCACACCCACTGATTTATTATACTGCTCAATTACATTTGATTAAGAGTCTATACCTACACAACCCTAGCCAATATCTGCTCGTTCCGTCATCCCACACCACAAAATTAACAAAGCGCTTGGTGGTATGAGCCTCTTTCTCGGTACGAAACTGCACTATGTATTGCCTGGATGGACATCCTCTCTTGAGACATGCTACCATACGACTCTTGTAACTGGTCATTGATATCCTGGATATTGGCACTGCGACAGTATCACGTCTGAGCTAGTCTCGTAAATGTTCTGTCGGGGACGGGTCTGGAGATCTTACTGGCTATGGTAGAACCTCAGGATCACGCAATCAAAGACAGAAGCTGAAGTAATGAATCAGAATGAAATGATAATTAAATCGACACCCTAGCTGCAAACAGGCGTTTATATACATGATTGGGGACATGTTAATAATGTGTGCCCCGACCGGGACTCGAACCCGGGATCTCCTGCTTACATGGCAGACGCTCTATCCATCTCAGCCACCGAGGGCACAGAGGATAGTGCGCCTGCAGGGACTTATCCCTTGCACACTCCCCATGATACCCACATCCCCAACATGTCTACACCACTGCATTCGTAGTGCGCCTAATAGATGTTTGCCCATCACATTCATTAGCCGCGCGGGATTAGCCGAGCGGTCGGGGCGCTGCAGTCATGGACTGTACGGCTGATCCTGGCGGAGGTTCGAGCCTTCCCTCGGGCATGGGTGTGTGTGTTTGTCCTTAGGATAATTTAGGGACTGATGACCTTAGCAGCTAAGTCCCATAAGATTTCACACACATTTGAACATTTCTTTGAGCACTTTCATTACTCTATTAGGCGCACTATGAATATAGTGGTGTGGACATGTTGGGAATGTGGATTTCAGGGGAGTCTGCAAGGGATAAGTCCCTACAAGCTCACTATCCTCTGTGCACTCGGTGGCTCAAATGGGTAGACCGTCTGCCATGTAAGCAGGGGATCCTGGGTTCGAGTCCCGGTCGGGGCACACATTTTCAACATGTCCCTAATGATGTATATCAACGCCTGTTTGCAGCTAGAGTGTCGATTTAATTATCATCTCATTCTGGAGAAGCTGCACGGTCACCTATTGTATCTGTTCTTTCGGGAACCTTCATACATAGATAAAATATGGCTACCGGGCCATTGACCTTCTTGTGCGAACGCATGTGCTATGCCCCAATTCGTACGGGACTTGGTAGATTAATCTGCCACAAGTAGTTATGACGTGCCGACGACGACTCAAAACAAAGTCTGGGTCTTTGAAGGTAACGACACACCAGTAGCTGTCAGAAAATCCCGATCAATAAAGAAGAAAATGATAGCATTTTTTGTTTCAAATCGAAAGGGACTGTGGAGCATGTTGTTTTGGACACACAGAAGACAGTCACGGGTAAGTGGTACACTGAGCAGTGCCTGTAGCAAGTCATCCAGTCTTTTAAGAAACTGCAACCGAAGTCAAGAATGGACACTTGGTTCCTCCATCACAGCAACACTCCAACTCACCGCACCACAGCATGCATCGAATATTTGCGGGGTACAGGAATGAAATACCTTGAGTACCCTCCTTACAGTCCAGGCTTTGCTCCTTGTGTTCCTGCATGTGAAAAAGAAGCTGAAAGGAGTGCAGTTGTCAAGTGATGAGGTCCTCCCGAGGGCTTGGGACAACGTTTGTGCCTTACTCCCCCCAGAATCTTCGGAGACCTGGATTAAGGATTGGTTTCGGAGGATAGAAAAGTGTTATCAATGTGACGGAAATTACTTCGAAATAATTAAATGAATAACTTTGTCTTGCAAATCTTTCCTAGTACCGTTTGTGCAATTGTAAAAGGCCCCATGGCAGTACAAAGTGTTACTATCACATACTGAACATAGTCTGGTTGCGTCGCAATACCGCCCAGTCATTCTGTGCTGTCTACATTACAAGATGTCTCTTGATTTTACAAGTCTTACAGAGACATACGAGAGCGTGCTGAAAAGTAATGGCACTGAATATTTTACTCGGTTCTCGATATCGGTTGAGGTATTATATGTCACGCATAATACTCGGTCGACTTTCCTGCTTCGCTGACGCAAGTTGCAACCCTCTGCCGCTAGAGGACTCTGAATTGTAGCGTGTAGCATGGCGGTGTGTAATGTAACTGTATCAGTGTGTGAGAAAACGCTCAGTAAACTGGAAACACGAATTGTAAGGTATGCACATCATGACAAAACCACACCGAACACGAACTCTGCCAGAGCTGCAACAGTCCGACGCCTTGTGTTCACTGTCATCGATCATCCTCCACACAGTTCCGACTTAGCCCCATCTGGTTTTCCTCTGTTGTTAAAAGTTAAAGAAAATCTTCTAGGACTTAACTCTGATAGTGACGAAGTGGCCTGTTCCCCACGTGGATCCTCTATGACCTGATTCCTTTCCCCCATCTGCCCCTATTCCTCGAACATATCCACATACTCTACACCTCCCGCCGCCTTGATCCCCCTCATCCGCGGGTTTTTTTCCGAAGGTAACTTCCATCTTCTTCCCCTCCCAAATGATACCCTCCTATCGACTCTGATCCTCCCCCTCCTTTCCTCTGTCTTTTCCACAGACTCCCTCTCCCCCCCCTTCCATCCTGTTTTCTCCCTGCCTAACCTCTCTCTGTCTCCCTTCTGCCCCCCCCCCCTTTGAGTCCTTTTGCATTCCCTTCCTCTGCCTTTCCCCACTCCCTGTTCCGTCTGCCAAGCCCCCCCCCCCCCCCCCGTCTCTTCTGGGTCCTCGTCCTCCATCGGCTATTCCCCCCCCCCCAATTCGTTTCTTTCCTCTCCTTTCCCCCTTTTATTTCCCATCATCTGTCCAGTTCCCCCCCCCCCCCCCCCCGTTTGCCCTCTGCTGTGGTATGTCATATTTGTGTCAAATTTTTAGTGCAGTGTTCAAGAGTGTGTTCAGTGTTGTGCGTCTTTCCAAAGTGTTACGAACAGAAATCATGCTGTCGCTGGGTGTGAATTTTATACCTCTTGGGAACAGAAACCAGACTGTCGCCGTGTTTTTTAATTGTCTGACTATTATTTTTCTGCTTCCTGTGTATTTTATTAGCATAATCAACCCTTTGTTTTATGTTTTAAGTGCCACAATTTTCCGGCATTTTACTATTTAAGTCACCGATTTTATCGCCAGCTTTTATTATTTATTATCTTCATCATTTTAAAACAAATTCTGTAGGCTGGAGAAAGGCGTACTAAGCTGCTTCCAACCCGCCCCCTTAGGGGAGGAATCGGAACTCAATAAATAAAAAAAAAGAAGATGAAGCGGTGCAAGTAGAGGTGAGGTTGTGGTTCTATCAACAAAGTCGAACATTCTACAATCGTGGTATCAACAAACCGGTCTCTCATTGGGGGAAGTGTGTTCGTCGTCATTATGACTATGTTGAGAAATAATTATATAGTCATGAAGAATAAAGTTGTAGAACGTTAATATCTTTCTTCAGGTTTGTCTCCATTAGGAACAGTGTGCTCCACGGCTGTATTAACGAGATCCAAAACGAGAGGAAGGGCAGCATCGACCGTAAATTTTTCATCTGCTTACTGTCGATCAATTTCATCTACTGCGTAGTTATCTTCAGTGCTTCATGAATAGAGGAACATAATGAGAATCAGGCGTTAAGAAATAAATTAAAACCAGATCACAAATACATCAGCTCGTAGACCGTAAATTTACATACCAGTTATATCGAAGCCTCGATGACTCATCGTAAATAAAATCGACTATGATGTCACATTGACATTACGGGTAGCAAACAGTTAAACTTAGCTTGCTGCTTACGTTTCCGTGTAATTAACCTGGGTATGTGACGTCAATAGTGATTAGTAGCCTCTTGACTGCTGTTATTTGTATACTACATTTTTTTAAATTATTTAAGAAAATAAAATGTAGTAGCTTTACATAAAATTACAATAGCATCCTTTAATACTAAGAAATTAGGGCTATTCGGAAAGTAAGATCCAATCGGGTGCGAAATGGAAACCACAGTTAAAATCCGTTTGAAGCTTTGAGCAGGTGTGTTTGGTAGTGTCTCTACCATGCCCGTCGATCGTGTCACTTCGCTCCTTTCAGTTTTGAGCGCTCCGTGAGCACTGTAAAGGCACATAGAAAGTAATTGTCTCCTGCCAGGTATGAGGGTGTGGTGAGGGATTTCGCCTGACGTCTGGCAGCTCACATAACATAATTTTCACGCGGCTTCTTCTTCAGGACAATTCTCAGCCACAGTCTGCGGGGGCAACGTAGATGCTCGTGCAGCGTTTTTGATGGGAATTTGATCAGCCACAATTGACTCCCTCTGAGTTTCAACGCTGTTCACATTAACCTCTTGCTATTAAGACAACATTTCGGCGCAGACAGCGAATTGTAAACCAGCTTAGAGAGTTGGTGGAAGACGCAGGCGACTGCCTTCTGTGAGGAAGGTATTGGAAAGTTGGTACAACGCTACGACAAATGTCTAAGTAAGAGAGACGACTATGCAGAGAAGTAGCTGGAGGGTGTAGCTAACTGTTGATTTTCACCGTGGTTTCCATTTCGCGACCAAACGGATCTTCTTTTCCGAATTGCCTCCATACAAAACCATAAGTAAAACTCCACATATATCTGGCGCAAGATTACTGAATGAATTTTAGTATTTAAGAATGCTGTAGTAATTTAATGTAAAGGTACTACACCTCATTTTTTAAACAATTTTTTGAAAAATGTAGTATACAAATGGCTGTAATGAAGAGGGCGCTAGTTGCTACTGTCGTCACATATCGAGATTAACTACATGGGAATGTAAGCAGCAAGCTCATTTTAACTGTTTGTTATCCGTAATGTCAATGTGTTACCACGTGAGATTTTATTTACGATGAGTCGTCATGACTTGGATATGATTGATACGTAAACTTACCGTTTGTGAGTCTGCTGTATCGGATCTTAATAACATTTGCTTCATTTAAAAAGCTTTAGTTGTTTTTACATTAAAAATTCAGAGGGATTACTCTTCACCACGATCTCATACGAGGTCTATTCGGAAAGTAAGGAACTATAGGTCGCGAAATGGAAACCACAGTGAAAATCCAAACTGTTTTATTTGCAACGGTTAGCTACTACACCTTCTAGCTACTTCTCCACACAGTCGCCGCTCAGATTTAGATATCTGCCGTAGCGTTGTACCAACTTTTCAATTCAGTCGTTATAGAAGACAGCCGCCAGTGCTTTTCGACACTTCTCTACTCTGGACTGCAGCTCGTTGTCTGTGTCAAAATATTGTCTTCATAGCCAGCAGTTCATTTGAGCAGAGATGAACCTCAGGGATAGCCAATTACGGGCTCTATTGTGGGTGAGCAAACACTTCAACATCGAAAACGCTGCAGGAGCTTCTTCATTGCCCCTGCAGAGAGCAGCCGAGAATTGTCGTGTAGAGCGAACCGCGTGACAGTTATGTTATGTGGTTTGCATAGCTTCAGGCGAAATCTTTCGCCAGGCCCTCATACTTGCCGGGAGACGCTAATTTCTAGACACCTTTACGTTGTCACTGTGAGCTCAGAATGCAAAAGAGCGACGTGATGCGATCGATGGGCATACTACACAAAGTGCCCGAGGCATCTGTGCAAAGCAATGCATTTTCCATTTCGCGAACAATCGTTCCTTACTTTCCGAATAACCCTCATATATTACCGAATCCTGTTGTATAGCGGACTTTTTTAATTTTAGAATTTGTTGATTCGCTAACAACCAAGAAGTAGTACGGCCTGAATAGTTAAGCAGCAACAAACATGAAAACAAAAAGGTTGCTTGAACTATAAGCTATTATTGGCGCGGCAATCAGTAGCAGGTATTACTAAATTTCAATAAGGTGCATTATACCAAAATTATAAAAGGTGGCCGGCCGTGGTGGCCGAGCGGTTCTAGGCGCTTCAGTCTGGAACCGTGCGACCGTTACGGCCGCAGGTTCGAATCCTGCCTCGGGCATGGATATGTGTGATGTCCTTAGGTTAGTTAGGTTTAAGTAGTTCTAAGTTCTAGGGGACTGATGACCTCAGATGTTAAGTCCCATAGTGCTCAGAGCCATTTGAACCATTTTTGATAAAAGTTGACACGGTCTCGGATGCCGAATAGGCTGAGAAAGTAAAGCCTCGGGTAAGGCCTTTGCAATCACTTATCAGCTCTACCAGTGAACACTGTTCCAACGTCCACGAAGGCGAAAACCGCGTAGCCCCTACGCAGTGCACTCGCTCATTAGGTCTCCAGTAGACGGGAGAGGGCGAAAGACGAGTTCCTATCGCCTTAAAACAGGGACCTTCGAGTGAGGGAGAAAACTTAAACAGAAAACAGACTGGTGTGGAGGCCTCAAAGTTGCACCCACACCATCTGACTACGCTAGCAGTAGAATGGTATTCTGTTCTAGGAGTAACTTGAACACACTGGCAATCTTCACAAAAGAAAACCGGAAGTATCTCAAAGGAAACAGCCAAAGCACTGCAGAGACAAGCTATATGAAATCTCTAAATGGATAAAAATAGGACCCTGGAAAGTACGAGGTCTGAGACAAAAAGAGCAACAACTCAACAATCAATTAAAGGCCAGAAACATCAGCGTGGCAGCAATAACTAAAAAGTAAAAGAAACTAAAAGCGATAAAGAATTTAGATGATTACATAAGGCTTTTAGTGGAGTCAGTCCACCAACTGGAGCAAACTGACAACAGATGGAAGAACAAGAATCGCAGTGCCAGTAAGGCTAGAAAACAGAGAGTCTCTTCACACACAATAATCCGTCCATGTGCCCTTGAAGAATGAAGATGAGAAGAGACAAGTATTCAATGAGGAGTAAAACAAGAAATATTGTAAGCGGAGACAATAGGAACATTTGGAGAGCAGGTAGTAAATAACAATGGATATGAAATTTTTTATCCCGCCTGGGAGGCGGCGCGTGGGTAAGGAACAGGAAAAGGTACTAATCTCTCGGTACTGCAGATACAGTTAAGCACCTTTACTAGCGGATAACATATGCAAACATATTCCATAACTTGCAAAGTGGTGCGAAGTTGAAGCGAAGTGTCCTGGCTGGCTGCACCTGATCAAAATGGGCTGAAGCAGTCGCGGAGCGCGTAGACCTCAACAGCGCCGGCTAGAGGGTGCTGTTGTCGGTGTCTCTCGTAGTGCCAGCCTAGCAGAGAGGAACCACGTTGTGGCATCGTAGCTATCGATACCACATGAATTACGTCACTTTACAACATATCACGAAACTAAAATTAACAAGTTTCTTTAGAAAAAAGGATATTCATACATTCACATGGAGTGCAGCGGACTATAGATCGATTATTGAAAATTTCATAGTGAACAGAAATCTCGGAGAACTAGTACAAGATGTAGTGGCATAGAGTCGATCACTTCCTCGTGATTGTCAATGTAGACTTGATTAATCGATGAAAGAAACCAACTATTACGAGGAGTTAACTGGAAAATGAAATTTCTAAATCCACCTTCTCCAACAAGATAGCGTAAGAAGTCAATTTCAACTGCGACTCGCACGTTATTGACAAAATAAAATTTTCATATAATAATATAATTACAGCTCGAGAAAACATAAAAGCATGTGTGATCCAGCGGTTCTGGTGGCAGTAGGGAAGAATAATAAATTTAGGAGGAGAAAGAATGTCAAAATATGGAATGAAGGTACATCAAATGCAATTAAAAAAGATCAAATCTTACATTACAAAATGTATAAAGAAATATAAAAAAAACGTATGCCAAGAGAATAGTGAGAGAAGTCCGTCAAAAATTCTGGGACAGAATGATATTAAACATTGAAAACGATCTATAGGGTAGATAGCTTACGAACTCCTAAAAGAACGTAATACACAGGAAAAACATTCTGCACGATTACGCATAATAGTCAAACAAACTTGGATAAAACGATATCATTGGTAGATAACGATAAAACAGAATTAATGACAATAGTGCAAGAAAAAGAACAAGATGATGAAATATACACTTGAGGAAATACAACGACCATTAAAGCAAATGAAGAACAGAAAGGAGCAGTGCCAGACAATATTAATGCGGAAATTATCAAACGTGGAGAATTAATGTTAGAACTGAGGCTGTTGCATATATTAAATTGATGTCGGAAATTGAATATGATATTCGAGTCTTGGAGAGTGACGAAAGTAATACCATTCTACAAAAAAGGAACTAGAAATGTTTGTAAAAATACAGGGGAATAAGATTGTTGAACATCCGCAACAAATTATCTGCACAAATAATTAATGACAGACTGAAAGGAATAGCTGACGCCCTGTTACTCAGAGAAGAAAATGCTTTTAGAAAAGGCTGATCATGAATGACACTTCCGTTTCTTCATACCTCCTGAGTCCCTTGTAGCCACACAATGCCCTGCAACCCGCCGATGTTGTTGGTTGCTTAAGTGCGGTGTGTTTTCTGTGTTCCTTGTGTCTTTCGTCGACTGTCGCGAAGTGTACAGACGCACCATTGCTGGCAACCGGGTTGCTTAGCAGCAGGCGGTGATCCCCCACGACTTCACACGCGTAGTGTGTGGATGGTTTCCTGTCCTCAGTCAGTTTTTTTTTTTTTTTTTTTAGATGCCTTCCACAATCCCACCTAATTCTGAATTATTCCATTACCTCCCGTACATTCCAAACCATTTGTTGTTCCAGAGAACGCAGTCACGTGACAGCATAAATAGTGGCATAAATGTCCTGTTACACGAACGCCTCACAATCGAATACTTCTTTGAATCGTTGGCAGCCGTAATGAAACGTAGAGTCTAGAGAATTTAGCAATTAAACAAACTATGTTTTTACAGAAGTGTAAATAGTCTCTCTGACAGCTCAGCATGTAGAGTCCTCGCGTGCAGTTGTCACAGCCTCGTCATGGAACGGACACAAGAGAGGCGGGATATATTCCAGAGAAATTATTTTTCCACATGTGCGAGTTGGAAAATATCAATGGACTTTGTACCTTTTTTTGAAAGAAATTTCTGACCGTTTGACTATAGGTTTGTACCAATTTATTTCACACAATTGTGATTTCGGATTCATAACCATTGTTAAGTGCCATCTGAAATCTAAAAAATGTCGGGTGAGACGTCATCGTCGAATCAGTGATGGCTGGTGATAACCAATTATATACAAAGGGCGTTCAAAAAGTTTTGCACAGTCGTCTCTAATTTTTTTATTTTTTGCGACAGGAGAATGAAATTTTTTGTGCACATGCTTGGAAAATTTTGCTATAGATTGAGCCACTCAATGTAGCCTCCACCAGCTGTGACGCATCTGGCCCAGCGATCTTTCCATGATGTAAATGCACTTTGGTAAAATTCTGGGGATTGACTCTTACTCCATCGCTTGACACATGAAATAAGGTATTTCTCACTTTCAAATGTTTTACCGCGCAGGTGGGCCTTCAGACGACCAAAGAGGTAAAAATCAAACGGAGCCAAGTCCGGACTGTAAGGAGGACGAGGGAAAATTTTCCAACCCATTTTCCTGATTTTGTCTTGCGTCATGAGAGCTGTATGTGGTTTGGCAATGTCATGGGGTAGTCTGATGACCTGACCCTGAAGCTGTGGGTCTTGATGGCACGTCGTAGATTGTCCAATGATAAACAGTAATGGTCCCGGTTAATTGTGGAGCCAGGTTCCAAAACGTCAATGAAAATGACACTGCACTGATCCCAGAAGAAGGAGGCCATCCCCTTTCGGCCTGCTGTTCGTGAAAGTCACCTTCTTTAAACCCCTGCAACCACCGCCAGATACTGCTGCAATCCACTGTGTACTCCCCATAAACAGGGAGCAATTTCCTGTGAATCGATGTGGCAGAGTCATCGCCGGGCTTGAAGAGGAACTCCATCACCGACCGTTGTCGCAACGTGATATCTACTTTATGGTCCATTATGGCTCACCTGTAAATAAAAGAAAATACTTTTATATACCAACTTATAGCTAAATGTTCTAAGTATGTTCACAAAAAATTTCATTCTCCTCTTGGAAAAAATTAAAAAAAATTAGAGACGACTGTGCAAAACTTTTTGAACGCCCTTAGTACCAGTCGTTATTAATCCATTGTGGACGTTAGACAGCGGCAGCTCAAATATTCAACAAGGAAAATAGCCAAACAGCCGTTAGATTTGAGAAGTTATTTTATTTTGTTTTCACAATCAGTTTCGGCAATTCAGTATGCCATCCTTAGGCTTCATATGCATCTCATGTATAGACATTCAACTGTGTCGATAGTGGTATAGTGGAGCCATCAGTATCTGGATATCGTGTATTCGTATTCCAAGTGCTTCCTTCGAAGAGTTGTTTCGTCAAGCCAAGGCAGTTATCCTGACAAAAGGACACTGATGAGCCACAACATTACGACCACTGGCAGTGAACGCCGCGCTGTGGCGTTGCGGGCACGCCTTGCGGTAAGTGAAGCATATGCAGAGTGGGACAAAAGCGAATGATTCGCGCTACGATATGCGCTCTAAACTGATGGATCCACTGTCATCACGTACTTTCAGAAAGGGCAGATTGTTGCTGTCCGGCGCCCGAGAATGATTATCTTGGAAACGGCGAAGCTTGTTGCCTGTTCGCGTGCTGTTATCGTGAACATCTATAGAAAGTCTGTGAGTCCATCTTTATACTGATAACTAAGGGACCTCTGTTGGTTAGTATAAAATTTCGAATCAAAACACCTTCAACTGTCTAAATTTCCAATTGTTATTTTATTTGAGCAACCAGTTTCAGCGCCACATTACACGAACTTCAAGCCCTCTGACTGATTTGTAGGAAGAACCCTACCTGTGGTCCAGTCAAAATAGGGGGCAGCATTCAGTGACTGACATCTGTAGACTTTTTAGATGTCGATCCTTCGACTATCACTTGCCGAATGTTAACAGACGACGAGGCAACAAGGTGATGGACGTCTACGTCTCGTCACAGGACGCGCAGGTCGGACGCTTGCTCTTTCTGTAAAGCAAGATAGTTGACGACATGTGGCAGATATAACGGTAGAGTACAGCAAGATAGTTGACGACATGTGGCAGATAGGACGATAGAGTACAATGCCGGTGCAAGCATAAGTGTTTCATATCACACCGTTCAGCGTACAATGCTGAACACGAGACTCCACAGCTTAGAACACCTACAGGCTCCCTTGCTGAAATAACATCGTCATTGCTGTGGGTACGGGATCATTGAGATTGGACCGTGATGCGAAGGACACGTATCACCTGGTCGTAAGAGTAATGTTTCTTGTTACATCATTTCGATAATCATTTCTGGATATATCACCATTCGAGGGAACGCTTCCTCGTAACATGCACCACGCCACGGACGTAGGTCGGTGGGGATATTCACTTGGGCCTTCATCGGATCTGTGGTAGTAATCGAAGGCACCACGGCAATTGTGGACTAAGTGAACGTCATTGCGGACACAGTGCATTCCTTCGTCTCAGATGTCCTTTCCCGGGAGCGATAGCAGTTTCAAGGGGCAACTTTCCGTGTCACAAGGCCAGACTCGGGTTACAATTTATTTGAGCTGCATGATAGTGAACTCAAGTTCTTCGGTTCGCCACCAAATTCGCCAGATCCGACCCCGATGGAACACATCTGGGACGCTATCGGGCACCAATTCCGCACCCACACGCCAACGGTCCGTTACATGCTGGAATAGTGTGACTGAGCGTAGTCATCTGGTACCACATATCTCCGGAAAATTTACCAAGGACCTTTATAATACACTTCACGGAGGCTCGCTGCTGAATTGCGCTCCAAAGATGGATCAATACGCTATTGAGCAAGTGGTGATACCGCTTTTGCTCATCAATGTTTATAGTTTTTCGTAACCAAAATTAACTAACACTGACGACGATGTTTAAGCCAAGAGATAGAAAGTAATATGAACTGCTCCCATTACTTGCGTAGTGAGTGGTTTGTTTTCTCTTCAATCTGATACCTGTTTCTACATCTACATCATACTCTGCAAGCCATCGTACGCAGCTTGGCGGAGGGTACCGTGTACCACTGCTAGTCATTTCGTTTCCCCTTCCACTCGCAAATAGAGCGAGGGGAAAGAGTAGAAGAAAGGGTTAGGGACAAGGAATGAGAGAGAACAAAGACTAATTGAATTCTGGAATAAATTTCAGCTATTAATAGTGAATACTCTGTCCAAGAATCACAAGAGGACGTGGTACATTTGTATAAGGCCGGGAAATACCGGAAGATTTCAATTAGATCACATCACGGTCAGGCAGGAATTCCGAAATCACATACTGGATTGTAAGGTAAGCCCAGGAGCAGATATAGACTAAGATCACAATGTAATAATGCTGCAGAGTAGGCTGAATTTTAAGAGAGCAATCAGGAAGAATCAATGCGCAAAGAAGTACTATGGAATGAAGAGATCCTCTTGAAGTTCTCCTAGGCTATAGATACTGCCACGATTAACAGCTCAGTAGGCAGTTCAGCTGAAGAGGAATGAACACATCCAAAAAGGGTAGTCACAGAAGATGGAAAAAAAGCTTAGGTAGAAGGAAGGTAATTAAGAAGAGACCATGGGTAGCACAAGAAATACTTGAGGTGATCGATGAAAGAAGGAAGTACAAAAATGTTCACGGAAATTCGAGAGTATAGAACTACGAGTCACATAGGAATGAAAAAAAAAAGTGTAGGGAAGCGCAAGTGAAACGGCTACCTGCAAAATGTGGAGAAATCAAGAAAGAAACGATTCTCACAGGGACTGACTCAGCATAAACATAAGTCAAAACAGCACCTGGCGAAATTAAAAGCAAGGGCGTTAACATTTGGAGTGGAATGGGAATTCCACTGTTGAATGGAGAGAAGAGATCTGGTATGTGGAAAGAGTACATCAGAGGTATATGGGGGTGAGGACTTGCCTGATGATGTGGTGAATGAAGAAATAGGAATCAACAGCGAAAATGATGTAAAATGTAATGTGTTCGAAGTTGTAGGAAAAATAGGGGTAATCTATAGGAAAGACGAGTAATATATAGTATGTACAAGAACCAAGAGGAAACGATAAGACCGGGAGACCAAGAACGAACTGCTATTAAAAAGGCTGTAAGGCAGGGTGTAGTCTTTCGCCTCTACTGTTCAATCTTTACATCGAAGAAACAATGACGGAAATATAAGAAAGGTTCAAGAGTGGGATTAAAATAGAAGGTGAAAGGGTATGGGTGATGATTCGCTGCTGGCATTGCCGTCCTCAGTGAAAGTAAAGAAGCATTACAGGATCTGTTCACTGGAGTTGCTCTATTGAGCACAGAGTATGGATTGAGGGTGAATCAAAGAAAGACGAAAGTAATGAGATGTAGCAGAAATGAGAGCAGCGAGAATCTGTCGGGACCTGAGAATGCTGTCTCGAACGACTACGCGGCATTGCCTTGTTCCCCACAATGATCACTGGACGCCTCATTCTCTTTAGGCACTATCTATTCTGCATGACCTTCTAACAACCCTAAATACGAGTAACCCTAATGCATTCTGTTGGTCGTTCCACCTGTCACGGAGAATTGCAGTTGTAAACATTTCCATACACACCGAGGTGTGTACGTGCACGAATCTATATTGGCATCGGATCACACCTTCTCGGCGTTCCATTTTTTTTTTTTTGTCTTCCAATGTATGTGTTGTTGTGGTCTTCAGTCCTGAGACTGGTTTGATGCAGCTCTCCACACTACTCTATCCTGTCCAAGCTTCTTCATCTCCCAGTACTTACTGCAACCTACATCCTTCTGAATCTACTTCGTGTATTCATCTCTTGGTCTCCCTCTACGATTTTTACCCTCCACGCAGCCCTCCAATGCTAAATTTGTGATCCCTTGATGCCTCAGAACATGTCCTACCAACCTGTCCCTTGTTCATGTCAAGTTGTGCCACAAACTCCTCTTCTCCCCAATTCTCTTCAATACCTCCTCATTAACGATGTGATATACCCATCTAATCTTCAGCATCCTTCTGCAGCACCACATTTCGAAAGCTTCTATTCTCTTCTTGTCCAAACTATTTATCGTCCATGTTTCAATTCCATACATGGCTACACTCTTACAAATACTTTCAGAAACGACTTCCTGACACTTAAATCTACACTCCATGTTAACAAATTTTTCTTCTTCAGAAACGCTTTCCTTGCCATTGCCAGTCTACATTTTATATCCTCTCTACTTCGACCATCATCAGTTATTTTGCTCCCCAAATAGGAAAACTCCTTTACTACTTTAAAGTGTCTCATTTCCTAATCTAATCCCCTAAGCATCACCCGACTTAATTCGACTACATTCCATTATCCTCGTTTTGCTTTTATTGATGTTCATCTTATATCCTCGTTTCAAGACACTGTCCATTCCGTTCAGCTGCTCTTCCAAGTCCTTTGCTGTCTCTGACAGAAATACAATGTCATCGGCGAACCTCAAAGTTTTTATTTCTTCTCCATGGATTTTAATACCTACTCCGAATTTTTCATTTGTTTCCTTTACTGCTTGCTCAATACAGAGATAGAATAACATCGGGGAGAGGCTACAACCCTGTCTCACTCCCTTCCCAACCACTGCTTCCCTTTCATGTCCCTCAACTCTTGTAACTGCCATCTGGTTTCTGTACAAACTGTAAATAGCTTTTCGCTCCTTGTATTGCCTCACGTGTTCCAACATTTCTACGGAATCCAAAATGATCTTCCCCGTGGTCGGCTTCTACCAGTTTTTCCATTCGTCTGTAAAGAATTCACGTTTTTATTTTGCAGCTGTGACTTATTAAACTGATAGATCGGTAATTTTCACATCTGTCAACACCTGCTTTCTTTGGGATTGGAATTATTATATTCTTCTTGAAGTCTGAGGTAATTTCGCCTGTCTCATACATCTTGCTCACCAGATGGTAGAGTTTTGTCAGGACTGGCTCTCCCAAAGCTGTCAGTAGTTCTAATGGAATGCTGTCTACTCCTGGGGCCTTGTTTCGGCTTAGGTCTTTCAGTGCTCTGTCAAAATCTTCACGCGGTATCGTACCTCCCATTTCATCTTTATCTACATCCTCTTCCATTTCCATAATATAACATCGCCCTTGTATAGACCCTCTATATACTCCTTCCACCTTTCAGCTTTCCCTTCTTTGCTTAGAATTGGGTTTCCATCTTGATATTCATACAAGTGGCTCTGTTTTCTCCAAAGGTATCTTTAATTTTCCTGTAGGCACTAGCTATCTTACCCCTAGTGAGGTAATCCTCTACATCCTTACATTTGCCCTCTAGCCATGCCTGCTTAGCCATTTTGCACTTCCTGTCAATCTCATTTTTGAGACGTTTGTATTCCTTTTTGCCTGCTTCATTTACTACATTTTTATATTTTCTCCTTTCATCAATTAAATTCAATATTTCTTCTGTTACCCAAGGATTTCTACTAGCTCTCGTCTTTTTACCTACTTGATCCTCTGCTGCCTTCACTACATCATTCCTCAGAGCTACCCATTGTTCTTCTACTGTATTTCTTTCACCCATTCCTATCAATTTTTCCCTTATGCTCTCCCTGAAACTCTCTACAACCTCTGGTTTAGTCAGTTTAACCAAGTCCCTTCTCCTTAAAGGTATGTAGGTGGTGTGTGTCATAGACTGAGGCGAGAGAAGTCATGTCTTACCTCCTAATATCGCGTCGGACCTCATTTTGCCCTTCTTAGTGCACCAACTCGCCGTTTCATGGACTCAAAAAGTCGTTTGAAATCCCCTGCAGAAGTATTGAGCCATGCTCTCTCTACAGCCGTCCATAATTGCGACAGTGTTGCCTGTGCAGGATATCGTGTATGAATTGGCCTCTCGATTGTAGCCCATAAATGTTTGATGGGGCTCATGTCGTGAGATCTCGGTGGCCCAATTATTCACTCTAATTGTCCACAACGTTCTTGAAACCAATCGCGAGCTATTGTGACTCGGTGACATGGCGCATTGTTATCTGTAAAAATCCCATGGTTGTTTGGGAATTTGAAGCCAATGAATAACTGCAAATGGTCTCCAAATAGCCGAACATAACAGTTTCCAGTAGATGATCGTTTCAGTTGGACAAGAGGACCCAGTCTGTTCCACGTTAACACAGCCCACACCATTATGGAGCCACAACGAACTTGCACAGTGCCTTGTTGACAACTTGAGTCCATTGCTTCGTGAGGTCTGCGCAACCCTCGAGCCCTGCCGTCGGCTCTTGTCAACTCAAATCAGGTCTCATCTCACCAGGCCACAGTTTTTCAGTCGTCTAGGGTCCAACTGATACGGTCACGAGGCCAAAAGAGGCGTTACAGGCGATATCACGCTGTTTGCAGAGGCACTCAAGTCGGTCGTCTTTGCTATAACCCATTAACGCCAAATTTCGCCCCATCGTAAGTCCCACATTGATTTCGGCAGCTATTTCACGCAGCGGCGATTGTCTTTTAGCACTGACAACTTTACGCAAACGACGCTACTCTCGGACGTTAAATGAAGGCCGTCAGCGTTGTCCGTGGTGAGAGATAATGCCCGGCACACTCTTGACACTGTGGATCTCAAAATATTAAATCCCATAACGATTTCCGAAATGGAATGTCCGACACGTCTGGCTCCAACTACCATTCCGCGTTCAAAGTCTGTTAATTTCCATCGATTTGCCATAATCAAGTGGAAGACATTTTTACATGAATCGCCGAAGCAGAAATGACGGCGCCACCACTGCACTGTCCTTTTATACCTTGTGTGCATGTATACGTGCATGTCGTTGTACCACGTCTCTTTTGTGAACTCACAAGGAGAGGCCACGACGTTTGGAACGCGGATTTACTGCAAACTTCGTACACTCGTAGTACTCCACGGGGACAACAAATTGTGTAAGCAGTAGTGCGTAGTTCTCAAGTGTTATTAAAAAAATCGCAAGATAATTTCGGTCGTCAAATATATACCTGTGAGTGCCATTTTTACCACGAAGCGCCGGCAGCCCTGTAATCGCTGGGTCGCTGGCTCGAGTCCCGCTCGTCAGTTTTTTTTTTTCTAACACAGTCATTTTCTTTACTGTACATATCACAATTTATGTAATGGGAAAAATACGTGTAATTGGATGGACTTTTATTATACACTCCTGGAAATTGAAATAAGAACACCGTGAATTCATTGTCCCAGGAAGGGGAAACTTTATTGACACATTCCTGGGGTCAGATACATCACATGATCACACTGACAGAACCACAGGCACATAGACACAGGCAACAGAGCATGCACAATGTCGGCACTAGTACAGTGTATATCCACCTTTCGCAGCAATGCAGGCTGCTATTCTCCCATGGAGACGATCGTAGAGATGCTGTATGTAGTGCTGTGGAACGGCTTGCCATGCCATTTCCACCTGGCGCCTCAGTTGGACCAGCGTTCGTGCTGGACGTGCAGACCGCGTGAGACGACGCTTCATCCAGTCCCAAACATGCTCAATGGGGGACAGATCCGGAGATCTTGCTGGCCAGGGTAGTTGACTTACACCTTCTAGAGCACGTTGGGTGGCACGGGATACATGCGGACGTGCATTGTCCTGTTGGAACAGCAAGTTCCCTTGCCGGTCTAGGAATGGTAGAACGATGGGTTCGATGACGGTTTGGATGTACCGTGCACTATTCAGTGTCCCCTCGACGATCACCAGTGGTGTACGGCCAGTGTAGCAGATCGCTCCCCACACCATGATGCCGGGTGTTGGCCCTGTGTGCCTCGGTCGTATGCAGTCCTGATTGTGGCGCTCACCTGCACGGCGCCAAACACGCATACGACCATCATTGGCACCAAGGCAGAAGCGACTCTCATCGCTGAAGACGACACGTCTCCATTCGTCCCTCCATTCACGCCTGTCGCGACACCACTGGAGGCGGGCTGCACGATGTTGGGGCGTGAGCGGAAGACGGCCTAACGGTGTGCGGGATCGTAGCCCAGCTTCATGGAGACGGTTGCGAATGGTCCTCGCCGATACCCCAGGAGCAACAGTGTCCCTAATTTGCTGGGAAGTGGCGGTGCGGTCCCCTACGGCACTGCGTAGGATCCTACGGTCTTGGCGTGCATCCGTGCGTCGCTACGGTCCGGTCCCAGGTCGACGGGCACGTGCACCTTCCGCCGACCACTGGCGACAACATCGATGTACTGTGGAGACCTCACGCCCCACGTGTTGAGCAATTCGGCGGTACGTCCACCCGGCCTCCCGCATGCCCACTATACGCCCTCGCTCAAAGTCCGTCAACTGCACATACGGTTCACGTCCACGCTGTCGCGGCATGCTACCAGTGTTAAAAGACTGCGATGGAGCTCCGTATGCCACGGCAAACTGGCTGACACTGACGGCGGCGGTGCACAAATGCTGCGCAGCTAGCGCCATTCGACGGCCAACACCGTGGTTCCTGGTGTGTCCGCTGTGCCGTGCGTGTGATCATTGCTTGTACAGCCCTCTCGCAGTGTCCGGAGCAAGTATGGTGGGTCTGACACACCGGTGTCAATGTGTTCTTTTTTCCATTTCCAGGAGTGTATAACATTCATAACTACCGACTATTAAACGGCCAAACGTATAAAGTGATACTGAAAATGTATGCTTCTCCGTCATTTGAGAAATCCCTTATAGCTGGAAGAAGCCCGAAACGACTTGTTACCTCCAAGTTTTGACCGGCACAGGCGGCTTTCGAAAGATGTACAATTAATCGTCGCGGAATGGTATATTTCGTAAAAACATGAAAAACAAAGTTAAACGGCACCAGCTGCATTGAATAAATGCTATGTTTCCGCACACGCAAGGTCTTTTGAGGTTTTCCGTGGAAAAACAAACCTCGTTAACATTTTCAAAAGCCTCTCGTTCTGCCGATAATTTGGAAGCAAACCATGCATAACGGGGCATTTAATTAAATAGCGGCGTTGATCAGTGGTCATGCAGTATGAAGTGTATTTTAATAGCGTCTTCAGGAGAAGCAATTTCTCGTTCTCTTTCGATTAAATACGAACAATTTTGAAGACACGGACAAGCATACATTTTCAGTATCACTTTATGCGTTTGGTTCTTCATAGTACGTACTTATGAATATTATATTATTTGTGATAATAAAAGTTTGTAGACTGTCAAATAACATTGTAAATTAAATAAAAGTTCATCTGATTACACGTATTTTTCCCATTACATAAATTGTAATATAAATAGTAAAGATAGTGAATGTGTTAGAAATAAAAAAAAACTTACGAGCGGGTCTCGATCCAGCGACCCAGCGATTAGAGGACTCGAACGCTAACCACTCGCCTACCGGCGCTTCCTGCTAACAAGGGAACCTCCCCATCGCACCCCCCTCAGATTTAGTTATAAGTTGGCACAGTGGATAGGCCTTGAAAAACTGAACACAGATCGATCGAGAAAACAGGAAGAAGTTGTGTGGAACTATGAAAAAATAAGCAAAATATACAAACCGAGTAGTCCATGTGCAAGATAGGCAATATCTAGGCAAATATGAACAGAGGAGCGCCGTCGTCCCGTGGTTTGCGTGAGCAGCTGCGGAACAAAAGGTCATTGGTTCAAGCCCTAACTCGAGTGAAAATTTTAATTTTTTATTTTCGGTTTACATGACAAACTCTTATGTTTTCATCACTTTTTTGGGAGTGACTATCACATCCACAAGAAAACCTAAATCGGGCAGGGTAGAAGAATCTTTTTACCCATTCGCGAAGTGTGTAAGTTAGGTTGGTCAACAACATATTCCTGTCGTGTGGCGCACATGCCGTCACCAGTGTCGTATAGAATATATCAGACGTGTTTTCCTGTGGAGGAATCGGTTGACCTATGACCTTGCGATCAAATGTTTTCGGTTCCCATTGGAGAGGCACGTCCTTTCGTTTACTAATCGCACAGTACTGCGGTGCGGTCGCAAAACACAGACACTAAACTCATTACAGGGGACAGAGACGTCAATGAACGAACGGACAGATCATAACTTTGCGAAAATAAAACTTTCACTCGAGAGAAGACTTGAACCCAGGACCTTTCGTTTCGTAGCTGCACACGCTACCCACGGGACCACGGCGCTCCTGAGTTCACACTATCCTTGATGTTGGCTATCTTGCGCATGGGATATTCAGTTTGTATATTTTGCTTATTTTTTCATAGTTCCACACAACTTCTTCCTGTTTTCTCGATTGATCTGTGTTCAGTTTTTCGAGGCCTATCCACTGTGCCATCTTATAACTAAATGTGAGGGTGGTGCGATGGGGAGGTTCCCTTGTAAGAATGGCCACGCACAGGTATATATTTGACGACCGAAATTGTCTTGCGATTTTCTCAATAACGCGTTTCAAACGTCGTGGCCTGCCCTTGTCAGTCTATTCTGAGTTGTTCTTCACTGAGTTTATTCCGATTTCTCTCTGAGAGTTACTTGCTGCATATCGTGGCGAGTGGGTAACGATTACAGACTGGAGAGACAAGTAGACTTTGGCTGGCTGTGCAAGCAGCGCCACCGCCTCGCCTCAGTATCGCTGACCACGGGGCGGCCTCCCCCCTGCGAACGGTTCCACGCGGCCAGCGTCCCACGGCCTTCGTCCCACGGCTCACGGCCCACGGCTGGCAGCTGGCTCATGACCTTTGTAGTCGTGCACGTGTCGCGGCCAGGTCATACGTGGGCAGCCACAACTCGGCCCGGGACGAGACGCGGTCACGGGGGCGCGCCTCCCGCGCCACCCACGCTGCCTGGTAAGTCACAATAACAACACCTTCCGCGAATAGCGTGATAAACGTGCCGAACTGGAAAAAAATTTGGTGACCTTTCCAATCTATAGGAAGGATTCACAGAACTGCCAGCTCATTGTGAATAGCTGTACAAATATACTGAGTGTTTAAAAAAGTATCACATACTCCTACACAAAGTAGTACTGACGAAAATTGGAAGAAGGTCCAGAAACGAATCCGTATTTGTGTATGGACCCTTTTACTTGCGACGACTTAAGTGCAGCATTTACAGATCAGGAAGGATTCACAAGAATAAATTAACACAATATGCAAATGTGGGCAGATGCAAATCATTGAACAATTGTGGAGGTGAGGCATCAATGTAGGTGTAAAAATTGTCGGTTGTGGACCCATAGGACATAGCGTGATAAACGTGCCGAACTGGAAAAACTTGCTGACCTTGCCAATCTATAGAAAGGATACATAGAACTGCCAGCTCATGGTGAATACCTGTACAAATATGTTGAGTGTTTAAAAAAGTATCACATATTCCTACACGAGGTAGTACTGAGGGAATCTGGAAGAAAGTCCAGAAACAAATACGTATCGGTGTATGGACCCTTTTACCTGCGACGACTAAAGTGCAGCATTTACAGATGTGCTGACGGAAAAAGTTCGCAACCCTACAAATAATAAATGTAGAGAATAATGAAGTTTTGGGACCACAGTTGTCTGGGAAATATATTTAAGCGGTTAATATTGCAAGACCACAGGTTAATGGAAGGGCGTGGTATGACATTGAAAATTTGAAATGCTGGTACATTAACAACCGGTGTAACCGCCAAAAGTTGAATGCATGGAACGTGCATTGTTGCGTTGTACAGGTGCCAGAGGTCAGTTTCTGGGATGGACTTCCATGCATGTTGCACTTCATTATCAATACAGGGGCCATTAATGCTGTTTGTGGATGACGTTGCGGTTGTCATCCGATGACACCCCACAAATGCTCTATTGGAGACAGATCTGGTCATCACGCAGGTCGAAGTAACATGTCGACGCTCTGTAGAGCTTATTGGGTTGCAACAGTGGTATGTGGCGAGCGTTATTCTCTTGGAAGACAGCCCTGGAATGCTGTACATGAGAGGCAGCACAACAGGTCGAATCACCAGACTGATGCGGAAATTTGTGAGGGTGCTAGGGATGATCACAAGAGTGGTCCTACTGTCGTACGAAATCGCACCCAGACCATAAGACCAGGTGTAAATCCAGTATATCTAGCATGCAGACGGTTGGTTGCAAGTTGAAACTTCCCCCTTGTATGTAAAGAATGACAACGCTGGAAAAACTCTTACGTTATTTGATCTTCAAACAGCTGAGCAAAACTGAACGTACTCAGACAGTTCTCTCTTTACTTATTCTGATCATCACTAAAATGACACACAATATTTCTTGCGCAACGCAGTCTGACTTTCAAAAATCCCTACAAAAGAATGGCCCTGACTGACAATAACCTATACCTTTCATGAATCACTTACCTCACATAAATCTTCGTTACTCCAACTACTGCGATAAAGCCAGCTACATAAAAGATTCTAACTACTGAAGGCACAAGCGACTGATATGCATGGTTAGTAAATGAAAGATTTTGATAGAGAACAAACAATGTATTTACCTTAATAGAGTTCAAAAGTCATAATACATATATCATTTCATGAAATCCATCTTACAAATTTCCTGTTTCTGACGGACACACGTCCAGATCGTCCGCTCATGGTAACGTCTCAAAACTCCTGCATCTCTCTCCCCACATCCACCACTGCTGGCGGCTCACCTCCAACTGCCCAACGCTACACGCTGTTCACATCCAACTGCCCAACGCTACAGTAGCGAATAATCCAACCATGAGTCCAACCAGCCACAGACTGTACACAGCACTTTTCATACAGAGCGCTACGTGGCGTTACCAACATAAAAACCTAAACAGCCTACATACAAGGTATTCAGCTGGCCTCCTTCTAACCAAGACACGGCAGTCACTGGCACCGAGGCAGAAACAGCTGTCATCAAAAAACACAACAGATCTCCACACTGCCCTCCGATGAGCTCTCGCTTGACACCACTGAAGTCGGAAATGGAAATGGAAATGCCGTGTGGCTAGGGCCACCCGTCGGGTAGGCCGTTCGCCTGGTGCGTCAAGTTGACGCCACTTCGGCGACTTGCGCGTCGATGGAGATGAAATGATGATGATAAGGACAACACAACGCCCAGTCCCTGAGCGGAGAAAATCTCCGACCCAGCCGGGGATAGAACCCGGGCCGTTAGGTATGACATTCCGCCGTGCTGACTACTCAGCTACCAGGGCGGACTAAGTCGCTAATGACGGTGGTTTAGAGTCGGTGGGATGCACGCTATAGGGCGTCTGGCTCGGCATTCCCGCGACCACCTCTGACAGCAATCATGTACGGTGGCCACATTCCTGCCAAGTGTTTCTGCAGTATTGCAGAAGGAACAACCAGCTTTTCGTAGCCGCATTACACAATCTCGTTCAAACTCAGTGAGGCGTTGTTAATGGCGTCTGTGTAACCTTAAAGGCGGTTTTGAATAACATCAATTCACCAAGTCGTATCTCAAAGGAAACTAACGCTCACGACCGTTGCAGTGTGTATTTAAAACAAACCTGATTCGCATTCTCACAGGAGCGATACAACCGCTACTGTTAAGCGACTGGCGCGAAATTTGAAAGACATCATGTTTCGGATATAGCAACGCTCCCACCAACTTTCGTTTCCCTTCCACAACTCTTTCTTGGTGTTGCGATGTGTTTTGCGTCGTTGTTCTTTACCAAACAAATTAGCAAGTGCTGTGTATGACCGATTTCTGCGACTAGAATACCAAAGCTCGGAGAACGTTAGCCTTGAAGGAGGAGAACCGTGGTTTATTCACGTTGGGGAATCACCTCATTTTCTACGGGTCGTGCAACAGTACCTCACGGCAACTTGGCATGGCCTATGGATTTGTCGATGTCCGATAGCTCGAACTCCCCGTTCACCTGTCTTGAATCCGTTAAATTCTCGATATGTAACCATTTGAAGTCATTGGTGTATACCCAAACTATCGACAACGTTCAGACGTTGCAGGATCATATGTCCAATGCATGTACCACGATCCGAATGGAGCCAGGTGCATTTGATAGAGCACATGGTTCACTGCGAAGAATGGCTGATAGATGAGTCAGCGTGCGTGGTAACCACATGCAGCGGTGCCTATACAGTCTGCTTCCAGATAACAGAGAGTTGGGAATGAGAGGATCACCTCTGGGTATTGGTTTTCTTCAAGTAGCATTAGAGTAACTTGTCCTCCTGTAGGAATGTATATCACTCTATTTTGAAACACACTTTATACCGTGCTCGCGTTTGTTAACTTTTCTGGAGACCGAACAACTACGTAGGGATTGAACAAGGTAACACTGTGTTAAGGCCTCGGACTCGAATTCTGAAGGACGGCGATTTAAATCTCCGTTTAGGCCATCCAGATTTGTGTTTTTCGTGAATTTCCTGTTTCGTTTAAGGCGATTGCCGGAACCGTTCCTTTAAAACCACACGGTCGAGTTTCATCCCCATACTTACTCAGTGTAGGCTTATGTTCCGGCTGTAATGACCTGCTCGTCGATGGGACGTTGAACCCTACAATTCTTTTCATCGTCCTTCCGACGTAGGAATAAACGTGCATAGGCTTCCACGACCAGTGGTAGTCGTATTGGGTATTGCGCTACATCACTTTGAAACAGAGGCAAAACAACAAAACTGACTTCCCGACTGTCTTTGTTGCTACGTTGTGTTGAGTCTCCCCAACGTGAATAATTGCAAGAACATTGGAACCGTAGGTTTTATAGTTGGTTATAATTTCTATTTCAAAATGACACGGCCTAGTACCCAAACACTTTTCATTCAAGAAACCACGGAATACTCCAACGCAGACCGTGTGAAACACAGCTTGCACTGTTTATTCATCAGATCCAGAAGATAATATCTAAGGGCATGTTGATATTGCGTTTCTTCACTTCAAGAATTTCTTCGACACATTTTTTTGTGGGGTCTGCTCCTGAAAACTGAAAGGTTGGCCGAATGAAAGAAGTGAGTAGGAGCAGGAAAAAGTAGCACACGTCGGTACTGCAAGAAAGTAAAAGTGGTTTACTGGTGCATGAATATATACAGAGCATACATAAGTTTGTAATGATGAGCAAGCCTTAAACCTGTCGTAAGTAGAGCAAAGTATATGAAGCGAAGTGTCCCGGCCGTCTGCTCTTGATCAAATGGGCAAAATCTGCAGCGCAGTTCTTACATCTTCACAGCGCCAGCCAGAGGGCGCTGTCGTCGGTGTCTGTGCCGTAGTGCCAACCCAGCAGAGCGCACCTACGTAGTGGCATCCTAGCTATCGATACCACACATTTTACATCTTAAATGTTTGGGGCGTCCTCTAGTGGAGTGACAGATTCTCATGGCTGGGATTCACATACATGTAGTAATTCTTGAAAGATATTATATTCGCCATTGACTGTAGAAGTTTTTGTTTTCCCAATTGCAGCTCTGGTCTTAAAGCCATTATTAAGCCGTGTAGTTCTAGGCGCTTCAGTCTGGAATCGCGGTGCTGATACGGTCGCAGGTATAAATCCTGCCTCGGGCATGGGTGTGTGTGATGTCCTTAGGTTGGTTAGGTTTAAGTAGCGCTAAGTCTAGGGGACTGATGACCTCAGATGTTATGTTCCATAGTGCTTAGAGCCATTTGAACCAAGCCGTGTAGTGCAGACGACGCTCCTTTAGCACATGTCAAACATTAAAGTCCTTCGAGGCGTACACATGTCATCGAATATCACACATACAGCTAGGAGGATTTTGGTGTTTGACATGTGCTGAAGGGCAGGCGTCTATAGTGCTCCACTTGATAATGATCTTAAGACCGGAAGATAAAATATTTCTGCAATCAATGGCGAATATGATGTCTTTTATAGAGTATCTAGTAGGGTGTTAGTTGGGTGACGCATTAACACATAGTTCCCAGAGACGATTATGCACCATTTTTAGCATGAAGGAGACAAACCCTGTCTTTACGGTATAAGAATTCAGTGGAAAATAGTCCGCGACATTAAACACTATAATGGTGCAAAAGGAAGTCGCTAAGATTTCTCGTAACTTCGCACTTCATTGGCGGTTATGTAAAAGAGAGGTTTGGTAGATTATATAATGGGCGTGAACAGCGTCAGATGTGGAGCGATCACTGTGAACGACAGGGAGTCGCCGCATAGCCGCGTTAACAGCACCTGAAGGAATTTGAAATAGTCATTTTGGGTCTCTACGAGGGGCATTTGAAAAGTCCATGCAAAAATAAAAACTACTTACGTGTTTGGGGTTAACCTTTTTTATATTTCGACATAGTCTCCTTTTAGACTTATACACTTCGTCCAACGCTGTTCTAATTTGTTGATCCCTTCCGAATAATAGGATTTGTCCATGTCTGCAAAATAGCTATTAGTTGCTGCAATCACCTCCTCGTTTGAATAAAATCTTTGTCCCGCCAGTCATTTCTTCTAATTGGCGAACAAATCGTAGTCCGAGGGAGCCAAGTCTGGAGAATAGGGGGAGGGGGGGGGGGGGGAAGTGAAACGAGTTGAAAATTTTCTTGTAGCTCAGTTTTCAAACGGTCCAATAACGATGAATGTTATGCACTTGTAATAGTTTTACTCTTTTCCAGATAGTCGATGAGGATTATCCCTTTCGAATCCCAAAAGATAGCCGCCATAACCTTTGGGGCCGAACGAATGGTCTTCGCCTTTTTTGGTGCAGATTCTCCCTTGGTAACCCATTGTTTAGATTGTTGTTTGGCCACAGGAGTATAGTAATGTATCCATGTTTCATCCACAGTGACGAAACGACGCTTAAAATCCTGCGGATTCTTCCTGAACAGCTGCAAACCATCCTTGCAACACTTCACACGATTCCGTTTTTGGTCAAGCGTGAGCAATCGCGGAACCCATCTTGCGGGTAGCTTTCTCATGTCCGAATATTTATGCAAAATATTATGTACCCGTTCACTGAAAATGCCCACAGCACTAGCAATCACATGCTCCTTAACTCTTCTGTCATCCTTCACCATATCATGGATTTTATCAATGATTTCTGGAGTCGTAACCTCCACAGGGCGTCCAGAAAGTTCAGCAGCACTTGTGCCCATATCGCCACTCCGAAAATTTTGCAACCACTTATAAACTGTTCTAATCGAAGGTGCAGAGTCACAGTAATGTCTATCAAGCTTCTCTTTAGTCTCCTGAGGCGTTTTGCCTTTCATAAAGTAATGCTTAATCACCACACGAAATTCCTTTTCGTCCATTTTTTTGGCAATCACTCGACTTCCTTGATTCACATGAATGTCAAGCACAAAGAAATTGACCAAAATGTCTGAAACTTGGTGTGCGTTCTTTCCAAAGATGCTACTAACTAAACATGACCTCGATACGCGCCGGTGGTGCCATCTCTCGGATTTCGCACGGACTTTTCAAACACCCCTCATATTTGATCAGGTGACCAAATCGTGCAGTATACAGTTTTATGGGGCATTCGAATGTGACAGAGATCCAATTTTGGACAGCATGGCAAGGTGAGGGTAGCCATGCTTCTCGTCAAGGTTCCAACCGACCACGTCTGACCACCACGCCGGAGTGCTGTCGCATGGCGGTAGCAGGCATCGCGGGCCAGGACAGCACACGAGACGCTTCTGGAGTAGTGGTTATTCTCGTGCTTTACTGTCCCTATTCAAACATATCGAGAAAATTAATATCGCATTAATTGGGACAGATCTATCGAATGGTCCCGTAATATTCCACTTTAATAATAATTTTGCTTGTAACGGGAAACAAACCCACGCTTTACGTCGATGCTGTGCGTCGCATGAAAGAGGTGATGAGCTGTATTTGTTTCGGCTGAGTCAGGTTCCACATTGCAGAAACTAAATTGCAAATTTCTGTCGAAACATCTTAGGAAGGACAACCTGTATACTTTCCTTACCGCGTGACGTGCCTGCGACGCCACTAGGCAACTTTCAGACACCTGGTGGACATTGGTATTAGTGTTTTGTCTCACTAGAGTATGAAGCGCGTAAGGCCGGCTTGTCTCTAGACTGCTGTATATCCTGCTGGATGAGTAGCGGAGACGAAGAGTCGGTGTTAGCGCTTGTTAACTTATCCGGTTCACTGGCGAGTAACGTAAAGTTTCCGATAGAGTGCTGCCGCCTATTAGCTCAAGTGCCTTCGTAGACGACGAGCAAACTGGGGACTTTCTGTAGGAAACAGATGGCGCTGTTACCTGGCGGCTAAATCAAAGTTTTCGACTGGTGCACTTCTTCCTGTTAGCTTCAGTACTGTCATGGGACGCGGTCTGAAAACCGATGATGCAGTCATTTGACGAAAGACAAAGAACGTACTTTGACACTCTGTGTTCCAGTGTCCTTCGCATCTCATACGGCGAATCAGACATGTTGAAGTTTATAGAGATTCGCGAATATTTACTGCAAACGTGCATTATTTGGGAATATTATTACATTTTCAAACGCAGAATATGCTAAAAATGGTCGACTTCTATGAGCAGGGTATGTGGCTGTGTGGCAGAATGCTCACCTACCACGTGTGCAACGAGGATTAATTACCCAGCCCTAGCAAATTTTTGAACGAAGTTACATGTTCCATACCGTATTCCTGAACCGTAAAATACGTAAGTATGAATAAGAATTTAATTTGTGATATTTTAAACTTACACAGTCTTTTATAAAAGATATTTTACAAAAGACATTTGCAACAAAAAAAGTAGATATTTGTGTGAGATATGTAATTAGAAATAAAAAGAGGTACATTTTTCACATAAGAATCAGTTAAATATCTGTTAATTAGTGATTATTTGATACGTTTTATATTTTAATAACGTAGTAATTCGAACTATAAAAAATTAAATAATAATGAAGGAAACGAGATTCCAACCAGCGGCTAATATTCTCGAGTGCTACTGACTATTTTCCCATCTGTACCTATTTTAACCTTCACAGAATTGCTAGTAGAACATACTCCTCTGTTTAAAAATTTGTATCAGCCGGGAATCGAACCTAAAACTCCCTCTTGGCAGCTGAGTATTCTAACACACTCACACCTCGCACCTTGCTTTAACATATTAACGACGGTCGGAAAACTTCAGAGTTTTCTCAAGTATTTTTGAGAGTTGCCTCGAACCATTCTGTAAGAATAATATTTCAGTTCAGAACTTCTTGTACCATAAACAAAAAATTACAAAAATGCGGTTGGCGTCTAAACCCCTTGTAAGACGTAATACTGCAGACGGGAGCTCACCATTACCTTCCATTGTATGATGGTAACTGTTGTTGTTGTTGTTGTGGTCTTCAGTCCTGAGACTGGTTTGATGCAGCTCTCCATGCTACTCTATCCTGTGCAAGCTTCTTCATCTCCCCGTACCTACTGCAACCTACATCCTTCTGAATCTGCTTAGTGTATTCATCTCTTGGTCTCCCTCTACGATTTGTACCCTCCACGCTGCCCTCCAATACTAAATTGGTGATCCCTTGATGCCTCAGAACATGTCCTACCAACCGATCCCTTCTTCTGGTCAAGTTGTGCCACAAACTTCTCTTCTCCCCAATCCTATTCAATACTTCCCCATTAGTTATGTGATCTACCCATCTAATCTTCAGCATTCTTCTGTAGCACCACATTTCGAAAGCTTCTATTCTCTTCTTGTCCAAACTATTTATCGTCCATGTTTCACTTCCATACATGGCTACACTCCATACGAATACTTTCAGAAATGACTTCCTGACACTTAAATCAATACTGGATGTTAACAAATTTCTCTTCTTCAGAAACGCTTTCCTTGCCATTGCCAGCCTACATTTTATATCCTCTCTACTTCGACCATCATCAGTTATTTTGCTCCCCAAATAGCAAAACTCCTTTACTACTTTAAGTGCCTCATTTCCTAACCTAATTCCCTCAGCATCACCCGACTTAATTCGACTACATTCCATTATCCTTGTTTTGCTTTTGTTGATGTTCATCTTATATCCTCCTTTCAAGACACTGTCCATTCCATTCAACTGCTCTTCCAAGTCCTTTGCTGTCTCTGACAGAATTACAATGTCATCGGCGAACCTCAAAGTTTTTATTTCTTCTCCATGAATTTTAATATCTACTCCGAATTTTTCTTTTGTTTCCTTTACTGCTTGCTCAATATACAGATTGAACAACATCGGGGAGAGGCTACAACCCTGTCTTACTCCCTTCCCAACCACTGCTTCCCTTTCATGTCCCTCGACTCTTATAACTGCCATCTGGTTTCTGTACAAATTGTAAATAGCCTTTCGCTCCCTGTATTTTACCCCTGCCACCTTTAGAATTTGAAAGAGAGTATTCCAGTCAACATTGTGATGGTAACTATCACAATGGTATCACAGCAAGTACATCTCAGTGACGTAATCTCACTGTGGAAACAGAAGCAGCCTTTCCCATGCAAAAGCTCCAAACCAACAAGTAAATGCCACTCAGCTACCGAGGGTCCATACGTGAGTACACATCACTTCGCCAGCTCCAAACAGGACATCCTGTCTGTCATACAAGGCTACACTCGCCTCTGTCCTAGACGCTCCTGGCTGACTGCTTCAGATTTACCACCTAAGGAGCCCTTCTCTCTCTCTCTCTCTCTCTCTCTCTCTCTCTCTCTCTTGCGTTTGCGCGGCGTCTCCAGACCGTCCATCCAGAAACAGCATGCTGTTGCGGGCTGATAAAGAAATCCAAGTCAAAGCATCGCCGCCAGCTCCCGAAATATAGCGATGCAAACGTATCGAATCCCATAAACAAACATAGTTCCGGAAAATACTGGTTTCCCTGGTATTACATATGCGCAAATGCAGCCATGCGAATGTTACTAATGGCTACGTTTATTTCGAAACTCCGCAACGCATGTGATGGGTAAATTACAAAGTGATAAACTGTTCTCGTTAGATTCTGTCATCATTTGAGATATGTGAGTACAGTAAACAGAGTCTTTACTTACGAACCTGTGGAGTGGAAATGGACCGCAACGTTTCCTTTGTTGAAAAAAATAGTTGGAATACTGTCGTAACCTGCATTAGAGAAGTAGCCAGTATTTATTGGTATTGACTAGTTTCGGACATTGTGTCCATTTTCAAACCATCCGTATTCGTAAGTGGTTGACTAACAGTCAAGCATGCGTGTTTGGATCAGCCACAGCAAACAAAGTAATTGCAATGAAGACTGTTCAACGTACAATAGGCAAGTTAACAGAATATCCATGTACCGGAGGCCGTGGGTCCCTCATATCAAAAGTATCCCTGAGCGGTCTCAGAAAGTTTATCAGTGACGTTTACCCGGTACATAGCCCGCCCAGTTAGCCGTGCGGTCTAAGGCACGGCTTTCCGCATTGGGAAGGAGCGACTGGTTCCCGGCACGAATCCGCCTGGACTTGTGTCGAGGTTCGGTGAGCCGGCCAGTCTGTGGATGGTTTTAGTCGGTTTTCCATCTGTCTCGGCGAATGAGGGATGGTTCCCCTTATTCCACCTCAGCTACACTATGTCGGCGATTGCTGCGCAAACAAGTTCTCCACGTACGCGTATACCACGATTACTCCACCACGCACACACAGGGGTTATACTCGTCTGGTGTGAGACGTCCTTGGGGGGTTCCACCGGGGGCCGAATCGCACAATAACCCTGAAAATGTGATTCGGTGAGGGGTGGCGGAGGGGTGAAGTGGACTGCGGTAGTCGTCGTGGGGTTGTGGACCACTGCGGCTGGGACGGAGCCTCACAGTCGTTTCTAGGCCCCGGTTAACATACAATACAATACAATACCCATAATTAAAGCTCCAGTTTCACAACGCTTTAGAAACACTGCTCGAAATGACGTCAAATTTGAACAGCAAGGGAAAACGTCATGAAAAAAAAATTGACGAAAATTTGATCAACAGATGGAACTTTAAGCTTTAGAAAATGCCACCAACAGAGGCGCAGCACACCACTGTTTCTCAATTTGCGTTCGAGACGCCGAACATAGTTGCCTCCATAAAAGATCGCGCATTGCTGGTAAAGCTCTTACATGAACGATGACTGTGTGCCAGTAGCGCTGCAGAAATTCCGGACACTCGCAGGTGTGAAAAAGGAATTGGTCTGATGTCTGCGAAGAGTCTGGACAAACCCATTTCAAATACTAGAAGACAGGTTCCTTCGAAGTGGAATGTGGCAGGGGAAGAAAAGCAGTTGGCCGAACATCTGCGAAAGATGTGACCACAGCATTGCAGGAGGGCTCGAACGGTGGTTTGGAAACATGCAGTGTAGAGGGAATTGCCCGAACGTTGGACATGGCTGCGAGCACGGTGCATAAAATACTACGAAACATCCTGCATTGTTATCCGTAGAAAACCACCCACGTTCAGATGTTGCTACCTGCCGACCTGCCAGCAAGAAAAATGTTCGCTCTGGAAGTTCTTGCTCTCATGGAAGAGGACAACGAGTGGCTATGGAACATTCTCTGGACGGACGAACCTCATTTCTATTTTCAAGGACATATCAGCACACAGAATTGAAGAATATGGCCAACCAAAATTGCACACTCACATCAACTGGTACCAGTTCACTCTGCAAAGATGACTGTGTGGTGCGAGTTGACGGCATCATTTACCGTATGGCCGTATTATTATTATTACTTGTAATGCAGTGTGTACAGTCGCTTGTAAAGGCTATGAGAGTCTTTTTCGCACAAACGTCATTCCAACCCTCCAAAAAAATGGATGAGCAAATAGAGTGAAAGAGGGCGCTTCTCCATATTTTGCGCAATTAATGCAGCAGCTGCTGCAGAGGCATTTCGGAAATGCTAGAATTATCAGCAGTCATTTCCCTACAGCCCGGCCCCCCAAAATAACCTAATCTTAATCCGTGTGACTCCTAACTGTGGGGCTATCTGAAAGACGTTATGTTCGGTACTCTAACCACAAACACTGCTGAAGGGCAGAGGAACGCATTCTGAACGTGACCCCCGAGACACTTCGACCTGCTGTGGAACATGCAGTTTCTCGATTTCAATTTGTGGCAGAAAACGGTGGAAAGAATACTGAACATGTCTTGCGCCAGTTTCAGACAGTTTCAGGGAATACTAACATCGCTTCATCACCCGATATCCACATGTTTTAGTATGTGACTGCTTTCAGTGGGGACATACGAAGAGTTTGGTGTACCAGTGTACTAAACTAGACGAAGAACGGCAGCGCAGCCCGTTGCAAACATCCAAAATGGCACATTGTGCCGCACTATGCGAAACTTGAGGTAACGACGTACAGTATGTGTGTGGCAAAATGGATAGCATTTGACTCATGTAAATTTCAAAACTTATAGCTAATGAAATTTTCAGTCCAACGTATTTTCTACGTGACAAAGTTTTCTAACGCTGCGTCATTGTTTTTAACGGTATTCCAAATCTTCCCATTTCTCTGAGTCGTACAGTACGTGAACTGAGCGATGTATTTCGTATATGTGGGATGGTATTATGAAGTAAAAATAGAAGTTAAATTAGCGTTTTCTGATGTTCTTCTAGGAGAATCAATGGTACACCATAGGGAATTTTATGCTCGCCCAACAGTAAAGTTCTTCACCAAAGACGGAAATGTTCTGTTAATAATGTATTAACCGTCTTAATATTTGAATGAAGTAGGGTAGGATCAAAGTTAGAATAAAATCAGTGGCATTGGGAAATATACCCAAGTTATATTACTTTTTGCTGCCTGCAAAATAAATTGTTGAATAGGTTCGAGAACGAATTTTCACTGTGCAGCGAGGTGTGCGCAGGTACGAATCTTCCTGGGACATCAAAACTGAGTGTGTGACCAGGACTCGACCCTGAGACGTTTGACTTTAGTGGTCATGTGTTCTACCAACTAATCTGATCGAAAACAACTCTAAGAGTTGTCCTCATAGCTTTACTTCCTTGCCCGCGAGAAGTGAAGGTCCTAGTTTCGAGTCCTGATCTGGCACACAATCTGCCGCCGGGAAGTTTCGTACCATCGCACACTCAGCTGCAGAGTGAAAATTCGTTCTGGAAACAATCCGCAATATGCTATCTTCCAGGAGCGCTAGTCCTGTAAGTTTCGCAGAGCTTCTGCGAATTCTGTAAAGTGGGAGACGGGGTACTGGAGGAAGTAAAGCTGTGAGGAAGACTCGTGAGTCGTGCTCTGTAGTTCATTTGGTAGGGCGCTTGCCTGCGGAAAGCAAATATCCCAGGTTCGACTGTCGGTCAGCTACGCAGTTTTAAGTGTCCTGTCGAACTGTTAATAATTTATATGTCTTACCGGTTGGCCGCAGTGGTCTGGCGGTTAGAGCACTAGACCCTATCTTGAAGGTCCCAGGTCCAATCACCGAAAGGAGTAGAAACTTTCCTCGTTCCAGTCCCTTCAGGACTGCCCGATGTCCACTCAGCCTGCTACCAAATGAGCACTGGGGATATTTCTCGGGTATAAAGGTGGCCGGTTGCACTGGGACCGTCACTCTCCACCTCCTCGTCCTGTGGCGAAGAAAAGCTCCACTCAACCTGCAATCAGACCAATTGCTCCGTTAACGGTCTAGTGCCACAGATTTTCCCCGGAAAAATATTTAAAAAAACTTGTTTTGCTTGCTGGGTGTCGGTGGTTAAGAAATTTATGGAATCGTACTGATCGCTGAACTTATGATTAACAGTGTATATGATGTAAGGAAATGTATCTCAGATAAGAGAGACGTGTCACCCCATGTACGGTATTAGTAGGGTGACCATATGCAGACGTACTAAAAAGAGGACAAACAGCTTCAAAAAGGAGGACACAGTTCGAAAAAATTAGGTATGACATACGTTCCTTAACTTTTAATGGTACCTCTCTGAAGATCCAACTTTCTGTATAAGTTTAGGCTTGCTCAGCAGATAATTGTAAAAGATACACAGGAAAATTCTTTTATATTATACTGGTTCATTCTTTTATATTATACTGGTTCATCAAACACGTTTAACAGAGTCAACGTTCAGCCTATTCCAGTCATCAGTCCGCAGTGTCGCAGTGAGCGAAATGCTTGTTCAGCATATGCGTTGTGCCCTGATACAGAAAAAGTATTCGGCAAGTTTTAACAATTCTGAATGACAGTCAACAGACTTACTTTTACAAAAATACTTGGCTCATTTTTAGCTGCGAGATAATCCACTAAATTGAGTATCATTACCATTTTGTTTCAGAAATTGCCTAAAATTACTAAATTCGTCAAAACATTTTACACCTTCAATAACAAAAGCTTTACATTTATTTTGTAAACACAAAAAAGGCTTTTTTAACATCATTTTAGTTAGAATCTTTTTTAATAGAAATCCAGTTGAAACAGGAGAAGTCGTCAAACGTACAGAACCTGCCTTTTAAATGTTCGTGGCGACATATGCTTCCTCCATAAAAAGTTTAACTTCTTTATCAAAGCCTTCTTCTGTTGCAATTTGCAGCATCTGTTTAACCTTTAGGCAAATGAATGTTTTATTTAATCGGTTCTCAAGCACCTTATATACAGTCACATCAAGCACAGAATTGCCATCTCTGTTTACTTGCAGAATATTTGAACTGAACACACACATCAATGAATGCAAGTACCAAGGTATGCTTCATTTAACCTATTCTCAAAAAAATTTTTTAAAAAGAAACCCTTTGGCTTGGTTTCAGACAGAAATTAAAATTTTAGAGCAGGATACATTTCCAGTAGCCTTTCAATGCCTGGGAAAATAGGCAACAACCTAGTTTTCACATGCTATTCCTTTCTAACAGCGTAAGTAGAAAAAGGAATAATGATCGCCACAATGTCGGATATTTTGCAGAACTCACTCGGTTACAATAAACAGCATATCACACTCGGACATGAGTACTGAGTACATGACATGTAACCTACACTGCTACACCAATAAGATATGCAGATGATAAACGGGTATTCATTGGATAAATATATTATACTAGAACTGACATGTGCTTACATTTTCACGCAATTTGGGTGCATAGATCCTGAGAAATCAGTACCCAGAACAACCACCTCTAGCCGTAATAACGGCCTTGATACGCCTGGACATTGAGTCAAACAGAGCTTGGATGGCGTGTACAGGTACAGCTGCCCATGCAGATTCAACACGATACCACAGTTCATCAAGAGTAGTGACTGGCGTATTGTGACGAGCCAGTTGCTCGGCCACCATTGATCAGACGTTTTCAATTGGTGAGATATCTGGAGAATGTGCTGGCCAGGGCAGCAGTCGAACATTTTCTGTATCCAGAAAGGCCCGTACAGGACCTGCAACATGCGGGCGTGCATTATCCTGATGAAATGTGGGATTTCGCAGGGATCGAATGAAGGGTAGAGCCACAGGTCGTAACACATCTGAAATGTAACGTCCACTGTTCAAAGTTCCGTCAACGCGAACAAGAGGTGACCGAGACGTGTAACCTATGGCAACCCATACCATCGCGCCGGGTGATACGCCAGTATGGCGATGACGAATACACGCTTCGAATGTGCGTTCACCGCGATGTCGCCAAATACGGATGCGACCATCATGATGGTGTAAACAGAACCTGGATTCATCCGAAAAATTGACGTTTTGCCATTGGTGCACCCAGGTTCGTCGTTGAGTACACCGTCGCAGACGCTCCTGTCTGTGGTGCAGCGTTAAGGGTAACCGCAGCCATGGTCTCCGAACTAATAGTCCATGCTGCTGCAAACGTCGTCGAAATGTTCGTGCAGATTGTTGTTGTCTTGCAAACGTCCCCATCTGTTGACTCAGGAATCGAGACGTGGCTGCACGATCTGTTACAGCCATGCAGATAAGATGCCTGTCATCTCGACTGCTAGTGATACGAGGCCGTTGGGATCCAGTACGGCGTACAGTATTGCCCTCCTCAACCCACCGATTCAGTATTCTGCTAACAGTCATTGGATCTCGACCAACACGAGCAGCAGTTTCGCGATACGGTAAACCACAATCGCGGTAGGCTACAATCCGACCTTTATCAAAGTCGGAAACGTGATGGTACGCATTTCTCCTCCTTACACGAGGCATCACAACAACGTTTCACCAGGCAACGCCGGTCAACTGCTGTTTGTGTATGAGAAATCGGTTGGAAACTTTCCTCATGTCAGCACGTTGTAGGTGTTGCCACCGGCGCCAACCTTGTGTGAATGCTCTGAGAAGCTAATCATTTGCATGTCACAGCATCTTCTTCCTGTCGGTTAAATTTCGCGTCTGTAGCACGTCATCTTCGTGGTGTAGGAATTTTAATGGCCAGTAGTGTATAATGCCAAGCCAAGAGAGCATGAATACTGAACTGAAAGTACGGAACGGAAATTTTAAATAATAGATATTTGCACTTGCTTATGGATCTAATCGTAATCAGTAGTGGAAAATCGATAAAATCGACGATCCTGCTGCCATCTGTAGATAACGTATTTCAGAAAAGAGCAATAGAACGGGGGTGGTTGCAAATATATTTATTTTTACGGTCAACTTTGCGAGAAAGGAGGACAATGTAAAAATCCGCCCGGACCCCGGACGGAGAGGTAAAAAGAGGACATGGCCTGATTTATCCGTAAGTCTTGTCACCCTAGGTGCTAGAGAAAGCGGCACCACCGCAGTACGAAGCAGACTGTCTGTGTGAAGATTTATTGCTCCCTTGTCAACCGCAGGAAGACGCAAACGGGGACTGAAATGGTGCGGAACCTCGGCCTCCGGGAAAGAACCGCCTCGTGACGGGTGGCACTCAGCGGGCCGGCGCTGTCGTGCCCTTCGGCGAGTTCGCCAGGCGACGTCAGCCGCTGGCAGCCGCGCTGGGTAGCCGCTCAAGGGGGACGGCCCCGGTGGAACGCTGCACCGGTCTACAAGCCTTACACGTGGAACGAGGCGAAGCATTTCCATATCGGTTTCATTAATAATTTGACTGTATGTATCATACTTAAGCTGACATGAAGGAAATTCGGTACGGAAAACGTTGTTGATATCATAAAATACGTCAGTTGATCGATGAAAGAAGGAAGTACAAAAATGTTCATTGAAAGTCAGGAACGCAGAAGTATAAGTCGCTTAGGGACGAAATAAATAGGAAGTGCAGGGAATACAAGACGAAATGGCTGCATGGTAAACGCGATGAAGTCGAAAAGGAAATGTCTAAATTTCCTTTACTTTACGTCTATGGTTACAAATTTTTTGTGTAGTGCCGCTGGCAAGATGACTTTTGCATATGCTGTTATTTATATATGCTTGACGATGCTGGTGCTAATTTTGTGTTTAACATTTGACGTTGCCGCTATGGCTCCAATACTCCACCGGCAACAGAATGAGTTTTTCACTCTGCAGCAGAGTGTGCGCTGATATGAAACTTCCTGGCAGATTAAAACTGTGTGCCGGACCGAGACTCGAACTCGGGACCTTTCCCTTTCGCGGGCAAGTGCTCTACCAACTGAGCTACCCAAGCACGACTCACACGTTATCCTCACAGCTTCACTTCCGCCAGTACCTCGTCTCCTACCTTCCAAACTTTACAGAAGCTGTGACTGCGAAAGGCAAAGGTGCCGAGCTCGAGTCTCGGTCAAGCACACAGTTTTAATCAGCCAGGAAGTTTCATATCAGCGCATACTCCGCTGCAGAGTAAAAATCTCGTTCTGGAAACATCCCCCAGGCTGTGGCTAAGCCATTTCTCCGCAATATCGTTTCTTTCAGGAGTGCTAGTTCTGCTGCCCGCATCTCGTGGTCGTGCGGTAGCGTTCTCGCTTCACACGCCCGGGTTCCCGGGTTCGATTCCCGCCGGGGTCAGGGATTTTCTCTGCCTCGTGATGACTGGGTGTTGTGTGATGTCCTTAGGTTAGTTAGGTTTAAGTAGTTCTACGTTCTAGGGGACTGATGACCGTAGATGTTAAGTCCCATAGTGCTCGGAGCCATTTGAACCATTTTGATAGTTCTGCAAGGTTCGCAGGAGAGCTTCTGTTAAGTTTGGAAGGTAGGAGACGAGGTACTGGCAGAAGTAAAGCTGTGAGGACGGAGCGTGAGTCGTGCTTCGGTAGCTCAGATGGTAGAGCACTTGCCCGCGAAAGCAAGGGTCCCGAGTTCGAGTCTCGGTCCGGTACACACTTTTAATCTGCCGGGAAGTTTCATATCAGCGCACACTCCACTGCAGAGTGAAAATCTCATTCTACATCGGAAGATGGTCATTATAGACCGAAACCGGTAATCTAATTACAAAAAAAATCTGTGACCATAAACGTAAAGTAAAGGAAATTTATTCTATATTCACGTCACTGTTTTATTCGCGACAGTGTCGCAGCTTGTGAAGGAAATGACTGTCGGAAAGACTGACTCAGCAAATGGGAAGGACCAAACGACCCTCGATGAAATGAAAAGCGAGAGAGGTAACATTAAGAGAACAAGGGGAACTCCAGCGTTCAATGCAGAGGAGAGAGCGGATAGGTGGAAAGAGTACATTGAAGGCCTTTATGTGGGGGAAGAACTATCTGATGTGATAGACGAAGAAGCAGGAGTCGATTTAGATGAGACAGGGGATCCAATATTTGAATCAGAATTTAAGAGACCTTTGGAGGAGTTAAGATCAAATAAGATACCACGGATAGATAACATTCCATCAGAATTTCTAAAAATCATTCGAGGAAGTGGCAACAAAATGGTTGAAATGGCTCTGAGCACTATGGGACTCAACTGCTGTGGTCATCAGTCCCCTAGAACTTAGAACGACTTAAACCTAACCAACCTAAGGACATCACACACACCCATGCATGAGGCAGGATTCGAACCTGCGACTGTAGCAGCAGCGCGGCTCCGGACTGGAGCGCCTAGAACCGCACGGCCACCGCGGCCGGCAAGTGGCAACAAAAGTGCTATTCACGTTGGTGTGCAGAACGTATGAGTCAGGCGACATACCATCCGACTTTCGCAAACAAATTATCCACACAGTTCCGAAGACTGCTAGAGCTGACAAGTACGAGAATTATCACACAATCAAGCTCAACAGCTCACGCATCCAAGTAGCTGACAAGAATAATAAACAGAAAAATAGAAAAGAAAATTGAAGATGTGTTAGATGACGATCAGTTTGGCTTTAGGAAAGGCAGAGGCACCAGAGGGGAAATTTTGACGTTGCGGCTGTGAGGTAACGGGCGAGTCGTGGCGCCCTGAAAATACTCCAAGTTGGGAGTTGGCGTGGCCGCACGGGCCGCTCGGCAAACCGGGGCTCGTTTAGCAACCGCGTGATGCCGCACAATAGCTGGACCACGTGGTTGATAGCCGACTGCATGGCTGGGAATTCCTTGGTGACGCTGTGTCGACGAAAGAGACTTGTACGCCGGGAATGCCAAAGACGGCAGACTTTGTGAAACCTTAATGGCAGACATTTCACAGTTCATATACACTCCTGGAAATGGAAAAAAGAACACATTGACACCGGTGTGTCAGACCCACCATACTTGCTCCGGACACTGCGAGAGGGCTGTACAAGCAATGATCACACGCACGGCACAGCGGACACACCAGGAACCGCGGTGTTGGCCGTCGAATGGCGCTAGCTGCGCAGCATTTGTGCACCGCCGCCGTCAGTGTCAGCCAGTTTGCCGTGGCATACGGAGCTCCATCGCAGTCTTTAACACTGGTAGCATGCCGCGACAGCGTGGACGTGAACCGTATGTGCAGTTGACGGACTTTGAGCGAGGGCGTATAGTGGGCATGCGGGAGGCCGGGTGGACGTACCGCCGAATTGCTCAACACGTGGGGCGTGAGGTCTCCACAGTACACCGATGTTGTCGCCAGTGGTCGGCGGAAGGTGCACGTGCCCGTCGACCTGGAACCGGACCGCAGCGACGCACGGATGCACGCCAAGACCGTAGGATCCTACGCAGTGCCGTAGGGGACAGCACCGCCACTTCCCAGCAAATTAGGGACACTGTTGCTCCTGGGGTATCGGCGAGGACCATTCGCAACCGTCTCCATGAAGCTGGGCTACGGTCCCGCACACCGTTAGGCCGTCTTCCGCTCACGCCCCAACATCGTGCAGCCCGCCTCCAGTGGTGTCGCGACAGGCGTGAATGGAGGGACGAATGGAGACGTGTCGTCTTCAGCGATAAGAGTCGCTTCTGCCTTGGTGCCAATGATGGTCGTATGCGTGTTTGGCGCCGTGCAGGTGAGCGCCACAATCAGGACTGCATACGACCGAGGCACACAGGGCCAACACCCGGCATCATGGTGTGGGGAGCGATCTCCTACACTGGCCGTACACCACTGGTGATCGTCGAGGGGACACTGAATAGTGCACGGTACATCCAAACCGTCATCGAACCCATCGTTCTACCATTCCTAGACCGGCAAGGGAACTTGCTGTTCCAACAGGACAATGCACGTCCGCATGTATCCCGTGCCACCCAACGTGCTCTAGAAGGTGTAAGTCAACTACCCTGGCCAGCAAGATCTCCGGATCTGTCCCCCATTGAGCATGTTTGGGACTGGATCATGTGATGTATCTGACCCCAGGAATGTGTCAATAAAGTTTCCCCTTCCTGGGACAATGAATTCACGGTGTTCTTTTTTCAATTTCCAGGAGTGTACTCTAAGTTCGGAGTTGGCGTGGCCGCACGGGCCGCTCGGCAAACCGGGACTCGTTTAGCAACCGCGTGATGCCGCACAATAGCTGGACCACGTGGTTGATAGCCGACTGCATGGCTGGGAATTCCTTGGTGACGCTGTGTCGATGAAACAGACTTGTACGCCGGGAATGCCAAAGACGGAAGACTTTGTGAAACCTTAATGGCAGACATTTCACAGTTCATATAGAAATTAATAATAGCCAGAGGAATCATGATAACTTAAAATGAAAAATATGCGTTACCTTTATTTGCATGACGGTTCTGATGGTGTAATCAGATTTTCAGTATCTTTATTACTTGAAACTTTAGTATTTGATGATAAATTAGACAAGTAACACCCAGGAACGAATTTCCAAAATATAAACTGTTCATCCGATTTTGTCGATCGACATTCCTTTAGAATGCTATTAGTGTAAATCTAAATTGGTATAAATTACAGGCATCTAACTTGAATAGTACATGAGGTATTGGAGGTCAAAAGTGGCCGATTACTATCGATCGCGTCAGGCCGTAAGTACTCCACAGTTACACGAATCAACGGTAGTACCATGCTTATAAATATATTTATTCGTCTGTGTCTTTGTTTATATCCGATATATACTATTCATGAAGAAATTGGTCAATTATTTACTGTGTCTTACAAAGCACAGAGACATTAGGCTACTGGCTTACTTCTGTTCTATTCCTTTGATATATGTTTATTTTATTTGTTTATGTATTTAATAATGTGTGTTATTTACTTTCAAGTTATTTAAATGTAAATCCTGTATTTCGAAGGTGATTCATTATGTTTGTGAGTTAGTGTTGGCTTGGAGACAGGGGGGGGGGGGGGGGGGGGGGGGGGGAGCGCTCTAGCCAATCACAGCAATCGTTCCAAGAAGGACACGTGGAGAGACTGTATGGAGGTTGGGGAGGGGCATCGTTTCAGGAGAGAACACGAGGCAGTTCTGAAGAGTGCGGTACGAGGGAGAGAAGCATCGGGTCGACGGGACACGGGGGAGTGCTGGACGCGAAGGCGTGACGGACGATCGCAGGAGATATTTCGTAGTGCCGACTTGTACACTTGTGAGATTTCCGTGGCTTCTGCAGTGAAGACATAGTATGCGTTTAGAAGTGAATATCTCGCGAGCTATGTTGTTGTTAATAATTAATTACGTGAAGTAGGAATCTATTGTTTCCCTGTTATTCAACTTATATTTTACTTAATTGCTGGGCCATCGACACCAGTAAGTGTTTTACAGTAATAAAGGGCATTATTAAAGGTACTTCTGCTAACGTACTCATCATTTATAGTTGTTAAAATAGTACCTGCAGAATTTATTTAGTTGCAATCTTTCATGTATAAATGTCTATGTTACGTTAAATTTCGCATTTGCCGAGTGATAGCAACCTTCGACTATGTGATTCATGTGTATATTCATATTGTATACTGTAGACTCAGGAGTATTTGGCTTGTAATGCGGAAACTACATATCCCAGCCCTAGACAACGAAACCAGCCAAAACCTTTTAATGTTTCAACTCTGACTCTGAGTTTACGTAGATGAGGACCACACCACATCACATCATTTTTTATTATTTGAATGCCTACAGGGCTGATAGTGGAAGCAAGACTAAAGAAAAATCAAGACACGTTCGTAGGATTCGTCGACCAGGAAAAAGCGTTCGACAATGTAAAATAGTACTAGATGTTCGAAATTTTCAGTAAAATAGGGGTAAGGGAGAGGGGGAGACGGATAATATACAATACGTACAAGAGGCAAGAGGGAATAATAAGAGTGGACAACCAAGAAGGAAGTGCTCGGATTAAAAAGAATGTAAGACAGGCATGTAGTGCTTCCCGCTAGTGTTGAATCTGTACATCGAAGAAGCAATGTTTGAAATAACAGATACGTTCAGAAGTGGAATTAAAATTCAAGGTGAAATATATCAATGATACGATGCGCTGATGACAATGTTACCCCGAATGAAAGTGAAGAAGAATTATGTGACATTCTGAATGGAATCAACAATGTAACGAGTACAGAATGTGGATTGAGAGTAAATCGAAGAAAGACTGAAGTAATGAGAAGTAGCAGAAATGAGAACAGTCATAAACTTAACATCGGATTGATGGTCACGAAGTAGATGAAGTTCAAGAAGTGTGCTACCTGGGCAACGAAATAACCAATGAGTAAGGAGGACATCACTGGCAAAAAGAGCATTCTTGTCCAAGAGAAGTCTACTAGTATCAAACAAAGGCCTTAATTTGAGGAAGAAATTTCTGAGAATGTGCGTCTGGAGCACAGGATTGTATGGTAGTAAAACATGGACTGTGGGAAAACCATAACAGAAGAGAATCGAAGCATTTGAGATGTGGTACTACAGGCGAATCTTGAAAGCTAAGTGGACTGCTGAAGTAAAGAATAAGGAGGTTCTGCACAGTACCAGAGAGGAAAGGAATGTATGGAAAACACTGACAGGGAGAAGGAACAGGATGAAGAAGTCGTGGCGGGCAGCGTCAAACGTCAGAAGACTGATGACACAAGAAAGAAAAAAAAATTGTGACTGGCAGTAGGGTGCCCTATGTAATGTGCATGGCTCTCATTTAACTCGGTGACGGTTTTTAATGGATTATGAATGTCTGGGGCGCGTGGGAATGTGCAGAGTATTGGACTCGTGAATGAATGACAGGAAACGCTTCCGCGAGAAGATCAGTGACCAGTGGTTGGGACAGCAGCCGGATGGCGTTAGACTCCGGGAAGTGCGGACTGGCTATAACTCCCAAGGGGCGGCAAGCACTGTCCTCCCACAAAGACTGCTGGCAGCAAAATTCATGGCACAGGCGACACGTCGCCGCGTGCAGGTATCGGGTGCGCTATCCCATCTCTTCTGACTTCTGTTAAGGGTCAATAGATGCCACTCGTAAAAGGCGCAGGCTGTTGGTAGCAAACCCAAGCCTCGCAGAGGTCCTCTGAAATTTATCGAATCCTGTTGTGAGGCTATGGACATTCGCGGGAGAAAGTGCAGGTCATGTAATGAAGTGTGACTTCAGATGTTAACTTTGAAACGAGTGCCTTTTGGTGGTAGGGGGCAGTGTTGATGTTGTCATCGGAGACAAGCTATTTTTGGCGGGATTCTCTATATGAGGGATTTCTTATGGCTGGACTGCAGTGGTTCATGATTTTGCGATTGACGACTGGTCCATTTTGGGGGCAAGAAATATACAGGGCGTGAGTGAGCGTCACATGAGAAGTACTTGACGCTAGGACGTGAAGGTGTCCGCATCGGAGAAGCTCTTGCGGGCAGGATGCGAAAGTGTCCGAATAGATTTGGCGTAGCAGCGCGGTAGAAGGTGCCACATCTTGGAGACCTACTCAGGTGCTGACGCTTCGTCTTTTCGAAGGGGACTGCACGCCTGCACTGTGCAACTCGGTGCATCACAGATTGTAAGATTCTCTCATGTTTTCGGCTATTACAAATAATTCACCTTTACTGTACTGGGACAAACATCTATGATTGTACTGCATGAGTAGTGAATAACATCCTTCACTCTTTGTTTAGTTTTATCTGCGGTTCACTTGCTAGTCTGTCAGTTGTGCAGCGCTGATGCATTCTTGTTTGAGGCATAGTAGCAAACAGCTGAGTTTTCAGAGAGAGAGATTTGTTATTTGTGAATCTGGGAGAAACTATTTGGAATACTTTATTACGGACATAAAAACTCATTTGCAATACTTTCTTGTTCTTTATATTGATGGACAAAATTTTGGGGGTATTTTAAAGTTATGTTTGTAATTTTTGTCATGAGATAATTTTGTAATTGTTAGAGTCTTCTAATGTTGTGCGGTCTTTCTCAATGTTTGGTCTTTCTCAAAATTACCAGAGGTCGATTGCTCAAGAACGATGTTCCTTAGAGTAAAATCCACTTCCATGACTCATACTGAAGTTGTTAAGATTTTTGTCGTGTATGCGTTGCACATTGTGTCTGACAAAGAAATGTAAAGTAGATCATTTATCTTTAGCTGCTGCATCTGCTGATCCGTCTTTTCTTTCGAGAACGTCAGTTCTCCAGACACAACAACCAATATGCCGAGCAAGAAGTAAGTCACTTTTATTCCAGGGCAGATCTCACCTTGCATTCTTGAGCAAACAGTGTGTAGTCGGGACTGTCACGTGTCGTGCTTGCAAGCAGATCAATTTTCATTGCTCAGTATTGGTAATTTCAAAGAGTTATTTTCTTCCAGATAGAGCAGTAATTTATTTTTGTGGATATTACAAGTCGAATTTTGCACTTCATATCACGCAACGCTAATAATATACTTCGGAACTGAGTTTTAATTATATAAATGTCACTGAGCACACAATTTGTTCCCTTTTGCATTTAATTAGGTTCATTTTCCTTATTTCAGTTTTTTTTTATTTCATGAAGTTTAAAATTTTATTTCACGACACTATTCACATGCACAACACAGGCCAACCAAACGTCAGTTTTGCTCAGCAGTAGAATACGGTATCTAAAGTTCACGTTACGTGTGGAGAAACTTTTTAAATCAATGTACTCAGTTTTCTCACATACAGACCATATTTTATAGAAAACTTACAAGTCGTACCACTGGTGAGCATAACTGACAGCACCGACGAAGCAGTTGAATTGATTTCACACTTGCAGAATCCTGGACGATCTCTCCTCTCTTTTGCACTGGTAATGTATGTGCGGGCTTCTGGATTTTAGTCACAAACTTCCAGTCACTGTTCTGATCAAGCATTACGGGATTTAACAGTTGTACGTTAACAATGAACGTCGACAGAGAGTGAGTTCTTAGGAGGAATAACGATAGAGGAACGACACTGCTTTCCTTTCAATCTTTATATAAATTTGGATAGAGCTAATTATTACAGGTTTTGATTATTCATTAATATGTTTATGTCATAATTGTGTTGATGAATAACATAAGCTTAATAATTGTTTGTCTTCGACCCTTTCACACACATTAAGGCTTCTGATCTGTACTCTGGAAGATATTAGTAATAGCTCAAAATCATCTCCAACATATTACTCTAGATAGATAGCAGTAGTCAGGGTGAGATATTTCTTTCGCAAATTTCCTACTTTAAGCTATGCCTAGAGTCGTAAGCATTTAAAGGTTAGTTCTTAAGCAGGTGAACTGCCCAGAATTAATTTTGGAGTTTTAGGGGAAATTCATCACGGCTGGCCATTTGACGACAGAAGGCAAACTGCAGATTCAAAGCAGATTTAAAATTTTATTCAAAGTAGATTTAAAATTTTATTCTTGACATTACAAATTTTTATAACAAAAACTGCTATAAGACAAAGTACAAGTAAAAACACAACATGTGATACAAGGAAAGAAATTAAAAGCCCACTGATGGTGCTGGAACTTCAGCAAAATATGTGTGGGAACAGACTGTGTGTTTGCCGAAGGTGGAACCCACTCAAAAAATATTATTTATTTTCAAACAGAGACACAAGAGTTTATTTCAGCCTCAAGATGATAGTCTCAGCCGTATTACGTATGTGACTGTATTCACTCTTCGCTTAAGTTTTTGACTTAGTCATAGGTCGACTAATAAGGTGACCTCGACTGCTCGTCATCACCGATTTCGTCCACATTTATGATATTGTATGGCTAGAAACGAAAGAGAGAAGTGGGAGCCCCATATGGCCAAGCGTTCAGAAAAAGGAGGGCTGGGCGAGGCAGGAGCCATTTACGTTAGCGAAGAGGAAAGAGTACAGAACAACTATTCGAAGTATGTTTGTTAAATTACCTTTGAGGAACAAACAAAAGCACAACTGATGGCGGAGTTCTTGAAGATGAAGAAGGGCTACCATTGAGCAGTATTACAGTTTGTCTCCTCAAATACACTCCTCTAGTGCAACCCTGCGATGTCCGACAGAATAGACACCTCGCAGAATCCGCAGACACTATGGTAGGTGGCACTCGATGGGAGAGTGGATCGGCCGTGAGGCGTGCCGACATAGTCCGCGCAGTTGCGGTAACGCTGTGCCCAGGATGACGTATTGGTTACCGCGTCTGCTAGTATGCATGTGATCTCTGGTTTGAATCCCGGTCCGGTACACATTTTCACTCGTCGCCGCTGATTCCGCGTAATGCCCAAATGCAGCTGACAGCAGTTATCCCTACCTTTCCTTTCCTTCCTTATCCCCTCCACCTTCAATTTACGTATAATGTCTACTTTTGTCGTCAGGTAAATAATTTGAACAAAAAATTCAAAACTGCTCTTATGCCATCGTAAGAGGAGAAAACATTTCCATACTGAGAACACTAAGTCAAAAGTCATTCCACTGTACATTACCAGCTATCCTCACCAGTACTGGACGATATAATACGTCTCACGTTGTTTGCTGCCAAAGTGTATCATCAGAGAGAAACTTTCATGAATCTAAACCAAGTTTGTGTTTGTACAGAAACTACCATGTAATACTAAAAGTGCGGCGGTTATAATGTGTGCAAGACATCCTGATAGGTGAAAGACACACAAATAACGACTGGTTCCCCTGTCTTTACAATGAATGTTATCCCAGCACGTGTAAATCGCCAAATGCCAGATCATAGAAATATCTAATTTTGAATACGAAGGCCTCGTATGATACATCTTACAATCCCTTCCAGGAAATATATTTGCGATCCCAAATTTTACTTTGCCATTCCTTTTCGCATCTTTTACGGAATTACCAATAAATAAAACATAATGAGCATTATTTCGGATCATTTGCAGAGTAACTACAAACTGAAGATAAAAAAAATAAAAAAAACATTCCGCGGGTGGATTCGATCCAACGACCCTCTGGTTACCATTCGGGATTCTTGTCTCTGCGCTAACTGCTGCCTGACACTGTGCCAACATAAACTGCTCATGCCTTGCCCGACCCGCGCCAAAAACACCATATTTTCTAAACGCTTTACAGTTTCTAGCTCCCATTCATATCACTTTCATTTCTGACCACGTCCTGAATGAATGTGGACGAAATCTATGAAAATGAGTAGAACCGGTCCCTACATAAGAGAACCTAAGTGTGATCATTATTCGGTATATTAAGATTTTTTGTATCAAAACTAGTTCTTCTCTTGCATTACATTCAAAATCTCCTATTTTTCCATCCGAGTTCTCATCATGTGAAAATTCTAGCTTTAGTCTTCTGCGTTTTAGCCTCTGCTAAATGATCCGACATCTATTTGCTGGCATCTTGAAATCGCTCGCAGGACGTAGTGAAAACTGTTATGTTGTTAGTTTAGGATTCATCAACGATGCGACGCCGTTCCTCCCATAGCCATCCACAGTTAACAGTAATCAGAGTGTTAAAAATGGGAATTCAATCCACTCTCTCAGCTAGTGTCAAGAGTAAAGGAATCTTTGAAGTTTTGTCTTCAATGAAGTGACGTCTGAAGGGGCACTCCTAAAGAAGTGAAATAGGGTGCGGTGGAAAAAAGACTAAGTGTAATTAAAAACAGATTGAAAGAGGGGTGACCAGGACGGGACACGGAGGTACATTCGAGTGCTCCCTGCGCCCACACCAATTCCAACCACTTCGATCCCGCATCGAATGCAGAAAGTTGGAAGTGCAATAAGAAGCACTTTCTCGTCCTCCAGGGTTAGAGGAAAAGATCACGGACGACCTTGTTTCTGTGTGTGTGTTAGGGGGGGGGGGGGGGAGGGAGGGGGGCTGGACGGGACAGAAAGAATTCCTTTAGAATGTGTGATATTGTCCGTAAGGCCCAGGAACCAGAACGTGGAGGTGATTCATCACATAAAATAAAATGACGAGTTAATCTGGAATGACCTATGCAGACGGGAAGATAGATTGCTTCTGAGAGAAACTGAAGAAGGGACGTTGCGTAGCCGAATCTCCTTGATGGCGAGGTTTCTGTTAGGAGGGGGGAGGGGGGGGGGCAGAAGTTGTTCCATCTCTGAATCAGTAGAGATTTTATCTGCCGACGCAAACCCACAGCTAGGATGTTAAAAGCAAATTTTTGGGCGAATAACTGCTTATCTAATCAGGATGTCCACTCTCCAACACCCCCACATCACTTTGCACCCAGAAAAAGTGAGCCGCTCATATGATTAAGGTCAGGGAGAAGGTTGTGAATAACAGAATATCAGCGATTATTGGCCTGGAGGCTACTCATTACGCGGCCGCGGAGGGTGGGGGGGGGGGGGGGGGAAATCAGTTAATAAAAGGTGTGGCACTGTTAATGGCTATCAACTAGACAGTTCCTGGCAACGGATGTTGTTCCGGACAGGCGGAATATGTTAAAGTATTGTATTCATGGTCGGTCAGTGGCAATAACAGTAGCAAGCTGATACTACAGAAGAACTGAGAGGAACTAACTCATCATGGAGGTGATAATCTTTAGGTCCTTCAAATAGATCAGTCCTAATTCATCGTCTGTGTAACAACCAAAGAGAAGGGAACAATAACACAAAAAAGGAAAAGAAAAACTTTCCCCAGAACAGGCCATGAAAGATCGCGGCACCGACCGGCCGCCGTTTCATCCTCAGTCCACAGGCGTCACTTGATTCGGCTATGGAGGGGTATGTGGTCAGCACACTGCTCTCCCTGCTGTTTGTCAGTTTACAAGACTGGAGCCGTTACTTCTCAATCAAGAAGTAGCTCGAAACTTCTTGGCAGATTAAAACTGTGTGCCGGACCGAGACTCGAACTCGGGACCTTTGCCTATCGCGGGCAAGTGCTCTACCAACTGAGCTACCCAAGCACGACTCACGTCCCGTCTTCACAGCTTTACTTCTGCCAGTACCTCGCCTCCTCTTCAAGAAGTAGCTTCTCAGTTTGCCTCAAAATGGCTGAGTGCAACGAGAGCGAATTCTAGAGGAGTGGCGGGGGAGGGGGGGGGGGATGGACGGCGAGGGAATAGGTAGAGGAGGGCCCGTAGAAGGGCTAACACCCCCTATATGAAAGAAAAGCTTGATAAGCCTCTACTTCTAGAGAAATTTCAAAGCATGTACATAGGGACACAGAATTGTGTGATAGTCAATCGCAGGTTGTGGAAAGAAAAGATTCGTAGCGTTTGAGATGTGGTGCTTGCGGGCTTTCAAATAATAATGAATTGATGAGTGGTGTGGCCCTCCACTATTTACCCTCAGAGTTTAAATATTAAAAGTTTTGGCTGGTTTCGTTGTCTAGGGGCTGGGATACGTAGTTGCCGCATTACAAGCCAAATACTGCTGAGTCTGTACTATACGATATCAATATACACGTGAATCGAATGATCAAAGGTTCCTACCACTCGGCAATTGTGAATATAATGTAGGGATTTATAAATGGAGGATTGCAATTAAATAAAATCTGCGGGTACTATCTTAACGACTTCAAATGATGAGTACAATAGTAGAAGTACTTTTGGGAATGTGTTATATTTCTGCAAAACACTTATTGGTGTCGATGGTCCAGCAGTTAAATAAAATACAAGTTGAATAACAGGAAAACAATAGATTCTTACTTCACGTAATTAATTATGAACAACAACATAGTTCGTGAGATGTTCAAATGTGTGCGAAATCTTTTGGGACTTAACTGCTAAGGTCATCAGTCCCTAAGATCACACACTACGTAACCTAAATTATCCTAAGGGCAAACACACACATCCGTGCCCGAGGGAGGACTCGGACCTCCGCCAGGACCAGCCGCACAGTCCATGACTGTAGCGCCCTAGACCGCTCGGCTAATCCCGCGCTGCTGTTCGTGAGATATTCACTTCTAAACACGTACTACGTCTTCACTACAGAAGCCACAGAAATCACACAAGTACACAAGTCGGCACTACGAAATGTTTCTATCTCCGCGACCACGCGCAAACTGCTCCATTCCAAGTCTTTCCTGCGACTCTGCGTCCCACGTGCCGTTGCGCCCAGCACTTCCCGTGTCCTGCGCCGTACTCCCCCTAACGCCGCACTGTTCTGAACTCCCCGCCATTCACTTCAGTAGTCGCCTCCCTTAGTAACAAGCGCTGTGATTGGCGACAGCGCTCGCGCCATGTCTTCAAGCCAACGCACACTCGCAAACATTTTTAAACATATTAGAAATACTGGATTTACATTTAAATAACTTGAAATTAAATAAATTTTTCTACGGCTTGACCATAAACACGCTCTGACACACATTATTAAATAAATAAACAAACAAATTAAATAGACATATATCAAAGGAATAACAAGAAAAAGTAGGCCAGTAGCCTAACGTCTCTGTGCTTTCTAAAACACAATAAATAATTGACCACTTTCTTCATGAATAGCGTATATCACATATAAACAAAGACATAGATGAATCAATATATTTATAATCATGCTGCTACCGTTTTTTCGTGTAACTGTGCAGTACTTACGGCCTGACGCGATCGGTAGTAATCGGCCACTTTGACCTCCAACAACTCATGTACTATTCAAGTTACATGCCTAATTCATACCAATTTAGGTTTACACTAATAGCTTTCCAAAGACACGTTGATTGACGAAATCGGATGAAGCATTCAGATTTTGGAAATTCGTTGCTCGATGTTACTTGTGTAATTTATCTTCAGATACTAAACTTTAAACTAATAAAGATATTGGAAATCTGATTACACCATCAGAATCGTCGTGCAAACAATGGTACTGTACATTTTTCTTTTTGAGATGTCATTATTCACCTGACTACTATTAATTTCTATATGAACTGTGAAATGTCTGCCATGATGATTTCACAAAGTCCACCATCTTTGGCACTCTCGGCATGTCTCCTTCATCGACACAGCGTCAGTACGGAATTCCCAGCCACGTGGCAGCACCACGCACTGGGGCTACCCCTTATGCTCAGCTAACGTTCGGCTCCACGTGGTTGCTGCCTGGCCGCGACCCACCGAGAGGCCCCAGCGCGGCCAAGCCAACTCCGAACTTGGAATATTTCCAGGGCGACACAACTCGCCTGTTACCTCACATGCTATAGAGGGAAGATGAAAATATGGAGGGCTGATAAGAAATGAAGAGTTACTCGGCAGAACAGGAGAAGGAAAGGAAGTACGGAAAACACTGATGAGAAGAAGGGACTTGAGGGAGCTGTAAAGGGTGAAAACTGTAGGGGAATACGCAGATACACAGATTTTAATTCATCTATCAAATAATTGAGGAAGTGTGTTGCAAGCGCTACTCTGAGATTAAGATACTGGGCTGGCACAGGAGAGCAATTCGTGGCTAGTTGTACCAAATCAGTCAGAACACTGATGGTTGAAATGACAATCACCAATCTTCGAAATAGCTGCTGAAGAACGGGCGTCACTCTTCCCCCGACTTTGGTGGGAAATAACGAATTCTGTAATACGAACTATAAGCACAGTGAGCGATCTAACGTAATAAGAAATTCCAAAGCTAGGAGGACTCATATCAGAGGGAAAGGAACATTTTACAAGTACTACAATATTACTTAGTACACTACTGGCCATTAAAATTGCTACACCACGAAGACGACGTGCTACAGACGCGAAATTTAACCGACAGGAAGAAGATGCTGTCATATGCAAATGAATAGCTTTTCAGAGCATTCACAAAAGGTTGGCGCCGGTGGCGACACCTACAACGTGCTCACATGAGGAAAGTTTCCAACCGATTTCTCATACACAAACAGCAGTAGACTGGCGTTGCTTGGTGAACTTTGTTGTGATGCCTCGTGTAAGGAGTAGAAATGCGTTCCATCACGTTTCCGACTTTGATAAAAGTTGGATTGTAGCATATCACAATTGCGGTTTATCGTATCGTGACATTGCTGCTCGCGTTGGTCGAGATCCAATGACTGTTAGCAGAATATGGAATCGGTGGATTCAGGAGGGTAATACGGAACGCCGTGCTGGATCCCAACGGACTCGTAACAGTAGCAGTCGAGATTACAGGCATCTTATCCGCATGGCTGTAACGGATCGTGCAGCCACGTCTCGATCCCTGAGTCAACAGATGGGAACGTTTGTAAGACAACAACCATCTGCACGAACAGTTCGATGTCGTTTGCAGCAGCATGGACTATCAGATCGGAGACCATGGCTGCGGTTACCCTTGACGCTGTGTCACAGACAGGAGCGCCTGCGATGGTGTACTCAACGACGAACCTGGGTGCACCAATGGCAAAACGTCATTTTTTCGGATGAATCCAGGTTCTGTTTACAGCATCATGATGGTCGCATCCGTGTTTGGCGACATCGCGGTGAACGCACAATGTAAGCGTGTATTTGTCATCGCCATACTGGCGTATCATCCGGCGTGATGGTATGGGGTGTCATTGGTTACACGTCTCGGTCACTCTTGTTCGCATTGACGGCACTTTGAACAGTGGATGTTACATTTCAGATGTGTTACGACCCGTGGCTCTACCCTTCATTCGATCCCTGCGAAACCTTACATTTCATCAGGATAATTCACGACCGCATGTTGCAGGTCCTGTACGGGCCTTTCTGGATACAGAAAATGTTCGACTGCTGCCCTGCCCTCACCAATTAAAAACGTCTGGTCAATGGTGGCCAAGCAACTGGCTCGTCACAATACGCCAGTCACCACTCTTGATGAACTGTGGTATCGTGTTGGAGCTGCATGGGCAGCTGTACCTGTACACGCCATCCGAGCTCTGTTTGACTCAATGCCCTGGCGTATCACGGCCGTTATTACGGCCAGAGGTGGTTGTTCTGGGTACTGATTTCTCAGGATCTATGCACCCAAATTGCGTGAAAATGTAATCACATGTCAGTTCTAGTATAATATATTTGTCCAATGAATACCCGTTTATCATCTGCATTTCTTCTTGGTGTAGCAATTTTAATGCCCAGTAGTGTAAGACACTATTTGCAACAAGTAGAGGGAGAATGAGTCGCGGTGGGGAATATGGCGAATGCCAATTGGCTCACTTCAAAATCGTGTTATTAAGTGCGAGGCAGGACACCACTCCTTGCTGTGACGTGTTTGATTTTGATCTGATTTGATTTAACAAGGTAGACCAAATTACAGTGGTCCTAGCTCCTTGATGCCAATACTGAAACTAACTTTAACTACAATTTCATATACAAGACAGGTCCGCGGCTCACACTTGTGCCTGGCAGAGCGTTCTTCGAACCACCTCCACACCGTTCCACTCTCCAACAGTGCGTGTTAAAATTCAACAATTAAATCTTCCTGATTTCTCTGATTCTATTACGATGATCATTTCTCCCTACGTGGGTTGGTGCCATTAATATACTTTCAAATTGCTGGGAGTATATTAGTAGCTGAAATTTCGCGGAAAGATCGCGTTTCGACGTCTTGGTTTTAATGACTGGCACGGCAAGTCGGGTGTCGTGTCTGTGAGACGCTCTCTACTATGAGTACTTCTTACGCCTACCGAGCCGGCAACCAACAATACACCTGAGGGCAGCGGTGACAATACACTGGGGCCAGCGTTCCCGCAGACAGACACAATCCAATCATGACCCGCCTGACCACCAGACCGTATCTCAGGAGCCGACAGAGGTCAGTGGCCTCACTGACATAATCTCCTCCTTGCGCCACGTGACTGAAAGTAGTGCATACGGTACCCTGGTGCCCGGGCCCTATTTAGGCCGGTGCTCGAGCCACGGCGACCAGTTCACTCCGAGTGGGCTTCCTGGGCCGAGCGCCATTCTACCATTCAGCAAGTCACTTTGGAGACGCCACAAGGACGGCGCTGTTTTTTGTGCTAGTTATCAAGTAGCAGACTTGTAAGATTTCTTGTCTTTGATTCTACCCAGGATGACTGTGTTTTATACTGGAACTTGAAACTGTCCTTTTGGGACTTTACCTCGCACTATGTCGAAGAGCACAAAACCTTACTTGAGGACTGTCCCCTCAGAACTTGAGCCTTAGCTAGCTTAGTGCATTGCATATTTCTTAGTCGGTGACATTTCTAACAGTGTTAGTTTTCATCCTTGTGGTCCTCAGCCCTAGAAAATATTGTTTATTCGTTCTTCTACAAGAAGAGACTGTTTGATCTGGCCTTCGGCTTTCCCATAAATATCGCTGTTATTTCAACACTTGAGAAGAGTTTTTCTTTTCAGTACTGTTTATTTCTTATTCAAGAAGCAATTGTTTTTGTCAAGTGACTTATTCTCAAATTGTACTTAACACATGTCGAAGCAAACATTTTCTCTCTTGTTAAATAAACTTTGTTCTCCAAATCTATATGAACATTTAATGTCCACCAAACCAGGCGGCAACAACACACTTCCCTATTTCGCGATAGTAGAAAGCTAGCTGCCAGCTTCCAATGTTTCCACGGTTCCACCATTTCGAAGTTCTCAGTCAATCCTATCTGATGCGATTCCCATACAGCGCAGCAGTACTCGGGAAGAGGACGGACAAGTAGTGTAAGCTGTCTCTTTGTTAGACCTGTTGCATCTTCTAGGTGTTCCACCTATAAAACGCTATCTTTGCTTCGCTTTCCCCACAACGCTGTGTAAGTGATCGTTCCAGTTTCAGTTATTTGTAACTGTAGTCGCTAAGTGTTTACTTGAAATGATAGTCTTTAGACTTTTTTATCATTTATCGTGAAATCTAAATTTAATAAAATCTATTTACAACTTGTGTCGATGACTTCACATTATTTAGAGTCGAGTGTCGCTTTTCGCACTGTATAGATATTGCGTCTAAGTCATTCTAGAATTGGTTTTTATCTTGTAACGACCTTGCTAAATGATAGTTGACAGCATCATCTACAAAAAAATCAAAGAGGGCTGGGCGCATTGTCTCTTAAATCGTTCATATGTATTAGGAACAGCATGGAGCTCATAACACTTCGGTGGAGAACGCCAGATATCACTTCTGTTTTACTCGACGACTTTCCGTCAATTACTACTGTGACCTTTCAAATAGAAAACCACGAATCCAGTGATGCAACTGCAACGGTACTGATTAGACGTCTTTTGTCAGGAAGGGTGTCAAAAGGCTTCTCGATATCTACTGTGCAGTCTTCTACAAGTGATTAATTCCTATTTTGTACTTAACATATACTGGAGCAGACAGATCCTCTCTTGTTAAATAATCTTTATTCTGCCAAATAAATGTGAACATTTCTTGTCCGCCAAACGTCATCATACTAGAAAAGCCAAACAGTACCCTCAAGGAGCAGTACGAGTCCCTTTGCTAGATCCCCGCTAGCCACAGTTTATTCAGGAATTGATAACCCTACTTTGTGTCTTTTAGCGTCCGGTGCCTCGCATTGGAATATTAATATGGTATGATTTCATCCTCCAGACCAGATAGTCTGCACTCCTCTACACCCGTTGTGTGCAGGTGTTTTTTGAAGTTTCGATGGCCGGCCGCTGTGGTCCAGCGGTTCTAGGCGTTTCAGTCCTGAACCGGTCTGCTGCTATGGTCGCAGGTTTTAAAAAATGGCTCTGAGCACTATGGGACTTAACAGCTGTGGTCATCAGTCCCCTAGAACTTAGAACTACTTAAACCTAACTAACCTAAGGACAACACACACATCCATGCAAAAGGCAGGATTAAAACCTGCGAGTGCGACTGCTACGGTCGCAGGTTCGAATCCTGCCTCGGGCATGGATGTGTGTGATGTCCTTAGGTTAGTTAGGTTTAAGTAGTTCTAAGTTCTAGGGGACTGATGACCTCAGATGTTAAGTCTGCTCAGGCCCATTTAAACCATTAAAGTTACTATGGCCAGTCATTAGACCTATCAGTAGTTTCATGTCCCTACTGTTCAAGCCCAATATTAAAGAACTTCACTTAAAACATGGTTTCAGCATTATTAGCTTGCCATGTTTCTGTTTCTCGGTTTTTACTCGTTGTTCTATGTGCTGCCTAAGGATCCAGATACGTAATTTAGATTTTACCATCGCCTTGGTGACGGATAGAAAGGATTCCGGTAGAAGCTTCCCAGCTCTGTACTCCCTGTTTCTTACCACTAATTCCTGAGTGACCAGAGACCCACAGCAGGCTTACCATGTTGCTTGCCGCTATCTTCAGAAAAGTTTAAGAACATTATGCAACGAACTCTGATCTCATTGTAGGGACTGATAGCAATTTCAGACATACTTGACTGTCTGAATTAATGTAGATGCTACGATACTTGCTCCGCAGATTCATAGCAAATGTCTCCACCTGAAATATCGCAGCCAACTTCGCTAGAGAGATAGTGCTGTCCAGTCCTGGCTGCAACAATTACACCCCGGCTACGGCAGCTTCGTCTGTTTTCGGCTTGTCAGTAAACCAGATTATGTCACGCAAATGGTATCGGATCTGACAGAGTGAAGGCATGCACTAGGGGCTCTGTGGGTCTGCCTCGTTGTAAGCTCCATGGAAGTGTGGTAGCACACATGGATGAAACTCCAGATTAGCTATTTATTTATTCACGTGTTGTATGTTACCTAAGATATTTTTTTCTCTTTGTACGTGATTCTATTGAAGTAAAGCCCTGCTGCGAGTGAGCTGGTAGTTCTGGAATATGTTAAAAATAAATTAATTGTTGAACAACAGGGCCGCCATTCGTATTTAACACCTACAAAATAAAGTAGTAAGTTGTGCTGCTTTTCGTGTCTACATCAGAGCAGCAACTTAACTTTTCTCTTTGTCAACACGTAGTAGTAAACGTATTTAAATTAAATGTGGATGTGTAGTACGAATGTGTCATCGTTACATATGATCAAGAAAGTTGATTGCAGCTGCAACGTAGACATGAAGGGCAGCAGAACTTAATTCTTTCTTTTTTTAGGTGTTAAAGCACAGTGATGATCCTATTTTTCAATTATTAATTTATTTTTGTCAAACTCCAGAGCTACCAGCTGACTCACAAAACGGTTTTACTTAAATAGTAGCATGTACAAGGTCGTGGGACAACGCGAAAATAAAGAAGAACTGAAGAATTGCCATGGCTCAGCGCCCCCCCCTCCCCCTCCCCCCCCACCCCAAAAAAAAAAGAAGTTCCTTCAGGCTCTTGGACTTGGCTCCAAAACAACTGTCTCCCTGTCTCCTTCCCTCTTACTCTAGGGCTTTAGGAACTGACTCCAATCGTCCACGCATAGCCAAGCCGAGCCTGAGCCCCACACTAGCCGTCGACTAACCGTCGACCACACGCTACGAGCATTGGCCATGCACATTGGCGCTGTTCTCCGGGAGATGTTGCTCTTCTCAGTGGATACAGCTCAGCCACGGCAACGCTCGCATCCATCACGTGTCTGGCGCAGTCGCCCTCTGGTGCAACCAGTACCACGCACACCAATGACCATGATCTCTGCTGCCAAGGAAAACGCCCGTGCCGCTCAACACAGGACACATTACTAAAGACATAATCTCCACTGGGATCTGTGACCATTTCCAATGTATAAGAAGGCGGGCAGTGACTAGGTCGTATTTTTATTTTATTCTATAACACGTTTCGATCCCTTTTTAGATTATCCTTCAAATACATGAATTGCGAGTTACTGCACGGCAAAGATCGGCAGTCGTAAATCTTCGACAACTCACGATCCACGCTTCGCTGTAATTCCTAATTAATGTTTCTTAGGATTACCCAAATAAGGTCACAGCCGGTTACCCAACAAAATAAAAACGTAATGTAGACGGAGTTTGTCTTTCCATACCTTGCACCCCAGTTACCACGCTAAATGTCAATAGTTTATTTATTGTACCAGCTACTATGCTCCTTTTTCTACTCAAGGTGCTCGCTATTATGAGGCATGTTCAGAAATGAAGTGCACTATGACAATAAATGTATCTATTGGTTAAAAACAGTCTTGGTTGCAATTTTACTTTTTTTTTACTTTTCAACGACGCGTTTCGCCTTATTTAGGCATCTTCAAGTTATCTTAATTTGGTATTTCGTAAGAATCCTTTAGTCGGTGCAGCCAAAGGGCATTGTCGAATATATCAGGCCAACATTGGCTTCGTTAAACTCAGTTTGAAAAATAACAAAAGTAAAATTGCAACCAAGACTGTTTTTAACGAACACTGTTAAGCACTGGTTTGCTGTTATGCCACATATGGACTGGAAGAATTTCTATAAATGTCTCTGTCTTTTTTTTAATTTTTTTTTTTATTTTTTTTATTTTGCTTTTTGAGGGTTGGCAACACTGATTGGTAGAGGGGATATCTTGATAAGAGCGAGCGTCGCAGGTACACGATAGTTCGTGAACTCACGTCTCGGTGTCCAGTTGCATGAAAGATGTCGGTAACAAATCACGCCAAGGGCGAACCGCCTTCTGTGATCGGCTTCCCACTCGCGGAAGGAATAACATAGAATTTTTTCGCGAATCAAACGGTTTGCGGTGAAGACGTTATGAACAGAACGAGTGTGTCTAAGTGGTGTAGGGAGATTAGTGGAGGAAAAGTAAATGACGAACAGAGGAGTGGAAGACATTCCATTTTGACGAATTGGTGCAAAAAAATCAAGGAAACTGTTCGTGAAGAACGCTGACTGACAGTGATGAAATTTTAGTCATATTCCCACAACTACCTTACACCTAATGATCATAGAACCTCTGGGATACCGGAAACTGTGCGCAAGATGGTTACCTAAACAGCCGACAGAGCAGCACAAGAAAAATCTGGTCAGTAGGGCCCTAGAGTTCCTTGAGCGACTTGAATTGGAAGGTAGGGATAGCTCTACTGTGGAGATGAAACTTGAGTGGCTCATTACAAGCCCGAGACGAAAAGACAGTCGTCACGGTGATGTCATACCAGTTACCAATCTGTCACAGGCAAAAAAATCCTAGACTTAATGGTTTGGAAGGGAAAAACCAATCATGTTAGTAGAATTTCCGACTCAGGAGGAAATCATCAATGAACAAAGTTATTGTGATATCCTAAAAGAATTCAAAGCGAGCGTTACAAAATGAGGGGAATGGTGACGAGAATTCTTAGCCACCAAGGCGCACTAGGACTCACTTGGATTCATGTGGTTCGGATGTTTGAAACCACCTTCCACATTACCCTGACTTGGCGCCTTCAGATTATAATCTTTTCACCTCCCTGAAGGCTCACATGAGTGGAATTAAATTTTCGACCTGCGAGCAGTTGTACAAAAAGGCTGTAAAGTGGGGCAAGAGGCTGGCGGAAGAGTTCCTCAAGGAGGGCACAAAGAAGCTTGTACCACAGCTCACCACATGCAATGAAATGGATGAAGACGTGGAAAAATAGTCAACAAGTGTTTCAACAATATCCTGAATTTTTTTTCAGATACACTTTTTTTTAAAATCATACAAAAATCTTGTACACTTACTTTCTGAACATGCCTCGTAATTTCCTCTGTAAATGCTTCTTTTAAGCTGGAAGAAGGGAGATCCCCTGTTTTCACCGTCAAAATGATGATTATGATGATTTTATGTACAGGACACTGCTGCCCCCAGGTCGTTGACGTGATCTCGATAGCTGATACAAGGGGAAGCGTAAATCAAAATATCTCATAATGCACTGCATGACTAAAAAAATGTAGCATTCACAAGGGGAGGAGGAAACTAAATGAAAGTTCAGGGCCTGGGTGTGTGCACTAATTCGTTTGGAAGGCTGTCATAAAATCGTTGCAGTCTCTCCTAAGGAAAATTAACCCATAAATCTTGTGGTTGGTGTTCTGGGTACAGACATTTGGCCGGAGTTGACATCCAAGTTGTTATCCTATTGAAAAATGACATTACGTCACTGTCGCATCAGAAGTAGGAATATGAGTACTCAGGATATCCATCAAGTACTGTTGTACTCTCAGAGTTCCCGCAATCACTACCAGCTGCGATCAGAAGGCATACTCGATGGTTCCTCACATTAGGGGTAGCAGCGTTGTGCCTTCCCCAACAACTGGAAGAATGAGACCCATCCCAAGATCACCGCCATACTCGCCGACAATGGTCATCCAGCTTAGTGCAGAACCGCGACTCTTCGCTGAACACAATGCGAGGCCATCCAAACTTTCTGATCGCGACACCTCTCCAAACGCAGCCGTGTGTGTTGTGGTGTTACCAGCAGCCTATGCGTGGTTCGATACCCGGCTGCTGCTAGTCTCCGACCAATGGTATAGGATGACGCAGAATGTTTCAGGGGCACAGTTACTTGTTCTCGGATGGCGGCACAAAATGTAAAGGGGTTACCGCAGCGCTTGGTGCACAATACTGCGGTCCTCCTTTTTGGCTATCGGAATCTTGTCGATGTGTCTGCCTGCCCTCACAGTTCAGTGCAGTCCAATACAGTGCCACATCCGATTGCCCCATAAATCTAGATATTGCACGACTCGACCAGCCGGTCAAATGTAGACCCACAAACGCAAGACTCACACGAGAATACGAGATCTTCGTGTTCTTCAGAGTGATTGCTCAGTATCTGGTACTGACCAAATACCTTGACACTAAACACGGACAACAGTAATGTACTCAGTCACAGAAAATTACAACTTTAATGATTTGCTTGCGTGTCGATGGAGTGCACGTTTGCGAAGTTACGCTCAATTCGACCACGTCTTCTGGGTGCTCCACTTATTTTGTCGAACTGTGCATAAAGAAATGCGAAACATTCTCCTCTATCATTTACTCATTTTTTTGTGTAGTTCTCCCAACCAGCAGTGTTACACAGTCTTAAGACGTATGAAATCAGTTGATTACGAGTTAATGTGACCACCGCCTATTTTCGACGTCAGCGTGCAGTAATCACTCACAAACGGCAGTCAGTAGCACTATCAGTGGCTGGAATTTATGGTTCAAATGGCTCTGAGCACTATGGGACTTAACTTCTAAGGTCATCAGTCCCCTAGAACTTAGAAGTACTTAAACCTAACTAACCTAAGGACATCATCACACACATCCATGCCCGAGGCAGGATTCGAACCTGCCACCGTAGCGGCCGTGCGGTTCCAGACTGTAGCACCTAGAACGGCTCGGCCACCCCGGCCAGCCGCTGGAATTTAAAGCGTGCCTGGGAGGGGGGTGGGGGGGGGGGGGGGGCGTGGAAAACAGCTCAGCCGTTGTAATGTGGAAACTGAGCGATTTATCAGACGTCCAAGGGTGGAAGCATTTCCGAAACGGCTTAGTTTGTGAACTGTTCGCGTCCCGCCGTGATTAAAGTATGCCGTGCATGGCAGACTGGAGCTATCGAAACCGTTGCCGAAGTAACTGTGGTACACCACAGGCCATAGATAACATAGGTGAACAATAGCTGCAGAGATGTGTACCGGCGAATAGACATTCGGTTGTTGAGGAACTGACCGCCCAATGAACCAAGGATCTACGAACCATGCTTCCTCAACGACCGTTCGGCGAATGTTGCTGCATATCGGCTCCACAGCAGGCATCGACGACGAAGACTGCAATTTGCAAGCCAGTACCGCAGTTGGTATCTCTCCGACACTCTTCCTTCATGTCTCGCAACGCTCCGCGCTGCAAAAGATCGTCATTCAGACTTCTGACGAGTAACTGGTCACGTTAATGTGACTGGACGTTCCGTATAAGTCATTTCCAGAGCACGCTTCCCTATTCTAAAGCAATAGGCCTGTCTTTCTCCATCGTCTTTTCAGGTATCATCATCATCACGGAAAGGTCCTGTGTATTTCACAGAGCAGGGTGGAAATTTATCTGGATATTAAATTTATTGCAGAAGTCAGGACAATTCAGGGAATTCTAAGAGACTCCGGACTGAGTACGAATGCTCATTGACGGAAAGAAATGTTCTGCGCCATCTTGTACAAAACTCTGAGATTCTGATTCGGAAACAATTGTTTGTAGAGTCACGTAAAAAAGAAGGTGAAGAGCGTGTAATGGTTCTTTATTTACGTGACCATTACGGCACTCCAGCCCCAGTTCTCGATACCAGTAATGTCGTACTACTTTTCTGCGAAGTAACAGACATATTTGTTGACTATATTCGCATTTGGTTTTATTAATGTATAGGTACTTCAAGGTACCGATAAATTACAGTGATATGGTTCTTGTGTGTATTCTTTTCTATGAGACTGTCATAATCTTTGACTTACTTGTAACCGTTTTGGCGCGAATGCGCACAGAGCAGTCTTTGTTTCACTTTGCAGAAGTTAAGTTGTTATTTCGCTTTGTAAAAGAACAGCCAAGTCTTGTGTTTGGTTAAAGTGGAAATTAAGTATATGAAGATTGATACAAAACTGTTTTCTTGATGATGGGACAATTAAGAAGAAGTATATGTGAATTTAGAAGAAGTTTAATAAAAATGTGGATCGTGAAAACCAAGTCAAAAATTATTTCTACCATACCATTGTTCTGATCTGGGATTGTTTGATCATTAAGACTCTCCTGAAAAACGCATTTGTTAGGTCTTCAAATATTGCTAAAATGCAGATCTGGACCTTCTAGCAGTCAAAGTGGAATCACCCTAGAATCAGCCAGATGTGCCACAACAACTTCGACGAAATCTACGTGGGAATCCATTCAAGACAAGTGCCAAAATTAATGACTTTTTTACAGTGACTTCATTATTTCCTTTCTGACGATACCATCCACAGTCAATAACTTTGTCGTTGCCCGATAAACCGAATATATGCTGCGTGAGCAACATTATTAATCTGATTTCTAACCTACTTTCCAAGTGGTGGTATTGTTACAAGCGGTACTAAATTTTTGTAATGTTTGTCGCTTGATATCGGCAGCCTCCAGAGCGCTCGCTGACCTCTGGAATTATTATTTTCTGTGGGTTGTTTGGCTCAGGTCTGTTTTACATGGCATGCGCTTTTGGTGCACGGAGTGAGTGAGAAAATTTGTAACGTAGCTATGAATTGTTTAGTCATACAAAAGCAAAGGAGGCATTTCTTAATTTTATATGGTTCAAATGGCTCTGAGCACTATGGGACAACTTCTAAGGTCATCAGTCCCCTAGAACTTAGAACAACTTAAACCTAGCTAACCTAAGGACATCACACACATCCATGCCCGAGGCAGGATCCAAACCTGCGACCGTAGCGGTCGCGCGGTTCCAGACTGTAGCGCCTAGAACCGCTCGGCCACTCCGGCCGGCTCTTCATTTTATACTGCGTGCTAATATCCCATAGATGTTTAGGATCACATGCGGTTCCTCTTCGTTTAAAATGTCTTGGCTCAAACTCATCTAGGAGTTGAACCGCACGTGTTGCGTTACACGCCCTAAATTCGACACTTGTGACCCTTTGGTTAAATTGCCTGGCTATGGCACGTTTGCGAAATATAAAGTTAACATAACATATAACAACAGTAATAATAATATCGGGAACTAAATTAACGACCCATAAATGATGTAGGCCACACAATTTCACTTTGGTTCAAATAATATTTATTCAGAAAGCAAACTAATAGCGAAAGTGGTCGCATTTATAGTTACTGTTACACTCGAACGCATATCCATTTGACACAGTTCGATCTTTCACAATCTCTTCGCGAAATAAAGGTAATCTGCGCGAAAATTTAGAGTTCACCCCAGGCGCTCGGCTGCTCACCGCTCAGAGACTAATCCCGCGATACCACACAACGTGAAATTTTCTAAGTCGTTTCACTTCCTAGCTGCCTAAAGACCGACTGTCCGCTTTCGCTTCTCAATCCGAATTGTACACTTTAGTGTCTCCAGCCGAATTGTTCGTTTTCGCGTCTCTCCTTTGGTGTCTCGACCAGAACTGTCCCTCTCTGAGACGGCGACTGTGGCCGAGCGGTTCTAGGCGCTTCAGTCCGGAACCGCTCTGCTGCTACGGTCGCAGGTTCGAATCCTGCCTTGGGCATGGATGTGTGTGATGTCCTTAGGTTAGTAAGGTTTAAGTAGTTCTAAGTCCAGGGGACTGATGAACTCTGATGTTAAGTCCATAGTGCTCAGAGCCATTTGAACCATTTTTTTGTCCGTCTCTGCCCGTCTCCGGCTGCGTTTTCCCTCGCGCCGAACATCGTCACTCTACTGACTAAGGCAGTTCCCTTTCCTGAAGCCGTCCATCTGATCGGCTACAGCTTATTCTACAATATTTTACATTTTAACATATTTAAATAATCAAAGCTTGACCGTATTCACGTTCTAAATAAAGTAATAATAATATCCATTGCATAATAAACATTAAATTCTTTTAAATAATACCAATACAATTTCCTTCTTAACTTTGAATGTCACGGCCAGTAGCCTTTCACCAATGTGGTTTCTGATAAATAAATAAGAAAAAAAGTAACTATTATGCACTAAACTTCACAACAAATATTCTATTACCTAATGGTTCAATAAGGTGTCGTGCTGTCATCGTTCAATGTGTTTTGTGTGGAGGAAATGATGATCTGATGCTTAACTGAAAATACTGATAGTTTAAATTTACTATACCTTTTAAATAAATGAAGTTACAGTGTTGATATTTACAAAGTTTTTCATTGTAATGATGCGCTTCTAGATGAAACGTCGATCGTTAAGGTCGGCCAAAGCGTTCAGATTTTAGCATTATGGTCTTTGTTACAAAACTTGTAAATTTCACTTTAACAGTAAATCCTAAACTATTATAGATATGATCAATATTATAGTTTTATTGGGACCACCATGAAAATTTATGAAGGATGGTAGATTAAAATAACTGTGGCTCAATTCCCTGCATTACTACAGAATTAAATAGTTTCCATAAATGTTTGCCTTTATAGCCGATCTTAGGTCCGTCTTCTACTGGGTTTCCCTATGACGTAGGTTCTCGTCTGTCTTATTCGCACTATACAGCGCTCAGGCCTCAATAGACGCCCGTGAGTTTCCCCATCTGTTGGTGAATCTACGCTCTTTGTAGCATCCAGTCCTGGACGACGGGGTTCGTTTCACAATTCCTGAAGGTTGACTCTTTCGGCCATATACTTAAATGGGAGCGAAATGCTCGTTAACTCACAATACACAGTATGTAAAAACTGATCTACACTAACCAACCAAGACATTACGAACGCTGCCCCCGGCGCCATCTAATGCCGCCTGGAGGTTACGACCAAATCACGTGATAATGGCAGAATACGAGCGGAACAGATACGAATGGGGACTCATTTTGGAGACAGTACTGGGAACAGATACGAATGAGGACTCATTTTGGAGACAGTACTGGCCGAAAATGTGGAAATCCACCCATAGAATCGACTTTGACAAAGGGCAGATTGTGTTGGCCTGGTGCCTGGGAAAGAGCGCGAGCTGGTTAGCTGTTGTGAAACCACGCGTAGGCGACAAAGTGTTGGAAGTCCACGTCTCATCACAGAACTTAGACGTCGGAGCTTTGCCTGCTCTGTCAAGTACGATAGGCGACGATCTGTTGCAGATTTGACGCTTGGTTCAGGCAGATTCCTGGGCACACGGTTCAGCATACAGTGTTGAAAATGGAGCTCCGCAGCAGATAAATCCTTCGTGTTTTTATGCAGAGCTACGATTTCAGTGGGTACGGGATCAACGAGATTGGATCGTGGACCAATGGAAACATGCCGCTGGTCAGATAAACCACGTTTCTTGTTATATCAGGTCAATCTTTATTTACTGGTTAGTCGTCATCCAGGTGAACAGCTGCTAGGAGAGTACGTTGAGCCACGGACACAGGCTGGTGATAGCAGTATTATGCAAAGTGAGTCACTTACCTGGGCTTCTATAGGATCTGTGGTAGTAATCGAAGGCACTGTGATCGTTGTGGATTACGTGGACATTATTATGGACCAACTCCATTACTTCATGTTTGATGTTTTCCACGACAGCAATGTCATCTTCCAGCGGGGTCGCTTGTGGTGTTACATCTCACCTGTCCGCCGCTTCCGCTAACAAATGGAACCCAATGAAATTGGTACCATTCCATGTGGCCTTTGGAGTACCTAACTCTACAGTACTTGCAAGTGTGAATCAAGAACTCAGCTTGACCACTGATTAATTGAAGCTAATGGGGGAGATGTAGGCAAATAGGAAGGACAGTTCCACAGTCATAACAATTAAAGCCCAAATTTGCTCCTGAATTGCGATATTTCCTGCTTTCAAAATTTAAAAAACAACGTGAGCGAATGTTATGAGCTGAAACCGGCAAGAAAGAGTACACTAGCGTTCAATATCAAGTTCACATGTTGTAGGTATCAATTAAGATGTAAATTTAAAAATGTAATCAATGAAGCTCCTGTGGGGTTAAGACGAACCAGAGATGGGTAAGCTAGCAATGAAGAGAAATAGTGGAGCATGCTGGCGTGTTGCGTATCCTGTAGGCCGCAGCATCTCGTAGTGTCGTGCCGACGGTGGGTGGTGGTTTTCCACGAGATCTTCTGTGACGGATATGGACGCTACATGTTGTCTGCTCCAGGACACCGTGAGTGATCCTGCTGGGTTGTTTTTAAAAACTCCTTCCCAGCAAGAAAACAGTTGACTGTCAGATTAGGTAGCATTTTCTACTGCCACCCCAAACGGCCGTTCGTATAAAACCCTTGCCTGTCTAACTAGCAATTGCCGAGGATACCCTCTCCATCTGTTGGGCTGCCATTTCCTGACTGGGGTACAAGGAAGGTGCCTCTCAGAAGATTGTTCCGCTAATAATATACCACCACAGTCGTTCGTGCGCATCCTGGGCAACGCTATGAATTATCCTAGCGGCAGAAACTTCCACCACCAAGATAACGACAATAATGACTCCAAAAGACTTTACTCAAAGCCAGCTCTGAAAGAAATCTCCATCAATACTGTAGAAATACCTTATGAGTCAGAAGCTCTGCTATCATATGTCTTCAAACACACAAACTGTGACGTTCTGATGATATAAGAGACCCGTAGAAACTCTGATTATTGGAAATCAAAGGTAAATGGAATGAAACATCACTGAAAGACCAAACGCTCAAAATGGAAGTGAAATATTTCTCAAACCGGACCTTCATATCCTACCCATGGATTTAACGGCCGAAGGAGAAATGAAAATACTGACTGTTGAAGTCCAGTCATGTGCACTAACATCAGTTGCTCTTTAGGCCAGCCTAGCGCAGCTGCTACTCTATATCACCAGCCCCAGCAGTCAGCAAGGATTATGTAACGGTCCGAGAATGAGCATACATTGATCTAAACCGGTCACCGTTTTCTAAAATAAAATATTTTATGCGGCCTTCATGGCCTTTCTTATATTTTTAAACGAAGAGCCCACTGCTGGTTTCCAGCTACCCTACCAGACGTCGAAGACTTTGAACAGACTACGAACTGAAGTGACACGGTGCAAACAAAACTTGAAGCTGTGTGGCTACATTACTGAAAATGTAACCTGCGAATGACCCATGCCCGAGGCAAGTTTGGAACCTACGACCGTAGCAGTCGGGCGGTTCCGGACTGAAGGGCCTAGAACCGCTCGGCCACCCCGGCCGGCTGCCTTCAGGCTGTACCCAATTTCAGCAAATGTTCCAGTAATCAAGACTGCTGAATTTTGGGCGTTAGAATCAGATTCGCATGTACAAAGTATAGTGTATATGTTGTAGATATGTACTGAATTTGTAAATAAGTGTAGTGTATTGTCCTGAATAAGAAAATAATAATGCTACCTGACACATCCTCACTGCCGACTGTTTCCCAAAAATGTATCCATGCTCTCTTGGTGCCTTCTTCAAATCAAGAAGATTTTCCAACGATTACCACCATCTTGATGGACACGAAGCCTTATGGTTGGAAAGGCGTTACCTTAAAATTGACTTTGCCCAAAATTACTCGTCTACAAAGGGAAAGATGATATTAAATATCCGTCTCACTCTCGTCTCGGGGACGCTCAGAAAACGGGGAAGCATTGTTTATTTTTATTATTTTTTATATTAAATATAACTGAATTCCCTAACGAAATAATGTGGCACCACAATCTGTCCATGTCACAAGGTCAGAATCGTGCCACAATGGTTTGAGGAATAGGATAGTGAACTCACACTGATGTTTTGACCACCAAAATACCTCATATGATCCATACGAACATATCTGGGACGTATCGGGCGCCAGCTCCCGGTCCACAAATCACCGGCCCGTAATTTATGGGAATTGCGTGAGCTGTTAGTAGAGATTTAGTGCCACATACTTACCGTGACCTATCAAGGACTTGTAGATTCGCTGGTGTATTGTCATTGAAAAGTAGACCATTACGTTATTAAGCTGGTGGTTATATTTCTTTGGTTCACCTACGAATATGTGAATATATATGTTTTGTAGATCAGCACTGTGGCTGAGGCTTCGGATCTTTTTTACTAATTTCGATGCAAAATGTTACTTTGCCGACTTTGTCGCAATGTCATCCTCCAATGTCCATTGCGTGAACACCGTTTAGGGTGGCAGTAGAAAATGCTACCTAATCTGACAGTCAACTGTTTTCTTGCTGGGAAGGAGTTTTTAAAAAAAACCAGCAGGATCACTCACGGCGTCCTGGAGCAGACAACATGTAGCGTCCATAACCGTCACAGAAGATCTCATGGAAAACCACCACCCACCGTCGGCACGACACTACGAGATGCTGCGGCCTACAGGATACGCAACACGCAAACATGCTCCACTATTTCTCTTCATTGCTAGCTTACCCATCTCTCGTTCGTCTTAATCCCACAGGAGCTTCATTGATTACATTTTTAAATTCCGTCTACAACATGATGCGTCGTTTCTGTCGAAGTCTATTGATATTACAACGCAGTGACAACAGTGCGAATCGTGTTCCAGATAGGATTTCTCATGTAACTGAGGTTATCACACAAAGACACGGCATTGCACAGAATGATGACGGACGAGAGTGAAGATGGAATTGCAGGGGCGACGAGAAGTTACTCGTCACGACCATCTCATACAAAGCAGTCTCGTTTTAGCTGTCGCGTCGAATACGTGTAAAACCTCCATCTTTCGGTGAAATCCTACAACGTCTCCGTTAGGAACAACGGCGTGTAATGGCTGCTGTTGGGGTGACCGTTTAGGGGCCATAGACGCCTTGTAACTGGCCGTCTACATCTGATTACGTCAAGCTGTGCCCAGTTAATAACAGTCCCGTTATCAGGTTCCCTGGAATTACCAGGATTCGTTTTGACTAGGGAAGTAACTAAAATGCCCAGTATAACTACATGCAAAGAGTATGCAGAGCTGGACCCACGCATATTCGGCCACTCCTGTTTCCGGCATGACGTCTGCGTCCTGCGGGTTGCCCGTTCTTCATCCGTAGGTGCTCCTCCTTGGGAGATTGTTCACGCGCCCTGCTATTAGATCGCATGTTTGGATTCGATGCTGATTACAAACATTATACACACAGGCTTAATGTTAACAGACACCACACCACAAGGATCCACCATCATAGCTCATAGGCAAGCGTTCTGCATCCACGGTGACGCTGCCTGCTGTCGGGGGAGGGGGGGGGAGGGAGAGGGGGAGGTGGGAGGGGAGCCATGTTCTGCCTGCGCTGTATTTAAGCCATGTTGCAGCGTCCAGGAGGCTTCCCCAAAATGATCCTCTACTATCCCACCAAACTCTAACCCCTTCCGACCTACACCTCCAACACCTCCGCATCTCCTACCTATCCGCAAATAATCCATTGCCTCGCCTCTCATCATCAGCCCTGGTATGCTGCCGCGCCTTCACAAACACATCCCTGCGTCTACACACATTGCATATCCTATCTTAACGCAACTTCAACCAATTCCCTCTTCAAGACAATGACATCCACCCCGGTATTTATCCTTCCTGACAACTTTAACACTTCCCCACCTATCCCTCCAGGTCTTCAAACACCATACACTCCACCTCGCTTTCTGCATCCGGTTACCTTCCCCCACAAGGATCCTTCAGCAACTCATCAAACTCCCACATCTCCTATCTCACATTAAACACCTCCGGACAATCTATACCATCCGCAAAATCAACTCGAATAATCCTGCAGTTTGCCCTCCGTTTACCAATCCTTGTATGCTGCTGAGCCTTCACCAACACAAACCCACCGAACCTACATCTACACACCCTCCACATACTCTCCCAAAGAAACTTCCATCGTCTCTCTGTCCCAGGACATGAACTTCGCCCTCGTATTTACCCATCCTATCAGCTGTAAGTCCAACCCACCCACTCCAAATCATCAGGGCTACTTCTCCCTGCCCTTCCCACATTTCCTTACCAATTTCTCCCTGTCTGCCTTTCTTTCCCCACCACCCTTTTCCCAACAACTTTTAGTCTCACCAATAATTCCTCCACTCCATCACCTCTTCTGTCCCAAAAGCCACTCTTACACCATCGATGCTATGTCCCAGTCCTACTTTCTTTTTGTTTTGTGCCATCTGTCTTGTGATTGGTTTGATGGGCCCACCACGAATTCTTCTCTTGTGCCTACCACTTCATCTCAGAGTAGTACTTGCAACATACATCCTCAATTATTTGCTGGATGTATTCTAATCTCTGTCTTCCTTTACAGTTTTTGCTCTGTAAAGCTCCTTCTAGTACCATGGAAGTCATTCCCTGATGTCTTAAATGATGTCTTATCACCCTGTCCCTTCTCCTTGTTAGTGTTTTCCATATATTGATTTCCTATCTGATTCCGCGCAAAACCTCATCATTCCTTACCACTCCACTTAATTTTCAACATCCGTCTGTAGCACCACACCTCATATGCTTTGATTCTCTTCTGTTCCCGTTTTCTTACATTGCATGTTACACTACTATACAAAGCTGTGCTCCAAACGCACAGTCTCAGAAATTTCTTCCTCAAATTAAGGCCTATGTTACACACATCAAAAAAAGTTTTGCATCGCCTCGGTTCCAGAACATGTAAAGAAAACTGGGATAGAGATTAACATAAACATCATTTCCGCCGCATGTTGAACCACAGCGAGATCTTCAGAGGTGGTGGTCCCGATTGCTGTACACACCGGTGCCTCTAATACCCAGTAGCACTTCCTCTTGTATTGATGCATGCCTGTATTCGTCATGGCATACTATACATAAGTTCCTCAAGGCACTGTTGGTCTAGATTGTCCCACTCCTCAACGGCGATTCGGCGTAGATCCCTCAGAGTGGTTGGTGGGTCACGTCGTCCATAAACAGTCCTTTTCAATCGATCCCAGGCATGTTCGATAGGGTTCATGTCTGGAGAACATGCTGGCCGCTCTAGTCGAGCGATGACATTATCCTAAAGCAAGTCATCCACAAGATGTGTACGATGGGGGCACCAGTTGTGCTCCATGAAAACGAAAGCATCGCCAATATGCTGCCGATATGGTTGCACTATCGGTCGAAGGATGGCATTCACGTATGATACAGCCGTTACGGCGCCTTCCATGACCACCAGCGGCGTACGTCGGCCCCACATAACGCCACCCCAAAAAATCAGGGGATCTCAACCTTTCTGCACTCGTTGGACACTGTCTCTAAGGCTTTCGGCCTGACCGGATTGCCCCCAAAAAAGTCTCCGATGATTGTCTGGACTTCACTCATCGGTGAAGAGAACGCGATGCCAGTACTGAGCGGTACATTCGGCACGTTGTTGGGCCCATCTGTGCTGCGCTGCATGGTGTCGTGGTTGCAAAGATGGACCTAGCCACGGACATCGGGAGTGAAGTTGCGCATCATGCAGCCTATTGAGCACAGTTTGAGTCATAACACGACGTCCGGTGGCTGCACGAAAAGAGTTATTCAACTTGGTGGCGTTGCTGTCAGGGTTCCTCCGAGCCATAATTCGTACGTAGCAGTCAACTACTGCAATAGTAGGTCTTCAGCGGCCTGAGCGAGGCATGTCATCGACAGTTCCTGTCTCTCTGTATCTCCTCCATGTCCGGACATCATCGCTTTGGTTCACTCCGAGACGCCTGGACACTTCTCTTGTTGAAAGCCCTTCCTGGCACAAAGTAACAATGCGGACGCGATCGAACCGCGGTGTTGACCGTCTAGACATGGTTGAACTACAGACAACACGAGCCGTGTACCTCCTTCCTGGTGGACTGGAACTCCGTCTAATAGACACTGCACATGCATGGTTGTTTACATCTTCAAGCGTATTTAGTGACATCTCTGAACAGTCAAAGGGACTGTGTCTGTGATACAATATCCATGGTCAACGTCTGTCTTCAGGAGTTCGTGGGTGAACCGTGGTGATGCGAAACTTTTTTTTATGTTCGTAGATCCTAGTAGACTTGTCTTGCCCAAGAATGCCCTTTCTCCCATTGCTAGTCTGCTTTTGATGTCCTGCTTGCTCCGTCTGTCGTGGGTTATTTTGCTGCCTAGCTGTAGAATTCGTTAACTTAATCTACTTCGTGACCATCATTCCTGATGTTAAGTTTCTTACTGTTCTCATTTCTGCTAGTTCTCATTACTTTCGTCTTTCTTCGATTTGCTCTGAGACTTCACTCATCGGTCTCGTTAGACTGTTCATTCCATTCAACAGGTCATCTACTTCTTCTTCACTTTCCCTAAGGGTAGCAATGTCATCAGCGAATCTTAACATTGATACCCTTTCACGTTGAATTTTAATTCCTGTCTTGAACCTTTCTCTTGTTTCCACCATTGCATCTTCTATGTTTAAAGATTGAACAGTAGGAGCGAAAGACTGCATCCATGTCTTACATCGCTTTTAATCCGAGCACTACGTTCTTGGTCTTCCACCCTTCTTATTCACTGCTGGCTCTTGTGCATGTTGTATACTACTGGCCAATAAAATTGCTACGCCACGAAGATGACGTGCTACCGACGCGAAATTTAACCGACAGGAAGAAGATGCTATCATATGCAAATGATTAGCTTTTCAGAGCATTCACATAAGGTTGGTGCCGGTGGCGACACCTACAAACTGCTAACATGAGGAAAGTTTCTAACCGATTTCTCATACACAAACAGCAATTGACCGGCATTGCCTGGTGAAACGTTGTTGTGATGCCTCGTGTAAGGAGGTGAAATGCGTACCATCACGTTTACGACTTTGATAAAGGTCGGATTGTAGCCTATCGCGATTGCGGTTTATCGTATCGCGAAATTGGTGCTCGCGTTGGTCGAGATCCAATGACTGTTGGCAGAATATGGAATCGGTGGGTTCAGGAGGGTAATACGCAACGCCGTGCTGGATCCCAACGGCCTCGTATCACTAGCAGTCGAGATGACAGGCATCTTATCCGCATGGCTGTAACGGATCGTGCACCCACGTCTCGATCCCTGAGCCAACAGATGGCGACGTTTGCTAGACAACAACCATCTGCACGAACAGTTCGACGACGTTTGCAGCAGCATGGACTACCAGCTCTGAGAACATGACTGCGGTTACCCTTGACGCTGTATCACAGACAGGAGCGCCTGCGATGGTGTACTCCACGACGAACCTGGGTGCACGAATGGCAAAACGTCATTTTTTCGGATGAATCCAGGTTCTGTTTACAGCATCATGATGGTCGCATCCGAGTTTGGCGACATCGCGGTGAACGCACAATGGAAGCGTGTATTCGTCATCGCCGTACTGGCGTATCACCCGGCGTGATGCTATGGGGTACCATTGGTTACACGTCTCGGTCACCTCTTGTTCGCATTGGCGGCACTTTGAACAGTTGACATTACATTTCAGATGTGTTACGACCCGTGTCTCTACCCTTCATTCTATCACTGCGAAACCCTACATTTCAGCAAGATAATGTACGACCGCATGTTGCAGGTCCAGTACGGGCCTTTCTGGATACCGAGAATGTTCGACTGCTGTCCTGGCCAGCACATTCTCCAGATCTCTCACCAACTGAAAACGTCCAGTCAATGGTGGCCGAGCAACTGGCTCGTCACAATACGCCAGTCACTACTCTTGATGAACTGTGGTATCGTGTTGAAGCTGTATGGGCAGCTGTACGTGTACACGCCATCCAAGCTCCGTTTGACTAAATGCCCAGGCGTACCGAGGCCATTATTACGGCCAGAGGTGGTTGTTCTGGATACTGATTTCTCAGGATCTATGCACCCAAATTGATTGAAAATGTAATCACATGTCATTTCTAGTAAATATATTTGTCCAATGAATACCCGTTTATCATCTGCATTTCTTCTTGGTGTAGCAATTTTAATGGCCAGTAGTGTAAAAACAATGAACAAAGCAGTTGTAGTCGCAGCTCTTATACATCCCATTTGTGCCGGCTGTCTATGGTATTCCATTCACTGCAGCTTCAACAGTGTCTGCACCCCACCACATCACATCGCGCAACTCTGTCGCCTAGCAGCAACCAACAATCGCGCTGGTGACTCAGTACGAACGTGTAGTTATGCTACGGTAATTAGTGGACAGACGTTTCTTGGGACTTTGATTTATACTTATTTCTTATCAAGAACGATGGCTTCTGTGGTTACTGTCTTGCTGCTGTTGTGATCTTCAGTGCAGAGGCTGGTTTGAGGCAACCCTCCATGCTACTCTATCCTGTGCAAGCCTCTTAATCTACGAATAACTACATCCTTCTGAGTCTGTTTAGTGCATTCATCTGTTGGTCCCTCTCTACGGCCGGCAGCTGTGGCTGAGTTCCGGTGGCGGAGCCGCGCTGCTGGTACGATCGCAGGTTCGAATCCTGCCCTGGGCATGGATGTGTGTGATGTCTTTAGGTTAGTTAAGTTTAAGTAGTTCTATGTCTCAGATGTTAAGTCCCAAAGCGCTTGGAGCCCTCTCTATGATTTTTACCCTCCATGCTGCCCTCAAATACTAAACTGGTAATCCCTTGATGCCTCAGAACGTGTCCTACCAACAGATCTCTTCTTCTAGTCAAGTTGTGCCACAAATTCCTCTTCTCCCAATTCCATTCAGTACCACCTCAAATTCTATTCATTACCACCTCATTAGTTACGTGATCTAATCTTCAATATTCTTCTGTAGCACCACATTTCGAAAGCTTCTGTTCTCTTTCTGTCTACACTGTTTATCGTCCATTTTTCTCTTGCATACATGGCTACACACCATACAAAGACTTTCAGAAAAGACTTCCTAACACTTAAATCTATACTCGATGTTAACAAATTTCTCTTCTTCAGAAACTCTTTCCTTGCCATTGCTAGTCTACATTCTATACCCTCTCTACTTCGACCATCGTCAGCTATTTTCTTCCTAAATAGCAAAACTTACTTTCTATTTTAAATGTCTCATTTCCTAATCTAATTCCCTCAGAATCACCCGATTTAATTAGACTACATTCCATCATCCTCGTTTTGCTTTTGTTGATGTTCATCTTATATCCTTCTTTCAACACACTGTTCGTTTCGTTCAGATGCTCTTCCAGGTCCCTCACTGTCTCTGACAGAATCACAATGTCGTCGGCAAACCTCAAAGCTTTTATTTCTTCTCCACGGATTTTAATTCCTACTCCAAATTTTTCTTTTGTTTCCTTTACTGATTACTCGATATACAGATTGAATAACATCGGGGATAGGCTACAACCCTGTCTCACTCCCTTCCCAACCACTGCTTCCCTTTCATGCCCCTCGACTCTTATAACACCCATCTGGTTTCTGTAAAAATTGTAAATAGTCCTTCGCTCCCTGTATTTTATACCTACTGCCTTCAGAATTTGAAAGAGAGTATTCCAGTCAACATTGTCAAAAGCCTTCACTAAATCTACAAATGCCAGAAAAGTAGATTTGCCCTTCCTTAACCTATCTTCTAACATAAGTCGGAGGGTCGGAATTGTCTCGCGTGTTCCAACATTTCTACGGAATCCAAACTGATCTTCCCCGAGGTCCGCTTCTACCCGTTTATCCATTTGTTTGTAAAGAATTCGCTATCGTATTTTGCAGCCATGACTTATAAAACTGATAGTTCGCTAATTTTCACACCTGCTAACACCTGATTTCTTTGGGATTGGAATTATATTCTTCTTGAAGACTGAAGGTATGTCACCTGTCTCATACATCTTGCTCACCAGATGGAAGACTGGGTCCCCCAACGAGAAATGGAATGTTATCTACTCCCGGGGCTTTGTTTCTACTTACGTCTTTCAGTGCTCTGTCAAATTCTTCACGCAGTATCATATCTCCCATTTCATATTAATCTACGTCCTCTTTCATTTCCATAATATTGCCCTCAAGTACATCGCCCTTGTATAGACCCTCTATATACTCCTTCCACCTTTCTGCTTTCCCGTCTGTGGGTGTTTAGGATTGGTTTTCCATCTGAACTCTTGGTATTCATGCAGGGCGTTCCCTTTTTTTTTCAAATGTCTCTTTAATTTTCCAGTAAGTAGTATCTATCTTACTCCTAGTGATATATGCTTCTACATTCTTACATCTGCCCTCTGGTCATCCCTGCTTAGCCATCTTGCACTTCCCGTCGATCACATTTTTGAGACGTTTGTATTCTTTTTCGCCTGCTTCATTTACTACTTTCTTATATTTTCTCCTTTCGTCAGTTAAATTCAATATCTCTTTTGTTACCCAAGGATTTCTTCTACCCCTCGTCTTTTCACCTATTGATCCTCTGGTGCCTTCACTATTTCATCTCTCAAAGCTACCCATTCTTCTTCTACTGTATTTCTTTCCCTTGTTCCAGTCAACCGTTTCCTAATGCTCTCTCTGAAGCTCTTTGAAACCTCTGGTTCTTTCAGTTTATTCAGGTCCCATCTTCTTAAATCCCAACCTTTCGCAGTTTCTTCATCTTAATCTACAGTTCATAGCCAATAAATTGTGGTCAGAGACCACATCTGCCCCTGGAAATGTCTTACAATTTAAAACCTGGTTCCTAAATCTCTGTCTTATCATTATATAAACTATCTGATACCTTCCAGTGTCTCCAGGCCACTTCCATGTACACAACCTTCTTCCATGATTCTTAAATCAACTGTTAGCTATGATTAAGTTACGCTCTTTGGAAAATTCTACCAGGCGGCTTAATCTTTCATTCCTTATTCCCAGTCCATATTCTCCTACTACTTTTCCATCTCTTCCTTTCCCAGTCCCAAATGACTATTAAATTTTCGTCTCCTTTCACTATCTGAATAATTTATTTTATCTCATAATAAATTCCATCACTCTCTTCGTCATCTGCGGAGCTAGTTGGCATATAAACTTGTACTACTGTGATAGTCGTGGGCTTCGTGTCTATCTTGGCTGCAATAATGCGTTGAGTGTGTAGTTCGTAGTAGCCTACCCGCATTCCTGTTTTTTTTTATTAATTATTAAACCTACCCCTGCATTACCCCTATTTAATTTTGTATTTATTACCCTGCATTCACATGACCAAAAGTCTTGTTCCTCCTGACACCGAACTTCACTAATTCCCACTATATCTAACTTTAAACCAATCCATTTCCCGTTTTAAATTTTCTAACCTATCTACCCGATTAAGGGATCTGACATTCCACGCTCCCATCCGTTGAACGTCAGTTTTGTTTTTCCTGATAACGATGTCCTTCTGAGTAGTCCCCACCCGGCGATCCGAATGGGGGACTATTTTCCTCTGTAATATTTTACCCAAGAGGACGCCATCATCATTTAACCATACAGTAACGTTGCATGCCCTTGGGAAAAATTACGGCTGTAGTTTCCCCTTGCTTTCAGCCGTTCGCAGTACCAGCACAGCGAGGCCGTTTTGATTGATGTTACAAGGCTAGATCAGTCAATCATCCAGAGTGTTGCCCCTGCAACTTTTGAAAAGGCTGCTGCCCCTCTTCAAGAACCACACGTTAGTCTGGCTTCTCAACAGATACCCCTCTATTGTGGTTGCACCTACTTCATGGGGGGGGGGGGGTTGGTTATTTGGTTATTTTCTTATGTGGGACTTAATGTTACTGTGGTGATGCAGCAAGGAATAAGTATATTCAGACTATTGATGGAATCATCATTCTTCGTCGTGCTGTTCCCTGTTATCCTATCTGGCTGTACCCGAGCTTTGGGTACGCCAAGCTCTTTGGACTTCTCTCTTGGTTACGCTACATATCAGCAACGGTACGCTTGGCTAGAAAGTTGCTACTGGCTTGATATTGCCTCCGGTTACTGCTTCCCAGTTGTGGTTTTCGGAGCCGTCTTGTGTTTGATTCAGTAACCAACTTAACTATCCAGAATTCATTTGTATTGCGTGCTAAAATACTATCGTTACCTGTCGTGTCGAGAACTTGAGAAATCGAGAAATTGCCAGTTGCTGAAGAGTGCTGCAAGTAAATACAGAACAGTGTTTAACACAAATAAAATTTCGTCGCTCTTTTCCACATCCTGGAATTCCGTTATTAAAGAAGCAGTAGAAATGGTAATGTGCTAGAATAACTTCATCCAGTACAGCGCCTGCAAAGAAATGAAATGAAATTATCGTATCGTACTGATAGCCCACCCAGTTAGCCGTGCCGTCTAACTCACTGCTTTCCGGACGGGAAGGCGCGCCGGTCCCTGGCACGAATCCAACCGGCGGATTAGTGTCGAGGTCCGGTGTGCCGGCCAGACTGTGGATAGTTTTTAGGCGGTTTTCCTTCCGCCTCGGAGAATGCGGGCTGGTTCCCCTTATTCTGCCTCAGTTACAGTACGTCGGCGATAGCTGCGAGAACACTTTCTCCACGTACGCGTACACCACCACGCAAACATTGGGGTTACACTCGTCTGGTGTGTAACGTTCCCGATGGGTATCCACTGGGGGCCGAACCGTACAATAACCCTAGGTTCGTTGTGGGTCGGCGGAGCGGTGAGTGGACTGCTGTAGCCTGTTGTGGGGTTGTGTAACACTGAGGCTACGGCGAGGACGAAGCCTCTCCGTCGTTTCTAGGTCCCCAGTTCCATACAATACAACACAATGACACTGATGGCCGGGAGTCCCCATCTGGGGGAAGTTCGGTCGGCAAGTTGCATGTCTTTTCAGTTGGCGGCACACTGGGTGACTTATGTGTCAGTGATGATAAAATGATGAGAAGAACAACCTAACAGCCGCGCGGGATTAGCCGAGCGATCTAAAGGTGCTGCAATCATGGACTGTGCAGCTGGTCCCGGCAGAGGTTCGAGTCCTCCCTCGGGCATGGGTGTGTGTGTTTGTCCTTAGGATAATTTAGGTTAAGTAGTGTGTAAGCTTAGGGACTGATGACCTTAGCAGTTAAGTCCCATAAGATTTCACACACAACACCCTAACACCGCGCCTCCTAGTGGAGAAAGTCCTCGATCCGGACAGCAATCGAACCCAGATACACTGCATGGCTGGCAGGCAGGCACGCTGACCACTCAGCTAAGGAGACCGACAGCGCTGGTAATGTTCGTGGGGCATGGAAACAAGCCCTTGATGCTGACGCTGGAAAGAGACAGAGAAATGCACCGAGTTGTTTACGTTCCTACGTGAGCAGAGGCGCCACCAGTGCAGATATGGGCACAGTCTCCTGCAACATGAAGTAATGAAGACACACGCTGACCAGCCACAAGCCATCTATGGGCTAAAATTGTCACCACAACAGCATCAGCCACGACAGTCAGTTGTTGAGCTGTTTCTGACGAACACGATGGAAGATTTCGTCGAAAGATCGTTATTTTTACCCAAATTTGACTTAGCAAGTTAACCTTGTATGTTTTATACACAACCTTGTAACTTATAGAATTGTTGATAAAATTGCAAATCTTAGCAGAACTTTGAGTAATCACTAGTAAGTGACGTGGAAGACCAAACATTTTTAGTTGCGTCCACCAAATCCGTAACACTAAAACATATTCTTACACACAACAAAAACTGATTCATCGAAATTTGGAATATCAAGCTGGAGAAAAATGAAAATTTCAAAGAAATCTATTGATGGAATAAAGTAGCCGACCTCTCAGACCAGCTTCAGCAGGTATTTTCTGGGAGCCACCCACGTTTGCTACAATATCGCCCGTCCATATCTTTTGTATCCACTAACTGTAAGCTACTTACAGTTAGTGAGTGCTTGACATTACCGACGCTTCCATAAGGGCTTCCCACGCAGAATAACACGCCAAATATTATACACTGGATAATCCAAAGGTCAGCAGAGGTAAAAGCAGAGAGAGTATAATCGGCTGGCAGAGTTTCTGTACAATCGGCGGACGTGGTTCCGTGTAGAGCCGTTCCCGGAAGCAGCCTCAGAAGCGTAGCAGGAGGAGGAGGGTCTCGGCAAGACTGCCTACGCATCGACGTCTCTGTCGCGCAGTGTATTCGGCTGTGGCACCCGCCAGGAATCCTAGTGACCTCTTCTAATTGCTGTAGTAGAGGTAAAAAAAAAAAAGAAAAAAAACATTGCCTCAACGACACATTCCAGATCACAGTTTTATTATGGTTACTTAGTTACATGTTCCACATATAATTTGAACCATTTGTTTTATTGAAATGATATGTAACAATACAGATAAAGGATATTTGTATACGATTACCGTCACTGCAAGACTCCTCGCTGGCCATTTGCAAGTTCCTAAATGGACCACTAGCCAAGGTGAGTCAAAAGGGGCTTTACAACTTTGGAATGATACAGAAATTTATTAAGATAATTGCATTGATTGAATGTTTCGTCACTTCTTGGCAGAACATCTGGTACATTATGAATGAAATACACACAACAATTCTTTAATACACTACAATATTCATTATTTGCCACAGTACCCTACCGCGCGGGGTAGCCGAGCGATCTTAGGCGTCTTGTCACGGCCCGCACGGCTTCCCCCGTCGGAGGTTCGAATCTTCCCTCGGGCATGGGTGTGTGTGTGTGTCTTCCTTAGCGTAAGTTAGTTTAAGTTAGATTAACTAGTGTGTAGGATTGGGGACCGATGATCTCAGCAGTTTAGTGCCGTAAGACCTTACCACGAATTTCCAAATTTCATACACGAACTGGTTTCGGCTGTTACGCCAACATCAGGTACAAAGGTAAATATGTGGTGCAGTAAAATTTTGTTGGCTCAAAGATTTTAAACTATTGAATGTACAAAGTATCTTCATTTCCAGAATGGAAACTGTTTATGTTAGAATTACGAATAATGCTAGATTGTTTCAGTGTACATGTAACGTAAGATTATTTAGCTAAGACAAAATTTGTGACAGATTAACTAATGAACTGCAGAAAAATTACAGCAGTTGTATCTAGAAGAACATAATTGAACTATAAACTTCGTCGAAATATCCTAAACGGTTCTAGGCACTACAGTCTGCAACTGCGCTACCGCTACGTCGCAGGTTCAAATCCTGCCTCGGGCATGGATGTGTGTCATGTCATTAGGTTAGTTAAGTTTAAGTAGTTCTAAGTTCTAGGGGACTGATGACCTCAGCAGTTAAGTCCCATAGTGCTCAGAGCCATTTTTGACATATCCTAAAGATGTGGCTGAACAAAATAATCTTTCTTTAATAGGTCCTAAATAACAAACAATAAGATATAATAGTGATATTAAGCAAGTGATTGAAGCAGTTGTGATTACGCAAGGTAAAAATCTTTTAACGCAAAGAGTGAAATTATAGTATCTGAAATGCCAGTAAAAGGGTAATTTACAAGTCAGCCTGAATGGGATTATGCTTAGTATCTGCAGTCACATGTGTTTATACATTTCCCTTACTTCATGATATTTCATCTTTATTCATTTATGGAAATGATGAAACACTTCATGTTTCAGATTTTAACTATGGCCTTCTTTAAGCATGTGGTCTGCAAAGGCAGAGTCTCTTTTTCTTAGTTTACAACTTCTGTGCTGTTCCCTTAAGCCGGTAAATAATTGCCCTGCCATACTGACATATATATAGAACTTGCCACAGTTACAAGTGATTTCATATATTCCCCTCTTTTCCAAAGCAGTGTTCCTGTCTTTATAATCAGGTAACAACAGTGTTGTGCGCCTAAAATGATGTTTTTATGCTCCTGGATTTAAACTTTCTGGAGACATCCAATGATACTTCTAAATATCATATTGTGCACCATTTGTTGCACTCTTGAGCTTGTGGATTAAGGACAGGGTAAAGAAGAGCGTACAGCTGTTATTTCTGCTTTTTGTGCATTATGGAATCCACTAAAATAGGCGGCTAGCCATTGTTTGATGCTATTTGTTTTACCTTCACTCATGGGGATGGATATTAGGCAATTCATGATAAAATGAAAGGCAGCAGATTTATGGGTCCCTGGGTGTTGAGAATTGGCCTCTTATCACTATACCTGTGGTGGTAGGTTTCCTACAAATCTTGAAAGTATGAGTAGGGTCACTGATATCTATAGTTAGATCTAAATATAATGTATGCAGTTACCTCCAAACTCAATTGTGGATTACCGTTGTGTTTGGAATTTAGTTGCTAGAGGAATTTTTGGAGTTGTCTAGTAATACCTATTCATAAGAACATCACATCATCAACATACCTAAAGGTGTATCCAGCCTAGGAAGAGATTGGATTATTTTCCAAAAACTTTGTTTCAGAATTGGCCATGAAGGTTTCAGTAAAGACTAGACTGAGAGGGGATCCCTTACCTAGACCATCCAACTAACAGACCTCACACAATCGTATAATAATAAAATTAGAAATATCAAACCATATAATAGTACAATATGAGACTCAGATGGCTACTCCCTCATGAACATGAATCCTATAGCTTCCAGACTTTATGGCATCCCCAGACTCCATAAAGATAATATCCCAATGCGTCCTGTGGTGTCTTCTTCCTCCGTTCCATGTTATAAGTTAGCCAGAGTGTTAAATGACCTGATCAAGATCAAAACCAAGTTCAAACTCAGTCATGGGACCCTTAATTCAGTCGACTTAGTGACCAAGTTAAAAGACATGCAGATCTCCCCTAGGGCCAAGATGGTTTCTTTCGATGTTAGCAACTTTGCAAGCCGTCGCTTGTTTTAATTATAAATATATGTCTGTGTAAAGCTACTTGTGTGCTACCACAATAAAATAAAAACAGTGAACAGTAAAAGGAGTATGAATGAGAATAGTGGCGTATTTAAGTTTACAAAATAATAACAAGTTTTATTAAACCTTTAGAAACTACAACTAGCTGATAAATCTTACACAAGACTAACAAACAGAAACCGGATAAGGAACGTGTTTGATAGGCAAAGCACACATTGTGGTGGAACCTATACAAATTCTCCCCTGAATTAAATGCTTTTACAATCATTATGACTTTGTTTATATGCATCTACTGAGACCCAACTCTATTCAAATGGAATCAACTATGGTTCACTTGCGAACAGGGAGCTGTGAGTATGAGTTAACAACCCTACTCCTCTGCAGCAGTACTTTACCCTTTCACCCTGATTCAAACGGCAGCAGAAAACGGCGTGCTGAGGACAAAGAGGAACCGCTGCAGGAGCTGTAATGTTCTGACGTGTCCACGAAAATATTAGAACTACGCGGTCTGGCGTTCTCATTATCAGAATGCAGGAATTTCCCTATCGGAGCCCCGAAATCTCGGCAGATTTCAGTGTCAGGTGCACCCGTTTGCTCGCCTGGCCAAACCAATTTGACTCACAGACACTGTGCGTATTGAAATTGTCAAACGTCAGACCGGCGATTCAGGACAAATAAGTTCACCCGCGTGATACACGATATGTCTGAGATGATATGCAGTTCCTTTTTCGGTACAGTTGGAAACTGTCACAGGCTCTTAGTCCGCCACAAAATACAGGCCCCAAGTCTCACCCACTACGTAAAGACCTGAAGTTCTCCACCATGGGAGGATCAGAAGAAGAAGGCTTCGAAGAATCACCACCACTTTCCACCAGGCCTCGGTACAGGAAGCGATTTAGCAAAATGAAACCGCCGCCACATTTCAAAAACCAATAGAACTATCCTCTACTCCTTGAATCTCCCTTCTTGACTATTCTGTTGGCCTGATAGCCAATATCAACACAGCGTTGGGGCTCCCACGGTATCCTGAGAGGGGCGAATCAGCGACTCAAGATCTCTCTTGTCTGAAAAAAGAAGATGCCTCGTTCTCACGGTAAACAGGGCCATATTTTGGCAACAACCATCTATCTGGATGAGACCACAGTCCCTAATTCACCGAGTGATCTTATCTTTCCAATTTCTGAAAGAAGGCTGTCAACATACCCTGAAATACATATTTTTGCTACTTACTAAAAGAACCTGAGAACCTGGCGACTTCATGGTATCAGAGGGGGGGGGGGGGGGGGGGAGTCAACAGTCCTGCCTCCACTAGACATAAATGCACTGAGTTTTAAGATCTTATCACCATTTGCACTAAAGCTCAGTTTACAGCAGGCTCTTTTAAATGGCTTCCTCCTCCCACTTACAGCCAATCTGGCTGTCTTCCATGACAGACTGGCGCCTGGCCCAGGTAAAATGTTTGGCGAACTGGAGCCCTTCTCTCTGACTCTAAGTGGAACGAGGAGAAAGCTACAGCCAGAAGTCCCTCTGAATGTAAGAACCACAGCACAATGTTTCCCAGAATTACTAGCACAGCTGGTCGCTCTGCTAAGCTTTATGACCCCCAACTCATCTCGCTCCCTGTCCTTGATCGCCTCCGCGCTACTGCCACCCCCCCCCCCAACCCCCCCCCCCCCCTCCCGCTCTCAACAGATTACACATGCAGTTACAAGAACATTCTGCCCACATGTTTTCCTTACGTAGAAAAAATCATTAACCACACATAGCAAATGTAGTGCCAGGGAGCACCGAGATCATGACTTAAAATATGAATGTTAATCTGACTGACAATTTTGTTAAAGTGAGAGAGTGGTGTGCCATCTCTCACTACCTCTCCGTTACCCAATAATTTCTGCATGGGTGGTGTCATACTTCAATACAAACAGAAGAAATTATGACTCTTTAACTGGGTCGTTGAGAACAAAATGCTGGACCATCACAGCTTTGCCAACCAAAAATACCACACCCAGTCTTGACCTCATTCAACCAGGAATTATACACACAATTACTCCTGCATGACTGCAAAAGTTGTGATTTGCTGGGTGTTAAAATTGTTCCTGTGGACTCCTGACTCTAAATAACACGACAAATTCTATCCAAGCGTTCAGCAAATCTAGGTAAGTCAAGTGTGTGTTCTTGTGAAATGTGTCATCTATTTACCTTATTTCACAGTAAGGTGTCTTTCTGTTCTTTTAGTTCAAGAATGTAAATGACGTTAACAGAAAATAAGCAACATTTAAATGGCATGTTAAACATAGTGAGACATTACACAAATCACAAACACAAAATAAAAACGTGTCAGTTTCAAAAAGTGGTTTGAATAATAATGTATTCATTGTGTGTGATCTTTTCTCTATCTTACATTTTAGATGAGAGTGACCTTTTATCCCAGTACACATATGAACATGATGTAACTCATGAAAAACACAGTAGGAAAGAAAAGTGAAAAATTACATTTAACCTAATAAAATAAATACAGCAGAAAACACAGAAATAACAATAAAAACACAAACATATTTTAAGTCTCCAATGGCTCGTTTCTCAAGGGTCTTTAGGGATTCCAAAAATTAACTTTATATTAGTCATACAAATAAACGTGGCACTACACTCATTGATCAGAGACTATATTCTCTGATCACTTCCTAGTAATTTGAAAGATTAAATGTGGACAAAATCGAGGAAATAAACAAATGTACAGGAAGAAAGCATAAGTAATTTATATCAACAAAGACATGCAAATGAAATGCAAATAGTTCAAACTAAACACAATATTGTACAATAAATACATGAATATCTCAAACTTAACACCTTATTTTTTTATCAGATGTTACATACTCAATTATTGATCGTGAACCTCTTTCATACAAAGTACATTTCTTTATTTATTTCCTTCTGAATAAGTATTTGTAATTTTTAAGTGATTAGATGTAACAAAATCTCTTAATGTCTTACCATTTTCCTTTAAACTTATTTTATCAGATTTTCCTAATGTATATGCTATTGGTACTTTTGCTATTATTGTATTTAAGTCTTGTAGAATGGACTTGACCAGTTTTATCGGACTTATTTAGTTTCTTTCAATTTTTCAAAAAAAGATTTAGAATCTTCACATTTTCCTTCTTCAGATTGTAACAGGACATCCTCCTCTAGCATTACTTTTCCTCAACAGTAGTTGTCGATACCAGTATTATTTTTCAATTTTTTGACAGTTCAGTATTATCTCAGTTGCTTTTCTGAAAACTTTCATATAATTTTATACACAGTGTTGTATTTCAACCTAAAATTTATGAGAAGGAATTACTTTATAAAATATTTTAGTTTGGATGTTAAAATCGATAAGTACTAGTTCTGAATGTACAGTTAAAATTATTTTTTTTAACCTTTGAAATCACGAATTATTGCACACTTCAGATTTCGATTATTAATTACGCAATCCTGTACTGTTTACCATATTTATTTCTGGATTCATTTATGAAATAATAATCGAAATTTAACGAAAACTAGTAGGAATTCATTTGTTAAGAAAAATTTTAAACCCTTTGGAATATTGTCATTTCCGCAGAGTGTGAGAGTCGTAAGTTTGACTCTGATGTGATCGGACGTATTTTTGTATAATAGGTGCGAACAATGTAATTTCGACTTTGTTAATGCGAAAAATCAAAATACTTTGTGATATACAAAAACGTGAGAAAATCAGTGGAAAATATATTTAGGTAAAAAATTCTGCAACAACAATCTTCCAATTTATTTGAGTCAAACCAACTGTGAGGACCTGATGTTAGATTTTCAGCTTCAAGAATCAGACCCCTAGACAAGAAGAACTGGAACCATCTCAACATGACAAGCTAAATAAACTTGAAAGATTATTGTAATCTTCACTCCTGTCAAATCTTCATAAAAGATTTTGCTTATTAATTACTTAGACTGGGCATTGTTTAATGTGGACAATAGATGGGAGATGGAAGGAGGGGAAAGATTACAAGGTGCATGTATTCCTATGACACATAAATGTCCTCTGTCAGTACTAAATCTAGCGCTTACTATCCTTTCATTTAACAATATAGGAAAAGACAGATTGCTACTTACTGTTAAGAAGATATATTAAGTTGGAGACAGGCACAATTAAAAGTATCTCTTAATTGTGCCTGTCTGCAGCTTAACATGTCTTCTTTATAGTAATTAGCAATCTGTCTTTTCCTCCATTGTTGATCTTCCTACCTGGAATTTCCATTATGCTTTCATTTATATAGTAATAAGAATCTATCCTTTTCCAGTTTTCATCTGTAAGAATACCTACTACACTTACTGCCCATTGTGTTTGTCCGCCTCCACTGTAAATTATTGTGAAATTGTTTAAATATTTTGTTCCTCTAAGTTTTTTCTATGTTGCTGCTGCTATGGCGATATTTAAATATCTTTGTTTCAGATTTTCAATACTCTCTTATTCCTTTGTATTAAAACTTCCTTGCCGGTTGCGGTGGCCGAAAGGTTCTAGGCACTTCAGTCCGGAACCGCGAGACAGCTACGGTCGCAGGTTCGAATCCTGCCTCGGGCATGGATGTGTGTGATGTCCTTAGGTTAGTTAGGTTTAAGTAGTTCTAAGTTCTAGGGGACTGATGACCTCAGATGTGAAGTCCCATAGTGCTCAGAGCCATTTGAACCATTAAAACTTCCTTTCACGTTCTAGATACCAATATATATGTCTGTCCGTTGCCACGGCCTTCTCGTCGTCTTTGAGAACTATCGGCTTATTCCTTAGAGACCATTGAGTTGCAGTTTCTTTTATGCAGACTGATGATTAGATAGATCGAAAGAGAATGGATATGGTTAGCTAAAAACTCGTCGCAGCAACTGCTGTGTTTCGCCAACTGAACTATTTGTAATATCTCAGTCATTATATAAATGTGAAAATGGCATAAAGTGGGGTTAATGTCGCGGAAATGTGGAGTGAGGTGTTACATGTTGTTGATTGAGAGTAACATGTTACACTTTCTACTCTCAAGCCAATGAAAGATGTTGATATAAAAATGTTAATTATATAGTATTTAAGCAGAGAACTTACCACTGGGCTCTCTTTGTTTGATACATGTGCATATTTGATGGAAGAAGCGTGAGCACAGGGTAGCGGCAAAGCAATGGCTATGGAGCGTCTTCACCCTCTGTGGTGCTGTCGCGTTTACAGGGTGACCCAATAAACCATTAACATTTGAAAAATCAGTACTTCAAGGAATAATGTAGGTAGAGAGCTAAAAATTGACACACATGTTTGGAATGACATGTGATTTTACTGAAAGAAAAAAAGTGATCAAAATGACCAACTGATAACACTTCATATGGTACAAAAGAAATGAGTAGCGTCACCATTAGGCTGTAGCAAAGACGATGTTTTTTTGCAACACATGCTCAGCATGTCGGCCGTCATTCATCAACAATACCTTTAGTTGAGGGACAATGTTGTGAACAGCACTGTACAGCTTTTCAGTAGGTATGGTGAGAAATTTCAGTCACCAGTCTTCTCCTCCGATTACGAAACATTCTGTTGCCGTCCACCTACACAGGCAGAAATGATCATCACGATAAAATAAGAGAAATCAGGAAATGCACAGAAAAATTTAAGTGCTCTTTTTCCCCCCAAGCCATTCGAGAGTGTAACGGGAGACAGACAGCTTGAAGGTGGTTAATTGAACCCTCTGTCAGGCACTTTATTGTGGAAAGCAGAGTAATCATGTAGATGTAGATGTAGACATGTGACAATGCATCAACAGCTCCCTTAAAAGTCTCTGTATCTCCATCTTTTTAGAGATGGTTGAGGCACTCGACTGTTCGATAGAGGATGTCAAATTAAACACCTTTCAGCTGTCAAATTTCCCACCTTATTTTATTTGGCAACCAGTTTCAGCGTTATACTAAGCCATCTTCAGGCCCCTGACTGACGTGTAGGAAGAATCTACCTCGTTGTGATCTAAACAGGGGCCAGCGTTACTGGTATTAGTAGATACTTGCTATAGTGATTACTTTAACTATCACCTGCCTTAAAAGGCCTAAAACATCCCAGATGGAAAAATGGAAATGAAGTCCCATGCTTGTCGACAGAGCATAGTGGAATGATGCAGGAGACCTGCACCGCCATACTAGGCAAGGTCCTAATGGAGGTGGTTTGCTGTTGCCTTCCTCCGACCGCAATTGGGATGAATGATGATGATGAAGACGACACAACAACATTCAGTCATCTCAGGGTAGGTGAAAATCCCTGACCCCACCGGGAATCGAACCTGGGACCCCATGCTCGAGAAGCGAGAACACTACTGTGAGACCACAAGCTGCGGACAAATAATCCAAGGTAAATAATCGAAATCTTCGTTGGCATCTGTATTTTAACATTGACAGGTGATATCATTTCCACTTTTTCGTATGGTCCATGATATCGGGTCAACAATTTCTTTGTTTTGACTTTTGGCGTATAAGAAATCGTCACTAACACCCACTGGCCTACCCTGTATTGTGGTTTCTTCCCTACACTATTTTCTGTCTGCTTTTGTCATCCACAGGCTTATGTATTTGCGTATTTTACTTGTTGCCAAATATCTCGTAATATCTTAGCAAACTTTTTGCCTGATTCCACTTCGGATCCTAGCTTCAGCTTAATCTCTTCAAAAGGTGAAAGCATTTTTCTCTCATATATTACCTAGTATGTCGAACGACAGGTAAGCATATGGATGTAACAATGTAGACTTTAGAATTGTATGCAGCGGTTATGAAATTTAAATATACATCAAAATTTTTATAATCACTGCTAACGAAATACTCAACATTTTCGAAATCATGCGATGCACTCTGTCTTTTTTCCCATTAGCTTGCGGTTGGAAGGAGCTTGTTTGCAACTTGTGAATTCAGAGAAATCGACACAATTGCCTCATAAGATCGAGTATGATATTTGTACCCTGCCCTGTAAGTAATATGTCAAGACTACCAAATGAGGGCAATCAGTTACTTACTAACACTTGAGCAACTGTACCCTTTTCTTGGCCAGTAATGCAACAAATGCTATATAACGCGTGAAATGGTTAATTATAGGTAATATGTATTTATTTCCTGCTGGTGTTCTATTAAGAGGACCTAAAATGTTCATCCCAAGCATTTCAAACAGTTTAGATGCTTCCAATAGCCAGTAGATATCGTAATGGAATCGGTCAGTGGCTAGGATCAGCTCATTGCACACGATGTATGCAGTTCTTAATGAATTGCTCGACACCTCGTTTTTTTGTCCTCCTCCTAAATTTTTCAGCAATTCATCTGTCATTTGGCCTTCACCTACCATGGTCTGACAGTAAATGGTCATGTTCAAATGGTTCAAATGGCTCTGAGCACTATGCAACTCAACTACTGAGGTCATTAGTCCGCTAGAACTTAGGACTAATTAAACCTAACTAACCTAAGGACATCACACATATCCATGCCCGAGGCAGTATTCGATCCTGCGGCCGTAGCGGTCGCTCGGTTCCAGAATGTAGCGCCTAGAACCGCACGGCCACTCCGGCCGGCAATGGTCATGTGCTTGTCCCAAGAGTTTGTTTCAGAAAGCTGCAGGTACTACCATTTGTAGTCTGCATTTTGTTGTTCTGCACAGCCAGCTGTTGTGCATGACAAACCGACATAGTGACTTGAATAGTCGACAGTCAGCATCAACAGTCTGTAGAGATGCAATTCCTCTGTTCAAACTGTCAGCGTCAGCATGCATTTTTCATCACTTGTGTTTAGCCGAAAAAATATTTCAGCATGTACAAGTATACCGCGATAGACAACATCACAGTGTTCCATCTACCAGAGTTTTAGTAGTTCTGATAGCTATTTGCGTTAACTACTTCCGTTTTAAACGAAAGAGACCGTACTGTTGAGGGTTACTATACATCAGATACCTGTTGATTGGGGTGTAAATAAAGCTCAGACAGAGTACGGTCATTACATGAAACTGATAGATGAATCTATAAGTATATGAATTATTGTGTTAGTGAGTAAGAAATGACTTCTGTAAGGATCTACGTTATAGCATCGATATAATATCCCGAAAATCGTGTAAATTAGCTGGGAGGTAATGGAAGAATAACTAAAGTTGTCTAATACTTAACTACTGGTGCAAAATACGTGGGACGGGGTTATTACAAGTGCTAGAAACCGAAAAATTCGGGACGAATTTTCTGAAGGAAGGGGAAGATGTTACGCTTGAGAATGGTCTCCCCAGCGCACACAAAAAATACGTCCAAGTTCTACCTTGGCAGCTCCCAGACGTCAAACCATCTGTGTCAATGACCAGTAGGGGAAAATTCTGAACGCGTTGCGGCAAACACGGAAGTTATTGCAGCATGGGCGACCGACTGAGCACCCAAGCGAACTATAGTGACACTATGGAAGCTGAGAAATACGGTTATACTAGTGAAAACAAAAGAGTGTCGTAAGAAGGCCTACATACAGAGGGGCAATAAGTATTCAGGTGCTCATGATGCGCAGTTTTCCACGCATCTCAGTGTTTGACGTCGCATCTCCTCAATTATATGTCGGACGGCCAATGATATACACTGAAGACAGAAAGAAACTGGTACACCTGCCTAATCCCCTGTAGGGCCCCCGCGAGCACGCAGATGTGCCGCAACACGACGTGGCATGGACTCTACTAACGACTGAAATAGTGGTGGAGGGAACTGACACCATGAATCCTGCAGGGCTGTCTGTAAATCCGTAATAGTACGAAGAGGTAGAGATCACTTCTGAACAGCACTTAACAAGGCATCCCAGATATGCAACATAATGTTAATGTATGGGGAGTTTGGTCGCCAGCGGAAGTGTTGATACTCAGAAGAGTGTTGCTGGAGGCACTCTGCAGCAATTCTGGACGTGTGGGGTGTCGCGTTGTCCTGCTGGAATTGCCCAAGTTCGTCTAAATACACAATGGACATGAATGGATGCAGGTGATGAGACAGGATGCTTACATACGGTCACCTGTCAGAGTCGTATCTAGACGTATCAGAGGTCCCATATCACTCCAAATGCATACGCCCAACACCATTACAGAGCCTCCACCAGCTTGAACAGTCCCCTGCTAACATGCAGGCTCCATGGATTCGTGTCTCCATACCTGTACACGTCCATCCGCTCGATACAATTTGATACGAGATTCGTCCGACCAGGCAACGTTTCCAGTCATCAGTAGTCCAATGTCGGTGTCGACGGGCCCAGGCGACGCGTAAGGCTTTGTGTCGTGGACTCATCAAGGGTACACGAATTGGCCTTCGGCTCCGAAAGCCCAGTCGATGCTGTTTCTTTGAATGGTTCGCATGCTGACACTTGTTGATCGCCCAGCACTGAAATCTGCAGCAGTTTGCCGAAGAGTTGCACTTCTGTCAAATTGAACGATTCAGTTCAGTCGTCGTTGGTCCCGTTCTTGCAGGATCTTATTCCGGCCGCAGCGATGTTGGAGATTTGATGTTTTAGCGGATTCCTGATATTCACGGTACACTCGTGAAATAGTCGTGCGGGAAAATCCTCACTTCATCGCCACCTCGGTGAAGCTACGTCCTATCGCTCATGCGCCGACTACAACACCACATTCAAACTCCCTTTAATCTTGGTAACCTGCCATTGTAGCAGCAGTAACGGACCTAACAACTGCGCCAGGCTCCTGTTGTCTTATACAGGCGTTGCCGACCTCAGCGCCGTATTCGGCCTGTTTACGTATCTCTGTATTTGAATACGCAAGCCTATACCAGTTTCTTTGGCGCATGAGTCTATTTTTGTAGGTAGATTCAGCGACATATGTGGATACTTTCTGTGAAATGTGTTGCGAATATAATCAGTAGTAAAGAAGTAATATGTTTAAACGCCATTGATGATGCGGAAGTTTTTCGCGCATCTGAGTGTCTATGACGTGATGTCTCGTGAACTGTGTGTTGTCCACTGACATAATTTTTCTGGTACATTCAGAGATATATGCAAATACTGTTTACAAAATCTGTCGCAAATACAGATGGTAGTGAAGAAGTAACCAATTAAAACGTCATGCCTCGCGCAGCAGTTTTGCTGCATGAACAGCGAAAATGTGGTGTGCGATAAGCCTTTTTTCCTTTCAATATTTTTAGGGGCTGTGAGGGAGAAAAAGTTTCTTAAAGGTTTGAAATTGTGTGCAAAATTTGTTCCAAGTCACTAGGTGCTCTCATTCACAAATACTGGACAACTAAAGTATGGCTATTCGCGCATTGTGACAGAACTACTGTTTCACCTCCATCCCAACCGTTTGACAGGTAGGTGGTTCTTACCCTCAGAGCGATTATTTTCAGAGAGTTAAGTGATATGTTTACCAAGTTTGTTTGAAATCGATCCAGTGGTTTAGAAGGCTGTGTGGAACATACATACAAATATTTGTACATCCATTTTTCTAATATCGATTCTTGCAGTATATATGGAACGCCCTATATCTGATGACTATGTGAACCGTGGCGCCATTAAGTTGGTAAAATGTTCTGTCTGGCGCCACTAGCTCAAGGGTAGTATCGACTATCCCTCTCGCCAATATCTATGAGGAAGAGTTGGTATCTGTGGGTTGTGTCCTCAGAAGCTCTTTGCTTGCCAGTACATATACGGGTTCGCTGGCCCGAGTCCTGATTGTCTATACCTCCCCTTCCGCCGCCTCCACCACTATAACTTGGTGTGCCCAGTCCCACCTCCCTCCTTCCATTCCACCTCTCCTCACTCTCCCTTCACCCTCTATCTTTGTCGCCCCCTCTCCCGCTTCTTCCTCCCGCTCCTCTCGTTCTGATCCCTTCCCCCCACTCCCCCAGCCTGTCACTGCAGCTCCAGCTCGGGTGGTGGCCCGTCGGGCCACTGCCCACGCCCAGCTCTCCCCGTCACCTTCGCCATCACCGCCGCCTCTGCCGCCGTCATCGTCATCGTCGCCTTCACCGTCACCGTCACCATCTCCGGCGCCGACTCCGGCCCCGGGACCTGCCCCTCCCCGCCACATTCCCGTTGTTCCCATCCCCCACACCTCCTCCACCGCCGTCAAGCGCCCCGGTGGCACCCCTGCTTCCTCTGCTTCCAAAAAGGCTGCACCTCGTCCTCCTTCCCCCACCCTTGATGCCATGGAAGTCTCCCCGCCTGTCCCTGCCCCCTCATCCTCCTCCTCTCTCCCTTCCTCCTACCGCTACCTCCTCTCCCGTCCTGATCCCTCTCTCCTTGAAGCCCGGAACCTCACCCTCTTCCTTCGCCAGCATTGTCCTGGTGCCCCCATCTCCCTCCTCACTCCTCGCCGAGATTCTGTTCTCATCTCCTCCCCCAGCCCAACCCTCCATACTGACATCCTCTCCCGTCTCCCCATCACCCGTTTTGGTCCCAACGCCTCCCTTACCCCTGCTCCTTCTCCATCTCCTACCCGCCAACCCCAACCCCCGCGTCGCCCGCCGACCCTCACCGCCGTGATCACGCGGCTCAGTCCGTCGATCACGGAGGAGGAGGTGTTGGCGGAGCTCCAGGCCCATCCCACGCTGGAGGTGCGGGCGGTCCGCCGCATTTTCAACTCGGCCGGCCCCACCCGCCTTATGCGGGTTTTCTCTGAGGACGCCCCCTCCATTGACCGTCTCCTGAAGGAGGGTGCCCTCCTCTTCCACCAGCGGTACAAGGTCGACCCTTCCCGTTCCCCTCCTCAATCCCTGCGCTGCCAGAGATGTCTGCGCTATAATGCGCACCCCACAGCTGAGTGCCGCGAGGCCCCCACCTGCCCGCATTGTCGGCAGGCGCACTTCCTCCGGCAGTGCCCTAACCTCCAATCCCCTCCCTCCTGTAATACCTGCAATCTCCCTCATCCCACCTACTCCCAAAAGTGTAAAGCCCGACCCCCTCCAACCACTCCTGAACTCACCGTACCTGTCCGTCCTCTGGACGCCCCCACCCCCCTTGGCAATTCCCTTCGTCCCCCACCCACCGCTGAGGACATCATCAGGTTCCTCACCATCGTCCTCCAGAATGTTCATCCCTTTCAGCGCCCTCACACCCTCCAGCAGATCTCCCTTGCTGCCCGTTCCATCTTCCAACTCAAGATGTACGCCACCTACTCCAACAACCAGGCCCATTTCACCTTCTCCCGTCTTGACACCCTCGTTTAAATCCCAGTCATGGCGCGACAGCAACGTATCCTTTTCAACAACATACGCTCCCTTCCTGCCAACAAAAACCTGTTCCTGCACACCCTTGCCACCCACCGCGTGGATGCCTTCCTCCTCAATGAAACCTTCCTGCAACCCCAACACACAGTCCACACTTCGCCCTACCTCCTCCACCGCTTCGATAATCCCCTCCCGATTGCGCGTGGCGGAGTTGCCATTGGTCACCACCGCCAGATCCCCGTTCGGCTCCAACCTCTCCTTCCCGACCCCACCGAACACCTGATCCTTAGTCTCTTCTTCCCCGGCCTTACCGTTACCTGCGCCACCATCTATGTCCGCCCCAACGCTCCTATTCCCTTCGACTTCCTCTCCCACGTCGATCGTACCTTTTCCTCCTACGTGATCGCCGCCGACCTCAACATCCATAGTCGTTCCGCTGCCCAGTTACGGCGATGGCATCGGTTCCTCTCCACCCTTCAAGGTGACCTCGTCCCCATCCCCCGGCATACCCGTCCTGAATCCAACTCCACTCCTGATGTTATCCTCTCCTCCCCCAACCTCCTTGGCCGCATCACGGTGGATGTCCTGGAGCCTATTGGTAGCGACCATCTCCCTGTCCTCCTCACCGTTTCAGACGGTCGTCGCCCTCGCCCCGACCCTCGTACTGACCCTCCCCCTAAGTATGTCCACGACTATTCCCGAGCCGACTGGAATGCCTACCGGGATACCCTTTCCACCCAGGTCGATAGCCACCCTCTCACCTACCACCACCCTGACGATGTCACCCATGCCGCCTCCTTTCTCCAGCGGACCTTGTCTGAGGCCGTGGAGGCCCACGTTCCTACTGTCGCCATCCAACCCCACCGTCCTCCCTTACCCCCACAGGCCGTTCTCCTCCTCCGTGAATCCCGTCGTCTCTACCGTGCCTTCCTCCGCACGCGTGACCCGGACACACTACGACGCCACCGGCAACTCCAGCGACACGTTCGTAATTTGCTCGCGGCTAAGAAACGCCGGGACTGGCGACAGACATGCACCCGTTTAAATGCAACCCTACCAATCAACTCGTCCAAGTTCTGGTCGGCCTTCCGTCGCCTTACCGGAACTAAACCCTCCCCCTATTATCCTCTTCTCCATGATGATCACCCTTTCCCTGACTCCCTTAGTAAGGCCAATCACTTTGCCTCCTACCTCTCCGATGTATTTTCCGTCCCCGATGATCCCCAGTTCGATTACTCCCTCTTCCCCGATGTCCGCGATCGAACTGACACCTCTTCCCCTCCCCTCGCTCCTAGCTTCCAGTACTTGGACAACATTACACACACGGAACTCAATGCCCCTATCACTACACAGGATCTCATTGATACACTCCGCACAAAACGCAACACCGCTCCTGGTCACGATCGTGCCACCTACCGTCACCTTCGTGAAGCTCCTGTCTCTTTCCTCTCCACCCTGGCCAGGCTCTACAATGTAGTCCTGTCCACCGGTTACTACCCCGACCTGTGGAAAACCTCCCGTATCCTCATGTTCCTAAAACCTGGCCAACCGCCGTCCGCAGTCTCCTCCTACCGTCCCATCAGCCTTACCTCGGTCTTCAGCAAGGTCCTAGAATCTATTCTCACCCGCCGCATCCACCAGCATCTCCGCCAGCACCGCCTCCTTCCCGTCACCCAGTGTGGCTTTCGGCCATCCTTCTCTTCCGACGATCTTCTCCTTCACCTCACTCATCTCCTTTCCGAACAGCTTAATTCCCGTCGCTCCGCCATCTTCCTCTCACTTGACCTCGAACGCGCTTATGACCGCGTCTGGCATTCCGGTCTCCTCTTCAAGCTCCAAACCTTTGCCCTTCCCATTAACTACGTCCGTCTGATCGGTTCCTTTCTCTCCCGCCGTCCTTCCTATGTCACCATCCATAACACCGATTCCTACACCTTTTTCCCCTCCGCCGGTGTGCCCCAAGGCTCCGTCCTCTCCCCCCTTCTGTACCTTTTGTACACGGCGGACATGCCGCCGCCGTCGCCCCCCGTCCACCTCCTCCAGTTTGCCGATGACACCGCCTTCCTCGCCCTTGCCCCCACCCTGCAACGCTCCCAACGCCTTCTCCAATCCCATCTTGACCGGTTCACCGCTTGGTGCAACCAGTGGTTGCTCAAGGTCAATCCCTCCAAAACCCAGGCGATCATTGTAGGCAAAACCACCCCTTCCTTCCGCCTCCTTGATTTCTATCTCACCGTCTATGGCCGTCCTATCGCCCTCACTCCCACCCTTAAGTACCTTGGCGTCACCCTCGACCGTCGCCTCTCCTGGACTCCCCATCTCCAGACAATCCAAGCCAAGGCACGTTCCCGACTCCGTCTCCTCAAGCTCCTTTCCGGCCGCACGTGGGGTCTGGACCCCTCCACAATCCTCCACACCTATAAATCCCTCATCCGTCCTATCCTTTGTTACGCCCATCCAGCCTGGATCTCCGCCCCCCCTACCTTCTATAAATCCCTCCAAATCCTTGAACGCCATGCTCTCCGCCTTGCCTATCGCATCCGTCTCCCCTCCCCCACGCGGATCCTGTATGATCTCATCCCCTTCCCCCACCTCCTCCTTTTCCTTGAAAGGATTCGTATCCTGTACACCTCACGTAAACTTGATCCTCCTCACCCGCTCGTTTCCCCACTCCTCTCCCACCCCCGCCCGCTGCCGCGCCTGTATTCGCACGTCCCACCCGGTCTCCATCTCTCCACCCTCCATGCCCTCTCCCAAGGTGGCTTCCGCCGGCTCCCTCTCCCTGATGATGTCCTCGTCCCCTCCATCTACCCCTCCTATCCACTTTGACCCTGCCCCACCCCCCACTTCCCGTGTCCTTTCCTTTCGGCACCCTCCCTCCCTTCTCTTCTCTTCCCTTCTTTTCCCATCTCCCTGTCCCCTCCCTTCCCCCTCTTCCCCCGGGCTTCCTCTCCCCCTTCCTCCCTCCCCCTATCTCCCCTGCCCGTGGCATCTCTGCTCTCCCCTCTCGCTCTCCCACTCCCCTCCCTCCTCCTCCTCTCTTGGCAGGTCCCCGGACTCGCACACGTATAGTGAACATTCGCGCGCCGGAGATCGTCGCCTTTTGTGCTTCGTGTGTGTGTCGTCATATAGTGTTTTTGGTGTCCGCCGTCCCACTCCTACGTTCACTTGTGCCGTCGGACTCACCAGTGTTTTGTGCGCCGTGCCAACGTGTTTTCAGTGTTGTTATCGTCACCTGTGAACGACTCCGTGTTTTTTATGTCTCTGTGACCTCTCTCTTTTGCCCGTCACTTTGTTCATTGTCATTCACCATGTTTCATACTCTTGTAAAACGCTATGGCTGAAGAGCGGCGTAGTGTGCCGCTGCCAGCCTACCTGAATTGTACAGGTTTTAAAATAACAATAAAGTAAAAAAAAAAAAAAAAACCCGAGTCCTGGGCACCAAATTTGGGGCTTGGCGGTAGCGTCGCGACAAGAGGCGATCACGAGGTCCGAGTGGCCAATGCCACGAGCTACGCAAGGAGGGCCTGCTCAGAGTAACGATACTGAAGTACTCCATCGGGGTCAGCGCCGACTACAAGCAGCAGGCCAACATCCCGTCGGTTGGTTGGCAACATTTGTGTCGGACGACCGCTCGTGGCATGGCTGCCCCCTTCTACCTGGCTGTCATCGGCACCACTCAGTAATCGCCGCGACGCACCCTGGTTCCATGGAGCTGCTTGCTCATAAAGGGGAGTAACTTTCTGTAATCCTCGTGGTGATTGGTGTAAGTGTCTATCTGACCTCCTAATTATTTTCTAGATTGTACCCGACCCTCAGAGTTTTACTCGGTCGGCTCTTTGGTCGTAAATACAGGCCGTAGTATTGTACTAGACACTAGTTCTCGTTTGCAAATTTGTTCTGATATTATATTGGCGTTCCTTTCTAGATAATAAACGATCATTAATGTTGTAATGACTCAACACCTGGTCGGAAATACTGTCGAAACAATTGTACCGAGGCACAATTTGCCATTAAACGAACATGGGTTTTGTGGTTATGTTAACCGGTTCAATTCCTTGATTGTAATTATATTTGACATAATCTAAACTACCTGTTGTACTAAGCTGTGCGTTCCAGTCTTTGAAAGACCGGGTCATTACTGGTGTATTTTTAACTGGATCTCGTAGTTCCGCCGAGTGAGTTCTCTTGTAATATGTGCTCATACGTAATGTTTTAAAACGTTCCTTCATAGCTCAGAAGCAGTTTAACTTTTGACATATTAACAGCCAACTGTCACCAGGGATTTAGTCAGAATAAGATTCTCAAAAGGGACGGGTTGGGATCCAGTAGCACCTTGTTTGCTGAATGAAATGAAAAGGTTGCTTGCTTTTAAGTGAGCCTTATCATTGTCTTAATAGTTTCCTAATTTGCTTAACTCTTGAGCATAGGTGCGTATCTTATCCCCGAACCTTTCGTCACACAGTTTCCAAATTTAAAAAAAAATACGTCATCTGTTTGAGTAATGGAAACACTCTTGTCATCAATATTACTTATATGTTTTCATCCGTTGCCGAAGGACATTTTATAAGAGAAATTGTGTCCAGCGCGATAGTAAACACTGCTGTTTTGGCCGGTAACGAGCGGGCTGCAGGTCCGGGGCCTTGTAATTATTGTCATGTTGTTCTTGTTTTCTCTTATAAAAGCTTGTTCATTTCACAAATTTTTTAATTTCTAAAGGAAACAAATGTATGAATATATATTGTTAAATAAACACGTTGTGCGAAAAGAAAGTTACATTGGTGCCTCCTCCCTTCCACGTTTTCCTTAATACCAGTAAATACCACGTCTCACTGTGTCTTCCTTGTATTAAAAACTGACAATCCTTTATCATTTTGAAATGATCGTTACACGAATAACTTGCTGCTACTACTACTACTACTACTACTACTACTACTACTACTATTACCATTACTACTACTGCCACAGGGTCAAGGAGGAGACTGGAAGTACGTAGCGACTATTTCTTCCTTAGTTAGACCAGTTGTCGTTTGAAAATTTGTTCTAATGTTATATTCCTTTCATTTCGGCTACTGCTCTATTTATGCGGAACCGATTCCTCTTTAGTTTCTAGAAAACGGCACATTCAATTGCTTGTTTCGGGAACATTCTTTTCCCTAAGCTGTACACGGCCTCAAACCGAGAAAGCGCAGTGAATAACATAATATTATTGCATCGGGAGGCGCAGACCTACCTAACGGCGATGTTACCACCGCAGATAAACGGTGGGAATATGTCTGTTCAGAATGTATATGATGCTGCACACATATTTCAGGACAGAAAATAAATTTCTGACGTCTTAGCTAATGACTTAACTCTGGGACAAACTGTCTGTTACGGACGTGAGGCTTTATGCGATTTGAGAAATGGCTTTCACCATCCATCGCTAATTATAAAGAATTCCTATTACAGCTTTCTTTCGAAAACTAGTTCAGAACACTGTGCATTCATAGACAACAGCGTCTCCTGTCGGGATTGAAAGAGTCACTGACAATTCGTGATTTTCGTCTGTCGTCCTTGTCAACTGCGACCTTTCCTGCGCCCATTGGTCTTAACGCAGTTACTTGGTTGCTATCTGTAGAACATTCCTTGCGGGCACGTTGTACAGACCGCACTGATGTCCTCGTACCAACAAATCGGACAACTTCTTTCCCGGTGTGGTCATGGGCACGTCCAAACTCGATAATTTCTATCTGGTTCAAAAATAGTTCGAATGGCTCTGAGCACTATGGGACTTAACATCTGTGGTCATCAGTCCCCTAGAACTTAGAACTACTTAAACCTAACTAACCTAAGGACATCACACACATCCTTGCCCGAGGCAAGATTCGAACCTACGACCGTAGCGGTCACGCGGTTCCAGACTGAAGCGCCTAGAACCGCATGGCCACACCGGCTCGCAATCCTATCTGGCATTTTGTCACTTCGTTATGTCGACCTATGTTATTGCTTTGATTCCATACTACCGACTGGCTAGGACTTCACTGTGATGAGATGCATCGGTGATGGAAGCTTGCATGACTGCCTGGTACTAGTTCTAAACCATTCACAGCTTCCAAAAGGGGCAGTGTACTCTTTAAAGCTGGATACATACGTACAGGGTTTAGACAAGATAGTTAGGCATCACGAGATACACACTGATGTGTTTGACCACCAATGGAACCTATGTAATGTCCTCAATAGGCTTTCTTTGCAAGTGTCAATAGTAGTCGGAACAGAGCTCTGTTTAGTTGTTAAGTGTATTACGTCGGAACTAAGTGAATTCAAACTTGGGCAAATTGTTGGTGCTCGAATGGTGGTTGCTTCTGTAGCCAAGGGAGCCAAAGGGTTTGGTGCATCAAGAGGCACCGTATCGAAGATTTAGAGCGCATTCAGAAGAGGGAAAACATCATCCGCTGTGACACAATGCGTACCAAAGGGTGTGTGACCGACGACCATCGAAGAGGACTGTGACGAAAAATAAGAGGACGACAGGTACAAAAGTCACTGCAGAGCAGAATGTCGAACTGGCGAAGCCTGTCAGCATCAAAACACACGAAAAGAGCTCCAAAGCAGGAAGTTCAAGAGCTAGTTTTAATTCCAAAACCACTCGTCAGTGATGCAAATACCCATGTTAGAAAAACGTGATGTTGAAGCTATAAAAACTAGAATATGGGCCAAAGGAAGGATGTCATTTGTTTGAGTGGGTATTTTGCTTGTTGCCCACGGTTTCAAACTTCTGGCCCACTTTATGTGCCAACAAGAGTGGAACATATGGGATGCGGGATTTGGGGGGGGGGGGTGGAGGGGGGGAGGGGATTCATTGTTGGTGATGATTTGGGTCAGTATCCAGGACTGGTGTTGTCATCACGAGGATGAATGGTCGCATCTTCCCCAGCCACTACAGTCACCAGATCTCAATATTATTGAGTCTCTGTTTTGGAGAAAAGCGTGCATGATCGTTACTCACCTCCATCATCGTTACTCGAACGTGACACTATTTTGCAAGAAGAATAGTGTAAGATTCCCTTGAAAACCATATAGGACCTGTATATATCCATTAAGATTGGAATCTGCGATTGGGAGCTATCTTGAATGTCAGAGGCTTCCCTACATTGCATTAGGCATCAAATGGTTCAAACTGCTCTGAGCACTATGGGACTTAACATCTGAGGTCATCAGTCCCCTAGACGTAGAACTACTTAAACTAACCTAAGGACAACCGGGGAAAGGATTCGAACCTGCGACCGTAGCAGCAGCGAGGATCCGGACTGAAGCGACTAGAACCGCTGGGGCACAACGGCATCGTAATGTGTTGTGGTTCTGGTCCTTACATATTTTTGTCGAATTCCTGTAACTGCATGCTTGACAGCCACGCATGATCAAGCGTTTTTCACAGGCATGCACAGATCTCTCATGCCTCCACACACATCTCAAGCACGGTTGTACAACCATCACAACGTACCTGAAATATGTTGAGCTCAGACGACGATGTGCTCGCATTTTATTTTAATTACAAACATGCCAACAATATGGTTCTACGAGTACTTGCCGTAGCAGATGCTGAAGATTGGTTGGTTGGTTTTGGGGAAGGAGACCAGACAGCGTGGTCATCGGTCTCATCGGATTAGGGAAGGATGGGGAAGGAAGTCGGCCGTGCCCTTTCAGAGGAACCATCCCGGCATTTGCCTGGAGCGATTTAGGGAAATCACGGAAAACCTAAATCAGGATGGCCGGACGCGGGATTGAACCGTCGTCCTCCCGAATGCGAGTCCAGTGTCTAACCACTGCGCCACCCCGCTCGGTGCTGAAGATCTTAATAACAATTTCATTAACTACTTTGTAAATCAAGGACAAGCTCCTTGCTCACTAAAAGAAAATCAGAATAAGTAAAATAAAACTGTATGTATGGAAGTTCACTGCCAACGAAACAAGGAAAATATCTTTAATGTAAAAGTAGTATGGTAACTAACTGCCAGTGTTCTTGAAACCTTATATCATTACTTTCTTTGATTTAACGTAGTTGTAAAATTTCTTGATGTCTCCTATTCTTTGAGGAAGCTAACCAAATGAAAATACCATAGCAGTGGTTTACACACCTGACGTGCAGCAGTCTCTAATTTATAACCACTTTTCATTTTCTTCTTTCCCCTGCATAATTCGGTCTCGGTGAATTTCTTTTTTTATGCTCTGTGCTTCTGTCTGTACAAACGAAACCCCTGTAGGATCGCTTTGGCGTCAATTCGTCGGTCTGCCTGTTTATCTGCCTGTTCGACTATTAAGAATCCCTTCTCTGGGGAATGAGTAGACGTATCACGTTCAAATTTCTGTCACATACTAAGGTGTATGGTCCCTTGCCGGCGTAAAAAGTTTAAGCTTCTAAGTCAGTGCCATCACAAGATGCGACCTTTTAAGTCGCATATCTTGATACTCGAAAACTCTGATAAGAACCTATAGGGTACTACAAGTTGACCCAGAATCATGATTTTTTTTTTTTTTTTTTTTTTTTTTTTTTTGGCGAGGAGCAAGGTTTCGTACTACAAGTAAAGGAAAAAATCCTAAATTGTTAACTTTTAATTACATGACATGATAAAGGAAATATTTCTTCTCTCATTTTTATCCGACTCCAAACTTGAAATTGAAACCTTCCCGAAAATCTTGGAAGCTCTGGTGCCATATCTTGCCAGTATCAATGTCGATAACAGGAAAAAATCGTCAATATCTTCCATTACAGGAATGGAAAAACTCTCTGTATACGTAATAAAGTTTGTACGGAGCCCTTAGTTTGCGAGTCCTGCTCGCGCCAAGCCAGTTTTTTATTATTGCATCATTATTTTCTGCAGGGTAAATTGGTTTAAATTTAATAAGCTGGGCATCACACACAGAGTCCGTTTATGCTCTGTCATTACACGAACCAAGCGAGGTGATGCAGTGTTTAGCACACAAGACTCGCATTCGGGAGGACGACGATTCAGTCATCCAGTTTTAGATTTCTGTGATTTCTCTACATCGCTTAAGACAAATTCTGGGATGGTTTCTTTGAAAGGAGGCCACCGATTTCGTTCCGGATCTTTCCCTGACCCGAGCCTTTGCTTCGTCACTAATTACCTCGTTAACGACTGACGTTAAACTGTAATCTTTCTTCCTGTTTTATCATGATACGCCTGTGATCGGGTATTCTAAAGGGAAGGCTGACTTTCATTAGCACGGACAAAATGTTTCAACAATTCGCGACTGATAAGTTTCAGGTTTCTGACTTGATTGCTATGAAAACTTGCAACTGACGTATTCTTGTACAAGCCTCCCTACTGTTAGTAAACACGCCCAAGCACGCTCAGGATAGTATGCTTGCACAAGCCTACATAACTGAAACTGATCAAGCATCTTGAGCTTGTACAGTCCGACGCTTATACAGATTTGTTCTACAGACACTCAAGCACGCCTGCGCAAACCACTTGACGATACGTGCTTTATTAAGTACGCAGTTACGTGTGTAGCCACCATATGGAGCCGACTAATGTTTGTCTCATTTGCTGTGTTTTACTGTGTCCTATTGACTTGGAAGCATGTCTGAAGTAACAGACACTGCCACGATCGACAGGTATATGAAATTGAAGAAATGAATCCAGAACTGCGAATATAATTAGATTGTAGCTGCACAATGTGTTGGTGACAAATAAAAATTTGTGCTGCGCAGTGACTCGATCTCAGATTCCCCGCTTTACACAAGCGGACGCCCATGCACTTTGGCTATCTGAGCTCTCCTCCAGGACCGACCAAAACTTCATACGTCACTGAGTATCCACGACTTGCATATCATCGATAATGTTTGTCCGTTGTGTTCACTGCCCACTATACTAACACTGCAGAGCGACTTCAGTGCAAGCTCAGGATTGTTCTGGTGCAAGTAGATACAAGAAAGTATTCGATATATTTGTTTCAATAGTGAGTACTTTTAGAATTGAATAATTCTTTCGATACTTACTCGGCATCGAAAGGAAAGTATTTGTATTGAACCAATTGCACATTCGTTACAGTATCTGGAATTATACCAATGAACATCTGTTTTTCAGCAGAACTTGAACAATATCACACCAGTCTCACCAACTGTAAAACAATGCAAGATTTTATTGAGAGAGTTGAAGAAAAGGTATGGGTTAACTGAATGAAATGGCCATGCAGCCACGGATCTAAAATTTAAAAACCTAAAGTTTCAAGACCGACGGCAAGCTGACGAGCAGTGAAATAACTCAAAAGTATGGTTCATGAGCAACAAAGTAGCCGAAATGAATCAGGGGAAGATACTGTTTCATCTATTGGAACACCGGAATTTGACTTTTGGAAACGTCATAGGCAGCTAGTGCGCGCCTGCGAAAACGAGAAGTATCTCTTTATTTGTTGACCTTGTAATATCTTTAAAATGCAACCCATTTGCACAATGGAAGATTTGAAAGCTGCTTTTATTTGTTTGTACAAATATGCTCCATAATATCTTATTGTTTGTCCTACATATGTGCCAAGCAAATGTTCATTTTAAAAGCCAGTGCAACTAAGACACAGAATAGAAGTATGGTGTCTTCCAAATATTTACAGCGATTGCTCCTTTTGCAAAACCTTCTGAAATGTGATTTTTTTGTTTAAGGGTTATCATTAATAAAGGAATGTTTTATTAGGGTTCATAGTGTTGTGTTGGCAGAAGAGCCGACACCGTGTTACTAGTGGTGGCCGAAATGCACGCGTTTTAGCTCACGCAGGCTGGCGTGAGGAGGGATGAACTATACTGACATGAGGTCTGGAACATTACAAGGAATGAGAATTCAGAAAGCGGAAGTAATTAGTTTGATACTTAACTTTAATCCATTAATGATGAACGTCACTCTTGACGGTACATGATTCACAATATTATCTGTTCAGATTACAGTAACTGAATACGGTGCCTTGCTAGGTCGTAGCAAATGACGTAGCTGAAGGCTATGCTAAACTGTCGGCTCTGCAAATGAGAGCGTATGTAGGCAGTGAACCATCGCTAGCAAAGTCGGCTGTACAACTGGGGCGAGTGCTAGGGAGTCCCTCTAGACTAGACCTGCCGTGTGGCGGCGCTCGGTCTGCAATCACTGATAGTGGCGACACGCGGGTCCGACGTATACTAACGGACCGCGACTGATATAAAGGCTACCACCTAGCAAATGTGGTGTCTGGCGGTGACACCACACATAGAATAAGCAATCAAGTGAAATACCATAGTATAAACTCAGCATTACTTCATTTCTATGAAATAATTAAAAAGTGTATCGATATGAGTAGGTATCGATACTTCGAGTACCATTTGCTGAGTAGGTATCGATACTCCGATGGTATAGGACACCCCTGCAGCCGTCAGACAGCAGGCAGAGCTACCGAGGGGTCAGTGGAGAGAGGAGAAGGGGGTCGGTGTGGTGCTTCCAGGCACGCTTCGCCGCTGCCTACCGATACTCCAATAAAGACCAAACGAGCGCTCCGAAAGGCGATAAAGCGCTTAGGGCGCGCAGGCCCATTCCCCCTCCTCTCCCCGCGTCCAACTCACCCGCTGGTCCGGCAGTAATCCACACTGCAGGGGGTCGGCTGCACGGGCCGCACACTCAGCCATGGCTGTGAAATTCACTTGTTCGTTGTTGTGGTCTTCACTCCAGAACTGGTACGATGTAGCTCACCTCACTAGTGTATCCTGTACAAGTCTGTTCACCTGTCAAATAAGGACTATATGTAAGCTACTTCCATTTGTTACAGTTTACTGTAGTCAAGCATTGGTCCCCCTTACATTTCCCCACACACAGAAACTGATGACGAGTATAAGTAAAAACGTAACCATAGCAAATAAACAACCAGGATAGCATACCAAGTCGTGGGATCGTTTTATAACTAAAGTAGAACAGGACAGTCGTAGGAGACAAACTTTTGCTTTTAAACTACCGGTCACTTAATGGGGTGGACCAAGGTGACGCTCGATTTTCGAACCGATATCCGTGGTTTGTTTCTCAGTTAACTAACAAGCAAATTACAAAACTGACTTTAGACCGTTATTGTACACCCTTAAGATTCTGTTACGTAAAAATCTTTTATACAGAGGACACTACACGACATCGACGAAAGGCCTTCGCCGAGTGCGAGGTCGGTTGGTAGGAGCTCTGAGTGGCACAATTTTCAACCTAGAACACAATTTCAAAAACTGATGATATTGTGTTATGTATAAGAACGGATATTTTTTTAAAAAATGTTTTTTCACAATATGGGGACACACTGAAACAAAAGTCAACGTTTTAGACAAAAAAGCCGTTAGAAAAAGATGTACCAAAAATGGAAATTAAAATGTATCGCAAAAATCCTACGTAGTTCAGTAGAAAAAATGCCGACTCACAGGCTAGAAAAAGGTATAACGTAATTCCATGTATATTTCATGAGCTACAGCTCCCGCCAACTTGTAAAATGTTCTTCAGCTTGTGTCTTTATTGAAATTGAACAAATCTTCAGTCGGCAGTGTCAGCAGGGTACAGTTGGCCTTCTTTTCGCCAATTTTAAACACTCTTATTTTAACGTTCCAATATTATCGATTAACTCGCTTCTGCTTACCAACAGAAGCGTTTTTTCACGATTGGGATTAATTTTCGAATCTTTTCCATCCACGCGAATACATTTGTCTGTCGTTCTCAAGCATTCACGTTTTTCTTAGTATAAAAAAACAAGTGAAATGATAAGTTAAGCAGACGCGAGACAAGTACATGCTTTCAGACAGCTTACCACAAACAAATCATATTACAAAGAGAAATCTTGTTAAGAATAGTATTTTAGTTGATACTAATGCCCTCCGTGGTACTATCCAAAACTAACAGCATCCCTATTCTTTCGGTAGCTATTATATAGTATAACATCGGTTACATTCTAGCGCTCTGATGCATCAGACCTGCATGCAGTAAATCACGGTTTTAACATATTTTAACGTTTATGGCGCACTTTGTCTGAATGAATCTTGAATATAGATACTCTTAAGACCGTTTTAAGCCAATTAAGTAATTGGGTTAATAGAATTTCTACTCTGGTCTACCCCCTTAAATAAAACAGAGAAACATACTGCAGAACTAAATATAATTACTGAAGGTCAATGGAGAGAATTTCATACAAAGAATTGGCAAATAGAAAATTCAGGATTGAAGGAATAGGAGATCACATCATATAATAGTATTATGCATTCAGTTATAACAGAACTACAAGTATTGGGGGTATCTGAATTCTGTACAATTACAAGAAAATGCGTATTTTGTCACCAAACAAGTTTCCTTTTACTGGAATAAAACATCGTTGTCTGTAACATAAGATACTTACAACATATCTTATATTCTAGTTCCAAAAATAGTTTATTATAAGATGTTGATTTTTGCTTACGGTGTTTCATGCCTATTTCTTCGCTCACATTAGGAAACGACGAATGGTTGCATTATTTTGGGCTATTGTTTCATTTGACCCTGTTGATTCTGACCTAATTCCCCACTGTTTTGTAGAACTAGCCTTCTCGCTAAATATACATATACATCATGTCTTTACTGTGTCGTGGCAAGATGCTACGGCCGCGTGGGATTAGCCGAGCGGTCTAAGGCGCTGCAGTCATGGACTGTGCGGCTGATCCCGGCGGAGGTTCGAGTCCTCCCTCGGGCATGGGTGTGTCTGTTTGTCCTTAGGATAATTTAGGTTAAGTAGTGTGTAAGCTTAGGGGCTGATGACCTTAGCAGTTAAGTCCCATACGATTTCACGCACATTTGAACATTTGATGCTATGCTACCCTGTCAATAAGACTTTATCCTTCTCTTTATGATTAGCAACACTTCATTCCAACTACAAACGGAAACTTAAATTTTAATCCAGGATTGTTTATTACGTTTATGTCCTGGTGGCTGCACGTAATTAACGCCTGTGCTATAGCAATACAGAAGAACACAGGCATGAGCCGCCAGTATGTGCATGAAACGTCAAACTACTATGAATGCAATTAACTGTTTCTGTCAGTAAAATTGAGGCAGATTGGAAGAGGTATACAGGTATTACACGTTGGAACTAGTATATTCTCTGATAATAAATATGTTTTAAACAAAACTTGTGCCCTGCCACTCGTTAAATGAATCTTAATCACGAACTCTACTTCAGTTATTCAGAACATTGTTATGGTAATTGTCATATCAACAAACAGTATTGGAATTATTTTCACACAGTACTATGCAAACTCTCAACTAGGACAACTGAAGTTTCCAATACAATAAAATATTTCTTAACTTCTCTGTGCGAAATAAGTTCGTCTACTGCTGGTCTTTTATCACAGACAAATGTTAGCGATCGTTGAGATACAACAGAGCGCGTTAAATTAGTTTATTAAACTCAGCACATATTAACACACTTTCTAAATATTAAACATAGATGCTGCTAATATAACTGATGTTTACTGCCATTTAAATAGAATATTCAAACATGAAATCCAAAACTCGTATTTTATCACGTGAATTCCGACCGATGCAGTCAGCGATGGCGAGTTGGCTACCACTGATATAATATTTACTCCTATTGTACATTTGTAAACTTATGGTCATTATTTTTTTAAACTTTTGGAATAACATTTTACTTAGCAGAGTTATTATTTTTCTTATGTCACTCAATTTAAATTTTTATTAAAATGTTTTCCAGTATTTAATTAACATTTCCCATAGTTTAATATAACTACAATAATAACTCTCCTTGTTTTGTCATCTCTGGCACTACTGAAAAATGACTTATCTTTGCGATTGTCGCTTTTGAATACCTTGCAAATAAAATTATCTCTTTTTTTTCTTTTTTCAAAAGAAGTTGCATAAATAATTTAAGTAGAGATTATATCCTTTCCACTAAATGAATATTCGTAACGCAAATTTTATTTTTACTTTCAGTTCAATAAATTCAATAAAAGTTTGAACAGGTGACTCAAAACTAATCCCACATGAGACAGAAATAGCAAAGACAAAAAGCTGAAAACAAAAACTCTCATGCCACCAGCACTTGAGTAGTAAGTGGGTATGTTGGATGCAATTGGGGATAATTCAGTGAGCAAACCCAGCCCACCCACAAAAATAGGATATAAAAAGATACAATAAGATAGTAGGAGAATGGGGTTGCTGGCGCACCTAAAAATTTATATTTAAATTTAGCCCAAAATCGTATTGTACTAAAAAATAAAAGCTCCCCGTCGCACACCATCACACGCCGGATTTATCAAATTGTTTGCTCACTTAAGATAAGATATAAAAAATTAAATTACAAAATTAAATCAATAAAAAATTAATCACATAATGAATTCTAGATCGTGAAATTCATTATCATTATTTTTAGTTCTCTTCTTACCTTTATTCCTTAGTTTCATATCACACTCTTTATAAAATTGAATGTCCCAGTTAGTTATTATTTTACTAAATTAGTCTGGCAAAATAATTTTAAATCTATCATCAAGCTCCATACAAGTTTTCTCCCCATATCTAGTTTTTAAACGTTCACAACCTCTAATGTAATACCATTTATTTATTTTTAGCTCACTAATTTTTTTTAAATTAGAATTACTAGCATTATTTAGATTCTTGAGCAGAGTATCCATTAACACAAAATAAAATTTTAATAATCTCTTAAATTTTTTAATCTTATAAATATGATTACTGTATGGGATGAATTTAAATTTGACATTTTTCTCAATAAAAATAGTAAACTGCACGAGAGACAAGGTGATTGTAATATTTGCAACGAATATTTTAACAGCAGATACCTAGCTGAACGTCGTGCACGGTTTGTAACTCCCAAGGAGTCCGCCTTCGATCTCGATGGTGGGAACCTTTGTGACCACTGAGGCACCCCATTTTTCCATTCGGTGTTCATGGTGCAAGTCAATGGTTTGTTTTGAACATTTCTTGAGTGTCGACGATGTCCATTTTGCGAATGAAATACGTACATCCCATAGAGGGTTAAGCTCTGCACTCATTTTCTGTCGCCCTCCTGATGAACGCGGTGAGTCTTAGCAGCTAATATTTCTCCCGTCATATTTGTTAACACAATAGTTTCAAATGAGTTCAATGAAAAACCAGCTAAGGTTGCAAATTTCACTTTTTTTGAAACTTCCTGGCAGATTAAAACTGTGTGCCCGACCGAGACTCGAACTCGGGACCTTTGCCTTTCGCGGGCAAGTGCTCTACCATCTGAGCTACCGAAGCACGACTCACGCCCGGTACTCACAGCTTTACTTCTGCCAGTATCTCGTCTCCTTTTTTTTATTTACTTTCACTAATTTCGGGCCGGGACCCATTTTCAAATCGTCGTAAAAGATAGTCAAAATGGTATTTCCGGAAATTCAGAAACCATGTCAAGAATATATACCTATTATGAAGTGCACCTGACCAGTTTCAGTGCATACGATAACTTCCAATCGAGAGTTACTAATGACTGAACTTGCGTCCTCGCACTGAAGGGGTTACGTGTGAGACACAATGACCAGCGAAGACGGGACTGGAGGCGCTCTGGACAGCGGTGGGATAAAACCAGCCTGACTCTCGCCCGCCGTACGGTCCGACAGCCAGGACTGACGGACTGAGTTGCTATTCCTGTTCATAGCAGGACCCCTTTGGCTGTCCGCGCGGATACCCTCGTCAGATGTTAGAGTCCTGGGGTGGGTGGGTTGTTTGGGGGAAGAGACCAAACAGCGAGGTCATCGGTCTCATCGGATTAGGTAAGGATGGGGAAGGAAGTCGCCGTGCCCTTTCAAAGGAATGATCCCGGAATTAGCCTGGAGTGATTTAGAGATATCACGGAGGACCTAAATCAGGATAGTCGGACGCGGGATTGAACCGTCGTCCTCCCGAATGCGAGTCCAGTGTTCGAGTCCTTCCTCGGGCATGGGTGTGTGTGTTGTCCTTAGCGTAAGTTAGTTTAAGTTAGATTAAGTAGTGCGTAAGCTTAGGGACCGATGACCTCAGCAATTTGGCCCCGTAAGAGCTTACCAAAAATTTCCAAATTTTCCCTTTTGGCTGTCATCCGCAGCATCCTTGCAGTGGTACGTTGAGATATTCTGCACCACGTTTTGTTGCCCTTCGTAGGAGCCCTCCTGCGCTTACATTTCAGCAAGATAATGCCCGCCCTCACTCGGCCAGGGCTTCCACTGCTTGCCTTCGCGCTCGTCAAATCTTACCTTGACCAGCAAGGTCACCGGGTATCTCACCAATCCACAACACTTCAAGCAGTGTGGACAGGGTCTCCCAACCATCTCAGGGATTTCGCAATCTAACTCGCCAGTTCGACAGAATTTGGTACAATATTCGTTACGAGGACATACAACAACCCGCTCAAGCTATAGGTCGACCTTCTAGAAGAGCCGAATTCGACAGAGTTTCACTATTCAAAATGGGATTACTAGTTTCGGAGTGACTACAGTATTAACAGCTGAAAATTCATGAGCAAGTGGCGTTATCAACGTCGCCCTCCACGTCCCCGCTTATATTTCCTGGTGCAGTGGGCGGCTGCACAGCACCGCAACTCTGCTCCACGAGGCCGCCCCGTCCGCGTCTGAATGAGGGCGTTGCGGTGGCCAGCGGTGGAACTAAGTGGGAATCTGGAGAGGTCTTCGTCTTGAGTTTTTACCACAGAGTGAAGGGGAGATGGTCACGGGTACACGGCCGTGGTGCTGTGGTGGAATCTACACCGTGCTTTTGATCAGTATTAGTAGACAATTGGCAGGAGTGAAGGAAAGACTGTGTGGAATAGGAATTGCGGAGTTTGAGGAATTTATGTACTTACATATGGCACAGGAAACTGAATAAGCGGAAGGCTAACTGAATTTGACGGATGGCTTGTCTTGTGCAAGTAAATTCCAGGCAAGGAATCAGTCTAGGCACGCGGTTTTCATGGATCTTTACTGCTTGTCATTTTCTTATAACTAGTTTAGTTTAAGGAGTTGTATTTAAATTTTGAGCCCACAGAGCCTCAGTGTGAGCTAGAAATTGCTTGTAATTGTGCGGCTTGACACCATAAGCTAAATTCTTGACAAATATACGAGGGCAGTTCAATAAGTAATGCAACACATTTTTTTTTCTCGGCCAATTTTGGTTGAAAAAACCGGAAATTACTTGTGGAATAGTTTCAAACATTCTCGCTTCGTCTCGTATAGTTTCATTGACTTCCGACAGGTGGCAGCGCTGTACGGAGCTGTTAAAATGGCGTCTGTAACGGATGTGCGTTGCAAACAACGGGCAGTGATCGAGTTTCTTTTGGCGGAAAACCAGGGCATCTCAGATATTCATAGGCGCTTGCAGAATGTCTACGGTGATCTGGCAGTGGACAAAAGCACGGTGAGTCGTTGGGCAAAGCGTGTGTCATCATCGCCGCAAGGTCAAGCAAGACTGTCTGTTCTCCCGCGTGCGGGCCGGCCGTGCACACCTGTGACTCCTGCAATGGCGGAGCGTGCGAACACACTTGTTCGAGATGATCGACGGATCACCATCAAACAACTCAGTGCTCAACTTGAGATCTCTGTTGGTAGTGCTGTCACAATTGTTCACCAGTTGGGACATTCAAAGGTTTGTTCCCGCTGGGTCCCTCGTTGTCTAACCGAACACCATAAAGAGCAAAGGAGAACCATCTGTGCGGAATTGCTTGCTCGTCATGTGGCTGAGGGTGACAATTTCTTGTCAAAGATTGTTACAGGCGATGAAACATGGGTTCATCACTTCGAACCTGAAACAAAACGGCAATCAATGGAGTGGCGCCACACCCACTCCCCTACCAAGAAAAAGTTTAAAGCCATACCCTCAGCCGGTAAAGTCATGGTTACAGTCTTCTGGGACGCTGAAGGGGTTATTCTGTTCGATGTCCTTCCCCATGGTCGAACGATCAACTCTGAAATGTATTGTGCTACTCTTCAGAAATTGAAGAAACGACTTCAGCGTGTTCGTAGGCACAAAAATCTGAACGAACTTCTCCTTCTTCATGACAACGCAAGACCTCACACAAGACTTCGCACCCGAGAGGAGCTCACAAAACTTCAGTGGAGTGTTCTTCCTCATGCACCTTACAGCCCCGATTTCGCACCGTCGGATTTCCATATGTTTGGCCCAATGAAGGACGCAATCCGTGGGAGGCACTACGCGGATGATGAAGAAGTTATTGATGCAGTACGACGTTGGCTCCGACATCGACCAGTGGAATGGTACCGTGCAGGCATACAGGCCCTCATTTCAAGGTGGCGTAAGGCCGTAGCACTGAATAGAGATTACGTTGAAAAATAGTGTTGTGCAGCTAAAAGATTGGGGAATAACCTGGTGTATTTCAATGCTGAATAAAACAACCCCTGTTTCAGAAAAAAATGTGTTGCATTACTTATTGAACTGCCCTCGTATATTGCCATCGTTGCTTCTTAAAAATCGTAGGTTGCTTATGGCGGTTTCATAACTTTCCTGTCAGTCGATATGTAACTGGTTACCTGTTCTTCGTTTACGGGCGACAGTCCATTGCTTTCTTGACTATGCTAAGTGCGATCTGAAGTAGTCTGGTGTCACTAGTCGTGCCCGTTAGCTGAATTCTTGCGACTTGTTGTCGGTAAGGGAAAGGACTAGGTGTGTTTGTTGGATGACAAGGTCCAGTAGTTGTTACTTTAACTAAATGTGAAAGAAATGTTCTCTGTCCTAGCTGCTTCTGCTCTAGTGTCACCTATTTAAGTTTTTGAGGAATCTGAATGAATGTAAAGTTTCTCACGCACGTATAAGTAACGAAGTTCGGCACAGAAAGATACAAACGCAACAGACCTGTTGTTGGAGCTTTATGTATATTCCATTATGCTAATGGACGCATTTTAATAAATGATTTTAGTGATGTCTAAATTTTGGTGTAGTCACTCTCAACTTAGCACCACTTACAACCACTGGGATTCCATCCCTGCTACAAAGTAACTGCTATGAAGCATGCTGTATTACGCATAGATTCGTGTTGTTATGCGGAGTTGTCTCGCCAGACTGATGGCGTGCTCCAGCTCGACGCAGCCACGAGGGTCAATGTTGGAAAGGCGAATAGTGGACAAAATTTAACTTGAAACTGATACTAATCACACATGGCTACATACGTGGTTAGATCTCCACATCAACTACAAGTAGCACTTCGGTAAGAAATGTTTCGTGTCCTTTACCCAACACGGCTCCTTCAGTGACCGAAGCACAATTACATGGTCTCGACTAATCCCACAACAAACATACGACTCTACTGCTTCTTATGTTCAACCTGTCTCAACCACCGAGAATTCTCGGGAGCCCAATAATGCATATGTCTTACAATCAGCTTTCCATGATTTTTAAAGATAGCTTTATCAGTAACGAGAATTCTTTGAAGAAAGAACTTATTGTCCTGATTTCGCACGACAACCGAGCGACAGGATTTCATTCGTCTTCTACGAGGCCACGGGTTAATCCGTTGGTGAAGTAACACATGAAAAAGAAATGTCGGTATCGCGTTGGTGTAACGTGCGGTGTCAATTGAGTTGTTCGGCGTACCCCTAATATACTGCAGGCCTGATGCTCGGTAGCGTACAGCGAGAGGAAGTTCCCTATAAAGCTACGCTAATTTAAAAGGAACAATGTCACGCAACGAATAACGTCTTATTGCATGAAAATTACCAGGGGTGGCCAATTTAAGCATAAAATGTCTTCCGCACCTCACACGGATACATTAATGACGGAATCTAACTACCAAAGGAAACTAGCAGTCACTGTAATATTTTGGTTTTTTATCATATCACATATTACATATTAATATTAATATCACTTATTAATATTTGAAAGAAGAGTAATGAGGAAGTTATGGGGACCAGTTTTAGATAACGGAGAATGGAGGAGGAGCAAAAACGAGGAAACCTACCTTCTGATGCGACAACCAACTGTCCTACAGAAGGTAAAGAACAAAAGAATGCAATGGGAGGGCCATGTAGCCCGTATGCCAGATGGAAGACAGGGGAAGATGGCACTAGCGAGGAAACCAAACACCAAACGCCCCACTGGACGACCAAGGCAGCGCTGGATAAACGACCTGGTGAAGGACCTAGCAGCTCTGGGAATTAGACACCTGGAGGAACCGGGCCCAAAACAAGAAGGAATGGAGGCAGTTTGTGGAAGCAGCGCGTAGTCTGCAGGGCCTGTGATCGCTGAATATCTATATCTATCATATCACATAAAATGATATCTCCACTAAATTAATTATATAAACATTTGGTACATGGAAAAAAGATTGTAATGTTTTTGGATGGAGTCCGCCTTTAGCAAAACACAATGGAAGAAATGTAGCCTTCGCACGGCTAAGTGGACACACGAGGAGGTACTGTGCAACTCTATCTCAGATACAGTGAATGACAGCATAATGGGTAAGTGATTTGAAAGAAGAACCCAGGGAAAACAAGTACAAACACCAATAGACCGATCAAAGTTCATGATGGCTGTGAATGTTAAAACTATACGATATCACTCAGGAGACAACTTGTTGGCTTGCTTACCATCAAAATCTCTCCTTCTTACAGTTTGGAGGAACTACCTTAGTATTCATTTATCTATAAAGGGCATTAATATGCTACGATGCAAAAGGCGTGTACGCTTTATATCGTTTTGTTAATGGCAGCTTCAACAATGGAACACGCAATGAGGACTGCATTGGAACTGCCTAGCCGCCCATAAAATAAAAGCACACTGATGATGCTGCAACTGCAGTGAAATGTGTTTCGGATTAAAAAATTTGTGTTTTGCTAAAGGCGGACCCCATCCAAAAACATATGTATTGTTAAAGCAGACATGGACAAAGGAGCTTCAACCTCAAGATGATTTAAAGCCATGGTATACTTTCTAATATCGTGTCGGACTTTCTCTTGCCCGACGTAATGCAGTAGCTCGACATGGCGTGGACTCAACAGGCCGATGGATGTCCCCTGCAGAAATATTGAGCCACGCTGCCTCTCTAGCCGTCCATAATTGCGAAAGTGTTGACGGTGCAGCATTCTGTACACGAACTGACCTCTCTATTATGCTCCGTACATGACCAATGGGATTTTGTCGGGTGATCGGGGTGGCCAAACAACTCGCTCGAGTTGTCAAGAACGTTCTTCAAATCAATCACAAACAACTGTGGCCTAGTGACATTCATCGTTGTTTAGGCACATGACGTCCATGATTGGCTTCAAGTGGTCTTGAAGCAGCCGAACATCCAAAGGACCCAACTGATTCCACGTAAACACAGCTCATATCATTATGGAGCCACCAGCAGCCTGCACAGTGCCTTCCTAACAACTTGGATCCTTGGCTTTGTGGGGTCCGCGCCCCACTCAAAGCCTACCATCAGCTTTTGCCATTCGAAACCGGGACTCGTCCAGTCGTCTATGGTCCAATCGATATGGACACGAACTCAGGATAGGGGATGCAGGCGATGCTGTGCTGTTAGCAATGGCACTCGCGTAATCCGTCTGTTGCAATAGCCCATTAATGCCAAAATTCACCACACTGTCCTAACTGATGTGTTCGTCGTACGTCCCACATTAATTTCTGCGGTTATTTCGTGCAGTGTTGCTTCTCAGTTAACGCTGAACTTCTCTACGCAAGCGAAGCTGCTCTCAGTCGTTACGTGAAGCCCGTCGCCCTCTGCGTTGTCCGTGGTGAGAGGCAATGCCTGAAATCTTGTGTTCTCGGTACACTCCTCACACTATGGATTTCAGAATATTGAACCTCTAACGATTTCCGAACTGGAATATCCCATGCGTCTCGATTCAAGAATCAATCCGCGTTCAAAGTCTGTTAATTCTCGTCCTGCGGCCATAATCACGTTGCAAACATTTCCACAAGAATCACCTGAATACAAATGACAGCTCTGCCAATGCACTGCCCTTTTATACCTTGTGTAGGCCTACATAATACTACAGCCACCTACACAGGGTGGTCCATTGATCGTCACAGGGCCAAATATCTCACGAAATAAGCGTCAAACGAAAAAACTACAAAGAACGAAACTTGTCTAGCTTGAAGGGGGAAAGCAGACGGCGCTATGGTTGGCCCGCTAGATGGAGCTGCCGTAGGTCAAACGGATATCAGCTGGTTTTTTTTTAAAATAGGAAGCCTCATTTTTATAAAATATTCGTGCACTACGTAAAGAAATATGAATGTTTTAGTTGGACCACTTTTTTCGCTTTGTGATAGATGGCGCTGTCATAGTCACAAACATACGGCTCACAATTGTAGACGAACAGTTCGTAACAGGTACGTTTTTAAATTAAAACACAGAACGTAGGTACGTTTGAACATTTTATTTCGGTTGTTCCAATGTGATACATGTACCTTTGTGGACTTATGATTTCTGAGAACGCATGCTATTACAGCGTGATTACCTGTAAATACAACATTAATGCAATAAATGATCAGAATTATGTCCGTCAACCTCAATGCATTTTGCAATACGTGTAACTACATTCCTCTCAACAGCGAGTAGTTCGCCTTCCGTAATGTTCGCACATCCGTTGACAATGCGCTGACTCATGTTGTCAGGCGTTGTCGGTGGATCACGATAGCAAATACCCTTCAACTTTCCCCACAGACAGAAATCCGGGGACGTCAGATCCGGTGAACATGCGGGCCACGATATGGTGCTCCGACGACCAATCCACCTGTCATGAAATATGCTATTCAATACCGCTTCAACCGCATGCGAGCTATGTGCCGGACATGTATCATGTTGGAAGTACATCGCCATTCTGTGATGCAGTGAAACATCTTCTAGTAACATCGGTAGAATATTATCTAGGAAATCAGCATACATTGCACCATTTAGATTGCCATCGATAAAATGGGGGCGAATTATCCTTCCTCCCGTAATGCCGCACCATACATTAACCTGCCAAGGTCGCTGATGGTCCACTTGTCGCAGCCATCGTGGATTTTCCGTTGCCCAATAGTGCATATTATAACGGTTTGCGTTACCGCTGTTGGTGAATGACGCTTCGTCACTAAATAGAACGCGTGCAAAAAATCTGTCATCGTCCCGTACTTTCTCTTGTGCCCAGTGGCAGAACTGTACTCGACGCTCAAAGTCGTCGCCATGCAATTCCTGATGCATAGAAATATGGAACGGTTGCTATCGATGTTGTAGTATTCTCAATACCGACGTTTTTGAGATTCCCTATTCTCGCGCAATTTGTGTGCTACTGACGTGCGTATTAGCCGCGACAGCAGCTAAAACACCTTCTTGGGCATCATCATTTGTTGCAGGTCGTGGCTGACGTTTCACATGTGGCTGAACACTTCCTGTTTCCTTAAATAACGTAAGTATCCGGCGAACGGTCCGGACACTTGGATGATGTCGTCCAGGATACCGACCAGCATACATAGCACACGCCCGTTGGGTATTTTGATCACAACAGCTATACATCAACACCATATCGACCTTTTCCGCAATTGTTAAACGGTCCATTTTAACATGGATAATGTATCAAGAAGCAACTACCGTCCGCACTGGCGGAATGTTACGTGATGCCACGTACTTACACGTTTGTGACAAAGTGATTGATGTCTAGCTGTTTACACGGCTGCTACCATAGCAACAGCCAATCAGAGAACGCTCTTCGTCGCGCGTTCTATTCCTTTCACCGTTGTCAAATATCTCTGCTGCTGCAGGTAGCGGCTATTGTAGCCAGTTGCTGACGACGACACTAACGGCCGGTAACATAAACAATTGTGGTCCGTTTCGTTGCGTGCATTATTTCTCTATGCGGCGAGTTTATTTTGCCCTACGGAATGTCTGAAACTTGCACCGGAGATGTGCAAAAAGTGTGGTTGGTAAACGGAAAGTTCAGCGATCTGCTCATGTTTTGCCGGGTCAGACACGTGTGCTTTTGTGCTCAGTGCAGGAACATTTCGAGAAGGAAAGAGACAATAGTGCGATTCTACTGCCTCCAGACGCTTTGAAAACATATAAAAACACCGTCGTCAGAGTTTGTAGGGAAAAATACCACGCAGAAGGAGAAGACCGTGGTTCATCTACGCTACGGAGACTCGCTAGAAAGAGAACATAATCACGAGTAACAAACTTTTACTCTTTTCAGCCAGGTGCTGTTTGTCTCCACTTACATGGATATGCAACCATAAAAAGATTAAAACAAACCTGTGCTTTACTCTCCGCGAGGCAGTATAATTCAGTGCCAGAAAGACGTCTTTGTTAACATTTAACAGAGCCCTCGGTTTTCGATGCAAAAAAAAAAAAATAGTGAACGGAAAGTTATAATCGAGGTAAGTACATTGTAGCGTAGTGTTGTAGATTTTTAAGAAATTTAATTAAAGTGCTGTTCGAAGAGACTGTGCGTCCCGATAAAACCTGGATAAAAGCCGGTAACTCATCCAGGAAAGACTGGACAGATGACGCCGTATGTTGAAATTCTGTTGTTCCCGTAGTAAAGGACGCAAGAATGATTGCCTTGCATGCTGGAGCTGCATCTGGTTTCGTACCTATCTCCTCGTTTACAAATCGAGGAAACCAAGCGACTACCACGGCGAGATGAAGCACGATAGTTTTATGAATTGGTCTGAGAGGGAACTACTGGAAAACTTAAATCGACCGTCTGTCATTGTAATGGATAATTCCACAGATCATTCACTTATTCAAGATAAAGCTCTGACTATGGAAACGAAAAAATCCGACATTGTTGAATGTTTGAAACTCCATAATGTGAAAATTCAGTAAGATTTATGTAAGGCGGACCTAATGGAAACAGTGAAAAAAAAAAAGCCACTGTTTCAACAGTATATTGTGGACGAGATAGCTAAATAACATGTCCACAGGGTTCTTAGGCTTCCACCATATCACTTCCACTTCAACATCATCGAAATAATTTGGGTGCAGATAAAACATTATGTGGCAATAAATGACAAAAGCTCTGCTATTGCAGAAATTAAAAACTCTTAGAGGAAGTAGAGGCACAAATAGAGCCAGAAAAGTGGAGTAATGTTGTAGGCCACAAAACGGTTGCTAAGGAAGCAGGGAAGAGTGAAGTCTGTTTAAAACTGAATATATCATCAAGTCGTTGAGCAACTCCAGTGACCCTCCCACGGACCAGAGTTCAGATAACGGCAGAGTCAAGGAATAAAATGATTCCGAACCAAGTGACATCTACCCTTTGCCATAGTTCGCCTATATTTTTGTCTCTGAGTTTCATATTATTGACTGAATGGCGTGTACTGCATTTGTACAAAAAATCTCATCTCGTTATTAAGGAATACTGCTCTGGACAGGAATGATAGTCTACATGCGCACTAAAGTGGTTGTTAAGTACTGAATCAGTTTATGTTTCTTTCAATGTTGTTAGCTATTGTATTTACATGAACGATCCAAATACATTTTGGCATCCTTTTTGTATCGAATACGACAACTGAAGTGAGTGCATTTCCTGTTGCATTTGTCGAGATATACAAATCATAGGAACACGAAGTCATTTTACACAGAGGAGTGCGTTTGTTAAGACACAAGGATGTTACGATGCTTTACAAGCGAACTCAATACCGCATGTTAAAAGGCGCCTTGAGAAGGTAGTAAGGAACTGGACAGCTGTTGCTGCTGCAGCTAAACTGTGCGCGCATGCACTGGCGAAAGACAACATCGCCCTCTTCGACACTCCACTGTGTTTCGCTTTTGAGTCACTTTGTTACCCTGATCTGGGTATAGCGTCCGTTGCCTCGGTTCGACGATTGCATCGATAGCTCGTGCTTAGCCCTCTTAATACCCCCGTAAACGATCAAACATTTTGTCAAACTTAACTATGCCTGCCAAATATTTGACTGTGTACAGTGCTGTTTGACGTGTTTGTCAAACACAGATCGTGTTTGCGAGAAATTTTGATTGACATAAAAGTTTGACAAAATGGTGGACTTTGTTTGTGTCGACGTTTCGCCGCCTATGGTTAGTGAAAAATTGTTTTATTACAATTTATCTCACTGTATTGTGAGCTTCCACTACTATGGAAACTACGATCAAGTATAAAAACATAATAGCACTAACAATTATCAAAATGATAGAGGTACCACATCTTTCCCATTACGAACAAAAATCAATATATTAGGCATACGAAGTGGGGGGTTGAAATGGCTCTGAGCACTATGGGACTTAACATCTGTGGTCATCAGTCCCCTAGAACTTAGAACTACTTAAACCTAACTAACCTAAGGAGATCACACACATCCATGCCCGACGCAGGATTCGAACCTGCGACCGTAGCAGTCGCGCGGTTCCGGACTGAGCGCCTTAACCGCGAGACCACCGCGGCCGGCATTTTAGGCATACAATGGCATAAAAGTGGAGTAGAATGAAATAAAAGAAATCGAATTTCTCCGGTTCTTCCAAGGACGATGTGGGCTATGCTGTCATTAGAGGACCAAGTAGAAGAGGATAAATTTTCACATACTTGTGTATTCTTTTTAAATGTGAGGGTGAAGTAACCCTAAACAAGTTATTAAATGTTTCGCCATCCATCCGCAAAAAACTGATGTAATCATCAGGTTCAGAGTGAAACACTTCCAATAACAGGTTTTCACTTGCATAATTGTCATTTTAAACCAGTTCCTGGACCAGCGTCTTCTTGTTCTTCTTTAAACAGGGCAATAGAGGCAATGTTACAAATGCCTTATCTCCATTTGTTGCCATTCCCACTAGTACCAAAATACACATTATACACGGAAAGCGTCTTCGTAAAAAGTAACGTTAAATTGACAAGCTTTCTTAGAACGTGTACGGGCTTGTTCGACACACGCATGGCTAGATAAGTGCAAACTGGACAGGCAAGTTTGCTCTTTTAGGAGAGACTTAATAAGTTTTAAAAAGTTACAACATTCATTCGAAGAAACTTGAGGTAATAATCGGGTTCTGAGAGTAATTTTTTCCTTTGTTTTCATGGGTGAAGCTCTCATTTCAAGCAACTACCTACACCAGATTCTTGTTTCCTTCTTCTGCTTCTTCGAACACAGTGCCGAAGTCAATGGCAGGACTGCTTTCGCTGCATTTGTGACAATTCTCACTAATCTCAAAATACACACTAACACGATTAGTGTCTGGTTCAAGGTGAGGTTAAACTGACGAACGTTGTTAGAATGTTTCCAAAATGATATTTTCACTCTGTAGCGGAGTGTGCGCTGAGATATAACATTCTGGCAGATTAAAACTGTGTGCCGGACCTAGACTAGAACTCGGGACCTTTGCCTTTCGCGGGCAAGTGCTCTTAGGAAACGAGGTACTGGCGAAATTGAAGCTGTGAGGACGGGTCGTGAGTCGTGCTTGGGTAGCTCAGATGGAAGAGCACTTGCCCGCGAAAGGCAAAGGTCCCGAGTTCGAGTCTCGGTCCGGCACACAGTTTTAATCTGCCAGAAAGTCTCATTGTTAGAATGTGTATGGGCTTGCTTGGCAGATCCATGTGAAAGTTATCTAAATAAATAAAAATATTGTGAAAGTTATCTAAATAAATAAAAATGTGTCTAAAGCACTCTGTTTCAGATTGTAAGCCAGCGCTGTGATGATAAATGAAGTGTCGTAATTGAGCTTGTATTCTTGTAATGTGAAAGACAGGCAGCACTGGAAAAATAATTAATTGTCGTAATGAAAAGGGAAGTTTTAAACACAGTAAAATTTAGCAATCTGACTGCAAGAATTTTGAACAGTATAAACTGCCTGAATAACTTGGACATGAAACCTAGAGTAATTGGCTTTCCAAAATTTGATCACAAAAACTGTCTCTGAATAACGTAAGTTGGCCCTGATTGAATTAATAAAAAAACATCATAAACTTTTTCTTTACCTCCATTCTGCGCAAATCTGGATGACGCGTTGCAGTACTGCTCTGTCTTTAGTTTATTGAGAAAAAGTGCTCAAGGCGGATTTTAAATTTAATGAACTTCTCAACATCCAAACAATACGCTTTCCAAACCCTCAAATCTAACAACTTTCAGTACAATAACCAAGTTAGTTTGGAATAAAATACTAATTGGATCCTTTTACCGACCTCCCATTTCAGATAATACAGTTGCTGAAAGATTCAAGGAAAACTCATGCGATAATAGTTGGTGGTGACTTTAACTTACCCTCGACATGTTGGCGAAAACACATGTTTAATTCCGGAGGTACGTATAAAATGTCATTCGAAATGGTGCTAAACGCATTCTCTCAAAATTACTTCGAGCAGTTAGTTCATGAGCACACGCGATTAGTAAACGGTTGTGAAAACACACTTGACCTCTTAGCAACAAATAATCCTGAGTTAATAACGAGAATGAAAACCGATTCAGGGATTAGTGAACACAGGTCTGCTCGTAGCGAGACTGAATATTGTAATCCCCAAATCCTCGAAAAATAAACGAAAAATATATCTGTTCAAAAAAGCAGATAAAAATTCACTTGACGCCTTCTTGAGAGACAATCTCCACTCAATCCAAATTAATAATATAAGATGTGGCTTAAATTCAAAGAAATAGTATCAGCAGCAATTGAGAGATTTATACTAAATAAATTAAAAAACGACGGAGCTGATCCTCCTTGGTACTCAAAACGTGTTAGAACACTGTTGCAGAAACACCGAAACAAACATGCCAAATTTAAACAGACGCAAAATCCCCAAGATTGGCGATCTTTTACAGAGCCTCGAAATTTAGCGCGGACTTTAATGCGAGAGGCTTATAACGGTTTCTACATCGAAACTTTGTCTCGAAACCTGGCAGGAAATCCAAAGAGATTCTGCTCGTATATGAAGTATGTTAGCGGCAAAAAACAATCAATGCCTTCTTTGCGCGATAGCAATGGAAATACTATCGAAGACAGCGCTTCCAAAGCAGAGTTACTAAACACAGTCTTCCGAAATGCCTTCACGAAAGAAGACGAAGTAAATATTACAGAATCCGAATCAAGAACAGCTGCCAACATGAGTAACGTAGAAGTAAATATCCTCGGAGTAGCGAAGCATCTTAAATCGCTTAATAAAAGCAAGTCTTCTGGTCCAGACTATACCAACTAGGTTCCTTTCGGAGTACGCTGATGCATTAGCTCCATACTTAACAATCATATACAACCGTTCGCTCGACGAAAGATCCGTAGTTAAAGACTGGAAAGTGGCAGAGGACACACCAATATTCAAGAAAGGTAGTAGGAGTAATCCACTAAATTACAGGTCCACATCGTTAACGTCGATATGCAGCAGGATTTTGGAACATATATTGTGTTCGAACATTATGAATTACCTCGAAGAAAACGGTCTATTGACACACAGTCAACATGGGTTGGCCGGCCGGTGTGGCCGAGCGGTTCTAGGCGCTTCAGTCTGGAACCGCGCAACCGCTACGGTCGCAGGTTCGAATCCTGCCTCGGGCATGGATGTGCGTGATGTCCTTAGGTTAGTTAGGTTTAAATAGTTCTAAGTTCTAGGGGACTGATGACCTTAGATGTTAAGTCCCATAGTGCTCAGAGCCATTTGAACCATTTGAATATGGGTTTAGAAAACATCGTTCCTGTGAAACACAGCTAGCTCTTTATTCACATGAAGTGTTGAGTGCTATTGGCAAGGGATTTCAGATCGATTCCGTATTTCTGGATTTCTGGAAGGCTTTTGACACTGAACCATACAAGCGGCTCGTAGAGAAATTGCGTGCTTATGGAATATCGTCTCACTTATGTGACTGGATTTGTGATTTCCAGTCTGAGAGGTCACAGTTCGTAGCAGTTGGCGGAAAGTCATCGAGTAAGACAGAAGTGATTTCTGGCGTTCCCCAAGGTAGTGTTATAGGCCCTTTGCTGTTCCTTATCTAAATAAACGATTTGGGAGATAATCTGAGCAGCCGTCTTCGGTTGTTTGCAGATGACGCTGTCGTTTATCGACTAATAAAGTCATCAAAAGATCAAAACAAACTGCAAAACGATTTGGAAAAAATGTCTGAGTGGTGGGAAGAGTGGCAGTTGGCCCTAAATAACGAAAAGTGCGAGGTCATCTACATGAGTGCTAAAAGGAACTTCGGTTACACGATAAATCAGTCTAATTTAAAAGCCGTAAATTCAACTAAATACCTAGGTATTACAATTAAGAACAACTTAAATTGATAGGAACACATAGATGTTGTAGGGAAGGCTAACCAAAGATTGCGTTTTATTGGCAAGACACTTAGAAAATGTAACAGACTTGCTAAGGAGACTGCCTACACTACGCTTGTCCTTCCTATTTTAGAATACTGCTGCGCGGTGTGGGATCCTTACCAGATAGGACTGACGGAGTACATTTAAAAAGTTCAGAGAAAGGCAGCACGTTTTGTATTAACGTGGAATATGGGAAAGAGTGTCTCAGAAATGATACAGGATTTTGGCTGGACATCATTAAAAGAAAGGCGTTTTTCGTTGCGACGGAATCTTCTCACAAAATTCAAATCCCCAACTTTCTCCTCCGAATGCGAAAATATTTTATTGACACCGACCTACATAGGGAGGAACGACTTCCACGATAAAATAAAGGAAATGAGAGCTCGTGCGGGAATATATAGGTGTTCATTCTTTCCGCAGGCTATACGAGATTGGAATAATAGAGAATTGTGAAGGAGGTTCGATGAACCCTCTGCCAGGCACTTACATGTGATTTGCAGAGTACAAATGTAGATGTAGATGTAGATGTAGATAGCGCTGCAGTTGTGAAAAAAATAACAGAATTATTATTGTATTTACCTGACTTTCCATTAGATTTCTTCCTTCAGAAATCAGTTTCATAATCAAGTTGATAGAACAAAATGATAAACTGAGACATTAAATTTGAGTCATAATATTGCCATAGCTTCCTCACTGACACTGGTTAACATTACCACGCTACCTTTAACACAGCTGAACTTCGACTCTGTCTCTACCAAACCTAAACCTTGTCTGCGCCACTGCTCCCTCGTGCAACTCAAAGATCTCACTTAACTTCTGCGGTACAGCTTACAACATAGCTGCTCGCTCACAATCTATTCAGAGACCAAAAATTCATATACCAAAATCATACATGACACCTATCACGTGGCTGTACAACAGCGATTTTCTCAAACACCTTGGTCGTTTGTAGGGGCCGTTAGACGAAACAAGTGTGGAAGGCGGGTGCAGCAGGAGCTGGAAATTCTAAGCTCAGCTCAAGCCCTGTATCCTGCTCTAAATCGGAAACATCAATCTCCGCACTACTCTGCAATGATCTGAAGCAAGTCAACTCTTCGATGTCCCTACAGCAAGTGGTTTTTGATTTTAGTCTCCAAAAGTTAGATGGTTTTGCCAAGGGATGAATCTCGCTGCCCACTGCAGCGCACCTTGTGAGTTCCAACTAATAATAATTTTATAAACAATTGCAACAAATTCCTACTCTCACAGGTTTTGTCATAGTTAAACAATAATTCATTGGTATACGAAGCAAAACAGAAAGTCTCTCCCCAATACATGAAAGTTTCAAATCCAAGGCAGCCTTTAGATTTGCACGCAGTCACGGGAAGAAATGCATCTACAGAAATAACTATTGTGAGCCATTCAGAGCCCTTATTCGGATTTAAATGAACATTCCTTCATGGTGCAGCTGCAGACGATGGCCCACTCTACATTGTCAAGTTTGGAGTGCTTCACTTGGCTTTCACATTTTTATCTCGTGAAAAAGGATTCCTTCTAGTGTCTCACACAATGCAGTTTCATGGAATGCAGGTACCCTCCTATATCTGCTGTGCGGAGATGGGGACTATTACTTCCCTATTCTTTACCTGATTAGAGGCGGCGTTCAATGTTGAACAAGTTTATGGGACTCTGGTCTTCTAAGTCTTCCACAACCGAGCTAAAGAAAATTGCCAAGGCTGCAGAAAATTTCAGCTCAATCTCACTGCAATAAAGGGAAAGAAAATGGAGAAATAATTAGCTGTGCAGTCATTGGCAGTAGTGAATACTGTCTGTAGTACGTTAAAGAATCGACTATACTGACTACTGGGATGTGCATGTTACATTATAAAATAGTTTACACGACAGTTTGGCAATAAACTTCCTCATAACAGCAACACTCTTTCCTCGGTATCAGATGTGACACATTTTCTTATTTGGGTACGAAATCATAAGAACTTCTGCATAAGACAGCAATCTGTTTTATATTGAAATCAGATAAAGCCTAAGCTCTAATAGTTTATTTTTTTCGAAACTAAGTAGAAACCGGATTTTGAAGCATGTCACGTCATTGGGTATGTCTCTATCAGCACCAAAGCAGGCTACATACATTATTATAGCTCTGTTTTGAAAAGTAAAATTGATACTGATATCTCTGCAGTTAATGTAAACGTGAAAAGAGAGTATACGACGTTTACTGAGGAATTTCTCACAATTTTTCCGAAATAAGAAAGAAAACTTACAATATCGTAAACGGTTTTGCAAACATTTAAGTGAACTGCGTATTCGTGTCACAATGCTGGCTATTGAAATTACTTCAGGAAGGAAAGCAGATAACCAAATTTTACTTATTGTGCGCATTCAGTATAGTAGGAAGGACACATGTTAAATTTGTAGGTGGTTTTGGGGTAATTTAATATAGAGAGCTGCCACCGCTTTTAGCGAAAATGCCTCTACCTCTGCTGGGCATCCACTTGAACTGAGCTTCGGTGACAGATTTGGGCGTGTCATTCCATCTTGTCGTAAGGGTATATCAGAGTTCATCAATTGCAGTGAGCTAGCGTGAGGTGAGTTCCAGTCTCTCGGCACCCCACGACCAGATTGTCTCGCTGGGTAAGAATCTGGAGAACAATCGAACATGCTCCCCATCATGGTTGGTCAGAACAGCATGTGCAGTATCTGGTTCGAGGACTGAGAAATGATAATGTCCGTTGCTGTAGGTTTACGGTTAATTTCAAACATATGCTTATTGTTTTGTTTTTTGATTGTTATATCCAGAAAGTTAATTTGGTTATTCAGTTCTCTTTCAATGGTGAATTTTATATTATTATGTACCTTGTTGATGTCAGTATGTAGTTTTTCAATTTTTGTTTTTGGTTCATCTAGTAAGCAAAGGATGTCATCCGTATACCTGAACCAATATAATACGTTGTTTTCTTTTGCTACTATTTTTGTGAAAATGATCTGTTCAATGTGGTTTGCAAAAATTTGCTAAGGCTCCTGAAACTGGGGACCCCATTGGCAATCCATCTTCTTGTAAATAAAACCCACAACAACGGACATTATCGTTCCCAAATCCTCGAACCACCCACATGCACACGGTATAAACATCATAAATAGAAACTTCCTGGCAGATTAAACCTGTGTGCCGGACCGAGACTCGAACTCGGGACCTTTACCTTTCGCGGGCAAGTGCTCTACCCAAGCACGACTCACGCCCCGTCCTCACAGCTTTACTTCTGGCAGTACCTCGTCTCCTACCTTCCAAACTTTACAGAAGCTCTCCTGCGAACCTTGCAGAACTAGCACTCCTGAAAGAGTGACATGGCTTAGCCACAGCATAGGGGATGTTTCCAGAATGATATTTCACTCTGCAGCGGAGTGTGTGCTGATATGAAACTTCCTCGCAGATTAAAACAGTGTGCCGCACCGAGACTCGAACTCGGGACCTTTGCCTTTCGCGGGCAAGTGCTCTACCAACTGAGCTACCTTTTTTTATTTTTAATTTTGTTGGGTCTCCTTCCTCCCCTTCAACCCATCCTTGCGCTCACCAATTTCTGCCTTCTCGGCTTGGCTTCTATGCCATTAAAAGAACGTTTAACACAAAGGATGCTTCTTCTGCATCAAGAAAAGAAAACGTGTTGTCACTGCAGTGGAATGTTCAAGGTGCGTTGCTTCTGCAGCAAAGGAAACATTTCATTGCTGTTGATGACTCATTGCTGCAAAACTTTTATTTTCATCTTGTTTTGTTGTTTTTTTTTTGTTTTTTTTATTTTTTAACTTTTTTAGTATGCAAAAAGGTTTTTTTCTAATTGCTTGTTTCCACTATTCTTTGCGTGAGACGTCTCGGCTTTTTGACGGCACTCAACGCTCGTCTTCTCGAGGGTTGCCTATTATGGTATACCCCAAGCATATAGCTTGGTGTCGTTTCTTTTTCCCCGTTTGTATGTGATCTCTTATGTCGGCAGTTGTCTTCTCTTAGCACTGAGTGCCCAATTGCCGGGCGCCACACACTGGTTGTGATGTGGAGTATACGGACGTGGGAAAAAAAAACACTGCCATCAACTTTATTAACAGTCGGACGCAGTGCATACATCTACTTCGTCGTTCCTTGTTCGTTTTTTTTTTTCATCGTCTTTGTCGTTCATAGTGTCGTTATTCTCAATGCTGGTATATAGTTCGCGAACTTTTGTCTATATTTGTCATCCTTCATCAGCTTGTGTGGCTAGATATACTGTGTAGCCCTGGTAAGACGGCGCATCTTCGGCTTGAATTAGGTAATGCAGAGTATGTCCTGTCAGCCATGTTGAAAGGTGGCTACACTGAGCCACTGCGCCAAAGAGTATTATTAAGCCGCCTACACAGTGCTTGGGGAGAGCTCGTAGTAGTCAGTGCCTGTCGAGGACTCGTAGCAGAGAGTGTTTGTTGAGATGTGCTAGTAGGCAGTGCTTGCTGAGATGTGATACTGAAGAGTCTTGTTGAGATGTGGTAGTAGAGAGTCGGTGTGGAGATATATTGTAAGGATTAGAGTGATTTTCATCAATATAAATGAGGTAACAAACTCCGTTTCTTTTTTTTTTCATTATTTCAGTGTCCTGAATAATGCGTCATTACAGGTTCAGTCAACAAAGCATCTGGCTTGTGTTCTTGTATTAGAGTTTAATTCTGCTTTCCTTACGCAGTTATAGTATTTCTAATTTTCTTTTATCACGTCAGTAAAATTGGTATTTAAAAATTCTTGTCTTGTTGAAGAAGAACCGTGCCAGATGTGCGTTGAGTCATACTTCCACATACAGAACAGTTATACTTGTGCTTGGTTTCGTAGGTTTCATAGTTGCTGGGGACTTAATTAATTAATTGTGTTAACGAAAATTTTCATTTCATTCTTTGTTGTTGTTCTTTGCAGTCAGATAGCGTTATAATACTAGTCAGGGCCAACCGATTACGAAACAGCGTAATCGGAGAAACAGCTACCAAAAATATTTGCATTATAAATAATTAAACCCCCATGCACGTGGCGACCGCTGCTTCGGATCGTCCCTTGGAATTATTCTGATTGTAAAAATAGTAGACAGTAGTATTGTTGTAGTAATTTGTAGTTTAGTAATTGTAGTCTATATTGCATGTGTAGATTTGGTAATTGTCATTCTTCTAATGGTATTTCATAATTTAATTTTGTTGTCTTGTATACGCGTTTGACAATCTAATGCAATTATTTCAATTGTTCGTTAATCGTGTTTGAGGGAAACATCTCGTGTGAATGGTATTGTTAGAGATAAGGAGTCATTGTGTGTAATTTTCGTACAGTGACGAGTTTTGTATGTTTTGTAAATGATTACGCGATCGATGAAGAAGGCGAAAATGATGAATAGTGAGAATGACGAAATTGTTAACATGGCGAACTCGCCAACAAAGGAAAACAGTATCATGAATAATGAAGTGGAAAACAATGTAATAAGTCGGGAAAATAGTCCGGAACCATTTCAAAATTTTTCTCAATCAGAAAATTCACAGAATCCGAGATTAACGACAGAAGATATGGAGCAGTTGATGAGTGCAATATTAAATTTGGGATCTCGGTTAGACTCACAAAAGGGAACAATGGAAACACGGTTAGACTCACTGGGATCACAAATAGGAACAATTAAAACCGAGATGGGAGCTTTGGGATCTGAATTAAAAACTGATATGGGAACAATGGAAGCACAGTTTCGATCTGAATTAAAAACACAGATGGAAACAATGGAAACACGGTTAGACTCACGAATAGAGACATGTTTCAAAAACATGAAAGATGAATTAAAGAAAGAAATTCGAGAAGAAGCACAACCGATTTTGAATGCTCACAATAATAGATTAGTTGCAGTAGAGATTAGACAAAGGGAACAGGATAGAGAACAGGAACAAAGAGATCGCGTGATAGTACAGAAATTTTCAGAGTTAAATTTACAACGTGCAAAAGATAAGGAAGAAATATTTGAGAGAATTGAGGAATCCGTACCAAATGACAGATTAAATAACCTAACACAACAGTATGAACAGTTAACTACTAAATGTGTTAATACTGAAACCCGAGTCGCGACACTTACGGAAGACGTAAATAAACAGAAAGAACAAATAGGTGACTTATCGGAAAGAGTTGAGGAGATTTCAGACAAATTGACAAATCTTAGTTTACATGGGGACAGAGATTCGGATGATACAGCACCATTGCCATTTGCAGAAACCGAAGAGTATCAGAACATAAATAAGCATGTTGAAAACCAGGGAAAATTTAGTGAACGCGTTAAAAGGGAAGTTGAGGCATTACGAAAGCAAGTCAAGCAAATTGAAGGCGAAATCGTAGAAAAAGACGGCAAAAGAAATTTAGAATCAGAGATACCAGAGGGGTTTGAAGAAAATAATTTGTTTCATTTACGGGATGCAACAAGAGAGCGCCAGGCGCGTGAATTTAACAATAATCGTCATTGTGACTGGGACAGACGCGGTAGGTCTTTGTCGCCACGAGGCGAAAACATTGACTATACACACTTCTTAACTGTTCTGAATGTGCATGGTTAGATCAATTTACGTACGCACTTCCGCCAGTTGTGCCACAAAGTCACAAACTAGAAATTATGTGCAGCTATTAATGTCCTCAGGGGATTCACTACTCTAAGTGAATATGTGCCGTAGCGAGCATAGGGCCCCGAACTGTAGTGGTGCTATTTCTCTTTTATTTTTCTGTACCGCTGCCTACTCTTTTACTATTCTTTGCATCTGTCAAAACAACTCTTCGACTATCAGTCTATCTAGTGAGTAAGTAAACAATAACCTGATATGACTATTTTACCTAAAAGTGATTTCGGAAATTACCATTTGGACTTACTGTACCTTCAGCAGCATTCATTCCTAGTTTAAACGAAATTTTACCTGTTTATCTTCGTAACAATATTACTTCATATGTTGACGACATTCTTATTGCTAAACGTTCTTGGAGTGAGCACAACAAAATTTTGGATTCATTATTACGTATTTTTGCAAGAGTTGGCATTACTGTGAACTTGGAAAAATCTGAATTTGGTCGTTCTCAGGTGAAATTTCTCGGTCACATTATTTCTACAGAAGGTATTCTCCCTGATCCAGAAAAATTAGACGCTATTCGTAATTATGCTGTTCCTACTACAAAACGTGATGTTCGTAGTTTCCTTGGTGTCTGTAATTTTCTTCGACGCTTTGTTAAATTGGACGATTTGGCCACACCTCGTTTTTGCGAACTATCTGGAAACTTCTTTTTAAACGAAAATCGGTCGACAACTCTGTTTGGTTAGTTTGCATTCCTGATGAGTGGGTTAATAAGCTGATTTGGTATACGCATTTCAGTTATGCACACTTTGGTCCCAGAAAATGCTTTCATAAATTACGAGAAAATTGCTACTTCAGTAATATGGAAAAACGTATTCGATCTGTTCTGGCCAAATGCAAATTATGTCAAAAGGCTAAGCCGCCAACAGTTTCTCACAGAGCACCGTTGTTTCCTATCATTCCAGCGAAATTAAAGGACATGGCTGCAGTCGATTTGTTCGGTCCAGTGGTTCGTTCTACTAATGGTTTTGCGTACATTTTCGTAGCAGTGGAACTGACGTCAAAATATGTGTGTCTTACACCGTTACGCAAAGCAACAGCTCGTTCAGTATCTAATGCTTTCATCAAACATTTTCTTAAAGAAGTTGGTCATGTTGATAAGGTTATATCAGATAATGGATCACAGTTTCGTTCTAAAATTTGGCTTCATACTCTACGGCGTCGTAAAATTAAACCAATTTTCATTTCACTTTTTCACCCTCAATCTAACGCTTCAGAGAGATGGATGAAGGAAATCAATAAATTGTGTCGTCTTTATTGTCATCAGAATCACAGAACGTGGGATCAGTATCTTCATATTTTTCAAAACATCCTGAATGAACTTCCTAATGACTCAACTTCTTTACCGCCTATATTGATATTAAAAAACAAAGCACCGACAAATCGCATTTCTGAAATCGTTCCTTTTCCGCCTTCACGGAAACTACGGCATTCTGAAGTTGTCAACATGGCTCTGCAAAATATTGCATCTGCGGCTGCTAGAAGAGAGAAATCAGCTAAGCGTCCTGGTCGTTTAAAAATCTTGTCAGTTGGTCAAAAGGTATTAATTAAGTCTCATCGTTTGTCTCACAAAGGAAAAGGCTTGTGTCGCAAATTTTTTCTGCTTTATAACGGTCCATATAGAATTCGTAAAATTATTCATGATAACATTGTTGAAGTAGAAACTCTTAAATCTCGACGCTCTAAGGGAATACATCATATATCTAACGTCAAAATTTTTGTGGAATGACATACTTTTGAGAAACTAACAGCTACATGTAAACACGCAGAGAGTACAAGGATACCGCGCTGTGTTTTGGCGGCGGCATATACTCAAAGCAACAGTCAAGTCTGCGCGCCGCACAAGGCAGTCGTTGACCGAAAACAATTGCTTCCTACGTCACGCGCCTACAGCTGATCGAGCGCTCAGTGCGAATGCACTGACAGCTGTAAACAAATATACAGTTTAATTTCTCCGATTAAATTCAGTATAAAGCTATAGTGACTTGATGAATTATGTTATTAACATTCAGTATTTTTCAGGATACGGTTGTATAAAATATTTAAGAACTTCAGGTAAATTCTGTGCGTGTCCGACGTTAAGACGACTTGCTATCGAGAAATTTTCAGGAAGAATGTAATTTCGAAGAAGAAACTAATAAACTAAAAAGGTAACTATTAATTGAGTTTATTTTTCAGGTAACATATTTCCACTTAGGTACGTACTTTAGACGTAATTTGCTGCTCGCAATTACGTGATTCATACTTTGTGCTAATTTCATGTTCTATGAATTTACTTGTGAAGCGACGTGCTTGCGTACGTTAACTGATTTTGACAATGATTATTAATGAACTGGGTTGTAACTTGTGTATGTTATGCATCGCTTGGCTGCACTGCTTTTTCACTGATGTCATATTTTTCTATTATGTGGCTGCTGTGCTTATTTATTTAAATTATAATTGTAACCTGATTAATTGTGCTGATGTGGTTAGGTATGTAAGTTATACTTTGTGATTTATCTGCTTGCGCCTTCATGTTTACTTATTAAGATTACATATGAACATTTATTTGCTTTTGCTGATATGATGCTAATGACCTGTTTGGTGCTATGCGTATGGATTGCATATTTATACATTTCTGTTTGTCGTCACAACTACTCTTTAATTTAGTATATAGAAATGCTGATATACTGTGTACAAACAGAGAGTTTAGGTCACACTATTGGATTAATTATAGATTGTTCGCTTGGCAGAGCCTCGTTGTAAGAATTGTGCTGCATCCACTAGTTGACATTCTGTTCTCTACTGGTATATTTACTCGTTATTGCACGTTTTGATTACGCTCAGTGCCTTATATTTTTAAGATAAGAAAATGAACTGCTATAATTCGACGAACAACATTAGTACAAGAAACTTCATAGAAGTCACATGAGCTGGAGGTTTTATGGAAGCTGTATAAATTTATGCTAATAGGAAGGAAGCTAACGACATGACATACCAACACTAGGTTTAGACCATTGACAGTCATTACACTGCATTTTTCGTGAGCAATTGAAATAGTAAGTGACACTTGACACAAAAAATAGTCCAAATGTTTGCTTCTGTTTGCCATAATTCTTGAAGTGATGTACACACTGTGAAATATTATGATCATTCACACTCCGTAATCGTACTTAATTACTGAGAGTTATCCGAACTAAGTCTGTTAGAGGTCATGTATGCATTTCTTTGTTTATAATTCATAATGAGTAGAAGATTTGGGTTAGATGGATTACACAGAGGTTGTGTGTTGACAATGTGTCTTCGGATTGTATGGGATGATGAGGTTTGCATTAGGATTTTATCTGTACTTGTTCGAGGAGACTGACTAGAGGAGAGAGTTGTTATGGAAGTGAAATGATATTGGTAATAAGGTTTATATGTATCGACGTATTGAAGAGGTATTATTGAGGTATTATTGAGATTATGTGAAGTTGATGATTATTGGAGTTTTGGTGGACAAGAGGTAAGGTAAATGCTATTAATGATAAGGTTTATGTGTATCGACGTAAGAGGTATTATTGAAGTATTGAGATTATGTGATGCTAATGATTATTGGAGTTTTGGTGTATAAGAGGTGAAGTAAGTGAGGTGCATATTTTTTTTGTTGGTCTATATGGAACAAGGAAGATGAAGATTGCAGACTAGAATACTAAAGTGGAAGGAAGATTGTCTACATACACTTTGTTAAATCGCTAAGCGGTATATACTTTTTTTGGAGAGAGGAAGTAATTGCATATCTTGGCTCACTGACAGTTGTTCAGCAACCGTACATTTTGATCTGGCTTGGCATACATTGGTCTTGACCTGATGACTATGACGTTGACTTAACTATTATTGACTGTTATACATTGCTGCCACTACTACTTGATACACATGATGAACATCAAATCTTGGACAGAGTTACATTTACACAGTTAACACTATTCAATTACACAGTAGTACTTAATGTGGATGAAAGATGAGTGAGTGTGTTTTGTGTGTTTTCCTTTCCTAATCCTACCCACCTATCTCCTAAATATTATTTTATTTCTTTGTAGTGGCTTGCACTGACACCCATAGATATTATAGGTTTACTGGTATTTGTGTATTTGTAATAGTTAATATGACAATTATCTGATATCATTTGTGTGTTTATTAGAATTTATATGTTTAGTGTGTAAAAGCATTTGTATGTGTATTCAAACTATTGTTCATGCCTGAACTGTCTGATTAGTGATGGTGAATATTATGGACTGTTACCTGCACTTTTCAACATGATGTGTGACACTTAGAAATGTTTAATTTCTGCTGATGAACTGTGTGATCAGTGACAGTAAATATTATGGACTGTTACTTGTACTTTTTCTACATGATTGGTGCCACTAGGACATGTTTAATTTCTGCTGATGAACAGTGTGATTAGTGATAGTGAATATTATAGACTGCTCTCTGGACCTACTCATCATTGCTAGGTGCCACTAATGGACTGATTCTACTGAAATGATGTCACTTGTTGGTGTCTGCACCTGCTCAACATTGCTGGGTGCCACTGATGAACTGCTTCTGATGAAATGATGTCACTTGTTGGTGTCTGCACCTGCTCAACATTACTGGGTGCACAAATGGAGCTACTTCTATGGAAATGATGTCACTTGTTGGTGTCTGCACCTGCTCAACATTACTGGGTGCACAAATGGAGTTACTTCTATGGAAATGATGTCACTTGTTGGTGTGTGCACCTCCTCAACATTGCTGGGTGCCACAGATGGAACTGTTTCTACTGAGATAATGTCACTTGTTGGTGTCTGCACCTATTCAACATTGCTGGGTGCCACTAATGGAACTGCTTCTGCTGAGAAATGTGACTTGTTGCTGTGTGTACCTGCTCAACTTTACTGGGTGCCACAGATGGAACTGCTTCTACTGAAATGATGTCACTTGTTGGTGTCTGCACCTGCTCAACATTGCTGGGTGCCACTGATGAACTGCTTCTGCTGAAATGATGTCACTTGTTGGTGTCTGCACCTGCTCAACATTACTGGGTGCACAAATGGAGCTACTTCTATGGAAATGATGTCACTTGTTGGTGTCTGCACCTCCTCAACATTGCTGGGTGCCACAGATGGAACTGTTTCTACTGAGATAATGTCACTTGTTGGTGTCTGCACCTATTCAACATTGCTGGGTGCCACTAATGGAACTGCTTCTGCTGAGAAATGTGACTTGTTGCTGTGTGTACCTGCTCAACTTTACTGGGTGCCACAGATGGAACTGCTTCTACTGAAATGATGTCACTTGTTGGTGTCTGCACCTGCTCAACATTGCTGGGTGCCACTGATGAACTGCTTCTGCTGAAATGATGTCACTTGTTGGTGTCTGCACCTGCTCAACATTACTGGGTGCACAAATGGAGCTACTTCTATGGAAATGATGTCACTTGTTGGTGTCTGCACCTCCTCAACATTGCTGGGTGCCACAGATGGAACTGTTTCTACTGAGATAATGTCACTTGTTGGTGTCTGCACCTATTCAACATTGCTGGGTGCCACTAATGGAACTGCTTCTGCTGAGAAATGTGACTTGTTGCTGTGTGTACCTGCTCAACTTTACTGGGTGCCACAGATGGAACTGCTTCTACTGAAATGATGTCACTTGTTGGTGTCTGCACCTGCTCAACATTGCTGGGTGCCACTGATGAACTGCTTCTGCTGAAATGATGTCACTTGTTGGTGTCTGCACCTGCTCAACATTACTGGGTGCACAAATGGAGCTACTTCTATGGAAATGATGTCACTTGTTGGTGTCTGCACCTGCTCAACATTACTGGGTGCACAGATGGAGCTACTTCTATGGAAATGATGTCACTTGTCGGTGTGTGCACCTCCTCAACATTGCTGGGTGCCACAGATGGAACTGTTTCTACTGAGATAATGTCACTTGTCGGTGTCTGCACCTGCCCAACTTTACTGAGTGCCACTGATGAACTGCTTCTACTGAAATAATGTGACTTGTTGCTGTGTGTACCTGCTCAACACCACTAGGTGCAACAGATGGAACTGTTTCTACTGAGATAATGTCACTTGTTGGTGTCTGCACCTGCTCAACATTGCTGGGTGCCACTGATGGACTGCTTCTACTGAAATGATGTCACTTGTTGGTGTCTGCACCTCCTCAACATTGCTGGGTGCCACTAATGGAACTGCTTCTGCTGAGAAATGTGACTTGTTGCTGTGTGTACCTGCTCAACTTTACTGGGTGCCACTGATGAACTGCTTCTACTGAAATAATGTCACTTGTTGCTGTGTGTACCTGCTCAACTTTACTGGGTGCCACTGATGAAACTGCTTTTACTAAAATGATGTCACTTGGTGTTTGCACCTGTTGACCATCGCTGGGTGCTACTACTGGAACTAATCATTGAAAGCATTGTATGTGAACATTTGTATAAACTGATTTTTTGTGTATTGTGTAAAGAATTATGTAAAGCCACATTTATGAATGAATTTGTATTGCCTACTGTATTTTATATATTAGGTTATTGAAAGGTCAGTGCAAAGCCAAAATTTTAACTAATTATGTGATATTTAGGTATTAATATTGTCTTTTGTTTTGTCTGTATTTTTGTGGACGAATTTGGTCGTATTTTCACCACCAATGGTGGCAAAAATACCATCAAATTCTGGCCTGTGGAGGAGGGGCATATGAAAGGTGGCTACACTGAGCCACTGCGCCAAAGAGTATTATTAAGCCGCCTACACAGTGCTTGGGAAGAGCTCGTAGTAGTCAGTGCCTGTCGAGGACTCGTAATAGTCAGTGCCTGTTAAGAACTCGTAGCAGAGAGTGTTTGTTGAGATGTGCTAGTAGGCAGTGCTTGCTGAGATGTGATACTGACGAGTCTTGTTGAGATGTGGTAGTAGAGAGTCGGTGTGGAGATATATTGTAAGGATTAGAGCGATTTTCATCAATATAAATGAGGTAACAAACTCCATTTCTTTTTTTTTTCATTATTTCAATGTCCTGAATAATGCGTCATTACAGGTTCAGTCAACAAAGCATCTGGCTTGTGTTCTTGTATTAGAGTTTAATTCTGCTTTCCTTACGCAATTATAGTATTTCTAATTTTCTTTTATCACGTCAGTAAAATTGGTATTTAAAAATTCTTGTCTTGTTGAAGAAGAACCGTGCCAGATGTGCGTTGAGTCATACTTCCACATACAGAACAGTTATACTTGTGCTTGGTTTCGTAGGTTTCATAGTTGCTGGGGACTTAATTAATTAATTGTGTTAACGAAAATTTTCATTTCATTCTTTGTTGTTGTTCTTTGCAGTCAGATAGCGTAATAATACTAGTCATGGCCAACCGTTTACGAAACAGCGTAATCGGACAAACAGCTACCAAAAAATATTTTCAAACTAAATAATTAAGCCCCCATGCAATGTCCATATATTTTTCTTCGTCATGGGGTAGTAAGTGCCATCAGGTTGCAACACCGATGTGATGGAGAATGTCTGTCTAGCTGTCCTGCAGATAGAGGCAAGGTTCATTCTGCACCATTCCCAGACCAATTTATTTTCTCCGCAGACACATCTGTGTTGCAAGTTGTCTATGAGGGCACACTCCCCACATCTGTCAGTTGCCGACAATCGTATTCTGTGTAATTTTTCTTTCGTAGGTATGGTCACATTAACTACTTTATACCATGTTGATCTGATATTTGTTCCGAGTACTTTGTTGTAGATGTTCTTCCAGATTTGAGCCCAATCCCGTAGTGGATATTTCGTTTCCATGCGGTTTACTCTTCCACTAGTGTTCATTATCCGGTATTGTTGGGAGGTTGTAAGGTCCTGTAGTGGTGCGCTCAGTTTCGCTCGGAAGTAACTAACTTGGAGCAGAAACATCCTGATGTGGTTGGCTTTGTAGTGGGTTTCCCCCAGGTTTATCGGTATTGCCATATTAGTAGGTGTATACATCCGTAGGGCCATATGTAGTGCGCTGTCTGGGTAGTCTGCAAACAGCTGAATAGTTCTCCATATAAGAAGAGCCTTGCATTTAATTTCAACATCTATTAGCCCTAGGCCCCCTTTCTCTCGTGGGAGAGTAATAACATTAATTCCCACTTTGAATATTTCGCCCCTCCAAATATACCAACCAATTTCCGTCATTATTTGCTTGGAAATGCTGTTGACCACAGGGATTGTCTGCCCTATATACCATATTTTCGAAAGTATCATTTTATTCATAAACTGTGTTCTTTGTATGAGGTCCTGTTCTCTGCCTTTATTTTGCTGGAGACAACCTCTCGTCATAGCCAGAAGCTCTTTCCACTTGTCCGTAGTAGTTTTCAGAGGGCAGCGACTCATTCGTATTCCCAACAGCTTGATACTCTCGTGTACTACATATGGACAGTTATCATCGATTCTAAACTCTCTGCCGATCGGCATTAGTTTAGTCTTTTGATAGTTGAGCTTTGAGCATGAGGCTCGTTCATACTCCCGTACACTATTAGTGACTTCTTGTAGGTCTCGCTCCGAACGTATGATGACACTTACGTCATCCGCGTATGCCACACATTTCACAGTCGTCGAATACAGGGTTAAGCCCTCAAGTGTACAGTTCAGCAAACGGACAAGTGGCTCAATGGCAATGACAAAAAGAGGCATTGACATGGGGCACCCTTGTCGTACAGATCGCTCAATAGTTATTTGGCGGGAGAGTTGCCCATCGATGACGATCCTAGAGCAAGCAGAGGTGTACATATTTTTGACCATCGTAATAAAACCGTCACCAAAACCTAAATGGTTCATAGTTTGGAAAAGGTAGCTGTGCGAGATCCTGTCAAAGGCTTTGCATTGATCTAGAGCTAAAATTGCAGCCTCCGGTTGGGTAATAGCACTAAAGGAGATGATCTCCCTATAATCTGCGAGACTTTTAAAGATCGTTCGACCAGGGACGGCTGCTGTCTGGCTATCATGTATGATTTTATTTAAAAGATAATTCTCGCTGCTAGCCACAGTTTTGTAATCGGAGTTGAGGAGGGAAATAGGACGAAATTTATTGGCATCATCTGGTGGGTATTCTTTGGGGACGAGTACAATTAGACTATCATTGAATCCTGCTGGTAGTTGTCGACCTGCTTCAATTCATTACATATGTTCAGAAAGCAATGTTCGAGTAAGTATCAGAATTGTTTGTAGAATTCAATGGGTAGTCCATCTTCCCCGGGCGATTTATTACCCTGAGCCTTCCTCAAAGCTTCCCGAAGTTCTTCCTCAGTGACATCACTAAGTAATGGTTGTCTGTCCGTCTCGTCGAGGGTCGCTGTAAGGTAGTTTTTCATGGTTGTAATTGCCTCGTCATTCATGGGCTCTGACATGTACAGCCGTCGGTAATAGTCGGTTATATATTCCTTTATCTCATTCTGGGTTGTGGTGACACTGCCATCTTCTGTTTTTAATCTGTGAATCAATTTCTGTCTTGCGCGGCGTTTCTCTTTCGCAAGATGGAAGGAGGATGGGCTTTCGTCATAGGCGCTGTTACCATCGCGAGAACGTATTTTAATTCCTTCCAGTTGTCTTCGTTTCAATAGTGTTAGCTTCGCCTTAATCCTTTTGATGTGTACAAAGTTCTCCTGTGAGACACGAGGAGCAGAATACAGCTCACGGAGACATCGAAAATAAAATTCGAAAAGCTCTTTCTGCTGCCGGGTCCTTTCATAGCTGTAACCTTTCAGGCAATTAATAAGTTTGGGCTCTGCGCAGCGGCACCACCACAGCGTGACCGACGGGAAAGTTTGTTGGCGGCGTGAGCAGAGATCCCATACTTCTGCACCCGTTCTCTTAAACCTTGATCATTGAGTATTGAAACATTCAGCTTCCAACCTGCTCTGCCACGGTACGTTCCCTGCCGTACCATTCGGACTGTACAGTGATATGCGTCGTGGTCGGAGAAGTACAACGGCCACGTCTCCGTTGCAGAGATCTTGTCCCGCAGGCGTTTTCCTACATAAATTCTGTCTATTCGGCTGGCAGTTTGAGCGGTAAAACACGTAAAACACTGTCGGTCCCCGTTCAGGATTTCCCAGGTATCTTCTAGGTCCATCAGTCGAACAGTTTCGGCAAGTGTCGCACAACCGTTAAAATTCGGCCACTGGTCTTTAGGCTTTAAAATACAATTAAAATCCCCGCCGACGATCACGTCCTCCACATTCCTCCGTAAAAGATACAATAAGTCAGTAACGTAAAAATGTGCTCTGGCAGCTCTATTTTGATTCCCCGAGGGAGCATAGATGTTTATCAATCGAACTCCATTAATAAGGCACGAGATTCCTCTGCCAGACTCTAGTGTTTCCACGTCCGAGACAATAATACCCTCTTTGAATAACAGAGCTGTGCCTGAGGAGCTATCTGAGATGGTATTTGTCAGTACGTCATACCCAGGAAGTCAGGTAGGAAATGGTGAGCCACCTCTTGCAGCATCGCCATGTCTGCATCACAGCTATACAAATAATCGCGGAGACTGTGTATCTTCTGCTCTGAAGTTATTTTGTTTGTGTTTACAGTGACTATCTTGTAGCCTGAAAAGGAGGCATGAAGTTCTCTATGTTAAAAGTCGCTGACCAGTCAGCACAAGCATGATGTCGGTGAGGAAATTAATAGGTATCCGAATCATCATCCTTTCTCAGGTTCGTTGAAAGCTGTCGTGTCACAAGTAATTCCGCTCTCCCGGCTAGCAATGCCTTCTTTGGTGGTTCTGAGCCCTTTCCCGTTGGACACTGTTCTTTTCGCCCCTCACTGAGAAGCTGCTGAGAGACCCGATCCTCGTCTGCTGCAGCGTGGTTTCCAAACCCAGAGTTCCGCGTGGTCTCTGTTATCGCCTGGTCGTGGCCTCTCGATTGCTTCGCATCTGTCCTGCCAAGAGTTGCGTCCGTTAATTCGCGGGCAATTTGCGCACCTTTCTCGCGCAGCAGTGGACCTGTTTTCTCAGCATCTTTGTGAGCGATCCGTCGCTTTTTGTGTTTTTTAGGAGAAACGTCAGCCCTTTCATTTGCCACAGTCACTGAGGAAGAGCTGCAGATTGGTAATCCGGAGTTGTCGTTGCTTCCCATTGATTTAGAATCCGCTCCTTTGTCGGTGCGTGGATCATTCTCAACATCTTGGGTTTTCTCGCCAACCTGGGCGCTAACCAAACACGTAGCCTCCGGATCGTTCAGTTTCATCGTCACGTCGGGGGTGGTGTCAGCGTTTCCCTCTGGGGTGGCAGTCTCCATTGGTGTCTGCTCAGCTTCGGTGGTGTTGACAGTTGTGTCCATGTGAGTGACCTCCATCGCTGCCATGGTCGAACGTATTGCCGCCACATAAGTTAGAGGCATTGATGACATCTTGTTACTAGGAACACTTTCGCCTGGTGGCAACTGTGTCACTCGTCTCTGTACGCATTGTGCGCGAACATGATCAGTTGCACCACACCCAGAGCAAGTGCGAGGCTGTCCATCGTATATAACAATGGCCCTGTATCCACAGATCGTAATATATGATGGAATGTGTTTCTCCAGTTCCATTTTCACCTGTCGAACACCGTTCAAGACATGAACTTTGAAGGACATCCACTTTTCCGCAATATTGCTGATAACCGTGCCATAATTTTTCAAAACTGCATTTATTTCGTCGGCAGGAACTTCAAAAGGTAGTTCGAAAATTCTAACTGTGCGGACACTAAATCCTGCACGAGATACCTGAACTTGGCCAATATTGTGGTGTCACCGCCAGACACCACACTTGCTAGGTGGTAGCTTTTAAATCGGCCGCGGTCCGCTGGTATACGACGGATCCGCGTGTCGCCATTGTCAGTAATTGCAGACCGAGCGCCGCCACACGGCAGGTCTAGAGAGACTTACTAGCACTCGCCCAGTTGTACAGCCGACGTTCATAGCTACAGTTCACTGACAAATACGCTCTCATTTGCCGAGACGATAGTTAGCATAGCCTTCAGCTACAATTGCTACGACCTAGCAAGGCGCTATAATCCTTTGCTATGTATCTAATGAAGCATGTACAGTAACAAGACCAATGTTCACCAGTTGTGGATTAAAGTTAAGTATTCCAGCAGCTACGTACTTTTCTTTATAGCATTCATTGCGTATCCTGTTTCAGACCTCACGCCAGCCTGCGTGAGTTTAAGCGCGTGCCTTTCGGTTACCCGTCACTGTGGACTGGCTGTCTTGTCAGTCCACAACAAATATTACCACCGCTGTGAGTAAATTTAAGACTACCACCGCATGACTGAAAAATTTGATCGCATATTTCAGCAGTTTTAAACTTTATGTGCTCAGTACTGCTAACGATCGAAAGATGTACACCAATTATTTCATCAAAAGATCGTTTCAAAAAATTCTCAATCCATGCTTCGAGTTTGTAAGCTTTAGGTCGTGCATATTTCGGATCGAAACTTAATTTCAAAGTATATTTTCGTGCTAGTTCATTCATAGTCAATTCGTGACATTTTTCACACAATAACCCTTAACTGTGTACGCTACAATTGCGTCAACTCACCGTAAACAGCGCCCAGGCGGCAGCAGCAGAGATGTAAACACCAGCGCGCGTCCGCTCGCCACGACCGCCGAGGGCCGACTTACCAAACTGAGCTACCCAAGCACGACTCACGCCGCGTCCTCACAGCTTTACTTCTGCCAGTACCTCGTCTCCTGCCTTCCAAACTTTACAGAAGCTCTCCTGCGAACCTTGCATGACAAGCACTCCTGGAAGAGTGACATGGCTTAGCCACAGCCGGGGGGGTGTTTCCAGAATGAGATATTCACTCTGCAGCGGAGTGTGTGCTGATCTGAAACTTCCTCGCAGATTAAAACAGTGTGCCGGACCGAGACTCGAACTTGGGACCTTTGCCTTTCGCGGGCAAGTGCTCTACCAACTGAGCTACCCAAGCACGACTCACAGCCCCTCCTCACAGCTTTACTTCTGCCAGTACCTCGTCTCCTACCTTCTCCTGCAGGAGAGCTTCTGTGAAGTTTCATATCAGCACACACTCCGCTGCAGAGTGAGAATGTCATTCTGGGATCATAAATAGAAGCTAGTCTCGAACATATGCTTGGGTAGGTTGGCAACAAATAGGTAAACATACCAAAGAAGATAAAACACGTAATGGAGTCGCAATATTTACGTTATGAAAAACAGTGTACGACGAAATAGTTGTATCGAGTGACAAAAGAACAATAGTCCACAACAAAAAAGAGTGAGAAACATGGTGAACAGTGTGTGGAAGGCGAGAACAGAAAGATGTGATTATATGGCAGTGATAAAAGTGGTAGTGCGACCTGCCGACTAGATGTGAGGAAACGCAGATCAGCAAATCGTAATTAATTACTTTTTCTACAAAAAAAAATCGCGAAATAAAAAAAACTGTATCGTTATAGATCCCACTGGTGATGCCCTAGAACAGGAGAAGGCGAAACTCGTATGGAATAAATAAAGTAACTAGCAGCAGGAAAAGGCAGTTTTATTTACAAAACAAGTATTTATAACGTGTTTACGTTATTCCAAACGCGTACTGTACGTACAGTTGGTAATGTTCGAGTGTTACTACACACAAACGTGCTTAAGTGATAAATGGATGTTTTGTTGTGTTTCCTTTCGAAGTGTTACCTGATAATTGTACTATGTCACGCCTAATTCCTGAAGGAGAAGTGGATGAGATGAACATCTGAACTGAAACCGCCGTTGAACAGAAACGGTACGTTTACACGGGTTCTTATTCAAAGTATTATATGCTCGATCCACTCTACAAGTTCTGTAAGTTTTTCACGGGAATTTCCCAACGCCCTGAACAACGGTGTTATTATAAACCGCCTTTGAACGTGACCTAGTAGTTTACACCATAGTGATGTAGCCATATGAGATGGGCGACATAGTACATCAGGGTTTTTCAGTATGATGCTAATGAAATGACCCATGATAAATGAATTAGTAATCAGTTCACGAATTGTATTTGGTTTATTCTGCGAAAATGAGCTATTCCTTGACTTTTCTGGTTTTTTCCTTAGTCGTGGTTAGGATAGTGACGTTTTATACTCAACAGATTAGACAGACTTTGTCAGTACCTGTTCACGACTAGCAAAACATCGGCTAGGTGCAGGAGATTGTATTTCGGCAGTTGAGTGCCTGGTTGTGTGGGCTCCCACTAACGCGATAATTACAGCTAGAAGCCCTCAGGTTTCAAGTAGCTCGGATAGTGGACAGAGCAACTACTCCTGAAGCAGACTACAAGACCGCCTGATAGATGAACAGCCACAAGTTATAGAGGTTTCTTCTTCTTACATGACGCATAACACGATCTTCCCACTAACAAACAATATCGTAATGGTATTTTGAATCAGAAACTCCGCCCCTTACATACATAATGAAGGTGCCGTTACCCATAGGTACTTTGTGAAGTTGCCTGAAGTGCTAATCAGTTGTATATCCAAGCATGTAACTGACTTCGTGCCAGTTTGACGTTTGTTGCACGCCATCCTCTTCATGTTGCCATTTAGTGACCAGTAGTGTATTATATTCCTCTGTTCTGCTCCAACACATTTTGTTTCGGTGAGAGACCTATTACACTCCGAACTGCACTAAATATTTCGTGAAACTCCACTATACCCACTCAAAAATACGTTCACTGCTACAACACACTGTTTTTCAGGATGCTCTGCAATCGGTTTTTCTTATCTACTTCGTGCTCTCAAAGCGAACATGTAATTTGGCAGAGAAAATATTACTTCCGTATGTGAAGACGGGAAAAACATTGAGCATAATTGGTTGTACTGCAAATATCGAATGGAAAACAAAGTATGTTAATACACAAACAAGTTATAAAGTCACAGTTCCTCGCCATCATCTGCTTTCTAGGATTAGGCATTGTAGTCACCTGTTCCTGTCTCTGTCACCCATCCATCACTCCACCCATTTCTTTCGAGGCCTACCTAGTTCTCGCTTTCCAGCCGGCCCATAATTCATTATATTTTTAGGCAATCTGTTTTCTGTTAGTGTGTCAACGTCATTCTTCCATTTCATTTTGTTCTCTTTTGTCTTGTCATTAACTGAAAAGATTTTTAAATATGATCTTATTTTTTCATTCTTTATTTTACCCATTTTACTACAGCCTCTTACGTATCCCATGAACTTCACCTCTGCTGCCTGTGTGCGTGATTTTTCATTTTTTGTTATTGTCCATGATTCGGAACCATACACAAGTATAGGTGCACCCATAACTTAATAGAATTTCATTGTGTTTCTTTCCTTCTTTTTCTTTTCACGATTTTGGAGTCGTTCCGCAGATAGCTTGATATTTATTAAATTTCTTCTCAATGTCTTTGTCATAGTTAAAACAAATATCAGATCCTAGATAACTGAAGTGGAATACTTGTTCTAAAATTTTCTCATTTATAATTATTTTCTATCTAACCGGATTCTTTCCTTTGAAAGCCATTATCTGTGTCTTTAATTGCAGATATAGCTAAGTTGTAATATACCTCATTTTTCCTCAATCTATATGTTACTCTTTTTAACCTATTTTCTGTTTCCTGTATAATTATTTGGTCATCAGCGTATAACAGAGTATTCAATGGTACGTTGGATTCTATTTTGATTCCTAAATGTATTTCATTCTTCACTTCGTAACTAGGTCGTCAATACATAAATTAAATAACGTATGTGATAGACTGCATCCTTGTCGAGCACCCTGATTTACTAAAACTTCATCTGACATTTTCGAACCTGAACTTGTAACTACTTTTGTATTCATAGACTCTCTACAGTATTAATAATGTGCTTACGGAAACCTTTTATTTCCAGTATTTTCCACAAAAGGGGTCTTTTTATCTTATCAAAGGCTTTCTCATGATCAATAAATGCTAAACGCGTTTCTTAGCCAATTTCGAGATGTTTTCCAATAATCTGTCTTGTTATAAATATATTACCATTACATAAACTTCCATTCCTGAAGCCTGATTGTTCTTCTGAGATTACTGCATCAGCAATGGTTTGCAGTCTTTCATTAAGACTTTTCGGTAAAATTTTATATCCTGCAGCTAGTAAACTTATTCCTCTATAATTTTCTGTGTCTTTTCTGTTGCCGTGACTGTGTTTCATTTTCACGTGCGGAACAGTTCTTCCAACACAACTTGGAAATGGAGGAAGCAAAATCCTAAAATGGTTTCTCCGTACTTGATTAATTCAGCGTTAATACCATCGAGGCCAGTAGCTTTTCTGTTTTTTATTTCATGAAGAATCAGAGTTGCTATGGCATGAAGGCACGCGTAAGTAGAGGGGGGATGTTAGAATAGTGTCTAATTTCAAATTTCGGTTACCACATTGCGTTTTTTTCTCTTCAGAATTGCGGCTCACTTAATTTGGCACAGTTGGGAGCGGTACTAATGCGGTGGCGATTTATTACAGCTATAAACCAGCTGCAATCCAGTATTTTCTGCTGTTGCGCTGTTCTGCCAAGCAATGTCACAAATATCAGTTGTTAGGTGCAAGTATAGTTCCTCTACTTTTATAATATATTACGCTGCTCGTGAGACGTAAACCAGCGGCTGAATTATTCTAAATTCTTACCGAATAGTTCGATTATAAAGTGTACGATCCCTAGCCCATCGTCAGGCATATTGCTGCTACGGGAGTCTTACCGTTTTCTTTCCAGGTAGCAAGTGACTTCAGGCGTTACAGAGATATACTGTCCTCGTCTTTATGTCTCTGTCTTTGCAGCGCTTCCTTCTCCCACCTCAGCCCACCCCACCGGTCCACCCCACACGCATAACGCTGAAACGTCGTCGGGGCTCTCACCAAGGAGCCTAGCGGTATGGGAATCATATGGATTCGACACTAATATCAATCGTTATCGAATATTTTTACATGTCATGGCTTCTCACCCCATGTCCCACCCTTAGATGTAGTAGGGGTGGTAAGAGTATATTACATCTCCAGTATTTTTCTTCACATATTTGTACAAACGATACAAATAATAAGTCATGTATTTACAAAATTTGGTCGAAACTCGTCCAGAAGTTTCTGAGTTACGCTTCTCCACCCCCTCCCCATGAGGTAGTATTGAGTTCCTACTCCTATGGTGTTTCTTCCCAGATAGTAAATGATACTTGTACCAAGTTTGGATGAAGTCGATCCAGTGCAATGTACATACATGAATACATAGAATAATTCTTTTAAGCTTATAATGTAGATACGAGGGCAATCAAGAAGTTCCCATTTGAGGGCGTCGCTGCACCGTAGATGCAACGATGTGCAACTCCGGTGTGGTTATATAAGCATCAACATGCGGGCAAGAGATCAGTGTGCCATTTGTGTCTTTCCGGCGTGCATGTGGTAAACGTGGAACTTGATAAAAAAAACATTCAACAGCCTAGATCGCATAAAATATTTCTCTAAGGGGTTGGGTTGCGTTGTTTGGGGGCAGAGACCAAACAGCGAGGTCACCGGTCTCATCGGATTAGGGACGGAGAGGGAAGGAAGTCGGCCGTGCCCTTTGAAAGAATCATCCCGGCATTTGCCTGGAGCGATTTAGGGAAATCTCGGAAAACCTAAATCAAGATGGCCGGACGCGGGATTGAACCGTCGTCCTCCCGAATACGAGTCCAGTGTGCTAAACACTGCGCCACCTCGCTCGGTTTTCTCTAAGGCAATCAGTTTCGACAGACATTGCTGTTATTTTCAGGTCTGTAACAGAGTACTTGTAACTTCCTGGCAGATTGAAACTGTGTGCCGGATCGAGACTCGAACTCGGGACCTTTGCCTTTCGCAGGCAAGTGCTCTACATTTTTTTTTTTTTTATCTTATTTTGTTCGGTATGGTTCGTAGCGTTTGTTCGGGGCGGATGTCCCATGAAGCCCGTTGAAGTTCATTGTTGATCCATTTAATCCGTTTTTATTACAGAGGGCAGCTAACCCTCTGACCGAACACGCTGAGCTACCGTGTTGGCAAGCAGTAGTGGGCGCGCGTCTGACAACTGAGCTACCCAAGCACGGCACACGACTCCTCCTCACAGCTTCAATTCTGCCAGTACCTGGTCTCCTACCTTCCAGTGTCCCATAACATGAGTTAAGCCTGACATTTGAGACAAGAGTTTTAATTTGGCATTATGAAATCGGAAGGGGAACTGAACATTTACATACCTTAATCTTTTTGTTGTAAAGCGTGATCATTTTACGCTGAACCTCACACCAGGTTTTCAAGTGGATAAAAAACAGCACATTATCAATGGATTATCATAACTAAAATATTTATAACAAATAAACCACTTTTACAAAAGGCCATGTCCATATGTTTTCAGAAAGTGCCGGCCGCGGTGGCCGAGCGGTTCTAGGCTCTCCAGACCGGAGCCGCGCTGCTGCTACGCTACAGACGCACGAAATTTGGCACGGACTTCAATGCGAGATGCCTTTAATAGGTTTCACAACGAAACATTGTCTCGAAATTTGGTAGAAAATTCGAAGAAATTCTGGTCGTATGTAAAGTACACAAGCGGCAAGACGCAGTCAATACCTTTGCTGCGCAGTGCCGATGGTACTGTTACCGACGACTGTGCCGCTAAAGCGGAGTTATTGATCGCAGTTTCTGAAATTCCTTCACCAGGGAAGACGAATGGAATATTCCAGAATTTTAAACACGAACAGCTGCTAGCATGAGTTACTTAGAAGTAGATACCTTAGGGGTTGCGAAGCAACTCAAATAGCTTTATACAGGCAAGTCTTCAGGTCCAGATTGTATACCGATTAGGTTCCTTTCAGATTGCGCTGGTACAATAACTCCCTACTTAGCAATCATATACAACCGCTCGCTCACCGATAGATCTGTAACTACAGATTGGAAAATTGCGCAGGTCGCTCCAGTGTTTAAGAAGGGTAGTAGGGGTAATCCATCGAACTACAGACCTATATCATTGACGTCGGTTTGCAGTAGGGTTTTGGAGCATACACTGTATTCACATATTATGAATCACCTCGAAGGGAACGATCTGTTAATACGTAATCAGCATGGTTTCAGAAAACATCGTTCTTGTGCAACGCAGCTAGCTCTTTATTCGCACGAAGTAATGGCCACTATCGACAGGGGATCTCAGGTTGATTCCGTATTTCTGGATTTCCGGAAAGCTTTTGACACCGTTCCTCACAAGCGACTTCTAATCAAGCTGCGGGCCTATGGGGTATCGTCTCAGTTGTGCGACTGGATTCGTGATTTCCTGTCAGGAAGGTCGCAGTTCGTAGTAATAGACGGCAAATCATCGAGTAAAACTGAAGTGATATCAGGTGTTCCCCTGGGAAGCGTCCTGGGACCTCTGCTGTTCCTAATCTATATAAATGACCTGGGTGACAATCTGAGCAGTTCTCTTAGGTTGTTCGCAGATGATGCTGTAATTTACCGTCTAGTAAGGTCATCCGAAGACCAGTATCAGTTGCAAAGAGATTTAGAAAAGATTGCTATATGATGTGTCAGGTGGCGGTTGACGCTAAATAACGAAAAGTGTGAGGTGATCCACATGAGTTCCAAAAGAAATCAGTTGGAATTCGATTACTCGATAAATAGTACAATTCTCAAGGCTGTCAATTCAACTAAGTATCTGGGTGTTAAATTCACGAACAACTTCAGTTGGAAAGACCACATAGATAATATTGTGGGGAAGGCGAGCCAAAGGTTGCGATTCATGGGCAGGACACTTAGAAGATGCAACAAGTCCACTAAAGAGACAGCTTACACTACACTCGTTCGTCCTCTGTTAGAATTTATCTGTTTAGCAAGAGTAATAGAAGGCAGATTTCAGACTACCTAACAGATCAAAACGAAAATTTCTGTTCCGACATTGACAATGTTGAGTGTTTATGGAAAAAGTTCAAGGCAATCGTAAAATGCGTTTTAGACAGGTACGTGCCGAGTAAAACTGTGAGGGACGGGAAAAACCCACCGTGGTACAACAACAAAGTTAGGAAACTACTGCGAAAGCAAAGAGAGCTTCACTCAAAGTTTAAACGCAGCCAAAACCTCTTAGACAAACAGAAGCTAAACGATGTCAAAGTTAGCGTAAGGAGGGCTATGCGTGAAGCGTTCAGTGAATTCGAAAGTAAAATTCTATGTACCGACTTGACAGAAAATCCTAGGAAGTTCTGGTCTTACGTTAAATCAGTAAGTGGCTTGAAACAGCATATTCAGACACTCCGGGATGATCATGGCATTGAAACAGAGGATGACACGCGTAAAGCTGAAATACTAAACACCTTTTTCCAAAGCTGTTTCACAGAGGAAGACCGCACTGCAGTTCCTTCTCTAAATCCTCGCACAAACGAAAAACTGGCTGACATCGAAATAAGTGTCCAAGGAATAGAAAAGCAACTGGAGTCACTCAACAGAGGGAAGTCCACTGGACCTGACGGGATACCAATTCGATTCTACACAGAGTACGCGAAAGAACTTGCCCCCCTTCTAACAGCCGTGTACCGCAAGTCTCTAGAGGAACGGAGGGTTCCAAATGATTGGAAAAGAGCACAGGTAGTCCCAGTCTTCAAGAAGGGTCGTCGAGCAGATGCGCAAAACTATAGACCTATATCTCTGACGTCGATCTGTTGTAGAATTTTAGAACATGTTTTTTGCTTGAGTATCATGTCGTTTTTGGAAACCCAGAATCTACTATGTAGGAATCAACATGGATTCCGGAAACAGCGATCGTGTGAGACCCAACTCGCTTTATTTGTTCATGAGACCCAGAAAATATTAGATACAGGCTCCCAGGTAGATGCTATTTTTCTTGACTTCCGGAAGGCGTTCGATACAGTTCCGCACTGTCGCCTGATAAACAAAGTAAGAGCCTACGGAATATCAGACCAGCTGTGTGGCTGGATTGAAGAGTTTTTAGCAAATAGAACACAGCATGTTGTTATCAATGGAGAGACGTCTACAGACGTTAAGTAACCTCTGGCGTGCCACAGGGGAGTGTTATGGGACCATTGCTTTTCACAATATATATAAATGACCTAGTAGATAGTGTCGGAAGTTCCATGCGGCTTTTCGCGGATGATGCTGTAGTATACAGAGAAGTTGCAGCACTAGAAAATTGTAGCGAAATGCAGGAAGATCTGCAGCGGATAGGCACTTGGTGCAGGGAGTGGCAACTGTCCCTTAACATAGACAAATGTAATGTATTGCGAATACATAGAAAGAAGGATCCTTTATTGTATGATTATATGATAGCGGAACAAACACTGGTAGCAGTTACTTCTGTAAAATATCTGGGAGTATGCGTGCGGAACGATTTGAAGTGGTGTGGAATGAAAACTGCCGACAAGAGGTGCTGCACTTCATGATAATGCCCGTCCCCATATCGTAAATGTAACGCAGAAGTTACGCCAACTCAAACGGGAGACACTCGAGCACCCGCCCTATAGTGCCGATCTCTCCACATGACGCCTTCGGTCCCTCAAAAAATATCTTGAAGGGTTGACGATTTCTGTCGGACAAGAATGTGCTGCAGGCAGTTATGGGTTTCTTCACACAGCAGGACACGGTATCTTCAGCTTGGTGCGTCGGAGGCATGATTGCCTCACTACTCACAGAGATTTTGCTTTATTGATGTACCGTTTCTGGACTGTATAGCCTTAGAACGAAAACTTTTTGGCCGTCCGTTACAGATTACCGCTATGTAAATCTCGGGACTCAAAGATAACTCCACGAAAATAAGCGGATGATACAAAATTACCTCATTTATCCGAAGCGATTTCGAAACTGGTGTTTGGGAAATCTGGTTTCTGCGTACAGCTGACTACTTAGTACTTCTGGTTATATTCAGAAGCTAACATTAGCCTTTCGTGAAACAGAGTTGTGCGCAGCTGCTGCACATTCCTCGGTGGCAATCCCTTTCGACCCGGAGCACGGCTGCGAACCGTCAAAGCAACGTAGGGGACTGCGGCAGGAGTACACAGAGATGTATCAGCAGGTAGCTCTATTTCGGCCGTCGCCATCGGCCGTGACGTCACACCTGCTCGCACCGGGGCCGTGTTTACTTGCGGCCGGGAGCCAGCCGGCCGTGACGTCAGAGGCCTGGAGCCCTGTCCGCCCAGGGCTGCAGAGATTTCGCCCAAACAGCCAGCTGGCTCTCTACTTGAGCTCGAGGCATTCGACTCACAAATGCCCTCGCTTAATGCAGACCTCTCCTAGAACATTCCTCTGGTGCCAAGCAACGCTCTCTCTGCAGTTATTCAGAAATACTGAGCAGTAACAGAAATGCATACATGGCGCAATCTGTCAAAGTGCTGCCCATATCCCACAGAGAAAAATAAAAACTCTTACGTCTTTCCACATAACAGGTTGATAATATTATAGTGTGAGCATACAGATGTTTATAATTACACGTTCGCTACCTCAGAGACCCCCCATTAAAAACGAGTGATCCTAGTACAATGACAGTTTACTGACACATTTGTAACGATATGCGGAAGATAAATAACGGCTAAACCACTGAAAGAAGCATACCTTTTAACTTCGACACGAGAAGGTAATTTTTTAAATAGTTTTTGGCCCGTCACTCCTTAGCAGAAAAATTCCATACTTAAGATTGAACAACGACTAAACTTTTATGTTTCCTACTGATTTTTATTTATTTCAAATTAGTTTTATGTTTATTGGGCCATCTTCAGTCAACAACCGACTAACTTCGCAAGGAGCACTAGTTCTTAAGTAACCAAACATTATAAGCAAAGATGCAATCCACTTGCACAGAACGTTATGCACCAAACTTGTTTTTTAACGTTGTAAATTACGCTTCACGTAATGGACAATATTGAACACAATAAATAAACAACAAAGTATTACAGGTTATATGCTTACCAATCTTAGCTTAGTGAGGTCGTGACATTGGTTGACAAAATCAGACTGACTGAACACGAACACAGCAGGAGATTACATAAGACAGACTCCACTTATGCAGAACATGTGCTGAAGAAATGAAACAGATACCAATTCCCCATGGAAGTGCTACATATATCCAACAAAGGAAGGAAATTAAGCGTGTTAGAAGCACTTGAGGTAAACAAACATTTAGCTTAAAAATCACCAGCTGGTTCTATATGATGAATTACGGCTGAGTACATCCACACCTTTAAGTCCTACATGATGCAATCAACCAACTACATACCTACAGACAGTCACAATGACGCATACTGCTACGTAAAATTGAAAAACAACAGAATTTCATGTTCCTTACCTCGCTTAGATCACAAACTTCAACATCATAACAATATAACTTGTAATGCTGTAATATTTTGTATTTTATTTATGTACTGTGATCAATATTGTCCATTGCTAAAACCGTTATTTACTATGTGAAACATGTTTGTTCCACAACATTAATGACCTGTGCTCAGTTAAACAGTTCTCAACCAATGTCACTACTTCACAAACTATGGCACCATAACTGTGTAACCTATAATACTGTAACATTGTGTATTTTATTCATTTATTGTGTTTAATATTCTCTACTGCATAAAGTGTAATTTAAAACTTTGAAAAGGAAGTTTGATGCACGACATTCTGCGCTCTTTGACTTTATCTTTGCTTATAATGTTTGCTTACCTAACAACTAGTCTCCCTTGCGGACGCGAGTCTGTTGTTTCCTTAAGATGGCCCAATAATCCGAAAGCTAGTCATTAGTAAACAAAAACCAGAACAACAAAAACAGTCACTTCTTACTCAACATTGAGGATACAGGGTACTTTTCCGGCTCAATATTATGTAAAAATCAACACCTATTTCTTTCAGGCACTCTTTATAATGTATATGTTTTACTGATTTTTGCTGATATCAGGTAATGCAGCACACTTTCTAAGCAGATTCGAAGTATTTTGAATATTTTTTGAACTGCTTAGGGTTATTAAAAAAATTACAAAGAAATTGATGCAATGTTTTTCCAAAATGCTTCCCCAAATTGAGGTACCATTTAATCCAATGTTATAAATCTGAAGGAGAGCAGATTTTTACCAGATATGTATGACATGATGACTGAGATACTAGACCTATTTAATTCCACCTATTACGTATATTACAAAGATAAAAATATCACATCTTACATTTTAATTTTTATAATTTTTTACTAATATAATGTAATTTTTTCTATAATTGAGTTGATTCTGCAATGAAGCTTAGGCGTACTGCATAAGTATGGCCTATTCCAAAAAATTGGAGCAGTGCTTTATAAACTTTAGGAAATATTTGTACCTGAACTCTGAAAAATACAACTTGCGGGAAATTGCAAATGAAGATATGAGTTCAATTAAACTGTGCCTCAGAGCATTTGTGAAGCACAGAGTTCGTCCTGCAGCGTTTATTCATCTTCTCGCTTCCTCTTGAGATTACTTTTTGCATTTCTTGCTTCTTTGGTAACTTGAAGAGCGAATCTTTCAGCTTGATGCACCCATTGTCTGACACACGCAAGCAATTGATCTTCCATATTAGAGCCACATTTTATGCCTAAATTTCTCAAGACTTCCAACCTTCCTCTCATTCCATCACTGAAATATATCACTGCATCTAGTAAACCAACTTTTAATGTATTTAGTCCTACAAAAATATTCTTTGGTAATCTTCCAAATATGCAATGGCTGAAACTTTCATTTATATTCTGAGTGCCCCCATGAAGACATTTACTAAGTAAAACAGGGTCACTCAGGTCTCTAAAAATTGGTTGCATTTCATTCATAACAGGCTCAGGAAGAGAGTGCTTATGATGATAAATTTGACGACTTTCTTTTGCTTTTTGGTAACCACACCAAGAATCTGCTCCTTCAGGGCAATGTCCGTGAACAGGGTGGTCATCAGTCGACATCTTATGAAAGTAGGTGGCCCATACTGCTTTTCTCATATCATATGATTTATGCACAATGTTCGAAGTCATTTTCGAGTTAGATTTATTGCAGAATCTACACAGAACAACTAATTTTGGCACTAAACCCTTCCTCCTACTTTGTTGTTCTGTTATTTCCAGACAGCCTACACCATCACATGTTTACATTTCGCCACCTACTTTATCAAAGAAGATAAGATGCCCACATCAAAACAACAAACAGCATCATTGTTAACACAAAAATTTTAATCACCTGGAGGTGTGCCATGTGGGAGTTTCTTCCCTGAAGAACTGATACATAGGCTACTTTCAACAGTGTTACTTGCTTTGTGAACTGGTTACCACGGAATTTCCTTTTATTGAATTTCTTGGCTCTGAGCGCTATGGGACTTAACTGCTGTGGTCATCAGTCCCCTAGAACTTAGAACTACTTAAACGTAACTAACCTAAGGACATCACACACATCCATGCCCGAGGCAGGATTCGAACCTGCGACCGTAGCGGTCGCGCGGTTCCAGACTGTAGCGCCTAGAACCGCTCGGCCTCTCCGGCCGGCTTCAATTTCTTGATGCTTGGCATAGTTCGTATTTATTGCACACTAAAGGATATGTACTTTCACAAATATATGTATCACTTGGACAACAAACATTCAGTAACATGTGAACAAACTGCTTCAGCGAAACAAAAGTAAATACTAGTCAAGATAATCATTTACAGACACTAAAAACCTGCAGTGTTACCAACATATACAAAGTGTCATACATATAATCGCTGGAAACAGAAAGTTCGCAGTTCTTTTCGAAATATTACTGGTTTCTGTAAGAGAAATGAAGGGGGTGTAGCCACATACATGACCGTAACTTTAAAATTTGGTGTATACAGGTCATTTTTCATTTGAAAGCCTATAATGCATACATCAATGTAATCAAGAAAGACTACAGAATTTACTAAAGTCATAAAAAAAATTTCGATTTTTCCACCATTTATAAGTACCCTGTATCCTTAAATTGCGTAACATTTATCAACTGCATATCACGTTTGCGTTCCAGGTTACAAAGGTTGCTCAGTGTGACGACTATCTGCATCCACGACAGTCTGGAACCGCACTACGAATTCCATTTCACAGTTGTTCGCAGCACTTTTCGAATGGTGGACTATGGAACTTTCAGCTGTCGTGACGCAGCTCGTGCACTGTCCGAAGACCGCAAGTTGTGTCCCGCATTCTCAGCCTCGGCAATAATAACTTCTTCAGCAAGCTGTGACGCAGTTGGCCGTCGGCCTCTCCCAGAAGCAATTCCCAAATCACCAGTTAATTCGAACTTCCGAATCATGTTCTTCAAGTCCGTTCCAGAAAAAGGACCTCTCCGTATTTCTTTAGTGAATCGGTACTAGCGAAGAGCAGCAACACTATTGCTGTTGTTTTGATAAAACAGCTTTACGGGTAGGTCGCTACTCACCTCGTCCAGACCCACGTTGAGTGTCTGCAACTGTAACGCACACTGATTCCCGTGTTTCAACCCTACGTCGTCGTACCAGTACCGCCGCCTAATGGGAAGTCATGATACTAACACTTCTAACAGCGCAGATCACGCAGCGCACAGTCTGAAGAACATCATTCCTATAAAGCTGGGTACCCATGCGGAATATAGTTTCCCGTCTACAGTGGCCTAAGTAGCGGAAATCTAATTACAGCCTCCCGGTACATTGACCACAATGTCGAAGCCTGTGCGTCTGCTAATAAGCAAACGTAAACGTGGGTGCTGCAATGTTTGGTATGTTTCCGCCTTTCATTGTGGATAGAAATTATACATTATGTTTTCAGGAAAACATTTAGTAGTAGTTCAATGAGTAATTTCGACCTGAAAGTCCTACTTTATATGTTTTCCTCTTTGTAGAGGGAGACGATGAATATACATTTCTTAGAGAGTTAAAGTCCTCCATTAGAGAGAAGCCCACGCAATTGGTCTATAATTGCCTGTACAGTTAAGCTGATCTGTTTGAAATTCATCAAGACTGATTAAAATAATTATGAGAAGATCTGGAATTGGAAAGGCTTAAGATGTTATTTAATAATTAAACGTCTCGTACTCCAGCGTTTTTATGCGGGTCTTGGGGAATAAGAAGGAAAATTCATATAAAACACTGCAATTACCATTTTACAAATGGTACTAATCCCACTTAAAGTTGTGTTCCCAGGTCCCGCTCTACTCCATGGTCCTCATTACTTTTATAAGATCTGCTACATTCGTAATTACCTTTCCTGGGCCATACGGATCGTAAATAATAATTTTTCATGGATCTCGTAAGACTCCTCTCCATTTCCATGCAGAAATGGTCTCTGAAGAAATGGTTCAAATTGCTGTAAGCACTATAGGACTTAACATCTGAGGTCATCAGCCCCCTAGACTTAGAACTACTTAAACCTAACTAACCTAAGGACATCACACACATCCATGTCCAAGGCAGGATTCGAACCTGGGACTGTAGCAGCAGCGAGGTTCCAGACAAAAGCGCCCAGAACCAATCGGCGGGCGCTCTCTGAAAATCTGTAGTAAGTTCCTAGGGGACCAAACTGCTGAGGTCATTGGTCCCTAAGCTTACACACTACTTAATCTAACTTAAACTAACTTACGCTAAGGACAACACACACATCCATGCCCGAGGGAGGGACTCGAACCTCCGACGGCGGGAACCGCGCGAACTGTGGCAAAAGCGCTGTCTCAGAATATTTATTGTTCTGAAGTGCACTAAACTCACGTCCTGACTGATGAGGTGCATGGGGCTGCTTTCTCGGACGCAAACTAAACCATCTGCTGCAAATGTAGTGATGATGAATCGGAAGATGGTGCGCAGGGACTCGAGCATTTACATACACTGCGTAACGAAAGAAGTGAAGCACCCATGACAAGTCGGATATCAATATAAATTCGTACAAGCACACACCATCGTTGGCTACATGGAAGATTGCAGTTCTCTGTGACGAGTAGTCCGCCTGCTTAGCTGAGTGGTAACGTGCTTGCCTCCCATGCAGTGGGCCTGGGTTCGATTCCCACCCGGGTTGGAGATTTTCTTCGCTCATGGACTGGGTGTTGCGTTGTTGTCATTATTATTTTATCCCTATCACCAGCACGCAAGTCGCCCAATGTGGCGTCGACTGAAACACGAGCTTCCCCGAATGGGGCCCCCCGGCCAACAATGCCATATGCTCATTTCATTTGTGACGAGTAGACCAGTCACCAGAGTGAATCAGTGTTGTTCGTGTTTAGTGCCATTACCAGGCCCGATAGTGTACCTAAGGGGGTGGACACTGGACAACATCAGATGTTGAGTGATTCCTGTGAAGGAGAAGAATATGCAGCGTACTCTTGCGACATAGTGTTATCAGCACATGACAGGAAAGGGGAGCCATTGTGGTTCTCCATTTGGTCGGCTTGTCGAATCTTGCAGTATCCAGATTTTGCGACGTTCGGATGTTACAGTGACACAATGCTGGACTGAAAGGAAATATGAGGATAGGCATACTCGTCTTCAGCGTTCCAGTCAACAACGCCTGACCACCGCATGACAGGATCACTGTATTGCACACCAAGCATATTGTAACCTCTTAACATCTCCTCCTGCCTTCCAAGAACAAGTAATGGACTCCCTGCAACACTGTGTGTCATCTCACACCACTGGTCGGATACTGGCAGCATCCGGACTGAGAATCTACCATCCCACGCGTAGCCCGCCGTCAAAATCACGACACAGTTGGCTGCGTTCGGAGTGGTATCGTCACCATGAAGCACGGAATGCTGACGAATGGCGTCGCATTGTGGCTCAAATGGCTCTCAGCACTATGGGACTCAACTTCTGAGGTCATCAGTCCCCTAGAACTTAGAACTACTTAAACCTAACTAACCTAAGGATAGCACACACATCCATGCCCGAGGCAGGATTCGAACCTGCGACCGTAGCGGTCTTGCGGTTCCAGACTGCAGCGCCTTTAACCGCACGGCCACTTCGGCCGGCCGTCGCATTGTGTTCAGGAAAGAACCGCTGTTCTGCCCTATCGTGGGCGGTCATCATCGACGAGGCTGGCGGCGACCTGGAGAGAAGTCCCAGTCTTTCATTCTTTTGGAGAGACATAGCGGTGTTACTCCTTGCGTCATTGTGTGGGGAGCGGGTCCAACGTAACACTTAAGGTCTTGCGAGTCCTAGCGACCAAATTAATAATTCGTAACTGCTCTTTTAAATACGTGCAGTCTGTCGATAATGGATGACAAAGTTAAGACCTTTAGTGAGTAACTTTTCATCGGCCTACTAGTTTCCCGTGGAGTCTGGATGGAGCCGAGCGTTCGCGATATATGCTGAGCGAGGCAAGTAGTGTGATGTCACAAGTTCATTGTGGGACCCGTATTTCTCGTGGGCTTCGGTGGAGAGCCATCGCCTATGACTCCACGTAATGTCTGGCAGTGACTGAAAGAACTCTGACGCCACAAGGATAATTCACGTACATTTAAATCCTCATATGATCTCTCATGTGACTTTTCGTTGTCCCATGCTTCAACAGGACAGTCTTCATATGTATGTGTCTTTGTGACCTGTCCATGTGATGGTAGGGTGCCCCCATGAACAACAAGATACTCGGATCTGTCTCTGCTAGAACTTGTGGGACAAGACCAAATGTAAATTCTGTTCCAGCTAGCATCCAGAATGTTAAGGACCAGTTACGACACATGTAGGCCAGAGTGACTGAGGGGGCGATACAACGTCTTTATGACGCTCTTGCAATCCGAATCAGGCTGTGCCGATAGATGGGCTTGTACCGCTTTGTTCTGCATATCTGACACGGTTTTTTTACCACTGCTACATCACACACCGTCTCAACCACTGAATTTCGTTTCACGTCTTCCTCTTCTGGGAGCTTCACTCTTTTTGTCATGCAGTGTATCATGGGCCAAAGACTTACTTATAACAATCAGTACCGAGCGAGGTGGCGCAGTGGTTAGCACACTGGACTCGCATTCGGAAGGACGACGGTTCAGTCCCGCGTCCGGCCATCCTGCCTTTGAAAGGGCGCGGCCGACTTCCTTCCCAATCCCTCCCTACTCCTATGAGACCGATAACCTCGCTGTTTGGTCTCTTCCTCCAAACAACCAACCAACCAGTATAAGGAAATAGACACTAAGAAATGAATAAAAGAATCTAGCATTTCCTCACGTGAAGTCGCCTAAAATCAGTCCATGTCCCATTAAAGAGTCTCTCGACCCATATGCATGGCAGCGCTCTAATCCACCTTACCCAAAGGGTTTACACACCGCGATGCAAAGATTCATGACTGAGTCTTTGCCTCCAGCAGTCATATCCAAAACTTCCATTAATTCTACAGAGTCTTACTTTTGTACTCAGCTTGTGATGCGCGGCACATAAACCTTACAAAAGCAGAAATAGCACCAAACACGCCGATACCAACACTTTTCATTCTATCTGTCCACGTATAGGAGCAATACACTGACCAACCGAAACATTACGACCACCGACCTACTGTCAATAGAAACCCACCACCTGGCAAGGAAAGACTGCTTGTCAGACACACGCATGGTGCCTAGTATCAGTGAGTGTGCTGTCCGTGTATACAATGGGAAGGATCTCAATCTATCTGCTTTTGACTGAGGGCAGATTGTAATGGCCCGGAGGCTCGGCACGGGTAAAATGAACGACTTTTCTGGTGTTCTAGGAATACTGTGGTGAGTGTGTTCAAAAAGTGGCGAAATCAAGGTGAATCCACGACCAGACGTCGTGGGGTTGGGTGGGCACCCCTCATTGTATATGTCCGATGTCGTAGGCTGGACAGACCAGTGAAACAGGACAAGTGGCGATCTGTGGCGGAACTAGCATGACTTAAATGCTGAGCAGAGAACAAGTTTGTCTGGACACTTAGTGCAATGAACACTCCTAACGTTCAGCCGACGAAGCAAGCACGTGCGAATGTTAAGCAACTACGACCGAAATGGCCACGTGACCGGCACGGACGTTGGCGTAGTGGAGGGGCTTTGCACGATCTTATGAATCCTGCGGATGGGACGGCGCGTATCCGTCGTCTTCCAGTAGAGCAGCTCTTTGGCACCTGTACTGCGGGACGGAGACAAGGTGGCGGCGGCTCCATTATGCTCTGGGGAATACTCACGTTGGAGCTTGTGCAAGGCACCACGTCGGCCAAGGAGATTCCAGACCACATACACCCCTTCAGAACCATCATGTTTCCTTACGGCAGTGGCATTTTTCAGTAACACAAAGCGGCATGTCACAAGATCAGGGGTGTGATGGAGTGGTAGGAGGAACACAATGGCGAGTTCCAGTTGATGTGCTGGCTCTCCAACTCGGCAAATCTGAACTGGATCGAACACATCTGGAATGTGATTGGACATGGTGTCGGATCTCATCCGCCCCCTCCCCGGAGTTTACGGCAGTTAGGTGAGATGCGAATGCAGGTGTGGTTCCAACTCCTACCAAGGCTTCATTGCTTCCATGCCATGAGGCGTCGCCGCTGTTATCCGTGACAAAGGTAGACATAACGGCTATTAGGCAGGTGGTTATAATGTTCTGGTTAATCAGCGTACAATGTTTACTCCGTTAAAAGTTTATATCAAATGCTTGACATTGCCCGTAATTTTGAGGTGAGTATGATAAAAACACTCACGGGTTTGTAACTTTGCTGAGCGAATAGAATAGCTGAAAAATTTCCAGCGAAATATAATGCAGAGAGGGAGCGGAGTGCCTGTCAGCCTCCAACACATATGTTAAGACTCGTTGAAGTAACGAGTTTTCTGCAGATTATTTCTCCACCAGCCATTTACATCATTCACGAGGAGCTCCAGTCCAGTAAAGTCGATGTGCGTTAGCTCCTAAGAGACGCTACAGCTAAGTACAAATACACTGCCCAGTCAAAAGCCTGACGAAGCACCTTTTGCAGTGAGAGATGTGCAGCAAGAGAGTCACTAAGGTTCTGGAATGTACCGGCAAGTATGTGGAGCCATGCCTAGGTTTCACAGATGAGGATCCAGCCCGATAGAGGTGGTCCCGTGGAAACTTTATTGGATTTTTTGATGGCCAAGGGAGCATCGTAAACTGATGCTGGTGCTCTTCGAACCACGCACGTACACTACGATTTGTGATACGTTGCATTGTCCAGCTGGTAGATGTCATCGTGCCGAAGAAAGCTGCATGTATGGGTAGAGATGGTCCCCAAGAATAGTTGCCTGCTTGTGTTGATCCATTGTGCTTATCAGAATGACTAGATCACCCAGAGAACGCCAAAAAACATTCCCCTCCCCATGACGCTACCTCCTGGTTTCTGGATGTCTGTATTCAGGCGTTTCACGCAGTGCTCGCCAACGACCATCTGTCCGATGAAACAAATAGCGTAATTCATCTGTGAAGACCACCTTTCGCAAGTCAGTGGATTTTCAGTTGATTCTGGAGCGCAAATTCTAGCCTTAGTCGCCGACGAACAGCAGTGAGCATGGGCACATGGATCGGGCACCCCCTGAGGAGGCACACACGCAGCAAACGTCCGCTGAACGGTAGTTAAAGAGACTCTATTGGTGACCGGTTGTTTCATTTGGGTGGTAAGCTGATCAGCATTTTCGCATCTGCATGCTTGTGCACGTCCCCGCAGCCGTCGTTCACACCTGTTATCTATGCTCAATGGTGCACAGTTGCCTGGGCGTCACACAAGGTACACGCTAACCATGGCGGAATGCCAGCTGTTTAAAAATTTAGCCTGCCTCCACCCTTGGCCCGAAAGGCAATAATCATGCTCTTTCGGACGTCAGATAAATCATTCTGTTTCCTCATTACGACAACGACTTCACTGTTTTCCGTGTTGCCACGACACGCTTTGCGTACCCTCGACTGCTAATGCTGCCATCTGCTACCTCTGAGTGGTTATTGCATGTTCAAGTTTAACATAAACGATATAAACGAAGATCACGTTAATGTGATTAGACTGTATACAACCTTGCTGAGATTTGTCGATACTTACTTGATCATTACAACGACGACGAAAGCAAAGCACTTTTAATCAGAGTAATAGTAGAAGGTGAGCCGTGCGTGGCTCGTGTTCGTGCCATCTCTTATTTTACATTTTTTTTTAACCATACTGCCACCTCGTTATGTTAATTTCAATTTCTGTTGTCACCGAGTTGCTGCTTTGCCTGCCCGTGAGTGGCAGCAGCAGCGCTAATGTTATAGCCCTGCCGTATTATCTTTGCTGACTGCTACACTCCTGGAAATTGAAATAAGAACACCGTGAATTCATTGTCCCAGGAAGGGGAAACTTTATTGACACATTCCTGGGGTCAGATACATTACATGATCACACTGACAGAACCACAGGCACATAGACACAGGCAACAGAGCATGCACAATGTTGGCACTAGTACAGTGTATATCCACCTTTCGCAGCAATCCAGGCTGCTATTCTCCCATGGAGACGATCGTAGAGATGCTGGATGTAGTCCTGTGGAACGGCTTGCCATGCCATTTCCACCTGGCGCCTCAGTTGGACCAGCGTTCGTGCTGGACGTGCAGACCGCGTGAGACGACGCTTCATCCAGTCCCAAACATGCTCAATGGGGGACAGATCCGGAGACCTTGCTGGCCAGGGTAGTTGACTTACACCTTCTAGAGCACGTTGGATGGCACGGGATACATGCGGACGTGCATTGTCCTGTTGGAACAGCAAGTTCCCTTGCCGGTCTAGGAATGGTAGAACGATGGGTTCGATGACGGTTTGGGTGTACCATGCACTATTCAGTGTCCCCTCGACGAACACCAGTGGTGTACGGCCAGTGTAGGAGATCGCTCCCCACACCATGATGCCGGGTGTTGGCCCTGTGTGCCTCGGTCGTATGCAGTCCTGATTGTGGCGCTCACCTGCGCGGCGCCAAACACGCATACGACCATCATTGGCACCAAGGCAGAAGCGACTCTCATCGCTGAAGACGACACGTCTCCATTCGTCCCTCCATTCACGCCTGTCGCGACACCACTGGAGGCGGGCTGCACGATGTTGGGGCGTGAGCGGAAGACGGCCTAACGGTGTGCGGGACCGTAGCCCAGCTTCATGGAGACGGTTGCGAATGGTCCTCGCCGATAACCCAGGAGCAACAGTGTCCCTAATTTGCTGGGAAGTGGCGGTGCGGTCCCCTACGGCACTGCGTAGGATCCTACGGTCTTGGCGTGCATCCCTGCGTCGCTGCGGTCCGGTCCCAGGTCGACGGGCACGTGCACCTTCCGCCGACCACTGGCGACAACATCGATGTACTGTGGAGACCTCACGCCCCACGTGTTGAGCAATTCGGCGGTACGTCCACCCGGCCTCCCGCATGCCCACTATACGCCCTCGCTCAAAGTCCGTCAACTGCACATACGGTTCACGTCCACGCTGTCGCGGCATGCTACCAGTGTTAAAGACTGCGATGGAGCTCCGTATGCCACGGCAAACTGGCTGACACTGACGGCGGCGGTGCACAAATGCTGCGCAGCTAGCGCCATTCGACGGCCAACACCGCGGTTCCTGGTGTGTCCGCTGTGCCGTGCGTGTGATCATTGCTTGCACAGCCCTCTCGCAGTGTCCGGAGCAAGTATGGTGGGTCTGTCACACCGGTGTCAATGTGTTCTTTTTTCCATTTCCAGGAGTGTATTACTTCACGGGTGACGTCTGTCGTGCAGCAAATTCGAACGCGCGTGTAGTGCAGTTCAGACATGGCCGTCGTAGAGTTGGGACGCGGCGGAAGTCGGTCGGGTTGAAGCAGTAGTGAGGTTCGGATAGCCGTGACTCGCCCGACCATTGCCGAGCACACATAACTTGAACTGGGGACGGTCTTGGTTGATCGACGGTTGGTCGTTTTACCGGACGACGTGTATTTGCTCGCTGGCCGCTTATGGGCTGGCGGTGTGTGTCTCAACTCATGGTTCGGCCGTGTTATTGCTCGGTCACTGCTTTTAGCATTGGTTGCGTTCTTTGTCCTTGTGTTTGTGAAACTGTGTGTAGCTGGTGATGTCGACTGCTCAGTTATTTTAGTGCTGTCTCCATGCTGGTGTGCTAGCATTCAGTAAGTTGCTGTGGATCAGCCAGGAAATCTCTTCACGGGGCAGTGGGCCGGGCCTGCTGGCGGTCTCTATGCAGTGTCAGAGTGTGTGGGAGCTGTTCCAATTGCTACGAGGTTCGTGACTCACCAACCCAGGACGTCAAAGTTGAGTGGTGATTTGATTACTGAAGCCAGTCTGTTCGCATTGTGCCATTGGTTTTCATGGTTGGCTGTTGGGGTATTCCCGTGAGCAACAGCGAGTGTTCGAGTTGGCGAAAGTTTGGCCACCATCCGGTCGAGTTTAACTGTATGTTGGTTATTTGAAGGTCAGGTGCATCAGCGGAATTTTCTGCCTTGTGCGCGTTAGCGTTCCGGTTACGTGCCCTGGCCGCTGATGTAAAATTCAGGCAGTGTCCTTTCCTCACCGTGTTCCCGGTGTCCAACGCGTGTGTGTAGTTTTGACAGCTTATGCATACTTGGTCGTGGGTGGCTACGCCTTTTACGTTTTGGCATTAGAGTTCTTTGTGTACTGGTCTGGTAGAATGCAGGTCGTCTTGTCGGTGGGTCTGTTGACTGTCTCTTGGTTAGCTTGCCAGCAGATCGGATATAGTTGGGCTGACTACCTGTCTCCCCTAAGCGAACGTTAATATTTCAAGTGCAGACCGACCCTCGGAAACTTCCTCTGGCTGTACTGCCACTTCTTATTGGTGTTTGAATGTGTTTTTTAATATCACATAGCCGATGGTTTGAATTTGTATGCTTTTATTTGGGATTTAAATAATGGCCCTTAAGCCGTTTTAAAATTGAGAGTTCCTTACTTGTCAAGTGTTGCTTTCTTTGGGCCTTCAGCCTGATTTAAAATATTTTTTTGGTTAAAGATTTGGGCCTCCTGCCTTTTAAAAATTTACTGTAGTTGTGTTTTTCAATCATGGGCCTTCAGCCATCTTGAAATTAAAATTCCTTACTTGCTAAGTCTTAAATTTTTCGGGCCTTCAGCGTCATTTAAAAAAAAATTAATTAAGGATAAAGCCTTGGGCTTTCTGCCTTGTAAAAATTTATTGTAGTTGTATTTTGAATCGTGGGCCTTCAGCCGTTTTAAAAGTAAAATTCCTTATTGTTAAGTCTTAGATTCTTTGGGCCTTCAGCGTCCTTTTTTTTTTTTTTAAACAAAAACATTTAAGGATAAAACCTTGCGCTTTCTGCCTTTTGAAAATTTATTGTAGTTGTGTTTTAAATCATGGGCCTTCAGCTGTTTTAAAAATTAAAGAGGTTGTGCCCTTAAGCCATAAGATTGTGTGACATATTCAGTCGATAGTTAAGCACGGATATTTGCGCTGTAATGTTTGGGCAACTAAATAAAGTTATATGTGTTCGAGTGTAACTGACAGCAGCTCATTTTTGGCCCCTTTCCACAATTCCATCTACCTGTTCTGTCCTGCGGATTTAACTAGACGTTTCAGAAGGTAATAAGGGGATCAATAACTTTAAGCTAGAAACCGAACTGTCATAGTAAACAATAAAGACACGCATAATTACAAGACGAGAAAAAAACTAAACTGTCGGAGTGCGGTGCTAACAGATCAAGCTCTTAAGGAACAAATTTTCGCAGGAGCATACACCGAAATCTCATGACAATATTCAGGGTTGGGGGTGTGGTGGGAGGGGGGGGGGGGAGGGGGCAGCTGCCAAGGGGTATTTTTTCGCCAGGCTCACCATCCCCCCATCTCTTTCTCATTCTGCACAGTACACAGTCACACATACTGCTTCTTTGGGCCGTCAGATTTGGCTCACTCTCCATATGCTCTCCTGAAAAGATATCCGCTCAATTTGTCCTGATGATATTCTTCCCGGGTCTGCAGCGGATAATGAAGTCATCTCGTCATAATATTTCGGAGGTCCACCTGGCCTCCATCTTCATATGAATAAGTTGTTTCACGAACTCATCGGATCGTGCAACAGCTTACTTTCCTGAACATAGTGGTCAGGTGGACAGCGGAAATATTGTGAAGATGACTTCAAGATGCAGCTGCACACCCTAGAAATAGAATCAGTTATTACGCCGGAAAAGTCTATGTAGTCACACTGTTTGATCTCTCCTCGGCTGAAGAAATCATTGCGTGTGTGGCAGGCAGTTCTAGAATTACGACGAGGTTATTTTCGAGGTGGCACGTTTCCTGAACATCCAAAAAGCGGACTTCTTACGCAGAGCAGGATTATCACCGTCTCCAAGTTTGATTATCACAGCTTGATTTTTTTCGAGATTATCACGGAATATAACAAAAATTCTGAAATTATGCAACTCTAAGATCGTTACGTGAAATTTCAGGTGAGCTACCGGATGTCTGTAACTTGTTACAAGTTGTTGGAGGAATTACAGACATCCGTACTTCAGTCAAAATTTCGTGTAACACTGTATACACCGTGAAATTTTTAAATTTCACAACCGTAGGATTTCCTGCTATGTGGATAGCATTTCAGGGCAGTAGACAGTGAGGGAAAAAAGTCGCAATACCAAGTAGGAGTTGTGCGACACAAACGAATGTTGGTAGGCGTGTTTCTACATTTGAAACATTATGGCAATTACGAGAATATTCGGGCAAGTTGCGTAAGAGTGGCGCTGATAGTGCCGCTATCATGTTGCAAATCAAATTTGTTTCAAAGCCACGGCGCAACGGTCGTGAGCGTTAGTTACCTGTGAGACTGGGCGTGGTAAGCTGATGTTAGAAAAGAATGCCTTTGAGGCAACAAAGACGCCACTATCAGCACCTCACTGAGTTTGAACGAGGTTGTGTAATAGGGCTACAAGCGCTGGATATTCCTTCTGTGATACTGCAGACAGACGTGGCAGGGGTACATGACTGCTGGCAGAGGTGGTGACGAGAATGTAGAATCGCAAAAAGACTGGGCTCCGGACGGCCACATGGCACTACGGAGAGGGAAGACCATCGTATTCGGAATATGCCTCTGGCGCATCGTACTGCATCTGCAGCAGCAAGCTGAACAGCAGTTGGCACCACATTGACACAACGAACTGTTAAAAATCGGTTACTTCAAGGATGCTCTGGAGAGACATACCATGTACTGCTTGGGAATGTAATGTGGTAGTTTCCCGTTACTTTCCACATAAGCAGTAGGATGCGCAGCCTTAAGTCAGCCGCTCACCATGAGTCAGACGCCGTCTGGAGCCGCCCCTCTGAGGTTCAGTCGCTACTTGTACTCTTTTTGTGCCCAAAGAGAAAAGATTCCTCTTCCGCCAGCTCCGCCGAACCGAAGTCCATCTTCTCCGACTTCGCTGCCGTTCAGGTCTTCAGCGTATCCCTGGCATGGGACCCTCACCAGGTACTATCACCCGGGCCAGGTGAACCAAGGTTTTTTTAACGAGGTGTTACTCCTCCCCCTCCTCCTTTCTCAACCGGGATTGGGCCCGGCTATGGTGGAGTTAAAAACTCGAATTACCATAGCGAAAGAGGCATTTAACAGAAAGAGGAGACTCTTATGTGGCAAATTAGATAAAGGACTAAGGAAAAGGCTTGGCAAATGTTTTGTCTGGAGTGTGGCACTATATGGGGCAGAAACATGGACGCTGAGACGAGAGGATGAAAAAAGGTTAGAGGCATTTGAGATGTGGATGTGGAGGAGAATGGAGAGAATAAGCTGGATGGAAAGAATGAGTAATGACAGAGTATTGGAAAGCGTTGGTGAGAGAAGATGTCTGCTGAAGATTGTAAGATGACGGAAAAAGAACTGGTTGGGACATTCATTGAGAAGGGAGTGCTCGCTAGCAGATGCTTTGGAAGGATTGTTTTGTGGGAGAAGACTGAGAGGAAGAAGGAGATTACAAGATGATAGACAACATAAAGGGAAGAGGAAATTATGCAGACCTGAAGAGGATGGCAGAAGACCGGACAGCCTGGAGAACTACCATGTGAAAACCTACCTATTGGCAGAACACTGATGATGATGAAGGATGCTCTGAAGCATGGATTTCATAGACCTCAATATCACCGCCATTTGCGACTTCAGTGGTATCAAGCGAGAGCTCATTGGGGAGTGGAGTGGAGATCTGTTGTGTTTCCTGATGAAACCTGGTTCTGCCTCGGTGCCAGTAATGGCCGTATGTTGGTTAGGAGGCCAGCTGAGATCCTGCAGTCAACTTGTCTGAGTGCTGGACACTCTGGCCATACACCTGGAGTTATGGTCTGGGGTGCGATTTTGTACGACCGCAAGAGCCTCTCATGGTTACCCCACCCGCTCTGACCGCAGATTTTTTACGTCCGTCTGATGATTCGACCTATTGTGCTGCCATTAATGAACAGCATTCCAGGGGTGTTTTTTCCAGGAGGATAACACTCGCTCATATACCACAACTGGAACCTAAAATCCTCTACACAGTATCGACTTGTTGCCTTGGAAAGATAGATCACCAAATCTCCAGTCGCGTATATATGGGACATCATTTAACAATAACTCCAGCGTCATCCACAAAAAGCATCAACCCTTCCTGTACCGATCGACCAAGTGCAACAGGCCTGAAATTCCATCACACAAACTGACATCCGTCACCTGAGCAACACAATGCATGCTCGTTTACGTGCTTGCTTTCAAGATTCTGACGGTTACACTGCTTATTTATGTACAAGCACTTCCCATTTCCAGTGGCTTATCTCCAGATTACATTATCCTGCAATCTTGCAATGGTAACCATTTATATATGTTACCTATATGAAATTTCATTATCCTACATTAATTACTTTTTGATATTGCGATTTTTTCCGTCACTGTATCTTAAACTGCGAGCACTGGTGTTTATTAAATTACTTGTCTTGATTGTGATAAGTTTTATATTGATCAGTAAGGCAGAGACAAAGCAGATAGTTTCGCTAAACGTGCACGCTGTTGAAAGATGTAATTCTGACTCCATGTTTGGTGAGCGTATATAAAGTGAAGGCCACACTCACCAGCCACAGACCCATTTCTTCTACCTGGTAAGCAAAAGGCAAAAACTACTCTTCTGGAAGTCTTTGATACATTAAAAATGTGACACACCGTCTAGTCTAATACTAAATCACCAAACACAGCTCGATACATTCCCTCTGCTAAATTTTATTTTAGTCCCACATTTCTCAAATTCTTCCTTCTTTGCCTGATGCTTCCTTGTCTGTCTGCTCCATTCTGTTTCTCCGTTTTCCTTTATGTATATACTTATTTACTTCATTGTTATTGTCAATGTACTCCATATATTCCTTTTTACTATAACCACAGCTCTTTTTACTATAAGGACAGTTGTTCATACTTATTGATGTATAGTGAGTGTAGCTTGTATATTCACCGCTCCAACTCCCAGTAATATGTTTTAATCTGTTTCTGCATCACCCTTCCATACGAATACTAATGGCCATTAAAATTGCTACACCACGAAGATGACGTGCTACAGACGCGAAATTTAACCGACAGGAAGAAGATGCTGTGATAGCAAACGATTAGCTTTTCAGAGCATTCACACAAGGTTGGCGCCGGTGGCGACACCTACAACGTGCTGACATGAGGAAAGTTTCCAACCAATTTCTCATACACAAAGAGCAGTTGACCGGCGTTGTCTGGTGAAAAGTTGTTATGATGCCTCGTGTAAAAAGGAGAAATGCGTACCATCACGTTTCCGACTTTGATAAAGGTCGGATTGTAGCCTACTGTGATTGCGGTTTATCGTATCACGACATAGCTGCTCGCGTTGGTCGAGATCCAATGACTGTTAGCAGAATATGGAATCGGTAGGTTCAGGAGGGTAATACGGAACGCCGTGCTGGATCCCAACGACCTCGTATCACTAGCAGTCGAGATGACAGGGATCTTATCCGCATGGCTGTAACGAATCGTGCAGCGACGTCTCGATCCCTGAGTCAGCAGATGGGGACGTTTGCAAGACAACAAACATTTGCACGAACAGTTCGACGACGTTTGCAGCAGCATGGACTATCAGCTCGGAGACCATGGGTGCGGTTACCCTTGACGCTGCATCACAGACAGGAGCGCCTGCGATGGTGTACTCAACGACGAACCTGGGTGCACGAATGGCAAAACGTCACTTTTTCGGATGAACCCAGGTTCTGTTTACAGCATCATGATGGTCACATCCGTGTTTGGCGATATCGCGGTGAACGGACATTGGAAGCGTGTATTCGTCATCGCCATACTGGCTTATCACCCTGCGTGATGGTACGTGATGCCATTGGTTACACGTCTCGGTCACCTCTTGTTCGCATTGGCGGCCCTTTGAACAGTGGATGTTACATTTCAGATGTGTTACGACCCGTGGCTCTACCCTTCATTCGATTCCTGCGAAACCCCACATTTCAGCAGGATAATGCACGACCGCATGTTGCAGGTCCTGTTCGGGCCTTTCTGGATACAGAAAATGTTCGACTGCTGCCCCGGCCAACACATTCTCCAGATCTCTCACCAACTGAAAACGTCTGGTCAATGGTGGCCAAGAAACTGGCTCGTTCACAGTACGCCAGTCACTCTTGATGAACTGTGGTATCGTGTTGAAGCTGCATGGGCAGCTGTACGTGTACACGCCATCCAAGCTCTGTTTGACTCAATGCCTAGGCGTATCAAGGCCGTTATTACGGCCAGAGGAGGTTGTTCTGGTACTGATTTCTCAGGATCTATGCACCCAAATTGTGTGAAAATGTCATCACATGTCAGTTGTAGTATAATATATTTGTCTAATGAATACTCGTTTATCATCTGCATTTCTTCTTGGTGTAGCAATTTTAATGGCCAGTAGTGTAATATCTTGTCAAGCTGTTCTCCCGTTGTCTTGTCTTGCAGATGTTTAATTTCACGGCGATTGTCAATTTAATTAAAATTGTTATACAGATTGTTTCATCACATTCACATTGTATCTTCTGTTGAGTGTAATTCCATGCCCACGTTTTACTTCTTGTCTTTCACTTTACACATACACACGGCTGTGTCGATGTTCGCTATTACTGTATTCATTTCGTTCCATTTACATTCATTTACAGTTTACCATCCGCCTCCGAAACCTAGCCCGCTAATGCACGCCTGGCTCCAAGTTAAGCCGGTTCGAATCCCGATGCAATACGAAGTTTTCACTGTCAGTATTTGACCAGCAGGTAAAGGAAATGTGGTAGCACAGGGCTTCTTATCACCCGACTTAGCTCCAATATCTACCGTTAAATTCCAAACCTCTCCCCAGTGTTCCTAAAGTCACGGGATGCGACATCCGTCCATCGGATGGGTGGTCCCCTTGGTACTATCGAGAGCAGCAGGTTACGTGCTGACACTGGCTTTCATCCTCTCCATTCTCTCACTGCCATCACCATTCAATGCAGTCACAACACCACACTATCCACACATCCACTGCACTCGCTTACACTTCACACATACACTAAAGAGACAACTCTTAAATAACCGCAAGGAAAATGTCCATTCTGCGCAGCAGAAGAAAGCCTGCCCTTTCGCGTCTCCCAGCCAACAATACCACACAACTTTACTATTTTTTTGTTTCACTGTTTAGTTTTAACGTTTCGAGTTACATTACTGTTTCACAGCTACATACGACATTTGCCCAATATTTGCATCTTATTCTCGAACTGCAGGCCTTTTTAGGGTTCTGACCTCAATCGGTAAAAGCGGAACCCTTACAGAACCACTTTGTTGTCCGTCCTTCTCCTCAGGAACGGGTAGACGTACCAAGATGAAATTTATGTCAAAACTAAGGGTTGGGGGGGGGGTTGTTTGGGGGAGGAGACCAGATAGCGAGGACATCGGTCTCATCCGATTAGAGGAGGACGGGGAAGGAAGTCGGCTGCGCCATTTCAAAGGAACCATACCGGCATTTGCCTGGAGCGATTTAGAGAAATCACGGAAACCTAAATCAGGATGGCCGGACGCGGGATTGAACCGTCGACCTCCCGAATGCGACTCCAGTGTGCTATAAAACTAAGGTCTACCGTCCCTTCGCGGAGTATAAAGTTGAACCTTCCAAGTCATTGCAATCATGAGATACGGCTGCTTATGTCACATACTTTGAAACTCGAAAACACACTCGTCAAAACCTACAGGTACTTCCCCTTAACTTAGAATCATGTAGCGTATGAAGTTGAAATTCGTGTCACATACTGAGTTCTATGGTCCTTTGGTGTATGAAGATTTTGACACTCAAAAACTCTCGTTAAAAACTATAGATTATTTCCACTTGACGTAAGATGATGAAATTTGACAAGACGCAAGGTTTAAAACCACAAGTAAAATTGCTGATTTGTAGATATACGACACACAAAAAATTTTATTGTCTTAAGCTGTAGGCTGTCCACTGGTTGTATTTGTGTTTCTCCCATGTTTTGTTGCAGATCTGAAGGTGGTCATTACTGACCTTGACCGGTAGCTGAGGACCTAAAAATTTTTTGATCATAGATGGAAATAAAGAAATTTATACAAAAATAATTCTTTTGGCATTCAGTATCGGTCGTCAAACTTGAAATTAAAACATTCTCGAAAGTCGTGAAATCACTGGTACCGATATCTTCCCAGTGTCAGTGTCGATAACAAGCAAAAATTGTAAGACTTTTCGATTCTCGGAATGGATGAACAGTCCATATACACACGGTAATTAAGTTTGACCAATTTCTTACATGTTGGTTGTCACCGGTATTGTAGCCTCTTTGATGGCAATTATAGTCTGATGATGGCCAATTACATGAACTAATAGCTTAATAGCTGCCATACTCACCTGGTGGAAATTCAACTTCGTCTCACTATGTGTATCATATCTGGAACATTACTTGCTACTCCAGTCCAATGGCTGCCGGTGTTGTATTAACATACCACCTCGTCACACCAGAAGACAAAAACATCTTGGTCATCTGTGGTCAAGAATACTGAATAACTTGTCAAATGGTTCTGAGCACTATGGGACTCAACTGCTGAGGTCATTAGTCCCCTAGAACTTAGAACTAGTTAAACCTAACTAACCTAAGGACATCACAAACATCCATGCCCGAGGCAGGATTCGAACCTGAGACCGTAGCGGTCTTGCGGTTCCAGCGCCTTGAACCGCACGGCGAATAACTTGTCACTCCAAATTCACGAAGATGTGAGACAGCTAGAATCATCCAGGTTGAAGTCCCGTAATCCGGCATGTAAAACGGCCATGGAGTTGTTAAGCAACCATTTCGACCCCAAAGACAGCTGGCGGAAAGAATGGACATCTTCTACTCCACAGGGCATCTTGAAAGTTGAAGATCCAACAGTAAGGCTCAATGGTTTCAGCTTACCAAGATACACTTGGAGCAGGCTTAACCGTTTCAGGTATGGTGTGAGAAGAAGTGTTTCGATACTTCATAAACTGGGTTGGGTGGACACCCCATGCTGTGACTGTGCTGACGTTCCACAAACAATGAAGTATATAGCAGTGGACCTCTGTGCCTTCCTTGGAAATCTAGTGGATTCGAACCTGGTTACTTCCGAAGTGGTGGATTGGATCAATGGCTCAGATATAAAGATGTAAAGTGTATTTTAATGTGTCTGTGGTACTGTATTTTGTGTGTTATTGTGATTGTTATGTATCATATGCTAAATAAATAAATAACCTGAACTAATTAATACTGCACAAAACATACAATCTTTTGCTTTTCATTTAGGATAGTTAAAACTTGATGATTATTCCTCGTAATAAGCATCTATAAACCAGGCGTAAGCAGGATGACTGTCCGGCTCCGTACCTCAGTTGTCAGCGCGGCCGACTGTCATGCGGAGGACCCGAGTTCGATTCCAACTACTGCCAGGTGTTTTTCCTTGGTGGGAGGACTGGTAGAGGGGGCGCTGACCCTCTTGAAGCCAACTGAGGAGCTACTAGACCGATTAGTTGGGGTTGCGAGGTCAAGAAACACGACAACGACCGGGAGTGTGGTGTACTGACCACATAACACTCCGAACCGCATCCAATGACACGGCAGTCGGAAAGGCCTGATTGGCCTCTCTAAGGTTATAGCTTGAAACTTACAGGAATACTGATTATTTGAAAACAAAGCAGCAATATCAGTGTCAGACCCAGCAGAAAAAGCCGCTTGAAATATCCAAGGAATTATTAAGCCACATGACCAAAGAAAGCAGTACGATTACTAAAAGCCGGGAAAGGTCGAGAGCGTACGATGAAAAGCAATCTCTGTATTACTGGTGTAGGCGGAAGGAGTGGGTGTCCTAATCAGGCCCGTACAATGAGAGGTCATTTGCGGAGTGGTTGTGTAGGCATGGCGCAGAGCGACTGTCCAGCAGCAGAGTCCGGGCTTATCGCGAAATTCAGCGCAGGACCGCGACCACGACCATGGCCACTGCCACGGCCACGGCCGCAGCTGCAGCCCACGGCGGCGGCCCGCGGCCCACGGAGGGCTCGGTGATTGAGCGCCCCGCGCATCCAGGCCGCCGGGCCGCGCCGGGCAGCCGGAAGGTCACGGCGCATGCGCGCTGCGCGCCGCTCGTCTCCACGGTGACCGCGAGGCCCGCACCACTCAAAGTTCACGCCGGACCTGCCGGTAACGACGCAGCCCACCAGCAACCCTCTGCCTCCTCCTGCGGCATTGGTATCTGAGCACAGCCAACAAACTATACCGTCCGATCAAAAGTATCCAGACACCTATTAGTGAACATTAATACGCTGTGTGTCCATCCTTCACCTTCACGACGGCTTGAACTCTTCTCAGGACACTTTGAGCGAGGTTTACGTATGTCTGTGGAGGAATGGCAGCAGCATCAATAGCCGAATCTAAAGAACGATGCTTTGGCCTGGAGTGACGTTGACGTTCTAATTCATACCGAAAGTGTTTCACTGGGTCCAGATCGGGACCCTAGGAAGACCAGTCCATTCGGGAGTGTTATTGCCTGCAGACTATAGCTTCACAGATGCTGCTTTATGACAGGATGCACTATCATGCTGATACAGTCATCTTCTGTGGACAGTTCGCTGTTCCTATCCTTCCGCATTTAGCATCTTGTTAAACGTAGTCAGAGGACCAGACACTAACCACGAAACGCACTGCTGTACCGTAATACTACTCCCCCTGTACTTCACTGTTGGTAACACAAGCGATGGCAGGAAAGGTCATCCATGCATTTGCCAAACTCAAACCCTTCCATCGGGTTACCACGGAGTATAGCGTTCCACTTGGCATGGACTCAACAACTCGTTGGAAGTCCACTGCAAAACTTTTTGAACCACGCTGCCTCTATAGCCGTCCATAACTGCGAAAGTGTTGCCGGTGCAGCATTTAGTGAACGAATTGACCTCTCGATTATGTCCAAAAATGTTCGATGGGACTCATTTAGGGCGCTCAGGGTGGCCACATCATTCGCTCCAATCGTCCAGAATGTTCTTGAAACCAATGGTGAACAATTTCGGCCCGGTGATACGGTACATTGTCATTCATAAAAATGAACATCAATGGCTACCAATACTCTCCAGGCAGCAGAACATGACAATTTCCAGTCAATGATCGATTCAGTTGGACCAGAGGACCCAGTCCATTTCATGTGAACACCCACACCATTAGGGAGCCATCTGTTCAGGACTTTTAGGAGGGGACAGGCGGGGTTGGGGCGTCCCTTCGTTTTGCAGCAAAATTTCAAATTAAACCATAATGAAAATTTATTCAAGTTCGGTATACAAACGCCTGGTTAAATCCGCAGAACAGAACAGGTAGTTGGAATTGTGGAAAGGGGCCGAAATAAGGGGCTGTCAATTACACTCGAACACATATAACTTTATTTACTCGCCCAAACATTACAGCTCAAATTTCCGAGCTTAACGATCGACTGAATATGTCACAGAATCTTATGGCTTAAGGGCACAACCTCTTTAATTTTTAAAACGACTGAAGGCCCAAACAATGTAAGATTTAACAAGTAAGGAATTTTAATTTTGAGACGGCTGAAAGCCCATGATTGAAAAACACAACTGCAATGAATTTTCAAAAGGCAGAAAGCCCAAAGCTTTATCGAAAAAATATTTTAAATTGAGGCTGAAGGCCCAAACAATGCAAGACTTGACAAGTAAGGAACTTTCAATTTTAAAACGGCTGAAGGAACATTATTTATAAACCACCTAAAAGCATACGAATTCAAACCATCGGCTATGAGCCATAAAATGTACAATCAAACACGAATAAGAAAATGCAGTACAGCCAGCGGCGCTCAGAAGTTTCCGGGGCTCGTTGCACTTGAAATACTAACGTTCACTTAGGGGAGATAGGTAGTCGCCCAACTACATCCGATCCGCCGGCAACCCAACCAAGAGACAGTCAACGGACCCACTGACAAGACGACTTGCTTTCCACCAGTACACAAGGAACTTCAAAGCCAAAACGTAAAAGGTGTAGTCGCCCACAACCAAGTATGCATAAGCTGTCAAAACTACACACACGTGGCCGGCCAGTGTGGCCGAGCGGTTCTAAGCGCTTCAGCCTGGAACCGCGCGATCGCTACAGTCGCAGGTTCGAATCCTGCCTCGGGCATGGATGTGTGTGTTGTCCTTAGGTTAGTCAGGTTTAAGTAGTTCTAAGTTCTAGCGGACTGATGACCTCAGAAGTTAAGTCCCATAGTGCTCAGAGCCATTTGAACCATTTGAGCTACTGTCGCAGGTTCGAATCCTGCCTCGGGCATGGATGTGTGTGTTGTCCTTAGGTTAGTTAGGTTTAAGTAGTTCTAAGTTCTAGGGGACTGATGACCTCAGAAGTGAAGTCCCATAGTGTTCAGAGTCATTTTTTTACACACATGTGCTGGACAGCGACAACACGGTGAGGAAAGGACACTGCCTGAATTTTACGTCAGCGGCCAGGGCAGGTAACCGGAACGCTAACGGCCACAAGGTAGAAAATTCCGCTATACAGTTAAAATCTAACGGATGGTGGCCAAACTTTCGCCAACTCGAAGACTCGCTGTTGCTCACAGGAATACCCCCAACAGCCAACCATGAAAACCAACGGCAAAATGTGAACAGACTTCTTACTTCTTCGGTAATTAAATCACCACTCAACTTTGATGTCCTGGGTCGGCCAGCGACGAACCTCGTAGCAATCGGACACTGCGTAGAGACACTCCGACACTGCGTAGAGACCGCCAGCGGGCCCGGCCCACTGCGCCGCGCGGAGATTTCCTCGCTGATCCACACCAACCGACCGACTCCTTGCAACCAATACGCCGACAACATTTAAAATAACTTGTCAATCAAAATCACACAAACCACACATAGTTTCACGAGCACTTGCACGAAGAACCAGACAATGCTAACGGCAGTGGCTGTACAATAACAGGGACGAATCACGAGTCGGCACACAATGCCAACCCATTAACGATCGCCGGCCAAATACACGTCGTGCTTCAAGACGACCGACCGACGACCAACCGAGGTCGTCGCCACTCCAATCGTGTGTGTCGGCAACCGTCGGGATAGTCTTGGCGGTCCGGACCTCACTGCTGCCGCGCCACGACTGAGCTTGTGCCGCGTGCCAACTCAAGCACCGCCAGGTCCGAACTAACTGCTCGCACGTTCCAACTGGTAGACTGACACACGACGACCGGGAAGTAATAGCAGTCCAGCAAAGATAATACGGCAGGGCTTATATCGATAAGCGCTGCTGCTGCCGCTCACGGGCAGGCAAAGAAGCAACTCAGTGACGCAAGTAATTGAAACTAACGTAACGAGGTGGCAGTACGGCAAAAACTGGATGTTATATTAGAGATGGCACGAACACGAGCCATGCACGGCTCGGATATACTGTGTCGCCAGGAGGACGCCGCCAGTTCAGAGTTTTTGAAACAGGGAGGCTGAGAGGAAGCCATAAGGGAGGTGCGTCTGTTCGGTTCAGGAGCCAGCACAGAAGAGACGATCGCTTTCGTGGCTACGTCTCTTCGCAGGGCCTTAACGTCATACATCCCTCGCATTCTATTGGTTCCCTCTGAGCGGACCGCGGAAATAGCGGCGCCACGCACTCAGCATTTTTACCCACGGGTAGCTGAGTGGTTCTCACGTGGACAGCTCGTGGTATGGGCATGGTGGATAACCAGGCCAAGCTAGCTCCGATCAGGGCTTCTACGTTAACTGAAGTGCAAAGACATATAATAAAAATTTTAAAAACCTTGTTTTTTCCCCACCAAAATTCCTCCTGAACTAGCGGCACTGCACACTCCTCCTCCTTCTACAGGACCAACAATTAAAATTCAAAATTATTGTAAGAAGTGTACAGTTGCTCCCTCAGACGCTGATGTTTGGCGTAGGAGCCTTATAGATTAAAAGGAGGGGAACGCTCTACATTTTACTTTCAGTTAGTTACTTTGAATGGGCATTCCATAATCCTCAGTTTACAGTAAACTAGTAACTCGTAATTGCTGCTGCACTACGGATGGCCGACTAGCCTCACAGCCACTGGGCTGCAACAGGGAGCGAGATGACCCCAGTGGAGGTATGACCGGCGCGGCACCGCAGTGGGTGGCCCCTAGCTGCCAGCGGGCTCACAGGTAACAGCATACCGGCTGGAACACTCCCACAGGCTGGATTTTAGTATAGGTCCTGGGAGTTTGTTTACAAAAGCAACAGGGGTACATGTAAAACGGGTACACAATATTGGAGTAACGAAACTAAGTGTACAAAATTTTCTACACGACTGACCTACTACGAAGAGTTTCATTTAAATACGAGGGTAAGTCAATTATTATCCGCAAAGTAGTTATAAAATTTTATTGTAATCAAATAGGAAATTTACAATAACATCATTTTTCGACGTAGTCTCCCTGCCTTTCAACGCATCCATCGTTGTGCAAGCTTCCTGATGCTCTCATAAAAGAAGGTTCTCGGTTGAGCTGCGAACCAGGAATGCACCGCTTCTGTAACTGCTTTGTCCGAGGCAAATCGACGGCCTCTTAATACCTGTTTGAGTGGACCAAACAAGTGATAGTCAGAAGAGGAAAGATCGGGACTATAAGTAGAATGATCCAGAACTTCAAATTTGAGTTTCTGGAGCGTTTCGGCAGTGTGGGCAGCAGTATGAGGACGGGCACTGTCATGCAGCAAGACAACGCCATTTGACAGCAATCCTCGGCGTCTGCTTCGAATTGCAGGCTTTAGCCTGGCAGTAAGCTTCTCACTGTAACGTACACTGTTTATTGTTGTGCCCCTTTCCCCATAATGTTCCAGCACTGGACCTTGTACGTCCCAAAATACTGTAAGCATCAGTTTTCCTGCGGACGGTTGGGGCTTGAACTTTTTCTTGCACGGGCAATTTGGATGTTTCCATTCCATACTCTGCCCTTTACTCTCCGGCTCGTAATGATGGATCCATGTTTCGCCACCAGTAATGATCCTGTCTAAGAAGTTTCTCCCTTCGTTACCACAGCGATCCAAATGTTTTTGCAGATGTCCAAGCGCGTTTGTTTATGCAACTGTGTGAGTTGTTTTGGAACCCGTCTTGCACAAACCTTATGAAACCCACGTCTGCTGTGGATAATTTCGTAGGCAGAATTGTGACTAATTTGTTGACGATGTGCCACTTCGTCAATAGTTAATCGTCTGTGTAAGAGAATCCATTTGTGGTGGTAAACGGTCGTCCGGCTCCTTCATCGTGCGACCATTTCGGAATTTTTCAGTCCATTCGTAGACACTCCGTTGTGGAAAAACATGTTCCCATACTGTACCGAAAGCCTTAGATGAATTTCGGTCCCTGATACGCCTTCCGACCACAAAAAACGGATCACAGAAAGTTGCTCTTCTTTAATGCAAATAGACAGCGCAGCAGCCAAGATTAACGACACGGCAGCGTTAACGAAACTAACCTAACAGCTTGTATTAAGTCTTTCTCTATGACAGCATAAGGTATTGGCAGTATCTGTTCCTTATCTTAAGTTATTGTGTGTATAAATCAATCCCAGTTCTTGCTGAACTCTACTAACATTCCTAGGGCTCAAAGCCGTAGGAATAATAGAAAGTGTTTGACGTCACATTTTATATTTTCTCCTCACAAACCAAGTTCTGTGCTATGGGTGGGTGTCCGTGCCTAAGGAATAATTATTAAGTGTTACAGTTCAAAACAGGGAGGTGGGAATAGAACTTCGTGGGATGACAGTCGTCATTGTGTTCTGACAGGAAATATAACTGGTTCCTACCTACGAGGGTAACAACTGGCTGACTAAGTGCTGACACAACTCGGATGCAAGAGGCTTAGAGTTTTCCGCTATCAAACGTGCTATTTCAAGCTTGTGGTCCTCAAACCGATACCAAGGTGTAAAGAGAAGCAGTCCTTAGCGTAGATGCAACTGTGCTTATAGTGTAGGGATAAAGTGGTTCTACGAACTTTACATCAAGGACTCAAATGCAAATTACGGTGTGGTCATGTACATCTACATACACGCTCCACAAGCCATCGTACGGTACTGGCGGATGGTACACTGTATCGCTACTCGTCATTTCCTTTCCAGTTCTACTCGCAAATAGAGCTACGAGAAATCGACTGTCTGTATGCCTCCCTATGAGCCGTAATTTCTCGTATTTTACACTTGTGGTCCTTACCTGACATGTATACTGGCCGCAGTAGAATCGTTCTGCAGTCAGTTTCAAATGCCGGCTCCCTAAATGTCCTCAGAAGCGTCCCAATAAACCGAACTCGACTATTCGCCTACCCTGTTACGACCCTTATTTGCCTGTTCCATTTCAAAATATTTTCCAGTGTTACGCCTGGATATATAACCGACGTGACTGTGTCAGGCAGGACACTAGTCTCGCTGTATGCGAACATTACGTGTCTGTTTTTTTCTACTCATCCGTATTAACTTACATTTTTCTACATTTAAAGTGAGCTGTGATTTGTCACACCAACGAGAAATTTTATGTAAGTCATCTTGTACCGTCCCACAGTCGCTCAACATCGACACCTTTCCGTACAGCATAGCATCATCAGTAAACAAACGCAGATTGTAGCCCACCCTGCCCTCCAGATCATTCATGTGTGTAGAAGATAATAGGCTTCCTATCACACTTCCCTGGGGCGCTCTTCACGATAGCCTCGCCGTACTCGCTGACGTATGTGTGGATGAAGATTATCACAACCAGGTTGTTTTATTAGTTGTAAAAGTCGGCGAATTTCAATTAGTACCCTTTGATTCGAACTGTGGTGAACGAGGTATGCTCCGGCTTTAGGTAGTCTTCCCGATATTGAAGGTTTTGTTCGTGTGTAAAGTAAAGACAATTGTTGCACCAATACTTGAATATTGTTCGTGAGTTTGGGATCCGTTCCAAGCAGAACTGACCGTGGAAACAGAGCAGATGCAAAGAAGAGCGACGCGTTTAGTTACGGGCTCATTTGGCAATTACGAAGGCGTCACGGAGATGTTCAGCCAATTCCAATGGCAGACGATGCGAGAAGACGTTCGGCATCAGTGTGTGGTTTACTGTTAAAATTCCAAGAGTGAACTTTCCCAGAAAAGTCAGTCAGTATGTTGCTTTCTCCTACGAATACCTCTCGAATAGACCGTGCAGGCAAAATTAGACGAATTCGAATTCACACTGAGGCTTCCGAACAGCCGGGTTCTTTCCGCAAACCATTCACGACTGGAACAGGGGAGAGAGAGAGCGGAGGTAATACAAAGTACCCAGTGCCATAAACCTTTAGCTGGCTTGTGGGGAATAAATGGATGCGTAAAAAATGTCGTCCCCCTAGTACAGCTGGTAATTATATGTTACAACGGGTGATTCATATCCTCACTTATTGCAAAACAGCTTCGTTTTTGTGATATTTTTACAAGTTCCACCAGAATATCTGCGACATGTAAAACATAGAGCTAAAAATAGGTTAATGCCATGGAATGATACCCTTTAGGTTTACTACAATACAATAAATTCAGGTTTATTATGAAATATGTTTTAATTAAGTAAATATTGACTAGTAATGAAATAAAAGCGTGAAAATTTTTTTTAATGTTCTCGGTTCGCTCCACCAGAAATACACTAAATTTTTTATAATATTGAAATTCTCACTGTTTCTTTTTTCAGAGAAGTATAACTAGTATGAGAAAAATATGTTTACATTATCGGCTGGCAAACATTTTCAAAACTCCACAAAACCAAAACCTGAAGCTTTTACCACTGACATTTGGAAGCAGCTCGGCAAATGACTACAATCTTGAGGACTCAGCCAGTGCACAAAACTTAGACGACGATTTTCTCAAAAACTTACAAGCGTTGACTCAAAAACCGAAATTAATCTTGACTTCTGTTCAACATCAGCCTTCCGTGAGACTTTTCATCAAATTCCATTAATCTTAACTCTTATTACACAAAATTTCGTATCAGCGGCTACAGAGATAATTGCTTCAATCTATCGACGTTAAGTACTTAGGAAAAGAATACTCCGAATACTTTCGCGCAGTCACGTAGCAACGAAAACTCGAAAAAGATTTTTTAAATTTAAAAAAAAAATTATACAGTGTCCCTAACCGATGTTCGATCACAAATTCCTGCGTAACGTACTGTGAATTGTAAAATTCGACTGCGCCTCGTACAGTGACTGAAAGCTTTCAAGAGCTATTCGTTTTCCTTCATACGGAAACTTCATACCGCTCCATGATCGAGTGCTTGTCAGACATGAAGTTTTAACGCGCCACAAACGCTCATAGCCGAATATACTCTGCTAAGGAGTAGAAGTATGGAATCCTAGTAACATGTCTGATGTTGCTGTTAGTTAGATCTTCCCAATGTAATCTTTCTCGCCAGCCGCAGATCTAACAACCTGGTTATGGAGACCCTGTGGACTTCCGATGGTAAAGAAAGAAACTAAGGCGTGCTAGAATCCGCAATCGGCAGGGAGCGGAGATACGGATTAGAGACTCAGTCCAGCACAAAATTTCATGTTATCGCAAATGTTTGTCGCTTAATACGCCCCGATAAATGGTACAGACATGCTGCCTTATCAGTTGAACTGAGTATGTGGATTTTAATATATGTGGCAGCAGTAGAAGAAAGTGACTGTAGTCGTCATCCTCATAATTGTATAGACAGTAAGAAGTTGTAAGCATGTAACCTTATTGCTTCATTCTGCTCATGCCAATCCAATTGGATCTTTGCTCTTGACCATATCCTACAAACTTCCCGTCCCCTTACACCCCATCCCAACCTCTGTCCAAAAGTTTACCACAAGTACTCCCCTGCCGACTGGAATGCCTACTGGTAATCCATAGATACCCATACTGGAAGCCACACCCCCTAACCTTCCATGCCACAGCACTCCTGCAACACACCTTGTCAGATGCTATCTCCGTCTGTATTCCTACTAAAGCCATATACCCTCATCGCTCCACTCCGTACTCCTTCTCTGTAAATCCCGTCGCTTATACCTCATCTTCCTATGGGCTCATGATCGGGACACACTCACACGCCATCGGCAAATACAACGATACATTAGAAATTTACTCAATGCCAAAAAATGCTGGGATGGCGCCAGACACAAATCAGGCTCAGTGGTACACTCCCAGTTAACTCTTCCAAGTAATGGAAAGCACTCCATTGACTTTTTGGCACCCATCCCATCCCTCACTACCCAATCCTTCACACAACCGTCCCTTACCCGAGGACCTACGCAAAGCTAGTCACTTTGCATTCTATCTCTCCGACACCTTTCCCATCCGTGACAACCAGCACTTCGAATGCTCTCAATCCCACACTGCCGATAAACGGACTGATGCCACAGTCCCACCCCTGGATCCCAGCTTCTAGTACTTGAGCAACATACCAGGAACAGAATTAAACATCCGATCACGGCACAGAACATATAACAAGTGCTTCTCAGAAAACGCAATGTGTCCCCTGGTTACATATCGTCACCTCACAGAATGTCCTGTCTCATCACTGTTACAAGCCTCTATACCACTACCCTCTATACAACATCTGCACCAACACCATGTGCCTCCTGTTGCTCAATACTTCTGTCCTTCTTTCTCTACTGATGATAAACTCCTGATCTCCTGACCCAACAGCTCAATGGTAAATCCGCCATCTTCGTCTCTCTTGACCTAGTGAAAGCATACAACCACAGATGGCATTCCAGTCTTCTTTTTAAACTCCAGACTTACGCACTTCCAGTCAAATTGTTCTCCTTATTTTATCCTTCCTCTCCAATTGCCCATCCTATGTCGTTGTTGTTAACAACACCAATTCCCATACCTTCCACTCCACTGCAGGAGGTCCCAAAGTTCCGTTCTCTCCCCTCTCCTTTACCTCTTGTACACAGCCTATATCTCCAAACCACCTCGTTCCATCCACCTCCTTCAGTATGCTGATGACACCACCGCTTTCCTCGCCCTGTATCCTATGCTCCAGAAATCCCAACGATCCCCCAAATCCAGTTCAGTGAGTTTACCTCCTGCTGTAACCAATGGCTCCTTAAGATTAACCTCTCCAAAAGTCAGGTAATAATTAATGGATGCACCACCTGAACCTTCTGTCTGCATGACATCTACATCTCCATTTACGACCATCCCATCCAGCTAACTAACACCATAAAATACCTTGGCCAACCTTCGATAGGCAGCTAATGAGGAAACCTCACTTGCTAACCATCCAACAGAGAGCCCATAACAGACTAAAACTATTAACTGTCCATACATGGGGACTACACTCATCCACAGCCCTGGCATTCTTTCCTACCCAAAAGCTATAAGTCTCTCCAGATCATTGACACCATACTTTCTGCCTTGCTTTCCTTATCCACTTAGCTTCTCCCGCAAGGCTCCTTTACCAACTCACTACTTCCTATCTCTCTTAACTCACACTGAATACCGACAAATACAAAACACCACCCATAAACTCGACTCCAGCAATCCTATTGTGTCCTTTCACTTTTCCAGTCTTAGTGTGCTGCCGTGCATCTGTCTACACATCCCTTCAACCCAGCACCTGCACACCTTTCATGTCCTCTGCCAAAGAAATTTGAACTGTCTCTCTCTTCCAGACCACAAACTCCACCCTGACATGTACCCACCCTACGAACTCCGAGTCCACCCCACTCTATCCACAACCGCCCAAGGGCTCCCTCCTCCTCCTCCTCCTCTCCCCATATCACACCTTCTCCTTCTCGCCTTCTTTGTTACCCCCCCCCCCACCCCCCTTTACTCTCAAATCTATAGATCGCAATGTCAGCTACTCTTCTCCCCTCACCCCCGCAGCCAGCCCAGTCTCGACACCACCTCTTACCAGTCCTCAGTCCTCGTCATCACTACTCTCCTAGCTCCCTCCATACCTGCCCTTCTTTTCATCTACAACCGCCGTCCCAGGGCAAGTCCTTTCCCAATTTTAGTGAAACTGTACGATGCTACATTTTTAATGGTCAACATATCTTCTGTCGTGTTCAGGGTTTTTCAACTTTTTTGTGTGTTTACTGTCCTTCAATCGTTTCTCAAGTTTTTAACTTGCTGAATGTCCACATATTTATATCGCTGTTTATAACACTTCATGGAGACAGCGTTATATTACTTACGCTTCTCCCATTAGCGTTGCCTTAATAAACAATTTTAAATTGTCTCCTTGTTTTTTTGTTTTAGCATCTAAGTTAGAAACAAGTTCTATGAGCTGATAACGGGTTGTTTGTACAGTTATCAGGATCCCCCTCCCCTCCCCCGCCCCCCACGCCCACATGGTGCGAGAGGGGATGAAATAAGAATTAAAAACGCTGCTCTTATAGATTTCGTAGCGTGAAAATAATTGTTGTGGGCAACAGCTACAGTTAAGAACTACACTATTATTTATCAAAATTGCACGCCCAGAAGGAGTAGTCCGCATCACTTCAAAATCGGAAGTTGTGTAGAAGAATAGAAGTGATTAGGATTGCAAAGGTAAAGCGTACACATAGATACAGCGGCGTCCCCTTTTGTGTGACCGGGCAGGCCAGCGTTACGCCACGCTCACTCGCTGGAGAACCGTCAAACGAAGTGGAAACGTCCAAGCAAGTGCCGTTTACCTCGTCGACGTCAAAGGGCGCAATATCAGCATATGAGTGGGACCGAACGGGGCAAAATGATTAACCTCTGGGAATCGGGTTTGTCACATCGTGACCCTCCGACTCGTACAGGACACTCAGCTACAACATTAATGCGTGTGGAACCAGTGGATAGAAGAGGATCATACACAGCGACGATTGTGAGCTGGACAGCACAATGTGACTACAACGCGATCTTGTACGCGTGGCAGTAACTGATAGAGCAGCTTCACCCACAGCGTCAGACTGACGCTGGAGCACTGCAATGGGCGTGGAGATGTCTGTGTCGGCTGTTCGATGTCATCCGTCCATCCGTTGAGGACTGAAGTGGTGGCGCGCAAGCCATTGCAACGGCTTCCAGTGAGCAGAAACCACCAACCCCTTAGACTACAAAGGGCACGTGCCGCCGTCGCCCTTATGCTGAGAGGCAAAGTGTGGTGTTTTCGAACGAGTCCCGCTTCCATTTGCTCTACTGTGATGACCGAATGCGTGTTAGACGCTACCGTGGTGAACACCAACGAGCAGACTGCACTGTTGGGCGACACAACGGACAAACTCCTAAGTGCAGTGACTTGGATGCCATTAGCTATAACATGTAATCTTGCCTCCTACGTATTGAGGGCAGTCTGAACAGTTACTGGTACATCAGGGAGATTTTAGCGTCCGCGGCACTGCCCTCCTGCACGCCATATTTCAACAGGACAGTGGCCAGCCACGTGTGGCGTGGAATGTACAAGCCTTCTTCAGAGAACGACTGGTACTGCTGCTTCCCTAGTGAAGTGTTTCTTCACGCCAAGTTTTCTGAAATAGTGAAAGTTTGTAAGTAGGCTGTTTAGGTTTTTATATTGGTAACGCCACATAGCGCTCTGTATGAAAATCACTGGCTGTGCTGTGTGCAGTCTGTGGCTGGGTGGCATTGTTGTAATATTCGCTATTGTAGTGTTGGGCTGTTGGCTGTTAACAGCGCGTAGCGTTGCGCAGTTGGAGGTGAGCCGCCAGCAGTGGTGGATGTGGGGAAGTGAGATTGCGGATTTTTGAGAGCAGATGATCTGGACGTGTGTCCATTAGAAACAGTACATTTGTAAGAATGGATGTCATGAACTTCTATATATATTATGACTTTTGAACACTATTAAGGTAAATACATTGTTTGTTCTCTATCAAAATCTTTCATTTGCTAACTATGCCTATCAGTAGTTAGTGCCTTCAGTAGTTTGAATCTTTTATTTAGCTGGCAGTATTGGCGCTCGCTGTATTGTAGTAAAAATGGAAATGTCGTGTGGCTAGGACCTCCCGTCGGGTAGACCGTTCGCCTGGTGCAAGTCTTTCGATTTGACGCCACTTCGGCGACTTGCATGTCGATGGGGATGAAATGGTGATGAGAAGGACAACACAACACCCAGTCGCTGAGCCGAGAAAATCTCCGACCCAGCCGGGAATCGAACCCGGGCCCTTAGGATTGACAGTCTGTCACGCTGACCACTCAGTTACCGGGGCGGACGCTGTATTGTAGTACTTCGAGTAACGAAGATTTTTGTTGTTAGTCAGGGCCATTCTTTTGTAGGGATTATTGAAAGTCAGATTGCGTTGCGCTAAAAATATTGTGTGTCAGTTTAGTGTTGGTCAGAATAGGTAAAGAGCGAAATGTCTGAGTACGTTCAGTTTTGCTCAGCTGTCTGAAAATCAAATAATGTAAAAGGTTTATCAGCACAGTAATTCAATAATTTTTCTAAGGGGACGTTTCATAAGTTTTTCAGAGAGGCAATTCAATTGAATTAAATCAAATGAGACTTACGTAACCAATGCAGACAAGAACCGCTACAACAGGACAACATTGCGTTTGTTGATGGTATGTGAATCTGTATTGCACAGGTTCCGTGCTTCGGTAAGAAAGTACAGTGAGCTATATGAGAAAATTGACCTTTTATATACCACCATCGATTAAAAATAGCGCAGCGGGTACTGTGTCTGACTGGTACTGAAGATCAACAACGTTACTGTTTGGAGACCAATGATCGAATCATCCTCAGCATAGCTTGCATAAAAATTACTGCAAAATACGTCAAATTACCGGTAATGTATCTCAGGGCTGCTTTGTACTTTGTTCAAACACAAATTAATGACTGAACACTGCACGAGTTCGGTTGTTACATTTCCCAACACTTCGTTGCTGACTTCGCTGTTCTAGCAGTTGAATATTCTGAATAATAGTGAATCAATACATAAGCATATCAAAGTTCGAGGTAAGGCAAATACTCAGTAGATTATAAATATGAGTGGCGTCTGCTGCGTGGAGTGTCTGCCTGGATTGAGGCGCCATGTCACGGATTGCGCGGCCCCTACTGCCGGAGGTTAAAGTCCTCCCTGTGTGTTGTTCTCAGCATAAGTTAGTTTAAGCAGTGTGTAAGTTTAGGGACCGATGACCTAAGCAGTCTGTTCTATTTGACATGTCCGACAGAACAGAAGCCATTCGATCTATAAATCAGGCGCTGAGAACCATAAGGACTTAAGATTGTAGATTATACATACACCTGGCATCTTTTGATGTTACAGTGAACGAGATTTGTCAGTGGTGTATCCCTATGTTGTAAACAAGGTGGTCCATAGATAGTGACCGGGCCAAATATCTCACGAAATAAGCATCAAACGAAAAAAACTACAAAGAACGAAACTCGTCTACCTTGAAGGGGGAAACCAAATGGCGCTATGGTTGGCCCACTAGATGGCGCTGCCATAGCTCAAACGGATATCAACTGCGTTTAGTGAATAGGAACCCTCATTTTTTATTACATATTCGTGTAGTACATAAAAAATATGGTTGTTTTAGTTGGACCACTTTTTTCGCTTTGTGATAGATGGCGCTGTAATAGTCACAAACGTATAAGTACGTGGTGTCACGCAACATTTCGCCAGTGCGGACGGTATTTGCTTCGTGATACATTACCCGTGTTAAAATGGACCGTATACCAATAGCGGAAAAGGTCGATATCGTGTTGATGTATGGCTATTGTGATCACAATGCCCAACGGGCGTGTGCTATGTATGCTGCTCGGTATCCTGGACGACATCATCCAAGTGTCTGGACCGTTCGCCGGATAGTTACGTTATTTAAGGAAACAGGAAGCGTTCTGCCACATGTGAAACGTCAACCAAGACCTGCAACTAATGATGATGCCCAAGTAGGTGTTTTAACTGCTCTCGCGGCTAACCCGCAAATCAGTAACAGACAAATTGCGCGAGAATCCGGAATCTCAAAAACGTCGGTGTTGAGAATGCTATATCAACATCGATTGCACCCGTACCATATTTCTGTGCACCAGGAATTGCATGGTGACGACTTTGAACGTCGTGTAGAGTTCTGCCACTGGGCACAAGAGAAATTACGGGACGATGACACATTTTTTGTACGCTTTCTATTTAGCAACAAAGCGTCATTCATCAACAGCGGTAACGTAAACCGGCATAATATGCACTATTGGGCAGCGGAAAATCTACGTTGGCTGCGACAAATGGAACATCAGCGACCTTGCGGGTTAATGTATGGTGCGGCATCGTGGGAGGAAGGAAAATTGGCCTCAATTTTATCGATGGCAATCTAAATGATGCAATGTATGCTGATTTCCTACATAATGTTCTACCGATGTTACTACAAGATGTTTCACTGCATGACAGAATGGCGATGTACTTCCAGCATGATGGATGTCCGGCACATAGCTCGCATGCGGTTGAAGCGGTATTGAATAGCATATTTCATGACAGGTGGATTGGTCGTCGAAGCACCATACCACGGCCTGCACGTTCACCGGATCTGATGTCTCCGGGTTTCTTTCTGTATGGAAAGTTGAAGGATATTTGCTATCGTGATCCACCGAGATCGCCTGACAACACGCGTCAGCGCATTGTCAATGCAAGTGCGAACATTACGGAAGGCAAACTACTCGCTGTTGAGAGGGATGTCGTTACACGTATTGCCAAATGCATTGAGGCTAACGGACATCATTTTGAGCATTTATTGCATTAATGTGGTATTTACAGGTAATCACGCAGTAACAGCATGAGTTCTTAGAAATGATAAGTTCACAAAGGTACATGTATCACATTGGAACAACCGAAATAAAATGTTCAAACGTACCTACGTTCTGTGTTTTAATTTAAAAAACCTACCTATTACCAACTGTTCGTCTAAAATTGTGAGCCATATGTTTGTGATGTTCATCTTATACCCTCCTTTCATGACACTGTCCATTCCATTCAACCGCTCTTCCAAGTCCTTTGCTGCCTCGGGCATGGATGTGTGTGATGTCCTTAGGTTAGTTAGGTTTAAGTAGTTCTAAGTTCTAGGGGACTGATGACCACAGCAGTTGAGTCCCATAGTGCTCAGAGCCATTTGAACCATTGAACCAAGTCCTTTGCTGTCTCTGACAGAATTACAATGTCATCGGCGAACCTCAAAGTTTTTATTACTTCTCGATCGATTTTAATACCTACTCCGAATTTTTCTTTTGATTCCTTCACTGCTTGCTCAATATATAGATTGAATAACATCGGGGAGAGACTACAACCCCGTCTCACTCCCTTCCCAACCACTGCTTCCCTTTCCTGCCCCTCCACTCTTATAACTGCCATCTGGTTTCTGTAGAAATTGTAAATAGTCTTTCGCTCCCTGTATTTTACCATTGCCACCTTCAGAATTTGAAACAGCGTATTCCAGTCAACATTGTCAAAAGCTTTCTCTAAGTCTACAAACGCTACAAACGTAGGTTTGCCTTTCCTTAATCTAGCTTCTAAGATAAGTCAGTGTTGCCTCACGTGTCCCAACATTTCTACGGAATCCAAACTGATCTTCCTCGAGGTCGGCTTCTACTAGTTTTTCCATTGGTATGTGAAGAATCCGTGTTAGTATTTTGCAGCCGTGACTTATTAAACTGATAGTTCGGTAATTTTCACATTTGTCAACACCTGCTTTCTTTGGGGTTGGAATTATTATATTCTTCTTGAAGTCTGAGGGTATTTCGCCTGTTTCATACGTCTTGCTCACCAGATGGTAGAGTTTCATCAGGACTGGCTCTCCCAAGGCTGTCAGTAGTTCAAATGGAATGTTGTCTACTCCCAGGGCCTTGTTTCGACTCAGGTCTTTCAGTGCTCTATCAAGTAGTTTCCCCTTGCTTTCAGCCGTTCGCAGTACCAGCACAGCAAGGCCGTTTTGGTTAGTGTTTCAAGGCCAGATCAGTCAATCATCCAGACTGTAGCCCTTGCAACTACTGAAAAGGCTGCTGCCCCTCTTCAGGAACCACACGTTTGTCTGGCCTCTCAACAGATACCCCACCGTTGTGGTTGCACCTGCGGTACGGCTGTCTGTATCGCTGAGGCACGCAAGCCTTAATAATAATAATCATCATCATCATCATTTAAGACTGATTATGCCTTTCAGCGTTCAGTCTTGAGCATAGTCCCCCTTATAAAATTCCTCCATGATCCCCTATTCAGTGCTAACATTGGTGCCTCTTCTGATGTTAAGCCTATTACTTCAAAATCGTTCTTAACCGAATCCAGGTACCTTCTCCTTGGTCTGCCCTGACTCCTCCTACCCTCTACTGCTGAACCCATGAGTGTCTTGGGTAACCTTGCTTCTCCCATGCGTGTAACATGACCCCATCATCTAAGACTGTTCGCCCTGACTGCTACATCTATAGACTTCATTCCCAGTTTTTCTTTGATTTCCTCATTGTGCACACCCTCCTGCCATTGTTCCCATCTACTACTACCTGCAATCATCCTAGTTACTTTCATATCCGTAACCTCAACCTTATTGATAAGGTAACCTGAATCCACCCAGCTTTCGCTCCCATACAACAAAGTTGGTCGAAAGATAGAACGGTGCACAGATAACTTAGTCGTGGTACTGACTTCCTTCTTGCAGAAGAGAGTAGATCGTAGCTGAGCGCTCACTGCATTAGCTTTGCTACACGTCGCTTCCAGTTCTTTCACTATGTTGCCATCCTGTGAGAATATGCATCCTAAGTACTTGAAACCGTCCACCTGTTCTAACTTTGTTCCTCCTATTTGGCACTCAATCCGTTAATATCTCTTTCCCACTGACATTACTTTTGTTTTGGAGATGCTAACCTTCATACCATAGTCCTTACATCTCTGATCTAGCTCTCAAATATTACTTTGCAAACTTTCAATAGAATCTGCCATCACAACTATGTCATCCACATATGCGAGACTGCTTATTTTGTGTTCACCTATCTTAATCTCACCCAGCCAGTCTGTTGTTTTCAACATATGATCCATAAATAATATGAACAACAGTGGATACAGAGGTTGCAGCCTTGTCTTACCCCTGAAACTACTCTGAACCATGAAGTCAATTTACCGTCAACTCTAAATGCTGCCTGACTATCTATGTAAAGACCTTTAATTGCTTGGAAAAGTTTGCCTCCAATTTCATAATCACGTAGAACAGACAATAACTTCCTCCTAGAAACCCGGTCATATGCCTTTTCTAGATCTATAAAACATAGATACAATTCCCTGTTCCACTCGTAACACCTCTCCATTATTTGCCGTAAGCTAAAGGTCTGGTCCTGACAACCTCTAAGAGGCCTAAACCCACACTGATTTTCATCCAATTGGTCCTCAACTAATACTCGCACTTTCCTTTCAACAATACCTGAGAAGATTTTACCCACATCGCTGATTAAAGAGATACCTCTGTAGTTGTTACAATCTTTTCTGTTTCCATGTTTAAAGATTGGTGTGATTACTGCTTTCGTCCAGTCTGATGGAACCTGTCCCGACTCCCACGCCATTTCAATTAGCCTGTGTTGCCATTTAAGACCTGACATTCCACTGTATTTGATGAGTTCCGACTTAATTTCATCCACCCCAGCCGCTTTATTGCACTGCAATCTACTGACCATTTTCTCCACTTCCTCAAATGTGATCCTATTTCCATCATCATTCCTGTCTCATTGTACATCGAAATCTGAAACATTGCTGATCGTATTTTCACCTACATTGAGCAACTCTTCAAAATATTCCCTCCATCCGCCCAAGGCATCAACAGGATTCACCAGCAGTTTTCCTGACCTGTCCAAAATACTTGTCATTTCCTTCTTACCTCCCTTTCGAAGACTGCTAATTACACTCCAGAATGGTTTTCCGGCAGCTTGTCCCAAGGTCTCCAACCTGTTTCCAAAGTCTTCCCAAGATTTCTTGTTGGATGCTGTAATTATCTGTTTGGTTTTTGTTTCTTTCTTCAACATAACTTTCTCTGTCTACCTGAGTTCTAGTATGTAGCCATTTTTGATATGCCTTCTTTTTCCTTTTACAGGCTGCCTTGACTGTGTCATTCCACCAAGCTGTTTGCTTCATCCTACCTTTACACACTACTGTTCCAAGACATTCTTTGGCCACTTCTAGTACGGTGTCCCTGTACCTTGTCCATTCCTTTTCCAGTGACTGCAGTTGACTACATTCAACTAACTGGTACCTTTCTGAGATCACTGTTATGTGCTTGTGTCTGATTTCCTTATCCTGAAGTTTCTCCACTCTTATCCTCCTACACATGGACCTGACCTCCTGCACTTTTGGCCTCACAATACCAATTTCACTGCAGTTTAAATAGTGATCAGTGTCATCAAAGAATCCGCTGAATACACGTGTGTCCCTCACAGCCTTCCTGAATTCCTGATCTGTTATTATATAGTCAATGATAGATCTGGTTCCCCTGCTTTCCCAAGTATACCGGTGAACGTTCTTATGTTTAAAAAAGGAGTTTGTGATTACTAAGCCCATACTCGCACAGAAATCCAAGAGCTGTTTCCCGTTCCTGTTGGTCTCCATATTCTCTCCAAATTTACCGATAACCTTTTCATACCTTTCTGTTCGATTTCCAATCCTGGCATTAAAATCACCCATGAGCAGAACACTGTCCTTGTCCCTTACTCTAACAACTACATCACTGCGTGCGTCATAAAAACTATCCATCTTATCTTGATCTGTCCCTTCACAATGCGAATATACTGACACAATCCTAATTTTCTTGCTAGACACTGTCAAATTTATCCACATCAGTCGTTCGTTTACATACCTTATTGCAACTACACTGGGTTCCATTTCTTTCCTGATGAAAAGCCCCACACCACATTGTGCTATTCCTGCTTTGACTCCTGACAGATAGACCTTGTATTCTCCCACTTCCTCTTCTTTCTCACCCCTTACTCGAATGTCACTAACAGCTAAAACGTCCAACCCCATCTTACTTGCAGCCTCTGCCAGCTCTACCTTCTTCCCAGAGTAGCGCCCATTGATATTAATAGCTCCCCATCTCGCTACCATTCGTTTGCCGAGTAGTATCTTAGGAGTCCCTGGTTTGTCAATTAGAGGTGGGACTCCGTCACCTCCAAAGGTCCGAGGCATTTTGCTCTGATTGTTGCCAGCATCGTATTTATAGTACCAGGGAAGCAGGTTGCTAGCCTTACTTGCCCCGGGTCCCATTGAGTTTTACCCCTAACGGTTGAGGGACTAACCGGTGGATTTGGTAGTCTTTGCCGTCTGAGGACAAAGGTGGCCGCGACTCGGAATAAGTCCGAGATGCGCAGCCTTATTCCAAAGTAACTGGTATCCCGACTGTCAGGACCACTTACTTGGCCACTCATACGTTGCCCGTGGTTCATGAACTAGGACATGATACCAGGAACCCACACCATGAACAATTAATAATAATAATGCTAAATATTAACGAAAACTTCATAACATAAAGTGGGTACGTGATTTTTATATAGCATCTTGTGACTTGGTTTAAAAAAACAAGTCAAACCTATGAGATTGATGGTTTGTCTATAAACTTGATCTTCACAAATATCTATTTTTCTCAAAATTTTGTATCTGTACTTTGAGCCCTTATGGTTCTCAATGCCTCGATTACACGCGGGCGACGGCTGTTTGATGAAGAAGTGTCAATGAAGATGCAAAACCGACGTCCGAAATCCTACAGGAATCAGAAATCTGTGAGTGGGGGGTTAATGGGCGAGGGTCGTCGCGGCGCGAGGAGCGGGAAGCTGGGAATTTGTGTCTGACAGAAAGCGTGTCCGGATTGCCGAGGTGGTTAGGGCAACCGTTCTACAGAAGCGGAGCATCCAGATTCGAGCTTGGCCAAAAGTCATTATTTCCTTCCTATCTATTTCCCATTCCGTTTACTTTCTATTCCTTTCTCCCCAAATATTCACCTATAGTCTATAAACGATAAAAGCAGACTAGGTCACGCACACGAGTTTAACCTTAAGTAAAGGAGCGAAAAATATGTTCACGGGCAGACACTTAGAGATGCAGCGCAGAAAACGGGAAGACAAGAACAATTACATTTTCTTGTTTTGGCAAACGAATACCGCACGCTTCTGACTTTATAGAAAGGCCCAATTTGAAATATAGATCGCTGGTATCTTTCATAGGATATCTGCGTTTTATAGTAATAATTTAAACGAAATTTTTGTATAAATAATAAAAGAAGGAAAGGCTATGCTCTACCCTTAATCTCAGTAAGAAAAACGTGTATATTTTATAAAGAAATATCTTATTTGCCTGCACGTTCGCCTGACATATCGCCAATTGGGTACATCTGGAATTTGGTCGGTCCACAACTTGTGCATTTTGGTCCTCCTGCAACTATTGTCGATGCTTTGATTCCGTCTCACGACATCTCAAGGCTCTAATATCGGCACGTCACAGCCTCAAACTGAACTGAAACTTCGCGGTCAAAGTGCATATACAATCTGCAACTCTCACAATTTGTGTACTGCCATGTCCCCAACCTGTGGAATAAATTTCATTATAATCACGTTGGCGTTGCAACATTCACAAATAGTAGTGTACTTAGAGGTGGGACATGCTCGCGACCGGACACGCTATCGGCTTGCTGACGAGATGAAGGACGTCATGTATGGGGTGATCGAAAACAGCCTCGAAAGCTTGTAGGTATGTTGAAGGGCAGGCTATGCTGAGGAATAACTGTTAAGAAACAAATTCGATAGGTTAAGGTGTTTCCTAGTAATTTATCACTGCAGATAGAAAATCAGTCCGTTGCGCATGCAAATTCAAGTAGCTGCACAAGCTAAAATGTGGTAATGCAAAGACATCTGTCTGCCCGTGAATTACCATTTCTTCAGATGGACATTACTAGTTGAAATTTGCCTTTTTCGGAAGTGATAAATTTAAGATAGGCGAGCAGAAGCTACGGTTGTTCTGTTTGAGGGAAGCTAACGAAGAACAAGTTTGATGAAAATGTCTCAGGCGGGCTGCTTTAATGTGCGCGCGCGCCGACCTGATTTGCCAGTTTCAATGCTAGATAACTCGAAAAACCCGCAACGTATCGAATTGTTTTTCTTAACAATTATTTCTCAGTACATCCTCCCTTTCAAAACCCTTACAAGCTTTTCAAACTGTTTCTGGCCAACTCGCACAGATATCGGATACACGTGCGCCGTCTGGAATATGCGTATGGACAGCTAAATAAATATTATTAGCTTTAGAGCAGTTACGTCTTGAAACTTCCTGGCAGATTAAAACTGTGTGCGGGCAGTATGTACATTCACAATATACATAAATGACCTTGTGGATGACATCGGAAGTTCACTGAGGCTTTTTGCAGATGATGCTGTGGTGTATCGAGAGGTTGTAACAATGGAAAATTGTACTGAAATGCAGGAGGATCTGCAGCGAATTGACGCATGGTGCAGGGAATGGCAATTGAATCTCAATGAAGACAAGTGTAATGTGCTGCGAATACACAGAAAGATAGATCCTTTATCATTTAGCTACAAAATAGCAGGTCAGCAACTGGAAGCAGTTAATTCCATAAATTATCTGGGAGTACGCATTAGGAGTGATTTAAAACGGAATGATCATATAATGTTGATCGTCGGTAAAGCAGGTGCCAGACTGAGATTCATTGGAAGAATCCTAAGGAAATGCAATCCGAAAACAAAGGAAGTAGGTTACAGTACGCTTGTTCGCCCACTGCTTGAATATTGCTCAGCAGTGTGGGATCCGTACCAGATAGGGTTGATAGAAGATATAGAGAAGATCCAACGGAGAGCAGCGCGCTTCGTTACAGGATGATTTAGTAATCGCGAAAGCGTTGCGGAGATGATAGATAAACTCCAGTGGAAGACCCTGCAGGAGAGACGCTCAGTAGCTCGGTACGGGCTTTTGTCAAAGTTTCGAGAACATACCTTCACCGAAGAGTCAAGCAGTATATTGCTCCCTCCTACGTATATCTCGCGAAGAGACCATGAGGATAAAATCAGAGAGATTAGAGCCCACACAGAGGCATACCGAGAATCCTTCTTTCCACGAACAATACGAGACTGGAATAGAAGGGAGAACCGATAGAGTTACTCAAGGTACCCTCCGCCACACACCGACAGGTGGCTTGCGGAATATGGATGTAGATGTAGATGTAGATGTAAACTCAAACTCGGGACCTTTGCCTTTCGCGACCAAGTGCTCTACCAATTGAGCTACCCAAGCACGACTCACGCCCCGTCCTCACAGCTTTAATTCCGCCAGTACCTCGTCTCCTACGTTCCAAACTTCACAGAAGCTCTCCTGCAAATCTTCCAGAACTAGCACTCCTGGAAGAAAGGATATTGCGCAGACATGGCTTAGCCACAGCCTGGGGGGGGATGTTTCTAGAATGAAATTTTCACTCTACAGCGGAGTGTGCGCTGACATGAAACTTCCTGGCAGATTAAAACTGTGTGCCAGACTGATACTCGAGCTCGGGACCTTTGCCTTTCGCGGACAAGTGGTCTACCAACTGAGCTACCGAAGCGCAACTCACGCCCCGTCCTCACAGCTCCTTTCTTTCAGGAGTGCTAGTTCTGCAAGATTCGCAGGAGTTCGAGTCTCGGTCTGGCACACAGTTTTAATCTGCCAGGAAGTCTCGTATCAGCGCACACTCCGCTGTAGAGTGAAAATTTCATTCTAGAAACACCCCCCAGGCTGTGGCTAAGCCATGTCTGCGCAGTATCCTTTCTTCCAGGAGTGCTAGTTCTGCAAGATCCGCAGGAGAGCTTCTGTGAAGTTTGGAAGGTAGGAGACGAGGTACTGGCGGAAGTAAAGCTGTGAGGACGGGGCGTGAGTCGTGCTTGGGTAGCTCAGTTGGTAGAGCACTTGCCCGCGAAAGGCAAAGGTATCGAGTTCGAGTCTCGGTCCGGCACACAGTTTTAATCTGCCAGGAAGTTTCATATCAGCGCACACTCCACTGTAGAGTGAAAATCTCATTCTACTTGCGCCTTGTCACGGAGTTTAAGAATCACTAGCAGATGCCCAGTATCGGGCGACATGAGCATGCAGTGACTCGAAAGCACCGTGTGAACTTTCGTTGTTAGTTATAGTACGCGTTAAATGACACTATTTCACTAGTAGACCACCATTCGCTTCGTTCTTCTGTCTTACAGACTCATACATTCATCCACATCACAACGGTTACGTGCTCCCTTATGAACAGGAACTGTGTGTTATGCAGTATTAGGAATGGCGCAAATCGGGACGAATAATATTTATCGCAGAATTGTATCTATCACCGGTTAAAATCACAATAGGAGAGGCAGAAACTAAACTATGAACTGTAGAATCAACAGACGACTAATTTTACCAGAGACTCCTGTGAGTGATTTCACACTGTGTTCTCTCCGCGTCCCTTTACGTGTTAATTAATTAGAGGCATGCGTGCTGTTGGTGGAACGGGAGCGGAGGGCCGAGCGCGTCACGGTACGACAACGTGCGTTGACATTACAGGCGTCCGTCAATATGAACAGAGTGTTAGCGAGTCTAGCCGGATAGCTGCTGGCAAAGTGACAAACTAAAATAGAAAATATACATAAAAACAGACTGTACGTATGCGAAATCCATCGCTCTTTTACTTGAAAAGGAAAAGTGTCACACGACAGTGAACGGAAAACGATGAGACAGAAAACTGCTTATACAGTGTGTTACAACTACGCTGTTCATCTGTACTAATAATAAAACTAAAACCGCCGCGCTTGTCTGTTTGAACACGCTAATCTCAAAACAAATAGACGAATACTGACAGGGTTTTGACAGGTAACTTGAGCGTAGCTTGGTGCAACGTATGGGTTTTATCCCTTCAAAATCAGACCACGGAAAAATGATACCGTAACTTAAAGTTTTAGGAACCTGCTCAGCTTAGTAGTTCTGAAGCTTACTTTAAAGATGGCATAGTACAACCGACAACTGAGCGCTGGCGCTCTTAGTTTTTTTACCTCATGTTATATTTTCGGACGTTTAGGTCAATGACTGAATTAATCGCCTCAGTCTTATCTTTACTTTGCTGGGATGTACGGATTTACTGATTCCTCTTTGTGCATTAAAAAATTAACAAAAGGGTTCCGATTTTACCGACTGAGGTAAATGCGACGGTATGCAAAGCTTCTTTAACTTCGTCGCGAAGCGCAAGCCTATAGCCAGCCTCTAATATTTCTGGTACCAGTTATTGTTATTCTGTTTTCATCCATGAGGCCTCTAAGAAAGTCACGAGTAAGCGACATAGACTCTCTTGTGATAAACCTGTTAATTACAGAGACAATGGTATCCGCTTGCTTAAACGAAACGGTAATAGTACTTTTAGCTCCTAGAATCCTAGGTCTAGCAGAAACAGATCCATCAGCTTTACACACTCCGATAAGTAGTTACGGAGAAGTGAGAATATGGCAAAAAATGGCTCTGAGCACTATGGGACTCAACTGCTGAGGTCATTAGTCCCCTAAAACTTAGAACTAGTTAAACCTAACTAACCTAAGGACATCACAAACATCCATGCCCGAGGCAGGATTCGAACCTGCGACCGTAGCGGTCTTGCGGTTCCAGACTGCAGCGCCTTTAACCGCACGGCCACTTCGGCCGGCGAAGTGAGAACATTTGGTACATGTGGCGTTATCTGTTTTTAAAATCAAGCAGATTATATTTTTTATGCTGAAGTTCATGATTTCATACCCAAATAAGGAAATATGTCACGTCGGATGAGGAGGAAACTGGATGTCGCACGTGCACGATAACTGGTAAAGTGGCACAGGGGAAGTGTAGATTTGGATTCTGTCTGCGTAGTTAACATGTATCCCATAAAGAACACCTTGGGAATGGAACATCTTTCACAAATCAAGATAAACCATATATTCTACTTCTTTACTGAGAACGCAGAAAGAACGCGTAAAGTCCAGTTCTACACAGAAAGGTGTTCTTACAGATGGAGTCCAACAAGAATTGCAATCAACGAATTCGAAATGCACTAGGACACTAAGCGGAGAGGGTAATGGGCAAGCCTGCACCAGTTGAAACTAGTGAAATATATGTTACGGTAGCCGATAAATATGGAAATTTGTGGTAAGGTCTTATGGGACCAAACTGCTGAGGTCATCGGTCCCTAAGCTTACACATTACTTAATCTAACTTAAACTAAGTTACGCTAAGGACAACACACACACCCATGCCCGAGGGATGACTCGAACCTCGGAGGGGGGAAGTCATACGGGCCGTGACGAGGCACCCTAGACCACTCGGCTACCCCGCTCGGTGTAGCGGATAATACTCACACACAGTTCCAGAGAAACTTGTTGTTGGTAATTTTCGTGCAAACAGCTTCCATCCACATCACGTATCACTTTATCAGCTGACTGCAGATGCTACATGGAATTTTATAGCTTGATTCTGACGCTATATTAAGACAATAGGTTGTGTCTTCAAATAATTCTCTTGGTCGTTCGAGCAACCTTTTGCGATACTAATACACACGTATACAGTTACTTATATTGTAAGTGGACGTAATGGAAATGATTTTATAAGGGTCCTCAAATCTACAAGATTCAGATTCACGATAAGCGATACGAATGTCGTAAGGAGAGTGGCTACCAACTATCCAGTGCACTTTATTTACATTTTTGACGTCACGCGCTCTCCAGAAATCTGATGAACTCAACATAATGCGGGCGTATTTTGCCGATGATCAAGGATGTAATTGACCGGTTTGGAGGCCACTATTCCCAATCAAATTTTATGCCTCCCCACAACATAGAACATGGATCACCAAAATGATCATGTTCGACAATGTTCTTAGGTGCATTGCGTGTTCCCACCTCTCGCTATTTTAGGGTACGTCCTTGGTCACAAAGCAGACTGAACCTGTTCTCATTCGAGAAGAGAACGCGACCCCCTCGACGTTGGCCCAGTCCTTATGTTCTTGACACCATGGAAAATCTTTGAACGCGGTACTCTCACCCGTCAACGTTATTGTGAACTGTACTTCTTTCCCTCTGTGCGTGTTTTCAGAGGTGGGTTCGGCTCTGACTTTATTTTTTTATGGACAACAGTGGGCGACCGCCTGGATCAGCGCAAATGGGAGAGCTCTTGAAACGAGAGGATATTCAGCAAATGGACTGGCCTGCCCATTCCTTCGACCTAAATCCCACTGGGCACGTGTGAGATACGTTGAAGAGCCGTATTGCAGCACGTTCAGAAGCACCAACAAATATCTAGAGGTTGTCAACCACGCTGGTGGAGGGACGCAACGCCCTACCACAAGAACCCCTTCACGAACTTTGTAGCAAGCATGGTAACACGTTGCAGAGTATGCATTGCCGTTGGTGGTAATCACATATCTCCTTTTGTAATGTCCAGGGGACTATAATAAACCGCAGTGACTTCAGTATAATTATTGTCTTTGAATATAAAATCATTTCTGTTCGTCTCATTGTGTATTTCTTCCAGTCACTTTCTGTATTCTACTGTAGCTGTTCTTTCTACGTATGGCCCAAGCTTATCAGGCTATGTTTCTTGGCAGTGACACATCATGAGAAAGTTACGTTCGTCCTTAAGTTTGTGAGTATCAGTTAACTGCAGGCTAGAGTGCCCTCATACTCGTATTACTAGGCCTGAGAACTGGTTGAATCTATGTGTTAATAAAAACAAAATTCCAAACACGGACAGGAATGCATATCGCACAGATAGGTTAGACGGTGGAGGTGTCAGCGTGTTTACAGCCGTAAAAAATGCGGTAACATGTAGTCAGATTACTACATATTCCGATAATTTGGGTGAAGGTTGGTCATGGGATGGTTTTATAGGCCACCGATTCAGGAGCTGTAGAGATGGAACATATGAGGGGCAACTTGAAGAATATTTAGCGTAAATTAACTCCTTATCTTATAGCATAATTTAGCAGCTGTAGACTGAGACACTCAGGTGATTAGGGGATAGTACGGACAGGGAATCGTGTGAAACCTTTCTAAATGTCTTATCCGCAATTTAATACGAGTAGTTAATCAGAGAACGTTCTCGTGAAGGGAATATCTTAGATCTCTTGGCGACAAACAGACTCGAACTTTTCGGTTCACGCAACCTAGGAAGGACAATCAGTCATTCAGTAAGCAAGAATACGTAGAAACGTGGGCTGGTTAGCAAGAACAATAAGATTCCAGACTACCCGAGTGGTCAGTATGAACACCATCTCCAGCACTAATCACGTTGGGCATCGATGGACAACGTTTTAGACAGATAAATGCCGACAAAAGTTATGAGATGTGGGAAAGACTAGCCGTGATTCGGCAGCCACATTAGAAAGCTGCTATGAAAGCGAAGAGAGCTTCATTGCAAATTTAAACATAGCCAAAAGTTCACAGACAAACAAAAACTAAATAAGCCCAAAATTAGCGCAAGGAGAGCCATGTGTGAAACTTCAATGCATTCGAAAGTAAAACCCTGTGTACTGACTTGCCAGAATATCCGAAGAAACTTTGATGTTATGTCAAGCAATCTGTCCAGACACTCTGTGGCCATAATGGCACTGAAACGGAGAATGACAAAAAAAAAAAGGCTGACGTACTGAAGGTCTTTCTCCAAAGGTGTTTCCAATAGGAATCTCGCACAGTAACTCCTCCTTTGTACTGTTGCACGAAAGACAATATGGCTTCTATGGAAATGAGAGGGCATGGGATACAAAAGCAACAGAAATCGCTCAAGATAGAAAAGATCACTGGGCCTGACGTGATGCAAATACGATTCTGCATAGAGTATGCGGAAGAACTTGCTCTTGTTCTAGTAGCAGTGCTGGAGGAACGAAGTGTTTTCATGATTGGAGAAAATCACAGGTCATTCCCGCTTTCAAGTAGGGTCATCGAAGAAACACACAAAACTTTGAATCGGCCTGTGGTATAATTTTGGAATATGTTTTACTCTCGCGTTTTACGATTTATGACACTTATGGAGACCGAAAATCTCCTCAGTAGGAATCGAAATTGGTTCCGAAAATAACTATTGTGCGAAACTCTGCTCGCGCTGGTCGCCCTCAAGACCCAGAAAGCAGTAGATTCGTGCGCGCATGTAGATGCCGTGTTCATTGACTTCCGTGAGGCGTTCGATACGGTTCAACTCTGCTGCTTATTAAACAAAATGCAAACGTACGAAGTATCAGACGTGGCTGGATTGCAGAGTTTCTAGTAAACAGAACACAGCCACGGGTAGAAAGTCTTATGACGTAAAAATAACTTCGGGCTTACCACAAAGAAGTGTTGAAGGACAATTAATTCTGATAATATTTATAAATGACATAGTAGACAACGTCGGAAGTTCTATCAGGATTTTTGCGGATGATGCTGTTGTACACAGAGAAGCCGCAATACCAGAAAAATGACCGAAATTCAGAAAGACCTGCAGAGGGTCGATGCTTGTCGCATGGAGTGTTAATTGACCATCACCATACACAAACGTAACGCTCTGTGTCTACAGAGACAGGAAGACCCATTATTGTACAATTACACGATAGCAGAACAGTCTCCTGAAGCACTTACCTCCATAAAATATTTAAGAGTATGCATATGGGGCTGTTTAAAGTGGAATGATCACATAAAACTAATCGCAGGAAAGTCAGATGTCATAAGGGATTCACTTTAAGAATTCTCAGGAAGTGTAGTCAACCAATAGTGTAGGTAGCTAATAAACACTCCTTCGACCAATCTTTGAATACAGCTCGTCATTATGGGATCCGTGCCAGATAGGATCGATAGACGAAGTAGAGAATATCCAAATAGCAGCAACTTATTTCGTTACAAGATCATTTAGTAACCGCGAAAGCGTCACGGATATGCTCAAACAACTGCAGTCACAGACGCTCCAGGAGAGACGGTCTGCAACATAGCGTGGTTTCCTGGTAAAGTGAGGAGGGCGTACGATGCTACAACAGTAGCGAAAAAATCATCAACATGCAACTGGAGAGGATCGAGCCCACACGGAGCTTACTGGCAATCTTCCTCCGATCGAACCATTCGCGACCGGGACAAGAAAGAGGAGAAGTGACAGTGTTAGTCCAAGTACGAGGCCACAAACCGTAAGATGGTGTGCTGAGTGCAGATGTAGCTGTAGATGTGGATATAGGCAAGCTCCGAGGATGAAGTCACATATTGAGGTTAATACAAAAAAACGCACGAGTGCCAGCAATAATTTCGAGAAGAACTTTTTCAGACTGACGAATAGTAGTGTGTTTGGAGAAACCATGCAAACACTGGACTCGCATTCGGGAGGACGACGGTCCAATCCCGCGTACGGCTATCCTGATTTAGGTCTTCCGTGATTTCCCTAAATAGCTCTAGGCAAATGCCGGGATGGTTCCTTAGAAAGGGCGCGACCGACTTCCTTCCCCGTCCTTCCCTAATCCGATGAGACCGATGACGTAGCTGTCTTGTCTCCTCCCCCAAAACAACCAACCAACCAAACCATGCAAAATTTGCTGGACGTGAGACTAGCCAACACTCTAGGAAGGCAGGTCTGGAACGGCTACATTAATTGGCAAACAAAATTTTCAAAGCAGGGTTACTTGTGATGAAAATTCGGTCGCCACTGAACGGAGCAGGCATAAAGTAGACTTTGATATACCCATGGCAGTAGGAACGGCCATTTTGGATATTTCGAAAACGCCTCTTATCTACTTTCACCATTAATTCATTTTAAACATGTTTCCACCCAGTCATGCAAAACTGGTAAGCACAGACACCGATAGCTGAATCTATCACATTAAAACCCAGAATATATACGAGGATTTTCAATGTAAGCAGATATTTTTTGTAGTAAGTTGATACATTTTCAGCGGCTCGTGGTCTTGCGGTAGCGTTCTCGCAAGTCGCCCTAGTGGCGTTGAAGAACTTGTGGAGCGGCGGCCGAACCGCCCTGCGAGAGGTCTCCTGGGCACCAATGCCATACGCTCATTAATCAGGGTAAGTTCATACATCTGTAGGGAAAGCTGACACAGTTCTCAGGACAATCTGATATATTTTTGAGGCAAGTTGATACAGTTTTGGGAGCAAGGTAAATACCTGGAAAAACCATAACCCTTTCAGACCCCCACCCAAACTTGAAATGAAAATTTTGAAATAAATGCATTTTTGTAACTAAAAAAATATAGAATCGTGGACCAATTGCTTAGAAAATTTTATTTTTTAATTTTGATACAAATTTTGAACCCACACGATTGTGTGGGTCGGGATTATCTTACATATTTATGTCATTTCTTGCAGTGATATTCACGGAAGCAGTTACTGTCTTTTGACAAACACAAATAAATATTACACTTCAGACATCTTGTTCTCGTCCTCTTCTTGCAATTTTTTTGCCTGCAGCAACGAGCTGAAGGCAAATCATCAACAGTTGGCCAGTGATGATATCCGTCTAGCCGCTTCTCATCACATGGTGTGTTTGCTGGTTTGTACATTTTATTTTGTGGCTCTTTATCGGATTCACTTTCATGTTCCTGTACTGAAGAAGAAGAAATTAGCGCTTCCCCAATCACTTGTCGGAATCCAAGAAGATCTAAAGTGTTTTTCTTTTGTACTTTATTGGCTTTGCATTCAACTTTCTATTGTAACCAGAAATTGAAGCAAGCCAGATCAAGTAAATGAATCAAAACTTTTAAAGTCAACTTTTTTGTCTTCAAGAAAGTCCTGTAGGTCTCCATCATTTGATCGCAGAGGTCCACTCCTCCCACACACAGGTTGTACTTCACTACGACTGCAGGACATGGCACTAAGATGTACTTCTTTTCTCGTTTACTCCATCTCTCAACAGTGCTTACAGGTTCACATCCTATACAAGTAGATGCAAGGGTCACAGCTATTGAATCTTTCCACTGGACAATGACTATTTTATCATCGTCCCTCCAGAATTCTTATATATCTCCTCCCTTCAGTCTTTTTTCTTCTGTCAGGTGAAATGGTTTCACTCTGTTTTTCATTATGTTTCCTGTTCCTTCCAGCCCTATGTCAAGTAACTGTTGCAATAATGGCAAAGCTGCAAAATATCTGTCAAAATATAGTCTTGTACCTTGAGGTAATGTTTGAACAAGGCGGAGTATTACAGATAGCCCAAGACCAACATCTGGCAGAGGAGTTGATTTACCTTGATAAAATTCAAAATCAAGTACCAAACCTTTCGTTGTTGCCAAAACAAAGTTTTTAATTCCCCAAAGGGCGCGGTTTCTTTGGAACATACTGAGACACTGTGCAGCGTCCAGTAAATGGTACCATTTGCTCATCAATGGAATAATCATTTTCAGAGGGGTGTGGAAGTCTCAAACAAGCACTGCGTACAACATTAATTGCAGGTTGTACTTTCCACAATCTATTAGTTTCTGATTCACGTGGAATGTTGTTAGTGTCCACAACATGCAGTGCTGTTCTGAGAGTAAAGAACCTGTCTCTAGGCATACAATCTTCAATAGTTGGCAGACGTAATGACTTCTGCCAGTACATACGTGTACGAGGATATCTAATGCATCCCATAAGTACATGCATGCCATACAGCTTTTTTTGTATGAAGCAACTTCCCTTTCTTAGAAAAGTAGCTACTGTTAGTGCAGTCAGATGCTAACTGAAAAAAATCTTCTGGGTAGTACTCGCTGAAATACCTCATTGGAGTTTTAATTTCCTGTCCTACCTCACTCTCTGAGTTCGCAAAAATTTTGGAGGTGAATGGTCTTTTTCTCCAAGTGGACAAACGACGATGTGTTTCCACTGTTTTTTTAGAATTCTTTCTACTGTGTTGACTAGGAAAATTGTCCTGAACTTCTGGAGCAACTGGTAGTATTGTTGCAGAAGCATTGTTACAATTTTCCTCGTAGTCAGAAGATTCAGAACTTTCTCCAAGTCTAGGTTTGATTGTTGGAAGAGTTCAAGTCGTATCTAACAATTCGTCATCACTACTGAAGACTTCCACTTCAGTCATCTAATATGGCTAGAATTTCCTCGTCAGTAAGCCCTAAAACGAAACAAACAAACGAACTGTCAAAATAATGCGTAAATACAATAGTAAAATGACTTATCTATTCCGTAATCTGTTCCGAATTGTAACCACAAACATCGACCGGAAACGACCATATGCCGGTAAAATAATCCCAACACGCACAATTGTGCGTGTGGATGTTAGTCATTGAAGCTATGAAAGTATTCAAATAATTGTGGCGGACATATTTTTATTTACTTCTGTACACCTATCGGAATCTCAAACACATTTTTCCAAATGTCAAAACGCAATAAATAAAGCACAATAAACATTTACCTCGACAGACATGCTTCCCACCCGCCGTCTTGAAAATTACTAAAGATTAAGACGCAATATCTCGCGTCTGTAACGAGATATCGATATAAATCGAGTTGTATACGAAACAGCGATTCCTACACACTCGTGTGACTTGGGACTCAACTGCATAGCGGAATAATATGATGCTGCAACGCAAATAAACCGCACCCACACAATTGTGCTTATCGGGTCTGAAAGGGATAAAGTGTGCATGTGTATCCATGCATGTGCACTTATGAATTTTCTTTACGAAGAATGCTTGCACTTTGATTGAGTGAAAAATTTCCCAGCGTCTTTCATTTTTAAATTTTCCACCATCTTTAATTTTTAAATTTACCATCCTCTGACAGCTTGATGATATCACTGAAAGAGGAGTGTGATTTCTGATATCACAATGATGTCACAGATAGGGGGTGTGGTCCGTGACGTTATGGGTAGGTCCATGATGTGCTCATGTAACGTCCTAATGTAAATAAAGTGTGCTGGATTATTGGTAGCCATACTTCTATCGTATTCTCGTCTCACGTTTCTTGAACAAATAAGAACTATTTTACACTTCAGGAGAAGATAGCATTTTTGAAACAACACAAAAAGCGAAAAAATGATGTAAAATGCTACAATAAGTCTCTATTCAACTTAGTATGATCAACATATAAGCTACCATTTTACTACGTGCAAACACATGGTACGATTCTTACTTGCAGAATGATCGCAACCAAGGAATACCGATCTAACCTCACCACAACAACAAACCTTCATCATAGCGAGTAGGTTGGAAAGATCTCGCCCAATTCGCATTCAATAAACAATCTTCACATCAGTATTGATCTCCACTAGACAAGGCCCAACTCTTACTGTAATGGTGAATTCTCTTTCAAATAACAGAGATCTAAAGGGCTGCAACGCACAAAAGATTCTCGTTGGCCGAAAGCAAAGTCATTTCCCAAGCATTTATCATTGCTTCAGTGATGAAGCACAAAATTTACTACAATGATTTTAATCATTGACAGAAACTGATTATAGCATATTTGTGTAAAGCATTTCAGATATAAATATCTCTATCGACTAGAACCAAAATATATGACAGAAAAAAGTGCTGAATGAACAGGCAACTTTCAAGTTTTTCGTCAATCTTATTACTGCTACTCCTAATTACTTTTGTGTTAGTTTAATCTCAATCCATACTCTGTAGGCATTACATTAATCGTTCCATTCAATATGTCCTATAATTTTCTTCACCATTAATGAGGACGCTTTTTAATCTGAGGGTTTTGTTTTTCGAATTCCATTCTTATTGTTCATTTTTTACTCTTGTACATATCGTATACTACTCAACTTTCCTTATATCTCATTCCTGTTTTTCTCTGAACTTCTAACACCTTGCACCAATTTACATTGTCGAACACTTTCTCCAAGTCAACAAATCCCATGAAAATATCTTGATTATATTTCTTGCATTATCAAGCACAAGTAAGAAATCTCTCTCTCTCTTGTGGAATTTAGTTTTATAAAAACCAAACTAATCGTCATCTAACAGTCCGTCAGTTTTCTTTTCCATTCTTCTGTATACTGGAAACAGTGGGATAGATTTGTTCCTAACATCGAAAATGTTGTTCTCAGGGATACAGCAAGTGGCTTAAACGGTATCAAAAACTATAAGCACAACAGCGAAAGAAGAGATATAATTAAACCATATTGACGAATAACAAAGGATTAAATTGCTACAAATGATTATGGTATGATGATATAGCACAATAAATTGAAATAAAACCAATATATGAGAAGCAATTAGATGAAATAAAGTCTAAAGAAATAACATCTGCCTTAACATCACTACTATTTCCACTAATACCTAAGGTTTCTTCATAGTTACCTTCCTTGTACTTCTGTTTGTCTGTACAGCTTCTACTATACTCCTTTTTAGAGAAACTCAATCCTCTTCAACTGAATGTATTCACTATCGTAGTATCTACAGCGTCAGAGATAGTACTCGCCATTCGTCAGTGATTCAGAATCCCATTTCTATGCATACTGATTCATCTAGATCACTGTCTTTAACTTCAACCTATTCTGCATCATTACTAAATTGTAATACTAGTCTGTTTCTTCTACTCAGCACGCCTTACAATCCAGTATCTGATTTCTGAATCTCTGTCTGGTCATGGTGTAAACCATCTGGACTCTTTCCATAACTCCAGCCCCTTTCTAAATATACATTCTCCTCTTGCGATTTTTGAACAGTGTATTCGCTGTTACTAGTTGCAATTTGTTGCAGAAATTCATTTGTCTTTCCCCTCTCTCATTCCCACTGACAAGCCCGCGCTCTTCCGTAACTCTGTCTTGTTTTCTGCCCCCAACTACCGAGTTTAAACCCCATGCTTATTGGATTATTTCTTTTTACATACTGAATTATCAATTCTGCAACCTTACACACATTCTGTATCTCTTTATCTTTTGCTTGTGATGCCATGTATACCTGAACAATTGTTGTTGGCGTTGGTTTGCTGCAGATTTTTTATTCTGCTTTATTTTACACGTCTAGTTCCCTAGGATTAAACTGCCGATCAAATCTGCATTGTCATAGAATGAGTCGGTTTATGAAATTACATCACAAATGTTATAATTTATAAAATAAAATCTACACAGCCCTATTTACTTGACAGCTATGTATTACCATAAGCAACACCATAACACAGCAATTAGCTTAATTTTTTCCAGGAACTCCCCACAGTATAGAAGGCTTCCGCTGAGAACAACAGTATCAGTGATCTGTTCCCACTAATTCACTTTTTGCTCTGCCTCCCTATTCATAATGTATCCCACTCCCGGTTTACCGTTTTCTGCTACTATTCATATTACCCAACATTCTTCTAACTAGAAATCCGTATCTACTTTCCATTTGATTTCGCTGACTCTCTCTATACCTAGACTCCGTCTATGCATTTCCCATTTCATATTTTCTGGCTTCCCTGCCACGTTCAGACTTCTGACTTGTCACGTTCCGTCACGTAGTATGTTGCCCCTCTGTTGGTTTTTACTCTTTTCCTCGTAGTTACATCTCCATTGGCAGTCCCCTCCCAGAGATCCGAATGGGGGGCTGATCTGAAATCTTTTGTCAGTGGAGAGCTCATTTCAACAGTTTTTCAGTTACAGGCCACGTGTCCGTTGGACACACATTGTTAATCTTTAATGCAGTGGTTTCCACTGCCTACTGCATCCTCATGCCATTGATCATTACTGATTTGTCCGCCTTTTAGGGGCAATGTTGCAGCTAGAGTATTATAAATAACTTAGTTTGATTAAAACAGGTTATGGCATTTACACTGCCGGCTTCTGGTGCTACAACACAGTTTTAAGCTCCAGTAGCTGACACCCATTGTCCAGTTAGGGCGCACTATCAGTTTCTGGTGACAGAACACTATTTGCGATCCAGTAGCTGAAACCCACTGTTAGCACATTACTATTTTCATTGTTGAATAAACCATGCCATCAGGGTAATCCTGGTCACCATAACTGGGGTAATAGCAGGGACAAAAATTAGAACTCTGCCATAACATGATGACGTATGAGACATTGTAACAATTTTGCAGTAACACAAAGATATCTGGGGCAATTTTTTATAATTGTTCTGTAACATGGCGATGTATGGGCAGTTTATTGTAATTCTGCTGTAACATATCAATGTATACGGTAATTCGCTATAATTTTGCTGTAACATAAGGCATCTGTGGCAGTTTGTTGAAATTTTGCTGTAACATGGCGATGTATGGCTCAGTTTGTAATAATTTTGATGTAACTTGGTGGTTTATGGGGAAATTTGTTGCAATTTTGTTGCAATATGGAGGCGTACAAGAGAAAGTGTAGCCTCCAGTGTGTAGTAGCATAAATTTACATCATGAGCAGAAGATGAGAAAATCTCCTACCGCCAGATAAAGTTACTACCCTAGCCTGGAGTTGCTACAATGTTTCTGTGACCTTTCCGTGCCTGTGTCCCCACACTTACCAACGAGATAGCGATTAACATCGATTACGCAGATGTATCTTCACATTGTACTCAATATAACATCCCCAAGAGAACCACAATGACAGCCATCACATGACACGTCACAGACAACTGCAGATCCATCTTCTGGTATGCCACCCTAGGCGCCCTGACAACCATATCTACCAGAGCCAAGTGTATCGCCCACAATGACCTCCTCAAAATATTGCACCATGTCACCTATACAGCACAATAGCCATAAGCCAGATAGTGACGAGTACACCAGCCATGCTCTGCTCTGCAGTCAGCCATGGCAAATTTCCTCACTATCACAAGATTGGCCCAGTACCAAGAAATGGTGCAGCCATGGTCAGCTCTGCAACCAACCATGGCATGGCTGGTCAAGTGCACCTGTGTACGCCCATCCTATTCGACAATACCAACCATCCACCACTCCTCCCAGTACTCTGCTCTATGGGAGAGGAAATCTGCGGGGACACCATCACTGGTAATGTCTCTCGCCATGGAACTCGTGCAGTGGAGCGGGATATCTGCATGGAGGAGAGAGACTGGCCAGTTTGATTTACAACCTGTGATTGTGTGGATGTGCTGTACGACATGCTATGTAACTAGAACTTTAACGGCACAGCAATGCATTGTGTTAACTGTTGTACATTCATTGCACCCCGTAGGTGAATCTGCCACAATTGAACATTCCCACTGTTATCACTTGGTCTAGACAGTGGCACAGTCTACAATATAGAGAATAACGTTAGTTGTACCTCTGGACAGAATAAAAATGTAATGTTACTTACTCTAAAACAAAATACAGCACTTCCACCTTAAGATCATGGACCGAAAGACTCACTTGTTTAGTCTCCAAAGCACACTGTTGTTTTGATTTAAAATCGTGTGAGCAGTCTTGTACTCCATAGTTAACACCGCAGTAGCGTGACTCGAGATGACACTAGTGATAGAGTTTAGAAACAGCTCTTGTATGATGCAGTCCACTATCTGATACCACCAGACGTCCCCCCACATAGTTACAGCATGTATTTGAAGTGTGAATACCTAACATCGGTGAGCATCTGATGCATTATGAGTTGTTCCTCCACACATTAGGAGGATGTCTGTCAGTTTCTTGTTGCTCCAGTCCATGAAACAAGGGGAAATTCCGACTGGGACCCCAGCTTCTGAAATGTACACAAAGCCGAAATTTTTACAAAACGCATAGAAACGTTTAAATTTAGAAGTAGTTGTTGCATCACATGTGGTAGTAGTAGTATTTTATGCATCTGTGGTTCTCTTTTACAACAGTATTGAACATATCATGCTATTGAAAAAAATTAAGAACAATAAAAATAACATAACGCATACATACAGGCATTTACGTACTTACAAATCCAGTTTGGCAAGGCTGGTACAGACAGTCAGCTATGGCCTTGGAATCATTTGCCTGAATCTGCTTAGGGAAACCACAGAAAACCTAAACCAGAATGAGCAGGTGAAAACAAGAGCCTCCATCCTCCCAAACACAAATCCAGTCTGCTTAAAACAACGCTAAAGTCTCTCAGTTTATCCTAGTGTACAGTACGTTTTTGCAAATAAGTTACTTAGTAACGTAAAAGGCTAGTGTTCATTGATTTCTCACTATCAGTCACTGCACACTCTACACACACGTTTTTCATAGTAACACTTCACAAACTCTGAGCTGACACTAGCACCACAGTGACAGTGTTTGGGTTCAATTTTGTGGACGACAACTTCTCTTTTGCTATCCCAAAGCATTGAGGCAGCATTTTTCAATAACGAATTAGACGTTATGCTCAGAGAGAAAATACATCACAAAGCTTTGAGAATAAGATTTTCCAAAAAAGAAAAAAAATTGTAAGTGTTATGTGAAACGATAGATGTTTTATTATTATTACTTACATAATTATTTCTTGACTATCGCGTATGCTGAATCAATTCTTCCGACGACCGTTCATTTTTCGATTTTTGCGCATTTTCCTGTTGCCATTTTGCCTAGACTACCTTGCACTTCCTCTTTATTCCACACCTAAGTGGCTTTAATTGCTGTATTCTTGTATTTTTCAGAACATTTTTGTAGTTTTGCTTACGTGTATTGTTATGAAACTATTAAATGTGAAAATAATGCAACCGTGACGTGATCATTTCGTCCTGCAGCCAATGCGACAGCCCAGTGATGAAACATATAAATTAATGTGTTAAATAAACTATTGGCTTTACAGTAAACTGTTGTTATACTGCCTTGTTCCTTTCGATGAAAGGAAACACAGATCACTACGATCACGTTTAAATCTGAGCAATTAAACTCAGTTTGTAAACAACCCGCTGGTGCGATACAACCGCAAGTTTACACTCTGTGTTCCATTTGCCCTACATGTGATTTTTCGTGCACATTCCAACAGCCGAAGTGCTAGTCGCAAACTCCTCTTGTTAGTGATGAGACATCTGCCGTGTAAGTTAACATCGCAGTTCCAACGAGCAGGAATCCTCCGTGACACTTCTTGAACCGTCAGCAAAGGACAAAAAGAAAAACCAGTTCTTCGGCATGTCGTTTTCATCCTAATAAGATTCTACCAGTGGATCCGTATTTTCGCACTTTTATTGTTCTAAATAACAAGTGTGGTCGCTGGGATAAGGGTAGTTATGAGAATGAAGAGAAAACAACTTAAAGAATTAACGTAATGACTTGAAATAACCGTGAATTTATGATACATCCTTACATATACATTTCCATGCGTGCAAAAAATTTGTATTGCATTCAGAATATTTGTCCCGGCTTGTTCGACGGCAAAATATCAGGCACAGTCAGCAGGGCCACATAACCTATAACCTAAACTCGACAAACATTTCCAGTTACAGTAAGCACGTTAGTAGCAATAGGTAAAGCACAATTCAAGGCGACAGTGACAAACATGTCTGTCGTTTAGAAAGATATATACGTTTAGAAAAGTCAGTTTGTACGACGGACAGAGATAATGGACTGCCGCAGTGATCGCTGTTATTATCTATGACAATTCTGTATATAAATTATCCAGTTAATAAGTGAGATAATATGAAAAGAGTCTTTTATTGGTGTTTAACAAGTTAGCTTTGTAAAATATAGGTATGAAGCTCTGCGTACATGATGCCCTTTTGCCTATGATAGTTAAGTCTCTTTTCTATTAAAATTTTGGAGAAATAGTAAGTTTTAGCGCAAAATTGGTTTAGCTGATTGAAAAGCCTTTCTAACGATACCTCATTCATCCCTGTACGATTAGTATGAGTTGAGAAGAAAAAGGGATGTTGACTTGAGAGATAATGTATGTGATGATACAGGTCTGGAGCGTTAAGCCTAGTTTACACGACAACATTGGGTTGCGCCACTCGTTGCGTGGAATGGGTTGCTCACAAGTGGTTTCATATATGACTGTAGACACGGCGACACCAGTATACGCTTCAGTTTTGTCGTTTTGTGGGCCCCTGAGTCGTGTCTGAAATGAAAGTTTTGGCAGCTGCACCGCGCACGAGTTGCGATGGAGTTAAAGCTTGTTGTGTGGAATCGTTGCATGAGAAAAAAAATAAATAAATAAGAAGCGTGTTTCGATTCGTGACTGGATGAAGAAAAGACGTCAGCTCGGTTGCTCAGCATCCTTGCTGCAATACTTTATAACGGAAGATCGAAGAAGTTCTTTTAACTATCTTAGAATGTAACCAGAACTCTCCAAGTTTCTTCTAAATAGAGTTAATTATGCCGTAAGGAATAAAGGTACTGTAATGCATGAAGCACTATCGCCAGAACTGACATTACATATCATATTACGTGCATTACAATCGAGAACACTAGTCATGCTATAAGATACGGTTTTAGTTGGTGATGACGCTATTTCATTAACACTTTAATGAAAATATATATGTTTATTATGTAAAATGAATGGATGAAAATGGGGAAGGAATGGCTTTAAATATTTTTTTTATTTACTCTTTCAGTACGAACTTTGTTGTAGAACCCTTTTTTTTACGTGTGGTAATAAAAATCCATTTAGACAGAATTAAGCACATTTAAAATTACGTGAACTTTACCAACCCTCTCATGCTGATAAATTCAAACTAACTGATTAATAACATTTATGACTTTGAAAATTATTTAAATAAAATTTTGTACGTATTTCGGCCTTGGCACACATTTTCTAAATGCAGTGGGTTTTTAAATATTTACTGAATTCTTTCCCGGCGTTAGCTATGGAACGCAAGACTGTCTCTGTTAGCATAAAATGGTTAAATATTGCCAAGCCGACCTGAACGTTTAATTATCATTGACAAAACACACTTCACTATACGTTTAAGTTATTTGCTTTAGAAATTGAAAGAACCAACAGATTAACAACTTCAACGTTAATTGTCCGCCTATGAATGCACAAATGTAAAACCAATAATAAATTCAGTCAGCCTCAGGATCGCTGTAAAAGAAAAATATTTCGTAATTCACTGCTGATTTTACCTGCTCCCGATTTACGGGTTTGGTTAATTTTATAGCGGAACAATTTTTTAAATGTGCCGCCGCTGCAAATCGTTCGGTCGCGGCACAGCCCAGCAACACCAACGATAATCGCTAAAAGTGCTGAAAATTCTTTAAAGAAATATTGTAGATGACATGGGCAAACTAATTTACATTAGTAATACACAATTTTCATAAATTATAATGTATTTAGACCACAACAATAATTAAAATTACACACATTTATAATTTCTCCTCTAATGGCGGCTAAAGACAGATACAGACAAAAGAAGTCTACTCCTGCATATAATGCTACGTCACAGGTTCCTCTCTCTCAGCTCTCGAGGAAGACGACAAAGAATGCACATTATGGAGTGCTATTTATACTATTGTTGATTATTAATATGTCTTTGTAATCTTACAACATTATTTTCCTCTGTGGCTGTATTTTACATTTTTTCATCGCAGATATTAACATATTTCGTAATTACATTATGAGTATAGAAATATTACAATCATAAATACATCGAGAATATTATTACAGAAAATATTACAATAATAACCAACGTTCTTTATACAAAATTAAATAATATTTTTTGTTAAACAATTGCAGTACATACGAATTGCTTCATAGCGGCGTACATAGTACAATTAAACGTCATTTCAGTTTATTAACAGTGTGTGTGCTGCCAGGGAACGTTACATTGCCCCCTGGCAGCATTTGGCAAAGAGTTTCTATACTTTGACACAATGGTGCCAGTAACGTTCTTTACAATTCTGTTTTTTTAATGGAATGGCTCTTTTAATTAGTCCCAGGGTTATATATGTTCATGGCTCCCCCATTTGGGCGAAGGCAGACAGGAAACCTGGGCAAAACTGTGCCGGAGCCCAGCCATCCCAGTTGGTTCATGATTAATCTTGCCTTTTTAACAGTAATTGCTTTGAAATGATTTAGCAGTTTGTCATCAACAGTTACATAATATCACAGTCACATACAGTTAACGAAAGTTTGTTGTGTGAGTTTAACAACTCGTAATTATCATTTTGAGATATACTGCAAGGTCACTTGTCCTAGGATATATCACTTAGTTTTTTGAAATCATTTAGTACAACGTCACTTTCATAATGTTCTCACTACCTACGTATTACAAATCCATCTCCTACACTTGTTAGTGTTCATTTTCTCACGTCAGTTTACGGGTATACATAGTAAGTGTTTAATGTTTGTCAAAAATCGAGTTCATTGACATGTTATGCAGTTTGTGTAAATATTTTGGAATATGTCAATAATGCTGTAGTTGGTGAGCGGTGCGGAGTGAGAGCGGCGCTCGGCGCGGCGCGTCGGCTCCGTGTAGGTCACCGCCCCCGGTGTTGACAGCTACGGCGCGGAGAGGCGTGTGGCTGTCTGGTCTGCTACGGGTTGCTGCGGCCGCTGCATGGCTGAAGTAGCCGGATGCGCGTTGTATATTAGCTCGCCCGTGTGACATCTTCTTGCAGTGCTCCAGCAACCATGCAACAAGTTCACAAACAGTGTACTATCCTTATGGGCATTTTTCCTGCTGTGGGAAAGAACGCGCACAGTTATTGGCAGTTATTATTCAGTAGGCCTTCACTAGTCTGGTTTGCACAATGTTTCGTTGTCATAGTAATGCGTTTTATGGGCACACAATATTTTTAACCATGTCATGACTTGTCATTAGTCACACGCAAGTTTTCACCTTAGAACAAAATGTATCTCTGTAGTCAATGCGCTTTCCTGGCGTTCCTTGACACACAAAGAATATTTGTTTGTACACACGCACAGTCCAAGTTATAGTTTGGCACTAGCTTGGTCCACCGTCTATTATCGGCTCACTGTTCGTGTCGTGTTAGTTCCTTGTCCACTTGCACACACGGCGATGATACACCTTCTTATTGCTTGTTCAAAACAATCTCGTGACGTATTGCTGCAGTTTTAACAGTCACTGTCTGTCTCTGCCACACAATACTGCACTTTTGTTTCAGTTTTTTCAGTTCGCTCTTTATCAAGGTGTGTGATAATTGCGCACATGGTAACAAATATTAAAATTTCGTATTAGTTTGCCCAAAAATCATCTATATTTATGTTCGAGTAGATTTTATTTGTGCATTCCAGCCAGATTCAGGCATATTGTTCAATAACTCCTTTGAAATTATGTCTCACTTTACTTGCAAGGTGTTACGTAACTACAGTGTAGTCTCTGTAGGCTAAAATTGACTTGGACTGTATCAGGCTAGCTCTTTTTACTGATTCCATCTTCACATGCTTCAATTGAAGCTTCTTTGTGCGTAACTTTGCGTTACTTAAATTTGCAATAAGTTTGCCTCCCATGGTGTCCTCGGGTCACTACTGGGTGCATTACTCTCTTTGATAATACTGGTTTGAAAATAAAGCTCTCAGGGTCTCATATTATTATTATTATTATTATTCTGGGTTCGAACCTGTCAATCTGACAGCTACACACACACACACACACACACACATATATATATATATATATATATATATATATATATATATATATATATAATAGAAAAGACTGTACCAAGAAATATTTCAAGTTTGACACACATATAGAATACCATGCAGTACACAAACTAATCACTACTAAAATGTTCCTCCTGACTGATCTCTGCCACAATTTAACACTACAAATAATTGCACTAATCAGGTTATCTGTGCAGACATTTAGAGCATGTTTAAGCTAACACTAAATAAAAGAAGACGTAACACAAATAATCATAAACAAAAGAGAAAGTCAATCATATTCTTATAACTAAATACTTCTACACTAGTACATTATCTCTACAGATCACACATCATTAATGTTCATTCATTTCCAAAAGAATGGTGTACCTTTTTATACATAACACATAGGACTATTAGTCACTTACTGTAGGAATATTTTCACATTCTTACACGGATACAGTCCCTGTACTCTCCCTGATTGGGGATCTGCTAAGAGATAGCTACACGCATGTGGCACACTTACTATTCTAAAAGGTCCATTGTACACCAATTGCCACTTGCTATTCTGTTTCAAGGGTGCCGAGGACTTAGGATGATTGCGTAAGAGCACCAAGTCCCCAACACAAAGTTTTTGATTATTCGTCACATGTCGATTATATTTTTCTTTCCTTTTCTGAGCGCACCTGGTAATGTTGCACCCTGCTTTCCTTATCCTCTCTTCCTTAGGCTCAGGAATGACTGGGACCTTAGGCAAAGGTGCCAGCCAGTCATTCAGTACTCTATTATTATTCATTATAATCTCGGTTGGTGGATACCTCGTAGAGGCATGCGGGGTTGCGTTGTGAATTTTCAAAAATTTAGATATCAGATCTGGCCATCTTGTGTGCTTATATGCGTTATATATCCTGAAAAATTTATTTAACTCTCCAAATGTTCTTTCTACTTAACTTGCCTGTGGATGAAAATGGGATATTAGTACGTGCTTTATGCCTTGTTCATGTAAATTGTTCTTCCAGGTATGACCTGTAAAATAGGAAGCATTATCTGATATTATCGCTTCAGGCTTACCTACCTGTGTAAAATATTCTTTCCCTAACCATTTAACTATTCCACGAGCGGTGGCTGAATTAAGGCAGTATATTTTTAAGTATTTAGAGAAAATGTCATATACCGCTAAAATGTACTTTAATCCACCCCTGGCTCGAGGGTAGGGTCCTGCTATGTCTATAGATACTAAGTGAAGTGGCCCCTGAGGCACTATAGGGTGCAGTTCAAACCTTGTGGATTTATTTTGAAACTTAGCTTTTTGGCACAGAGGCCAAGTCCTGATAACGGTGTGAGTCTGCTGGTTTATTCCCTTAAAGTAACAGTATCTGGATAAAATCCTTATTGTTTTGCCTATCCCAACGTGACCCCATGCTAAGTGCGTGTGCCACACTACAGTTGGGATAGCCTGTTGCGGTATACACACGACTCCATGGTCATTTGACACACCTGTTTTATAATACAGAATATTGTCTACTATTTTGAAGTTCTGCACACTTTTAAGATTGATACCTTCATTAATCTTGCTAATGACATCTCGCCAGATCGGATCAGTTTCCTGCAATGTAGACATGTAAAAAGTCCCTCCTATGTACCTTATCTTGTACTAAGAGTATTCGATATTCCTCCGATTGTTCCAAAATCTGGATAGCCCTAGTGGGAACATCGACAAGGCGTCAGCTACAATATTATCTTGTCCTTTTATGTACATAATCTTAATTTTATATTCCTGCAATGCTAACCTCGATCTTAGCAAGCGGGTATGGTATAATTTGCAAGACATTTGCATGTAATAGTTGAATTTCTTTCCCGCCCAAACCAGTGCAAGAGCCTCTAACTCAGTAGCGGAATATGCTCTCTCACAGCTGTTTAGTGTGCGGCTGGCAAAACCGATTACATTGATTGTTGTGTGGTCGTTGCTCCTGTCCGACTGAAACAAACAAGCGCCCAGACCGTATGAACACGAATCTGTCGCTATGCAAAAATCTTTTGTCATGTCTGGGTGTCGCAGTATGTTTGCATTCACAAAGCGTTTTTGATAGCGTCAAATGCGCGTTGACATTCTTCTGTCCACACCCACTGCGCATTTTTACGCAACAGGCTCAATAACGACTCGTTATTCATTACTTGTTTTTTTTTTTTTGCTTTATTGTATTTCAATTTCCCATCGGGGCGGGCTGGCAGCAGCATATGCGCTGCTCTTCAGCCGAAAGACATAGAACAAACAATAGAAGACATTTAAAAATAACAAAGGAGAGAATATAGTGAACATAGATATAGAAAAGGGGGGGACATCATGGAAGGCAATAGACAAAAAAAAGGGGCGACTGTAAAATGGAGATAAAAAACTGTTTAAAAGTAGTGCACACAAAAGGCCACACACTGTGACAATTAAAAGAACACAAGGCACAGTATGACTGGAGCGTAAAAACTATTGACGGATGGCGTAGCACATAACAAACACTGACGGCGAACCTCAAGGCAGTACACAATTAAAATCACACCTCTTGACGCACAGGAGAAACAGCACTAAACACAACACTGATGTGGCACACTGACGATGATCAAAATGGAGGATATGCCAGGTGTAAGGAGATGAGGGAGACTGGAAGAAGGGAGTGAGGGGAAGAGAGGGGGGAGATGGGTGGGGGGCGCGCTGAAGAGGGCCAGGTAGGGAGGGATGTGGGAAGGAAAGAGGCAAGTATGGGGTGCAGGGTCTCAGGGGGGGGGAGGGAGGAGGAAAATCCGCTCTGGGAGGAGGGGAGAGGAAAAAGGGGGCCCTGGGGAGGGGAGGGGGGAACAAGGCCAGGTTATAGTTGGAAGGAAGGGTAGATGTCACGGCGAAGTTCGTCGTCCAGGAGGGGGAGGCGCTGGAAATTGCCCTGATGAAGGAGATGGAGGGAGTGGAGGTGGAGAGGGAGGGATACAGCGAGAGAGGCGCGGCACCGGTTGAGGGGTGGAGTGGAAGGAGGAAACCAGAGGGTGGGGGGGATCAAGCCTGCAGACAATGTAAAGGATGCGGAGATGTTGGAGGAACAGGAGGAGGTGGGGGAAGGGGTTCAGTTCATACAGGAGCCATGTGGGGGAAGGAAGGCACATACAGAAGGCAAGGCGGAGCACATGGCATTCAAGGATTTGGAGGGCCTTGTAAAATCAGGTGGGGGCAGAGATCCAGGCAATGCTGGCATAACGAAAAATAGGATGAATGAGGGATTTGAATGTGTGGAGGATGGTAGAAGGGTGCAATCCCCATGTCCGGCCAGACAGGAGTTTCAGAAGGCGGAGGCGGGAGTGGGATTTCTGTTGGACGGTCTGGAGATGAGGGGTCCAGGTGAGGTGTCAGTCGAGGGTGAGGCTGAGGTATCTCAGGGTGGGGGTGAGCTGGATGGGACGACCATAAAGGGTGAGGTAGAAATCATGGAGGCGAAAGGAGCGATTGGTGCGGCCTATGATGATTGCCTGGGTTTTGGTGGGGTTGAGACGGAGGAACCACTGGTTACACCAAATGGTGAACTGGTTAAGGTGGGTTTTGAGGGTACATTGGGATCGTTGAAGGGTAGGATATAGAGCCGGAAGGCGGTGTCATCAGCATACTGGAGAAGGTGGACTGGGGGGGGTGGCTTGGGCATATCAGCCGCATACAAGAGATAAAGGAGAGGGGAGAGGACGGAACCCTGGGGGACGCCAGCCGTGGGATAAAAGATACGGGAGTTGGTGTTGTGAAGGGTGACATAGGAAGGACGGAGCGAGAGGAAGGAAGCGACCAGATGGACAAAACTGATAGGCAGGGTGTAGGTTTGGAGTTTAAAGAGGAGACCGGGATGCCATACACAGTCATAGGGATTTTGGAGGTCAAGGGAAACAAAAATGGCGGAGCGACGGGAGTTGAGCTGGAGGGACAGAAGGTGAACGAGGTTTAGGAGTTGGTCTTCAGCAGAGAAGGAGGGTCCGAAGCCACACTGGGTAAGGGGGAGGAGGTGGTGTTGAGTAAGGTGCTGATGAATATGATGGGAGAGGATGGATTCAAAGACCTTACTGAAGACGGAGGTGAGGCAGATGGGACGATAGGAAGAGGCGGCAGAAGGGGGTTTGTTGGGTTTGAGGAATAAGAGGACACAGTAGGTCTTCCACAGGTCAGAATAGAAGTCAGTAGAGAGGATGACATTATAAAGATGGGCGAGGACAGTCAGGAAGGAATAGGGGCTTTCTTGAAGGTGGCGGTACGTGACAGTCATGACCAGGGGCCGTGTTGCATTTGGACCGGAGGATAAGTTTAATGTCTTGTGCTGTGATGGGAGTGTTTATGTCGGAGGGGGCAACTGCCCCAAGTACTGGAGACTAGGAGCAAGTGGAGCGACCGAGGTATCGGCACATTCCATGATGGTGGGGAAAAGATAATAATCAAAGTGGGGATCATCTGGGATGGAGAAGACCTCGGAAAGGTGGGAAGTGAAGTGGTTGGCCTTGCTGAGGTTGTCAGGAAGGGGGCGATCGTTATGGAGAAGGGGGTAGTGGGGAGTGGAAAGGGAACCAGTAAGGCAATGGAAGGCGGACCAGTACTTGGAAGAGTTGATAGGGAGGGTGGCGTTGAGTCGTGAGCAGGTCTGGCGCCAGTCTCGGCGTTTCGTTGCTGTAATAAGGTTCCGTACATGTCGCTGTATTTGGCGGTGGCGTTGGAGTGTATCCCTGTCACGAGTGTGCGGGAAGGAGCGATAGAGGCGGCGGGATTCACGGAGGAGGAGGACAGCCCGCGGAGGGACAGTGGGATGGTGTGGGTGGATGGTTTTAGTAGGAACATGGGCCTCCACTGTGTCAGTAATTACCTTCTGAAGGAAGGACGAGGCGTGGATGATGTCATCGGGATGGCGATAGGTAAGAGGGTGGCTTTCGACCTGGGTGGAGATGGAGTCCAGGTAGGCATCCCAGTTGGCACGGTGATAGTCATGGACGACCTCTGGAGGGGGTGCAGGGTGCGGAGCCGGAGGGGGGCGGTGAGCAGACGTTATGGTGAGAAGGACAGGGAGGTGATCGCTACCTGTGGGGCAAGGACGGCGACGGCAATACGCCCAAGGAGGTTGGCGGATGCAATGACAACATCGGGGGGTGGTGTCACTTTCAGGTCAGGTGTGCTGGGGAAGGGGAACAAGGTCACCTTGGATCGTGGAGAGGAACTGATGCCACCGCCGAAGGGCAGCAGGAGTGCAGCTATGGATGTTGAGGTCAGCAGCAATCACATAGGTGGAGAAGGTGCGGTCAATATGCGAGAGATGAAGTAATAAGGAAGAGGAGCAGTGGAGCGGACATAGATGGTGGCACAGGTAATGGTGATGGAGGGGAAGAAGACGCTGAGGATAAGGTGCTCAGTGGGGTCATTGAGGAGAGGTTGTGGCCGGACAGGGATATGCTTAAGGTGGCCAATCGCGACTCCACCCTGCGCACGAGGACCAGGAGCGTCAGTGCGATGGAGGATATAGGGAGAGGTGCGGATAGAATTGTGGGGCTGGAGAAAGGTTTCGTTCAAGAGGAAGGTGTCGACCTGGTGGTGGGAGAGGGTGTGCATGAAGAGGTATTTGTTGCAGCGGAAGGAGCAAATGTTCTGGAAGAAGATGCGATATTTGAGCTGCGACATGGCAGGAAGGAGGGGGGGAAGAGAGGAAAGGGAAGAGGCTTAGACTAGGGTGCGGGAGGCAGGTGAAGGTGAAGTGGGCTTGGTTGTGGGAGTAAGTGGCGAAGGTGTTCAGGTGGAAAACGGAGCGAGCGGCAAGGGAGATATGTTGGAAGGTGTTGGGGTGCTGGAAAGGGTGAATGTTTTGGAGTACAACAGTAAGGAACCGGATGATGTCCTCGGCCGTGGGGGGTGGACGAAGGGAATTGTTGGGATGGACAGGGGGATCGACGGGATGAACAGGGACTGTAAGCTCAGGGGTGGCTGGAGGAGGTGTAGCTTTACACTTGTAGGAGTAAGTGGGATGGGGGCCATTGCAGGTGTTACAGGAAGGAGAAGCAGCGAGGTTGGGACAGTTCTTAAGAAAGTGGGAGGCCTTGCAATGGGGGCAGGTGGGGGGGGGGGTTTGCAGGTGGGAGTCAGGTGGTCATTGTACATCAGGCACCACTGGTATCGATAGGATTGGGGAGGGGATTTGGAGGATTCGACAAGGTGGCGACGGTGGTATATCAGGGCACCCTGGGTGAGGAGATGGTCAATGGAGGGGGTGGACTCAGAGAAGACCCGCATGAGGTAGATGGGACCAGAGGCATTGTGGATACGGTGGGCAGAGCAGATTTCCATGTCCGGGTGGGAGTTCAGTTCTGCCAACACCTCATCCTCCATGATCACCTGGCTGAGCTTGGTGATCACAGCGGTATAGGTGGTGGGGGGGGGGGGGGAGGGGGGCGACAGGGAGGCTGGGGCTGATGAGGAGTGGGGAGTGGAAGCGGAAAGGAAGGGTGTCAGAGAGGTGTGGGGGCAAAACATAACTCGTGGGAGTTTACGGAGGAGGTCTGTGTGAAAGGATGGGGATGGGGACTTGATAAGGACTGAGTCCCTGCGGGGAATGAGTTGGGAGATGGGAGCACCAGGGAAGAACTTTCGTATCTCCACGGTACGGTAAGAGTATGAGCGTCGAGGAACTTAGAATCGGGAGTTGACAGGACAAAGGTGTGGAGGGTGGGGGCCGGGGTATGGGTGGCTGGAGGAGGGGTGGTGCCCATGGAGACGACAGAAGGATGGGGAGGTGGTGGGAAGTGGCGGGAGCAGAGTCGGTAATGACGCGATTTTGGGGTTTTTTGGAGACTGGAGGCTGGGAGGAGGGGAGAGTGACGGGGAGGAGAGGGAGGTGGTGGGTGGCAGATCCCTGTGGCGTAGTGGAGGTGCTGGGAGAAGCAGCTGGTTCAGTGGTGGCGACGGTGGCTCGGCACAATGTGATGCGTGCGGGAGATGCAAACGACGAAGCGACAGGGTGGGTGAGAGAAGGGAAGCCGACCACCTGAGGGGTGGCAGCAGAGGCGGCAACAGAGGCGTATGTGAGGGTGGGGGTAGTAGTGGGAGTTGTTGAGGGTGTGGAGGCTGGGGGAAGGGTGTAGAGGTGTGGGTATAAAGCAGGGGAGGAGATAGGGGGATGGGTAAGTGGGGGAAAGGGAGGTGAGGTGTAAGGAGAGAGGCCAGGGGCGGCACTCCAGAAGGTTACTGTGGGAGATGGGGAGGGGGAGGTGTAGGTGACAGTGGAGGTGGGAGGACTCATAGCAGACGAACGGCGACGGACGTGCAGCAGGCGGCGGCGGCGGCAGCAGCGATGGACGGCGACGAACAGACGGACGGACAGCAGGCGGCGGCGGCGGCGGCGACGACGATGGACGGCGAGCAGGCAGGCGGACGAACGGACGAACAGCTACAGCAGCAAGCGGCAGGCGGGCGGGCAGACAGACAGACCGACAGACAGACAGACAATCTTCGAAGACGGAGATTCCACCCTGAGAGTAGCCCAGGCTTTGCAATCTGACGCTTTCGAAGGAGGGGATCCAACCCTCTAGATGTTCTTTGGTTTGGAACAAACCGTCTAAGAAAGGATGCAAGACCTATAAACGCTTTGTCTCTTATTTCTCGGGCTCGGAAACCCACAAATTGCGTCAAGTTTTTTGCTGTCAGGTTTGATGCCTTGTGGTGTTATTATGTGAGCTAGAAATTTAATCTGATTACGCCCAAATTTGGATTTCTCAAGATTCGCTGTTACTCCCGCTTGCTTAAACCTTTCTAAGACTCTACCCAGTAGTTCTACGTGCTCCTCCCAGGTGGCAGTAGCAATCACCAGATCGTCTACATAGACTGTTACCCTTTGCAGCAAATTCGGACCCAAAACCGCGTCGAGGGCTGTTATGAAAACTCCTGCACTTACATTTAGGCCAAAAGGTAGTACCCTAAACTGGTAGCTCGTTCCCCCAAATATAAATGCAGTATACTTCCTCGATTCGGGTGTGAGCAGGATTTGCCAGAATGAAGTTTTCATATCAACAGATATCAAATATTGCACTCCATGGAATTTTTGAATTTGCTCATCTAAGTTTTCCGGATGAGTCCTGACACATACAATAATTTCGTTTATGTCTCTTGCATCTAATGCTAACCGTACCTGTCCGTCTGCTTTTGCCACCGCCACCAAAGGACTACTATAAGGGGACAAAGACGGTTCTATTATTCCCCACTCGATCAGCTTTCTAATTTCTTTAGCTACTATTTCCTTCTTGGACCAAGGAATGGAGTATGAGGCTCGATAGTAGGTTTTGTGAGGCTTCACCTTGATATTGTATGGATATCCCTTAACAGTTCCTGGTCGTTCTGAAAATACATCTACATAGTCAGATAATGACTGTACCAAATCGTACTGTTGCATTGAGTTCAAATTTTCGGACTGTGATACTTTGTTCACAAGTGCGTCCACATTTGCTTAATTGATCACCTTGTACGTCTGGATAATAGAGATTTTGTCCTAGAGAATGATTGTCTAAATGTAGTATCCACTGATTCCTACATTTTATGTTAATAGCATTACAATTAAGGACAGGTACCTCTTCATATCTGAGCATGGACAATTGTATCCTCCTACCCGTGTTCATCAAACTTAATTTTCCCCGAGAAAGGTCGATTACTGCGTCCCTTTCTGTCAAAAAATCTACCCTCAAAATGCAGGCTACCTTTAAACCCTTTACTACCAGGAACGAGCACCCTATGGCTTCTCCCCCTATATACATCTCTACCCGCACTTGGAGTTTAATTATTTGTCGCTGTGCACTGGTGGCTCCAGTGACTTTGCAATTGTTCACAGGAAAAGTCAGCATACGCTTTTCTGTCCCCAGTACTCTGAATAGGTCCATACTCATGACACTGACTGTAGCACCTGTGTCTACGATTGCTTGCACATCAATATTGTTAATTTTGATCTCTATTATCGCTTGTACTTTGTCTTTGTGCTCCTTTATGCACGTGGGTGGTTCAGTTATTAATTCATGTCCCATCTGTACCCCGTCATTATACCTGAGGATACAGAGATCCGATGTTTTGTTTTGTGTCGGGCTTCTCTCACTCCAAACCTCAGCCGACGATGGAGAGCGTATCTCGGCTGAATCTAGTTTGTTGGATTATTACTGGTGGATGGGTGTGGCTGCTCTGTGTCGCTGACCTCCACTATGTGTAAGTTGTGTTGTGTCGGCCGCCACGGTTGCGCAATTGGCGCATTTTGTGGTGGCGGTCGGTTATTGTCATATCTTTCACTGTTTTGCCGGTCCAGACTGGGCCTCTGGTTCTGTGGCCAAGTTCGGTTTGCATCGTTATAGGTATTGGTGTTCCACGGCCCCCTGGCATTTTTCCATCTACTATTGCTTGGTGGGCCTGTTTTATATCGGTCGTCGAACCTCCTTTTGCAGTCATTATTCACCGGCGGACTATTACCGTTCCGGTCTCTACCTCTATTCCCGTTTTGTACATAATCTTGTCTCCTATTGTTACCTCCGCCGTTTCCATTATTTGGTGGAGGCGTGTTATTTCGACCATTTCTGTAACCGTTTCCGTTACTTCTAGCCTGTTCAGAGGCTGCCTTAACATCCTGCTGAATCAGGTTAATTGAGTCCAGAACAGACAAGAAATGATCCATGTCGCTCTCCGGTACGTGTATAAGTTTTTTCATTACGTGTATCGGCGAGTGTGATTTCAAAAGTCTGATCAAATCCCGGGATGAAATCTGCTCGTCCCAGTAACGGGTCTTATTAATGTATTTCTCAAAATATTTTCGCAAATTGCCTAATCGTGGAGAATACGGCTCTGGATTATATACCTCTTTCCGTAATCTCTCCTGAATACATGTTGACCAATATTTGGCCAAGAATGCCTTTTCAAATTGCTCATATGTGTCGCAACTGTCAGCTGCTTCGGTTGCCCATAATGCAGCATCCCCTTGTATGTAAGACATAACGTACTGTATTTTCTGTGTATGACTCCAAACACTAGGCAAAATGTTTCTAAATCCCTTGATAAATACTACAGGGTGAACAGATTTCTTCTCCGTTGAAAAGATCTGAAACTGTCGGTTTTTAATCAGGCATTCTTCAATCACTATTTTGGAGTGACATTTGTTTGTTTCGCTAACATTGGTTGCCTGTTCTGACTCGCAGTCGCAATTTTTCACTGCTGTATTTATACGCCTATCATTGTTGGACCTGGCTGGCGTCACGCACGCCTGTGCGTCACCGTGCATCAAGCAAGACGACGGTTGACATACTGTCACAGCGGATTTTCAGTGTGCGCCCGTGCGCTGCCGTGCAACAAGCTGTGTTGCAGGTCTGCAAGACGATGGTTGACATCGCGCTGCCACAGCGGAGAGCCAGCTTGCACCGCCCCTCTTAGGTCCTGAACTTCCGCAGTCGAGCCCAAGTCCTTGGCCTCAATCGCGTCGTGCACCTTCTCGTCCATTTTTTGATTCAGGTCGGTGTCTTTTGCCTGTAACCAGTTCGTAAATTCCTTTTCAATTTAGTTCGCCAGTTAGGATATTTTCTGCTCTATTGCTTGACTTGTGTCAATTTCTAATTTTTCCATCCTGTTAGCCAGTACACTGATTTCATACTCTTTCGCTCAGTTCTTGCACCGCTTTGCGTATGGTTTCATAGTTTTGTCTCAAACTAACACTCTCACTTTGCATAGCTTCCAAAGATTGCATTAACTGCAAGTCTCTCTCATGCTGGCATCGATCACGCTCTGCTTGTTTAGCATCACGTTCCGTTTCTCGTTCTGCATGCATAGCATCACGTTCTCTATCGCGTTCTGCTTGCATAGCATCACGTTCCTTATCGTGTTCTGCTTGCTTACGTGCAAATTCAGCTACCAATCTCTGGTCACGCTCTGCTTGTTCATGCACAAACGTAGCTTGGAAATTGAGCATGCACTCGAACATAACTCTTAATTATTGCACTTCTGACACCTCACCACTCTCTGGTCCGTGTGGGTGGCACAGTATTTCTACTTTCAACTGAATCACTGGCTGGCAGTGGCAACATTTCTTGCCTTTCTGCCCCCAGATTCTCACATTGTACTTCCTGAACTAAGCCACTAACATCACTTTGTGCCTCACTTTCTAACTCGGTATCACTGCTTGCTAACTGTTGTTCATTATCCATGTTTATATTTTCAGCTGCCCCCTGGTATTGTGGTAGGTAATTAATTTTTTGATATAATGAGCTCTCTTCTACAGCTTGCCTCTGGCTATATAGTGTTCTCATGCAAAAAATCATATACAGGTATTACCACACAATATTGGTTAGGCAATACATACAATACATGAAAAAATTATTAATTGTTCTGCAACAAAGTTCGACTACAATAATTCCCTAATTATCTCATGGGTATTTTGTGGCCACTGCTAATTCGTGCCCCACGTTGGGCGCCAGTTTAATATATATATATATATATATATATAACCCTTTTTTTACGTGTGGTAATAAAAATTCATTTAGGCAGAATCAAGCACATTTAAAATTACGTGAACTTTACCAACCCTCTCATGCTGATAAATTCAAACTAACTGATTAATAACATTTATGACTTTGAAAATTATTTAAATAGAATTTTTTACGTATTTTTCTAAATGCAGTGGGTTTTTAAATATTTACTGAATTCTTTCCCGGCGTTAGCTATGGAACACAAGACTGTCTCTGTTAGCATAAAATGGTTAAATACTGCCAAGCCGACCTGAACGTTTAATTATCATTGACAAAAGACACTTCACTATACGTTTAAGTTATTTGCTTTAGAAATTGAAAGAACCAACAGATTAACAACTTCAACGTTAATTATCCGCCTATGAATGCACAAATGTAAAACCAATAATAAATTCAGTCAGCCTCAGGATCGCTGTAAAAGAAAAACATTTCGTAATTCACTGCTAATTTTACCTGCTCCCGATTTACGGGTTTGGTTAATTTTATAGCGGAACAATTTTTTAAATGTGCCGCCGCTGCAAATCGTTCGGTCTCGGCACAGCCCAGCAACACCAACGATAATCGCTAAAAGTGCTGAAAATTCTTTAAAGAAATATTATAGATGACATGGGCAAGCTAATTTACGTTACTAATACACAATTTTCATAAATTATAATGTATTTAGACCACAACAATAATTAAAATTACACACATTTATAATTTCTCCTCTAATGGCGGCTAAAGACAGATACAGACAAAAGAAGTCTACTCCTGCATATAATACTACGTCACAGGTTCCTCTCTCTCTCAGCTCTCGAGGAAGACGACAAAGAATGCACATTATGTAGTGCTATTTATACTATTGCTGATTATTAATATCTCTTTGTAATCTTACAACATTATTTTCCTCTGTGGCTATATTTTACATTTTTTCATCGCAGATATTAACATATTTCGTAATTACATTATGAGTATAGAAATATTACAATCATAAATACATCGAGAATATTATTGCAGAAAATATTACAATAATAACCAACATCCTTTACACAAAATTAAATAATATTTTTTGTTAAACAATTGCAGTACATACGAATTGCTTCATAGCGGTGTACATAGTACAATTAAACGTCATTTCAGTTTATTAACAGTGTGTGTGCTGCCAGGGAACGTTACAACACCAATTGTTATTAACATTAACAGTAATAATTATTAACGTTAGCAATAATAATTATTTTAAGCAGGCCGCATTAAGAAGAGAATGGTTTGCAAACTACTCTCTTGAAGAATGATCTGTACTGTGGCAACATTTCAAAATTATATCATTTGTTTTAAATGGATGAATATTGAATAAAGAATGCAGCTTCTTGAATTAGTGTAGCCTTCCCTCCTATCTACAATATTCCTTAACAAAGAGTTGGCCAACTTGGCCGTTTTGTAGATGAGAGCACTGCCACAGCTAGAATTACACTTGTTGGCATTTTCCTTAATTCAGTTGTTTATGTGCTGCTTACTCCATAAATTTTGCCCTGCAGCTCAGATATAGTCAAAGCATCTATGTTGCGATCGCACATGACGGTCTCAGCGGCATCAATGTGTTGCTTATTTTTGTAATTGGCATGACTGAAAGCCCACAAACACCTATGCAAAGCATAGATATCCAAAAAGCGAACACTATTATCCGTTCCCCACTTCATATTTCAGTTTGGCTACACTTTACGAACACACATAACCTCAAAACTCATGCAACTAGTGTCTCCAAAGTTGGAACGCGCCGAAAGTGTTTAGTTTCACCGACGAGTTGCTCAAATGCTCGGCGCGCATGAGCAGTGGCCGGTAGCGTAGTTGCCTGCAACCTAGTGTCGTCGTGTAAACTAGGCTTTAGGACAGGGGAATTATGTAGAATATCGGTTCACATGAGACCGTAGTCTGGCCTGTTTAAATCACAGACAATGACGCTATCCCATTTCTCCTATATGCCGCCTAAAAGATGCGTTGACCGTGAATATTAGCGCCCACTACGAAGATGACGTTTTTGTATTTTCTTTTTTTTCGTGTTGTTTCCTAGCCTGTCATGTAGTCTATCGTCTGAAGTCATGGCTTTAAAAGGTGTGAAATCGTGATGAAGTGTAGCTACTAAACCACATGCTGCATGGTCTCGTATTTGCGAACATTCGCTTGTAAATTGCCTGTGTAGCCGTGTTCACTAAAGCCGTCGGCACACGGACCGTGCATTCGAACACTGGGCGTTAAGCGAGTCGAATTTCTGACGTCATAGCTTGGAAAAAGCACTTAGGAAAACCTTGCAAACGTGCAGGGCAATATCTATCATGTCAGATATTATGAACGTGCATTTAAACGTAGACCAATGAGATGGTAGAATGCCACCTACGTCAGATGACGCCATTTCTCTTCACTACAGAGTCGCGAGACGCCATTTAGGGTTTCAATTGGAGCCCCTATGTATATAGGCCAGTTCTAAACACCAGCAAATTGTGGATCTCCCGAAATCCGTCGTTAACTGTGGGCTTTGTTATAATAAAACGGCGGGAAACATTGAAAAGTGGCTACACTGAGCCACAGCGCCAGAGATTGCGCCAAAGAGTATTATTCAGCCGCCTGCACTGGCAGTTCTTATCGAGAAGTCGTGGTGGAGAGTGCTTGTTGAGATGTAGCAGTGGTGAGTCGTTGTTGAGAAGTTCCCATGGAGAGTGCTTGTTCAGATGTTGTCATATTGTTTTGATGGGCTAGACACCAGATATTATTGGATTGGGGATGCTGTAATGATCAGAGTGTGCTTTTCGTCAATACATATGAAGGTAAAAAAAATCCTTTTTTTTATTATTTCAATGTCTTAAACAATAATGCCTCTTGGTCACAGGTTCAGTCAACGAAGCATCTGGCTTGCGTTCTTGTATTAGACTGTATTTCTGGTTTCTATGTGCAATTATAGTATTTCTGTGTTTTTTTAATTACTTCAGTATAAATGGTGTTTAAAATATCTTGTGTTATTGAGGAAGAACCGTGCCAGATGTGTACGTTGAATCACACTTCCACACACAGAACAGTTACACTTGTGCTTTGTTGTTTCGTAGGTTTTATAGTTGCTGGGGACTTAATTAATTAATTGTGTTAAGGGAAATTTTCTTTCATTCTTTGTTGTTGTTCTACGTAGTCAGATTGCGTACAAATACCAGACAGGGCCAACCGTTTACGAGACTTCGTAATCGGACAGACAGCGACTAAAATTAAAAGGTATTTGCATTCATAATTTAATTAAGCCCCCATGCACGTGGCGACCGCTGCTTCGAATCGTCCCTTGGAATTCTTCTGATAGTAAAAATAGCAGACAGTAGTATTGTTGAAGTAATTTGTAGTTTAGTAATTGTAGTCTATATTGCATGTGTAGATTTGGTAATTGTCATTCTTCTAATGGTATTTTTTGCAGAATTTAATTTTTGTTGTCTTGTATACGGGTTTGACAATTTTGTGCAATTATGAAGATTTCAATTGTTCGTTAATTGTGTTTGAGGGAAGCATTTCGTGTGAATGATATTGTTGGTGATAAAGTGTCATTGTGTGTAATTTTCATATAGTGACGAGTTTTGTATGTTTTGTAAATTATTACGCGATCGATGAAAAAGGTAAAAATGATGGATAGTCAGAATGACGAAATTGACATGGCGAACTCGCCAACACAGGAGAACAGGCTGATGAATAATGAAGTGGAAACAATTTAATAAGTCGGGAAAATAGTCCGGAAACAGTTCAAAATTTTTCACAGTCAAAAATTTTCAGAATACGACATTAACGACAGAAGATTTTGGAACGGTATCGAACAAAGATAGCTTTACAGCTATGACGAAAGAAGCTGGTTTTGCGGGAAATGTTAGGGGCAAAAGGAATTTTGAACCAGTTAATATGGAGCAGTTAATGAGTGCAATATTAAATTCGGGATCACAGTTGGAATCTGATTTGCAAATAGTGGGATCACAAATAGGAACAATTAAAACCGAGATGGAAGCAATGGCAACATGGTTAAGCTCACAAATAAGAACAAGTTTCAAAAACATGAAAGATGAATCAAAGAAAGAAATTAGAGATGAAGTACAACCGATTTTGAATGCTCACAATAGTAGTTTAATTTCAATAGAAATTAGACAAGAGGAACAGGACAGAGAACAGGAAGAAAGAGATCGCGTGATAGCACAAAAATTTTCAGAGTTAAATTTACAACGTGCACACGATAAGGAAGAAATACTTGAAAGAATCGAGGAATCCGTACCAAATGACAGAATAAATAACTTAACGCAACAGTATGAACAGTTAACTACTAAATGTGACAATACCGAAACCCGAGTCGCGACACTTACGGGAGACGTAAATAAACAGAAAAAAAAATAGGTGACTCATCGGAAAGAGTTGAGGAGATCTCAGATAAATTGACAAGTCTTAGTTTAAATGGGGACAGAGATTCAGATGATACAGCTCCATTGCCATTTGCAGAAACCGAAGAGTACCAGAGCATTAATAAACATGTTGAAAATCAGAGAAAATTTAATGAACGCGTTAAAAGGGTATTTGAGGCGTTACGAAAGCAAGTCAAACAAATAGAAGGCGAAATCATAGGAAAAGACAGCAGAAGAAATTTAGAAGCACAGATAGCAGAGGGGTTTGAAGAAAGTAATTTGTTTCATTTACGAGATGCAATAAGAGAGCGCCAGGCGCGCGAACTTGACAATAATCGACATTGGGACTGGGACAGACATGGTAGGTCTTTGTCGCCACGAGGAGAAAACTTTGACTATAAACACTTCTTCACTGTTCGGAAATTTAAGATCTTTCGCAATTCTATGAACGACATACATCCATGTTCATGGTTAGATCAATTTATGTACGCACTTCCACCAAATTGGCCACTAAGTCACAAACTGGAATTTATGTGCGGCTATTAATGTCCTCAGGGGATTCGCTACACTAAGTGAATATGTGCTGTAGCGTGCACAGGGCCCCGAGCTGTAGTGGTGCTATTTCCCTTTTAGTTTTCTGCACCGCTGCCTACTCTTCTACTATTCTTTGTATCTATCAAAATAACTCTTCAACTATCAATCTATCTAGAGAGTCGGTAAAGAATAACCGGATATGACTATTTTACCCAAAAGTGATTTCGGAAATTACCATTTGGACTTACTGTATCTTCAGCAGCATTCATTCGTAGTTTAAACAAAATTTTACCTGTTTATCTTCGTGACAATATTACTTCATATGTTGACGATATTCTTATTGCTAAACGTTCTTGGAGTGAGCACAACAAAATTTTGGATTCATTATTACGTATTTTTGCAAGAGTTGGCATTATAGTGAACTTGGAGAAATCTGAATTTGGTCGTTGTCAGGTGAAATTTCTTGGTCATATTATTTCCACAGAAGGTATTCTTCCTGATTCAGAGGAACTAGATGCTATTTGTAATTATGCTGTTCCTACGACAAAACGTGATGTTCGTAGTTTCCTTGGTGTCTGTAATTTTCTTAGACGCTTTGTTAGATTGGACGATTTGGCCGCACCTCGTTTATGTGAACTATCTGGAAAGAATTCTATTTGGTGTTGGGATGAGGAAGCTCAATCAGAATTTGAACAACTTCATGATGCTTTACTTGCTGCTCCACTTCTTTCACACCCGGATTTATCTAAAGATTTTTGTTTGGCGACGGTCTCATCATACAAAGGCCTAGGTGCACACTTATTTCAAGATATAGAAGAAGACGGCGTTGTAGTACAGAAAACTATTGCATTTGGAAGTCGTGTTCTCTCTAAATCAGAAAAGAATTATTCGATTACGGAACTTGAAGCTTTGGCTGTTGTATGGGCTTTCACAAAATTTCGCATATTTTTGTATGGCAGACATACTAAGGTTTACACCGATCATCGAGCTTTGGAATTTCTTATGTCAACAAAATTAACTCATGGAAGATTGTCACGATGGGCGTTGTATCTACAGGAATTTGACTTTAGTATTGTTTACATACAGGGTTCGTCAAATATTATTGCTGATGCTTTATCACGTGCACCTATGGGTTTGAAACAAAGTGCTGAAGAGGACTGCAAAGAAAACAATTATTGTTTGATGTATATTCAAGGTGTTGCGTTTGAGAATTTTATTTCGTCTTCGCTCCAGGACATCGCTAAGCAGCAAAATAAGGATCCAATCTGGAAGGACATTAAGGAGAAGTGGAGGAGAAAGGAAAGCGTAGCGATTAGACAGTATTATTTAGTTCGCAATGATATTCTTTTTAAACGAAAATCGGTCGACAACTCTGTTTGGTTAGTTTGTATTCCTGATGAGTGGGTTAATAAATTGATTTGGTATATACATTTCAGTTATGCACACTTTGGTCCCAGAAAATGCTTTCATAAATTACGAGAAAATTGCTACTTCAGTAATATGGAAAAACGTATTCGATCTGTTCTTGTCAAATGCAAATTATGTCAAAAGGCTAAGCCGCCAACTATTTCTCACAGAGCACCATTGTTTCCTATCATTCCAGCGAAATTAAAGGACATGGCTGCAGTCGATTTGTTCGGTCCAGTGGTTCGTTCTACTAATGGTTTTGCGTACATTTTGGTAGCAGTGGAATTGACATCAAAATATGTGTGTTTTACACCTTTACGCAAAGCAACAGCTCGTTCAGGTCTAATGCTTTCATCAAACATTTTCTTAAAGAAGTGGGTCATATTGATAAGGTTATATCAGATAATGGATCACAGTTTCGCTCTAAAATTTGGCTTCGTACTCTAAGGCGTCGTAAGATTAAACCAATTTTCATTTCACTTTTTCACCCTCAATCTAACGCTTCAGAGAGATGGATGAAGGAAATCAATAAATTGTGTCGACTTTATTGTTATCAGAACCACAGAACTTGGAATCAGTATCTTCATATTTTTCAAAACATTCTGAATGAACTCCCTAATGATTCAACTTCTCTACCGCCTATATTGATATTAAAAAATAAAGCACCGACAAATCGTATTTCTGAAATCGTTCCTTTTCCGCCTACACGAAAACTGCGGCATTCTGAAGTTGTGAATCTGGCTCTGCAAAATATTGCATCTGCGGCTGCTAGAAGAGAGAAATCAGCTAAACGTCCTGGTTGTTTGAAAACCTTGTCAGTTGGTCAAAAGGTGTTAATTAAGTCTCACCGTTTGTCTCACAAAGGAAAAGGCTTGTGTCGCAAATTTTTTCTGCTTTACAACGGTCCATATAGAGTTCGCAAAATTATTCATGATAACACTGTCGAAGTAGAAACGATTAAATCTCGGCGCTCTGAGGGAGTACATCATATATCGAACGTTAAAATTCTTGTGGAATGACATACTTTCGAGAAACCAACAGTTATACGTAAACATGCAGAGAATACAAGGATACCGCGCCGTGTTCCGGCGGCGGCACATACTCAAAGCAACAGTCAAGTCTGCGCTGCTCACAAGGCAGTCGTTGACCGCAAACAATTACTTCCTATGTCACGCGTACCTACAGCTGATCGAGCGCTCAGTGCGAATGCACTGACAGCCGTAAACAAATACACAGTCTAATTTCTCCGATTAAATTCAGTATAAAGCTATAGTGACTTGATAAATTATGTTATTAACGTTCAGTATTTTTCAGGATACGGTTGTATAAAATATTTAAGAACATCAGGTAAATTCTGTGTGTCTCCGACGTTAAGAGGACTTGCCATCGAGAAAATTTCAGGAAGAATGACATTTCGAAGAAAAAAGTAATAAACTAAAAAGGTAACTATTAATGGAGTTTATTTTTCAGGTAACATATTTCCACTTAGGTACGTACTTAGACGTAATTTGCTGCTCGCGATTACGTGATTCATACTTTGTACTAAATTTCATGTTCTTTGAATTTACTTGTGAAGCGACGTGCTTGCGTACATTAACTGATATTGACGATGATTGATTAACGAACGGGGTTGTTACTTATGTATATTATGCATCGCTTGGCTGCTATGCTTTTTTACTGATGTCACGCTGTGCTTATTTATTTAAATTATAATTGTCACCTGATTAATTGTGCTGACTGTGGTTATGTATGTAAGTTATACTTTGTGATTTATCTGCTTGCGCCTTCATGTTTACTTATTAAGATTACATATGAACATTTATTTGCTTATGCTGATATGATGCTAATGACCTGTTTATTATGTAAGATAACATATTTGCTGCTTTGCGTATGGATTGCATATTTACACATTTCTGTTTTGTTGTCATAATTACTCTTTAATTTGGTATATAGAAATGCTGATACACTGTGTACGAACATGGAGTTTAGGTCACACTATGGTATTAATTATAGATTGTTCGCTTGGCAGAGCCTCGTTATAGGGATTGTGCTGCATCCACTTGTTGACATTCTGTTCTCTACTAGTATATTTACTCGCTATTGCATGTTTTGCCTACGCTTAGTGCCTTATATTTTAAGATAAGAAAATGAACTGCTGTAATTCTACGAACGACATTCGTACAAGAAACTTCGTTGAAGTCACATGAGCTGGAGGTTTTATGGAAGCTGTATAAATTTGTGCTAATAGAAAAGAAGCTAACGACATGAAATACCAACACTAGGTTTAGACCACTGACAGTTATTACATTGCATTCTTCGTGAGCAATTGAAATAGCAAGTGACAGTTGACTTAACAAATACTCCACATGTTTGCTTCTGTTTTGCCATGATTCTTAAAGTGGTGTACACACTGTGAATTATTACTATCATACACGCTCCGTACTCGTACTTACTTACTGAAAGTTATTCAAACTAAAGGCCGTTAGAGGTCATGTATGCATTTCTTTTATTTTATGATGGACAAGGTAACCAAAATGTATTTCATAATTCATAATGAGTAGAAGATTTGGCTCAGGTGGACTACACAGAGGTTGTGTGTGGACATTGTGTCTTCGGATTGTATGGGATGATGAATTGAAGTTTGCACTAGGATTTTATCTGTACTTGTTCGAGGAGACTGACTAGAGGAAAGAGTTGTTATGGCAGGGAAATGATATTGGTAATAAGGTTTATATGTATCGACGTATTGAAGAGGTATTATTGGGGTATTGAGATTATGTGAAGTCAATGATTACTGGAGTTTTGGTGGACAAGAGGTAAGGTAAATGATATTGATGATAAGGTTTATATGCTGAGAAATGTGACTTGTTGCTGTGTGTACCTGTTCAACATTGCTGGGTGCCACTGATGGACTGCTTCTACTGAAATGATGTCACTTGTTGGTGTCTGCACCTGTTCAACATTACTGGGTGCCACTGACAGAACTGCTTCTACTGAAATAATGTCACTTGTTGGTGTCGGCGCCTGTTCAACATTACTGGGTGCCACTGATGGACTGCTTCTACTGAAATAATGTGACTTGTTGGTGTCTGCACCTGCTCAACATTGCTGGGGGCCACTGAAACTGCTTCTACTGACATAATGTCACTTGTTGGTGTCTGCACCTGTTCAACATTGCTGGGTGCCACTGATGGAACTGCTTCTATTTAAGTGATGTCACTTGTTGGTGTCTGCACCTGCTCAACATTGCTGGGTGCCACTGTTGGAACTGCTACTACTGACATAATGTCACTTGTTGGTGTCTGCACCTGTTGATCATTGCTGGGTGCTACTGCTGGAACTGTCAACTACTTGTTTATTGTACTATGGAAAGCATTTTATGTGAATATTTGTATAAACTTATTTTTCTGTGTATTTAATGTTTGTGAAATGTTATGAGACTCTTACCTACACCTATTTGACATTGCTGGTGCCATTGATTGAATGGTACTTGTGTAAAGTATTATGTAAAATCACATGTATGAAAGCATTTGTATTCCTTACTGTATTTTATATATTAGGTTATGGAATGGTCAGTGCAAAGCCAAAATTTATTTAGTGAAGTGATTTTACTTATTAATATTATCTTTTATTTTTGTCTGTATTTTTTTTGGACGAATTTGGTGGTATTTTCGCCACCAATGCTGGCAAAAATAGCATCAAATTCTGGACCGTGGAGGAGGGGCATATGAAAGGTGGCTACACTGAGCCACAGCGCCAGAGATTGCGCCAAAGAGTATTATTCAGCCGCCCCCACTGGCAGTTATTATCGAGAAGTCGTGGTGGAGAGTGCTTGTTGAGATGTAGCAGTGGTAAGTCATTGTTGAGAAGTTCCCATGGAGAGCGCTTGTTCAGATGTTGTCATATTGTTTTGATGGGCTAGACACCAGATATTATTGGATTGGGGATGCTGCAATGATCAGAGTGTGCTTTTCGTCAGTATATATGAAGGTAAAAAAAATCCTTTTTTTTTATTATTTCAATGTCTTAAACAATAATGCCTCTTGGTCACAGGTTCAGTCAACAAAGCATCTGGCTTGCGTTCTTGTATTAGACTGTATTTCTGGTTTCTATGTGCAATTATAGTATTTCTGGTTTTTTTTTAATTACTTCAGTATAAATGGTGTTTAAAATATCTTGTCTTATTGAGGAAGAACTGTGCCAGATGTGTACGTTGAATCACACTTCCACACACAGAACAGTTACACTTGTGCTTTGTTGTTTCGTAGGTTTTATAGTTGCTGGGGACTTAATTAATTAATTGTGTTAACGGAAATTTTCTTTCATTCTTTGTTGTTGTTCTATGCAGTCAGATTGCGTACAAATACCAGACAGGGCCAACCGTTTACGAGACTTCTTAATCGGACAGACAGCTACTAAAAAATAAAAATTATTTTCATTTATTTAATTAAGCCCCCATGCAACATTATATTGCCGATTAAAGAATTATTTTAACTTATGTATTATGAAATTATGTCGTTTAAAGGCAACGAAATATTGAGGAACAATCATAAACGCATTGTTCTTGGTTCATTTTGTTATAATTGTCAGTTAATGAGATACACTGGATAAAAGTTTCTATTTCTATCGCTTGAGGCTTGTCCCGCAGTTACGCGGGGTCAGCCATCGTTAATCGGGTTCGGCATGTTAATGGTTAAGGGGTGGCCGGATGGGCTTCCTGCCGCCACTCCGTACCCCCTGGGACGCAATTAGTGTACCCTAACTGTCTGCATCGAGTGTAATCCTTGGAATAGTGCGAATGTGTTCAGATGTCTAAGTGCCGTGTAACTGAGGCGGAACATGGGGACCAGCCCGGTATTCACCTAGCGGGATCTGGGAAACCACCGGAAAACCATATCCAGGCTGGCAGGGACATCGGCCCTCGTCGTTAATCCGCCGGGCGGATCCGATCCGGGGCCGGCGCGTATACCCGCGTCTAAGAAGCAGCGCGTTAGCGCTCTCGGCTACCCTGGCGGGTTACCCTGGATTAAAGCTTCCAGGAGATCAAATCAGGCAAAGTATACTCGCCACTCATGTATAAAGGTATAGCGTAGTGCGCAGAGATGCAGATTATTGACGCAAGAAGTTACGTGTTGCTGATTCGCATCCTATTAAAACCAAATGTTTTTTACTTACCTTTGCGTTTTTAGTGGGTTACGATACTTTCTTATTAGTTCAATAAAAGAATATTGTATAATATTCTGTTGTTGTGGTCTTCAGTCCTGAGACTGGTTTGATGCAGCTCTCCATGCTACTCTATCCTGTGCAAGCTTCTTCATCTCCCAGTACCTACATCCTTCTGAATCTGCTTAGTTTATCCATCTCTTGGCCTCCCTCTACGATTTTTACCCTCCACGCTGCTCTCCAGTACTAAATTGGTGATCCCTTGATGCCTCAGAAGATGTCCTACCAACCGATCCCTTCTTCTAGTTAAGTTGTGCCACAAACTTCTCTTCTCCCCAATCCTATTCAATGCCTCCTCATTAGTTATATGATCTACCCATCCAATCTTCAGCATTCTTCGGTAGCACTACATTTCGAAAGCTTCTATTCTCTTCTTGTCCAAACTAGTTATCGTCCATGTTTCACTTCCACACATGGCTACGCTCCATACAAATTCTTTCAGAAACGACATCCTGACACTTAAATCAATACTCGATGTTAACAGATTTCTCTTCTTCAGAAACGCTTTCCTTGCCATTGCCAGTCTACATTTTATATCTCCTCTACTCCGGCCATCATCAATTATTTGGCTCCCCAAATAGCAGAACTCCTTTACTACTTTAAGTGTCTCATTTCCTAATCTAATTCCCTCAGCATCACCCGACTTAATTCGACTACATTCCATTATCCTCGTTTTGCTTTTGTTGATGTTCATCTTATACCCTCCTTTCATGACACTGTCCATTCCGTTCAACTGCTCTTCAAGTCCTTTGCGGGTCTCTGACAGAATTACAATGTCATCGGCGAACCTCCAAGTTTTTATTTCTTCTCCATGCATTTTAATACCTACTTCGAATTTTTCTTTTGTTTCCTTCACTGCTTGCTCAATATACAGATTGAATAACATCGGGGATAGGCTACAACCCTATCTCACTCCCTTCCCAACCACTGCTACCCTTTCGTGCCGCTCGACTCTTATAACTGCCATCTGGTTTCTGTACAAATTGTATATAGCCTTTCGCTCCCTATATTTTACCCCTGCCACCTTCAGAATTTGAAAGAGACTATTCCAGTCAACATCGTCAAAAGCTATCTCTAAGTCTACAAATGCTAGAAACGTAGGTTTGCCTTTCCTTAATCTTTCTTCTAAGATAAGTCGTAGGGTCAGTATTGCCTCACGTGTTCCAATATTTCTACGGAATCCAAACTGATCTTCCCCGAGGTCAGCTTCTACCAGTTTTTCAAATGGTTCAAATGGCTCTGTGCACTATGGGACTCAACTGCTGTGGTCATAAGTCCCCTAGAACTTAGAACTACTTAAACCTAACTAACCTAAGGACATCATTCACATCCATGCCCGAGGCAGGATTCGAACCTGCGACCGTAGCGGTCGTGCGGTTCCAGACTGTAGCGCCTTTAACCCCTCGGCCACTCCGGCCGGCTACCAGTTTTTCCATTCGTCTGTAGAGAATACGCGTTAGTATTTTGCATCCGTGACTTATGGTAATTTTAGCATCTGTCAGCACCTGCTTTCTTTGGGATCGGAATTATTATATTCTTCTTGAAGTCTGTTATGTTACGTAAATATAAATGCACTCTTTCTGAGGAGTGAATTTGTTCTAGATTACAAATAGCTTGCACTACGTGCAAAAAGATATTGTGCGCCTTTTCTTGTTTTAGGTTTTGGTATTTCATACACGAAATGCATTCACATTCGGGAATATGGACAACCATCAGCTGTGTAATGGAATGACGACAGTTGAAATTTGTGCCGCACCGCAACCGGATTTCCCGCTTATCTCGAGCGGGCGCCTTATCGTTAGATTATCCGAGCACGACTCAGAACTGTACCCGAAGTACCATATGTCGCCAATCATGTCTGTACAGTCTGGTATCGAACATCCATTATGTATATTCCCGTACAGGAGAGACATTTCAATTGAAAGACTTTTGCTCAACGACGACGGATAAATACGATATTCCAGTGCTTGTGCTATTCAGAAGTATGATGCAAAGTTCCTTTGGATAAACATGCATGTACAAAGAAACTTCGTACTTCTAAACAACACAGGCACTGCAATATCGTATTTTGTATTCCACGTGTTGTAAAGAGTCTGCTAGTGAATAGGAACAGTGTTCAAATAATAATCACGTTAAGATTTTACTAAAATGTGAGAGTGATGAAATAATTTGTACTTTTCTGAAGAACCGTTGTAAATTTGTTACGAACTACTCGTATTTGTAATGAAACTTTTATAAGTCGATGTCCATACTTACGGGAAAGCACCGCTTTCCTTTTACCCTTATACGATGTTCATGGCTATTGAAATTTTTTTGTGTGTACTACAGACAGAGCATGACCAGCATATGGACAAAGGAAGAAGTGTGTTTTAATAAAGCTAAGATAGGAATTTTGCACCCATCTATTTCGTATAACAATGTGATTTGCGAGCCAGTGACTGCCGACAACTGTCGCTGGAGCGCGTCGCGATCTTATACACCTCGTTGAGGTATACTGAGGCGTACACGCGGGCCGCATCTTTTCTGAGCCTTCGGCAGCACGTCGAACTCGGCACGCCCATCGTTGACGTTCGAAAGGATGGTCAGTGTGCCGACGCTTCAAAAATGGTTCAAATGGCTCTGAGCACTATGGGACTTAACTTCTGAGGTCATCAGTCCCCTAGACTCAGAACTACTTAAACCTAACTAACCTAAGGACATCACACATATCCATGCGCGAGGCAGGATTCGAACCTGCGACCGTAGCAGCAGCGTGGTTCCGGACTGAAGCGCCTAGAACAGCTCGGTCACAGCGACGGCTGGAGGCACGCCTATGCGGTGGCCTTCAACTCGGGGGTAAGTTTGTTTAAATCCTGGTGATGATCGAATTTTAACTGCCACTATATGGCCAGCAAGTAAAGAAGTGGTGGTGTGAAGCTCCTGATTACCAGACTGAGCCAATGTCATGGATTAAAATCCAAACGTCTCCGGCCGGCCCTTTGTAGCCGAGCGGTTCTAGGCGCTTCAGTCTGGAACGGCGCGACCGCTACGGTCGCGGGTTCGAATCCTGCCTCGGGCATGGATGAGTGTGATGTCCTTAGGTTAGTTAGGTTTAAGTAGTTCTAAGTTTTAGGGGACTGACGACCTCAGATGTTAAGTCTCATAGTTCTCAAAGCCATTTGAACCATTTGAACCAAACATCTCCACAGTGTTGCAGGAAGTGAGGGCATGTGACAGTCTTGAAAGTGATTCGTCCAGCGAATGGTTGCGTTAAGTTCAGCGACCCCCTAGGTGCCATTTGGCTATGTTCCGGCACCGGATTTCACCCTCTCCTTTTTCTCTCATGTAAGATTAGATTAGATTCAGTTTTCATTCCATACATCCAAAAAAGAGATGATTCTCGCGAATGTGGAACATGTAAGAAAGTGCAACATAAAAAACATAGCACATCTGAACATAATAGCCACTTCCCGATCATTTGTCAGAAGACTGTCAAAATATGAGAATACGTTACAGTGAAGTGGAACTGCTAATATTTATAGAATTGACACACTGTCAGAATGAAACACAGCTATGCACTTTTAATAAATTTATCATACACAAAATACCTAATCTTGACTGTTGTGATCGAGTGCTGTCAAAAGTGAAATCTAACGGACATTTTTACTTAAGTTGGACTGAGTCCATGTTAAGATATTCCTCTATAGAATAGAAGGCGTTGCCTGTCAAAAAGTCTGTTTAACCTGTACTTTACCTGACCAAGTGTTGAATGGTTGCTCGCAATTTATTGAAAATATGTGTTCCTGAATATTGGACCCCTTTTTGGATCAAGGTAAGTGATTTTAGGTCTTTAGATAGAATGTTCTTACTTCTAGTATTGATAGTAATTATTTAGCTATTTATTCGAAACAGAGATACATTATCTGCAACAAAATTCATACAATACTCAGAATCAGTGGTTTGAATACACAGTTCCTTGAACAGGTTTCTACATGGCGTTCTTGAATTACACCACAAATGGGTCTTATTATACGCTTTTTCACTTTATAAACTTTTGCTCGGTTTGTTGAGTTACCCCAGAATATGGTCTCATATGGCATAACAGAATGAACGTAAGCAAAGTCTGCAAGTTTTTTTACTCTTATATCTTCTACATCTAACATCATTCACATTGCAAATACATACGTGTTTAGGCGCTTCAGTAATTCTGTGGTATGCCCTTCCCAACTGAATTTATCATGGAGTTGTAATCCTCAAAAATTTAACACTGTCAACCTCTTCGATCTGCATGTCCTCATATACTATGCACATGATGGAAAGAAATCTCGTACAGGTTCTGAGCTGGATATTGTGGATCTTTTCAAAGGTTAATGACAGTGTATTAGCTTTAAATCATTTATTAATATCAGTGAAAACTTGACTAAGCGCCTTTTCAAGAGCGGGGGAGGGGCCTCTAGTGTCTCCCACTTGAACTGAACTAACTTTTGTATTACGCAATTTGCGATATGAGGGCGTGCACTCATCATGACACAGCACCATTTCACAACAGTGGTTTTCCACAGATATGCTGTTCCATACACATTATTCATCCTCCGATCGATGTCTAGCAACGTTTACCCTCCCTCCTGTTTGTGCATTCGATGATGAAGTCGCTATAGCTCTCGTTTCTGCGTTCAAAGCACGCAAGTGGGAAGGACTCAATCCCTTGCCTACATGTCGGTACTCAAACAGAGTGATTCAAAAGTAACTGTAAACATATTGTGGGTGTAATGTATGCAGAAGTATAAGCGTAAAATGTTAAATAAAGTTTTGTCTGAAACTGCTTTATTTCAGAGTTATGCAGTCGAATGGGTATTCCAAGTGCAACCTACACTCCTGGAAATTGAAATAAGAACACCGTGAATTCATTGTCCCAGGAAGGGGAAACTTTATTGACACATTCCTGGGGTCAGATACATCACATGATCACACTGACAGAACCACAGGCACATAGACACAGGCAACAGAGCATGCACAATGTCGGCACTAGTACAGTGTATATCCACCTTTCGCAGCAATGCAGGCTGCTATTCTCCCATGGAGACGATCGTAGAGATGCTGGATGTAGTCCTGTGGAACGGCTTGCCGTGCCATTTCCACCTGGCGCCTCAGTTGGACCAGCGTTCGTGCTGGACGTGCAGACCGCGTGAGACGACGCTTCATCCAGTCCCAAACATGCTCAATGGGGGACAGATCCGGAGATCTTGCTGGCCAGGGTAGTTGACTTACACCTTATAGAGCACGTTGGGTGGCACGGGATACATGCGGACGTGCATTGTCCTGTTGGAACAGCAAGTTCCCTTGCCGGTCTAGGAATGGTAGAACGATGGGTTCGATGACGGTTTGGATGTACCATGCACTATTCAGTGTCCCCTCGACGATCACCAGTGGTGTACGGCCAGTGTAGGAGATCGCTCCCCACACCATGATGCCGGGTGTTGGCCCTGTGTGCCTCGGTCGTATGCAGTCCTGATTGTGGCGCTCACCTGCACGGCGCCAAACACGCATACGACCATCATTGGCACCAAGGCAGAAGCGACTCTCATCGCTGAAGACGACACGTCTCCATTCGTCCCTCCATTCACGCCTGTCGCGACACCACTGGAGGCGGGCTGCACGATGTTGGGGCGTGAGCGGAAGACGGCCTAACGGTGTGCGGGACCGTAGCCCAGCTTCATGGAGACGGTTGCGAATGGTCCTCGCCGATACCCCAGGAGCAACAGTGTCCCTAATTTGCTGGGAAGTGGCGGTGCGGTCCCCTACGGCACTGCGTAGGATCCTACGGTCTTGGCGTGCATGCGTGCGTCGCTGCGGTCCGGTCCCAGGTCGACGGGCACGTGCACCTTCCGCCGACCACTGTCGACAACATCGATGTACTGTGGAGACCTCACGCCCCACGTGTTGAGCAATTCGGCGGTGCGTCCACCCGGCCTCCCGCATGCCCACTATACGCCCTCGCTCAAAGTCCGTCAACCGCACATACGGTTCACGTCCACGCTGTCGCGGCATGCTACCAGTGTTAAAGACTGCGATGGAGCTCCGTATGCCACGGCAAACTGGCTGACACTGACGGCGGCGGTGCACAAATGCTGCGCAGCTAGCGCCATTCGACGGCCAACACCGCGGTTCCTGGTGTGTCCGCTGTGCCGTGCGTGTGATCATTGTTTGTACAGCCCTCTCGCAGTGTCTGGAGCAAGTATGGTGGGTCTGACACACCGGTGTCAATGTGTTCTTTTTTCCATTTCCAGGAGTGTAAATAACACAAAATCAATGCTTCTCAGAAAACGACGACACAAAGGGCCCCTAAATTCAGCGCAAATACGTACTGTACATTTACCCCAGAACATGTTGAAAATGTTGTCCAAGTAGACGAAGACAGCAACGTGCTCCACGTCTTAACGCTCTCGGAATCTTATAGGCTCCGTTCATCTCATTCTGCGCAGTTGCACAACCATTTTCAATTCGCTGACTTTCCAGATTGCAACACCATACACGAGCTCCTTGAAACGACCCCAAATGTAGACGTTCAAGAGGCTAAGATCCGGAGATCTGGCGGGCCAAACAAGTTGATCCGCACGACCTGTCCACTTATCGAGATAAGCAACACTGAGATAGTCTCTTGCCTCCCGACTGAATTGTGCAGAGGCACCGTCATGCATGAACCCCAAGTTGGTTCCTGTAGCAACTGGACATGATGAAGCACATCACCCAGTTCATGTTCGAAAACCAGTGGATGCACGCTGCCTGTCAGGGACTGTGGAATTCATACGGTCTGAGTAACTGATGGTACACTATGCCACGCGAAATGTTCACTGCAAAACGATGTTGACATCCTCGTATTGCAGTTACGCGAAGATTCTCATACGCTCACATGTGCATGTTATGAATGTTCACGATACACGCTCTGATATAAGGAAACATTATTGTTATTATTATTTAAGCATCAGATTGAGAAGGGGAAGCAACATATATTTGCGTGGCTCCATTTCCCGTTTAGAAAGTGCCGCGTACCATTGTGGAACAGCGAAGCTTTATGCGAGGGATGTGCGATTTGATAAGAAATTCTCGGACGTCACTCGCACTGAAAATGTAACTTAGGGCCAGTTTAAAACTGAGTTTGACGAATATTGAAATTGGGGGGAGGGGAGGGGGAATACAGGTAGTATGTTAACGTCGGCCTCGACTGTTCTGTCCGCACAATGACACATCGGACACGGTTGGCTCTGTAAAAACACTTGGCACATAGAAATGATTAAGCAAACACAAATTTAGAGTATTTGGCACTAAAATTACCAACTTGGACGTACATATAACATGTTAACACTTACGTCAATAACAATGACAGAGCTTGAATGGTTTGAAAAGTTTGGAAATCACATATAAATGTCCATTCATTAACCACTCCGTGTTTTTCACACATACTAGCCTGACACTCAACAAAATAACAGAATTTATCAATAGATTTAAACAAATTACAAATCTTATAATGACGCCTGTGTAATGGTGCGTCCGTATTACACAGGACATAAAAAGAGAGTGATATCGTCCGGCAGTGGACGATGGGTTGCGAGCTTGTTTTTTGTAATATTCAAATATCTTCAGAGTCTGTCTTTAATATGTGCGTTGAATTAGTCTATAGTTTCTTAGACGCGTCAGTGGCGCTGGATTCATTTCTCCTTGTAAATCGTCAAAATATATCATCACAATGCGTAGTTAAATATTACACATTGGCAAATAAATGGCTCGTGGCCTCTTTCAGTACTCAAATCAATGTTTTATGCGACGAGAGGTGGCGGTGTCAAAATACAAATGGTTTAAATGGCTCCGAGCACTATGGGACTTAACATCTGAGGTCATCAGTCCCCTAGAACTTGAAACTACTTAAACCTAACTAACCTAAGGACATCACACACACATCCACACCCGAGGCAGGATTCGAACCTGCGACCGTCGCAGCAGCGCGGTTCCAGACTGTAGCGCCTAGAACCGCTCACCCACACAGGCCGGCCGTCAAAATACATCTCATCGCACGGGTAAAATGACTTTAATCAGTAAACGGTAATCGACGACCGAACAGTGTATCAGCAGCATACTGCTCGAGAAACCACTGACGGAAATTTTGACGTCTAGGATAGTCTGCTCCTGTTCCTTCTGCAGGCGAAATGGGTGGATCTGCTGTGTCCGAATCAGGCGTCATACAGTTGATTGAGGAGGCCCTACAGTCACATTTATACAGCGAGTACTTATGGTCGGATCTTCACCTACCATTTCCAGGATGTTCTCAACATCCACTTCATCTAGTTGACGCCGACCTGACCGTGGCACAGCACGAATGGCGTATTCCCATGTAAGCCTGTCCACAGCTGTGAAAGTCTGGTGGTTTAGTACTCTTCTGTTTGCAAACATTTTCATATATTATCGTCTTGCTGCTCGTCCATTACCTTCTGCTGCGCAGTTAATGAGGTGCATATCCACGAATTCACTGTCTGAGTACGGCATCGTACCGTACACGATCTACTGGCCATTAAAATTGCTACACCAAGAAGAAACGTAGGTGATAAACGGGTATTCATTGGACAAATATATTACACTAGAACTGACATGAAATTACACTTTCATGCAATTTGGGTTCGTAGATCCTGAGATATCAGAACCCAGAACAACCACCTCTGGCCGTAATAACGGCCTTGATACGCCTAGGCATTCAGTCAAACAGAGCTTGGATGGCGTGCACAGGTACAGCTGCATACAGCTTCAACACGATACCACAGTTCATCAACAGTAGCGACTGGCGTATTGTGACGAACCATTGGCTCAGCCACCATTGACTAGACGTTTTCAGTTGGTGAGAGATCTGGAGAATGTGCTTGCCAAGGCAGCAGTCGAACATTTTCTGTATCCAGAAAGGCCGTACGGGACCTGCAACATGCGGTCGTGCATTATCCTGCAAAAATGTAGGGTTTCGCAGGGATCGGATGAAGGCTAGAGCCACGGGTCGTAACACATCTGAAATGTAACGCCCACTGTTCAAAGTGCCGTCAATGCGAACAAGAGGTAACCGAGACGTGTAACCAATGGCACCCCATACCATCACGCCGGGTGATACGCCAGTATGGCGATGACGAATACACGCTTCCAATGTGCGTTCACTGCGGTGTAGCCAAACACGGATGCGGCCACGACGATGCTGTAAACAGAAAAAATGACGTTTTGCCATTCGTGCACCCAGGTTCGTCGTTGAGTGCACCATCGCAGGCGCTCCTGTCTGTGTTGCAGCATCAAGGGTAACCGCAGCCATGGTCTCCGAGCTGACAGTCGATGCTGCTGCAAACGTCGTCGAACTGTTCGTGCAGATGGTTGTTGTCTTCCAAACCTCCCCATCTGTTGACTCAGAAATCTAGACGTGGCTGCACGATCCGTTACAGCCATGCGGATAAGATGCCTGTCATCTCGACTGCTAGCGATACGAGGCCGTTGCGATCCAGCACGGCGTTCCGTATTACCATCCTGAATTCACCGATTCCATATTCTGCTAACAGTCGTTGGATCTCGACCAACGCGAGCAGCAATGTCGCGATACGATAAACCGCAATCGCTATAGGCTACAATCCGACCTTTATCAAAATCGGAAATGCGATGGTAGGCATTCCTACTCCTTACACGAGGCATCACAAGAACGTTTCACCAGGCAACGCCGGTCAACTGCTGTTTGTGTATGAGAAATCGGTTGGAAACTTTCCTCATCTCAGCACGTTGTAGGTGTCGCCACCGGCGCCAACCTTGTGTGAACGCTCTGAAAAGCTTATCATTTGCATATCACAGCATCTTCTTCCTGTCGGTTAAATTTCGCGTCTGTAGCATGTCATCTTCGTGGTGTAACAATTTTAATGGCGAGTAGTGTATATTTACGTGGTACCTCTGGTGCCGCTACACTACAGCAGCGACATAGAGTCCAACGGACTACTTCGAAGTCAAGTAAACAAAGGCGTTTCGTGCCAGAATCAACTGCGCAGTGTAGATCCGTGTACTGAGCAGCATGTACAGGCGAACACGACACGCCGAAAGCCTATGCCGGCCCACGGTATAATACCTACTACAAATGACATTATGTCTCAAACTCGGAAAGAAAGCAATTTCATACAAAACTTTATTTATTACCTGATGCAACGCTCTCAAACGCAAATTATTTGATCGCCCGTTATATTTTTGTTGTTCTTAAATTGTAATGCCACGACAAGTCCAATATTCTACGGGATATCCGAGATGATGGCTTATACGAAATTGAAAATGTGAGTGGTAAAGCAACTGAGAATGTGAGGCGTAATAGACGTTGGCTCGAGAAGGGATTCTGCAGCAGCTGTCGCTGAAATTCGCTGCCGCGGGTAGCGGCGGTGCTCGCCCGCTTAGGCCAAAGCTGAACTGAGCCGACGCTTTAAGGTCAAAGGTGAGCCGGGCAGAACGCTGCCGCAGCTGTGTGCGCGACCGACAGGGCGACAGCCCAGCGTCACACTGGCTCACCCAGGAACAGCGGACGGCCGCTGCTGGTTGATTAAGTTTCCTGGATAAGTGCTTGGCCGAGAGCACGTCACAAAACCAGGTTTAGAGCCCGCGGCCATTGTCCGAGAACAGAACATTTCGTGGCACGAAAGTACTCGCTTGCTCCAAGAGGCTGCTATATGAGGAAAGTGTCCCTTTGAAATAGGTCCTTCCTCGTATTCTCTCTAAACCTTGGTTTGGTTTGTGACGTTTTCTCGGCCAAGCACTTATCCAGGAAGACTTACCACACAGCAGCGGCTGTCCCGCGCTTCTGGGTGTGCCACTACGACACTGGGGCGTCGCTCTGTTGGTCGCGCGCACAGCTGTTGCAGTGTTGATTACTAACTTATTGCGCCTACCTGTATTACAGACAACCCATGTTCTGGTCTTAGTAAAGTAACACTCTCCTCAACGCGGAGAACCGAAGTACACTATTGGCCATTAAAATTGCTACACCACGAAGATGACGTGCTTCAGACGCGAAATTCAAGCGACAGGAACAAGATGCTGTGATATGCAAATGTTAGCTTTTTACAGAGCATTCACACAAGGTTGGCGCCGGTGGCGACACCTACAACGTGCTGACATGACGAAAGTTTCCAACCGATTTCTCAAACACAAACAGCAGTTGACCGGCGTTGCCCGGTGAAACGTTCTTGTGATGCCTCGTGCAAGGAGGAGAAATGCGTACCATCACGTTTCTGACTTTGATAAAGGTCGGATTGTAGCCTATCGCGATTGCGGTTTATCGTATCGCGACATTGCTACTCGCGTTGGTTGATATCCAATGACTGTTAGCAGAATATGGAATCGGAGGGTTCAGGAGGGTAATACGGAACGCCGTGCTGGATCCCAACGGCTTCGTATCACTAGCAGTCGAGATGACAGTCACCTTGTCCGCATGGCTGTAACGGATCGTGCAGCCACGTCTAGATTTCTGAGTCAACAGATGGGGACGTTTGGAAGACAACAACCATCTGCACGAACAGTTCGACGACGTTTGCAGCAGCATCGACTGTCAGCTCGGAGACCATGGCTGCGGTTACCCTTGACGCTGCATCACAGACAGGAGCGCCTGCGATGGTGTACTCAACAACGAACCTGGGTGCACGAATGGCAAAACGTCATTTTTTCGGATGAATCCAGGTTCTGTTTACAGCATCGTCATGGCCGCATCCGTGTTTGGCGACATCGCGGTGAACGCACATTGGAAGCGTGAATTCGTCATCACCATACTGGTGTATCACCCGGCGTGATGTTAAGGGGTGCCATTGGTTACACGTCTCGGTCATCTCTTGTTCTCATTGACTGAAGTTTCATTTCAGATGTATTACGATCCGTGGCTCTACCTTTCATTCGATCCCTGCGAAACCCTACATTTCAGCAGGATAATGCACGACCGCATGTTGCAGGTCCTGTACGGGCCTTTCTGGATATAGAAAACGTTCGACTGCTGCCCTGACCAGCACATTCTCCAGATCTCTCACTAATTAAGAACGTTTGGTCAATGGTGGGAGAGCAACTGGCTCGACACAATACGCCAGTCACTACTCCTGATGAACTGTGGTATCGTGTTGAAGCTGTATGGGCAGCTGTACCTGTACACGCCATCCAAACTCTGTTTGACTCAATGCCCAGGCGTATCAAGGCCGTTATTACGGCCAGAGCTGGTTGTTTTCGGTACTTATTTCTCAGGATCTACGTACCCAAATTGCGTGAAAATGTAATCACATGTCATTTCTAGTATAATATATTTGTCCAATGAATACTAGTTTATCATCTGCATTTCTTCTTGGCGTAGCAATTTTAATGGCCAGTAGTGTACTTTACTAAGCGTGGTCCAGTTGGAGGTGGTATTCCCTGGCATTCTACCGACCTTTTACCTCACACTTACCAGAGATATGTGCAGGATTTGTAGGAGAAAATTTTCCAGCACAAGAGACATAGCGTTTGGTGCTGCCCCCCTCCCCTTTCAAGCTAAATCTCAATCTAGTGACCGTGGAAATGGACTGTTTTTCGTTTGAAATTAACTACTACACAGACATTCCGCTAAAAGAGAGTAAATATCTTAGTCATATTCCAGTGCTAAATACATTGCTGCGCATACGATCGTAATGTTTTCAATATGTTTAATGAACATAACATGACACATAACAGAGACTTTAGTCATCAATAATATGTTCTCCTTCACTATTTAAACAGTCTACCAATGCCGGGGTAACTTTACGATTCGACTGTTGTAGAAATGACATGGTTTTGAGATGAAGAATTCGTCGAGCCGTGTTCGGTGCGCATTTTCAACCGGATAGGAAGTTCCCTAAAAGTTGCTCGAAGAGAGGATACAAGATGACTTGGACAGGATTTGTGATTGGTGTAAAGAATGGCAGATAACTCTAAATATAGATAAATGGAAATTAATGCAGATGAATAGGAAAAAGAATCCTGTAATATTTGAATACTCCATTAGTAGTGTAGCTCTTGACACAGTCACGTCGATTAAATGTTTGGGCGTAACACTGCAGAGCGATATGAAGTGGGACAAGCATGTAATGGCATTTGTGGGGAAGGCGGATGGTCGTCTTCGGTTCTTTGGTATAATTTTGGGAAGATGTGGTTCATCTGTAAAGGAGACCGCTTATAAAACACTAATACGACCTATTCTTGAGTACTGCTCGAGCGTTTGGGATCCGTATCAGGTCAGATTGAGAGAGGTGGTCTGCTAGAATTGTTACTGGTAGGTTTGATCATCACGCGAGTGTTACGGAAATGCTTCAGGAACTCGGGTGGGAGTCTCTAGAGGAAAGGAGGCGTTCTTTTCGTGAACTGCTACTGAGGAAATTTAGAGAACCAGGTTTTGAGACTGACTGCACTACAATTTTACTGCCGCCAACTTACATTTCGCGGAAAGACCACAAAGATAAGATAAGAGAGATTAGGGCTCGTACAGAGGCATATAGGCAGTCATTTTTCGTCGTTCTGTTTGGGAGTGGAACACGGAGAGAAGATGCTAGTTGTGGTACGAGGTACCCTCCGCCACGCACCGTATGGTGGATTGCGGAGTATGTATGTAGATGTAGATGTACATGTAGATTTAATGTAGATGTAGATGTAGAGAGCAGAAAAGGTGAAAATCTAAGGGTGCAAGATCAGGACAATAAGGTGGGTGCGCAATGACTTCCCAACTCTACTCCTTTGCAGTGTGTTTCGTCAGTCTAGTAGAATGCCGGCGGACGTTACCGTGGAGTAGCGAAACTTCACACAGTCATCCTAGTCGTTGTTCTTGGATTGCGTCTGCAAGACATCTCAGTTGTTGACAATAAATGTCAACACTGACGGTTACACGTCAGGGAAATAATTCTTAGTACACTATGTAAGTGGGCTGCTTCTGTGTTGACAGCGCTGTGTAGTGCTTTGAATTGGATCTCTGATCTCTGACTGCGCTTTCTTTGTAAGAGACTCTGTGGCTGGTTGAACTCGTTGTTGGAAGTTAATCGCCAGTAGTGTTGCGCAGTTGGAAGTTAGTCGCCAGCAGTGATGGAAGTAGTGTTGGGCAGTTGGAGGCGAACAGCCAGCAGTGATGGATGTTAGATGTGAGAAGTTAGCATTGATGGAGGGTAGAGGTCTGAAGTGTTAGCATAGGCTAACGATCTGTACGACTTGGAGACTGAATATTATTCATTATTACATACCTCTGTACTGGATGTCAATGACGATTTATATTAGTGTCTGAACTGGATGTCCATTATTAAAGTAAAAAATACATTATTTGGTTTGCAACAATCTTTGCTTTGGTAACCACATGCCAATTAGTAGGTAGTAGCTTTAGTAGTCTGAATCTTTTAGTTAGCTGGCAGTATTGACGCTCACTGTATTGCAGTAGTTCGCGTAATGAAGTTTTTTGTGAGGTAAGTGCTTAATGAAATGTATAGGTTATTGTTAGGATTTCTTTTTAGACAGGCCCATTCTTTTAGATTAATTATTTGAAATCAGGTTTTTTTTTTTTTTTTTTTTTTTTTTTTTTTTTTTTTTTTTTTTTTTTTTTTTTTTTTAGCAGTCAGATTGCGTTGCGCTAGGATATTGTGGGTCTCAGTCATTCAAAATTTAAGTACAGCCACACTCATTTAAGTAAAAAAGTTTCAACTACACCACCGCTGTTCCTCCAACGGCAGCTCTACATGAAGGTACCAATAGCCCAGGAAGGCCGCCGACCGCGGGAACTCGCGCCGCCCCCATCCCGCCAGCCTACACGAGACTTCCAAGAGCACCCTGGACAACATCGAGGGACCCAGTGCACTGGAATAATTGTCATCAGCCGTGCCACAGGGCTCGTTGGTCTAGGGGTATGATTCCTGCTTAGGGTGCAGGAGGCCCCGGGTTCAAATCCCGGACGAGCCCTAGCGTTTTGTGCAAACTGATCGCACGTCAGTGGCTGAGTCAGCGCAAAAAGCTCGCCGTCAATATCAAATGAATTTCATATTTGATGTGACCAATTGACACTCTGGTCCGACGCGTGAAGGCGATTAAGATATCTTTTGTGGATGCGCGCAGGTCTTTGTACGGGGAATCGCTGCTTCGTTTGGACTCAGCCATTCGGGGAGTTGCTGCTTCGTTTGGGCTCAGCCATTCCCTTCTTTTCTTTATGTTAGCATAAAGATACCATTTCTCGTCACAAGTAACGATACAGGATAGAAATGGTCGGTGTTGTTCACGAGGCAATCGATGACAAGCAAGCAGAGACGCACATATGGTCACCTCCTGATTTTTGTCATTTTGGCTTAGAGCATGCGGTACCCACACGCGTGGTTGTTAAACCTTCTCCATTGCATGAAAATATCGCACGATTGTGGAACCATCACAGTTCATCACATTTGCCAGTTCTCTATTACACTGACGCGGATCATTGTGGATTAATGCATTTGAACGGTCTTCATCAAACCCGAAGATCTTCCTCAAAGTGTAACTAACGTCAAAACGATACTCCTTGGAACGAGAAAACCATTTTCTTGCCGTGCTCTGTCCACTGACATTATCTCCACACACGGTGCAAATGTTTCTGGGTGCCCATCGTCAAATTCGAACAGAAGAATATGTCGGAAATGTAGCGATTTTTCCAATTGGCCCTCCATTTTCTAACGTCCACAGCTCCACTCTCCGCCTCTAAATTTAAAAAGTGACAGTATGTAAACTCAAGTAGCAACACTGAACTACGGATAAAATGACAGTCGCTAAATAAACTCATAGCAACCGGAATACCAGCACGCAAAACTAAAGCGCCTCGAACTAACGCACCAGCCTAATAGCTTTCGCATGATGTATCTCTGCGAAGTCACATACCTCTATGAGACTTGGACCATGCAGAGAAAGAGCAGCAACATTGTAGTACAGAAAGTAACTGAAAGAAATACTGAGGGTTGAATATCACTTAGGCGGTTTTTTGTTCTACTGATTTTTATTTCTGTGAACTTGTTTTCGGGTTATGAGGTCATCTTCAGATGGCTACTGGCTATTGTTTACAAGTAGCTTGTGTTCTTACGAACCAAACATTCTCGACTAAGATACAACGCACTTACATACGATCTTTTGTTGTGGTATTGTCTTCAGAATTTTCAAACGGATCTTTTAACTTTTTGTTCTGTAAAACTGTTCTTTAACATAACAAATCACGTTTTATGGTTTGTCAGTACCATGTACGAAAACAATTAGAATTATTTAGAATACACATAATTACAAAATTACAATTTTTTGGTGTTTTCTGTGAACAGTTGCATTGAACACTAATTGTTGGTTGCACAACAGCGATGTTTTCTTTGGCCGTTACATTTTGTTATTAGAAAACTTGTACATTAATAAATACCAAATATTACATTGTTACAGATGAGTTACAGTTAGGAATGTAAACACATAAGGGATATTACATTATATTGGGGTGTGAATTTTGTTTACTATTGGGACACTTTTTGGTTAGTAGGAGGTTTTTTTTATTGTGTAAAGTTAAAGAGTGGTGATGTGCTCAGTTGCAATTGGTCATTTAGAACTAACTGGGGATTTAGGGCTAAGTATTTGTTAATTTCAAGTGCTTCTAGTAGGCTGAGTTTTCTGCCTTTGTTGGCTATATGTAGGACTTCTGTGTGCGTTAGATATTTGTGTCCTTCTTTGAGCACATGTTCAGCAAAGGTGGAGTCTTATTTATTTAATCTCCAGAGGCGGGCGAGTGTTCAATGATCTGAATGTCAGTACGCCCATGCAACGTTATGCCTCCTCAAACCATAACACCAGGTCTTCCAAAACGAGTGTGGTTGGGAATACAGGACGTACAGTACACTTATTTGGCGAGAAGTAGGAACGCGTAATTTACCCAGGAATAATGTCTAACATAATCTTCTGGTGCTCCAGGTGTTACGGTGTGGGGATGCATAATGTTGCAAGGGCGTATTGACTCCAAATCTCCGAAAATGTCTCATTCACCGGTCAGCGCTATTGAGGGACAGTTTTGCTACCCCATGAGCGTCTTTTCAGAGAAACTTGACCATCTTAAAGAGCGGTGACTTCACTGTAACTGTTGTGTTAAAGTGTCATTTCTGTTCGTCTCATTACATATGTATCTCAGTTGCATTCTGCACTATACTGCAGTAGTTCTGCGTTGGTTCAAGTTTCATAAAGGTGTGTTATTCGGCAGTAACACATCATGCGAAAGTTGCTTTCGTCCTTAAGTTTTCAAGAAGAAAGACTTCATTTCCAAGTAAGGGAATTCCTGGGACCTTTGAAACGTTTTATTGTAAGCAGAAAGAACTAGACCTACCGTATTGTCCTATTTTCAATCAAAAGGTCCTATATATTAAACTGAGCGAAAAAAAATGAAAATACAAAATTTCTTTTAGTTTTTGGTTTAACAAAGCTACACGTTTTAAAAGTATTTCAATTTCGTAAGTATTGGAAAAGAAATATAACAAAAAACCAACCAGTTAAATAATTATATGTTAAACATAAGACAATATATAACTGTGTAAATTATATATTACATAATTGTTACCTGTAGCTGCACTCAGGATTCAGTAATTCTGTTATTACTCATGATGAGTAAATAAACTATTGTATGTGCAATAATGTCATCTGCCCTTACGTGTCTGCATATTCGGTTAAGCACAGCTCGTAATGTGCGCCCCACCCTTCCACCTTCTAAGCTGTCCCCATGCATAACTCTTCGTCATGCGCAGTGTGGCTGCCCAGCAGTGTTTACAGAGGGTCAGAGCAGGGGTGCTACTGAAGGGTAGCTATACGTTATACAACGTGTAAGCAACAAAGGCAATAATTTGTAATGATGTAAAAAATAAAAAAAAGGTGTTACACTCCCTAATTCACCGTCTTAGGGGTCATTTTTTATTTATTTATTTATTTAGTTATTTATTTTTACCTGAAGTGTCATGTGTTCTTACTCAAGGTTCAGTGTTATCTCACTCAGTAAAAAATCTCATCGAAAGCGAGTGTATTAGCGAGATGTCAAGACGTAACAGAATTACTTTCACAGTTATTAATATAAGTATAGAAGTAAATGGGAAAAAGAATTAAAAAATCAATCCTACTGGAAACCAATCCATCTTGGTAGAACCAAAGACAACGTGGAGATATCTTGTTTAGCATTCGCGGACGACTTGGCCATACTTGCAGATGATGAAGAAATCGCCACCAAACAAATAGAGATCATTAAGGAATGCGCGGATAAAGTAGGTTTACAAATTTCGTTTCAAAAGACAGAATTTTTCTGTACGAAATTCCATATACACAGTTTGAACACAAAATATGGAAAAATAAATAGAGTAAAACATTTTAAATACCTAGGTGAAATTTTGGAGCCAACCGGAGGAGAGAAAGTTGCACAGAAGATCAGACAACAGAAAATGAAGAGAGCATATGGTATGACACATGAAATATACAATAAAAAATGCATCTCCTCGAACACAAAAATCAGACACTACTGCGCAGTAATTAAGCCAGCAGCACTATATGCTAGTGAAACGCTCACACTACACACAAAATGTGATTTAGAAAAAATACTAAAAGAAGAACGCAAAATTATGAGAAAGACTTTAGGTCCAAAATTAACAGAAGAAGGATACCGGATACAATCAAGAAGAACCACAGAAACTATATCAAACCTGGCAGCAGACATAAGAAGGCGAAGATTAAAATTTTATGGACATGTCACTAGACTTCCCCCCACACGACTCACCAACAGAATTCTCACTTACATAGAAAAAGTCAAATCAACAACACCATGGATTAGCCAAGTAAAATTAGATTTACAAAAAGCAAATATTGAACTTAAAGATGTCAAAGATAGAAAAACTTTTAGAAATAAGGTGGAAAAGTGGATTGTATTGTCGGAGAAGGAAGCACTAAAGAGACCAGGAACAAAATGAACATAAGAAAGGAAAAGAAAACATGGAGAACGAATGAAAGAAGTATGGAAGAAACGACGTCAGAAAGCTTTGCGTGATCCTTCTGGGTCCATTCACGATAAGTAAGTAAGTATAGAAGTAAGGATTCAAACACTGAAGACTGTACAAGCATTATATCCATTACGTTGAATCGTATCGTTTAGCAGATATCAACCAATAAAAGCATTTTCACAATTGATAAAATTCAAAAGTCAAAAGAGCTTTTTCAAAGTGTATGTTTCCCTAATATACTTAATATTCTTCGAATCAATAAATTTCTTATACTACTCTCTTTCTAAAGTAGCCTATGTTTATTATTAGTGTAAAAATAGAATACATATCTGCTCACATATTTCACCTGTACCTCTAGCAAATTTCGCCCTGCAGTTTCGTTTTCACGTAGCTGAATGTTTATCGCGCCATATCTCCTGAACTATATGTCGTACAGTGATATGATTTGTACTATTTCCAGCGGCTTATGTGGAAACCGGCTGTAAAACGTATTGCGAGTAGAGGCAGTAACAAAGAAGTCATGAATTCAAACGTTATGCAGGGCGCGGAAATTTTTCACGCCTCTAAGCGTTTATGTCAGTGAGAAGAAGTTTCGTTAATGTTCGATATTACGTGTAAAGTTTGTTGCGAGTAAGTAAGTGCTCTCCTTCTCAATTACTGGATGAACACGATTGTGCAGTGCCTGTGTATATCGTATTTATCCGCCGACACCGGGAAAGCGACTTTCCCGTCTGTACGGGAATAAACATAATGGACGTACGAGTACCGTTTCTGTACGCATGGTTGACGACATATAGACGTTTGGGTAGAGCTGTGACTCGTTCCCGGATAGCCAAATGGCGGGCGTCTACCCGTAGACTAGGGGTACCGTCTTTGACAAACAAACAAATTGTTCTCGATCCCAGGATCCCAGGTTCGAATCTCACAACTGCTTATACTACCGGCACAGTAGCTCAGCGTGTTCAGTCATAAAGTTAGCTGCCCTCTACAATTAAAAAAAATCTAAGTTAATGGATCAACGCTGAACTTGAACAAGTGTGTCATAAGATGTCCACCCCGAACAAATACAGCGATCAATTACGAACAAAATCAGATCAACAAGAAAAAAAAAGGTAAGACGATCGCTCCTGATCAGCGGGAAATCCGGGTTCGTGTCCCGATCGGGCATAAAGTTTTACTGTCGTCATTCTATTCCACAACTGATGATTATCCATATTCGCAATTGCGAATACGTTTAATGTAATGGATATTCGCGCGTCGCGAGCTAGACTTCTTTTTCACCCCATCCCTTTGACAGGTAGACAGTTCGTATGTGTGCCAAGTTTCGATGAAATCGGTCCAATGGTTTCGGAGGAGATGTGGAACATACATACACGCTAACATTCTTATAATGTGTATGAATATTTTCTTTTTTGTGATCTGATTTTGATAAAATAAAGCGTGTACGGTGTCTCGAGCTAAGCTCGTAAGCACTGACAACATTTTTATACGAGGGCTGTCCAGAAAGTAAGTTACGATTGATCGCGAAATGAAAATCACAGTGAAAATCAGAAATGTTTCATTTGTAACAGTTAGCTACACCTTTCAGCTACTTCTCTACGTAGTCGCCGTTCTTACTCAGACATTCGTCGAAGCGTTGTACCAACTTTCCAATACCCTCATCATAGAAGGCAGCCGCCAGTGCTTTCCGCCAATTCTCTATGCTGGCCTAAAGCTCGTTGTCTGTGCCAAAATGTTGTCTTCATAGCCAGCGGTTCGTTTGAACAGAGATGAAACTCGGTGGGAGACAATTACGGGCTGTATTGTGGGTAAGCAAACATTTCCAATTGAAACGATGCAGGAACATATTCATTGCCCCTGCAGAATGAGGCTGAGAATTGTCTTGAAGAAGAAACCGCATGACAGTTATGTAATGTTGGTTGCATAGCTTCAGGGGAAAATTCTCACCAGGCCCTCGTACTTGACGGGTGACACTATTTTCTATAACATCTTTACGCGCTCACTAAGAGCTCAGGAATGAATAGAGCGACATAATTCTACCTAGAGTCATACTAGAGACACTGCCCAACACATCTTCGCAAATCTTTATCGGATTTTCATAGTCGTTTCCATTTAGCGACCGATCGTAACTTACTTTCTGGACAGCCCTCGTATATGCAACTGAAAAGGAAAACCAAGTTCGTGTGTGATAGGGAATGGAAATATTCTATTAATGAAGTCGTTTATAATTCCCGCTGTTATTCACTATGCGCGCATCCGCTGGTACGGCTGAAGAAGTGGAGCATCGAAATATACAGTGTCGGCAAGCTTTATGAATTGATCCGGAGGTTTTTGACAACATTCGTAACTTACTCAAGGGGCGAGTGCAGTATTGTTCCCAATTGCTTGGAACACCTCCTTTCACTGGTGTGAATTACAACAATTTCCAAAATGTGAAGTGCTGAGGCAGTGTTTCTTGTTAACCCTGCGGCGGGCGCGTGGCGGTATACAGTGCCGCCGATTTTGTTTTCGTTCAGTAACTACGTCAGCGCGCCGAGCACACAACAGTGGTGCTAGATATGCTTCGACTGTTTAGTCACGCGCCAAACTGCATTACTGCGCCGTCATTATACCCACCATAACAGCTGTGACTCACCTGTGAAGTGGAAGACTGCGCGGAGACGGCACTTTGTACCGCACGCGCCCGGTAATGTAAGTACATGTAGCCATACCACTGTCGAATATTTTGATGATTAGAAGCTTTGTTTTACAACTCTGTGGGTGAATGATGATTTAGTAATTAACATTGCTTTGGTATTAGAATTATTTTATCGTCTCCCAAATCCGCACAAAGGAAAGGACTAACGCCAGAAGAAATTGAGCATCTACTTCTGCAATCATCTGACGAAAAAGATTACGCAGATTTCTCTGACAGCGATGAGGAAGCAGAAGTAATTGAAACTGCAGATCATTCCAGCGAATCTGAGCAGTCATGCGTTGATGGGAATGAAGTGAAAGGAGTACCACATAATGACTGCCATTTTTATATTGGTAAGGACCAAGAAACTTTGCGTATAAATAATCCGTTACCACTGCCAGGGAAACCATAACGTAAGAATATAATCAAAGTCCTACCTGGCCCGAAATGCAATGGTAGAGAAGCTAAAATTGAAACTGAAAGTTTTCTCAAATTGTTTGATCCTGAGATACTTGATAATTTCGTTGCAAACACGAACAAGTACATAAATAGCAAGAGATCATTTGTGAATTACTCAAGGACTAGAGATTGCAAAACTACTTCTGCTTCTGAAATAACGGCTCTTTTAGGAGCACTGCTGTACAAAAAGGATGACGCACAAATGTATTAGAACTGTGGGCATCAAATGGAACAGGAATGATTATTCTAAGGGCAGCATTTAGCTACAAGCGCTTTCTGTTCTTGCTCCAGTCACTCAGGTTTGACTATACTTCTACAAGAAAAGAACGACTAGCAACTGAGAAACTTGCTGCCATTCGCAATCTCCACTCAGCATTTCTGAACAACTGCAGAAATAACTACAGTCCAGGGGAGTTCACAACCATAGACGAAATACTTGTCCCACTTCGCGGACGTTGTGGTTTTGTTCAGTACATGCTCAATAAGCCCGCTAAGTATGGATTGAAGTTGTATGCATTGTGCGATAGCAAGGCATTTTATACTTTTAATTTTGAAGTATACTGCGGCAGACAGAATCCTGGACCATATGTTGCATCTAACCAGCAAGTAGATATTGTGAAGAGATTGGTTGAGCCAGTCAAGGGAACTCACAGAAATGTAACTACGGACAAGTACTACAGTAGTTACCCTGTAGCCCAGCATCTTTTAGAATATGGGCTAACGTTCATTGGAACATTGAAAAAGAACAAGAAGGAAATTCCTCCGGAAGTTTTGCCCAACAGATCGCGAGAAATTGGAAATTGTCTTTTCGGATTCCAAGATGACTTCTGTCTTGTTTCGTGCCAAAAAGGAACAAGGCTGTGCTTTTCCTGTCGCCAATGCATGAAACTGCTGAAATCGACACCGCTACAGGCAAGTCTGTTGTAAATTTGGACTACAATGCAACAAAAGGTGGAGTAGATACTGTGGATTATATGTGTACATCCTACTCTACACAAAGGACCACAAGAAGATGATTGTTTTTTCGTTATCTGGATATTGCTGGGATAAATTCCCAGGTCTTGTTTTTTGTAAACAGTCCAGAGAAAAGACTCAGAAGAAGAACCTACCTAACAAACCTGGCCTTGGCTCTGATGGACTGCCATTTGAAAGAAAGGGCTCAGCTCTCTACTCTACCACGTGATATTCAAGGATTTCTGTCACCTCATCAATTAATTGCCGCCAATCACGATGAGACTGTAAGAAGGTGTGAGAGGTGCCATCTTTGTGGTGGTAAAAAAATAATAAAACTACTGTCACTTGCAATAGCTGCAAAAGATTCGTTTGCAAGCAACATTGCCACAATGTTGTCACATGTAATGATTGCAGAGCTTCTCTGGAGGAAGAAAGTGGGTGATTTGTGATATGTATTTACTGACTGCCTTATTCTTTATTATTACTACAAAGTTTTTATAATATTACACGTTATTGCAAAACTTGCTTTAACAATGCTAAACAATCGAATCATATCTGTGGTTATAATTTATTTAGAATTTGTTATCAAAGTAGCGGTTAGGAAATATCCTGGAAACGTATGTCAGATATTCTGTAACAATTTTAATTTTCCCATGCACCTTGGATATATGTATACAGATCATATTAAAAGTTGCTGTTACGAATGGTGTTATAAGCAACAAATAATTAATTCCACCAAAAAATTTTAAAAAAACTGCTAATTTATGTATTTAAATTGAGGCGCCACTGAGTGCCGCCCACGCCTGCTGATGCAACAATCTTAAGCGCGCCTGCCACAGGGTTAAGGTAGGATATGGATGAAAACTGAACCCAACTAAATGGGGACTTACACTTCACATACGGCCGGCCGAAGTGGCCGTGCGGTTAAAGGCGCTGCAGTCCGGAACCGCAAGACCGCTACGGTCGCAGGTTCGAATCCTGCCTCGGGCATGGATGTTCGTGATGTCCTTAGGTTAGTTAGGTTTAACTAGTTCTAAGTTCTAGGGGACTAATGACCTCAGCAGTTGAGTCCCATAGTGCTCAGAGCCATTTTTGAACTTCAAATACGCTTGTACAAACCAGAAATATACATTCTGAGGCAAATAAGCGACGTACCACGAAGGAAATATCCGAATGGGATGGAAATCGTTAGATGCGGTGTTCGTGTACAAACAAATGATAACAGTTTCAGAAAAACTACATGATTTACTCAAGAGAAAGAGCCTTACAAGTTGGACAAGTCAATTACGCATTGGTCGACCTCTGGCACTTAGCAAGAGGTTTTTCGACTTCGTAGCTGATTGACAGAGATGTCGGATGTCCTCCTGAGGGTTATCGTGTCAAATTATGTCCAATTGGCGCTTTAAATTGCCAAAACCCCAAAACCCCAAAACCCTGAATGAAGCGCCTAGAACTGCTCGGCCACCGCAGCCGGCGAAATGACCTTGGGTGTTGGAGGCAGTGTTAACATACACGATCAATTTTGAAAGGCTATTACGTACTCTTCAAGTGATCTGCAGTTATCAGAAGTAAAAAAGAGTCACTGTTTTTGACAATGACGTTACGCTAGCTCAGAAATATGAGCTACATAGTTGCCCTCATGACTGATTAGTTGCATGTATTAATATCGCCGGCTGCCTTAGCAACGGACGACAGCTACTACATGTTGAGCTGCGAAAAATACGTTGTTGCTTGATATTATGAGCAGATTTATTTATCACAGTTACGCAATTAATGCACGATAGTTCTATTAAACAATAACGTGCTGGACTAAAGTACTTCTTCGAAAAAGGCGACGGTGATATCGACCCAATCAATATGGGTGGAACAATTTGAAACGTTCTCGTAAAATCAAGGCCTCAGCAAGATAATCTTTTCAGCTAGTGTGAAGGCTAGTAATCTTATACGAGCACTTAAAGACCGTACTGGTCAACATGCAGCACCTGAGTTGTTAATATCATTGAAAACCTATTGTTATTAACGAATAACGCGGTCAAGTCGATTGACGGACGCGGTATGTGCAGGCCCACTGCATACTTCAATAAACAAATAAATAAAATAATGGAATCTTGGTTGCAGTCAGAAACCACTGGTACACGAAGGATTAAATTAACCGTGCCAGGTCCGTTAATAACCATGTCGACCCTGCGCAGACGCGGAACAAAGGCACAAGGAAAAGGAGAAGACCAACAATTGGGAAAATGTGCCCACGTTTCGTAGACTTTCATTTTGCCATCTGCACAGTTAAAACATAAAATGGTAAGTCGAAGTTACATAACGAAAGACTTTTTTATTAGGCACTCAGCCTGTACCCCTGGCGATTATGGGGCTGCACGATCATCTTCGCGCCCAGGCGCTCTGCCCAGCAACGGCGGCAGCCGCGTCCGCGGCGAGCTGCAGCAACACCGACTCAAAGGAAGGCCTCGGCGCTTGTTCGTGACGTCACGCCAGCTAGGCACGGCGAACGCCAGGATCTGTTGCAGGCGTGCTCATAATGGTGGTGTCTCCGTCTCTGACACAGCAAAATGTGAAACTATTGGCGGTAGTTGACCAACACGTATTGTTCTGAGAGATTTCTGCAATCAATTAATTGTGCAATTCATTACACTTCTTAACAAATAGCGTACTCCTGAACTTAAATTTCCACCTGTTTTAAGGATTGACATACAAAAACAACTTCATGGTCCAGCAGCAACAGAATTCGTGCTTCTTTACCTTATTTGTAAATCTGAGAGAGTTAACTTTGTACTGAGTTGCTTTTACAAGAAACTGTGAACATATTGGGGCTCTTCTTCAGGTATCTTGGTTGACTATGGGTGAGGAGCACTGTATGTTAATGAAATATCTTGCGATTGTACACATTGTGGGAGGGTGTGGGGGACAGAAGAAGAGGCAAAAGGGGGATACTTGTTTTATCAAATAATTTTTTTTTTTTAACCTTATAAAGTTTCTACTTTCAGTTGCAAGAGGGAAATGTTTATATTTTCTAATGTGCATGTTTAAAAGTTTAAGCTCAACAGTATTTTCCATGTATGAAGCTATTTTGTTTCCTGTTTAGAATTCCTTTCGTTGAAAACGACTGTAACCTAATGACTGGCAACAATTGGACATTTACACATGTAAATTGGTTCACATTTCCAGTGACGATGTCAAACGAAAATAAATAAATAAATAAAAGAAATGAGTTCATTGTAGGTGGGTTGGGGTAAGTTTCGATAGCAAAATGGATCAAGTAAATATAGTTACAAGAATATAAAATTTCCGAAGCTTGCAATGGGGCAAAGCATCTTCTCATATTGATCTACGTATGTTTAGACAGGAATCAGTAATACCGAACTATGATCTTCATTTGTAGCTTTACGATAGTAAGAAAATCTTTCATCTAAATAAAACCGCAGAATCCAAAACAATACCAAACATTTTGTCCAAAAATAATAGATTTATAGTGATAAGCACGCCCAGGCGTTTCTGCCAGCAACAGACCTGGCGTTCGCCGTGCCTAGCTGGCGTGACGTCACCAACAAGCGCCGAGGCCTTGAGAGTCGGTGTTGGTTGCAGGCGGCGCCTCCTCTTCACTGGAAGCGCCACCGTCTGGGGCGGAGTGCACAAAGGCGAGCGTCGAGATAAGAGTCCCATCATTCATCTGCACACAAAACAAATACTCAAAGTATTATATTAATATAGGTACAGCATAGAAGGTGTCCTGGAAAAAAGGAACATTGGGTCGGTGCTGATTGTACAGTAGGATACTGTTGAAGATCTACTTTAGATAAGCAAGGAGTAACCCTGTGAGAACGAAAAAAATGAATTTAGAATGAAATACGAAAAATCTTGTATATTACTCCTAGTTGATAAGACACACTTACCGTCCCCAGATGCTCGTAACTGTCGCGCAGTTCCCATAGGTTGTATGCATTATCACGCATTTTACTCCGCTCAAAGAGGTCTGCCATTTAGTTTCCTATATGTTACTGACTTGAAATGTTTCTGTATTTCCGTGCTACCGTCCGGAGAGTTTCTTACCCATTGGAGAACAGAACTGTTGACGAACATGTGCTGTTGACCGTGTCTGATTAATCAGGTGCGCATGTTGAGGATATAAACCATCTACACACTTGATGTTGCTTTCAGTTTTTTTTAAACTCTCATCTTCATTTACATCTACATGGATACTCCGCAAATCACACTTCAGTGCCTGGTAGAGGGTTCATCGAACCACCTTCACAATATGTCTCTATTATTCCAAGCTCGAACAGCGTGCGGAAGAAACGAACACCTACATTTTTCCATGCGAGCTCTAATTTCCATTCTTTCATTATGATGACCGTTTCTCCCAGTTAGGTGGGCGTCAATAAAAATTTTAACATACGGAGGAGAAAATGGTGACTGAAATTTCGTGAGAAGATTCCGCCACAACGAAAAACGCCTTTCTTTTAATGATGTCCACCCCAAAGCAAGTATCATGTCAGTGACAGTCTTTACCCTACTTCTCGATAATTCGAAACGTGCTGCTCTTCTTTGGACTTTCTCGATGTGCTCCGTTAATCCTATCTGGGAAGGATCCCACACCGCGCAGCAGTACTCCAAAAAAGGACAGACAAGCTGCAACACCCTAAATATAGAGCCCCTAATGACATAGCTTTTGACAGTAAAAGATATAAAAATTAGTCGTCCTGAACTTGACGGTAGCTACTGGAAACAAAATATTAACACTGTTGAAAGTTTGACCAACAGAAATACTACGGAACTAACAACATCTATTCCACGGAAAGAACTAAACGAAAGACTATCAGATGATCTCTTAATCTATTAAGCATGAAACTCTAAATAAAGAATTCAAAACATATGCCTTACGAAGATTAAACCCATACGAGATAAAGTGGTCAGAGACAACATTTATTCAAGAAAAGAGTTGTAGCCGCATCGAGCTGTAAGTTCGCTGCGACTACAATGAAAAGCTTCAATGGAGATGTTAATTCGCTCTCTTGTAGACGTTGCGATAGAAGCACTCTTATTGACCGATACTAGTTTGTTTCAGACCGACCTGGAATTTTTAAGTTTTTCAAGTATCGTGTTGACATATTTGTCAAATTTCTGAAGAAAAGTGATAGAACATTTACCGTTTACACAGACAACGGGACAGATATTATACGCGAGGGAAAAGTAACTCGTGTGATACTTAATCAATTCTGGGATTTAGTCGTCGTGATCTGTGATCGTCACCAACATTCAATGACACAGCAATATACCAAACGCCGACATAAACTCTACAAATACCTTGAGTAGGAAACATATACACGCAGTCATGAAGAATTCACGCCGGCCATGGTGACCGAGCGGTTCTAGGCGCTTCAGTCCGGAACCGCGCGACTGCTACGGTCTCAGGTTCGAATCCTGCCTCGGACATGGATGTGTGTGATGTCCTTAGGTTAGTTAGGTTTAAGTAGTTCTAAGTCCAGGGGACTGATGACCTCAGCTGTTAAGTCCCACAGTGCTTAGAGTCATTAGAAGAATTCACAGGTACGCCGTGTTGACGGAAGCTGTAGTCAATGTCAGAATTGCTGATGTAAATTGTAGCTTCAATTCCTTGAATGACAGATCGGTGTGCGTTCCAGTGCAGTGGTCAGATAATTCAGAAGTTCAATAACTTCAGTTACAACTTTAATACTTCGTATCGTCTACATCATTATGTTGAACTTTATTGTGTAACTGTGAAATAATTATTTTCTTGATAGAACGCCGAAGCCATTGAGTGACATTATTACAAGTGAAAAGTAATTGAACATTTTATTACGACGCTTTCTGTACGTTATTTAGAGAATACATTATCTCTGGATTTACGACGAAGGAGTTGTTGAATTAGCACCGTAGTGATGCATTAACGACGCTATAACTCTTCACAAATCAACATCCTCGCAAGACTATAATGTGGCGTCGGCTTCAATGCTGGAACTTATAATTCGAGATATCATATTATCTACGTTTCAACATTCATTTGCAAACCGGGCATAAAAACTACTGTTATCAAGTTTTACGTAAGCTTATAAACCCGTCGCGAACACGCGAAGGATATTTGGTTTATTGTTTTATATAAAGGGAGTTGCGGTACCGAGTGCTGCAGTCGATGTGTGTAGTAGTAAAGAAGACAGACATCCTTCGAACACCACTGCTTCAATTATAAGCGAGGGCCGCTTATACATTTCGGCGTGCTGCTCCGTCTATACTCAGATATCTGTTAAATGGAGACAGTATCTGAAACTAATCAAACAAAGCGAGGAGTTTGTTTTAACAGTTACAGATCTGAGTTTTCGCGATCTACGGACGCCGACCTGTGTCAACCAGACTTGAACAAACATCCCCATCGAGCTGACACACACACACGCCACAAAGCGTAGTGTAGGTAGTCTCTTCTGCAAATTGGTTGCATCTTCTAAGTGCTCTCCAAATAAAACCTAGTCTTTGTTTCGCCTTCCCCAAAACATTTTCTATGTGTTCTTTCTAACTTGAGTTATTCGTAATTGTAACTCCTAGGTATTTAGTTGAATTTACGGCCATTGGATTTCAGATTTATCGTGTAACCGAAGTTTAACGCATTCCTATTAGCACTCATGTGGTTGAGCTCATACTTTTCTTTACTTAGGGTCAATTGCCAATTTTCGCATCATACATATACCTGTTCTAATTCGTTTTTGCAATTTGTTTCGATCTTCTGATGACTTTACTAGACAATAACGATAGCATCATCTGCAAACAACCTAAGACGGCTGCTCAGATTGTCTCCTAAATCGTGTATATAGATAAGGAACAGCACAGGGCCTATAGCATCACCTTGAGGAACGCCAGAAATCTCTTCTGTTTTACTCCATGGCTTTCCGTCAGTTACTACGAACTGTGACCTCTCTGACAGAATATCACGAATCCAATCACATAATTGAGACAATATTCCATAAGCACGTAATTTCACTACGAGCCGCTTGTGAGGTACAGTGTCTAAGGCTTTCTCGAAATCTAAAAATACGGAATCAGTTTAAAGTTCCTATCGTTTGAGTAAAGAGTTAGTTGTGTTTCACAAGAACGATGTTTTCTAAATCAGTGTTGACTGTGTGTCAGTAGACCGTTCTCTTCGAGGTAATTCATAATGTTCTATTACAATACATTTTCCAAAATCATGCTGCAAATCGACTTTAATGATATGGGCCTGCAATTTGGTAGGTTACTCATACTGTCTATTTTGAATATTTGTGTCACCTGTGCAACTTTCCAGTCTTTGGCTACGGATCTTTCGTCGAGCGAGCGGTTGTATATGATTTGCTAAGTATGGAGCTATTGCATCAATATACTCTGCGAGGAACCTAATTAGCATACAATCTGGATCGGAAGTCGTGCTTTTATTAAGTGATCTAAGTTGCTTCATTACTCCGAGGATATCTACTTCTAAGTTACTCATGGTGGCAGCTGTTCTAGAATACTTACTTCGTCCTCTTTGATGAAGGAACTTCGGAAAGCTGTATTTAGTAACTATACTTTAGTAGCACTGTCATCTATACTATTTCCATTCCTATCTCACAGAGAACACATTGATTGTGTCTTGCTGATAGCATACTTTAAATACGACTAGAATATCTTTGTATTTCTGCCAGGTTTTGGGATAAAGTTTCGTTGTGGAAACTGTTATAAGCATCTCGCATTTACATCTGCACTAAATTTCGAGTTTCTGTAGAAGATTTGCCCTCGATCACTTATTTTAAGCCGGCCGCGGTGGTCTAGCGGTTCTAGGCGCTCAGTCCGGAACCGCGGGACTGCTACGGTCGCAGGTTCGAATCCTGCCTCGGGCATGGATGTGTGTGATGTCCTTAGGTTAGTTAGGTTTAAGTAGTTCTAAGTTCTAGGGGACTGATGACCACAGATGTTAAGTCCCATAGTGTTCAGCGCCATTTGAACTTATTTAAGAAGATATCTCTGTATAACTGTCCCGTGTCTATTGGCCGATATCATGGTACACTGTGGGATGCGTTCCAGTGACTTAGGAAGACGGAAATAACTTGTTCCCCGTTTCTTCTCTTAGCAAGATGTCGTACGTGAAAAGTTCGAGCTGTGTTTCAAACAAGTAGCATACTTTGAGTCCATAATGATTCTACAGTATAAAGAGGGATGTAATTAGGCTCAACCTCAGTTCTCCTCTAAAATTCTGTAAATACGGATTTTGTCACATTTTTCTTTTTTAATTTTAATTCGTTACGTTCTGTCGGACACTTGTCATGCAAAGAGTTGCCACAAAATACGCTATAAAATTGAAATTTTAAACGCCTAAAATGAAAAGTAAATTTAAAAAACGGTAATTTTAAGATGATGTTTGTTATCAAATAATGTATTAATTACAAGGCCCTAAACCACAGCAAGTAGCTTTTCTACACACTATGAGCAGCGTTCCACAAATAGGGCGTTCAATTTAGAATTGTGAATGTGGAATTGCTTCCCTTCTCGTTTCATTTCTCCTCTAGGTCTACTGTACACAAATGTTCTAAGACAGTGCACGCATTTCCGTACAACTGTTACAGAACTGTTGTCTAAGTAGAAACTCACTGAGGAAATCACTCACTGAACGAATGACTCAGTACCACTGACTATAAATTTCCCCAGGAAGTGAATTCAGTAGCGCTTGAACAAAGACCTGCACTACATCTTGACTAGCATCATAGTTCCTTAGACTGCGCTTTTCTGGGCTAACGATATTCTGTCAACGAATTCAGTTTATGGTAACGTAGGCTAAAATTATATGAAACTACATGAAGTAGTATACGTTTTTGTCTCAGAGGCAATGTAGATTATGAAACAGAATGCTATATTTACTTCGTGCGCAAGATCCTGAGAGAATTCTGAGTGTTTCCATATAAAGTGCTCAAAAAATTAATAATCCACCCTCACGACGCTGTTAGCGAAAATTTCATTCACACCACTGTTTTCACCATAAGAAATACGTGTCAAGCATGTCGCTGGCCGGCAGTATATACTAAAGTCGGACATCTCTCACCACTATCGAGGCTAATTTAAGGACTGTGCGCCATCGAGACAGCACTCTCCATTCTGTTTAGAGACCGTACAGTCAACAATTCGGCTTTGGGTTTGTCTTTCAAGAAGATAATGGGCAAATGAGTAATGGCACGCCTAATGAAAGGCAAGCCTACCTTTACGTCATCTGTAGTCAGAGAAAGCGTTTGACATTATGTACTGGAAAACAAGCAGTCAGATTCTTGAAGTACCAGGAATAAAATGTAGAGAGCGAAAGTTCATCTACAATTTGTACAGAAACCAGCGTGCAGTTAAAATAGGCGAAGGATATAAAAGATACGCAGTAGCTGAGAAGTAAAAGAAACTAAAGAGTAATCTGGAGATGGGCTTAAAGTTAATGTAGAAGAAATAAAAACTTTAAGCTTAACGACGACAATGTAATTCTCTTCAAATTCTCTTCCATTAGGGAAGTGCAATCGGCTCAACGACTGTGATATGACTTTCAGTATGATAGAGAGCAGTAATCAGTCGTCGTTTCCGTTTCCCTTCTAGCTTTATTAAAAGCAGATCCATATTTCGGCTAATAACTAACCATTATGAATACAGTATTTCAGAGTTGTTATACATACCTAGTGCGTGTACACCTGCTCTTCGGGCTCCTGTCACAGTTCATTCAAGGTGTAGTTTGTAGACGAGAAAAATACGTTAACAAGTGAGACACTGGAAGTAGAAGCCGAGTTTTGTTATTTGGCGAGTAAATTAACTGGTCTTGGCAGAACTGGGGAAAATATGAAATCCAGGCTCGCAACAGCAAGAGAAACAGTTCTTAAAAAGAGGAACAGGCACTCGGCGAGGTGGGCAAGGGAAGCAGCAGAGAGGTTGATCAGTTACCTTTCGAGCCCCCATCAGGTACGGACGTCACAGTCTGTCGTCGCAATCGAGACTAATTTGAGGACAGCGTACTTTCGGGACTTACAACCTACTGTTTAGACAGGTCACACAGTCACAATTTCGGTGACAGGTGAAGACGATAATGCAGAAACACAAGCCTTCGCCGGCCGGAGTGGCCGGCGGTTCTAGGCGCTACAGTCTGGAACCGCGCGGTCGCTACGGTCGCAGGTCCGAATCGGGCATGGAAGTGTGCGATGTCCTTAGGTTAGTTAGGTTTAAGTAGTTCTAAGTTCTAGGGGACTGATGACCTCAGAAGTTAGGTCCCATAGTGCTCAGAGCCATTTGAACCATTTGAACCACAAGCCTTCCACCTCGTCAACACCTCACTATACGAGACATGAACCAATGGAATAGGCCACTGAAGACCCGACATAAACGCTACAAAAAACTGTTGGGACTTGAGCTGAAACTTGCAGTGACCTGCTGCCGGTACTATCCTCACACACTGTATGACCTCAGAAGAACCGCTGTCGAAGAGTGGCACAGGCTTCGGCAGATATAACACGATCATCTTGTAAGACAGTTTACGTAGTATGTTCCTACCAACTTAACAATGCACTGGCTGAAGCTGCACAATGCTACGTGTTACCCAGCAGCACATTTCCATTTCAGTGATGTGCGCTGTGGAACAAAAAACATTTGTTTCCATCTCTTTCAGATTTTATTTCACATCAAACTATTTTTAGTCCTTATAGCACTACTTTGTTGTCCGTCTGCCTTTTTGTCTGTCCAATTGTTCAAAACCCTTTTTATGAGGAACGTGTAGACGTGCCAAGTTGAAATTTAGTTCACATGTTTAGGTCTGCGGTCCCTTGGCGATGTAAAAATGTGAAGCTTGTAAGTAAATGCAATCAAAGATATAAATGACAGTATAAATGTCACATATCTTGATACTCGAGAGACCCGTTGGTCTAGAATCAAGAAATTTGTCAAGAAGAAAGGTTTCACGTAACAACCAAAGAAAAATCAGGAAGCTGTTGATTTCTAAATATATCAAGCAAAAGAAATATTTCTTTTTTTTATTGGTTACGCGCAAATATTCTCCAAAGTCTTGTATTCACTGGGACTGACATCTTGCCAGCATCAATGATGATAACAGGTCGAAATTGCCGAGAGCCTCAACTCCCGGATGGATAAACTCTCTGCATACACAGTTAAGTTTGTACAGAACACTCAGTGCGCCAGTCCTACTCGAACCTGGTCTTATTTTTTTATTTGTATTCAAAAAGTTTATTCTTTCAGTCCCTGCTCTTCTTCAATACAAGACTGAAACACGTTCATGTGTAAAGAACTGGTACAAAACTACATTTTCATGTATTCAGTCTTAAAAAAAATCCGACGTCCCTAAAAGTTTGATCGCCTTGTTACATTATAATTTTGTGCCAACATCATTTCCGAGTCAGTGAGACTGACCTGTAATTCCGTGACTGCCTTTTTAAATCTTTTATCTTAACGGAAGCTACCAGTGCTCTTTCTCAGTAATGTGGTCGTACCCCAATCCAGAGGCAACCCAAATACACCATGCTCATAAATTAAGGATAATGATGATACATGGTGAAACAACGCCATGGTGGGTGGTTTGCGGGTTTAAATCACCTCAGGGTATGGCCATGTGGTGCATTTGACCTTTGGTCGTCGCACTGTGGCGCTGGCAGCAGTCCACATACGAAGAGGCGTGTTGGCGCGTGTCAGAGTACGGTGCAGCGAGTAAGTGTGCAGACGTTTTCAGACGTGCTAAGGGTGACTGTGTGTTGAAAATGGCTCAAGGAACACATATTGATAATGTTATCAGGGGTAGAATACTAGGCGACTGGAGGCTGGTCAAGCACAGCAGGTCGTAGCTCGGGCCCTCCGTGTGCCACAAAGTGTGCTCTCAAGATTGTGTCTAAAATTTAGATTTTAATTCTTTGTACATTGTAGTAATTACTTCATTCTGTAAGCGCTCCCATCAATTTGAATTGCTTTCACTTGCGCAGAGTTCCGGTGACCTTGCTGACCAAGGTACGGTAGACAAGTACGAAGACAAACAATAGAAACTCTCGTCGAGTGATAGTGGGGGGCGAGAGGGGGGGGGGGGAGAATTATCTTGCTGAAATGTAAACCCAGCCTCAGGTCTGCACAGTTTTTGTTTCTATTTAACCGAATCTTTATTTTGTTCACAATCTGCGACACCTTCTAAACTTTCCACGCTAATTAAGGTCATTGAAGAATGGTCTTTTGCGGCTGTACTTCTGATCAAAAAGCGATTGTAGCTGTAGCGCAAGATTTTTGTTAATCATGTCTTTTGCATTCTTGTGGAGATATTTTATACAAACTTTATCCCCAAACACTTATTTATTAATATCTGACAGAGAAGTGTAATATTGATTTTCATAGATTAAGCTTTAAGTAATTTTTGATGTAAGGAAATATTTTCTTAATGAATTTCATCCCGTATTTCACACCCTTAGGTTGAATTTCCAAATACAGTAAAATGCTTATTTTTTTATTTCTAACACAGAAACCAAATACCAACTGTCATAGGTTTAGCTTAAAAAATGCTTTCAAAATGAAGTATTTCCCTAAAAACTTTCATCCCATATTTTACCCCCTTAGCGTTTGAATTCTCTTTTTCACCCCTGCAGCGGATGAATTTCCAAAAAAGACACACGGTTTTTTTTTTTTTTATTTCCGACTGAGAAGCCGAATTCCAGTTCTCATACATTTAGCTTTAAAAAGATTTCATAATAAAATATTTTCATAAAACGTTTCATCCTCTATTTCATACCCGTAGAAACTGAATTTCGAAAGACAACGAGAGACGTTATTTTTTTTATTTCCAACCGAGGAGTCAAATACCAATTTTCATAGACGTAGCTTTAAAAATACTTTAGTGGTTCTCTGATAATGATTTATTTAAAAAAATAAAATTTTTTTACCACTGTTTCAACTCCTCTGAGACAAGTATTTCCTTATTTCTGTCCGATAAACCAAATACCAACTTTGTCTTAATGGCAACATATTTTCAAAAAACTTTTCATCCTGTGTTTCACTCCTGTAGGGATGGAAATTCGAAAAATCCCTTCTAAAACGACGCCTACAGTATAAGGTCAACACCCTTCCCAAATTTCAAGTTTGTAACCCTATTACTTGTGACTGGACGATGATGAGTCAGCCAGGACGCTACCTTTTATATATATAGGGTGGTCCATTGATCGTGACCGGGTCAGATATCTCACGAAATAAGCGTCAAACGAAAAAACTACAAAGAACGAAACTTGTCTAGCTTGAAGGGGCAACCAGATGGCGCTATGGTAGGCCCGCTAGATGACGCTGCCATAGGTCAAACGGATATAAAATGCGTTTTTTTTAAATAGGAACCCCATTTTTTATTACATATTCGTGTAGTACGTAAGGAAATATGAATGTTTTAGTTGGACCACTTTCTTCGTTTTGTGATAGATGGCACTGTAATAGTCACAAACATATAGCTCACAATTTTAGACGAACAGTTGGTAACAGGTAGGTTTTTTAAATTAAAACACAGAACGAAGGTACGTTTGAACATTTTATTTCGGTTGTTCCAATGTGATACATGTACCTTTGTGAACTTATCATTTCTGAGAACGCATGCCGTTAAAGCGTGATTACCTGTAAATACCACATTAATGCAACAAATGCTCAAAATGCTGTCCGTCAACCTCAATGCATTTGGCAATAGGTGTAACGACATTCCTCTCAACAGCGAGTAGTTCGCCTTCCGTAATGTTCACACATGCATTGACAATGCGCTGACGCATGTTGTCAGGCGTTGTCGGTGGATCACGATAGCAAATATCCTTCAACTTTCCCCACAGGAAGAAATCCGGGGACGTCAGATCCGGTGAACGTGCGGGCCATGGTATGGTGCTTCGACGACCAATCCACCTGTCATGAAATATGCTACTCAATACCGGCTCAGCCACACGCGAGCTATGTGCTGGACATCCATCATGTTGGAAGTACGTCGCCATTCTGTCATGCAGTGAAACATCTTGCAGTAACATCGGTAGAACATTACGTAGGAAATCCGCATACATTGCACCATTTAGATTGCCATCGATAAAATGGGGGCCCAATTATCCTTTCTCCCATAATGCCACACCATACATTAAACTGCCAAGGTCGCTGATGTTCCACTTGTCGCAGCCATCGTGGATTTTCCGTTGCCCAATAGTGTATATTATGCCGGTTTACGTTACCGCTGTTGAATGACGCTTCGTCGCTAAATAGAACGCTTGCAAAAAATGTGTCATCGTCCCGTAATTTCTCTTGTGCCCAGTGGCAGAACTGTACACGACGTTCAGTCGTCGCCATGCAATTCCTGGTGCATAGAAATATGGTACGGGTGCAATCGAAGTTGATGTAACATTCTCAACACCGACGTTTTTGAGATTCCCGATTCTCGCGCAATTTGCCTGTTACTGATGTACAGATTTGCCGTGACAGCAGCTTAAACACCTACTTGGGCATCATCATTTGTTGCAGGTCGTGGTTGACGTTTCACGTGTGGCTGCACACTTCTTGTTTCTTTAAATAACTTAAGTATCCGGCGAACGGTCCGGACACTTGGATGATGTCGTCCAGGATACCGAGCAGCATACAGAGCACACGCCCGTTAGGCATTTTTATCACAATAGCCATACATCAACACGATATCGACCTTTTCCGCAATTGGTAAATGGTCCATTTTAACACGGGTAATGTATCACGAAGCAAATATCGTCCGCACTGGCGGAATGTTAGGTGATACCACGTACTTATAAGTTTGTGACTATTACAGCGCCATCTATCACAAAGCGAAGAAAGTGGTCCAACTAAAACATTCATATTTCTTCACGTACTACTCGAATATGCAATAAAAAATGGGGGTTCCTATTTAAAAAAAAACACAGTTGATATCCGTTTGAGCTCTGGCAGCGCCATCTAGCGGCTCAACCATAGCGCCATCTGGTTTCCCCCTTCAAGCTAGACGAATTTCGTTCTTTGTAGTTTTTTCGTTTGATGCTTATTTCGTGAGATATTTGGCCCGGTCACTATCAATGGACCACACTGTATAGATAGACTGCGATAATTGCATAACTATCTAGTTAAATAATGCTAAACCCACAGTAGCTTTTACTGCAAGTCGTAAATGTTTTAGATAATGGTTAAATTTGAGACAAAAATAAAAAACAAACAATAAATGAAGCATGACGATGAAACAAACCTCCCACAGAGCTACAACGTGGCGCGACTGCAGACTCACGAGTCGCAAAAGATGCTGACGTCAGTTTCTGGTGTATGTGATAGTCTTTAGGACCGTCCTGGGCTACGGGACACGCAGGAGGAAGCGCGCATCATCGGAAGAGTAAGGCAACATCGTGATTACCGGTGAGGAGAGCAAGCAGGAAAAAAAAACTACTTGAATAGTTCAAGCTAACAAATACCAGTTTTAAAATTGTGCTTGTTGTGGAGCCAGCTGCTCTTCTATCTCGTATTTACACTCACGCTCATAAATTAAGGACAATTGCAGAATGTGTGCCACACAACGTGGCACTACACGAAACTGGCGCTAACATCATAGACACATAGGGAACACACACGACACAGATCTGTAAGTCCACGGTATTGGTGATAAAAGTTCAGAAAACTATCCCGAAACACATGTGCTACAAAACGCCACTGTTTCATGCCCATGTACCCCGACATCAATCTTGGATATGATCACCATGCACACATACACAGGCCGCACAACGGGTTGGCATACTCTGGATCAGGTGGTCGAGCAGCAGCTGGGGTATAGCCTTCCATTCTTACATCAGTGCCTGTCAGAACTCATGAAGTGTCGCAGGGGTTTGAAGACGTGCAGCGTCTTTTTGTTTCATCCACAAAGGAAAATGATTACAAAAATTGTAGTCTGGGGTAGGTAGTCTATTCAAAGCCCCAACTGGGGGAGGACATTGTTAGGATGGCCGAGGTCGTCTGCCGTGGCCTGGACGATTTGTCCATTTATCTGGCAGTAATTCTGATCATGTTTTAGGAAAAACGGAAATGAGCGTTTGGCGTCATTGGCCGGAAGGCCCCTTACGGGGCAGGTCCGGTCACCTTGGTGCAGATATTATTACATTCCACGCCACATTGGCCGACCTTCGCGCCGGATGGGGATGAAATGATGATGAAGAGAGCATAACATCCAGTCCCTGAGAGGAGAAAATCCCAGACCCAGCCGGGAATCGAACCCGGGCCCCTTAGGACGGCAGACCGTCACGATGACCTTTTTTTTGTGTTTGGTCGTAGCGGACGCCACATAACATCCGTTGAAGTTCATTGTTTATCCCTTCACTCAGTCTTTTTTATTACAGAGAGCAGCCAGGACATGTTTTAGAAAGCCTAGATACAACTACCACCTCACTTACATCAGAGTTTAGAGGGAACTTCACAGACGATTAACCTCGGCGTAAAGTAAGTGATGGTCAGTTAGTTGGCGATTAAGGGCCCAAACAGCAATATAATCACTCCTTCGTTAACAGCATTATCCATTTGGATTTAATGACATCAGACAGAATTCTGAACAGTTATGGTCTGTAGGAAAGGTAAAATCGAGAGAGAGTGACATTGATGTCAAAGACGAGAAATGATTGTGTGAGGGAAAAAACTTATAGGGGGCCGGTCGACTGATTAGAGAGCGGGCGAGGAATCCCCAGGGCTCATTTGCGATAGGCTCATTTGCCTCTGAGCCGAAGAAAACTTATAGGGGGCCGGTCGGCCGGTTAGAGAGCGAGCGAGGAAACGGTAAGGCTCATTTGTGATAGGTTCATTTGCATCTGAGCCGAAGCAGCTGTAAGACAGTGTAAGACAGTAATGCAACAAAAATTCGTTGCACCCGTATAGAGAAGAAATGCCTACAGTAGTTAATCCATGATTTCTTTCTTATAGCTACCAGCAACTGTGACAGCTTTTGCAAAATGCAACAGTTTCCGCAGTAAAGGTTAACGACTAACGACCATTGTAATTGTGAGATAGAAGGTGAAAGGAGACCTCTTGTCGAAAGTTTTGGATTTTGAGCTATCGAAATTTTTACGTTAAGCGTTAAATTATGAACGATAAAAAAAGGTAGATTTTTAATTCTAAATTTGAGCGAGTAATGAGAGGTTGAATGTTGGTGATGGAAAATTGGTGTTTTGAGGTAATGCATTTCAGAGTTTGACTTTATTATCACTGTTTAATTCTGCGAATAAGAGGTGTGTGGGAAAGTAATGAGACACTTTTTTTATCTACCTACGTTTTTATTTCTTTCAAATAACAATACTGTCAGCTTCAGAGTAGTTCACTCCGGCAGCTAGCCATCAGTGGAATCATTGTACTCAATCTTGGTAGCAGCGCTGAAAGCTTCAACTGGAAGGGCCTTTAATATGTCGGTCACATTGTTTTCGTTGTTCTCCACAGTCCCAAATGGACATCCTTTTAAGGCATCTTTCAGTTTCGAGAAAACGATAAAGTCACAAGGAAGGTGAATAGGGTGCTGTGGAACAACGGAAACCTTTTGAGGTCAAAAATTCCGTGATAGAAATGGCTGTGTGACTGGCGCGCTATCATGATGCAGCATCCACTTGTTTGCTTCGGTAAAAATTTGATGTACAGTAAAAGTATTTAAGTTTAATAGGTCACTCGTCATCCTTATTGTTAAATGTCGGTCTGATCTCACGAGAGCACGCACACGTTCGACGTTTTCGTCGGTTTTTGAAGTTCAAGGTCTCTCTAACCGAAGTTCGTCTTCAACGTGTTATCGACCTTCCTAAAAAGATTTGTGCCAGCGAAAAACTTGTGCTCTTGATAACGAATGTTCCCCATAGGCATATTTCAACTTTTCAAAGATCACACCCGCGGATTCCTTCCAAGTTTAGCACAAAACTTAATGTTCTAACGTTGCTCTAAATTCCGCTGTTCCATTTTTGTAACACACAACAAAAAGACGACGACACTGATGGCGCTCTAAAAAAAATGACTTGATGACTGCTCGGAACTGAAACTCGGACTGAGAATCTGGAAGGGGTGAACACATCCATCTACACAAGCAGAACAGCACAGCATTGCCAGATCGCTCGCAGAGTTGTCAGTCCCATTACTGCTTCACAGACCTCGCCTATTACCCTTGAAATGTTCTTCTTCGAATAGTACTGACCCTTTATAGTTAACATTACCCATTAAGGGATTAACCCCATGAGACCTATTCCACATTACACTGTACAAAAAATTTAAAAGCAAATAAATTTGTCCCAAATTTAGAAAAATTAGTGTACCCTGCACAGTTTTTTTGGCAAAATTTGGCATTTCTGTTCTATGTTGTAGCATCTCTTACACCAGATTTTGATTTTGAAGCTATTAATGAGCCCGAAACCTGCTAAAACACTGAATGCGTAAAACCTCAAAAATACTCCTAGATTACTGAGGTACCATTTTTATAGTGGCCAAAGGATTTGATTTTCTATTTGTAAAATACTTGTGTCTGAAGGGGTTCAAGATCGTTCACAAACAGCGTTTTCGCCTCTTCTTCTTTTGTTCTGAAATACCTAGATCAACGGGTTCTTCCTCAGGATACTCGCTGTCACGAACTTGAGGTTCTGGTTCTACTACACGGCACAGAATGTCTTCTTATTCCTCTTTGGAATAGCTCCTGATGCTTCTGCAAAAGATAATATACTAATTGTCCTGTCATCCATGCTGGAATTGCTGCACCAGGAAACTCAACGGGTCCACTTTCGTCGGAGATGATGCGGTGCACAAATTCATTTCCATCACTGTCCATTTTGCCATGTACACTATCTTTTTCGTTAACGATGAACTCATAGTGGATATATTTAGTTATGTGGGGTTCTTCGTTAGCATTACTCTTCTCCAATACATTTAGCCCTTGATATGCATTCACAGCACTTCACCTTTTTCAGTTCTTGAAGCAACAACAGGGTTAATATCTGTGTTAGGTGTAGCTCTTTGTTGCTACAGTTAACATCAGCTGTCAGCTGGCTGTAGGCATCCATAACTCTCACGTAACAAGGGACCTCTAGTCTTGTTTAGCATTACTGTATTCACAAAATTCATACAAAGCTACTCTGAGCTCCTTAAAATACCTATGAAATTTAGGAGATACTGTTTTTGTGAAGCACTGCATACGCAACTGCGGGGATTTAGAAACGGGGCTTGTTATAGGGATGTTATTTCCCCGTAACGACAAAAGACTCGTTTCCAGAAGACTAACATTGGTCCCTTTTAATGATATGATTTACTCCTGCTGGATTCAAAAAATTTTCAAATTGATGGGAGCGCTTACAGAATGAAGTAATTACTACAATGTACAAAGAATTAAAATAGAAATTTTAGACACAATCGAAGTTTTTGTTTGTATTGAAAATTTTACTTCTCCGATAAGGGGTCCCTTTGAGTTTTCCGTCCCATTGTGTAGAGTCTGGCTGCCCCTAAGCCTTGGATATTGCCTTCTTCGTACTCCTCGGCGTTCCTCACCTGTGGGTTCAATAGTACAGGGTCAACGTCCTAATCGCTGACAGCTATGACACGAAGGTCATGGCTATCTGTCTCCCGTCTACAAGGCAGACAGAAAAAGGCGAGGGCTCTGAGGAACATCTGCAAAGATAAATAAAAATAACGTCAAGTGTTACTTTAACAAATGGCAACCCCTCAGATGTGGACTGCTAGCTAGTCAGAACGTTTGCAATGATGACGGCACTGCATCTTCCGAGACCTTTCATACGTAATCAACTTGCTGTCGAAAACTCTGGAAATTACAAAATTTCCAATAACGTAGGATTTTCGCGAACGGGAGGTACAATCTAAGATGAAAAGGAAACAACGTACCACGAAGGAATTAGCCGAATGAGATGGAAATCGATAGATGTTGTGCTCATGTGCAGACAAACAAATGATCACAATTTCAGAAAAAAACTGGAAGATATATTCAAGAGAAAGAACTTCACAAACTGAGCAAGTAAAAAACTCGTTGGTCCACCTCTGGCCCTTATGTAAGCGGTTATTGGGCTTGACACTGCCAGAGTTGTCTAATGTCCATCTGACTGGTACCGTGCCCTATTCCGTCCAATCGGCGCGTTAGATCGTCAAATCCCTACCTGACTGGAGGGCCCTGCACGTAATCCTCCAAGGATTCTCAATTGGATGGAGATCCGGTGACCTTGCTGACCAAGGTAGCATTTGGTAATCAGGAAAGCGAGCGGTAGAAACTCTCGCCGTGTACGAGCGGGCATTATCTTGCTGAAATGTAGGCCCAGGTTGGCTTCCCAGAAAGGGCAACAAAACGGAGCGTAGAACATCGTCGACGTACCGCCGTCAATGATAACCAAAGGCGTCCTGCTACGAAAAGATATGGCATCCCAAATCATCACTCCACGCTGTCGGGCCATACAGAATGCGACAGTCAGATTGTCTGGGCCATCTCTAGACACATCTTCGCTCTTCATCATGGATCATTTCAAAGCGGGACTCATCAATGAAGACAATTCGGCTTTCTTCAATGAGATTCCAGGCGGAAGACATGTCTGGAGACGCCCCAGACAACAGTAGGATATCAGCTTGAATGTCGCCTGCCATACGTCCTGACAACCAGGAGTGATGGTCTGAGGTGCCATTTTATTTTACAGCAGGATCCCTTTGTTTGTCATCCGCGCCAGTCTTATAGCAGAGTGGTATGTCGATGATATTCTACGACCCATTCTGTTGCCCTTCATGGCAAGCTATCCTTGGTAGACATTTCAGCAAGATAATGTCAGTCCGCACGAGCTGCTTTCTCTGGGGTTACCAAACCCTATCCTGGTCACTAAGTTCACCGGATCTCTCGCAAATTGAGAACGTTAGGAGTATTATGGGTAGGGCCGTCCAATTGCCTCAGGATTTTGACGATCTAACGCGTCAATTGGTCACAATTTGGCACAACATCCCTCAGGAGGTCATCCAACAACTCTGTCGATCAATGCTAAACCGAATAACTAACAAAGACCAGAGGTGAGCCAACACGTTATTAACTTGTCAGTTTTTAAAGTCTTCACTGGTATAAATTTTTCTGAAATTCATTTTTTTTTTTTTTTTTTTTTTTTTTTGTTTTACATCACACTTACCGATTTCCGTCCCATTCGAATAACTACCTCGCAGTGCATCGTTCTTCCTTTATCTTAGAGTCTATTACCGCGCAAATACTATGTTACTAGCTCCCATCAATACAATGGAGCAGAATTACACGTTTACACGTTTTCTAAATACAAGACAGAATTAAATACTTTATACGGAGTGGGTTCTTGTAGAACTATAACAGCGAGTAAAAGGGAAAAACGGACCATTCTCAATTTATTATTGTAACATATCACATTAATATAGTTTGGTTTCACTGTAATTTAGGAATTCTGTACGAACGACATGTGTGACGTGAAGCACGGTGGAACACAAATGACTATCTACGAGGGTTATTCAGAAAGTAAGGAACGATCGGTCGTAAAATTGAAAATACAGTAAAAGTGTGATGAAGCTTTGTACAGATGCATTGGGCACTGTCTAGTACGCCTGTCGATCGCATCACTTCGCTCTTTTCAGTTCTGAGCTCACAGCGAGAATGTAAAGATGGTAGAAATTAGCATCTCCCGCCAAGAATGAGGGCCTGGCGAAATGTTTCGCCTGAAGCCATGCAATTCACATAACACAAATGTCATGTAGTTCGTCCTACACGACAACTCTCGGGCGCAATCTGCAGGGGCAATGAAGATGCCCCTGCAGCGTTTTCGATGGGAAGTGTTTGATCACTCACAATACAGCCCGTAATTGGCTATCCTTGAGGTTCATCTCCCCTCAAATGAACAGCTGGCTATGAGGACAATATTTTGATGCAGACAACGAGCTGCAGTCCAGAGTAGGAAATTGTCGAAAAGCACTGGCGGCTGTCTTCTATAACGAGGGAATTGAAACTTGATACAACGCTACGACATATGTCTAAGTCTGAGTGGCGACTGTGTAGAGAAGTAGCAAATGTTTTGATTTTCACTGTGGTTTCCATTTTGTGACCTATCGTTCCTTACTTTCCGAACAGCCCTCGTATTTGCTATTTTGTTCTTTTTTTTTCTTTCACAAAGTAGTGTTCTTCATGCTAAATGATACCGCAGGGACCCAGTACAGATCACAACACTGCATGTTGTTCATTATGAAAATCTAGACATTCATTACAGTTTAAGTTGGCAGTTCAAAGCAACGTCTATATGTAAATGCATTAAGGTAGATTTACCCATAAATGACCCAAAAAGAAAACCGAGACATGTTTTGCGAATGTACCTAATTTCTGGTTATCCAACCCCGTCTCCTTAACGAATTAGTGCACACATTGTCATGGAATATTTATGTTATAAACCAGAAGCAACAGCGAGTGGCGTGGCAAAGTGGTTGAGACACGAGTGTTCTATTCAGACGGGGTTGAATCCAAAACAGGTATGGCCGATTTGCTGCCATGTTATTGTCCAATCCGACCACGGGCACGTTGTTAAACCGAGTTGGTCTTACTGCTGTCAAGCACTTTGAAGTTTCGGCTAAAGTTCCAACAAAGTCTTTTATGCAAGTGTCAGTTTTTTGAACTCATAGTCAAGGTTGATTTATTCCTTCCTGAAACTTCCAAATTGCACCGCTTTCTTCTTCTTCTTCTTCTTCTTCTTCTTCTTCTTCACCTCCTTCTTTTTCTTGGCCCTATACCCCGTCTTCACGTGGTCGGCACGTTAATCTGTATTTGTTAGTGTTAGTTGTAGAGGGTGGCCGGACGGCCTTCCCCTCAGGCAGAATTGGCGCAACCCATCTGTCTGTAACAATTGTTACGTCACGTAAAAATGAGAGAATATTTTAGAAAAGTTTGCTAATCGTGTAATTGAGGCGGAACGTTACTACCAGCCCGGTATTGACTTATCCGGATGTACGAAAAGTTTCCAAATCGCTCATATTATATCGCTAGGAACTAGAGTCAGAAGAATCGTAGTAATGCCTGGTAGAATAGCTGGTTCACGTTTAGCGCCAAACTCAACCTAACTATGTTGGATATCCTTTTTACCCCAAATTTGTGAACTCACTGTTGTACCAATAAGGCCTAAACATATTTGTGTACTGCATACGTGATAGCGTGTCAGTTAAGTTTGCCTGTGACATCATTATCATCGAGAAACAATCGCATCTCGAAGAATAACATATAACTGACACACTTGTAAATGTGGACGGCACTCTTGGTGCTTCGACATCTTCCGCAAAGGGCAAAAAGAACGAAGTAAGGGGCGTAGGTAAAACTGCTCAATTTGTTCTTATTAACGGACCTACTTTGTTTTGTGGCGCGAGGTTAAACTTTTCTATTATGAAAGTTTCTAGTTCCTCTAGTTTGGGTAATGGATGGCTTACTGTAGCTATCGTTGCTTGTAATAGTGCAGGTAGACCCGGTTTGGAATCCTTTGAAACTTACGCTCCTTATCACTGTTAAACCAGAGCACACTACACAATGGTACCGCAACGATGATGTTTGATGGCCCTGCAACACATTTTGGCTCGCCATTGATCGAGTAATTTATTGGCGCATCCCCATTAAGGGCACATAGCTAACAATATATGAACATCTCTTTTGCTGCTGATTCACTTTACTATCATAGTAGGCTATTAAACGTTGTATTGAAAGTAAAACGAAAATAAATTTTATTCATTGTTCATTGTCTCCTCTGAGTCTGAGTGGCATGATTCAATAAAATCTACTCGGTTTTCAAGCCGCGTCGCTTCGAATAACATAGTCGAACTTTCGATAGCTGTCTCCGCCATCGTCCTCAGGAGTTAAATTACTGATTGCCGGTGTTGGCACGGCTTTCGTCTTGCACACTGACGTGAAAAAATCGCAACACCAAAAAGCATTTTATGTAGAATAATGAAATTTATGAAATACATTAGTCAAGGTAACATATTTAAGTGAAATTACAATTAAATCAATACAATGAAATGGCTACCCTTAGCTGCATACAGTCGTTGATATAAGTCAACAGGGACAGTTGAAAATGTGTGCCTCGACCGGGACTCGAACCCGGGATCTCCTGCTTACATGGCAGACGCTCTATCCATCTTTCTTTTTCATTTAGTTCGATATAGTTCGTTGCGTTTGGTCAGGGCGGACGTCACAAGACATCCGTTCAAGTGGAACGTTGATACCTTCACTTAGTTTTCTTTTTTATTACAGAGAGCACACAGCCCTCTGACCGAACACGGTGAGCTACCGTGCCGGCATATCCATCTGAGCCACCGAGGACACAGAGGATAGTGCGACTGCAGGGACTTATCTCTGGCACGCCTCCCGTGACACCCATGTTCCCAACTTTATTGTCCCGCACTGTATTCGTAGTGTCCCTGCCCATTACACTCATTACTCGCGGCTTTACCGATTCCCGTAAGAGTTCGGGCAATGTGTGTGCGTCCACACAGAAGATGGTCAAATGGCCGGTGAGCCTGAACTATATACATGAAGATGGTATCTGTTCTGTCGGACATGTCTAAAAGAACAAATACCATCTTCATATACATATTTTAGTAATTAACATTGCAAGACCACAGGTTAAAAAAGGTATAGAAAATGTGAAATTCTGGTACCTTAAAAACCTGTGTTACGCACATAATGTTGAACACAAGCATGCAAACGTGCATGTACGGTGTCGTAAAGGTGCCGGATGTCAGTTTGTGGGATGGACTTCCATGCCTGTTCATTTGGTAGATCAATAAAGGGATGGTTGACGCTGATTGTGGATGAAGCTGGGGTTGTCGTCCGATGAGGTCCCATATGTGCTCGGTTAGAGACAGATCTGCTGGCCGAGCAAGCCAAGGCAACAAGTCGACGCTCTTTAGAGCATGTTGGGTTACAAAAGCAGAATGTGGACAGACGCCGCGCGGAATTAGCCGAGCGCTGCAGTCATGGACTGTGCGGCTTGTCCCGGCGGAGGTTCAGGTCCTCCCTCGGGCAGAGGTGTGTGTGTTTGTCCTTAGGTTAATTTAGGTTAAGTAGTGTGTAAGCTTAGGGACTGATGACCTTAGCAGTTAAGTCCCATAAGATTTCACAACCCTTTTTTTGTGGACGGGCGCTATCCTGTTGGAAAACACCCCCTGGAATGCTGTTCATGAATGGGAGCAGATTGATACACAAATTTGCAGTCAGGGTGCGTGGGATAGTCATGAGAGTGCTCCTGCTGTCATACTAAATCGCACCCCAGACCACAACTCCAGTGTGTTTAACACGCAGACAGGTTGGTTGCAGGTGCTCAGTTGGTCTCCTTCTAATCAATGGATGGCCATCACTGGCACCGAGGCAGGACCATCTTAATCAGAAAACACAACAGATTTGCACTAATCCTCCAGTGATCTCTCGCTTGACACTATTGAAGTTGCATATGGTGATGGTTTGGGGTTAGAGGATTGCACTCTAGAGGGCATCTGGCTCTGAGCTGTCCTTGAAGGAACCGATCTGCAACAGTTTGTTGTGTCACTTTGATACCAACTATGCTGTATGCTGTACTGTGCACCACAGACACGCCGAACACGATGGTGTTCCCTCTCGGTAGATCCGCGTGGCCGCCCACAGCCCGGTCTTCTTGCGATGGTAAATTGCCGTGACCACTGCTGCAGTGGTTCGATACCTACCAAGTCTTTCTGCAATATCACAGAAGGAACATCCAGCGTCTCGAGGCTCTCTGTTAGACGACCCCATTCAAACCCAGTGAGGTGTGGATAAGGGTGTCTTTGTTGCCGTAAAGGTATTCTTGACCAACATCAGCTCACCACATCCAATCTCAAAGGTAACTAATGCTCATGACCGGCCGGACGCTGTGGCCGACCGGTTCTAGACGCTTCAGTCCGGAATCGCACTGCTGCTACGGTCGCAGGTTCGAATCCTGCCTCGGGCATGGGTGTGTGTGATGTCCTTAGGTTAGTTAGGTTTAAGTAGGGAACTGATGACCTCAGATGTTAAGTCCCATAGTGCTTAGAGCCATTTGAACCATTTGAAGCTCACGACTGTTACAGCGTGTATTTAAAGCAAACCTGATTTGCATCCTCATAGCTCCGTTACTACCCTTACGCACTCCATCTGCAGGCCACAAGTAGCCCATCGGGACCATCCGACCGCCGTGTCATCACTGCTGAGGATGCAGATAAGAGGGGCGTGTGGTCAGCGCACTGCTCTCCCGTTCTTTGACCGGAGCCACTACCATTCGGTCGAGTAGCTCCTCAATTGGCATCACGAGGCTGAGTGCACCCCGAAAAATGGCAGACAGCGCATGGCGGTGCGGATGCTCACCCATCCAAGTGCCGGCCTCACCTGACAAAGCTTAACTTCGGTGGTCTGACGGGAACCGGTGTATCCACTGCGGCAAGGCCGTTGCCACCCTTACGCGACTGGCGCAAAATTTGAATACACTCATCTTTCATATCTAGAAACAAGCCTACCAACTTTCATTTATGTCGCACAGTGATTTTTCCTTCAGTGTATTCTGAAACTTTCCAGAGACGCCCAAAGTGACAAATGCGCAGAAAGTGAGTTGAGCAGCTCATACGACCTCCAGCCTGTCATAGGACTCAGTGATGTCAGGTGGCACGATATTACGGTTCCATCTTCGATACTGTCGCTCGTGCGTCAATGCAAACACCAAGAATCTGTTTTTGCTTTCACTCGATATCCAAAGCTCGCTCCCACACCCTATTGAGTGTGTACCCCTGGTCTCAGTTAAAATTATTGCTGTGTATTCTAATTTTGGCCGCCTCCTGTACAACAGAACTGCCATTTCACGATGCATGACGCAAGACTCTCGTCTTGTCTCACTGTATCTTATGTCCGTTTTGTAGGCAGTGTTCAGCCACAGCCGACTTCTCATATTTCCTTGGTTTAATATGTCGTGAATACTCAGTATAAAGCTTAGCAACAGTGTGAATATTTCGTCCTATGTAAATGCTACCGCTTTCGGAGGGTAAAACATGAACACCAGGCACTCGAAGACCTACATTGTCTCTAACGGGGCGTAACGTATCTCGTATCTTGAATGTTGGCCGGAACACCAGCTTCAATCTATCTAGCTAGCCGTTGCCCTACAATTTGGAAAGAATGCAGCCGACTTTGTCTCTACGGCCGATTCACGAGGCGTCTTTCGTCGGTGGCACCTAAAAGCTTCTGCAATCTCGCCTTTGCTGAAACAATTTTTTTCTAAATATGCGTCTCAAATACTGAATTTCTGACGATACATGGTCGTTATCAGAAATATCTTTGTACTACCATGTTCACGAGCACTCCCTTGCTTGCAGGGTGGTGAAGACTCTGGCTTTGGGGTACCGTTCAGTGTGCGTAGATTTCCTGTACACTGAATGTGCAAGATGAGTCCTGCCTTCTGCTCAACTAAAACATCCAAACACCGAAGCTTGCCATACCTTTCCATCTCGACAGTAAATTTAATGTTGTGGTTGACACGTTCATCTGGTCGACAAACTGCTGGAGTGCATTTTCACCATAAGGCCATATCAGGGAGGTATCGTCAATGTACTGTACTGTCCAATCCCAAGGAAAATTTTTTTTTAATAAGCAATACTTGTCAGATCAAATGAAAGGAGATTGCGTATAGAAGCACAAGCCCTGACGCTAAAGTAAGCTTTCCAGTATACGCAAGTGGTAACATGGAGTGGAAACCTATAACAGAAATCGAACGTTCAAGTGTTTTCGTGCCGAAGGAGCCAGCTGATGGAAATATCCCGAACGGCTATTATAGTAGGTCAGCCTCGACTTAGAACGGTATATAAGCAAGGGATTCAGAGACGGGAGTCAGAGAGAGCAGTAGTACGATCGACTAGCGAGTGGCCGCTTTGAGGAGCCACCGGGTAGCTACGCCAGGCAGCAGCAGCAGCAGAAGCATGCAGAAGTAATATTCTCAGCGAGAAGTCGGTGATGAGATCTGGTGACACGCTTATCAACTGCAAGATAAGTAATCATTATGTATTCTGGGGGATAGCTTTGAACATAGACGATCTGTTTTTGTCTCAAGCAATAGACAGCATTTGTAGTTTTGTAATTAACAAGAACAATTTACGGAATAGTAATTGTCTCTTCTAAGCTTAGGCGAGTGGCCTGTTGATAAGAATAAATTGAGTCTGACTTTTATTAAAGAAGGTGTTAGGAAGTAGCACCTCTTTTGTAAGTTATCAAAGAGATAATAAATGAATTACTTAAATAAATACTGAACTCTTCAGCATACCCATCCTGCCATTAATCCTAACAGATTACCACTGCAACCAATAACCACAGTTATACCTCGGAGAGCTTTCTTCCTCTCATATCCGACAACAAAGGTGGACACCCCAACACCCTCAGATTGTCGTCAACGTTCCTGTTGCACTACAAAACTGTGCTGGGACGCGACAGTACTATGCAAGACGGACGCAACCTTCCTGAGTTCAGAGATTGCTCCTCAAAGTGTTCGATAAAGATGTGTACGATGGCTGGAGACAGTGGGGATCACATCGTTATGCCATCCGTTATCTCATACCATTCGTTGCAGTACAGGAAGTACATTGTCACTAAGGCGTGGCGGAATAACTTGACGATTTCAGGTGGAAACAGTTGGGTCAAAAATTCCGGCGGGTTGTGTACCAGCACCTTTGTAAAAAGTGACACAAAGGCTAACTATAAAGTCGTTTTGGGAAATCTCTACTTTCCGGAGTGTCTTACCCAATAACTGCGAGTTGATAACATATCTTTGCAGGGTCCCAGTTTAGGTGCCAATGACCCTGCCAGATATTTTGCCAGTCTGTAAGTCGACGAACTGATTACACCAATTATCGGCCCCAGGAGAACACTTTACTTGCGTAACTTCAAAAATCCATATAGCCTTGAAGTCTGGCGCCCCGAGGCATTGATTTCTTCACCACATTTTCTGACATATTTGATTCCTTCAGTAACTTTCCTGTATTTCTGAAGATGGCCTGCGTTCGATCACAATTATGTATCCATTTCGTATCATCTTCTAATAAAGGTAGCACCTGCAAGTGGTGTTCAGGACGATAGTTGCATTTCCTTTATCGGCTCGAAAAACAACCAAGCCCTCGTTCTCACGTAATGAGCGTAAGCCCTGTCGTTCCTCTCGGCTAATATTGGATTTCGTTGGTTTAGTTTTTGCAGGATGCTCTATTCCATTAAACTTTTCGCTATTCGCCTGGAAGTGGGTAGACGTAGCCACGGCGGTGCAACAACATTAAAAATCATCACTATTTCTAGCATCAAACATGTTGCCCTTGGATTGTGACTGGGATACGTAGCCATGTCAGAGCAACAGCATTAAAGACAATATAGGTATTCGAGTTGTGGGCTTATATGATGTTCCCTGTGAATACAGTAGCATTAACATAGAACAAACTAATGAGCATGTGACAAGCGGACCGTGGCTGAATATTGGCGAGAAAACGGACAAAGACGGAGGCGCACGAAATTAGAATAAACTGCAACAATTTTAACATAGATCAATGGTGCATGTAGTAGGGAATGTGGGTGAGCTTTGCTTATCGAGTTAAAGCGAAATCAGAAACTTGATGGCTGTAGCAGAGCAGAACCGACAGATTCAAATGTGGCGCGGGCCGCTCGCGCCGTGGCCAGGGAGAAAGACAGGCCGTGGTGTGTACGTCACAGCACGTGACACTGCAGGTCTTACGATTGTCAGCAGTCGTCTCCAGTGGGGAGCGAATAATTATTCCAGACGAATTTAGTAATTCTTAAATGTGCGTTTAAATGCATGCAAACTATCGATAGCGCATGACAACGTCCTATAGTGGGTATATTTACATTGACGTATTCATTTCTCATGGGCCCTGCACGGAGCTGAGCGTTCGCGAAACATGGCAGACAAGGCGACTAGCGTGACATGACAAGTTCGTTGCGGGGCCCGTATTTCTTGTAGGCTCCACCTCGTGCTACCTGACACCACCCAGTCTTCTGGCAGGCAGGAGCTGCTATGAACTGCCCAATCACCTTCCCTGTATCCATCACTGCGGGTGTCTCTGAAAGTTTCCAGACTCTGCTATCGCACTTACGTAAGCTAAACACCTTCCCAGCCATGGCATTCAGTTGTTTTATCTCCTGATGACAATGGTGGAGACAACCGTCCAAAGCTCAAGTATTTTATTCAAAGTTGCATGGCTTGTAAACTGAGAAGATTTTATTGAAATCGCTTCCATTTCTAGAATCCATGCTAAAAGTACTATGAAGGGAAAGAAGAAAGAAAAATTGGTGTCAATGTTGATGATGAGACTAAAAAAATAGTCAGTGAAATCTCAGATTGGACAAGGAAGGTCTGTTAACGACTTTCCAATTCGCAGAAAAAATTTATGTATCAAATGAAACTATTATAGTGACCTTGCAAATCTAATTAGATATAAAATTTCACAAAATACTTCAAATAAAAGATAAAACTAATGCATTCTCATCCAACTTGCAGTTTACAGAAAAATATAGTATGTTTGTAATCATTATGTGATATTTTGTTTCAGTTATGTATGACATGTCGTCCCTGCTAAGTTTTGGAGAAATGAATGGCTGGTGTCATTCATGAACCGAGAAAAATGATTTTATTTCTCTATAGATTTTTCCCATTTTTATTTATTTAGTACTAGACTGGTGACATGGCATTAAAAAACTACCTGTTCATATAGTTCCACTTCCCGATGGGTCACGTACAAATCATTTATGGTAATCAGAGAAATAATTCATATTCCTAGAAAGATACTCATTATTTATTTAGAATATACTTTTAATGACATACTTTTAGAGACGTAGTTCTACTGTTACATTAGACCTGGGTCGAGAGGTTTTGGATTTCACTCTGTATGAAATATTATTGGGAATGTTAGTATTGCAAACACTGGGTGATGGCGATCTGTTAGTGTAACGTATACGGAGACCTACATGTATATGGTGGTGATGTGTCGAAGAATTTCGAATGAAAAAAAAAGGATCGTGATGGATTATCCCTGTTATTCTCTGAGCCATTTCCTTTACAATGATGTTCGGATATTCCACTGACATAAAATTAATGGCAAAAACAATGTCGGGCCCTTCCATACGTTTCAGTTCTTCCATTCATATGGTAAGCCTCGATAAAGCATCAGGTACAATATTTTTGGAACCTTTTACGTTGTTGTCGTTGTGGTCTTCAGTCCTGAGACTGGTTTGATGCAGCTCTCCGTGCTACTCTATCCTGTGCAAGCTTCTTCATCTCCCAGTACCTACTTCAGCCTATATCCTTCTGAATCTGCTTAGTCTATTCATCTCTTGGTCTCCCTCTAAGATTTTTACCCTCCACGCTGCCCTCCAGTACTGAATTGATGATCCTTTGATGCCTCAGAACATGTCCTACCAACCGATCCCTTCTCCTAGTCAAGTTGTGCCACAAACTCCTCCCCAATTCTAATCAATACCTACTCATTAGTTATGTGATCTACCCATCGAATCTTCAGCATTCTTCTGTAGCACCACATTTCGAATCCTTCTATTCTCTTCTTGTCCTAACTATTAATCGTCCATGTTTCACTTCCATACATGGCTACACTGCATACAAATACTTTCAGAAACGACTTCCTGACAATTAAATCTATGCTCGATGTTAACAAATTTCTCTTCTTCAGAAAGGCTTTCCTTGTCATTGCCAGTCTACATTTTATATCTTCTCTATTTCGACCATCATCAGTTATTTTGCTCCCCAAATAGCAAAACTCCTTTACTACTTTAAGTGTCTCATTTCCTAATCTAATTCCCTCAGCATCACCCGACTTAATTCGGTTACATTCCATTATCCTCGTTTTGCTTTTGTTGATGTTAATCTTATACCCTCCTTTAAGGACATTGTCCATTCCGTTCAACTGCTCTTTCAAGTCCTTTGCTGTCTCTGACAGAATTACAATGTCATCGGCGAACCTCAAAGTTTTTATTTCTTCACCATGGATTTTAATGACTAGTCCCAACTTTTCTTTAGTTTTCTTTACTGCTTGCTCAATATACAGATTGAATAACGTCGGGGAGAGGCTACAACCCTGTCTCACTCCCTTCCCAACCACTGCTTCCCTTTCATGCCCTGTATTTTACCCCTGCCACCTTCAGAGTTTGAAAGAGAGTATTCCAGTCAACATTGTCAAAAGCTTTCTCTAAGTCTACAAATGCTAGAAACGAAGGTTTGCCTTTCCGTAATCTTTCTTCTAATATAAGTTATAGAGTCAGTATTGCCTCATGTGTTGGAATATTTCTACAGAATCCAAACTGATCTTCCCCGAGGTCAGCTCCTACCAGTTTTTCCCTTCGTCTGTAAGGAATTCGCGTAAGTATTTTGCAGCTGTGACTATTTATCTGATAGTTCGGTAATTTTCACATCTGTCAACACCTGCTTTCTTTGGGATTGGAATTATTATATCCCTCTTGAAGTCTGAGGGAATTTCGCCTGTCTCATACATCTTGCTCACCAGGTGGTAGAGTTTTGTCAGGACTGGCTCTCCCAAGGCTGTCAGTAGTTCTAATGGAATGTTGTCTACTCCCGGGGCCTTGTTTCGACTTAGATCTTTCAGTGCTCTGTCAAATTCTTCACGCAGTATCATATCTCCCATTTCATCTTCATCTACATCCTCTTCCATTTCCATAATATTGTCCTCAAGAACATCGCCCCTTTATAGACCCTCTATATACTCCTTCCACCTTTCTGCCTTCCCTTCTTTGCTTAGAACTGGATTTCCACCTGAGCTCTTGATATTCATGCAAGTGGTTCTCTTCTCTCCAAAGGTCTCTTTAATTTTCCTGTAGGCAGTATCTATCTTACCCCTAGTGAGACAAGCCTCTACATCCTTACATTTGTCCTCTAGCTATCCCTGCTTAGCCATTTTGCACTTCCTGTCCATCTCATTTTTGAGACGTTTGTATTCCTTTTTGCCTGCTTCACTTACTGCATTTTTGTGTTTTCTCCTTTCATCAATTAAATTCAGTATCTCTTCTATTACCCAAGGATTTCTACTTGCCCTTGTCTTTTTACCTACTTGATCCTCTGCTGCCTTCACTATTTCATTCCTCAAAGCTACCCATTCTTCTTCTACTGTATTTCTTTCCCCCATTCCTGTCAATCATTCCCTTATGCTCTCCCTGAAACTCTGTACAACCTCTGGTTCTTTCAGTTTATCCAGGTCCCATCTCCTTAAATTCCCACATTTTTGCAGTTTCTTCAGTTTTAATCTACACCTTTTACGTATTGTATCTTAATATCGTATTTCTGTAGAAAAAGCATCCATCGCATCAACCTACTGTGTAGTAATCGACTACTCAACAGAAAGGATAAAGCTTGATGATCTGTATAAATATGGATTTCTGATCCCCATACTACTGTTTGAAACTTTTGAATACTCCACAATACTCGGCAATAGTTCCTTTTCGGTAGCTGTGTAATTTAGTTCTTGCTTATTTAGGCTAAGGCTAGCAACAGCTATGGTACTGTATACTACATTACTTGGATCCCATTCTCCTTGCTAAAGTTGGACACCAACACCGTAATCAGATGCATCTGTCGAAAATTTAAACGTTCGCCCATAACTGGATGATGTAATATGGGTGACTCAACAAGCGCTCTTTTAACGTTTACAAACCCATCATTTGCACCTTGATCCCAAGTCCACGATACTCCCTTTCTTAATCAACTTAAAATTCTCGGGTCATTTAACTCTTGCCCGCGTACGTACCGTCGATAGTATCTGGCCGTACCTATAAATCCTGTTAATTGTCTTACATTCCTGCGGTGCGGACGTTCTTTGATAGCTTTTAAGCGTTCAGGGTCCGTTCTAATTCCCTTTACCCCTATAATATGGCCTAAGAACTTAAGTTCTTGGAGCGCGACAAACGATTTAGACAGCTTCACCGTTTTTCCATTTAAATTTTGCTCCCTTGGATACTTGAACATTTTCCAATTTCTCTGTGTGTAATTCCCTTGTCTTATTAAGTTTGGTTGCTATGGCAACACGTAACAGCTTCTTTTCTCGGTTTTGACTTAAAATTCCTGTTTTCTCGGTTCTTTCGCACAAGTCGTCACGTTACAACGTTTCCGACTTAAAGTGTGAGTGAGAATCTGGGTTATTTCGTTTTATTCCCCCAAACCACCTTCCACTTCTTTACGAGGTGACTTAATTGGAATTTGCAGCCACTCTTCTTTACTGGATATCCGGCTGCTGGAAACCCTCTTGACTTCTTCTCTGTCAGTACAGGTATTTTTAGAGTCTTTCTACTTATGAAATAAGTAGACATACAAACTTTGCTTTTCGTCAGTTAACGATGTATTTGACTTTCATGCACAATAAAAATCTCACTTTCAACATAATTATGTAACTTCCGGTAAGTCCCTCTTACAGTCGAACGTCAGAAACAAATTAAATTACAGTTACAAGAAAGTTGGCTTTGATACCATACCTTTTCTTAACATAAATCCGAAAATAAGTCTTGCCTAGTCAATGACCCAATAAGCACAGAACTGCATATGAACTCCACGGTTCTTCCTCACTAAAACGTCTATGGATTGCCCGACAGGTACTTGTCAGTGCCGTTCGTCCGCTACGTCTACTGCACACACAAACATGTGATGCGCAGTAGGTAGGATTCCACCATCCCACACTCATATCCAGAATATCGTGTGTTCGAGACGGTAGAAGGCTGAGTGGTTTTAGAATTTACACTAAATTTCTCTAATCTCTACATATACCCCCTCCCCCCTTTCCCCCTCAGATCGAACACGCGATATTTTATACATAATCATTATGCAAATAATATCACTCATAACAACATTGCATATCTTAACAGTATACATTTCTTATATATCTTTATATGCACATCTTTCCTTTCAATAACAATTCTGTGTCCTCGCTTGAACAATCTTTCGCTTATTGTTTCTCTACTCTTTTCTTATTTTACTTTGTTATTAAGACATGGGCATGCACTCGTGGTTTTAGTCAGCTTTACCAATATTTAGGAATTGTGAGGACCCTTTTTCTTTTCTTTATTTCCTTCTTTTTCAATCGTAAACTTAAGGTGTTTATGACACATGAGTAATCTATTTCCTATTCCTATCTTTTGTACTACCTTTTTCCTAGTATGTACTATTTTCATTATTTGTAGCTTGGAGGAACTCTGGACGAAATGAAAGTGTTCTTTTGATAATCATTTATTTCCACGAAACATAATAATGCTAGTCGTTCATATAATTCACACTTCCCAGAAAAATCCCTATAAAATTTGTGACTTTTGTCCCGATGTTGTCACTTTCTCTTCGGATCAGCACCTATTCCTTGCTTGTGGGTTGATTTTATGAGAGCACTTCCTCTTTCCATTCTGGTAGGTACTTCCCTTACAAAATATCCCTATTTTTAGGCCAAGATCGTCTTATCTTCACATAGGCACTCCTGCCCTTCATACTTAGTGAATGCGGGGTACACCCCCGTTGTCCTTTCTGAAGAGGCCTCACGGTTCATTACCCTAGTAAACATTTCTATGTATAACATAATTATGTATAAATCTAGCTTAAACTTCGCATTCATTCTTTAATATATCATTTACTCCCTAGAGTCCTCCTCTACTTATCAACTTCTATATTTTGATTAGATACTTTGTCTACATATACTATTTACATCCCACTATTCTTCAATTCATCAGATTATTTATTACACTGACGTTTCTTAATGATCAACATAACTAATTCCTCTCCTACTTTCGTTTTCTTTCTTTCCTGATGCCTCTTTCTTATTTATCCATTACTCTTTGCTACTTTATAGTTCTTCGTTATGTAGCATTTTGGTTCCATGAACTTACATGCTTTTGTCTCTCTTTGCGCATGAGTTCATTGTGCCTATTCTAATCTCTATTTAGAACTGTCACTGTTCCTTGTTTATGTGCGCCTCTTCTTATGTACATTCGATGTAGAACCGTCATAGCTTCCTATATATGGGTGCCTATTTCCGTATGTACACATATTTTCCCCTGCAACACCTGGCGATTCTCACATCGTGACAGGATTTGTCTTATGTAATTTAATGTTTGTGTAGAAGTGTATATTTGTGTATATGTGGATGTATGTTCGTGTAGTCTGATTTTTCAGCCTTCTTATTTAAAGGTAAGATTTAGGTTTTTAGTATACACGGAAATAGGAAGGACTTTAGCGATACAAGTTTGTGAATATGAAAAGAGGGAAAAAATAGACAGGTCATCAAATAAGAAGTAAGAAAAGAAAAAATAGATGTGGATGCTAGGACCGAAGAAGAGACAGAAGAGAGCCCCAAAGACAGGGAACCCTTCCAACACCCACTTTCCGAGGTTCCCTACCCCTCAGGTACTTGAGTGAGACGCCAGAGGCAGTCTGGTGTTAAATCGTACCCTACAGAACGGACTTGTCCCACTTTCACGTTTTGAGGTCCCCGAAGGAAATCCTAGCAACCCTATGGAAACGGCAAATGATGAAAAATCAGGCACACTTGTTTGTGAGGGTTGTTTGAAAGGTGTGATGTGTGTTTTGTGTTAGTCATGATTTATCTGTTCTCGTAAATCATGCTTTTAGCTACAATACCCACCCCTTTCAAAATTTATACAAACCCTCCCATCTATACCACATCTCATAATGGGTATAAAATACTCTATACAAAATAGAAAATCTATACACTACGGTACAACATTTGTGCAGCTAGTCGCATCATATTATATATTCCACAAATATAATGCTCTATTCAGTTATTTCGTCTAGATGTCACTTTTTTCTGTGATTCTCTGAAGTTGTTCTATATTTTATAGTCATATCCGGTTTTCTAAGCAATAAGATTACAGGATAGTTCTAGATTTCAAAGGAATTCGATGCAGGAAAACTATTTTGGAAGAAACACTGAAGACAACTCGGGATCTGACGGTCGTTACTCCACCCGTTACGCAGAATGTTTACGTCCCTGTGGTATATACAATTTTACATCCTTTACATTGTATTTCCCCTTCTCTAATCCAGTTGTGAGATCTACTAAAAATAAGGTCTTAGGATGGACCACCGTTTGTACCTGGTACGGTCCCTCATATTTTTGGAAAAACTTATGAGTCTCTTTTTCAGAGTCGAGCTGTGAAGATGTTTTATTAGAAGCACGTCATCGACTTGGTACTGAGTTCCCACAGCCTTTTCGTGATGATTACTTACTCTTTGTAGCGCCTTTTCAATTAAATTCTTAGAAACTATTTCCTGATTTACTTCGTAATTGACACTAGGTTTCTAACGCTTTCTTGGACGACAAGAGACAGTGATGTATTGGGTTGCACCACTCACACGTCTCTTCCTGTTGACTCATACGTTGTGCGTGCAGCCGATTCTCTTCTTTGGGTAATCAGCTACGTCTATCTCACCGTTTAATTCTTCTCCGAAGACAGTATCAGGTTAAAGGAATATAATATTACCCAACTCTCTATTCTTGAAATAAATCATGTACTCGTAGAATCTTTTCAGTTCAACAACAATATATTTTCAACTCTCATTCCCAAAGTAACTATTATTTTGTACAAGCTCCAGCAAGCCAACTGGTTCCAAGATAAATGTCAGAATCGACAAAACACCCATACAATTACATATGTGCTGCCTCACGCAGAGCCAAGACATGAAGTAAGAGTCTCTATACAATACACGCTTCATCTGTCTCTGTAACAATACTCATGACGCCACAAACCACGAAACATTATGCAAACAGCCTTTGACTTTTGATATAAATTCCAAGGCGCTGCTGCTAACCACTTGTCAGGGCCGCTAGTCTGACTCAGCTCCTGGCTTCTCGTGACAGCTGTCCCTCCAGCACACACAGATATGTGTGGCGCAGTAAAAAGGCTCTCTCACCCTAGTCATCAAAATATCGGGTGCTCGAGACGGTGAGAGCCAAGTGTTTTTAGAATTTACCCCGAAATTCTCTAAGCACTGCAGGTTGTTCAGGACAATTAAAACACTTAGAGGTTCTTTAATAAAAGGTTTGCCTATAACTTCTAAAGGTGTCAAACCAGTAGATAAATGGGGCAATTCATTTAGGATAAGTTCAAAGTCCTTAATTTTCGTTGCCCACGAAGTATGTTTTTCATGGCAGTAAGACATAATTTTACAATTTCCTTCATTACTCGTTCACACGAATTTGATGACAGGCTATAACAGGATACTAACACTTGTCGAATACTTTCCCATGTTAGGAATTCTCTAAATTCGTTACTCACAAATTGTGGTCCGTTATCTGTATGAAACGTTTTTGGTTTACCTACTTCTAGAAAGTATTGTTGTAAATAGTGTATAACCGTCTGCGTATTTGCTCTTTGAATGGGATATAGTTTAACGTATTTTGACTAGCATTCTCTGATAACCAAAATATATAATACTCCTCCTTTTCCTTGTGGAATTGGTCCAAAATATAATCTACAATATTCCATTTTACTAATTGATTAGTATTGTTGTAAATAGTGTATAACCGTCTGCGTATTTGCTCTTTTAATGGGTTATAGTTTAACGTATTTTGACTAGCATTCTCTGATAACCAAAATATATAATACTCCTCCTTTTCCTTGTGGAATTGGTCCAAAATATGATCTACAATTTTCCATTTTACTAATTGATTAGGAGGTAACGGGTTCTGGATACACATAGAAAATACTTCTGTGAAGTAAGGATCATGATGGATATTCCCTGTTTTTCTTTGAGTCATTTCATTTACAATGATGTTTGGATATTCTGCTGAGATAAAATTAATGGCAAAAATAGCGCCAGGCGCTTCCGTCCATTTCAGTTCTTCCATTCCTATGAGTAAAGAATCAGGTACAATATTTTTTGAACCTTTTACGTATTGTAGCTTAATATCGTATTCATGTAGGAAAAGCATCTATCCCATCAACCTACTGTGTAGTAATCAACTACTTATCAGAAATGATAAAGCTTGATGATCTGTATAAATGTGGATTTCTGATCCCCATACTAGTGTTTGAAACTTCTGAATACTCCACACAATCGCCAGTAGTTCCTTTTCGGTAGCTGTGTAATTTAGTTCGTTCTTATTTCGGCTACAGCTAGCAAAAGCTATGGTTGTGTGTTCTATATTACTTGGATCCCATTCTCCTTGTAAAACTTCGGCAGCAAAACTGTAATCAGATGCATCTGTCGAAAATTTAAATGGTTTGCCTGTAACTGGATGATGTAATGTGGGTGTCTCAACAAGCACTCTTTCAACATTTTGAAACACATCATTTGCACCTTGATCCCAAGTGCATGGTATTCCCTTTCTTAATAAACTTAAAATTCTCGGATCATTTAACTCTTGCCCGTGTACATACCGTCGATAGTTTCCAGCTATACCTATAAATCCTTTTAATTGTCTTACATTTCTGGGGTGCATACATTCTGTGATAGCTTTTATGCTTTCAGGTCCTGGTCTAATTCCCTTTACCCCTGTAATATTACCTAAGAACTTAAGTTCTTGGCGTGCAAAAATTGATTTAGACTGCTTCACAGTAATACCTTTTTCTTTAAATTTTTTCAGAGTCTTGCACAAAGTTAAACAATGGTCCTGCCAAGTAGCTGATACTATTAAGATATCGTCTACATGTATTATCAAATCCTTCACTAACTCTCTCCCTATTGCTTCATCTAACACATGTATAAATATGGACACAGAGATATTAAGTCTGAATGGCAATACATTGAAATGGTAATATTTTCCATCAAACAAAAAGGCTGTATACTTTTTGGATTCTCGATGTAATTGTATCTGCCAATATCCCGGGATCAAGTCCATTGTACTAAACAATCTCGATTTTTCAAACTTGTATAATAATTCGTCGATCTTAATCGGTCGATCTCTCTCCATTTCTATATGGCGATTTAATCTACTAGTGCCTAAGACTAATCGCATTACACTGGAACTTCGTTCTATAATATTACTAACAATCATTTTGTAAATCTCATCCCAAACTGCTTCCTTCAAACTCACTGGTATTGGATGCAGTTTGCAAAAGAATGGAGTGTCATCTTTGATTTTTAACTTACAGATATAGTAGCTGATATTCCCTGGACAATCAGGAAACACCACTCCATACTCCATTAAAATTTTATGCAAATCTTGTCTTTTGATCACTTAGTATTAGGGATACTTTGTCTTGTATATCAGTTTGATGTGCTGCTTGATCCACATTATTGATTTTTGGTGATAATTGTGCTGTAGCTGCTAATCGTACACACTGACACTCAGTTATTTGTTCCTCAATGTGGCTATTTGTTACAAATGGTGTTCAGCACCTACTGTCCCATCTTCCATAACGAAGAAGACGTTCATCAAATGTTAAGATGACTTTAAACTCTAACAACCAACCTTAACCAAACAAGTTCTTTACTATTAATAGCGTTTGATGAAATAACATATGTCCAATACCACAGTTCACTTGAGTTTCGTAGTATATGAATTTACTTTTTGTTCCCGTTATCCTGATCATGCGTACTCCAGTCACTGGCAATAACGGTAAGTGCTGTTTATTCTGTGTCGAGTTTAAAAACGTGTTTGAGATGAGTGATACCTCACTCCCCAAATCAACAAATATGTTAACCTTGGAAGTTTCCACTGTCCTTGCTATTATAGGTTGTGGGTTATTTGCAGCTAAGCTTGGTTCTTCAAGCAGTAACCATTGCTTTCAGGGTATTTTGTGTGTAAAGTTAACATACTTGTATGGAATAAGGCCTCCTAATGTATCTCCACGACCTGGGTCCCGGTCCTGGATCCAGATCAAATAATGTTTTCCTCATTACTACTAATTATATGTTGGTTACCGAAACGAGATACTACATTCCCATTCTGTGTTTTGTGGTTACTCGGTACAAATTCTTGAGAAGCTACCGAATCTAAATTTGAAGGTGGATGCTTCTTTTGATAACTGTCATTACAACTTTTCTTACTGTACTGGTGTACATTTACTAAGTTTGCCTCATGCTTTTTAAAATTATTTCCACTATTTCTTTTATAGTTCGAACTTTCACTTTGGTGTAAAGTTTCGTTGCGGTCCTTATTTATTGCATCAAGTGCGCCAACAAAAAACAACAACTCTTCTATCGTTTTCCAACCAGTACACAAGGTGTCTTTTCTGGCATAGATTGGCAATCGTCTAATTAAAATAAGTAATACTTCTTCTTCTTTCATTGGTTTATCTAAATACTTTGCTTGTGTTAAATGCCAATCGAAATATTTCCTTATAGTACCCCAAGTATTAATTATAATATTTTGGGCCCCATAGATCTGATATTAACTTTTATTGAGCACTGGCAGACCAGTACTTCTCTTTAAATTTCTTTTGTAAGTCTCTCGAAGAGGAAAAATTCTCAGTATTTACTGTTCCCCATTCGGAGGCTTCCCCTAGAAGACCCCTAAGCAAATTCGACGTTGGAATCTTCTCAATTTTTTGGTAAAACTTGGATAAACCTTTTTAAGAAATGGGTTGGATGTACATCTCCATCCGGCTTAAATTTAGGGAACTGTCCATATAACCCTGAATTAGATCCCCTTTGCAAATCAGTCACCACTTCACTAAGATTAGGTGAAGTTACCCTTTTCCTACGGTATCTTGGATAAGCTTAAATTCTCTCCACAGGTCGTCCATACCTTTCTGGTGTCACTAAGTTTGGAAGAAGGAATAGGCGATATGTTTCCGGATGTTATTATCCTGGTAACCTTTCGACCTATAATTTCTCCAACTTGTTCCTCCAAACTAATTACATTTATAATATCAGAGTTAGCTATGTTCTCTTTGAAAGTTCTTTCTATATTATCTGCCCATGTATTGACACCTGTAATTTGCGACTGAATGACTGGTATTAATTCATTCTGCTTATCAACACTCTCTTTCAAATTATTCAACACCTGCCTTACATCAGTATAATTAACATTGTACACGTTTTCAAAAGATCCTAACTTTTCAGTATGTTCGGATCCTACATTATTACATTTGCTCTCAATGTTAAGTTCTAACCTTTCCTATAAATCTTGAAAAGAGCTACTTTGTTTCTGAGGTTAGTAAACATGATTTACATCAGTGGTCAAAGAATTTGTCAACTCTTTCTTTAGATCTGCTTATAAATTCTCTACCTTATTACTTATTGCGTCGAACTCAGTCTTCAAAGCACCTATGCCTTCGAATAGATTACTAAATTGTTTGCTTTGAGAGTCGACTTAGACGTTTAATAAACCAAAATTTGTCGTTTGAATATTTAAAGCTTCACTCTGGGTATTTAATTGAGAATTTACTAAGTCTAGCTCTTTGCTTAGAGTCGCACTCTGAGCATTTAATTGAGAATTTAATGAGTTTAACTTAAGACTCTGAGCTTTAATTAAAGTTATCAACTCAGCCCAGTCAGGCACTTCGTTACTAACTTTCATCGCCATAGCTGGGTCTTGAGTTTCCCCAACCTGTTGTATATTTTCGATACTTTTATATGACTTGGCTCTTGTAAGGATTTAAAATTAACTTTAAATGTGATAGCAACACAATAAAAGTTCACTCAACAGTATCTTCTACAACTTCGTACTAAAGTAATCAAGTTTCGTTTCACGCTCACCCGTCGTAGAATTAGCGTTGCTTAGGTGATCTGATGTGGAGGCAGGTCAGCACCGGTGAATATCACCTGGTGCCGGCGGCTTGGTTTCCGCGTCTGCACACCAGCAATGTGTGTGAGAGCTGTATACTCCCCGCACTGGATCTTCTTGGCTGAGGCGCTTTATGTGTACTTCTTCTTAGACAAATATGTCGAAATCTTCTTTGCTGTTTTTATCGTTTGTGAACTTTTCCCTTCTTCACCGTTTGTCCATTTAAATTTTGCCCCAGTGGATACTTGAACATATTCCAATTTCTCTGTGTGTAATTCCCTTGTCTTATTATGTTTGGTTGCTATGGCAACATGTAACAGCTTCTTTTCTCGTTTTTGACTTAAAATTCCCGTTTTCTCGGTCCTTTCACACAAGTCGTCACGTTACAACGTTTCCGACTTAAAGTGTGAGCGTGAATCTGGGTTATTTCGTTTTATTCCCCCCAACCTCACTCCACTTCTTTACGAGGTAACTTAATTGGAATTTGCAGTCACTCTTCTTTACTGGGTAGACGACTGCTGGAAACCCCCTTGACTTCTTTTCCGTCGAATAACCCAAGTTACAGGAATTTTTAGACTCTTTCGACTTATGAAATAAGTAGACATACAAACTTTGCTTTTCATCAGTTAACGATGTATTTGACTTTCATACCCAACAAAACTCCCACTTTCAGTATAAATATATAACTTTCGGTAAGTCCTGCGTGCAGTCGAAAGTGAGAAACAAATTAAATTACAGGTAAAAGAAAGTTGGCTTTGACACTATAACTTTTCTTAAATAAGTCTTGCCTATAGCAAGTTTATGTCAAGAGTTTTCAAGAGTTCTTTTTCAACTGTCTTTGTTTTAATAACAATATTCAATGACCCAATAAGCACAGAGCTGCATATAAACTCCTCGGTTCTTCCTTGCACACTCACTAAAACATCTATGGATTGCCCGACAGGTACTTGTCGGTGCTGTTCGTCTGCCGCGTCTACTTTCTTCCAGCGACTGATTTTAAACCTGCACACACAAATATGTGACGCCCAGTAGGTAGGATTCTACCATCCCACACTCATATCCAGAATATCGTGTGTTCGAGACTGTAGAAGACTGAGTGGTTCTAGAATTTACACAGAAATTCTCGAATCACTATACAGCTGACGGTAAAATATAGTATGATTATAATCATTATGTAATATTTTGTTTCAGTTATCTATAACAACGTACGGTCCCTGCTAAGTTTTGGAGCAATGAGTGGCTGGTGTCTCAGAGAATAATGATTTTATTTCTCTTGAGATTTTTCCCATTTTTATTTATTTAGTACTAGACTGGTGACATAGCATTTACAACTACCTGTCCATATAGTTCCGCTTCCTGATGGGTCACGTACAAATCATTTATGGTAATCAGAGAAATAATTCATATTCCCAGAAAAATACTCATTATTTATTTAGAAAGCTACTTTTAATGACGTACTTTTAGTGACGTAGTTCTACTGTTACATTATACCTGGATCGAGAGGTTTTGGATTTCACTCTGTATGAAATATTATTGGGAATGTTAATATTTCTAACACTGGGTGATGGCGATCTGTTAGTGTAACATACATATGTATGGTGCTGATGTGTCGGAGAATTTCGGATCAACAAAAAAACAAGAAACGGTTTTCTTGGCTAATTAAATCTAGGAGGATAGTCTTCAAATGGTTCAAATGGCTCTGAGCACTATGGGACTTAACATTTGTGGTCATCAGTCCCCTAGAACTTAGAACTACTTAAACCTAACTAACCTAAGGACATCACACACATCCATGCCCGAGGCAGGATTCGAACCTGCGACCGTAGCAGTCCCGCGGTCCCGGACGAGGATAGTCTTCTATATACCTGATACAGAATGTGTGAATAAAAAATTAGTAACTTTTTTATGTATCTCCTTCAAAACTATGTACTGTCCAGATTAATTTCATGCAATTTAACACAGAATTCGTTGCTCATACTGGTAGTCAGGAGGAAGGCAACATGCTCTTGCTGCAACTGTTGTAAGGTGCCACTCCGATACAAATGGGATTATTTCCTCGGCGAGATTGGTTAATGGTGTATTTCTGGGTAAATAACAGAGATGTGAGGACGGGTTGGGTAGCTCAATTGATAGGGCACTTGCCTGCGAAAGACAAGTTCGAGTCTTGGTCCGGCATACAGTTTTCATCTGCCCGGAAGTTTCTATCAGCGCACACTCCGCTGTAGAGTGAAAATTTCATTCTGCTTGTTGTTTACATATTGCGCATAAAATGTGTATAACTCAGATGAGTCTCATCGTCGCAACTACTGTTATATAATTTGTGATTCACAACTGAAAATAATACGCTATTTTCAAGCAGTAGAGGCGAGGGATGCCTCGGCTGCTCTGGAATTTACGAGCACTCGCATCTGGTGTTGTTCACCTCATATCCATTAACGTCTGCACTTCAGATTCAATCGAGAAAAGATAAGAACAGGAAGAAAGGTAGTTAGGAAGCAAAGTAACTGATTATCCTTTATTTCTCGCAGAAATAAAAGTAAATATCTTCAATGGCATTGTAATTCTGTCAGAGACAGCAAAGGACTTGGAAGAGCAGTTGAACGGAATGGACAGTGCCTTGAAAGGAGAATATAAGATGAACATCAACAAAAGAAAAACAAAGATAATGGAATGTAGTCGAATTAAGTCGGGTGATCCTGAGGGAATTGGATTAGGAGGTGAGACACGTAAAGTAGTAAATGAGTTTTGCTATTTGGGGAGCAAAATAACTGATGATGGTCGAAATAGAGAGGATATAAAATGTAGACTGGCAATGACAAGGAAAGCCTTTCTGAAGAAGAGAAACTTGTTAACATCGAGCATAGATTTAATTGTCAGGAAGTCGTTTCTGAAAGTATTTGTATGGAGTGTAGCCATGTATGGAAGTGAAACATGGACGATAAATAATTTGGACAAGAAGAGAATAGAAGCTTTCGAAATGTGGTGCTACAGAAGCATGTTGAAGATTAGATGGGTAGATCACATAACTAATGAGGAGGTATTAAACAGAATTGGGGAGAAGAGAAAATTGTGGCACTACTTGACTAGAAAAGGGATCGGTTGGTAGGACATGTTCTGAGCATCAAGGGGTCACCAATTTAGTATTGGAGGGCAACGTGCAGGGTAAAAATCGTAGAGGGAGACCAAGGGATGAATACACTAAACAGATACAGAAGGATGTACGTCGCAGTAGGTACTGGGAGATGAAGTAGCTTGCATAGGATAGAGTAGCATGGAGAGTTGCATCAAACCAGTCTCAGAACTGAAGACCACAACAACAACAACACATCTTCAGTGTATATCCCACTCAGTTTGATAGACAAGGGTGTGAAAAAGCGTTGCACTAAACCTCTGTTGTCTACGGTTTCGCAGCTCACGTGGCACAGCGTAGCAGGATTACAGACAACGAGATGGCTTCCCCGTGTAAACGTAAACGAACTCTCTTCCTTGCGGTCCATGCGAAAATGTCAGGCTTGTCTCGAGGTAACTTTCAACAGAGAAAAAGCTATAAGTACCTCCGGCGACGAGACTCTGCAGTATTGAATGCACCGTACATAAATATTCACGCATTGAGTAAGTGAGGCATGGCTACAAAAACAAGCATCAAGTTTTGTTACCACCAGGCTTGTTAAAACTGTGTAAGCCATACTGATCCCAGCCTTTTGCCTTTTTGGCGACAACAGTGAGTAAAGATCTTCTTGGGAAAAAACATAAAATGAGAATAAAATTTTCTTCCTGAGACTATACACCAGAGCGAGAAAGTGTGAAACTGGAGCATTAAGTTTGACCAATGGACATACTTGCACAGCTCATCTGGTAACAGCATCGCCGGCGAAAGACGCAGCTGTAGTTTCGAATAAATGCCTTGGACTCAGTTTCAGGAGTTCTGTTTCATAGAAAACATCATAGCAGGTAGCCAGATTCATTTTTGAAAGAGAATCAGAAGTTTATACATTTATCTACATGTTGCATAAGGTATTCAGATTTTTGCCTATTGTAATCGTGTAATGCATACAACGATGTATTAAATTACGTTTACAGAGCCAGTTACGCAAATTATGCACATATCATTACGACTGATAAATCACGTAATACAAAAGTAAAAGAAGTTACATTTCTGTAAAATGAGTGATCGCCGGCCGGAGTGGCCGTGCGGTTAAAGGCGCTGCAGTCTGGAACCGCAAGACCGCTACGGTCGCAGGTTCGAATCCTGCCTCGGGCATGGATGTTTGTAATGTCCTTAGGTTAGTTAGGTTTAACTAGTTCTAAGTTCTAGGGGACTAATGACCTCAGCAGTTGAGTCCCATAGTGCTCAGAGCCATTTGAACCATTTTTTTCAAAATGAGTGATCATATGTATAGTGTCACTCCCAACAACAACGGTAAGGCGAGAAAAGTTGTGGGATAGCGATATGCACATTACAGATGGCAGTAGCATCGCGTACACATGGTATAAAAGGGCAATTCATTGGTGGAGCTGTCATTTGTACTCAGGTGATCCACGTGGAAAGGTTTCCGACGTGATTATGGCCGCACAACGGGAACTGGCAGACTTTGAACGCATGGGACATTTCTTTTCGGAAATCGTTAGGAAATCCAGTATTCCGAGATCCACAATGTCAACAGTGTGCCGAGAATACAAAATTTCAGGCATTACCACTCACCATGGACAACGAAGTGGCCGATGGCCTTCACTTAACGACCGGGAACAGCGGCGTTTGTATACAGCTGTCAGTGCTAACAGACAAACAACAATGTGTAAAATAACTGCGCAAATCGCTATGGAACGTAGGACGAATGTATCCACATGGTTACTCCGCAATTCACACTTAAGTGCCTGGCAGAGGGTTCATCGAACCATTTTCATACTACTTCTCTACCAATCCACTCTCGAATGGCGCGTGGGAAAAAGGAATACCTAAGTCTTTCTGTCCGAGCTCTGATTTCTCTCATTTTATTATGATGATCATTTCTCCCTACGTAGGTGGGTGTCAACAAAATATTTTCGCATTCGGAAGAGAAAGTTAGTGATTGAAATTTCGTAAATAGATCACGCCGCAAAGAAAACCGCCCTTGTTCCAGTGACTGCCACCTCAACTCTTGCGTATCATATCAGTGACACTCTCCCCCTACTGTGCGATAACACGAAACGAGCTGCCCTTCTTTGCACTTTTTCGATGTCCTCCGTCAATCCTACCTGGTAAGGATGCCACACCGTGCAGCAATATTTCAGCACAGGACGGACAAGTGTAATGAAGGCTGTCTCTTTAGCGGGTCTGACGCATCTTCTAAGTGTTCTGCCAACAAAGCGCCTTTGTTTCGCCTTCCCCACAATATTATCTATGTGGTCTTCCCAATTTAAGTCGCTCGTAATTGTAATTCCTAGGTATTTAGTCAAATTGACAGCCCTTAGATTTGTGCGATTTATCGTACACCCAAAATTTATCGGGTTTCTTTTAGTACCCATGTGGATGACCTCGCACTTTTCTTTGTTTAGTGCCAATTGCCACTTTTCGAATCATACAGAAATTCTCTCTAGATCATTTTGTAATTGGAACTGATCGTCTGATGATTTTACTGGGCGGTAAATTACCGCGTCATCTGCAAACAATCTAAGGGGGCTGCTCAGATTATCACCTAGATCATTTATGTAAATCAGAAACAGCAGAGGGCCTATGGCACTACCTTTCGGAACGCCAGATATCACTTCTGTTCTACTCGATGATTTACCGTCTATCACTACGAACTGTGACCTCTCTGAGAGGAAATCACGAATCTAGTCTCTCATGGGCTCGTGACCATATCGGTTGGACCCTAGAAGACTGGGAAACCGTAACCTGGTCAGATGAGTCCCGATTTCAGTTGGTAAGAACTTATGGTAGGGTTCGAGTGTGGCGCAGACTCCATAAAGGCATGGACCAAAATGTCAACAAAGATGGACTGAGTCCTGTTGTCCAACTGAACCGATTGTTGATTGGAAATGTTATGTTCGGCTACTTGGAGACCAGTTACAGTCATTCAACGATGGAAAATTTAGTGGCCGAGAGGTTCTAGGCGCTTCAGTCCGGAACAGCGCGACCGCTGCGGCCGCAGGTTCGAATCCTGCTTCGGGCATGGATGTGTGTGATGTCCTTAGGTTAGTTACGTTTAAGTAGTTCTAAGTTCTAGGGGACCGATGACCTCATATCTTAAGTCCCATAGTGCTCAGAGCCATTTGAATCATTTTCTTTTTTTTTTAATTTTATGGAAGACAATGTACCATCTCACCGAGCCACATTCGTTCGCGATCGATTCCAACGATATTCTGGATAGCTCGAGAGAATAATTTGGCCACCCAGATCGTGTGAAATAAATCCAGTCGAACATTTATGGGACATAATCGAGAGCTTAGTTCGTTCACAAAATCCTGCACCGGTAACGCCTTCTTAATTATGAACGGCTATAGAGGTAGCATGACTTTGTATTTCTGCGTGGAACTTCCAGTGACTTATTGAGTTCACATCACATCGAGCTGCTGCACAACGCCGAGTAAAAGGAAGTAAGGCAAGATGTTAAGAGGTGTCCCACGACTTTTGTCACCTGAGTGGAAGCTTCAAATATGTATTGTTGTCAGTAAATTTCATTCTACTTTTCGTGCACGTTTGGGCACTCACACGTATGTTCAATGGCATAAATTAAAACTGCCGTTTTTCGACGTGTGTCACTATCCTTGCCGAACTGGGATATGTGGAACGTAACCTGTTAGAGTTTTATAATAGCACGACGGCCGTCGAATATACTTGCCAATAAAAAAAATCCTTCTGAATGTATAGAACACAGATTTCGGTAGTAAAATGATTACACAATAAATAAGTTGACCGTTAATGACGTATGAAGTCAGACACCTCTAGCTTGTACTTAGACTTGGATAACTAGAAGGAATCGGTTTCTTCGATAAAATGGAGTGGAAACGAGTGAACTTGTAAGAAAGCCTGGTAAACTCTGCCAATATCCCACAAGAACATGGGTGGAGTGTCACATGCGTTAACTTTTGCCTGCAAACACAAGTTGTGGAAATAGAGGTACTGAAACAAGTTAAGTTCGTCTCTTTGTCCTGAACGCCCTTCTCTTTTAATGGAAGACTTCACAGATTTCCATAGCCGCTCGACAATCTGCGTGTGCACACTGGGGTCATCTGAAGACACAAATTCTACAGAGTAGTTGGCGAACTAGTGGTCGAATCCTTCTGCTTTCAGTATTTTATAGGACTAAAACCTGTCGACTTTTCTACCAGGCAGTATGAAGTGCTTTATCCGATCCACTAAAGTGACCTTGTCTCTCGACAATACTCTCACAACGAAACGCTTCAAGGACTCTTTTTCTATTCCACCGAATACCCAAATACGACCGATTTCACTCTTTGAGGGTCGTCCTCTCCGGCTCTTCCTTCCAGCTATATGAGATTCGTCCACTTCAACAACTTTACTCGGTCCACCAATCGGTACACTGTCGTTCGTCACTACCACATAACACACTTCTCTGCAAAACCCAAAATAGTCACACATGGTATTAGCAGATAAGTCAGTTTCCGGTGCTGTTGCCTGCAAGGTGTAGTCTCGAAACCAGTAAAGTCTGGATGGATAATTTGGAAGGGTCAAACCACGTATTCTTCCTGATACTCGTTCGTTTTCCACACTGCCCGCAATGAAACTGTAACAGTATTTCAGCACCGAAACTCTTCTTATGAAGTTTTACACACTTCGCACCACCACAGTCTACACAGTCCCTCCTTTCCATGTCCGGTAGTACTCCATTTTTATTACAAAATGTCAAACCATTTTCTACACTGTATAAGCATGGAATTAGATTTTGCCATGTGAGAGAATCCGCCGAAGAAACGTAAAGAACACCAGACATCCCACTCACTACCGACCTAATTTGTCCGGGTAGCAACTCACAAATAATTCGCGGAGGTATGTAATTTAGAGCAACTAAGGGAATGACGGAAAACATAAAAATGACGATCACAAATAATTGATCACAACACCCGCCACCAGAGTCGCATAATCGATTTATAATCGCACGTTCGATATGTATCGTTTGGATCCCGTAACATCGATAGGCAATCATTCTTGGAAAGTACCGAAAGATTTATGGTATTCACTGAACAACTGACATCACAATGTTCAAAACGCCTCCATCAGAACGTCATTGTATGATTGTATGCATACGCAAAGACTGAGAAAACATGGTGATAGTTCACTTACTCGTTCCTCAAAAGAATCCAGTCTGATATTGGCTTTTTGTCTTCTTCTTAGAAATCGAGAAAGTTAAGACACTCTTCGAAAGGAAGTATCTCTGTAAGATGATACTTAAACAGCACTCAGCGCTTTATACAGCAGAAGTAGCCACTCGGAACGTGCCGCGGATAAGTATCGCAACATAGCAATGGTGCCGGGCAACAGTCTGTGACGAATTGTGCGTTATTGCATTGTTGAGAGAGCCATCCGGGGCCGATGATAAAAAGCGACAATCGTTTTGTACCATAACTCATAAGTTGCAACCTCGTGATTGTTCGGAATTTATGAGTAAAAATAGAAGATTACCAAAATCATTAGCACGATAATTTGTTCAGCCGGAAAGAACTACGTGTATTAACAATTAAAGGCAGATGACTGAAGAAGTGAGTAATAAGCGTAACACCCGGAAATTCCATATTACGAACCTCATTAAACGCTACAGTACAAACCATAGAATCGAGATCTGCACTATCATACTAAAAAGCATCCGAACGACTGAATTGCGTCCCGCCTGATTTGTGTGCAGCCCACGTAATTCAATACAGCCGTTTAACTATATCAAAAGACTATCACAAGAGACCACTAGTAAACGTTCCTCCGTATCGCAATCAGTCCCGATGTAAATTAATACCACGATAACGCAAAATCAGGAAAGAAGATATTAGAGAGGATGTAATCTTTAAAGCTTGTAAACACAAATTTATTACAATAAATGTCACTTCAAAAAGCCACGCGGTTTGAGGCGTGGCTATTTGACATATTATAATCCGAGAGCCTGGTTCTACAATGAAGTAATAATTTCCATAATTTAGTATTTTTTAATACTTCCATACATGCAAAACACTGTACCTGTTAGCTCTAATCTGTTCGATCATAAATTGTGTTCAGTTAGTGACATTTTAAGTGACATTAATTTGTGGAGATCATAATATGGTAGTTTAATGATTACTTTGGTGACAAAGATAGGGGTTGTTACTTCATCACTTTGTCACTTGCAATAGTTTCACTTCTGTCTTATTTCTTAGTATCATGTAATTTATGTTTTAGGAAGAATGGCGAACTTCAGCATTGCATGTGGAAACTTTAATATGAATGTATAATCGCCCCAAGATGGGCATAAGCCCAAGACTGTTATTGATATAGATAAACCATTTTCAGCTGTGACTAATAGAGGATTTTATTCAACGTTAACTTATAATTCTAGTTTTCTGTGAATACAAAATTGATTGATTCGTGTAGGGTAAATCTGGGAGAGCCACCACATGCTGTACAGACTGCACACCCATTGCAGCTTTGGCAAACACCTAGACAGTGCACATACATTGGCACTGCAGTTCCTCCGTGGAAGCCAGGTCATAATAAAAGGGGTTGCAATTCAATCGAGCAAGTGTTCCATAAGCTCTGGGGGAATAACAGGCAAGTCACCTTTGGCCCTCTACAAATAGCTATTCGGCTTGGCATTGATTAATACAGCTGTTGGATGTCTTCCTGAGGAATATTATGCCAAATTGTGTCCAAATAGTGTGTTAAATTGTCAAAATTTCGAACTTGTTGGAGGGTCCTGCCGATAATGTTCTAAACGTTCTCAACTGGGGAAAGATTGTCCTGGCTAGTTAGACAACATTACACTGTATATGGATGACTTACTAACTGCCATTTGAACTTGGGAACAACATGTTGAGTTAGTAAGACAAGTGTTAGACAAATTTCAACAGTATAATATGACTGTTAACTTGCGAAAATTGACTTCAAAAGAGAGAGATTAAATTCTTGGGACACTTAATTACACTCCAAGGAATCTTACCTGACGAAAGCAAAATACAAGCTATAAAGACTTTCCTGTGCCACAAACGAAAAACAGCTGAAAGCTTTCCTTGGTTTGACCACATTTTATCACTGTTTTATGTCAGATCATCTCTTAAATTCAGAAGCACTTCTGACCTTGTTGAGAAAGCAAGTACCGTGGATCTGGTCTGCCAGTTTTCACTCAGCATTTGAAAGAACCAAGAACACTTTGGTCAGAACATTTGCTTGGCTAGAAATCCATTGTCCATTGACCTGGGGGCTTGTCTTTTTATATTAGATCCACTGATGGGGAACCTGTTGTCTGTATTATTTCCTTCACCAGTCACATATTGATTGACTGTGAATGAGCTTATACTACAACAGAATTAGAGCCCTTTGCTATTGTTTGAGCATTTGATAAGTTTCATTACTATTTAGCTTGTAGTCACATAAAGATCTGTTGTGATCATCAGATTCTAATTTTCCTGCTAGACTGCAAATCATTGCATGCAAGGTTAGATCAATGTTCATTGACTACCCAGGAATATGATTTTGAGGTAATTTACTTAAAAGGTGTAAAGAATGTAATAGCTAATGCAATGTCACATCTACCAGAGGCGTTGGCTGAGATTCAAATATACGATAATTGAAGTACTGAATTCAGGGTTTTATTAATGAAGGATGACGCATACGACAATACTATTTTTATTTGTGTAGGATTATGTGATAGCTACAAGATAATGATACTGGATGGAGGAAATTGTAAATACAGTTAGTGATAACTCTTATAGAGCTGCTAAGTAATCATTATATGATGCAAACGGTGTGTTGTTTTATTGCCATGACATACGAAATACCAAATAATATTTTGATCAAGTGCACTCAGGAGAACTAGAAGCTTCTTTTGTAAAACTGTACAAAAGGTTGTTTCGATGTAAGTTGGTATCTTTAGGAATTTTCTGTTTTTTGAGGAACCAGTATTTGTAATGAGATATTTGAATGTGAACCATTACATATGTTAGGTTTCATCACTGATAACTCAGTCTTTTCTTCATATTATTAAATATGTTTATAAATGACAGCCATTGTAATGAAATGAATTTAATTCAGCTATGGAAGTATACTGGTTAGTTATAAGTAGATTATAAATAGCTTGCTAAGTAATGAAATACAATTAACATTAAATTCAGTGTGTAAATACATTAACCATGGCTGTATGTGGCAAAGTAATGCAAATGACATTAATAGTTGAGCTGCACTGAATTTGCAGGTAGTATTATTGTTAAGCAGTTAATTTATGGCATATCAGTAGATTAACAAATCGAAATCACACTTGATTGTGGGTTATTGTAACATGCACTCATTGATTAATGACTGTTTTGCCTTTGGCCTTCTTTAGTAGACTTTTTTCCCTTCCAGTTGGATGGACGTTTCCACATATCTCAAAAAAAGTACTGACTTCTCTAATAGAGATTTACTGGGAATATTCCTGTTTGGAAACCTGAATAGAACTGAAGGTTTTAGACAAGCATGGAGATCATTCACATGAAAGCAGAAACATAAAAATAATTTTGGAATCTGACAGGATCTAGTTTGGTTTCGTATGAAATGGTGATATTAGGGAAACATATCCTGTACAAGGACAAATTACATGAATCACAAAGGTTATATATGTTTAATGCATGTGAATGAACTTGACAATAATACAGGCACTTTAATTATGAGCTGTGAACATCAAGGATCAAGTGATGATGGCAGCTTACATACATTAGTTCATAAGGACAATTCTTCAGTCATAATGTTGTCTGATGTGTAATGAACAATTTTAAAATGAATCTGTTTGTGAAATTAATAATGGGTGCCCTCCATAGTGCATATCATAGGACAATAATGTCTCTTCCAAATGGATCACAGTTGTCATCAAAGTGGAACTTGACTACAATGACTTTAAAAAATCCACTAACTAACAGATTCCGTTGCTGCTGACAAGCAATGGCTCAACTGCTTACTAGTCTGTCTACAGGCATCAACGGGACTGCCAACCTCAATTACATGGATGCTAAATAGAGTGTGTAGTGGCCATATGCCAACAGCACTGCTGCAGTGGTAACACCAGTTCCCGTCAGATCTCCAAAGTTACCCTCTGTTGAGCTGGCTAGCACTTGGATGGGTGACCAACCAGTCTGCTGAGTGCTATTGGCAAGCAGGGTGCATTCAGCCCTTGTGATTATAAGGCAAACTGAATGAGGAGCTACTTGATTGACAAGTAATAGCTCTGGTCCTTTAAGCTGACATAAAGCTGGAAAAGTGGTGTGCTGACCACCTCCATATCCACATTCAGTGATGCCTGCAAGCTGATGACACAGCAGCTGGTCAGTACCGTTGAGCCTTCTTGGCCTGTTTGGCCTTCTTGGCCTAGTTGGGTGAAGCTTAGTTTTTCTCCAAGACCAGATAATTATTGAGCTTGAAGGACTAGTGAAAACTAACAAACAAGGACAAAACTGACATACTGATCCTAGAGATACCACAGATCTACAATGTAACTAATTTAAAAACTGAGTAAAAGATATTGAAGTTAGTCAGATTCTAAGTTGAACTCTTTTACTGTCTAATCCACTGTATTTTTCCACAGGTAACCTTCAATATTGGTGATAATAAATTATGTTTTGTTTGGAAATTTTTCAAGTTCTTCACCATCTGGTGTGGAGTCGCAAGCTAGAAGTAGCTTCCAATGGAGATTTACCATCAGCTGCCCTTCACAGCAGCAGACAACCATTGCCTAAAACTCAACCATCTGCTCTGTCTGATCACTTATATGAATACTAAGATGATGTCAATGTATCACGATAAGAATTATAGCCAAAGACTTAATATGGAAGATGAACATTACTATGTCAAATAATAACATCCACATTTCACAATCTTAGCTACAAAATGAAATAATAAACTGTGTACCTCATAGAATGTTTGTAAAAATTTTAACTTTGTATATTGATGAGTTTCAGTTGAACCTTTTCTCTTAATTTATGTTCTGTGAATCTGAAATTGTATTTAAATCAGAGCTCTGGTTCATGTGTCACTGTTAATGATGATATACTTGAGTAATCAATTGAACTTCATCAAGGTTTTTGAACAAGAATGTACTGAACTGTCAATTAATATTATCATTCACTTAAATTCCAATTATGATGAAAAAGTCAAGTAAAATTTGAGTTTGGTAAACTTCTACTATGAATAAATGTGTCATGAAGTTGAAAGTTTCTTCTGTGGTTTTTTGTCAGTTTTACACGGAACCACATTTGAACCCAGTGAGACAGAGGAGTAATAATATTCTGGTGTTAGCAGCAACTAGTCATCTTCATGACTAACAAACAATCAGTCATGATACTGATCTTGTAACTGCTCTGTTGAGAGCAATGATTAATAATTTTTTTGGCAGCCAGTATTTTATGCATTGTTGAATTATGTGTTTACTTATTTTGTCTTTAAGCTTTTTGCATGTTATTGATGTTAATAGCACTTTGTACAATTTTAATAATACATAAAGCTGTATACAGTAAGAATAATAATAAACAAAACAGTTAAATCATGTAGATTTACATACTAACATAGAGGGAGTACGTTTTCAAATTTTAGATCTTCCTTTGCACTACCAACAAATTCCTCTATAGCATAGAAAGCCTTCCTTTTAAGCTACTTTTGTAGAATGTTTCTGAAGGTTTTTAATGAGGTAGTGTGGGCTTCCGGTGGCAATGCATTGAGCAGTTTTCCTCTATGGTATGTGTATCTTTTGTGACTCTTGCTTAGTCTTGTAAAGCATTGAATAGTCTTTTCTCTGAAATGTACTGTGACAATGAAATTATTCAAACTTCCTGGTAGATTAAAAGTGTATGCTGGACCGAGACTTGAACTCAGGACCTTTGCCTATTTGTGGGCAAGTGCTCTCCAGCGAAACTTGTAGAACTAGCACTCCTGGAAGAAAGGGTATTGTGGAGACATGGCTTTGCCATAGTCTGGCAGATGTTTCCAGAATGAAATTTTCACTCTGCAGCAGAGTTTGCACTGATATGAAACTTCCTGGCAGATTAAAACTGTGTGCCAGAACGAGACCCATGCTTGGGAACTTCTGGAATGAAATGATTTCCTTAATTTATAGCTCTCTAGCTTTTCCTTTTTATAGACTAGATAATTAAGTATAAAAAATAATAGGACTGTCACAACACGTGCTACACCTCTGATGGTCTTTTTCTGTAATATTGAAATTCTTTTTGCCTCTGCGGATTTGCCCCAAAGCTGCATGTAGTACATTGTGTGGCTACAAAAAGCTGTATAATAGGAGTTGAGCATTGTGTTTTCGCACAGACAGGCTCTGAGTTTATGTAATATGTAAAGGGACACCCTCCTCTAGCATTTCTTTTTATCAACAGAAGTAGTCAATACCAAAACTAATTTTTAAAATTTGGACAGTTCAATATCATCTCAACTGTTTATCTGAAACATCACAAGCTTTGAAATTCCTTCTGCATAAAAATCACCCGCTTGTGCCTGGAGCCAGCCTGTGACCGCATCTTTGAGCTCTTCGTCATCATCAAACCGCTGTGACCCGAGCCATTTCTTCAAATGCATGAAGAGGTGATAATCACTTGGCGCCAGGTCTGGGCTGTAAGGTGGATGGTTGATAACGTCCCACTTGAAGGACTCAAGAAGGGCCGTTGTTCTGTGAGCAGAAAGAGGACGGGCGTTATCGCGCAAAAAAACGACACCGGAAGGCAGCATACCACAGCGTTTGTTCTGTATAGCCCGTCGTAACTTTTTATTGTTTCACAGTACACGTCTTGATTAATGGTCGTACCACGTTCCATGAATTCAACCAACAACACCCCTTTGGCATCCCAAAACACCGTTGCCATCAGTTTTCTGGCAGAAAAATCTTGCGAGGCTTTTCTTGGTTTGGTAGGCGAATTTGAATGTGCCCACATCTTTGATTGTTCTTTTATCTCAGGGTTCACGTACTTAATCCAGGTTTCATCACCGGTCACGATTCTGTTTAACAGTGGTTCTCCTTCGTCCTCATAACGTGACAGAAAGTCTAATGCAGAGGCCATTCTTTGAGTTTTGTGGTGGTCGGTAAGAATTTTGGGCACCCATCGTGCACAGAACTTACGGTAACCCAATCTTGCTGTCACTATCTCGTACAAGAGAGTCTTAGAAATCTGTGGAAAACCAGTAGACAACTCCGACATTGAGAAACGTCGATTTTCACGAACTTTTGCATCAACTGTCTGAACGAGTTCGTCAGTCACCAATGATGGTCTACCACTCCTCTCTTCATCATGAACGTTTTCTCGTCCACTTTTAAATAAATGTACCCATTCATGGACAACTCCTTCACTCATAACTCTTGGTCCGTACACGGCACAAAGCTCACGATGAATAGCTGCTGCAGAATATCCTTTGGCTGTAAAAAACCTTATGACAGCACGCACTTCACATTTGGCGGGGTTTTCTATTGCAGCACACATTTCAAACTGCCACAAAAACTAAACTAGCGCAGGTACGACGTTCACTCGACCACGGCTTGATGCCGACTGACCTGTTGAGTGCATGAACGCACAGATGGCGTCGCTACTCCCCCCACAACCCGCACTGTGACCAATCGGAGGTTACTTTCTGAACCGCCCTCGTATATCTACCTCCAGGTGAGTTCCCCCAAAATATGATTCCATACTGTAATGTAGAATGGAAGTAAGCATAATATACATGCATGAGAACAGATTTTGTGACTGATTTTTTGAGTATCCTTAAAATGTAACACACAGTTGATAGCTTTTTTGAGATATAATTTGTGTGAGTCTCCCACTTAAGATTTTCTTCAAGCCATATGCCAAGAAACTTGACAGAGTCCACACACATAAGCTCTTGGTTATTTAGAATCACATCAGGCATTTCTTGTTTTTGGGATGTGGGTCTGAAGTTGATATACGTTGTTTGCTGTATATTTACAATCAGTTTGTTCTCGTTGAACCATTTGCTGAGTGATGACATAAGCAGTTTAATTTTTTGGTTGTGGTCCTCTATATCAGTACCTGTTATTAGTATACTCGTGTCATCGACAAATAGTGTGGTATGTCCTGTAGCAAGCTTCATGCTTATATCATCAATGTACAGCAGAAACAGTATGGGTCCCAGGTTTGAACCTTGGGGCACACCATATCTAATAGGCATTGTGTCAGAGAAGTGGACAGTAGATTGCTGGGTGGTTGTATTCTTTTTTTCAAAATTAATATCAATTGCTCTGCTCAGATCAATCAGTAGGGCATCAATAGATGATTTTGCTTCAAAGGTATTGAGTATTGACAAAACAACATTTTCCACAGCTTTTAGTACAAATTATTTTTTCCTCAAGCCATACTGAATGTTTGCCAGTGTCCCATTGCAGGCAAAATGTTTGTAAATTTGTTGGTACATGCAATGTTCTGCTAGTTTAAAAAGTATTGGCACAAGAGAAAAGGACAGCAGTTTTCAACACAGGGCTTATCTCCTTCCTTATGTAAAGGTAAAGGTATAACCACCATTATCTTTAAGCACAATGGAAAAGAACAGCTCATAAAAATATTATTTATTAGTACATTACACAAAGTGTCTGTAGTACACTGTGTTATATTTTTGATGACAAAACTTGACAGACCATGCAAGTCTTCTAATTACAATTACAAGTTGCCGTATTTTACTATAGCTACTCCAATGCAAGTGACAGAAATTAGTGGCCATTTGAATGTTAATATTTGCAGATTTGTTATGTGACATGAATAAATTTGTTTTTCCAAGATGCTTATTAGTGCCTGATTTATAGTCATAATTTTCTTGAGTTGGGTGTCCTTTTTTACCAGAATTAATAAAGAAGTTATTATTTCATTTGGTATAATTTTGGTAGTATCACAAGTGGTTTATCAGTATTACCTATTTCTGATTTGATAACTCTCCAAGCAGCTTTGCATTTGTTTTGTGATTGCTGAATATACTTATCATTTTCCATTATTTTCTGTTTTATATTTTCTGATCTCTCCTCTTATTTAGTTGAGGGAACTAAAGCCTATCTTCTTCACTGTTCTTTAATGTGTTATTGAGACTGATGATCCGTGTCCTTAATTTTTTGAGCTCAGGTGCGGACCGTTATAAAAACTTCTGTGCTTACCTTTGATTGGTTCCCCTTGTGTCTTTTTAATACTTTAAAGCAGCACTTATTAATCGTATTAGAAATGAGATTCACAAACCTGTCAAAAGCTTCACCAGTAACTGTAAATTGAAGTAGGAACTTGGACCACTCTTCCACACACAGCTGTGATCTGGAAGCATTGATGTGATTATCATTAACAGTTCTAATGTATTTTGGTTGTTCACATCTGTCAAATTTTTTGTCAGTAATTTTAAGCACATCCTCCCATGACGTGACAGATACACAGTATTTAAAAGATCTATTTTATACACATTTCTTTTAACATTTGTTATACATGAATGGAATGAGGAAAAGCCCTAAAAACCAGTACAGTGGGATGTACCCTCTGCTATGCACTTCACAGTAGTCTGCAGAGTGTAGATGTTCATCAAGATGTAGATGTAAATAACACTGTCCAGATATGACTGCTGTCTTGTTGGCTTGTTACTTGCATAAAGCATACTGTGTGACCACTGACCAAACAGAAGTACTTTGTTGTAATCCTAGCATTAGTGTTAATATCCTTAAAGATTAAAATTTTATATTGATTGTAATGCAGGAGTAGGTTTAATAATGAATAAAAAAATAGGATTGCAGGTAAGCTACTACAAACAGCATAGTGAACGCATTATTGTGGCCAAGATAGATACGAAGCCCACGCCAACTACAGTAGTACAAGTTTATATGCCAACTAGTTCTGCAGATGATGAAGAAATTGATGAAATGTATGATGAGATAAAAGAAATTATTCAGGTAGTGAAGGGAGACAAAAATTTAATAGTCATGGGTGACTGGAATTCAAGAGTAGGAAAAGGAAAAGAAGGAAACATAGTAGGTGAATATGGATTGGGAGTAAGAAATGAAAGAGGAAGCCGTCTGGTAGAATTTTGCACAGAGCATAACTTAATAATAGCTAACACTTGGTTCAAGAACCATAAAAGAAGGTAGTACACATGGAATAATCCTGGGGATATTAGGAGGTATCAGATAGATTATATAATAGTAAGGCAGAGATTTAGGAACCAGGTTTTAAATTGTAAGACATTTCCAGGGGCAGATGTGGACTCTGACCGCAATCTATTGGTTATGAACTGTAGATTAAAACTGAAGAAACTGCAGAAAGGTGGGAATTTAAGGAGATGGGACCTGGATAAACTGAAAGAACCAGAGGTTGTACAGAATTTCAGGGAGAGCATAAGGGAACAATTGTCACAAATGGGGGAAAGAAATACAGTAGGCGAAGAATGGATAGCTCTGAGGGATGAAGTACTGAAGGCAGGAGAGGATCAAATAGGTAAAAAGATGACGGCTAGTAGAAATCCTTGGGTGACAGAAGAAATACTGAATTTAATTGATGAAAGGAGAAAATATAAAAATGCAGTAAATGAAGTAGGCAAAAAGGAATACAAACGTCTCAAAAATGAGATTGACAGGAAGTGCAAAATGGCTAAGCAGGCATGGCTAGAGAACAAATGTAAGGCTGTAGAAGCTTATCTCACTAGGGGTAAGATAGATACTGCCTGCAGGAAAATTAAAGAGACCTTTGGAGAAAAGAGAACCACTTGTATGAATATCAAGAGCTCAGATGTAAACCCAGTTCTAAGCAAAGAAGGGAAAGCAGAAAGGTGGAAGGAGTATATAGAGGGTCTATACAAGGGCGATGTACTTGAGGGCAATATTATGGAAATGGAAGAGGATGCAGATGTAGATGAAATGGGAGATGTGATACTGCGTGAAGAGTTTGACAGACCACTGAAGGACCTGAATAGAAACAAGGCCCCGGGAGTGGACAACATTCCTTTAGAACTACTGACGCCCTTGGGAGGGCCAGTCCTGACAAAACTCTACCATCTGGTGAGCAAGATGTATGAGACAGGCGAAATACCCTCAGACTTCAAGAAGAATATAATAATTCCAATCCCAAAGAAAGCAGGTGTTGACAGATGTGAAAATTACCAAACTATCAGTTTAATAAGTCACAGCTGTAAAATACTAACATGAATTCTTTACAGATGAATGGAAAAACTGGTAGAAGCCGACCTCGGGGAAGATCAGTTTGGATTCCGTAGAAATATTGGAACACATGAGGCAATACTGACTCTACAACTTATCTTAGAAGAAAGATTAAGGAAAGGCAAACCTATATTTCTAGCATTTGTAGACTTAGAGAAAGCTTTTGACATTGTTGACTGGAATACTCTCTTTCAAATTCTAAAGGTGGCAGGGGTAAAATACAGGGAGTGAAAGGCTATTTACAATTTGTACAGAAACCAGATGGCAGTTATAAGAATCGAGAGGCATGAAAGGGAAGCAGTGGTTGGGAAGGGAGTGAGACAGGGTTGTAGCCTCTCGCCAATGTTATTCAATCTGTATATTTGGCAAGCAGTAAAGGAAACAAAAGAAAAATTCAGAGTAGGTATTAAAATCCATGGAGAAGAAATAAAAACTTTGAGGTTTGCCGATGACATTCTAATACTGTCAGAGACAGTAGAGGACTTGGAAGAGCAGTTGAACAGAATGGACAGTGTCTTGAAAGGAGGATATAAGATGAACATCAACAAAAGCTAAATGAGGATAATGGAATGTAGTCGAATTAAGTCTGGTGATGCTGAGGGAATTAGATTAGGAAATGAGACACTTAAAGAAGTAAAGGAGTTTTGCTATTTGGGGAGCAAAATAACTGATGATGGTCGAAGTAGAGAGGATATAAAATGTAGACTGGCAATGGCAAGGAAAGCGTTTCTGAAGAAGAGAAATTTGTTAACATCGAGAATAGATTTAAGTGTCAGGAAGTCGTTTCTGAAAGTATTTGTACGGAGTGTAGCCATGAATGGAAGTGAAACATGGACAATAAATAGTTTGGACAAGAAGAGAATAAAAGCTTTCAAAATGTGGTGCTACAGAAGAATGCTGAAGGTTAGATGGGTAGATCACATAACTAATGGGAAGGTATTGAATAGAATTAGGGAGAAGAGGAGTTTGTGGCACAACTTGACAAGAAGAAGGGACCAGTTGGTAGGACATGTCCTGAGGCATGAAGGGATCACAAATTTAGCATTGGAGGGCAGTGTGGAGGGCAAAAATCATCGAGGGAGACCAAGAGATGAATACACTAAGCAGATTCAGAAGGATGTAGGTTGCAGTAAGTACTGGGAGATGAAGAAGCTTGCACAGGATAGAGTAGCATGGAGAGCTGCATCAAACCAGTCTCAGGACTGAAGACCACAACAACATTGATTGTATTTTTGCAAGTGGGAGATTGTTCTGTCTAGTACCTCTGTGAAGATATCAATATTGCTGCCATGAACATGGTAAACAAGCACTACCATTAGTTTGGGACCTGGCAGTAATGGAGCAGCTACTTCAAATAGACTTTCAATGCAGAAATTACAGTGCTGATGTCAACACTAGTGCATTTTGCTAAAAAAACATTGCTGACTCTTCCTTGCCAACCTCGTATAGGGCAGTAAAATAGGTAAAATTTTCAAAGTCCCAGAGCGAAGATATCTTGCTACATTATGGCAATGTCCAAACAAGACAGCTGCAATGAAAACATTTTGCCACTGAGGCTGGGTCAGGGCGAAACACAATTTTGCATTGCTGGCAAGACAGGCAGCAGACTTCAGCAGAATGTAGTGGGTTAGAGTAGCCAGACAAGATCACATCACAAGAACTCTGATGAACCAGTTCTATGCTATAACAAACTCATTAAGCCGTTACAGTAGAAGGGAAAGCGCTGGTATCTTCATAATAGCAAGCCCTATGTGGCCATGATGATTGACATAAGATAAACATTAGACACTACTTCACTCCATAAATACCCCAGCAGTTTAACTCATAAGGCATCTGTCAGACAGGTCAAAGGCATACATCAGATTTGAGTTCACTTTCCTGATTTCAGTGAAGTGATGTCCGGCACTAGTCTGTTGTAGATTGCCTGCACACTATGGATACCAACAGCCACTACTGGGAGAGACAACCACCTCACCATAAGCACCAGTCGCAGGGCTCAGCACCACAGTCTGCCTTTGTCACTGATGGGAGGACCTGGATGTCATTCTGTTCCATGAGGATTAGGACACCAGCATACCTGACATTCCAGCAGACTGAACAGGGCCTACCTGGATGGCAGGCCAGTATTGCAGAATTACATGGCTACATGGCAACTGTCATCATGGTGCGACGGATGAAGTAGAACAGTGGTGAGCTGGAGGGGACAGAGAACCTTCCAAGTCAGCATGCATAAGTTCAATACATGTACTGCCATCACTCACAGCCATATCATCATGGTACAGCCAGGGCCCTCCTCAAGCAGTGAATGCCAGTGCAGCAGCTGGCTGGAACGAGGGTGTAGTGTTGGCTGCCATGAGCGGGCTGAAGGCTGCTTACAATACGATATCTCAGTGGGCATTGACAGATGATGCCAACTCCAAGTCAAGATGCTACCTGTATTTTTATGGAAATAAATAACTGCATCCGAATCTTCTTTTACTGCATCTTTCAGTGACCACAGATCTTTATCATCCTCCTGAGGAAAACTAGCAAGGAGTGAACTGGGAGAGTGCCTCCTGACACAGAACCAACTTTATTTATGCACTCCAAATAGTCTCCTCTTCCATGAAATATATCAAAGTACCTAAGTATCTCCATAGTTGTTCAGACTTCTAAAAACACAAAGTAACAGATTGATGGCTCATACAAATATAGCTAATTTTCACTTAGCCAATGCTCATAAATACATAGAACAGAATTCATCCTTTCTCCTAGTAGAACACAGAGATCATCTACCTCATTTTTTAAAGATCTGATGGTAACATTCAAAAATACTGTAGAGTTATTACAAGACAGGGGAAGGTCTGTCTTGTTTGATTGAAGTTTGCTTTGTACTTTGTCAGTACAATCAGTCTCCACATCTAAACTAAAAAAGAAATGTGGTGAGTTTGTTGATACCATCTTGACATTATTTTCTGTGTAGTATGTGAGGCTTGTTTACTATTATAAAAAGGACTTTCCTGGTTACTACATGTTTATCCAGTCCATCTGAATTTGAACCACAGTGAGTGTGAATTTCATTCGTATTTATCGTACTAATGGTTTTTAAGTGTTTACATATATTTTTGAATTGCTGATTTGCTACAGATATTTCTGTATTAACACAGGAACACTATGGCAGTATGGAATGTTAGTGTGAAATGTTGAAAACTAGGATGTTGTTGTGTGTCAGCAGACCCAAACGTTTCTTCAGTTCCTAATCTGTTATGCAAGTTCCATTCTTATAAACATCATTCAAGGCTCTGATCAGCACAACAAAATCATTGGAAGGCAGCTTACCTATTTTTGACAGTCTCTTAAGTTTGTTAACTTTCACAAATGATGCACCAGGCTTGCATCTGCATGCATATTAGATGTTTCAGTTATGCAGGAAGAGATACCACAACAATGGCAGTCACCTGCTAAATATGATTAAACTGTTGCAATAACTTGAATCTTATTAATCATAATAATGAGGAGCACACAGATCTCTTAAACATGATGTATACTTCCATCTTATTTTAGTACTTTTGAAGAGATATATTAATGTCAACCAATAAAAGCAGTTCACTATTGTACTAAGCAAAGAACATCTGAAATTCAAACAATACTTCCACTATTTAACCACTTAGGGCAAATGTAATGTCTCTTTTCATGTCATAAAAATATTACTTACATTTTACTGCTGTGACATGTTGTACAGCATAACTATAATCTTTGCTGTGTACATCAAATACTCATGGAATGTATAACTGTGGTTTTATGCTAACTCTTTGTAGTAGGTTAGATATTATGAGATATATTATCATGATCTCTTTGAATAACACTTACTCTAATTCTGTTATTTATGAAGAAAGCTGTGATGCAATCTTATGCTGTAACAAGTATCACATTGCTCATTTCCTGCATTCATTGAAGTAGACCACAGAAACCTCATTGGATCCTATTATAATTAATTAGTCATTTATGAACCATATCAATTCTCAGTTTTGAATTAGTGAATTACTTAAATAAATATTTATCTGTGATATGTAAGTATTAAAGAAGTTACTGTTTATTCTCTTGTCTGCCATGAATTTTCAGCAAAAAGTAATGACATAATTTGATTTGTTGAAATTTTAGTCTGATAGCGTTGGTCATTGTATTGCTGAACACAGAGATCAACAATAATTTACTGCCTGCACCATAGGAGACAGACAGAATATGTTTTTTCTGCAGCATAAGTAGTGGCTTGTTAGCATAATGAGACTGCTTCAGATAGAAAAGTACCAACAAACATAAGTGAACATGCTGAGATCAGAGATTTTGTACAGTTTAAGGACATGCAGGCCAACATTAATCAAAGGAAATAAAAAATTAGATGGATGACTCAAGAAAAGTGAAAATTTATTGAAAAAAACAGAGGATATATTTAAGAAGAGCAAAGAAAAAAGGGTAGTGCAATTTAAAGAAAATAAGAAACATTCCAGAATGGAATTCAGCCATTAGTTGCAAATATTTTCATTTTTTTTTTTTTTTTTTAATTTCACGTTTCCAGTTTTGACAGAATTAATTTGTCATCTTCAGAAGCACACAAAATGACATATCATGACATTATGCTTCAACAAATAAGATACTGACACCTTATAAACCAACACTAAGTAAGTTACTGTAATATTCTTCTTATACTTATCATAAATGTACAGCCAACATCTAAAGATTCATAATCTTCCCAGTTTTGTAGGCTTCTAAAGATGACAAATTAATTTGTCAAAACTGGTAAATTGAAATAAAAGATACTGGTCTACTTGCAACTGGTGGTTGAATTTTCTTCTGCAATATATACTACAGTTACTGAAAAATAACAGCAGCTATGAATAAAATAATAAATAAGAAACAATTTAAAAATATAAACAAAAGGATGGTTTAAAAATAGGGGCCATGAATTAGAAACTAGATGGTCACACAAAGAAATGCAAGGAGAACAATATGACTTTAGATAAGAAGATAGATGATTTATCATATGGCATACATCACAATCCCTATACATTTTATACATAAGTTAATTACAGATTGACACCAAGGCATTTATTATAATCAATTGCCTTCTCTGTTGCAGCGAGGAAACCATTCAAGGTTCCCCTGTAGGCTCGAACCGGGCATTCTTCCACTGTGTGTCAGACTGCTTGTTTTTCAGCGCCGCAGTCGCAATTTGATGTTGGTATCATTCCCCATTTCCAGAGGGTGTCAGCACATCTTCTGTGGCCAGCACATATGTGGCTTAGAGTTGTCCACACTTTGCAATTGGTTGAAGCCAGGCAGTTTCTCAGCTGTCATGAAAATTTGGAATTTTGGTGAGCAGTGTTCTTGCCAGAGTTGTTTCCACAGATTATCGATATCAAACTTGGAGTTTGTTATCTCTTTAACATCGACTACTGCTCATCTTCTTGATTTAAGTCTTCTGCACTCCAAGTCAGCTATGTCACTGTGTATGGGCAGCAGTGGGTTATTAGTTATCTTGTTGAACTCACTGAGAAGAGCATTTTTTCACCGCATTTCTGGGGGTGGTATGTGGCTAAGGGTTGGCAGCCATACAGTGGGCATAGATTTTATTGTGCCACTAATAATGTGCATGGTGTCATTTAGTACATCAAGCCTGCTTGTATGTGGGCTGTAAATCCATGCAGGAGCATAGTATTCTGCCACCGAGTAGACAAGCCCAACTGCTGATGTGCAGAGTGTGCTTGCTGCAGAGCCCCAAGTGGTGCAGCACAGTTTATAGATGATGTTGTTTCTTGTTCTCAGTTTACCTGCAGTCTTTGTCAGGTGCTGCTAGTAAGAGAGCATCCTGTCCAATGTGACTCCTGAGTATTTGGGGTTGTTGTTGTGACTTAGGTGTTTCTCTTCATTAGCCCTCTTCTTGCTGAGTGGTTACAAGGGTGGAAGCATGATACTTCAGTCTTAGTTGGATTCGGCTGCAGTCTCTATTTGCGTAAATAGCCACTCAGCAGCTTCAAGTCAGAGCACAAGATGTCTTTAGTAGCCTTGAATGATTCATGTTGTGTAGCTGTAGCCCAATCACCTGCATAGCCAGACTTCCTAGATTGTGTGTTTGGGATGTCAGACGTATAAAGACTGAAGAACAATGCAGCAAGGACTGAGTCTTGTGGTAGCCTATTGTTGAGAATTATGGTAGAACTCATTTGTCCTCCAGTAATCACTTGAAAAGCTCTCCCAGCAAGCATGTTATCGACGAGTCTGATGATATTGCTGCATGGGATTATTTGTAAGAGTTTGTACACCAAGCCTTGTCTCCAGACAGAGTCATAAGCTGCAATCAAGTCTATGAATGCAACTGATGTTTTTTTGCCTTTTCTGGTAGCGTGCCTCTACATGTGTTGTCAGGGAACGTACTTGATCAGTGCAGCTCTATTAGGCCAAATGCCTCATTACTCATCTGGAAATGATTCTAGTATTTTTGGGCTCAGTCTGTTATACAGGAGTCAGTTTGCCTATAACTCTTCAGCTGATTGCTTGGATTCCCTGGTTTAAGCAGGGCAATAATCTTTGAGTTCTTCATTATCTGTGGTATGTTCCCTGCTGCCATTATATCTGAGTAAAACTCTGCAAGCCGTTTTTGGCATATTTCTCACAGTGAAGAAGGAATTCTGGGTGTATTCCATCCAATCCAGGTGCCTTTCCTGCCTTGATGCTTTTCAGCACTTCTCTGATGTCATTGGTGGTAAATTTTGAGGAATACTGGACCAAAGGTGTGCTGTTTTTCTTAAGAACACTAAGTTCACAGCGTATTATTCTTGTATGTTTCTTGTCCTTTGGTGCTCTAGATGTTGGCTGTATGTGAGCTGAAATGCTATTTGCAGACATGTGCCAACTGCGGTGGCCACACAGTTCTAGGCGCTGCAGTTCGGAACTGCGTGACTGCTACGGTCGCAGGTTCGAATCCTGCCTTGGGCATGGATGTGTGTGATGTCCTTAGGTTAGTTAGGTTTAAATATTTCTAAGTTCTAGGGGACTGATGACCTCAGATGTTAAGTCCCATAGTGCTCAGAGCCATTTGAACCATTTTTTGCAGACATGTCTGTTGAGTTATGATGTAGTTTGTTAGCTCCACCCAGTTTTCAGAAGAGAGACCAGGCCTGTCTACCAGATGTCTTGAAATCCAGTGACTCAACAGTTTCAATCCATTTCTCTCACCATGCATTTTGTAGGCTGTGTTGCAGGTTGTTTGCAGTCCCAGGGTCTCCACTCTCAAGGAATCTCTGATACTTATTTTTGCACTCTTTGTCCCACCTGGTACATATTGTTTATGGAACACCTTGGGACAACAGCTTTCACTGCACTTTTAACTGCACCTATGAGTCTGTCATAATTACTCACTGTTGGGTGAATCCATCCCAAGCTCTTATCCAATTTTTCTGCATAGGTATCCCACCTTGCCTTTCCAAAATTCCACCTTGGGCATTGTACGGTTGTTATTAGTGGGATATTGATTCCAATTTCAATCAAGACTGGGCAGTGTTGTCTATGAGGGAAGTCTGTTAATACACGTCTTGAAGTTCTTAGTGGTGTATGGTTACTGCCAGTCGTCACAAAGCATAAATGTGGATTATATTCCTTTGTCCAAGCTGCTGACCTAAATGTTCCTTTGTCCTTTGAGTTGAAAACTAAGAACAGGTTGTTACTCTCTGCCAAGTTAGTAAGAGCCTCACCATTTCCATCAGCTGTTGTGTATTTCTACAGAGGGTGGTGGCTATTAAAATCCCCCTGGGTGTGGCAGGTATGGCAGGACATCTTGAGGCCAGGGAATGGTTGGAGGTTTGTACACATTGCTCACTGACAGATCTCCCATCTTGACAAGAACTTCATGTATGTTACCATGCACTGTTGCTGAGCACAAGTGGACATCTCCAATCGATGATCACACATACGTAGCCACATCACGTGCACGATGATACATTGCGTCAACTAGATTGTTACCTGGAACCATTCCTCTCCATTTAATTTTGTCTTTGCCTTCAACGTGAGTTTCCTGAACTGAAACGAGATCACTGGCTGTTCGCGTCCATAGCATACCATAAGCTACACATGTCTCCCAGGTGGTGCTATAGAACAGTCACTTCGAGATGGCCAAACAATCATTGATCTTGATTGCTGATCTCCTGGCTAACTGTACATCAAATATCACAAATATGAGTGAAACCGTTATGACTGGCCATAGAAAAGGCTCCTCTCAGAGCCAACAGATGAGGCCCCTTGGACCTATCTTCAAGATTTGCCATATAAATAAAGAAGGTAGATAACCAGGCACAAGAATTCACCACAAAAGTAGATACATTAATGCAGAATACTAAGAAGGTGACAGATGGATTAACAAAAACTGTAGACACTAATACAAAGAACATTGAGACCCAAGTGAAGAACTTGATACCCACACCTGATAAGAACAGAAAAAATATTTAAGGATTAACCACCACCATCAAACAGCTGTTGATATGTAAACAAACTGCATCTGACAGAACAGTACTGGTAAACCTAAATGAATATGCCAATATCAGATATTTGGTGCAGTTTAAGTAAAAGTAGCCATCATTAAGCGAAGGAACAGAGAGACATTAGATGAACTCATGAAACAGAAGAAGAGTAACATAAATGTCAGTAGTAATGGAGGAGAGAATGTAACAATCCAAAGTGAGGAAGGAAAGGAGCAGGCAAAAAGAGGAGGTAAGAGTGTTTACCAACAAATTATGCCATATCAGGATAATACCATCACATTCAACTCCAGCAGTAATTACCACCACAGCTACAGACCATGTGACATAGATGAAGAATAAATCAGGAAGCAAATCATATCTGTGCAAAAGTACTCATTATGTCTGGATGCCATGAACAGCTCACATCTGAAAGTTTGGACTGAGGAAATCTGAGAGGCTTGGCCAATGTCATGGTTACTTGTTCTAAAAATTAAGTTCTTGTGTGCACACTTTAGAGAACAGGCAGCAATGACAATGCAAGTGATTTCAGGATGGTGCAATACATTTGAAGAATGTTGGTCAAAGGAAACACAAGATCACATGAAGATGGGGATAATAATGATGGAAAATTATGTAGAGAATGATGGGAGGACCCTGTACAATACTTCAAAGACACAGCAGAGAGGAACCAGTTATTAGTTATTCCTTATGACCCATCAGAATTCAAACACATTTGTTTAATAAAACTTCCATATCAAATCCAGAGAAGGATATATTTGGATTCCAGAATCTACTGCACAATTTAGGTCATAATAGAAGAAACGAACTGATGGAACCTGTGCACTTCATTTACATGAACATTCCACCTGAGAACCCACAAGCAGATAACCACAACTGGAGACTGTGACATTCACCATGATGGACTGTTAATGTATGGGATAAAAGAAATGATGACAGGTGGTGTAGGCCTCAGTATCAGCCAGAGGACGGAAGAAATAGCTGGAGATGTGACTACCAGCCAAATAATTCAGGACCTGATCATAGGCAAGATGGAAGAGTAGATATTTTAGAACTTTGTGGACCAGACACAAGAAACAACCAAAGAAATGAAAAATAAGAGACTGCACCAAGAATCAGACTACAAATTGATGCCCTGGCCATTCAGCTAGCTATGGCCAGTTTACACTGTAATAAATTAAAGAAAATGTTAGCCAAAGCAGCCAAGATATTTGACAATAGGACAGATGAAGTCATATATCTAATTTTAAGTGTGAAAACTGTGGAAAATGCAGTGCACACACAAGTGTACCTCAATCAAGTGTCAGTTCCAGTGTTGGATAAATAATTACGCAAATGGTGAGATAGGGCAATAAATAGCCAACTTAACATGCAGTACATGAGAATATGAGATACAGTGAATGGAAAATGTGAAGACATAAAGGAGTACGTATGAACAGCTTCTAAATGCCAGTTGCACATATTTAGTGCAAATATTTTGAAAGTGAGAAATTTGATGGTAAAAGCTACACTTGGACTCAGTTTCCTAAAGCACTACTGAGATGAACTACATTTGAAGGAGAGGTTTACAGTTCAAATTTGAATAATGAGAATATTAAGTTAAAGTTTGTAGATAATGCAGAAACCTTACTAGAAGGAAATTGTTGATTAGACCTGGTTGTCACTGAAAATGACAGCAGAGAACGAAGAGGAATAAGTGGATGAAGTGGTAGAACATAGCCGTGAATCAATGCAAGGTTAAGAAATAATGACAAATGAGAAGGCATATGTACCAGTGGGTCGCAAGATAAGGAGATGGAATATGTAGGCTACAGCAGCTTTTAACTTTGGCTTTGTTGGCACTCCGTTAAAAACAGTGGAAGAGGAAGAGGACATCAGTGAGGATGAAGAGTAATCAGATGATAAGGAATGTTCAGATATACTACTGGTTGGAATAGAGAAGAATAGAAGGAGGAACAAAGAAGTAACTGATAGCACTTGCTGAGATAATCTATGGGGTAACCTACTCAAGTAAAAGTGCTACATGGAGGACACTCACTGGGAATCTCAGGAAGGTGAAGAACTTAGTAAGGTCACACTAAACAAAAATTGTGTAGTGAGATGTGAGAAACAAAAATTCTGCTGAAGCTTTCTGTGGAGAATAAAGTTTTGCTATGATCATAGAAGAGGTCAAAAGAGGTCCTTTACTTAAACAGCAAATTGTTTATGTGTTCTGTAGGGTTACTGCATGCAGAAAATTGTTGATCACAATATCATATAATTAGAAACTCTACAAATCTACCAGTTCATTCCAAACCACCACATTTTACATATCAAGGTATTTAGAGAATGAGAAGCAATGAAGAAATAAGCAGAGACATGACATCCAGTCTCAGGTCTGTAGTAAGGAGACATAGTAATAATAACATGAAGTGATGCCATGGAAAAGAAAAAGGATTGAGATGACTATAAAAGAGAACTTTTGCGTGGAAAAAGTTCAATTATCATCAGAAAGAGTCAGGAACGTGATGTAAGGGACACTAAGAAAAAGAAGTATTAAACAGATAAATGGCTGTAGTTGCCCTGATGAAGAGGTGCATATTGGTTAAGGTTTATTTTTTTTATAGGTTCACCAGATGTGATGGAGCACTGAGCAAGATGCCAGGGAGCATTGTGATTTATTAGTGAATGTGAAGAGACATTGCACTGTTATGGTTTAACAGACGTGAAGGAACATTGCAACATGAGGAATTAAAGATGTAAAGAAACACTGTAGTCGGTGGATGATTAATGATAGTACAATCCACCAATTCGTATGAATATTTGCTAGTTGATGAGAGCATGATGTGATTATTTTACGTATGTCCATGTACTTTTTGCAGGACAGATAGCTGAATTTCTTAGAGCAACCATGATGAAAGCAAAACCAGAAGAAAGGATAAAAAGATTGATCTAAACATGGCCCACATTGGAATGAGTTAATTTTTGGATGTACACAGAAAGAGAGACAGATCATGAACCATGGTAAATGTGGGTAAAGGTAATGAGTAAAAGGTGAGAGACAGCAAGGAACCACAGTAGTAAAAGATGCATAAAATAAGGCAAACTGTAGTGAATGTCATGTACATGCTGAGGGCCATGTTATGCTTGTGTTTGTGTTCCAGACTTGCACTTGCCACAATTTTGCAGAACCCTCAGAATGGGAGATGAATGGATTTATGACATGAAAGGTTTATGGAGGTATGGAAGCTCTTGTTCATTGGAGGAAAAGCAACAAACACAGTCTGGTATTTCCATCTCAATTTTTCCTTCTTAGGCACACTCAAAAAATGGAAAGTGCAAGTTAGAAATCAGCAATATGAGAAGGCAAGATTGCTACTCACCGTAAAGATGACATGTTTAGATGTAGACAGACACAATGATAAGACTGTTAAATATAAGTTTTCAGCCAAAGCCTTCTTCAGAAAAGAAAAATGCACACACATTCACACAACGAACAGATCTCTCTCTCTCTCTCTCTCTCACACACACACACACTCACACACACACACACACACACATATACGACCTGCTATCTCCAGTCCTGTGATGGACAGGAAATAGGAAGCACTGAGTGGATGGCTTGGATCTTCCACCAATATTACATCTCCAGGTGCATATTTCCTGGTTCTTCCTGATACATTGTTTTAACTTCTGTAATTATGATTATATAGGGAACTAGTATGTTATAATATTTGACTCCACCAGTTTACATTATTACTCAAGGAACATTTGATCACACCAATTGTAATATTATCCACAAATGTGTACATCATTTCATGGCCAGTGAGACAAGTTTAATTTCTATGAGGACAGTTGAATTTGGTATTTCATATGCTTTGCACTTACACTGGTTTGTGCTGAGTATGTTGTTTTATGTATCTTGATTTTATGTGTATCCGATATTCTGTATATGTTTTGAATTCTACAATGTTCTATGACAAGCATGTTGCTTTCTAGATCTCAAATATTTTGTCTATCTTTTACTATGTGTATTACTGTACGGTGATGCACTTTTAAGGGTTTTTACTGTGTTGCTATGTCTTAACCTGTATGTTTTGCAAAAATACGAGTGACTTCAATGTTGAAATTTGTTTCACATGAAGAGGAGTAATCAACTGATGTTTAAAAGATGAAAACTATGAGTGAATGAATGAGTAAGCAGTGTAAAGGGACATTGTTTTATAGAGTCATTTAGTGTAAATGTGTGACAATCAAAGAGTTGAGCTGTAATGTCAGTTTTAAAGAGGAGTGAATGAGTCATGAGATGTTGCATTAAATAACCCTGTAATGTTTGGTAAATGAAGTTAACTTCATGCTACCAATAAAAAAAGAGTTAATGTGTGATGACTTATTTGGTTAATACACGATAACAAAATATCGATTTGCACCCATGGCAAAATTCTAATCCCAAACAGTCTCTCAAATGAGCACATGGTCCCAATGCCACATAGGACAAATTTCTTTGATTCACTTATTGTTTAACAAGTTATGAGTGGAACTGCATCTACATAAATATAAAAACAGCAGGATGGGGTTATGTTACATGACTGTTTTTTTGCAAAACTGTTCTGTAACTTATTTAAAACCAGAATTAAAAAGACCATTCAAATCAGGATAGTTAATCCCCACTGACAAATGAACTGTTTATCATTACAAGTGACTGCCAGTACTTAAATAATGTAGACTCCACTTCCATACTGATTTACCTCTTCACCCAAATAAGAGTTTACTATGGAAGCATATTGTGCTGGGCTGTAGGCATGTACCTATGTAGTAGGCCATGTTAGCTGGCAAGGGAGGCCACCTCAAGAGAATTCACAGATGAGACTTGCCAACAGTTGTGGGGATCACAGCCATACAGTCAGACCAACTAGTTCTTTGAAGTAGCTGCCCCTAGCACTGGACACCAGGAGTCACAGTGCAGAATCTATCTCCCATGGTGCCAGTATACCAGCAGAGTTTGTTTTTAACAACCTGCATGTGGAAGGACGAGATATACCATTTTTAGCAAGACCCAGGAGAATCCTTTTGTGAATAGAAACGTAGACAGCAGGGCTTATGTGAAATACACCAACCACTATAGACAATATCTGAAAGTGGAACGAGGACCAAGAGAGTTCAGACACCTTTGAAGGTGTGGGATGCCACTGAGCTCAGGAACTGCCATGCAAGAGTGTCTTACACAATGTAAGAGCTGCAGTGACTTGGTAACATAAATAATTTAGAATTTAGAGAGAGAAGCACAGCTGTGCTACAGAGGTCCAACCTCACTAGCCATGGGCAGAGACAGAGAAAGAGTTGGATGCAGGGTTTCAGCACCAAGTGTTAGGGAGAACATTAGTGGTTAACCATTTGAAACAAGAGTCAGGGAAGGAGACCTGTTTCTCTTAAGACATCTTTTCATTGGTTGACACTCAGAACATCCACAGTTCATTTATCCTAAATTATGTGACAAACAAAAAATGCTGATACATGAACATTTCCTTTATGAAGCAGATGACATAAAGGCCATTTCTTCACTAGACCTCTTCTTCAGCAGATACTGCAGCCAGGTGCCTCTTGGAGCATTCTTGATGACCTGTTGACCTAGAAATTCTTCTAACTGATGTGAACTTAGCCATAGATGCAAGTTGTTGGTATGAAAGCAATCACTAATTTTGCAACCACTTCAGCTTCCACCAGCAGATTATCATGTTGAGATCAAACCAAGACAGCAAGACAAACTGTAGGGACAGTCAAGTCACTTTTACAGAGTTTGAGTAATTTCCAGCATCATTCTAAAGTCTTGCTTGCAGTTTTATGATTGAATGATTTCAACTCCAGCCACAAATATTAAGGCATATCCTTCTATAGTGCTCTCCACATTTTAATACTAACCTTTTGGCAGTCACAATACAACTTGAATGAATTTAATTTTTTTTCCTGATATGCTTATGTCAAAATATTTATTATGCACTTTAATGTAATTAACTGAATTAATTGTGGTCCTTGTTTAATTTCATAGATAAGGAATTCCTTTTGTATTATTTTGGAGGGAAGTGAGTGTATCAGATGTACACGGTCACTTCGCATGCAACATCCTCCCAACATACACTTACCTAATTATAATGTCCATCTAGTTAATTAAGAATGCTACAGCCTGCAGTGCTGTAAAAGAACACAAGATCTTGTGATCTGTGAAAACTATTGTCTTGTGATCCAGTAGAGACACTCAAATTTTTGAAATCCAAAAACTATTGCTAAAGCAACCAATTCAGAAATGTAGTAATTTTTCTTATGAGCATGTAAAGTCCTGCTTCCAAATACTGCTATTTTGTGATCCATCCCTGTATCTGTTCCAATTGATGAAAAATTTTAACTTCCAAACCATAAAAAATTGAGTTAGTGTTCAAACAAAAAGATAAAGAAATGTCTGGATGGTGCAGACCTAATAATTTACTGTTAAATAGTTCCCTCTTTAAGTTTTGAAAAGCTTCCATACATTCAGATGACCAATTCCATCATTCTTTTGTTTAATGAATTACCAAAGTAAGGATGGTTGAATGATTGGTTGTTCACAAATTTTCAGTAGTATCCCAATAAAATGAACATTTTTTTAGGTGCTGGAAAATCTGCAGTAGCTTTTAATCTTCCTGAATCAGGTTATACCCATTTCTCATTAGTTATATATTAACAACACGAAACTTAAGTTTCTTTCCTGACATAGTCAGGCTACCTAACTTAAGCTTCATCCTCCCTTCATAAATAGTTTCAAGTAGCTCATGCAAAACCGAATGGTGTTCAAATAAATCATAACCAGCAGTCAAGAGGTCATCTACATAAACAGTCACTTTATTAAGTAGTTCATTACCCAAATGTTTATCAACAACTCTGTTGAATACACAGGCAGATAAATTTAGACTGCAAGGTACCAAACAGTACTGGTAACAATCACCTTTATGCACAAAGGATGTACAAAGAGTAGCTTCATTATCCAAGCCAATATTCCAGTAACCCAATTCACATCAAAGAAAGTAAGGGATTTAAAACCACAGAATATTTGCAAAATTTCAGCAGTATTAGCTGGTCTGGCACTTTCTCTCAGTACTATTTCATTTAGTTTCCTGGCATCCAAAGCAACACAAACAACACAATTCTTTTTTCCAGCTACTATCAATAGGTTGTTGTATCTGCTGCTGATATCTCAATTTTTCCCCATTTCCCCCTTTCCTTCCTCACAATTGTTTTTTTTTAAAAAAATAGGATAGCATAAAACTTAATGAAAAAAGGTTCATGTTCTTTAAATTTTAACTTGCACTCAAGTTTTTTTAATAATATAGATTTGTCTTAGAACACTTCATTATTTTTCTCCAGCACTTCCTCCTGATCAATCTTTGGCTAGCTCTTATACACTCAGTATTCTCATTTTTCTCTTTCATTTCTGATGGTACTTTTTCTTCCTCTGATTTATCTGTGCCACTTCCATAACTAAGTAATTCAAGGGAAAATCTAACTTATCTTGTATTTTTCATATGAAAGTCATTATGTATACATTTTCATTACACACAAAACTAATTTTCCAGCACCAAAACAAATACTGATATTCCATTTACTCAATAACTCTGTACCTAAAATCTTGTCTATGCTCAGTTCAGGTTTCACTAAAAATTTACATTCTAATTGCCGATATGCTAATTCAGAAGTTGCCAGTATGTGGGAAGACAGATCTTTTTTTGGACCTTTTCTCATGTTCTCATGGAGTGTGGTGGCAACTTGATGCTGAAGGCTGAGGTGACTTAATCCTATAGCCAGCACAGTGGATGTAGAGGGGACAGCCCATGCAGGAAAGTGCAATCATGCACCGTAAAGCGGGGAGGAGTATGAGATGAGGGGCATGACAAATGTAAGGTGGTCATTGGTGTCAATAAAAGCTGAAATGTTCTCATCATCAGCACCCAGTCGAAGAAAGGTGATGGGAATAGAGAAGCATGACATGGATGGTGGTTGGGTCATTGAGTGAGCATGGGGTCACATATTGCATAAAGAAAATTCCATGACAATTTTAGGGAGAGGTCCTGCAACTGTACTTGGGCTCATTCACTACCTATTTTACATGTGGCTAATTTGCAGAGGGGGGTGGTAGGGAACAGTTGCATTTGCACCCCTATTACTGGGTTATATATTGATTAACCTTTGAACAGCAGTGAATTGAATACACAATTGTCTACACCACAACCTTGTGAAAATGAGGTACACTAGACAAGTTCATATCGAAACTTGTTTAATTAAAAAAGAAACATTTCTAACTTTGTGACCATGCATTTTAAAGTTCACAAATAAATCCAATCTGGATAAATAAAAACCAGTGCAATTCATACTCATAGTTTATTGTCTCACACCTACACACTTTCGCATTGTTGCTTCACAGTTTATTTGCATACACTGGCGTCCATGCTTACACTCTTGGCACTTTGCCACTCTGAACTTACCACCACAACAGACAACGATCAAAGCTCACATTTTCCTGCCCATATCCCTAGTCCTCAGTCGGGTCACGTGACACTACATTTAAAAGCTAATTCCTAAACATGGCCACAATTTAAATACTTAAACCTAAATATTTTATATAATTTTACAAACATTTATCACGACATAATTTTATAATTCCTTGCAATTAAAAAAAGAATTTGCATTACAATATTTTCACTCTGCATTTAATACATAATTTTATTCTTAAGCATGGAAAATTAAAATCAGAACTAATTTATGACAAGCTATCAGATTTACATAATTAGGAATAACTCCATGTTTTGGCACAGTTTCACCCTCTCCCTTCATTTAATGACATCTTTACACAAAATATGAAACATACAAATACTTGTCTGGCACTACAAAGATTGAAACTGAATAGTGTCTTCATAATAAAATAACGACTTAGTTTGCAGTTGTTCTAAACATCTTTATAACTTAATTCTACTATGAAACATTTTGATTGAAGTACACCAGCCCAACATATTATTTCTGCTGCTGTGCTTTAAATTTAAATTACGAACTACTTGGAAGAACTCCATATTTTCCCCCGTTACCTTACTGTCCCAGGTGCAGTATGATGAAATGTCAACATAAAAGGTGGCCATATTGGATGGAGTCTGGGACAACAATATCAAAGCATGCACCAGGGGAGAAGCACTTGTATCTGTGAGCAGACATTGTGGGAGTGTTTGGGGAACCTGCAGACTTTACCACTTAAAAGAAAGAACACTAGGGGAAACACATCACATACAACATTCGAACCTGAGGGTACACTTGGTGAGTTGCACGTAGTGGGCTCCAGGCTGAGACACTCACAGGAGGAGGCAGTAAGGAAAAGGTTGTCCAGATCTGAGGCTGGAGGGGAGGGGAGGGGGGGGGGGGGTGTCTTCAATGAGTGTCCATGCCAGTTTGACATTGTTGTGAGATACAGTTTGGTGCTTGCCATTCAGGTAAATGTCCATCATATTCTATATACAAAGAAGTACTCTGTGTGGTCCCAAGTATGGGGGCTGTAAAGCTGTCAAACTGAGTCACTGGAGACCATAACAAACTCACACAGTTCAATTTCCTTATGGATGAACACACGAGGTGTAGAATAAGCATGTAGAGAGGGATGTGTATGTGCACTATGTAAGAATGGATGTGCTCTGCTGATGTTGGAAACTCAGAAAGAGAAAAGGGAGCAGAATACTCAATGAATTCAGATAGAAATGCAAAAGGTTCAACATACAAGAGCTCAGCCACCAAGGAGCTAAGATCATCCTTGAAAGAGGTGTGTACGTAAGTAACACCTAAGGTAATGCTTCAGATCAGGATCTGCTGTGACACTGCCTGCTTTATTTTCTTCATTTGTTGTCCTCAGTGTCGACACACTGTGTTGCTACACTGGCTGAGAAATGGGGTTTGTAATTTCGACACTGCCTAATGTAAATAATGTAGCCAATAGGTGCACAGTTGTGTTTCACAATACTGTAATTTCACTGTTCACAACCCACGCCCCCCCAATAATACACAGTTATATGGCCTGTACACTATTCCTTAACTTTCAGTAAGCCTCATTAATAGTTAGCAGGTGAACATCCTCATACTGCTACAATAGTTTCCTGTTGAACATCTACGAGCAGTAAAAGCTTAACCACATAGTTCACGGTTCTTTCAGAATAATCAGGTATGTATGCAACAGACTCTGTCATTGCTTTGACACATGGCATATTGGTGTAACATTTATTTCACTGCTAAGTTGATGCATTGTTGTCATTCAACCAACACAGGTTCCTCATCTGAAACTCGGTCATGGACTGACTGTCTCATGACAAAAAACAGGCCCTTATATATCCTCACAATAATAGGTGCTGAAACTACACATTTTTTGAAGTTTAATTTACAGATTATTACAATTAAAACTTAACTCATTAAATTAACTGCATACATCAAAAAATTCATTCCTTTTAACAGTTTCTTCTACTGCAAGTTTTAGGCCGAATTATTTGTGTAAATTATGAAATTAAGAAATATAAGTTTGCAAACAATACTTTGGACAAGACTATTAATTACTTTTGAATTAATTAAGGGCTGGTTTTGATAACATGTTTTTGAATAGAGCCAAATAGATACTTTAAGATTACTAACACTTTATCTTCCAAATGCTTACAATTATTAAAGAATTTATATTTGTTTATAAGTCAACAACAGATTTTAAGTTGTGAAACAATTACTGATTTCACACTGTAATGAAAGATACTAACTAGGAATAGTTAAAACAAATTATAAAATCAATTACATACATAAAACTAAGCACAAAATTAGATTTGGTGTTAAATTCTTTCAAACTGAGAGCCAACATTTGTCTTTTATGAAAATGCAGATTATATTCAAGTATGTTAATGGTGATTAATTCAAAAATGAAAAAAAAACCAATTTAAGGAGGCAGATGGCAAAACAAGAGGGGAAGTAAAATTATCCCAGCTTGATTCGTCACAACACATCAGGGCTGCTTTCAAAGTGTGGTGCCAATATTTGACCAACCATTTGGTCTGAGGGTGGTTCACAGTTGTGTGGAACTTGTTGGAAGCAAACAAGGCACACAGCTTAGAAAAAAGTAGCTGCTGCCTCCCCTGACTGGTTGTGTTGGAGGAGAGGCAGCTGAAGTGGGGGACCCATGAGCTGACAGAAGCTCACATGATTGAGTCAGGCAAAGTGTTGGTCAAGTGCACTGCTTCCATTGATCTGCTGGCACGGTCAATCACGGAGAGAATGTACCTAAAACCATCACAAGAAGAGAGTGGGCTTTTGAAATTGAGATGTATGTATCAAAACTAACCTTTATGGATCTCAAAATGTCTCAGAGAAGTTGAGCTGTCAACTAATTTTGCTGCAATGGCAGAGTAGACATGCACGATCTCAAGCATGACAGTTCCCAGCCAGACAAAACATTTGGTCACAATGTGTGTGGAAGCCTTGTGTGCAGTGTGACAGGTCATGTATGGCTGAAAAATACTTATACTGTACAGATGTGTGAACCTGTATATGTGGCAGAGACAACCAGCAATGAAGAACCCGGAACGTGACATGGTTTCACAGTCAAAGAGGATACGCTATCATGTAACAAGTTTTCAGTGCAAGGATTGCATTCACTGGCAAGCTAGTTCATAGGCACCTGACATATAGTCAGCTATTATCAAGCTATAGTCAAGAATAATATTATTTCTGGATGTCAACATGGCTTCAGACCACAGCAATCAACTGAAACAGCCACTTTCAATCTGATAAACCATATCTTAAATGCAGTGGCCAACCACAGAAATATCTCAGGTTTATTCTTGGGCCTAACAAAAGCATTTGATTTGATTCATCATTCTGTGCTCCTGAGGAAGCTTGAATGGTGTGGTCTAAGAAGTGCACCAAATCAGTGGATTAAATCATATTTGGAATATCACTCTCAGGTAACTGAAATTAAGTACATGGAAAGAAGTGAACTCCAAGTACACCTTTCAGAACCATGTGGACTAACTCATGTTGTTCCACAAGGCTCTACATTAGGTCCCTTTCTTTTTTTGTATACATTAATTATTTCCTATCACACATTACGGATTCCGAACCAGTACTGTTTGTAGATGACACCAGTCTGTTGATTGAAGGGAATAAAGAAGAAAATCTTACTGCATCTGCAAAACATATTACAAAAAAAGTGTCTGAATGGTTTACCAGAAACAGGTTAATAATCAGTCCCCAAAAAAACGTACTCATTAACTTCCACAGTGATCAAAATAAAATTGTGGCACAACCCATGATATGTGTAGATAACCAAAACATTAGTGCTGTCAATGAAACCAAATTTCTTGGGATTCATATCCAGGAAAATCTTAAATTGAGCACTCATAACACATCCCTAAATGCAAAACTAGCAAAAATGAGCTATGTAGTAAGAATTCTTGGCAACAATACTAGTGTAGAAACAGTTAGGGCTGTACACTATGCATGTGTGCATTCAATACTGAAGTACTGTATCATTTTCTGGGTAAATGTACACCAGGCCACAACAGTTTTCAGAAAAGAAAAGGCAATCATAAGAATAATTAAACAAGTGAGCAGCAGAAAACCATCCAAACCTTTCTTTAAAGATCTAAAGATCTTACCCCTTCCCTGCATTTATATAATGGAAGTAGTCATGCATGTAAAAAAAAAAAAAGTATACCGAGAAAAGAAAACCTTTTTCCTCAAAACAAAAGTGTCCATGATTACAGTACCAGGTCAAACAGTGACATACATGTCAATCATTGTTAACACCACATTCTGCCAAAAGAGGTGTATATCTTGCAGGCACAAAACTATACAACAGACTACCAAGACCTATAAAATCTCTTCCTGAACTGCAGAGCTTTAGAAAGACTGTGACAGCCTACCTTCTGAAAAACTGCTACTATTCGGTCTCACAGTGTCTTATGCAAGAAAAAGTGAAATTTGTCTCTTTAATTGTAGAAATACGTTATAAATATACAGTACTTAAAAAATTGTAATTATTAACTGTATAGACCCAATTTGCCATAAAAATTTAAATAATGTTTGTTTGATGTTTGAAAAATCGATAAATTAAATGGTTTTCTGTCCAATATCATGTGTACAATATATGTACTGAAAAAGAGATTTATATGGACAAATAAATAAATAAATAAATATTATGTTGCCAGCTCCTTTAATGTAGCAGATAGCCATGGTGTATTGGCAGATAATGTCCATGTGCCAGAAACTGCATGGGGGTAGGTCAACCACAGGGTTATGGAGGCCATCGGCAAGAGGTCCTCATGGAAGTAACAGATGGCCTCATAGATCACTAACATTGTGAGAAGGAAAGTTTTTTGGTAAAGAAGCATAGTGGGTGTGAGTTTTCACCAACACGTTGTTTGAAAACAGTGTCAATCGAAGATTCACTTGCATTCATAACAATGGAGATGCGAGCATTGGCAATTGGGTGCTTGACAGTGATGGCATTCATGAGAGCCACCTTGAAATCATTGAATGTGTGCATCATACTTTTAGACCATTGTGCCAGGCCATGTGTCAGGGGGCCTGAAGAGAAGCAGTGTGAGGTGATGCTGGAGAAAGTTCTCCATACCAAGAAACCATCTGAGGTCATGATAACTTTCAGATAGAGTCAGATCATTAGTGAAAGCTATGTGGTTGGACACTGGATTGACTTCTTCAGAAATGGCAGTGTGGCCGAGGAACCTAACACTATAGTGTCAAAGTTGCAACTTGTGGTTGATCTCTATACCACTGTGCAAGAAAATTTTGAACACCTGAGATGTGACTCATGCTCTTCATGGGAGGTGAATAAGATAAGGACATCATCTAGGAAGGCATAAGAAAAATTTAAGAAAAGCAGTACGGAATAAATAAACTATTACCGTATTTGGGCAGTGTTATTCAGACCATAAGGCATAAAGCAACACTCAAACAGGCCAAATGATGTGATGTTGGTAGTTTTTGGAATATCAACCTTTTGCATCGGTATCTGAAGGTAAGATTTTTGACAGTTAATAGCAGTAAAGAACTGCACACTGTGGAGTGCTGCACAAACGAATGTGAGGGATTGGATAGTTATCCACAGCAATATGTGCCCGGAGCTAGCGATAATCTCCACACAGCCTATGGGTATCATCTTTCTTAGGAACCAGTGGAAGGGTGATAACCAGTTGTTATCACATGAGTGCACAATAACTGCATCTAAGAGGTCTTGCATGGCAGCCTTCAATTGATGAAATTTTTTAGCTGTAGGATGCCTAGATTTATAACAGATCTGAGGACTTTCCATTGTGAAAAACCTATGACAGGAACCATTAGCTATCATGTCAATGAGGATTTTTGTAGTACTTGGGAGTGCTTACACATATTTACAGAAGCTTGGAGGGTATCTTCACACAAAACATTGATAGTTTGTGAATCACTGACCAGAAGTGTGTACAGCATAGGTGGCAATGAGGGAACAAGAGATGCACTGTCAGAAGTCTCGACAGTAGATGGCCATGTAGTGGCAAGGTCATCAACTGCCTGCAGAGAGCACATGCCAGGTTGGCTGATGTGTTGGCAGTCGGCTGGCAGAGGATGCTGTTGATGCAGAGGGCATCAGTGTCTTGGTGCTGAATCAGGAGATCAACCAGTGAGTTGTCAAGGTTAGCAGTCATTGGGAACATTCAGAGATAGTGCCAACAAGGGGTCACACTGAACTGCAGATGATGGAGGGGAAGTGGCAAAGGAGCCAGGAATGTTCATGCTTGATGCATGGTGGAGTAAGGCAGCAGAATGTAGGTGAAGGGAGAGACCAAAATGATTAAGAAAGTTGATCCTGAGAACAGGATCCTCCACATCAGCCACCTGGAAGGTCACAGAGAATTGAAGATCTGATGTAAGCTGAAGCCAAAGATCTGTGGTACTTTGATTGATGGTAGTGAAGATTTTAGCTGCTCAGAGAACCATTGATGGTGGGGGAAGGCTCAAAGAAGCAAAGCAGGGAGGGATGACACTTGAATCTGGTGCAGCTGTGTTGATGAGGAACTGTATATTATTTGCTCCATGAAGCACATAAAGACTCTGGTAGTGAAAGTAAGCATTGAGGATGATCACTGACTCTGGAGATAGAGTTCTGTTACAGCAATGCACACTTGATGCGTTTGGGTGACACACACATATGGGTCAACAGTTTCTTACAGTATCACTGAACATCACTTGAAACCTGCATAGCAGGTACATGGGGTGCTGGGTGAGATGGATGTCATCCCCGTCATTTGTTAGGCCAAGATGGTGACTAGTGGTGGCAAAGTGTGCATCAGCAGCTGGAGAAAAGGAGTAAAGGGGTAAGTAGGAGCTAGCAGTGCCATGGCTGGTCCCTAGGTGGCAGCATGATGCTGTCAGGCACTGCTTGAGTTCATGGGCAACCCCTGCCATACAAATGTGAGAGAGGGTGGTGATTGAAGCACTACTAAAAACTTTGTATGCCTGAGAGAGACATGTTGCAGGCAAGAGTTGACAATGGTGAATGATTTAATATGCATGATCGTGTTCTGGAATTGAGCATCCAATGGCTCCATAGCTTGTGATAGTGGCTGCAGCTGGAGGTCATGGGTCAATTTGACCAATGATAGTATCCATAGAGCAACACTGGGCATCAGCTCTGGATCCACAAGAGCATATAACCTTTACCAGAACTGTGAAGTGGATTTGTCTCCCAGGTGCTTGTCATAGACGATATGCTGTAAAGCACACTTGGAGGAATGAGACAGGCATTTGATGATAATCACATGTGCATTGGCATATTTTGGAGGGAACAGATGGGTCAAAATTAAGTCACTGATCAAGCCTGTATGTTCATGTAGGTAGCTTATTAACACACAAATCTGGCATCGTCATCTTGGGGCCATGTATGTCCAGGATATTGTTGACCAACATGAAACACATTTCAGATTATCTCTAAGCAGCTGAGGAAAATGTCTGATGTGATCTTTTTGCACAACTGAGGGGAATCCCAATGTACAACAGGGCAGGGGTGGAGTGGCTATCCATTGCATCAATGTGTTAGAGGCATCTGGAAAACATCCAAAGTGCAACGACAGTGTCCTGGGTGAAGCATTGCCCAAGGCCTCAGTGAAGATGGCTGTTCAAGGAACACAGTGTGGGGACTCAGTTGAAGACATTACTGTTGCAGATGGAACAGTCATAACCGTTAAGAAGCAGGTTGAATTGTTCAGCTGCAACCAGTCTTGAAACATAATGAGGCAACCTGGTTCCTGTACAAAATACAATTCTCACCAGTTGCATCAGGACAGCCAAAGGATGTACTGATGCAGAAAAAATGCTCTATGTTCATGTTTAAATGCCACTTGTCCTGAGGTGAATGTTCACAGGATCTTAGCTACTAGCAGAAGCTGTGGTGTGTGGTGGTGGCCTGGTGTGCTGTTCCTGCCATGGCAGCATCATTCTGCTCAGGTTATGTACATGTGTTAACATGTCTTGCACAAGGCTGAGTCAGTAATTCCAGAAATAAACTTGACAGTGAAACACACATAAGGGCGGCAATGGAACACTCATGGAAAACTGATGCATTGCTTAACACTATTTATCACTATCACATGTAAAAATAATGGCATGAGGCAGTGAAGTCAGGGTCACCACTGTGGGAAATTGGGTCCTATACTCATTGGAGCATAGAATGATTCAGCACTTGATTGTGAAATTGAGGTTTCATTACACAATACATCAATGCAGGAGACATAAACAACAGTACAGAAGAACAAGATGGGGTGGAGTAGTGTCCAGTGAGAGCTATAGAGACTGGAGGTGGTGTGACTACAGATAGTAACCTCAAATACGTCTTGTTTAAACTTCTGGATACTTTTATGGTGGCACCTATTATGCTGATTCCTGACACATGCATTAGTACTACCTCTTCTTTGTCTTTAATTGATTCAAAAAATATCTGGGATATTCCATTTAATTCACTCACACTGTCTGGTAAATATTTAACAGGTATTCCTTGAATATTGGTGTTAATCACATGATGCATCTCAGTGTTACTTACTTTCATGTCTTCTTCATGCAACACATTCTTGATAAAACTTTTCCTACAAAAACTGTCATTCTGATTGTCAAATTTATTTTTCATTGCAGTTAAATGACACACAGCATAACACTATTTCACATCTTCTCCTTCTCTAACTCTTCTTCATTATTACTTTGTTTACTCACATCATTTACTCTTACCTTGCCTAACACATTCTCTTATTAATATAAATAATTTCAAATGCTTGTCTTCTTCATCCTCTTCATTACTACTTACTATCTCATTATCTTTACCAGTATTTGAACTACTGTTAATGTCACTGTCACTACCTTCAAATTCCTGGCTGATCAACTTTTCTCCATTTTCATCATATGACCATTCAGCAAAGCACTTAACTGTTGTGTTTTATGCAACTGTTTACACTTTTCATGGCATCTTGGAAATTCCTTTGATACTATTTCTTACACTGAATAGTTGAAAAATGTTCTATTTCATCAGTATATTTGGTTATCTCTTCTTTTAATTCTATAAGATCCACCAAACTGAAAACTGTTTTGCTTAGAACTATATAAGATTTATGATTTTTTCTTTCTTCACTTTTTCTGCCTACATTAGTGTTGTCTGATGTTGGTTTATTTTTGTTTACAAGTGGATCTTTTCTCTTTCATACCAAAGTGCAAGCCTTTCCTGAAGCAGTCCTCAGCTTCTCTGGTTGGGTCGATAAAGGATGCTCCCCATACTTCTATCATGGAATTCCCCCTATCATTTCTGTTTCCATACCCAGATATTTTTCTGGTTACCTTTATTCCCCTCAGAACCTGTCCTACTCACTCTGTTCACCTAGTCACCATTTCTTGGATGGCCTCTAGTCTCAAATTCCTTATATTATCCTCAGCTATAGGTTTAACACTTTCTACTTTTCCAATATATTTCAAAAAAATAATTAACATTAATTCTGTGAGAAATTTCTGCATGACAGTTATTGAAATATATGAAATAAAATCATCATAACTTCTGAACAGTTTGCATTAGGATGTTCAAACTGCATGGATGGCCACGGGTCATGATGGGAATTAGTATGTGCATATGTTGTTCGATTTAGCAATGAAACTCACTCTCATTTGGATGGGCTGGTCAATAAGCAAAACTGGAACATTTCACGACTGAGAAGTCTCTTCACTCTCAGCGGGTGACAGTGTGGTGTACAATGTCCAGCCAGGAAAGGTCAATGTGATGTTCCTCGATGGCATGGTGACTACTGAATGGTACATGAAGGTTTGGGGAGATGATTTCATCCCCATTATCCAAAGTCACCCTGATTTCTACAATATGTGGTTGATGCAAGACAGAGCTTGCCCCTATCAAAGCAGGAGAGTGTCTGATGTCCTGGGGGAGCACTTTGGGGAGTGTATTCTGGCTCTGGGGTATGCAGACGACACTAGTATGGGCCTCAATTGGCCACCATATTCTCTGGATCTGAACACATGCAACTCCTTTTTGTGGGGTGATATTAAAGACAAAGTGTATAGCAATAATCCCAAAACCAGTGCTGCACTGAAAACAGTCATACAGGAGATTATTGACATCTTCAGTGTTCCGTCACTTCAGTGGGTCATGCAGAATTTCACTATTTGTCTGCCCACATCATCGTCAATGATGGCAGGCATATTGAACATTTCATATCCTAAATCCAAAGATCTGTAGTGATGTTTACATGTTGAATAATGTGTGTTACATCGTTTTCATATAGTTCAATAATTGTCACCCAGTACAAGCAGTTCTCTTATCCTCTGAGGAAGTTTGTTTTCTAATCCCATTACTATGGCTTTGCTACCGATCTCTTTATCTAAGTGTTTAAGTTTATTAATTATTATTATTAAAATTTATTATATTAGTTTGACTAAAACCTTTAATAGTACTCCTTCTAGAATCATATCACTCACCATACAAAATTTGTTCAAAATTCCTTGCTGTTTTCTCTTTGACCAATACTCTTCTGAAAATTATTTCTTAAATTCTTCCCATTAATTACAAGATTCTGCCACTCCTGCCACTGATCCATAGGAATATCTCCCATTAATACTTTGGAGGCCAACTGCTTAGAAAAATACTGGACCTAGGAAATCCTCCATTTATATTGTTATTTAAAGCATTACTGGCACATATGTAACTGACGTATCTTCAAGAGTAATACATTCTAAAAAATGAGCAAAGCCTTAAGATTTATTTTTCATATTTACTTTAGTTCTTTGATAGATATCAAATTTAAAAATAATGCTGAAAGAAAGTACAATTCTCCTCCCAAGACAAAAGTGCAAGTTGTGCTATTGATCAATTTCTTCCTCTTGAGCTTCCAAAATTTCTTGCTCACTCAACAAACATAATGTATTTGTAGAAGAATTACAGCACACTGTGAAACTTGCATACACAAATATACATCAATGCCACCATATTGGCTCAGCCATTCATGACAGAAGCTGTTATGTTTGCTAATGTTCCTTTTGAAATAATTCTAGAAATTGACAACAGGAGACAGCACCAGTCAAAGATCAGATCATGAGACACTGGTACATTGCTCATATATAAAGGAAGTCCAGTTTTTGAGTGATAGGTGGCTCAACCTTTATTTGGGTTTAGTCTCTTTAACATAAAACTGCAGCTCATGCTATGCTCAGGCTTGGTCTCCAAAATGTTAAATAACCACTAATAACAACATTGTCTATTTATTGCTCCAGTTCCCATGCAAATCAGTGAATTCTCAAATAAAATTATACATTCAAAATTGTTAAACTTTTTACAACTAACTAAAGAAGCCCCTTTTGACAAGGTATGAATGCAACAATTAGCATTCTGAGCTTTATGACAGTGTTTTCAATTTCAAAAGATTCTGCATTTTCATCCACCTCTCTCCCTTTTTTTTCAGTACTTAAGAGGCATCTAGTCTTCACTTTATTTCATAAAGTTTCAATTTTATTATGTAATTGTACTTCAGGTTTTTCTCTCAAGGTCATCCCTCTCCTCAGTATGGTGCACCATTTCTTTAATCGTACATGGGTTTTCTGACAGGAATTAAAAACAGCTCCCACTGTATTGTCACAACACTGTACAATTTTATTTTTTGGATTCACATTCTTTCCTAACAGCTTTTATTTTTACATCTGTTTCATTAGTCACTTTCCCTAACTTATATTTGAAAGAAACTTTTATAGAGTCTATTTTTTGTCAAAGCTTTTGTTTAATTTTCTGTTATTTTTGAACACTTTTACCATTATCTTGATTGTGAATTGCTCTAATATTGACCTAATGTCATCATCTCCATACTTTTTTATGTCTATCCTGTTTTCCTTCAGAATATTCATTTTTGGCTTGTTTTTCTTCACCAAATTCATGTTACTCTGCAACTTTTCCACTACCTTTGAGTGATCCTCTTTGGTCTTTAATTACAGTAATCAGTGGGTGAACCCCTTGACATTTCATCTATTATCCGACTGTCTGACACTTCATCAAAAATGCGGATTCTTCTAACTTTACCCCACTCTCATCATCAAGTTCCCTTTTAATCACTACATCTCCTTCTTTACTAAATTCTAGTTCTTGCTCCCTATCTTCAAACACACTGTCTTCACAAAGTTCACTTTTATCTTTTACTATATGTTCCTCAACATTAAATACACTGTCTTTTCCCACCTACTCACTCACCTGGCAAAAGGTTAACCACATTTAATAACAATGACATTTTAACTTAAATTGTACACATGCCAGTTGCTGCTGTTATCCATAATTGTGGTCTGCCTTCTACAATTCCTCCCACCTCCTACATCAGCTCACTGTGTTGGTAACTGCTGAACTTTGTTGATTTGCTGATGCTTCATCAAAAATGCCACCAATTGTCCTTGTCTTCTCATTGGTTGACTGAAAACATTTCCATTATGATGGTTTCTTGCCACTAATATTCTGGGTGCTGTTCTACTGACTGTTTAAATACATTTTTGTTTTGATTATTAGTTAAACTTAATGCCACAATTCACTTTTAAAAATTTCTTCATCATCACTTCAGTATTTTGTGAGTCATTTTTCTGTGCACTCCTTGTAATCAGCCCCTCACCCATAAATGCACTAATTGTAAGAGAACCAACCTGATTTTTATCATCTCTCATTTGCCTCTTCTGTTGCACACCAGTCGACAACCGAGAAACTGAAATTGTTACTGGATAGTGATCGTATTTGTTTGATTAAGTACACAACTAAAACGTTTTGTACTCACTTTTTCACATCTTTATTGAACTTGATGTCATGTTGTTGGCACAATGACAAGTTTCTTAGTTTTGTAACTCAATTAGCATCTAAGTCAAGTCACATCCAACAACAGCCCTGTGGCATAATTCATCACATTAATTATAATATTGTTGAAGTACAGGTTTTGGAAACACTATCAATGAATCAATTTTTGTTAAAAAAGGATTCAAAACAAAATGTCTGCCGGCCGGTGTGGCCGAGCGGTTCTAGGCGCTACAGTCTGGAACCGATCGACTGCTACGTTCGCAGGTTCGAATTCTGCCTCGGGCATCGATGTGTGCGATGTCCTTAGGTTAGTTAGGTTTAAGTAGTTCTAAGTTCTAGGGGACTGATGACCTCAGAAGTTAAGTCCCATAGTGCTCAAAGCCATTTGAACTGATTTGAACAAAATGTCTAGTGCGGCACAGAGATGTTTGCATTTACATCATGCGTGAAAATAAACACTGTGTCTTGTAGCAATCCATCAGAAATGTTGCTCAGAGATAATTCACATGGTCCAGTCCTTGATGAAGGTCACTGTGCATGACAATCCATCATTCTGATGAAAATGGTGGTCCAGTTTACCTATTCTTGGCAACACAATTTAATAAAAATATTCATAAGCTTCAATTAGAGAATTCACTAGTCAGTTCTAGGCATCAACATTACTAAGTTTTTGAAGATACCGATATGCATACTTCCACAAAAATGTTAGCATAGTGAATGACTCTCACAGACTTTTATGAATAGGCTGCAAGTAGATGTTATGTGAGGGATTTCCAGGAGTGAACTGAGGGTTCTGGGTGGTGCCCAACAATTTAAAGACTGGCATATGCATAAAATGTTATTTCAGAAAGTACATAATCATTTGAAAAACTCATATGTTAGATTTTGCTACTCATGATGGGCTATAAGAGTTAACAGTAATTTTGTTTGTGAAATATGTGATGGTTTAGGAACTTAGAAAAGTTTGGGAAACCATTTTATGCATCTGCATTGTGAATACCCTACTCAGAGGTACAAGCATTGTATTGAAAATTACAGTAAATTATACAAAAACTTAATTAATTGCTTAACCAATTGGTGAAACATGCCATCTTGTACAAAACATGTGCGGTCTTGCCCACTCATTGCTTACAGGGTGCCTAAAAGATTTGCATTCTCAGAATGCTATACAAGAATTCAAACAAATAACATTAGTTGCTTTATTTCTATAAAGCAATTGACAATACTTTACTTCGAGATTTACAAGTAGTAGTCGCAGATGCGGAGTGACAAGCAATATAATTTAAAGTCCTTGATATGGAGAACTGTTCAGGTAAGTTGACACATGTCACTTATAACTCATGTCTGTGATCCAGTGCCAATCTGAGTGGCTGAGGCTAGCAGGAGCAGTGCTTATATTTGCTTCTTCCAGGTGTCGCTCTTGGCACAGCAGGGTCCAATTCCGTGCATCATTGGCCGCCGTTTCTTCATGATCTTCTCTGGTCTTGCATTCTGCATCTTCATTCTAGCACTTCTGGTTATGCCAGAACAAAACATTTAGGTCAACAAAAGTGTAATGACATAGCCAGTATCAAACTATCACAGAGGTAAAATCTGCAATGCAAAATGTGATTATTCCAGAACTTTAATGATAATTATTCAGTAAATTAATTAGTTTCACAGAAAATTAAATATGTTACTGAAAAGTTATAATGCTTGCCTTCTAATGGGTGTTGTCAATAGGATCAGGTCTACTAATTAGCTCACTTGAAATTAGCAATATTATAAGAAGGAAAGTTGATACTCACCATATACCAGAGACGCAGAGTCACAGGTAGGCACAACAAAAAGACTTTCACAACTATAGCTTTCAGCCATTAAGGTCTTTGTCAACAATAGACACACACACACACACACACACACACACACAATCACACACACACACACACACACACACACACACACACACACACACACACACACACACCACACATGCCTCATGCAAATGCAACTCACACACATAACTGCAGTCTCAGGCAACTGAAACCACACGGTGAGCAGCAGCACCAATGCATGATGGAAGTGTGGACTGGGTGGGCTTAAGGAGGAGGCTGGGATGGGATGGGGAGGGGAAGGGATAGTATAGTAGGGGTGAGGGGTGGCAGACAGTGAAGTTAGACAGAGGGCTGAGAAGAGGTGATGAGGGACGGGGGGTGGGGGGGGGGGGGGTGGCGGGGAGGGGAGGTGGGGAGACAGTGAAGTTAGACAGAGGGCTGAGAAGAGGTGGTGAGGGATGGGGGGGGGCCGAGGTGGGGGGGGGGGGGGAAGTAATGGAAAAGGATAGAAATAAAAAGACTTGGTGTGGTGGTGGAATAACAGCTGTGTAGTGCTAGAATGGGAACAGGGAAGGAGCTAGATGGGTGAGGACAGTGACCAACGAAGGTTGAGGCCAGAAGAGTTACGGGAATGTAGGACGTATTGCAGGGAAAGTTCCCACCCGTGCAATTCAGAAGAGCTGTTGTTGGTGGGATGGATCCATATAGCACAGGCTGTGAAGCAGTCATTGAAATGAAAGATATCTTGTTTGGCACCGTTTTCAGCAACAGGGTGGTCCACTTGTTTCTTCGTCACACAGTTTGTCGGTGGACTTTCATGCACACAGACAGTTTGTTGGTTGTCATGCCTACATATAATTTAGCACATTGGTTGCAGCTTAGCTTGTATATCACATGACTGGTTTCACAAGTAGCCCTGCCTTTGATGGGATAGGCAGTGTTAGTGACAGGACTGGAGTAGGTGATGGTGGGAGAATGTATGGGACAGGTGTTGCATTTAGGTCTACTACAGGAGTATGGGCCATGATGTAAGGGATTGGGAGCAGGGGCTGTGTAAGGATAGACAAGTATATTGTGTAGGTTCAGTGGATGGTGGAATACCACTGTGGGAAAGGTGGGAAAGATAGTGGGCGGGACACTTCTCATTTTAGGGCATGACAAGAGATAATCGAAACGTCCTGTCCACAATGCTTACCACCCCTACGACAGTGGTATTCCACCATCCACTGAACCAACACATCATACTCCTCCATCCTTACACAACCCCTGCTCCTAATCCCTAACCTCAAAGTTCATACCCCTGTAATAGACCTAGATGCAAGACCTGTCCCATACATCCTCCCACCATCATCTACTCCAGTCCGGCCACTAACATTGCCTCTCCCATCAAAGGCAGGACTACCTGTGAAACCAGTCATGTGATATATAAGCTAAGCTGCAACCACTGTGCTGCATTATATGTAGGCATGACAACCAACAAGCTGTCTGTCCACATAAATGACCACCGACAAACTGTGGCGAAGATAGAAGTGGACTACCCTGTTGCTGAAAACGGTGCCAGACAAGATATCCTTCATTTCAATGACTGCTTCACAGCCTGTGCCATATGATCCTTCCCACCAACACCAGCCTTTCTGAATTGTGCAGGTGGGAACTTTCCCTGCAATACATCCTATATTCCCATAACCCTCCTGGCCTCAACCTTCATTAGTCACTGTCTTCACCCATCCAGCCCCTTCCCTGTTCCCATTGCATCACTACACAGCCATCATTTCACTGCCACACCCAGTCTTTTGACCTCTTTTTATTTCTCTCCTTTTCGCTACTTACCCTCCCCCCCCCCCCCTCCCCCTCTGCACCTTCTCTCCTACCGTCTGTCTAAACTGTAACACTTCACTGTCCACCACTCCCACCATACTACCACTCCCCCTCCCCACCCCAGCCTCCTCCTTACCCCCACCCAGTTAAAACTCCCATCATGCACTGGTGTTGCTGCTTGGACTGTAGTTTCAGTTGCCTGAGACTGCAGTCATGTGTGTAAGTTGCATTTGTGTGAGTGTGTGTATGTGTGTCTGTTGTTGTCAAAGGCCTTAATGGCTGAAAGCTATAATTGTGACAGTCTTTTTGTTGTGCCTATCTGTGTCGCAGCATCTCTGCTATATGGTGAGTAGCAAACTTTCCTTCTCATGCTATTGTTTCATTCCACCCTCGATTTTCCATTGTTCAATTTTCACTAGAAATTAGCTCTTTTGTGATGCATTAAGATGATCAGATGTCCCTACCTTTTAATTAGAAAAATATTCTCAAAAACTATATACACTAGTAGAATCAGCACATTAAAAATATTTAACTGAACAATAAATCCAAGTGAAATTCCACTTACATAACATTTTGAAATATGTATATACATGCCACATGTAAATTACATAGATAACACTGTTAGATTAGGATAAAATTTAAAAAAACTTAATAACAGATGGAGTAATTTCAGCTTGCTAAGTCTCACAGTATGTCTGCAGTTACAGATGCTTTTGCACAACATTGGCACTTTAGTCCTGTGTTGTTTGACATGCACAAACCTCAGCAAATTACACACACATGTGAACAGTTCCCAGTTGTCAGTCTTGACTGTCATACTCTTTGCAGTTGCAATCAACAGGATAGTACCATCATTGGCCCCATGGCCTCCACAGCATTATATGTAGATCACTTCTATCTACATTATAGTAGGGAAATATCCAGAAGCACCTTAATGATCATATGCTAAATGAAACACACTGTGTATAATTCCTTGTTGTTCAGTTGGATAACAAGGTAAAATGAAATCAATGCACAGATAAAATTATCAAGCAGTTCATTCAAGGTGTTTTGCCCTTATAAATATCTCTCATTGTGTTGATGTAAGCCAGCAGCAGCATATTGTAGTTCTCTGGAGCAATGAAAGGTACCCACTAGTACAGATGCACATAATACAGGCCTACATCACTGATGTTGATCTGTTGCAGGATTAGGGAACATGTTTTATGTTCAAGAATTATGACATTTTTGGAGAATGAACATCTCCTCTACACATATTGGCATGGATTCTGCAGAGACCTAGCAAAAGTCAGCTTGTTGTGTTCCTCCATGAGATCCATAGCACTGTAAGCAATGTCACTCAATTTGATGCTGTCGTCCTTGACTTCATGGAGGATTTGACACCATCCCACACTGCTATTTAGTGAAAAAATACAAGCTCACTGAGTATTGGACCAGATTTGAGCCGGCCGGGGTGGCCGAGCGGTTCTAGGCGCTACAGCCTGGAACCGCGCGACCGCTACGGTCGCAGGTTCGAATCCTGCCTCGGGCATGGGTGTGCGTGATGTCCTTAGGTTAGTTAGGTTTAAGTCGTTCTGAGTTCTAGGGGACTGATGACCTCAGAAGTTAAGTACCATAGTGCTCAGAGCCATTTGAACCAGATTTGAGACTGGTTTTAAGACTTCCTTGCAGGTAGAACTCATCACATCCTCTTAAAAGAACAAATTTGAAGGATTTAAAAGTAATTTCCAGAGTACATGAAGCAAGTTTGATACAGTTTGCAAAATGACCTGTACATGATTTATGAATGGTGCAGGCTCTGGCAGTTGATCCAGAATGTAAATAAATATAACATATTGCACATACATAGGGAAAGAAATCCAGCACTGTGCAACTGCACTACTGTTGATAAATAGCTTGAAACACTATCTACTGTAAACTGTCAAGAGGGACCTTAAGTGGAATGAGCACATAAAACAAAAAATAGGAAGAGCAGATGCCAGACTAAGATTCATGGGAAGAATTTTAAAGAAATGTAGCTGACTCATGAAGGAAATGGCTTACAAGGCACACATTCAACCAATTCTTGGGTATTGTTCATCAATATGGGACCCTTACCAGGGAGGGCAAATGAAAGAGAGAGAGAGAGAGAGAGAGAGAAGATCCAACAAACAGCAGCACATTTCATCACAGGTTCATTTAGTCAGTGCAAGAGGATTACAGAGATGCTCAGCAAACTCCAGTGGCAGACATTGTGAGAGAGACTTATGCATCATGGAGAAGTTCACTACTGAAATTTCACATGTGCACTTTCCAGGAAGAGTTGGACAACATATTACTTCCTCCCACATACATCTCATAAAATGACCATGATGAGAAAATTCAATAAATTAGAGCTAATGCAGAGGCTTACTAACAATTATTTTTCCCACATATGATTCACGTGTGGTATATGAAAATGAGGACCAGTTAGTGGCACCAGAACTACCCTCTCTTGTGGAGAATGTTGCAGATGTAGCTGTAGATGTAGGCAAGTGTTTGCTTATTTTTCATTTTTTCGTTCCCTGTTCTATGAAATTATATTCTGAGGCAGTGCACCTAAAGTAAGTAATGTGTCCATTCAGCAGAAGTGGTCGGTAAGGATATCGTGTGAAGCAGATAACTGTGCATCTTGCAGAAGGAACCTTTTTAAGCATCTAGGAAGTCTTCCTTTCATTTACTTCTTACTGGTTTTTGCTGCTGTTAATGAAAATCAGTTTCAGCTGAACTGTGATTTACAGTATCAATACAAGACAAAAATAATTCTCCTGTAGAGTTTCCTGCTCATGTAGGGTTCAGAATGGAGTTATATACTCTAGTGGGAAGATATGCAACAAGCTACCATCTAACATAAAGCAAGAAGTTGGGAATATTTACCAGCTGAAAAGAAAATTAAAAATATATCTCATTAACTCTTTCTACAAGTTACCTATCTAGATTCAGATTTACCTACATGGCAAATACCAGTGCTATCTGTAAAGCTGTATGACAAGTAGTGATGTACAGCAAGTAGGATGAATTTCCATGAAGAATACATCGTAATCAAGTAAAATTATGCAATAATAGCAGAACAGCAGGTGAACAGCAGCTATGCAGTATAACTGATGCAGCAGCATCTTTCTTTCCCAAAGTAACAGCTTAATTTCTATATCTACTACATCGACATCTACATAAGTACTTCACCAGCTACCTGACAGCATGTGGCAGAGGGTACTTTTGGTACTACTAACTGATCCACCCTTCCCTGTTCCACTCATGAATGGTGCAAGAGAAGAATGATTGTTGATAAACCTATGTATCAGCTCTCATTTCTTAAATTTTCTCAACATGGTCATTTCATAAGATGTGTGTGGGAAAAAGTAATATGTTGTCTGACTCTTTCTGAAAAGTACTCTCAAAATTTTTTCCATGATGCACAATGCCTCTCTTGTGGTGCCTGCCACTGGAGTTTCTTGAGCTTCTCTGTTATCATTCTTGTGCTGACTAAATGGTTCTGTGATGAATGTGCTGTTCTTCATTTGATCTTCTTTATCTCTTCTATCAGTCCCACCTGGTAAGAGTCCCAGACTGATGAACAACACTCAAGAATTGGTTGAAAAAGCAGATTGCAAGCCGCTTCCTTAGTGAACGAATTTCATTTTCTTATTATTTTTCCTATGAATATCAATCTGTCAACTGCTTTTCCTACTGTTTGTTTTATGTGGTCATTCCACTGAAGGTCATTCTGGATAGCTATACTTAGATATTTTACAGTAGATATTGTTTCCAGCAATTTGCTTTGCAAACTGTGAGTAGAATTTTGGTTGTGTACCCTTCTTTCCAAGCCGCATTGCTGTCGTACGAAGACATATAAGTATGTAACTTTTGTTTTCTTGGCTTCCATGTGTCATATAGCCTATTTGTAAATCTTGTGGCAAGGTTATCAACTCTTGCGGCTAGCTCCTGCTTCCAACTGCATAGAAACACCCCCCAAGTATCCAAGCCTACAGGAGGGGATGTTGAAATTCAACAAGTCACATCTGGCAAATGAAGGTACTATCAGTGAATGGTGTGCTTGAGATAGGCAGTAATTTTTATGGAGCCATCGTAGAGATGGAGATTCAGGAATGCACCTCATTGAGATAAACATGACTCAGTGAAGCATGCTTATCATGGAATTTGAATTCTGGGAAGTTTTATCTGCAGTATATCACCCAGCTTCAGCATTAGTGATGCAAGCTACTTTACAAATACTGTAGTTTACAAGCTCGATATCAGCATGGCTCCATTGTTTCTCTACATTTTTCATGGGTACAACAATGCCTGCACAGTCCACGCAGCAACTGCTTTAGTAGCAATCAATGTCTAGCTAGTAGCTGCATCTATATTGGAAGCAATGCTTCAGCTTCAGTGGCTGTGTGCGCTTGTGTCAGAGGCACTGTGACACATACTTTAGGGGCATCAAAGGCTAAACTAGGTCGAGACACAAAGAATGAGGTGAAATTCTGGTGCATTATTACATTAATCTCTGGAATTTTAATGTGGTGTATTAATTTTGTGCAGGGAACATAGAGTTCACACAGTGGCTACATCACACAGTTACAGTAACTGAAATATACGATATGTTATAAGTTAATAACAATTTAATAATAATCAAATGTAGCAGTTAACTACTACAAATATCAAATGTGATTGGAACTTGAAGTTACACTCATCAGTGGATGACAGTCTTGCAAAACTTCCAATCTCGTGTGAGAGGGGGCACTTGCCACTTCCTGGAAAGGCAAGCTGAAATGCTCTACTTCACACAACTGAGAAGAGGACATTTAATGAAATATTTTAAGGAAAGGCAGTTACCCATTGCTTCACTGACTAGTGGTTGGTCTGCTATTGCATTCATCCTATTAATGAATCAGGTTCTTCAATTAGTGTCAGAGATTAAAATCAATGACTTCCATTTTATATTCTTCTAAAAAAATACCTCATGTACACACATCAAAAAAAGTTTTGCATCTCCTCAGTTCTTAGAGTACCAGAGCAGAAAATTGGAATAGAGATCAACATAAACATCATTTCTGCCCTTTTTATTGCTCATGAAAACCACACATTGCATCTTGTACCACCATACAGCGAGACCTTCAGAGGTGGTGGTCCAGATTGTTGTACACAATGGAACCTCTAATATCCAGCAGCACATACTCTTGCATTGATGCATGTCTGTATTCATCGTGGCATACTATACACAAGTTCATCAAGACACTGTTGTTCCAGATTGTCCCACTCCTCGATGGCAATTTGGCATAGATTCCTCAGAGTGGTTGGTGGGTTACATCATCCATAAACAGCCCTTTTCAATCTATCCCAGGCATGTTTGATAGGATTCACGTCTGGAGAACATTCTGGCCACTCCAGTTGAGCAACGTTGTTATCCTGAAGGACGTCATTCACAAGAAGTGCACAACGGAGGGACAAATTTTCATCCATGAAGACTAATGCCTCTCCAATATGCTGCAGACACCATTGCACTATCAATTGGCATTCACATATTATACAGCTGTTATGGTGCCTTCCATTACCACCAGTAGCATAAGTCAGCCCCATATAATGCCAGCCCAAAACAGAAGGGAACCTCAACCTTGTTGCACTCACTGGGCATTGCGTCTAAGGTATTCAGCCTGACCAGGTTACCTCCAAACACATCTCCGACAATTATTTGGTTGAAGGCATATGCAACACTCATCAGTGAAGAGAACAAGATGCCAATACTGAGTGGTCCATACGGCATGTTGTTGGGCCCATCTGTACCACGCTGCGTGATGTCATGGTTGCAAAGATGGACCTCATCATGGACGTCTGCAGTGAAGTTTCGCATCATGCAGCCTACTGCACACAGTTTGAGTCATAACATGATGTCCTGTGGTTGCACAAAAAGGATTATTCAACATGGTGGCGTTGCTGTGAGGTTTCCTCCAAGCCATAACCCATAGGTAGCGGTCATCAACTGCAGTAATAGCCCTCGGGCAGCCTGAGCAAGACATGTCATCAACAGTTCCTGTCTCTCTGTATCTCCTCTGTGTCCAGACAACATCGCTTTGGTTCACTCCAAGACACATGGACACTGCCCTTTTTGAAAGCCCTTCCTGCCACAACATTGCGGACGAAGTGTGATATTGACCTTCTGGGCATGGTTGAACTACAGACAACATAAGCAGTGTGCCTCCTTCCTGGTGGAATAACTGGAACTGATCAGCTGTCGGACCACCTCCATCTGATAGGTGCTGCTCATGCATGGTTATTTACATCTTTGGGTAGGTTTAGTGCCTTCTCTTAACAGTCAAGGAGACTGTGTCTGTGATACAATATCCACAGTCAACGTCTATCTTCAGGACTTCTGGGAACTGGGGTGATGCAAACCTTTTTTTTATGTGTGTAAAATAAAAACAAACTCTGACTTCAGCTCTCATAAGAAAAGCACCCAAAATCCAAAAGACAAAAACTTTGTGTTAAACACTGACTGGGCAGAATTCGATACCAAGACGTAACTAGAACAATTCATCAGTTTTGGCATATTTGATGACAAATGATATACATGTTGTACCTTTAAATCTAAGAACAAACTGGGATTAGTATGCTCCTATTTTCACACCTTCCAGGCTTAATGTGATTTACGTTTGGCATCAAAAAGGTTGTCAAATAATAAAACTATTACATACCTGCAATACAAACATGTCAAAATACAGTTTCAATTTTTCAGATTAAATTTTCATTTAAAATGGAAGTTCCTAGATGTTACATGTTGGTTAACATTCTTTATTTTGAGTGTATTGCTTTAAATAAATTTATTTGTATTATTGTAATCAAGATGGCCAACCAAAGATAATGTACAATAATTTATTATTTTTATTCTGTTGTGATGGTTTTGATCTCTTTGACATATTTCAAACTGAATCTGAATTTCTTAGGATATTTAAAATATCAAACTTAATTAACATAATTAAGGTCTATTTGTACCTTCTGTTGTTAACTTGAGAGAGAATGGAATGCTGGTCATTCACAGTGAAAGTTTATCTTTATATATGACATAAAAATCATAAATGAAAAAAATTACACTTTACTGAACTGCAACAGCTATGAATTAAATGTATCAAGTGGTGCATTAGTAGAAATGCATTGCCAAGACTGAATCTGTATTAGACATTTTGAAACAAACACAGTACTGAACAACTCCTATTGCAATACTGCCCTAAATCATGGTACTTTTCAATAACAACCTCACAGAATGACAAGTGTAAGTACACAAGAGATTTTGTGATGCAATGAAACATAGCATCTGTAAAAGTCAGTCATGCCTAATTCTAAAAAAAATTATCTAAGGTGATTCTTCTAAAACATGCAAATCTCTGCCTTAAATTGAAATTGGTCTTCAAGAATATGAAATTGACAGAGATATATGTTAATAAACAAATGTAGACAAAAATTAAATCTTTTTTTCCCTGACAAATAAATATTACCACAGCATCTACATAAACTTCTTGAAACCCATTAAGCAGAAAAGTTTGACTTAACCAATCTCAAAAGTCAGAACATGTGCAGTAAATGTGATGGTAGCCTATATGTTATACTATTTTCCACAAACCTAAATCAGTGATGAATGAAGTTACTAAATTAAATACTTGAAATAATTCCAGATAGGCAGATCCAGTGTAGTAGACTCATTATAGAGCAATACAAACACGTATGTTTTGACAGAAGTTTAGTATAAAATTTAAAATGAGCAAGAGTGTAATTATGTGGAAGTACAAATACAAAAATTATGTCTTAGAAGTGAAATATAGCTCTCTAAATATGGAAAACTGAAATATTTACGGAAGTGTCACAAAATTCTTCATGTTGCTACAATGTATGTTACTGTGTTTTTATTATTGTAGTAATGATTAAAGAAGGCAGGAATTTAATATTAATATAATTTTGAATGTCATAGGAGCAAATGCTCCTGAGCCACAATTTATGCATTAAATTTTATTTTATTGTTTTTCTTGAATTTCATATCTTAAGAGAAAATTTTATCAAACTAACATTGTTTCACCTGACCATAAATGTACTTACAAGAAGTAATTACATTTTATGACTTAAAAGTTACAAAAGTTCTCCTAACTTTTATTGCTTATTCTCAGAATTTTGGTTATGTTTCAAAGAGCCATGTAAGTATTCAAGGAACATAGATGAAAATGACAAAATACATGTTTATAAGTCACATTAGCCAAAAAATGTGATTGATGTAACAGAAAAATGCCAGGAATATTCTCATATGTAAAGAAAATGGGTCAAAAGGATGAATTTACACATTGACAAAACACAAGGCCTGTTCAAAACATTTTGGAACATTCATAATTTCTTGACAATCACGTATAGGAGCGAAATGCGGTTGCCATTCCTGCACACACCTGTGTTAACCTCATAACTGCCATAAGCTTCATTGTTGTATGTCTGTTTGTTATTGTTCAGTGCCATATTGAGTAGAATGTTGTGTCGCACATTTTGCAAATTTCGAAGTGGCAAAGTTAAAGGAGCAATGTGTTCGCATTAAATTTTGCTTTAAACACAAGAAAACCTTTATAGAGACACAACAAATGATTCAGGAAGCCTACAATGATGAGTGCTTAAGGTGTACTTGGTGTTATAAATGGTTCACAAGTTTTAAAAATGGCTGGACAGAAGTCCAGATGACCCTTTTTCAGGATGCCCTACATCTACATCTACATCTACATTGATGCTCCGCAAGCCACCCAACGGTGTGTGGCGGAGGGCACTTTACGTGCCACTGTCATTACCTCCCTTTCCTGTTCCAGTCGCGTATGGTTCGCGGAAAGAACGACTGTCTGAAAGCCTCTGTGCGCGCTCTAATCTCTCTAATTTTACATTCGTGATCTCCTCGGGAGGTATAAGTGGGGGGAAGCAATATATTCGATACCTCATCCAGAAACGCACCCTCTCGAAACCTGGCGAGCAAGCTACACCGCGATGCAGAGCGCCTCTCTTGCAGAGTCTGCCACTTGAGTTTATTAAACATCTCCGTAACGCTATCACGGTTACCAAATAACCCTGTGACGAAACGCACCGCTCTTCTTTGGATCTTCTCTATCTCCTCTGTCAGACCGATCTGGTACGGATCCCACACTGATGAGCAATACTCAAGTATAGGTCGAACGAGTGTTTTGTAAGCCACCTCCTTTGTTGATGGACTACATTTTCTAAGCACTCTCCCAATGAATCTCAACCTGGTACCCGCCTTACCAACAATTAATTTTATATGATCATTCCACTTCAAATCGTTCCGCAAGCATACTCCCAGATATTTTACAGAAGTAACTGCTACCAGTGTTTGTTCCGTTATCATATAATCATACAATAAAGGATCCTTCTTTCTATGTATTCGCAATACATTACATTTGTCTATGTTAAAGGTCAGTTGCCACTCCCTGCACCAAGTGCCTATCCGCTGCAGATCTTCCTGCATTTCGCTACAATTTTCTAATGCTGCAACTTCTCTGTATATTACAGCATCATCCGCGAAAAGCCGCATGGAACTTCCGACACTATCTACTAGGTCATTTATATATATTGTGAAAAGCAATGGTCCCATAACACTCCCCTGTGGCACGCCAGAGGTTACTTTAACGTCTGTAGACGTCTCTCCATTGATAACAACATGCTGTGTTCTGTTTGCTAAAAACTCTTCAATCCAGCCACACAGCTGGTCTGATATTCCGTAGGCTCCTACTTTGTTTATCAGGTGACAGTGCGGAACTGTATCGAACGCCTTCCGGAAGTCAAGAAAAATAGCATCTACCTGGGAGCCTGTATCTAATATTTTCTGGGTCTCATGAACAAATAAAGTGAGTTGGGTCTCACACGATCGCTGTTTCCGGAATCCATGTTGATTCCTACATAGTAGATTCTGGGTTTCCAGAAATGACATGATACGCGAGCAAAAAACATGTTCTAAAATTCTACAAGAGATCGACGTCAGAGATATAGGTCTATAGTTTTGCGCATCTGCTCGATGACCCTTCTTGAAGACTGGGACTATCTGTGCTCTTTTCCAATCATTTGGGACCCTCCGTTCCTCTAGAGACTTGCGGTACACGGCTGTTAGAAGGGGGGCAAGTACTTTCGCGTACTCTGTGTAGAATCGAATTGGTATCCCATCAGGTCCAGTGGACTTTCCTCTATTGAGTGATTCCAGTTGCTTTTCTATTCCTTGGACACTTATTTCGATGTCAGCCATTTTTTCATTTGTGCGAGGATTTAGAGAAGGAACTGCAGTGCGGTCTTCCTCTGTGAAACAGCTTTGGAAAAAGGTGTTTAGTATTTCAGCTTTACGCGTGTCATCCTCTGTTTCAATGCCATCATCATCCCATAGTGTCTGGATATGCTGTTTCGAGCCACTTACTTTTTTAACGTAAGACCAGAACTTCCTAGGATTTTCTGTCAAGTCGGTACATAGAATTTTACTTTCGAATTCAATGAACGCTTCACGCATAGCCCTCCTTACGCTAACTTTGACATCGTTTAGCTTCTGTTTGTCTAAGAGGTTTTGGCTGCATTTAAACTTGGAGTGGAGCTCTTTTTGCTTTCGCAGTAGTTTCCTAACTTTGTTGTTGTACCACGGTGGGTTTTTCCCGTCCCTCACAGTTTTACTCGGCATGTACCTGTCTAAAACGCATTTTACGATTGCCTTGAACTTTTTCCATAAACACTCAACATTGTCAGTGTCGGAACAGAAATTTTCGTTTTGATCTGTTAGGTAGTCTGAAATCTGCCTTCTATTACTCTTGCTAAACAGATAAACCTTCCTCCCTTTTTTTATATTCCTATTAACTTCCATATTCAGGGATGCTGCAACGGCCTTATGATCACTGATTCCCTGTTCTGTACATACAGAGTCGAAAAGTTCGGGTCTGTTTGTTATCAGTAGGTCCAAGATGTTATCTCCACGAGTCGGTTCTCTGTTTAATTGCTCGAGATAATTTTCGGATAGTGTACTCAGTATAATGTCACTCGATGCTCTGTCCCTACCACCCGTCCTAAACATCTGAGTGTCGCAGTCTATATCTGGTAAATTGAAATCTCCACCTAAGACTATAACATGCTGAGAAAATTTATGTGAAATGTATTCCAAATTTTCTCTCAGTTGTTCTGCCACTAATGCTGCTGAGTCGGGAGGTCGGTAAAAGGAGCCAATTATTAACCTACTTCGGTTGTTTAGTGTAACCTCCACCCATAATAATTCACAGGAACTATCCACTTCTACTTCACTACAGGATAAATTACTACTAACAGTGACGAACACTCCACCACCGGTTGCATGCAATCTATCCTTTCTAAACACCGTCTGTACCTTTGTAAAAATTTCGTCAGAATTTATCTCTGGCTTATATCAGCTTTCTGTACCTATAACGATTTCAGCTTCGGTGCTTTCTATCAGCGCTTGAAGTTCCGGTACTTTACCAACGCAGCTTCGACAGTTGACAATTACAATACCGATTGCTGCTTGGTCCCCGCATGTCCTGACTTTGCCCCGCACCCGTTGAGGCTGTTGCCCTTTCTGTACTTGCCCAAGGCCATCTAACCTAAAAAACCGCCCAGCCCACGCCACACAACCCCTGCTACCCGTGTAGCCGCTTGTTGCGTGTAGTGGACTCCTGACCTATCCAGTGGAACCTGAAACCCCACCACCCTATGGCGCAAGTCGAGGAATCTGCAGCCCACACGGTCGCAGAACCGTCTCAGCCTCTGATTCGGACCCTCCACTCGGCTCTGTACCAAAGGTCCGCAGTCAGTCCTGTCGACGATGCTGCAGATGGTGAGCTCTGCTTTCATCCCACTAGCGAGATTGGCAGTCTTCACCAAATCAGATAGCCGCCGGAAGCCAGAGAGGATTTCCTCCGATCCATAGAGACACACATCATTGGTGCCGACATGAGCGACCACCTGCAGATGGGTGCACCCTGTACTCTTCATGGCATCCGGAAGGACCCTTTCCACATCTGGAATGACTCCCCCCAGTATGCACATGGAGTGCACATTGGTTTTCTTCCCCTCTCTTGCTGCCATTTCCCTAAGGGGCCCCATTACGCGCCCTTCGATGTCTACTGACAACACTCATGTGAGGAACATCAATGGAACTGTGCATGCCAATCAAAGACCAACTGTCTGAGAGGTTGTAGAAGAATGTAACATTTCAGTTTGATCATGTCATAAAATTGTAACACATCATCTTGGAATGCGTCATTTTGCTGCCAAGTTCATCCCACAGCTTATGAGTCAAGACAAGAGTCACCTGTTAGTGCGTGACTATTGCACAAAAGGTAAAATCACTGTGGTGCCTCATCCTCTATACTCTCCAGACCTGACCCCTGTGTATTTTTTTATTTGAAAAGTTGGAAACCTTACTGAAAGGCGAAAAATTTGCAATATAGAAAAAGTAAAAGAAAATTTGCAGACGGTACTTCATGCTATACAGCAAGAGGAGTACCAAGACTGCTTCCAGAAGTTGAAAAGGCATTGGGAGCAGTGTACCAATTGTGGAGTAGAGTATTTCAAGGAAGACCATGCACAATAAGTAAAAGGTAAGTACAGAAACAATTTGTGGGCAAAGTTTCGGAATGTTTTGGAAAGACCTCTTATGATGAAATTTACCCTACTGATTAGTTTAACATTTAAGCAGCTGTGGATCAAAATGTCACGTGTAATTGATTACTAATAATGTTTAGGAAAATTATGGAAATCATGCCCATTAACACTATGTATTACATTTTACTGAAATGTTCAACAATAATTTCACAGTTCAACAATAATTTCATTTTCAGAAGCACATTGAGCCAGATGAATAACAGAAAGAGGTCAAGAATAACTTCACATATAAATAAACATGGACCAGGAGTGTGGCAGCCATATTGCAGAAATGTGTGAATGTGAATGACAGAAATGCAGTCACAGCCAGCACAAAGCGAATGGTGCCCACCATCCACCGGAGTGCACATTTTTCGTTAAGCCAAATTGTGGCAACAGTGTGTGTAACACAGGCATGGTTCAGACAATGCAGTGTGAGATGAGCAATTGTGTCATGCAAACATATATTGCTGAGTCTGATTCTGCTAGCCGCAGAGCACATAGGTCAGGCATAACATGAGTTCCCCACCAGCATGTAAGTGAAGTTGATGTGGTGCTGTTGGTTTCATTTTGTTGTATCATCCACCTAACATATTGTTATTTTGTGCAACAGTCTCTATTAGGTGAAATTACATAGAAATTTGCATTTTTTATGTCACATTACAATTTGGTGTTTTATCATGTGCCACAAAAACATCACTAGCTTCCTCAACTGAATTTTCTTCTTCTAGAACAAAACCATCTTCACTGTCATTATCATTATTGTTCCTAGCTTTTGCATCACTAACTCCAGTTTCAATACAAGTTTTCAGCTCTTCAGCTTCTCTGTCAACTTCAAAATGGTCTTCCACCCTAGATGGTATATTGTTGTTTTCTTGGCTAATTTCCTTAAGATTCTGTAGACATTTATAAATCTCTTCACTATTTTTAAGTTCTGAAACAGTCTGTTACCCTAATAAACTTATGACTGTAATATATCACCATTTGCCATAATATTCTGTAATTCTCCACTGTTTTCTTTTCTGAAGTTCTGCAATTTTTCACTTAATTGCATAGAACACCTGCTAACAGATCAGGTAGAACATTCTCAACAAAATTAAGATAATTTTGTCCATTGAGCCTGGCTGAAAGAAAGTGAGGCCCTATTAAACAGTCACCAACAATGCCTCCCCAAACATTGACAGAAAATGTTTGTTGATGACTTGCTTCAACAGCTGCATGAGGATTGGCATGCTAATATTGAAAATTTACAATTTGATCTTGTTGAAATGATACCTCACCTGTGAACAACACCATTAGGATTGACACTCTGTTGAATAAACCATTCACAGAAGAGTACTTGTGCAGGAAAATCAGGATCTCCTAGTGCCAGCACACACTGCAAATGGTATGAATACAGCTGGTCCTTATGTAACACTCACAGGACAGTCATGCGGTCAACATTCAGTGTTCCAGCAATGTGTCTTATACCGACACTGACACCTCCTGTTATGGTGTCCTTGTCCTTTTAAACCTTCTCCGGTCATGAGTATCAAGCTTAAATGCCCTATCTAAGACAACAATCAATGGCTTCACCTTCATCCCGGAAATCTCTCTTGGTACAAATATTGAGCACAAGCACCACTGCTGTCAGTTAATATCCAGACATCAAGTAGGAATCTGCCATCTTTGGATTTGTATACACTGCCATTGCAAGAGCCAAGTCTGTGCTTAGCTCTATGTAGTAACCCATGTGCTTACAATGGTCATACTGATCACTATAATTGTTGATGTTTCTCAAAAAGAAGCAATGACATACATTGCATCACAACAGGCCCATGATAAATGAGTTGGAGAAAATGAGTTGTAACATGGAAACAAAGTGTTTCTAGACCCATGTTCATGTAACATAATTTCTTCATCTGTGTGTGAGGAATGTGTCCTGCAATTTGAACAATTCAAATTGCCTACAATGAACTGTGTACGGTACATATTAAAGAACTTGTTTGGTGGAGTAAAGACAAAGCCAGGTAATTTGCGAACTCAGTTTTCTGAACATAATTCAAACTCTATATTTGAGATTTCGTTGTCTACAGATTCTTTGAAGGTTGTAAAGTTTATCACTGTAGTGGCTGATATGAAAATTGTACTCTCATGTTCCTCGTAAGCCCTTACCTGCTTATTTCTGGATTCTGTATGCTGGTAGATTTTATTACTGCAGTTGCTGGTATGAAAATTGAGCTCTAAGTTTTCTTGCAGATTTCTCTGCTGGCTCCACAAAAAGAAATTGTTACTAAATACAAGCAAGACAGTACACATCTCTTCTGTCCATCTTGAAACCATCCTGCCTACATTGAAATTAAACTGGTAACAGAGACAAAGTGGACTGACAGTTTTTGCCAGTGGGACCACCACAGAAAGAAAATATAAAAAAGTCTAGGCAGTCTCTGTTACACATTCAGAATCTTCAGGCATCATTTAATATCAACATCCTAAAAACTTTATACAAGGTCTGGCTTAAAAAAATTATATTAGGGACATAAAATTCTTACTTCTGACATTCTGACATTTTTACGTCTGACAACTTTTAAGTATATAAAAAACAAAGATGCTGTAACTTACCAAACAAGGAAGTGCTGGTAGATAGTCACAATAAAAAAAACACAAACACACACACAAATTTCAAGCTTTCGCAACCCAAGGTTGCCTCATCAGAAAAGAGGAAAGGAGAAGGAAAGATGAAAGGATGTGGGTTTTAAGGGAGAGGGTAAGGAGTCATTCCAATCCCGGGAGCGGAAAGACTTACCTTAGGGGGAAACAACTTGACAACTTTTAAATTTACATTTATTTTCACTTACTACCAGCCTAAAGTAAATGGTGCTTTCTTACAGTAAGTACTAAACATTTTTTGTTCACTGCAGATGCTGAATCTTCATTAAAAGAATTTTTTTCTCTGTATTTAATATTTTGTTGCTATTAATCCAATATAAGATATCTGTCCTTCAATAAACCATTATGTTGGTTCCATGTTAGATCAGGGTACCTTTGGTACCAGAAAATTTCAGCAAACATACAGCTATTGCCTGAAGGATGAGCATGTAGAAGATGGGAGTGCAGGCTGTGGTAAGGGTAAGTAGAGAGATGGACTCTGGGGAGATGTTCTGGGATGGTCCTAAGGATTTGAGTAGTGACTGGAGATTCTGATGGATTTCTGGAATGGGATCACTGTGGTATGGTTTGTAGGTGGAAGTATCTGACAGCTGACAGAGTCCATCTGCCACATAATCCTTGTGGTCCTTATCAGATTCTATATTGAATTTGCAGCTGAGTTAGCCCCTCTTCTAACTATAATCTATCATAGATCACCCAAACAAAAAAGCATTCCCAGCTCTTGGAAAAAAGCATAGGTCACACCCATCTACAAGAAGGGTAGTAGAAGTGATCAACAAAACTACTGTTCAATATCCTTCACATCTATTTGTTGTAGAATCTTAGAACATATTCTGAGCTCAAACATAATGAGGTATCTTGAACAGAATGACCTTTTCAATGCCAACCAGCCTGAATTTTGAAAACATTGATCATGTGAAACTCAACTTGCACTTTTCTCACATAACATAATGAAAGCTTTGGATCCCAGCAACCAGGTAGATTCAGTATTTCTTGATTTCCAAAAAAGCATTTGACTCAGTATCACACCTGCACTTATTGTAAAATAAATTGTATGGAGTATCAAGTGAAATTTGTGACTGGATTGAGGGCTTTTTGGTAGGAACGACACAGCATGTTATCTCGGATGGAGAGTCATTGACAGATGTTGAAGCAACTTTGGGGGTGCCCCAGGGAAGTGTGTTGGGGCCCTTGCTGATCATATTGTATATTAATGACCTTGTAGACAACATTAATAGTAAAATCAGGCTTTTTGTAGATGCTGGAGTTATCTGTAAAGAAGTACTATATGAAAGAAGCTGCATAAATATTCAATCAGATCTTGATCAGATTTCAACACAATGCAGAGATTGGAAACTTGCTCTAAGTATTCATAAATGTAAAATTTTGCACTTCACAAAACAATTTTTTTATTATTTTTCATCTTTTTTGTTGTTGTTGTTGTTGTTGTTGTTGCGGTCTTCAGTCCTGAGACTGGTTTGATGCAGCTCTCCATGCTACTCTATCCTGCGCAAGCTTCTTCATCTCCCAGTACCTACTGCAGCCTACATCCTTCTGAATCTGCTTAGTGTCTTCATCTCTTGGTCTCCCTCCATGATTTTTACCCTCCACGCTGCCCTCCAGTACTAAATTGGTGATCCCTTGATGCCTCATAACATGTCCTACCAACCGATCCCTTCTTCTAGTCAAGTTGTGCCACAAACTCCTCTTCTCCCCAATTCTATTCAATACCCTCTCATTAGTTATGTGATCTACCCATCTAATCTTCAGCATTCTTCTGTAGCACCACATTTCGAAAGCTTCTATTCTCTTCTTGTCCAAACTATTTATCATCCATGTTTCACTTCCATACATGGCTACACTCCACACAAATACTTTAAGAAACAACTTCCTGACACTTAAATCAATACTTGATGTTAACAAATTTCTCTTCTTCAGAAATGCTTTCCTTGCCATTGCCAGTCTACATTTTATATCCTCTCTACTTCGACCATCATCAGTTATTTTGCTCCCCAAATAGCAAAACTCCTTTACTACTTTAAGTGTCTCATTTCCTAATCTAATTCCCTCAGCATCACCTGACTTGATTCGACTACATTCCATTATCCTCGTTTTGCTTTTGTTGATGTTCATCTTATACCCTCCTTTCAAGACACTATCCATTCCGTTCAACTGTTCAACTGCTCTTCCAAGTCTTTTGCTGTCTCTGACAGAATTACAATGCCATCAGCGAACCTCAAAGTTTTTATTTCTTCTCTATGGATTTTAATGCCTACTCCGAACTTTTCTTTTGTTTCCTTTACTGCTTGCTCAATATACAGATTGAAGAGCATCGGGGAGAGGCTACAACCCTGTCTCACTCCCTTCCCAATTACTGCTTCCCTTTCATGTTCCTCAACTCTTATAACTGCCATCTGGTTTCTGTAAAAATTGTAAATAGCCTTTCGCTCCCTGTATTTTACCCCTGCCACCTTCAGAATTTGAAAGAGAGTATTCCAGTCAACATTGTCAAAAGCTTTCTCTAAGTCTACAAATGCTAGAAACGTAGGTTTGCCTTTCCTTAATCTTTCTTCTAAGCTAAGTCGCAGGGTCAGTATTACCTCACGTGTTCCAACATTTCTACAGAATCTAAACTGATCTTCCCTGAGGTCAGCTTCAACCAGTTTTTACATTTTTTTTACAAAAAGAAAAATAAGATACACAGATGTGGCAGTAATTCCTACCACCATCTTTTATGCAGCACAGTAATAGAAATTCTTTCATGGAATAGAAGGAGTTGTCAAGAAAATACTCCTGTGAAATTAAACTTGAAAAACTCTAGTATATGCACAGCTAATACCAATTGAAGAAGGATAAGAAGATAGAAGAAAATAACCAGAAAGATTTACAAACTAGGCAAAATAAAGATGTGGTGCAGAAATAGAATATTTTGGAAAAAAATAGTGACAAATGGTTGGGGCTCTGTGTTCACCAGCCACATAGTATATAAATCAGCATATACCCCTGCATAATGTTTAAAGTTATGGTGTACATAAATCATCACACTTTTTTAATTCATCTGCTTCTATTATAACATGATTTTTTAAGCACTTGTTTCAACTTGGCATTACACATATACATTGAAGGATATAAAGATGATTTGGAATATATTTTTTCCTTTAAATATTTCTTAGTATAGGAAGTGTGACACTACTGCATTAGTAAGCCACTGACAGAGCTGGCACACACAGATCATGAGAATAATCTCTATTAGGCAGAGCTCTTGTACAGAGCATCTAACCAGTCACATTGCCCAGCTCGCAATGAAGTCATGTTGCACTGTCCTATAGACCTTCCACACCACTCATGTCAAAGAAATTAAGTCACTCTAGGATGAATGTCACTACAGAGCCCTCCCAATAGGAGTGTGGAGTACTGTGGGATGTGGCAACCAGTCTGCTTTGACAGGCACAGGAGCACCAGCACCAGACAGCATCACTGTCTGCAGTGGCACAGGTGCACATGACCAGCTGGGCTATGTGTGATTGGACCATTTCTCACAGAAGAAGAAGTAGCACTACAGATACTATACACTTGGTAGGAACCAAGGTGTTGCAGTTGTCATCTAGTGCAACCATACTGTGAGGTCAGAAACGTGATGGAGACAGTCGGCTCTTGCGGTGCTCATGCATTCAGTAAGGGGACTTCACCTGTACTAAAAATGTGTTAACATAACCCACACTATCTCCAAAACACCTCCAATATGTTAGCAATGTTGATGTGGCAAGATGGCTGATGTACACAGTACAATGTGAAAGTGTTAGTGAACATATAAAAATGACTGGCAATTGTACTGGTATACATGGTGATTTTTTCCAACCTGTACAAACTCTAGGGATATGGAACACAAAATGGTTTAATGAGCTTATGTCCAGAAATGCACACTTTCCATGCTAGAGACCATTTATTCACTCATACATTGTTACAGAGACTCGGGTCTAAAATGAGCTGTACCACACAGCCAGAGTTACAGTATGTGTTGAAATTAGTTTCCATGTGCCTCAACACATGTGTGTACATGCCTTAGCATGTTCTGTCTCACATGTTTCACATCAGCCAGGCTGTATCCAAACAGTGTCAAAGGCAGCCTGAATACACTGCTCCAGTGTCTCCACATCTGGAATGGGCTCTGCATACACAATATTTTTGAGATGGCCCCATACCCAGAAATCACTTGGGTTGAGGTCCAGTGGACAAGCAGGTCATGCAACTGGACCCCATCATTGTTCCATCAAACAGGGAAGACACAATTGAGATGCATCCAAATATTAATAGTAAAGTGAGCAGGAGCACCATCATGTAACAGCCACATAATGCTTCAAATCGTCCATGGCACTTCTTACAGCACGTGAGGCAAAGTCACCCACAAGAAAAACTGATAGTTCTGGCCTGTCAGGTAACATAGAAAGAAGACTGATCCCAAAATACGGTTACCATAGTGCCCATCCCACACATTCCAGCTGCAATGATGTTGATGATTTGCTGTCACCATAGCACTGGGTTCAAATGGTTCAAATGGCTCTGAGCACTATGGGACTTAACATCTGTGGTCATCAGTCCCCAAGAACTTAGAACTACTTAAACCTAACTAACCTAAGGACATCACACACATCCATGCCCGAGGCAGGATTCGAACCTGCGACCGTAGCGGTCACGCAGTTCCAGACTGAAGCGCCTAGAACCGCACGATACCACTGGGGTTCTGCATACTATCCCACAGATGATTGTTATGGAAGTTGATGATACCACTCCATGTAAAGGTGGCTTCATCTGTGAATAGGAGGGATGACACAAATCCCAGAATCATGGTTGCCTGGTGAAGAAACTAGTGACAAAACTGCTCCTGATGTATTAAGTCTGTCACTGGTAGGCCCTGCACATGCTGTAAGTGATAAGAGTAGTAATAATTGTCATGGAGAATGCTCCACATGGTCGTGTGGCTTACCCATCATTTGTGGGCCAACTGCCTCATACTGACATGGCAGTCATCTTCCACAGTGTTACTCGCATTTTCCTCCATATCTGGTGTCCAATCCTTTTGGGTATGTCCTTCATGATTTCCTGCTCCCTGGAATGACTCTGTCTCGGACAAATGGCAAAACAAAGTTGCAAACATTGAATTCTGTGGTTGTTGTTGGCCAGTATACGTCTCCTGATACAACCTTGATGCCCACCACCCATTGCCATTTGCCTTTCCATTAGTGAACATCACATCTGCAAGCTCTCGATTTAAATATGGAACCATTGTGTACAATGCTGTGCTACATCTAATACACAGTGAATCAGCGAGAGAATTCAACTGGACACAACATTATGAATTACCAATGCAGGAGAGGGCACTAGGGCATCATGTATGAGGAACAGTACCACCCTTCACTAGACATTTTTTGTTCTGTATTCTCTCATCAATTATTCCCTAGAGTTTGTATAGTAGACGGTGGAACAAATCACCCTGTATTAGGATAATTAAGTAAAGAAACTACATGGTCATCTTGCCAAAAGCTGAGGAAGTAATTTCTTCTGTGTTTTTGTAGCCACTTTGGGCCAACCTGGGAGGTCTTTTGTAAGGCACCTCTGGTGATTACAGTGGCTCCACACAGGCTTGACTGCTTAAGCAACACAGAGTTGCATATTATGTAACACCTCCACAGCCTCCTAGTGTTACCAGAAGGTGCAATACAATGAACACAGCTGACCTTTGATTTGGCCTTGAACATATATGTTGTTGTTCTTGTGGTCTTCAGTCCTGAGACTGGTTTGATGCAGCTCTCTATGCTACTCTATCCTGTGCAAGCTTCTTCATCTCCCAGTACTTACTGCAACCTACATTCTTCTGAATTGAACATATAAGGGCACATGAAACACATGTGGCAAGTCACTCTGTGTGCACTGCTGCACAGGCAACTGCATTGAAAGGAGCCACAGCACTGCCGCACTGTATGAGGAGATATTGACAACATACTGTTTGTAAAAATAATACTGAGCTGACAACTACTGTGGCTGACAAGGAGAATAAAATACTTGTGAAATCAGTCACTGCACAGGCTGTACTGAATGGTCCTTCTGTTTTTGTAGAATGTAATTTGAATGTCAGTATAGAGAATAAAAATATGTTTCCGCATTGCAACAGGTGGTTGACTGTTGCTTATTGTTAGAGGATGTAGCAGAGTGTCTAATGTTGCTGGACGTGGTAGTTCTACTGAATGTGTTGTTATTTCATGTCATACTTACCATTTTGGGGAACAAGCTAATAAAGATTATGGAAAGCTCTCCTGCATTGTATGTGTTGGTGTTGTGGTTGTCAAGGTGGGCTTTGTCACCATTCAGCAATGATAGAGACGATTCATCTTGTAGTATCTACACTGGTTTGAGGTTGTATGTTTCTCATCAATCAAAGTGTCAAAGGTATGAGTGCCAGGTCTGAGCATTTTGTAGGGTCCTGAAGAAGGAGGTTGCAATGTAGTATGCATTGTGTCACCATGCAACATCACCTGGTCACATTGTTCAAGATCTCTATGAATGCCTTTAGCATGACGTGTGGCAACAGCAGCCCCCTGCCTTGTGTGATGGATGTAATTTTTGATAAGTTGTACCAGTTCTGGAAGACTGAACTTGTGAGTATAATCCCCAGGGAGTGCAAGGGTTTCTCCACACATCCCTTTGGTGAGTGAAGCCTGAAAGTCCTCTTTATATGCAGTCTGTATGCCTAGTAGGACCCATGGAAGTGCCTCACTCCATGAGCCCCCATGGTACATTAGTGCTGTTTTCATCATTCTATGCTACCTCTCCACTCCACTGCTTTGTGGATGGTACGCAGTGGTGCGTACATGGTAAATCCCACAGTGGTGGCAGAGAGCACTGGAAAGGGCTGACTTGAACGGTCTGCCCTGGTCAGTCATAATATGGTCAGTTATGCCAAAGTGCACAGTCCATAGTTTGGCAAAAGTCTGTGTGATGGTGTCCACTTCCAACCAGTGAGTTATTCTATCAATGGCAGACTGAATGTAATTAAATCCCTTGGACTCAAGCAGTGGTCTGACAGTGTCAATGTGGATGTGTTTGAAGTGTACTGTTGGGATGGAAAAGGTGCATAATATAGGCTGAATGTGATGTTCAGTTTCACTTTGTTGGCAGGGTAAATACCACTGTATCCAGTGGTGACAGTCACGTTTTAGGTTAGTCAACATAAAATGGTCTGTAACCAGTTGTGTCATTGCCCTGGTGACAGGTGGCTGAGGCCTGACATTTGTCAAATACTTGGCGATGAGAGTAACCAGTGGCTGCAGAGTCCCCAGAGAAACATAACAGAGTGATATGGTGGTTGTCAAAGGCAAAGTGTGTCGTTCAATCTGAAGCCTCATTTCTCCATTAGTTGAGAGATGGCAGGGCCATTTTTAAGTTCTTATGTCATGCATTCATAGTCATATTGTAGGGAGATAGCAGAAAGATGTGAGAAGTAATTGTCGATGGTATTATTGGCACCATGCATGATTTGGATCTTGGTCAATCACTAGCCAATAAGATCCATGTTATGGAAAAGTTGGGGGTTGGCATTTGCTGGCAGTTTCAAATGGCATTGACCAGAGGCTTATGATCTTAGAATATTATTACATGGTGACCTTCAGTGTCTTCATTGAAATAATACACAGAGGAGTAAACTATGAGCAGCTCACAGCTGAATGCTGATCATTTTGATTGTGTGGTCAAGACTTTCATGGAGAAAAATTAAAGTGGTTATGGCACACCTTTAACAATCTTTTGAATGATTTTAGAAATTGTGGTGTCACTCATGCCTGTTGTGTCAGTTGTGCATCCAGCTGTGGGTGTGCCAATATAACAGCTTGAACTAAGCAATTTTTAGCACAGCAAAATGCTTCCATCATTTCTGGGGTCCAACATAATTTCCTTTCCTCATGTTTGTCTTTGCCCTTCAAGGAATTTATTAGCAGGATCTGAAACTCAGCTGCCTGTGGAAGGTATCAGGGTAAAAGATGAGATTCCCAAGGAATTGTAACAGGTTGTGGTATGTTTCTGGGTGAACAAGATCTTGTACCAGTAATGCATGTTCAGTTGTCATTTTGATACCAGTGGCATTAAAAATGTACCCAAGAAAGTAAACTTCTGTCTGCTGCAGTTGTGATTCCACCTTGTTAATGGCTACTCCAACTTGCAACATGCTAGAACTTGTTCTAGGGTATGCAAGTGCTCATCATCAGAATAGAAGAAGTGATTATGTTGTCAAGATACTGTTGAGTGGTACTTAAGATAGGTAAATAAATTAGTGAAATCAATGTGAAGTGAAGTAGAAATTAGAAAATAAATGAAAAACTTAGTTTAGTTTAGAAGAATTACACACTGGCAAACAGCAGGCAGAGCAGCAGTGACAGAAGTGCCAATGACCATGAAGTCAGCACGTTCAGGAGAAGCTATCGCCCTCTTCACATAAGTGGAAGCTGTCGATTCAGCCTTCAGGGCATCACCCGACCGGCTCACATGTTTCTCAGTTGTCACATGTGAGCAAAGGCCCTCGCCTACATTCCAAGGGCTGTCGATTCAGCCATCAGGGCATCGCCTGACCAGCTCACGTGTTTCTCAATTGTCACATGTGATCAAAGGCCCTCACCTACATTCCAAGAGCCAATGACTGACGTTAAGAAGATTCTTCGAGATGCTTCTCAATGTGACAGAAGAGGGAATGACTGTGAAGTCGTTCACCTCCAGCAAACTGATGTGAATAAATACGCGAGACGCAGTGGGCCCGACAAGAGGAGTATTTTTCAGTTCAGTTTCGGAGCTGAAGACCATCATGCAGGAAGAGACTACATCATACACAGAAGCACCAAGTCTGCCACTGTAATGGAATAGCAAGCAGCAGCCTCGCTGCCAGAAGACAGAAGTTAGAAGGTATTTGAAGACTGATTTTTACGTACCCGGGTGACTCGTGAGGACGGGAAGGAGACGGTCTCCATTAGCAGCCACCTGTGAGCTGGGATGAAGATCTGTCAGCTGGAGACTGGCAAGCTGGAGTCTATTGTTCGAGTCTGGGACACTGGCCTTCCCCCGCCACGCCTCTGCGCTGGCTGACAAACAACACACGTGGCCACTTAGAGAAAACACTGGGACACCACATCCAAGGTATCACCATCTGATACATGCTGATGCATGACTTCATTCTCAATAATTAAATGTGCCACCGCACGAGGTGCATCTACAGTTAACTGGGTGAGACAGCGACACAAGATACACACCGCCAGGCGTAATCAGATGCTGCCGCTGCCACAGCAGAGGCTTCGCAAATGACACAGCTGCTGCTCTCCCAGCCAGAACAATCGAGTAAGGAAACAGTTGTACAAAATTTTCAATAAAAGTTATCTTATGTAAAAATGCTGTTTCATTTTACCTCATACCTGAGCCAAGGAAGAACGCACCCTGCCCACATGTTGTTAAGAAAGAAAAAGTAATTTATTTAGTGTTTGTCACCCTGACATAATGCTTTTGAATTAAATGCCCTTTGCAGTAATGCTCATCCCGACGATTGACCTGCACCAACAGAGAAAACCCCAGTTACATTTGGTGTCAGAGAAAAAATCCTTGGCTCAATATGAGGTGTGAATGACAGTCTCTAAAGGTCCACTGTTAGTGTTGTTTAATGTGTGAAAGGATAGAGGTTTGCAGAGCAGTCGCAATATTTTCTTTATTTAGAAGTGTATTTTCTCTCATAAATTTAAGAGTTTGTTGAAAATATTTAAACATTTTTTTTAAATTCAGTGTAGTAAGATTGTGTAACTAATAGTTATAAAATGATGACACAAAATCGTACAGTCAGAGTCAGCACCACAAGCGGTTTCTATTGAGGAAGTTATTCAGAGCTTAGTTAATCAAATAGCACAGCTTAGAAATTATAATAATGCATTATTTAAACAGTTGTGTGAGGTTAGGCAAACCAGTTCAATCCCTCCCACCCTAGATTCCTTAGCAGCAGCCTTGGTAACTCCTTTTTCAGGTAAACCTGGAGAGGACATAACAGCCTTTTTTGATGATTTAGTAGCAGCTGCAAAGTTAGGATCATGGTCAGATGAACAGCTCTTACAAATGACAAAGTTAAGATTGATAGGAGAGGCTAAAGCACATATATTATACCATGAAGAATTACAAAATGCTCCAACATTTGAGGAATTGAAGAAAGGTCATTAGGTACCTACAGATACAGTATGTCTAATAGAGCCATTAGAAGAAAATGAGGAATTAGATGTATCACATTGTTTTGTATGAAGAAGTGTTGTATGGTTTCAAGACGTTGAAGGAGAAAGAAAAGTACCGGTACCTATTGACAATTTCGGAGTGGAGGACAAAGAGTTGCATAAGGGAATGTTAGTAGCTACAGTCAGTACTTTTGAAGAAGAAGATTTCATTTGGTCAGATATTACTGATGGTCAGAAACCAGATGCCTATAAAACCGCATTACACCAGAAGATTGAGCATTTGAAAGGAAATGATAGGGACATGATAGAAGCAGTTTTAGTTGAGTTCCAAGATTTATTTAATGCAGAAGGTCCACTGCCAGCAACAGATATCACACAGCATAGGATCCCAACAGGAACCCCCTCCCCAGTTTATAGGAAGCCTTATAGAGTTCTGCATCACTTACAGCCAGTACTGGATGAATTTTTAGAACAGCATCTAAAAGATGGAATTATAGAATATTCTGATTCGCCTTATAATTCAAATATTGTAATTATTCCAAAGATGTCTCCTGATGATACGAAACGATATAGATTTTGTTGTGACTACAGACACCTTAACAAACAAACTATCTCAGATGTTTATCCTCTTCCAAACATTACAGATATCATTGACAGTTTGGGTAACAGTAAATACTTTTCAACAATCGAGTTATATAGCTGATATCATCAATTGCCCCCCCATGAACCATGGACCTTGCCGTTGGTGGGGAGGCTTGCGTGCCTCAGCGATACAGATAGCCGTACCGTAGGTACAACCACAACGGAGGGGTATCTGTTGAGAGGCCAGACAAACGTGTGGTTCCTGAAGAGGGGCAGCAGCCTTTTCAGTAGTTGCAAGGGCAACAGTCTGGATGATTGACTGATCTGGCCTTGTAACAATAACCAAAACGGCCTTGCTGTGCTGGTACTGCGAACGGCTGAAAGCAAGGGGAAACTACAGCCGTAATTTTTGCCGAGGGCATGCAGCTTTACTGTATGATTAAATGATGATGGCGTCCTCTTGGGTAAAATATTCCGGAGGTAAAATAGTCCCCCATTCGGATCTCCGGGCGGGGACTACTCAAGAGGATGTCGTTATCAGGAGAAAGAAAACTGGCGTTCTATGGATCAGAGCGTGGAATGTCAGATCCCTTAATCGGGCAGGTAGGTTAGAAAATTTAAAAAGGGAAATGGATAGGTTAAAGTTAGATATAGTGGGAATTAGTGAAGTTCGGTGGCAGGAGGAACAAGACTTCTGGTCAGGTGACTACAGGGTTATAAACACAAAGTCAAATAGGGGTAATGCAGGAGTAGGTTTAATAATGAATAGGAAAATAGGAATGCGGGTAAGCTACTACAAACAGCATAGTGAACGCATTATTGTGGCCAAGATAGATACGAAGCCCACACCTACTACAGTAGTACAAGTTTATATGCCAACTAGCTCTGCAGATGACGAAGAAATTGAAGAAATGTATGATGAAATAAAAGAAATTATTCAGATAGTGAAGGAAGACGAAAATTTAATAGTCATGGGTGACTGGAATTCGAGTGTAGGAAAAGGGAGAGAAGGAAACGTAGTAGGAGAATATGGATTGGGTGGAAGAAATGAAAGAGGAAGCCGCCTGATAGAATTTTGCACAGAGCACAACTTAATCATAGCTAACACTTGGTTTAAGAATCATGATAGAAGGTTGTATACATGGAAGAACCCTGGAGATACTAAAAGGTATCAGATAGATTATATAATGGTAAGACAGAGATTTAGGAACCAGGTTTTAAATTGTAAGACATTTCCAGGGGCAGATGTGGACTCTGACCACAATCTGTTGGTTATGACCTGTAGATTAAAACTGAAGACACTGCAAAAAGGTGGGAATTTAAGGAGATGGGACCTGGATAAACTGACTAAACCAGAGGTTGTACAGAGTTTCAGGGAGAGCATAAGGGAACAATTGAAAGGAATGAGGGAAAGAAATACAGTAGAAGAAGAATGGGTAGCTCTGAGGGATGAAGTAGTGAAGGCAGCAGACGATCAAGTAGGTAAAAAGAAGAGGGTTAGTAGAAATCCTTGGGTAACAGAAGAAATATTGAATTTAATTGATGAAAGGAGAAAATATTAAAATGCAGTAAATGAAGCAGGCAAAAAGGAATACAAACGTCTCAAAAATGAGATCAACAGGAAGTGCAAACTGGCTAAGCAGGGATGGCTAGAGGACAAATGTAAGGATGTAGAGGCTTATCTCACTAGGGGTAAGATAGATACTGCCTACAGGAAAATTAAAGAGACCTTTGGAGATAAGAGAACCACATGTATGAACATCAAGAGCTCAGATGGAAACCCAGTTCTAAGCAAAGAAGGGAAAGCAGAAAGGTGGAAGGAGTATATAGAGGGTCTATACAAGGGCGATGCACTTGAGGACAATATTATGGAAATGGAAGAGGATGTAGATGAAGATGAAATGGGAGATACGATACTGCGTGAAGAGTTTGACAGAGCACTGAAGGACCTGAGTCGAAACAAGGCCCCCGGAGTAGACAAAATTCCATTGGAACTACTGACGGCCTTGGGAGAGCCAGTCCTGACAAAACTCTACCATCTGGTGAGCAAGATGTACGAAACAGGCGAAATACCCTCAGACTTCAAGAAGAATATAATAATTCCAATCCCAAAGAAAGCAGGTGTTGACAGATGTGAAAATTACCGAACCATCAGTTTAATAAGCCACAGCTGCAAAGTACTAACACGAATTCTTTACAGACGAATGGAAAAACTAGTAGAAGCTGGCCTCGGGGAAGATCAGTTTGGATTCCGTAGAAATACTGGAACACGTGAGGCAATACTGACCTTACAACTTATCTTAGAAGAAAGATTAAGGAAAGGCAAACCTACGTTTCTAGCATTTGTAGACTTAGAGAAAGCTTTTGACAATGTTGACTGGAATACTCTCTTTCAAATTCTAAAGGTGGCAGGGGTAAAATACAGGGAGCGAAAGGCTATTTACAACTTGTACAGAAACCAGATGGCAGTTATAAGAGTCGAGGGACATGAAAGGGAAGCAGTGGTTGGGAAGGGAGTGAGACAGGGTTGTAGCCTCTCCCCGATGTTATTCAATCTCTATATTGAGCAAGCAGTAAAGGAAACAAAAGAAAAATTTGGAGTAGGTATTAAAATCCATGGAGAAGAAATAAAAACTTTGAGGTTCGCCGATGACATTGTAATTCTGTCAGAGACAGCAAAGGACTTGGAAGAGCAGTTGAACGGAATGGATGGTGTCTTGAAGGGAGGATATAAGATGAACATCAACAAAAGCAAAACGAGGATAATGGAATGTAGTCGAGTTAAGTCGGGTGATGCTGAGGGTATTAGATTAGGAAATGAGACACTTAAAGTAGTAAAGGAGTTTTGCTATTTGGGGAGCAAAATAACTGATGATGGATGAAGTAGAGAGGATATAAAATGTAGACTGGCAATGGCAAGGAAAGCGTTTCTGAAGAAGAGAAATTTGTTAAGATCGAGTATAGATTTAAGTGTCAGGAAGTTATTTCTGAAAGTATTTGTATGGAGTGTAGCCATGTATGGAAGTGAAACATGGACGGTAAATACTTTGGACAAGAAGAGAATAGAAGCTTTTGAAATGTGGTGCTACAGAAGAATGCTGAAGATTAGATGGGTAGATCACATAACTAATGATGAAGTATTGAATAGGATTGGGGAGAAGAGATGTTTGTGGCACAACTTGACCAGAAGAAGGGATCGGTTGGTAGGACATGTTCTGAGGCATCAAGGGATCACCAATTTAGTATTGGAGGGCAGCGTGGAGGGTAAAAATCATAGGGGGAGACCAAGAGATGAATACACTAAGCAGATTCAGAAGGATGTAGGTTGCAGTAGGTACTGGGAGATGAAGAAGCTTGCACAGGATAGAGTAGCATGGAGAGCTGCATCAAACCAGTCTCAGGACTGAAGACCACAACAACAACAACATCATCAATTGGAAGTTGCACCTGAAGATAGGCATAAAACAGCATTTTCTACCCCTCGAGGCCACTGGCAATTTAAAAGAATGCCTTTCGGTTTGAAAAATGCACCAGCAACTTTTCAAAGACTACTCGATGGAGTATTGTGAGGACCCAAAACTCAGCAATGTTGTTTATATCTAGACGATATTATTGTATTCTCCAAAGACATTAATGAACATGCTGTGCATCTGCATAACGTTTTTCAGAGACTTATAAAAGCTAAATTAACATTAAATATGGAAAAATGTAGTTTTGCATTGACAGAGGTTACATACCTAGGGCATGTCATTAGTGAAAAGGGAATTAAAACAGATCCTCAATTAATTTCGGCAGTTAAGGACTTCCCAACACCACAACGCTTTAAGGAAGTACAAAGTTTCGTTGGTCTCGCATCGTATTACCGAAAATATGTTCAAAATTTTGCTGAAATTGCCCGACCCTTAACCCAATTATTGAAAAAGGGTGCAAAATTTCATTGGTCTGAAGATTGTGAATTAGCATTTCAAACCCTTAAAGATAAGTTAACACATAGTCCAGTATTAGCCTACCCAGATTATAATAAAGAATTTATTTTATCCTTTGACGCAAGTGGTCATTCAGTAGGAGTTGTTTTGAGTCAGAATATTAATGGCGCAGAACACCCCATAGCCTACGCTTCGAGACAACTAACAATGGCAGAAAGAAATTATTCCACAATGGAGAAAGAATTGTTAAGTGTTATTTATAGCATAAAATACTTTAAATGCTACTTGTATGGCAGGAAATTCAAGGTTATTATAGACCATGTAGCTTTAAAATGGTTGCTTGGGTTAAAGGATCCATCTAGTCGTCTCACCCATTGGGCCCTATGTCTTTCCGAAATGGATTTCGTAGTTATCCATAAACCAGGCAAAAAACACACAAATGCAGATTTCCTAAGTCGGAAAATAGCACATTTGGAAGCAACAGGCCGAGATACTGAGGACTGGAGAAAGGCACAAGATGAGGATACAGAATGCAACAAATACGCAACTCAAAAACAGTTTTGCTTTGAAGATGGTGTACTATGCCGTAAAACAAAACTTGGACCACGAATTGCTGTTCCCCAACACCTTAGACAAGAAATAATGGCAGAGGCCCATGATCATATCCTTGCAGGACACAGTGGACAGTGGACAACCGAAAGACGTGTAGTAGAGCGATTTTGGTGGCAAACCAGAAAGCAGGATGTTGCGCAGTACGTTCGTATTTGCATTGCGTGCGCACAACGAGCTGAACTTTCTCGTTTTAAAATACCCTTACAGAGGCTCCCTGAGGCTTCATGCCCATTTCTAATCTGTGGAATGGATCTCTATGGACCATTTCATAAAACACCTGCTGGTAATAAGTATGTTCTTATGATTATAGATCACTTTTCACGCTATCTAGCTATGGTGAGTCTCCCAGATCAGTAAGCAAATACAGTTGCCCAAGCTTTAGTTAACAACTGGATACTTAAATTTGGTGTACCTGAAGCTGTTATCACAGATCAGGGATCTAATTTTATGTCTGAATTAATGAAACAGCTATGCCACTTACTAAAAATACGTAAATTACGCACAACTCCGTTACACCCTCAGTGCAACGGATAAACATAAATAGTTCATCGGACAATTGGCAAGATGCTTAGCTATTATATTAATGAACAAGATTCTAATTGGGATACGTATTTACCAATAATTGTGTTGGTATATGCATGAAGCAACTGGCATGTCACCTTATGAAGTGGTCTATGGGAGAAAAATGCTGTCCCCTTTTGATGTAATCAGGCAGAAAAATGGAAAAGTCGGAGAAACAGTAAAAGATTTCTGTCGAATGATGAAGGATGTATGGAAAAAAGTTCAAAAATCTAATAGAAAGGCTTTGGAATGACAGGAAAGATTAGGTAATGCCCAAGCTAAATATCCAAATTACAAAATCGGTCAGTGGGTGATGCTGTCAACCCCATACATTGCAAAAGGAAAAACGAAGAAATTTGTAACAAACTACAGAAGTCCTTATCAAATTATTGAGATCACATCACCAGTCAACGTTAAACTGCAACTGCCCCCCCAAACTACTGTTGTCCATGCAAGTCGTTTAAAACCTTTTAAGGGTGCTCCAGATGTAATTCCTTCAACGATAGTGTCTGCTTTTTGAAAGGTGGAGGAAGTGCCCGAAAAGGAAAAAGAGTGGCCACGCCAGCACAACATACAGACATGGCACCATACAATCTTCGACCAAGGGTGCGAAAGTCCTAGTTGAATCATAGTAGACTGTGGATAATTTACAAATGTAAATAATTAATAAATGATAATGATATTTTTTTTTAAAAAAAAAGAAAGGTGAACGTAGAAACATGTAGATCTTGAAGTTAACAATGTATTTCTTCTTTTCTTTGTTTTTGTATTTACTAGGTTGGTAGGTCCATAACCATGTTGTTTGCTTTTTTCAGAAAACACCATGCAACCATTTCCTACACAAAACCTATCCTACCTCAGTGACTCCCTTGCCAGTTCCTGTCTGAAGTCATTAGATATGTTCATAAACTCACAGCAAGGCAAAATTGATGCCAATGTTATGATGCAAATGTCTTAAAGTTAAAAAGTGAACACAAAACTAAAATTATAATGTTAGGAACAGGTAAGTCTGGAACCTTTGTGTTGGTGTTTCTGCTTTGTACAATTTTGTTTTATTTGAGACGAAAATAATAAGCTGAATAATAATATACCACTTCATCAGATCCCTGTTAACTGGATACCACACTCTTAACTGGTGTACTTCAGTGGTTACTTTTGAGCATTAGTGTATTAATTTTGTTTCTTGTTCTTCAGTCTTTATTAAACAGTGTCATGTTAAAATAAACAATATTGTAGAATAGATATTCTTGCATTAATATAGGGTAGATTAAACAGGTGTTGCTATGTAATTTTCTAAGTGAAAAATCTATTTTTGTTTCTTCATTGTCATCAAGCTTTGTTACACTTATTATAACGATTTATGTGTGAACTATATGATTCATGAGTGTACAGTGCTTTAGTAAAGTGATAAAGTATTTTCAACATACTTAATGTAAAGCATGTGTAATCATCTACGTCGAGAGTTTTCATTGCTCGTGTTAGTGCTTTTGTCTTGTGAAGAGTGGAGGAATGTCGAGTGGTAAATTGGAGTGTGAATTTCTCCGAAGAGTGGAGGAATGTTGAGTGGTACTTAAGATAGGTAAATAAATTAGTGAAATCAATGTGAAATGAAGTAGAAATTAGAAAATAAATGAAAACTTAGTTTAGTTTAGAAGAATTACACACTGGCAAATAGCAGACAGAGCAGCAGTGACAGAAGAGCCAATGACCATGAAGTCAGCGCATTCAGGAGAAGCCATCGCCCTCCCCACATAAGCGGATGCTGTTGATTCAGCCATCAGGGCATCGCCCGACCGGCTCACGTGTTTCTCAGTTGTCACATGTGAGCAAAGGCCCTCGCCTACATTCCAAGAGCCAATGACCGATGTTAAGAAGATTCTTCAAGATGCTTCTCAACGTGACAGAAGAGGCAATGACAGTGAAGTCGTTCACCTCCAGCGAACTGAAGTGAATAAACATGCGAGACGCAGTGGGCCCGACAAGAGGAATATTTTTCAGTTCAGTTTCGGAGCTGAAGACCATCATGCAGGAAGATACTACATCGTACATAGAAGCACCAAGTCCGCCGCTGTAATGGAATAGCAAGCAGCAGCCTCACCACCAGAGGACAGAAGTTAGAAGGTATTTGAAGACTGATTTTTATGTGCCCGGGTGACTCGTGAGGACGGGAAGGAGACAGCCTCACATCAGCAGTACCCTGTGAGCTGGTGATGAAGATCTGTCAGCCAAAGACTGGCAAGCTGGAGTCTGTTGTTTGAGTCTGGGACACTGGCCTTCCCCCGCTGTGCCACTCCGCTGGCTGACACACAACACACGTGGCCGCTTAGAGAAGAGAAACACTGGGACGCCACATCCAAGGTATCACCATCCGATGCACGACTTCATTCTCAATAATTAAACGTGCCACCACATGAGGCATGTCTCCAGTCAATCGGGCGAGACAGCGACACAAGATACACGCCACCAGGTGTAATCAGACACCTCCACTGCCGCAGCAGAGGCTTCACAAACGACACAGCTGCTGCTCTCCCAGCCAGAAAAATCGAGTAAGTAAACAGTTGTACAAAACTTTCAATAAAAGTTATCTTATGTAAAAATGCTGTTTCATTCTACCTCATACCCGAGCCAAGGAAGAACCCACCCTGCCCACATTTTGTTAAGAAAGAAAAAGTAATTTATTTAGTGTTTTTAACCCTGACATAATGCTTTAGAATTAAATGCCCTTTGCAGTAATGCTCATCCCAACAACTGACTAACATCAAAAGAGGTACCCAGTTACAATACATATAACAGTAGGGGAAGCGGAATAGGAGACCATCAATGAACCACTGTCAAGTCGGTGCAGCATTTTTAAGCCCATATGACATAAAGATATATTCAAACAGTCTGAATGGAGCTATAATGGCATTCTTTTTTATGTCATTGGGATGCATCAGTGTTTGTAGGTAGTTGTGCTTGCAATAGATCAGGGGGAAATTGTTGCACCTGTGAGGTCATGTGTGAAGTCCTGTATGTTGGAAGTGTGGTAGCTGTCATGCTATTTTCGAGAACTGAGGACCTTATAATTGCCACACAGTCTGATGGAGCCATTTTTCTTAGAAATGAGCTTGATTCTGTAGGCCCTGTAGCTATATGAAGGGTGAACAATTCCTGCTTGAAAGATTTCATTAACTGCAACTTTGGCAAGCTGTAGATCTGGTGGGGCTAACTGTCTTGGTTTATGTTGAACTGGGGAATTGTCCATGGTTATTATGTGATGCATGGTTTTTTTCTGAACAGTGCAGGCAAATGCAAGTATGTTTGAGGTGGTGGAGTTGGGAGCACTGTTGACAGACACTGAGGTTTATTGAACTTCGGCTGGCTATGAGCAGCCCATAATGTCTGTGTTGGCATGGTGTGCCCTGGAGGAGGAGCATGCCCACACAAGAGAGGCAGAGCCCTGTCCAGATGTTTGTAGTCTATTGCAAGGAGCTGCTTGTGTGCATTGCTAGGGTCATGATAGCAATGCAACATTTGAGCATGTTATTTTCTGTACAGAGTGATTGCATCTGCATTTTGAAAGTGGTGTAGCTTTGATGTGTGTGGAGAATATCCTCTGAAAGTTTGGCCCATTCTTGGACAATGCCATGTATGGTATGATCAAAGGGAAGAGGAGATGTGGAGGATGCAGAGCTGTGGTGTATTTACCCAAGATTTGGTGTGTTTGCCTGAGATGTGGTGAATGAGTGTGAACCATAAGACATTGAGAGAGAGCTGGTGATGCCATAAATAGTCAATTCCAATTACTGTTTCTACCACATCAGTAACCAGGAAGGTCCATGGACAATGGAATGTGTCCAACAGGTGCACAGTGCATGTGTTGGTGCCATGTACACTAATGTTGAAGTTGTTGGCAGCCAGGAGCATGAGGGCAATCATAGGCTTGAAAGTTGAAGTGGAGGAGCCTGGAAGCAAGCTAATTTCAGAGCCCATGTTGACTAGTAGATATTGGTTTGATGCTTTGTCCCATATGAAGAGGCATTCATGATAAATAGCTGAGGTGGGAATCTATGTGTTGGACATTCTGGTGGGTTGGAAGTGACTTGGTGAGGCATCAATGCCAGAATGCCTATTGTGACCCACTTGTGGAATCTGGGTACCCGCAAGGGTCCCAACATTTGTGTGCAGCATTGCCAATTGTGCCAATTGTGTATGATACCAGCAGGGTGCAGGACCTGGAGTTGGTGAAGATTGCATGACACTGTTTCTGTGAGTATCTTTGGCTGTTGGTGCGCCTAGCTGTGCAAGCATCAAGGGTTGCTGTGGTCTGCTGTGATCTTGGCCCTGCATGACCACTCAGTGGCGTTTGTGTGGTGCAAGGGGTGGGGTCTGCTGCACATATCACTGAGTTGAATCTTGGCACACTGTTACTTTTTGCCTATGGCAAATGGTAATGAACTTTCTGGCAGCCATAGCTATGTGTTGTCCAATCAGCTCTGTCTCATTCACAATCACAGTGAGTTGTAAGTCTGTCGGTACCCTGATCAACCACAGGGCCAATAACATGATGTGTGGTATAACAGCTAGATTGGCTGAGGGATGGAGGAAGTGCCAGAGATGTTATGGTGTACTATCACCCAGTCTGATCTCATACATGTCCTCTTAAAGTTGCTGTTCTGGCATGTGAGACTGTCTCTTTAACAATGCTGCCTTGGCTGTTTCATATCTACTCTCCGCCAGAGGCAACTTGACGATAATATAAATTAGTTCCAAGTGACCCACCAGTTGGCTGACTGGATGTATATACTTCAATTGGTTGTCAACAATGCCAGTTGTCTGAAGAATGCACTCAATTATTGTGAACCACAAACTCAGGTTCTTGGCATCAAAAAGTGGTAGTCTGAGCTGAGTGTCACCCAAATCTGTCACTTTACTGGTGGGCATGTTAAGTCCATGAAGTGTGTGAGGCAAAACGGCTGCTGATTGTTCATACATAGCTGGTTGTTGCATGATGAAATGCAAATGTTGAAATATGTTGCATGGCACAGAAGATGCATTGTAGAGATGATTAGAGTTGAGAAGGCACTCAAAGGAGTATGCAGAATTAACTAGATTTAAGTCAGTTAATTGGTGCATCAAGTGTCAACATTCTTGATGCAGCATCATTGCCACTGTTGGCTAGTGGTAATGAAAATGGATTATTCACCAAACCAGTTTTCACAGTCAGATTCACAAACTATCCACATTTATTCTGCACTGCATTTTTGTGCATGGCATCCTTTAATGTGGGTACAGTGTCTGGTGATGTGGTGTACAATAGGTCACCATTGTAGGAAATGGGATAGTACAGCAGTAGTAAGCCACCAATAGAGATGGCAGATTTGTCACAAGAACACTCTTTATTAAACATAGAACTAGTACAGAGCATCTAATCAGTTGCATTGTCCAAGCTGCACAAAGTAACATTGCCCTGTTCTGGAGATCTTCCACATCATTCATGTTCGGTCCCTCTAGGACAAATGTCCCCATAAGTAAACTACGTACCTACTACTTAGTTAAGCAGTCCACAAATCTATTAAATTTTTCATTCTTTTTGGCGAATAATCATTTCCATTGCAGGTTGTGTTTGAATAATGTTTTGTTCTATACTGTAGTTTGAATTTAGTTTACAAATCCAACAGTATCTCCATTTGAAAAATATTTGACATACATATTTGCTAATAACTATCATTTGCACAGATATTTTCTTCTTGGCTTTCTTTTCTGATAGTTTAATTTCTTTTCAGTACTTTTACTTCTGCTTTAATTAATAATGTATGGAAAATTCTAGTTGACAATTACGAATTATTTAGGGATAAAGAAGTGTTGCATCGTCGATAGGTACACAAACAAAAGATACAGAGCTTTGCTAGCTTTCAGAATCTGACCTGCAGTTCTGGGTAACTTTTCTGAAATTTTCCCCTTTTCCTAGACCTCTCCAGTCTTTTCCCTACACCACTCTTCCTTCCCCTTCAACCCTTCTGCCTGAAGAAGGAGCCACTGGCTCCAAAAACTTTTTTAGTTATAACCTTCTTTTATGTGTGTGTTCTGCTGCCACTTGATGAGAAGGTTTTTTTATCCATCCAATCACATTATATTCTCAAAAATTGATTGTTTTCATTGTTGTTTTAAAATACTTTGATGCTTCTGGAAATAAACTCGCATACTTAACTTCTGTGTCTGCTTTTTTTGAATGGGTGTTGTAAATTTCCAGCAAATGGATAATCCTTCCATTGTGCAGCATGCCTGATATCTCATTTGGCACTTCAAGACAGCTTTTGTGGTACACTTATTATGAAAATTATGTAGTTGACACATTAGAATTAGTCTTTCACCTATTTATGTCTACTGAGAGATACACCAAAATCTCAACCATGCCTGACAAAACACAATGATGACTTCAAGACTAACTCAATAATAACAATCACAATACTGGGCTAAAACTGACCTCAAACTGACCAACTGCCACTGGTGCTAATTTAACATGCAACAATTATAAAATCTTCCAAAATATTTTTAAACTGAAAATAATTAAACTTACAATTGAAATTTATCTGCTTTCCTAAAACTGGTTACAGAATTTAGATTGATAGATGTTGGCAGTAGGCCCAAAGATTGATTGATTGATTGATTGATTTTTATTGTTGTAGAGACCTCGGAGATCATCTGAGGCATTACAAAAGTCAATATTACATAGTATAAATGTTACACAAATAATTACAAAAACAAGAAAAATATTACACAATATAAATATTACACAAATAATTATGGTACCTTCACACAAAAACAAAACAGAGAAACTTCTGGTACAAATTGATATTGCCTAGTAAATTTAATCAGTTACAGACTTACTCATATATAGAAGCATATAAAAACTGATCACAAAGTGTAGTCATACCATATTCTTTGCCTCCCTTAAAAATTCATCAGTTTCATAAATGCTGAGCTCAAGAAGAAATTCTTTACTTTTCTTTGAATTGTTGAATTGGAAGATCCCTGGTACGTTGGGGTATGGCATTAAAAAATTTTATGAACTTGTATAAGAAGCACTTTTGTGTTTTTTTATGGTTACATCGGAAAGAAACTAGGTCCTGCTTGTTTCTTGTGTTATAATTATGTCACATGTCATACTGTTGATAACTCGGATAGTTTTTCTTAATATACATTACACACTGTAGTATAAATATTGACAGCAGGGCTATAATCTGTAATTTTTTAAAGCTTGACCTAGAGTGAGCTCTGGGTGCCAAACTACATATCAGTCTTTTGCCTTCTTTTGTAGTTTGAAGACATTAGCTGCCTTGCTTTGATGTCCCCACAGTATTGTACCATAGGAAATGTGACTGTGTATTAAAGCAAAATAAACCACTTTAAGTACTGATACGTTTAGACAAAGACGCAGCTTCCTTAGAGCAAATATTCCTTTGCTAATGCTGCTTCCCACTTTTTCTGTATGGCTACCCCAGGATAATTTTGAATCAACTGAGATTCCAAGGAAATTAACAGCATTTGAGCTCTGCTCATGTTTAGTGTTATTATTTCACGATACATACAGGTCTTGTATTTTTTTTTTTAGGTTGACACAAAGGGAATTAGCTTTACACCAATTTTCAACTTTGACAGTGCACTGGTCTGCTTCATATTTCACCATCTGTGCTGTTTCTGCAGTTATACAGACTGCAAGATCATCTGCAAATAAGTAAGTCCTAGTTGACGGCCCAACTATGTTACATGGTAAGTCATTTATATAAATAATAAATGGAATTGGGCCAAGTACAGAACCTTGTGGGGACACCCATGCCCACAGGTAAGTAATCTGATTCTGCATCATTAAAAACCACCTTCTGCACTCTATTACTTAGATAAGATTTTATCAATTCCAGAGCACTTTCTGTAAAGCCATAGAATTGCAGTTTGTTCAATAAGATTTCATGAGCCACAGTGCCGAAAGCTTTTGATAAATCAAAGAGTTTATTATGAACCACTAGCTTGCTTTCTAGTTGCTTCACACACTGTGTCAAAAGTGATAAGGCAGATTTAACAGTTTCTAACCCTGATCTGAAGCCAAATCGACTATCAGTGAAGATTTTGTTTTCTTCAAAGTATTTTACTATTTGATTATTTAATATAGCTTCTATCGCTTTAGACAAGATTGGCACAATTGAAACAGGCCTAAAATTATCACAACTTGAGAGGCTGCCTTTTTTGTGTATTGGAGTGACTTTAACAAACTTTAGTGCCTTTCGGAACTGAGCCTACAAAATATATGTATTTACTACATGTGTTATCAATTCCGGCAGTTGAACTGAATCACACTTTAACATGGCTGAACTTAAACCATAAACATCATTACTAAAACTGTTCTTCATTTTCCTCAGTATATTAGTAACATCCTGTACCTTGACCAGTTTAAAGCTAAATGTACTTTCAGGCTTTGTGGTGTTTCTCAGGTAGTATTTATGGTCAGTGGCTATATTGGAAGTGCCAATCACCTTTATTATTTCTTGCACCTTCTCAGTGCAGAATGTATTTAACTGTGCAGCATTCAGATTACTGCTTTCAGCCTGTGAAGTCATTTTCCTGTTGCACTGACTGTTAATGATATTCCACATTGCACGTGTCTTATTTTCAGATGTTAGTATTGTATCTTCATTTTTTTACACCTAGCTTCCTTTAAGGCCTGTCTTAATCTTTTCTTTTTCACTGTGAGCATACTTGAGAACCTGTACTTCTATACCAGTCATAATATTGATCACACTCCCTCTTGATCTTCAACACCTTTTCATCCTTGACCTTATTTACTCTAAGTGCCTTTTTATTATTTACTAACTTAATGGGAAAGGACATCTTAGCATGTACAGAAAGAGTAGATATGAGTTCTTCCACCTTTCTATCTATTGCATGTTCTCGGTAAACCTGCAACCAATTACTTTTATCAATATGAGAATTAAACATATTTAGATTATCATAATTGACCACACATACTTTCTTTCCTGCCATGTGCACTGAGTCAGTATGTTGAAATATGTTGATTTTTACATTCAAAATTCACAAAATATTCACTGATAACAAAACATTGAGTGCTTATGTTAATTGATTTACATTTACACCATGACTTTTGATGCTAACATTTCAATGTCTTCACATTAAGTTCTACAGTTATCTCTGGTGAACTTTTGTAAGTTATTCCTACAAAGAATTCATATTTGGTTTAACATACTTCAGGTTTGGAACATAATCCTCCCATAAATTTATTGGGATTATTTGTTATGGACTTAATTTCTTCATAAGTTAATTATTTGTTATTGGTATAGTAAGTGTGTGATAATACATTTGAAATTCTGCATAAACTGGTATATGACTTCACACAAAGATCGCCCAATAGTGTCATATTCTTCAAAATATAGAGTACCATTTTCTGCATTTTTTTACTGTCCCATTCAGTTTTCTGTTGCACAACTGCTATGACTCCATAGAAGAGGGTCTTCACAAGAACTTTTAAAATTAATGTTTTATTTTATTTTACAACAAACTTTAAACAATGGAAAATCCAGGATGGAATGTAACAATACGAGAGAAGGAAAGTTGCTACTCACCATACAGTGGAGATGCTGAGTCGCGATATGCAAAATAAAAAAATTCACACACTCATAGCTTTTGGACACACAAACGCGCGTGCGCGTAAACGGAACTTGCACACACGTCTGCAGTCTCAGAGAGCTATAGCTCTCAATCACATCTACATCAAAAATGCCAACTAATTAGGATCCAATACAGTTATTACCTGTTTCCCATATATCAATAACACTGTTTTCTGACCAAGAGAAGAAATCATTAGTACACACAGCATCAAATTTTTTCCTTACTCTCACATTGTGGTTTGCAATTAGTACCTACATCATTATAATGAAACATAGTATTCCAAAACTTTTGATCAAAACATAAATGAGAAATCTGATGTTCCTTCTGTTCACCTTCAGATACCTGTGCTACATTATTAATACTGTTATTATTGTCTAATTGTAGATGTAAACTGGGGGTCCTGTACTTGTTATATTTCCTCACCCCAAAACCGTGGACCTTCATTGAGGTGGACTGCCATTTCCCATATAGTTTTCTCTATGATTGCTTTTCCTATTACATTGCCCATAGTTATCCCCATTGTTCCCATTCTGCTGATGTTCAAAATTTCTGTCTCTATTACCATTTTGACCCTGATATAAGTTACCATTATCTCTGTTTCTGTAGTTGTTGCCATTGTGAACTCTATCATTACAATTGTTATGGTACATGCTTCTTTCTACTGCCCTATCCAGCCTGTCAACATAGCATAAAAATTGTTCAAAGCAATTGTCAGGCCCGTGTACTAAATCCCACTGCGTCCTTTCTGGTAATCTCCATTTGAGTGCATCAGTCAAAGTCATTTTGTCAAATGGTTTGTCAAGATGTGTTAATTTCTTAAGCTGATTCTTGGAAAACTCTTCAGTGCACCATCCCTATTCCTGTAATTTGGATCATTAAAAAACTCACTTTTAATTCTCCCCTGTTCAGTTTCCAACCAAATTTTTTTTTTAAACTTTTTTCAGAACTTTGATATGTCTCCCACTCACTTAAATTTAGATTTACCCATGACAGAGATTTATCATCAAGACACTTTTTAACAAATTTAATCTTTTGGTCATCACTCATGCCTGACACAAAACTATCTTCACAATGGTGCAGAAAATCCACTGTATGTAAATTATAAGATGGAGAACTTTTGATTAGAATATTGGACCACGCAATACCATTATTTGAGTATAGAATTTGTGAATACAATTTTCGTGAACTAATGAAATTTTTTGGTCTAAAACATTTACATTAGTTAGCATACTGTTTCCAGCATTTAAAATTTTTTGATCTAAACTACTAAAGATCTGTTCCATTTTTACCTCTACAGCTTTCTGTTCAACTCTGATGTCATCAACAATCTTTGTTTGTTGTGCAGATTGGGCCACAAACTCATTTTCCAAAACAATAACTTTATTTTCTAATCCATTCACTTTTTCATTCCACACTTTTTAATCCATCTGACAACCAATTTTTTAGTTCCAAAACCTGATTACTAAGTTGGTCTATTTGATATTGTACCTCTCCATTGTTTTCAGACTGTTCTGTTTTTATTCCTGTTAACTGGTCATTAGCTGCACTCAATTTTGCCCAAATCAACTGCATAATATCAGTTTTCAGTGTTTCTTTGCTTTCTACACTTTCACTTGGTTCGAACATGTCTAGGCTACGTCCTACAGCTTTTGCTTTATCACCACTACCCTCATCTCTACTCATTTTCCTAGAAATCACATGAGTACACAAAAAATAATAATAATAATTTCAAATGGTTTGTACTTATATTTTCTTATGTCCTTCATCATAGTTGTCAGGTCCTCTTCAAATTCATCTGGTCTGTCACTGTTGAAATCATATGAAATTTTCATCACTGTTGATACGATTTTGTTGGGAAGTTCTCATTCTGTGCATCCCTGAGTTACCTCCGATTTACCTCAAGTGTTATGAGGTGCTATCGAAAATTTTCGGGACTGTTGCTGCCATCTGTTGAAAACCTTACCTTTGGACTAATGGTCACAATCACCCTCAAAGTAGTTCCCATCCACATGTACAAACTGGTCCCAGTGCTTCTACCACTGGTCAAACATTTTCTGGAAGTCCTGTTCTTTGAGGGTGTTTATCACCACCAGCAGTGCTTCTTGAATCCTTTCAACTTGAGTTTCAGTTTTGGGAATAGCATGAAGTCACAAGGTGTCAAATCTGGTGAGTACGGTGAGTGGGGTACAACCGCCATGTTGTTTTTTTTTTGCCAAAATGTTCCTGGTGAGCAAGGACATGTGACAGGGTGCATTGTTGTGAAGCAGCAGCCAGTTCCCTTGATGTCAAAGTTCGGGCCATCATCACCACACGTTTTCATGGAGCCGTCGCAAAACATCACAGTAGTATGCGGAATTCACTGTTTGGTTGGGAGGGATGAATTCTTTGTGAACAATTCCTTTGGTATTAAAGAAAACGATGATCTTGCTCCTCACTTTGCTCTTCACCTGTCTCACTTTTTTGGGTCTTGAAGAGCCTGGGCTCTTCCACTGGGATGATTATTGCTTTGTCTCTGGGTCATAACTGTAAATCCAGCTCTCATCACCAGTGGTAATCTATGACAAGAAGGTTGGAGCATCAGATTTGGTCTGAGACACATGCGGTGTTCTGTTCGCGGATCCATCCTAAAATCACCACACACCAAATACAGAGTATTACGGAAATCACTGTGGACATGCAACACTTCCTCCCAGCTGAATGCCACTGTGCGCACTGACTCATCAGATATGCAGCTCTTGCCACCTAGTGGTGCAAAGATCTATTACTCCTACTGTCCAGATGGCAGCACCAGTCCTGAAAATTTTGGATTCCACGTCGTATGTTATTAGTGTTTTCCACATCTACATCTTTCCTCTCTTCATTTATGAGTGACCATATGGTCTTAATGGTATTTGTTGAGGTTCTTATCTGGTTTTCATAATAAGTCAGTTTAGTTCCTTTTATCAGTTTGGATATGATTTCTTCTTTTCCCTATATGCATCTATATTTTCTTGGGTTGGCCTTAGCTGACAATTTTTGTACATACTTTTCACCTCTTTCTTTTTACCTCTACTATGACCCAATTTTTATTATACTTCTTCTTTATTTCCCTATGTACTAATGCACATGCAAAATCTATGTAGTGGCCTAATGTATAGCAGAATGATTCCCATCCTTTATCTAGGTTTTCTGTTAAGTATACTTCACTAATGTCTTCGGTTTCCAATAGCCTTTGTAGCCTCTCTATGTTTGTTTGCTTAGTTTGTCTAACCTCTTCAAATATTTTTTCTGACCTTCATACATTGTGTGCTAATTCAACAATTGCTCACAACAGTCAAGATTAGGTATTTTGTATATGATAAATATATAAATAGTGCATAACAATGTTTCATTCTGACAACATGTTAATTCTGTAAATATTAGCTGTTCCAGTTTACTGCATTGTATTCACCTATTTCAACAATCTCCTGACAAATTATCAGGGTAGTAAGTATTATATTCAAATGTTTTATTTTTTATGTTATACTTTCTGACATGTTCCACACCCACGAGAATCATTTCACTTTTTGGGTCTATGGATCGAAAACTGAATCTAATCTAAATCTAATTTAATCTAATCTAATCTAATACCCCATGGTGGTCTGCAATGGTTGTATATATGACCTTTACTGTCTGCCTGCTCTGTGGTATATTTAGTGATAATGTGATTATTAATGTTTCTGTATTTTTACAGCATCTTGTGGGACTGTCCACTGCTAAATTAGGTCCATAAGTTTTAATCATATCTTGAAAATTCCTTGTATAGCATTTGTTTTTTAGAGCATTAATATTTAGGTCACCAGCTACAATTATATAAGGGAATTCCCTGCTAGCCTTATCTAAAATGACTTCTAACTCTTTTAGAAATCCATTTATCTGACTTTTTGGTGATCTATAGAGCTCTATTATCACACACTTTTCTCCATAATATGTTATCTGTATTACTGCAACTTCAAACAGCATTTTTGTACAGTTGGCTGCTGACTATGGAATGATACACTCTACTTTACTGTGTACATAGACTGTCACCCAAGGCTACCTCTTATTGAATTTAAGCAGGAACTACTCATTTCAATATATTTCCTTGCACTGATAGTTCACCATAAAGACCAGAATCACGAAAGCTGTAAGGTAGATGGGCTCAATGGCACCACTGATATTTATTGTGTATATTGAAGAGGAGGAAGGAAAGTAAAGGACTGTCTCAACATTTTTATTTATTTATTTATCCATTCTTAGACAAATGTTGTCATTGTACACTCATACATGCATTTTTAATATTAGAAATATGCAGTAAAAGAATAATTAAAAAAAACAGGATGTACATAAGGAGTTCATGGTGCAGACATATATATGCTTTTGTCGCCAAATTATACAAGACAAGAGTAAAGTAAAGGAAAGAACATGTACATGAATGTGTTATATGGGGTGTCCATAGTTAAAATTCCTTTATTTCTTTTTTTTTTATTTTTTTTATTTTATTTTTTTTTTTTTTATTTTTTTTTTTTTTTTTTTTTTTTGCAAAGGCTGTGGTCATCATGTGTATGTGAGTTGCATTTGTCAGTTTCAAAATACTGTAGAAAGAGAATCACTTCTTGGAATTACATCAAATTTGAACAGAATATTACTGATGCAGGGGGAAACGTCACTGGGAAAAAAAAGAATTAATGAAAATTTTACCCATAGATGGTGCTGCAAGCATTTTAACACAAATGACATTGGCTGCAAATAACAGATGAATCACAGTAACTTGGGTATGGTCTGAATTGCATGTTGCACCATCTGTACTGTTCAATGTGCATAATACAAAAGTTCAGCAGTCAGCAGTTGTGGCACTGGTGGATAAGCCCTTCCGCCATAGAAAGGTCATACCATATTGATGGAAAAATTTGGTTTTTAAATGTCATGAGACCAAAAACCACATTCAAAAACAAAATGATGACAGTTTTTAATTGTCCTTGTGCCAAAAACTACACAAAAAGCAAAATGACATTGGTTTCTAATTGTTGTAATACTGCAGCAAGAGATGTTCCATACCCTGTCCACTGTTTTCCACCACAAGTTGAAATCAAGAAACAGCATGTTTCACAATGGATCAGAGTGTCCCAGTGGTCATGTTCAGAATGTGTTGTAAAACATGTGCCTTCAGTTCAGCTACATTCATAATTGGAACACTGTACACAACATCTTCCAGGTAATCCCACAGCCAGAAGTTGCACATATTAAGATCAGATGATGCATATGCCCAGACTGTAAGAAAATAATGGCTGATAATTCCAGCATTTTCAAAATTCCTCTGCAGCAGCTGCTTCAGTAGCTGTGCATTGTATGGAGTAGTGCCATCTTGCATAAAAATGATCCAGCTGCACATACATGCTGCTGAAGGACTGAAATGACGTTTGTGTGCAAAAGATACCACAGCATTTACCAGTGATGCCACAGGTAACAGACCTGACAGGACTCATAAAAAAAAAAAAAAAAAAAAAAAAAAAAAAAAAAAAAAAAAAAAAAAAAAAAAAAAAAAAAAAAAAAAGCAAGCAAGAAATTCCAGAGTGAATGTTTGCCTTGCTGGCACATCATCAGGAAGCAATTCCTGAACATGGGTGATTTTGCGTGGATACTGATGCAGGATGTTTTGTAAAATTTTATGCACCATGCTTACAGGCATGTCCAACATTCGGGCAGTTCCTTATGCATTACATGTTTACCTACCTCTGCTCAACCCCTCCTGCAATGCTGTGACCACATCTTTGACAAACAGGATTAAATAACTTACTCCCTCTGTCACACTGCAGTACAAAAGAAGATGCCTTTTCGAATTTTGTAATCATTTCCTCCAGACACTTAGCAGACATCAGACTGATGCCTTCTTGCATACCCTTGAGTGATGAAAATTTCTGCAAGGCTACTGATGCACGGTCACTGTCCTTGTAAAAGAGCTTTACCAGCAATACATGATCCTTCATAGAGAAAGCCAGGCTGGGTGTCTCAGATGCAAACTGAGGAATAGCCATGTGCCAACTATCTGTTGGTGTGCATATTCTGACACTTACAGCACATCTATTGCCCTTGTGACAATAATGTGCTGTTCAAACTTGATGTTATTCCAACAAAGAGAGGTCCTCTTCCTAAGTGTTTTGAAACTGGAACTTTATCCATGTATGTAATAAGCTCATTTTCTCTCTCTCTCTCTCTCTCTCTCTCTCTCTCTCTCACACACACACACACACACACACACACACAAGGACAACAAGCCAGGATTAAATGGTCTGGCAATGACAAAGCAGTGGTTGCCAAATTTGAACAGGAATTCATTCAGCTTCTTGATGAGAACTTGTAATATCTGGTGGCTACAATAGCCACATAAAGAAAAAAAAAACTACAGTACATTAGATGGACAAGCTGCATGGCTAAATGTTAAATGGAGAAACTCTTGAAGAATTGTATGAATTTTGTTGTCTTTGAAGTAGAATACATAAGGAAAGAAAATGAAAGGAATGAATATTAGTAAGAAATGCATAAGGTAAAAGAATGAATGCAATGAAAAAAAGATCTGCTAATATGTAAAGATAGAAACCCTGAGACCAGAAAAAAATTCTTGACAAGCTATGTTAAGAACACAACTCAGGAAAGATTTGAGACATGTGTTATAAGTAGCAAATAATTGTGAGTGGGACCTGAATATACATATGTAAGCCATATTGTTGGTAATGTTGAAACCATAGAAATTAAGCTGAAATGAAGAGAACAGCTAGCAGGCAATAAAAATGGAGAAATGCATCAAACCAAACTAAGGGTTGATCACTGAAACAACTTTAATGCTGAGTTAACTGCTGTAGTAGTAATAGTAAAACTGAGATTAATGTACAGGGCTATTACAAATGATTGAAGCAATTTCATAAATTCACTGTAGCTCCATTCATTGACATATGGTTACGACACACTACAGATATGTAGAAAAACTCATAAAGTTTTGTTCGGCTGAAGCCGCACTTCGGGTTTCTGCCGCCAGTGTGCTCGAGAGCGCAGTGAGACAAAATAGCGACAGGAGCCGAGAAAGCGTATGTCGTGCTTGAAATGCACTCACATCAGTCAGTCATAACAGTGCAACGACACTTCAGGATGAAGTTCAACAAAGATCCACCAACTGCTAACTCCATTCGGCGATGGTATGCGCAGTTTAAAGCTTTTGGATGCCTCTGTAAGGGGAAATCAACGGGTCGGCCTACAGTGAGCGAAGAAACGGTTGAACACGTGCAGGCAAGTTTCACGCATAGCCCGCGGAAGTCAACGAATAAAGCAAGCAGGGAGCTAAACGTACCACAGCCGACGGTTTGGAAAATCTTACGGAAAAGGCTAAAGCAGAAGCCTTACCGTTTACAATTGCTACAAGCCCTGACACCCGATGTTAAAGTCGAACGCTTTGAATTTTTGGCGCGGTTGCAACAGCTCATGGTAAAGGATGCGTTCAGTGCGAAACTTGTTTTCAGTGATGAAGCAACATTTTTTCTTAATGGTGAAGTGAACAGACACAATGTGCAAATCTGGGCGGTAGAGAATCGTCACGCATTCGTGCAGCAAATTCGCAATTCACCAAAAGTTAACGTGTTTTGTGCAATCTCACGGTTTAAAGTTTACGACCCCTTTTTCTTCTGCGAAAAAAACGTTACATGACACGTGTATCTAGACATGCTGGAAAATTGGCTCATGCCACAACTGGAGACCGACAGCGCCAACTTCATCTTTCAACAGGATGGTGCTCCACCGCACTTCCATCATGATGTTCGGCATTTGTTAAACAGGAGATTGGAAAATTGATGGATCGGTCGTGGTGGAGATCATGATCAGCAATTCATGTCATGGCCTCCACGCTCTCCCGACTTAACCCCATGTGATTTCTTTCTGTGGGGTTATGTGAAAGATTCAGTGTTTAAACCTCCTCTACCAAGAAACGTGCCAGAACTGCGAGCTCGCAACAACGATGCTTTCGAACTCGTTGATGGGGACATGCTGCGCCGAGTGTGGGAGGAACTTGATTATCGGCTTGATGTCTGCCGAATCACTAAAGGGGCACATATCGAACATTTGTGAATGCCTAAAAAAACTTTTTGAGTTTTTGTATGTGTGTGCAAAGCATTGTGAAAATATTTCAAATAATAAAGTTATTGTAGAGCTGTGAAATCGCTTCAATCATTTGTAATAACCCTGTATAATTTATGTTTTTCATCTGCTAAGCTTGTCTATCTCAAGCTTTGACTGGAAATCTGTATTTGCTTCCAGATAGATGTGCTTATGGTTAGAGCATGCTAAGTTCACAGATCACTGTAGAGGAAAGCAGAAAATGAGCTGTTAACAGTCCATAATAGTGTAAGAAATTCATTTGTGTAGCATCTGATCAACATGTTCCACTGTAATAGGACAAATAAGTTAATTTGCTAGTATTTTGATTGTGTTCCTTTTGTTTTATATTGTCTTAGAATTTCTGAAGAAGTTTTTATGCGTGCAAGAACATCTGAAAAATTTTGGGACATGGGAGGATCCATAGAATTGTTGGTGTAGAACAGAATAAAATCTTTATTTGCCTTTTGGTATGTTTTCCATACAACTGGCCTCATCAGTGTGTTTAATACAAAAAACAGTGCACTAGCAATAATATTACATAAATATGCATGTGAAAGACATGTAGGTCTTTGTGCTAATATAACGGTGATATTACAGTAATCATACATACAACAGTGCTATATATAGTTAATATAATAATAATAATAATATTAATCACGTATGCAATATTCTCATACACAATTAGTTTTAACTTAACTATACAAGTAGAAAACAGAGTAAATAATCTATGCTTATACATTACTGTTACACAAGCTCAGTGAGAGACCATTTCACAAAGCATGGCCTGCACAGAAACAACTATGGTAAACAAATTCTCTGCAAAGAAATATTAGAAAAAATAAGAGAACAGATACGTAGACTTATACCACTTTCGATGAGGGAAGAAATAGAAGATACAATACTGTATCCAGTGACAGACTCAAAACAGCCACAAGATGAAAGAACAAAAGAGGAAAGATCATTCTGCACTGCAAATGAAGGGAAAATCAGTGTCATCACCAGCAGGAGAAGGAGTGTCATCATCTGCAGAAGAAGAAGCTGTGGCAGAGACCCCCCAGGCAAGATACAGGACAGGAGAAAAAACAAAGAAGCAAAAACATCTCAAGGAGCAGGATTTTTTGTACCAGCAGGCAAAGAGAAAGGTGTCATACAAAATCAAAACATTAACACAAATATTTCTAATATAAGGATCTTGCAGCAGAATGTACAGTATGCGTCCAGTAAATTAGAACAGATATAAGTACCTAAAGAGAAATGAAATTAATGTTTACAACATACAGGAATATAAAAAAGTTGCTAATTTCTGCAGGTCTGAATGTAAAATTCAGTAAGAGGTAGCCTGTGCTTGTGAAGTGCTACTACTGGGAAAGCTATTAAGAATTATTATAGCATATAGGCCTACATTCCCAGTGAGAAATTTTCAAATATCCTTGGGCAAAAATTGAATCATTACTATGCCACCTAATGAGAAATAAAAGCAAATGACAATCTCTGTAGATACATATTAATATTCTGAAAGATTCTCATAAATCAAAATTTGGAAATCTTACTTAACACATACAAGTTGAGTTTTGTTAATTTTCACACCATAATCATATAGGAACACAGTACAGTGACAGAAATATATTTGTGGATGAACCCTTCACCGATGTTGTAAATGGTTGTCCAGATGTGAATAGCCTCTCCGACCATGATACACAGTTAGCCATGTCAAATAACTTACCTGATAACAACAGAGTGATATCATGGAAAACAGGGTAAGGAGGAAGCTGGGGCAGGGAGGGTGAATGATAGCAGGGTAGGGGTGGAGGACAATAGCATGCTGCTTGTGGGAGCATACAGGGACCCCTACCACAGTGGCATTCCAATGCCCACTGAACACGCACACAATATCCTTGTTCATTCCTACAGAACTACTGCTCCAAACCCCTTGCCTCATGCCTCATATCCCTGTAATAGACCTAGATGCAAGACCTGTCCCATATTTTCTCCCGCCACCACCTACTCCAGTCTAGTCACAAATATCACCTACCCCATCAGAGGCAGGGCTACATGAGAAAGCAGTCATGTGATCTACAAGCTAAGCTGCAGCCACTGTGCTACATTCTACATGAGCATGACAACTAACAAGCTGTCTGTCTGCCTGTTTGGCCACCGAAAAATTGTGGCCAAGAAGCAGCTGGACCACCCCATCACTGAGCACACCACTTAACAGAATGTTCTTCATTTCAGTGACTGCTTACAACCTGTGCCATCTGGATCCTTCTCACTAACACCAGCTTTTCTGTATTGAACTGGTGAGAACTCTCCCTGCAATGTATCCTATGTTCCTGTAACCCTCCTGGCCTCAAACTTTGTTAGTCTTTGCCATTACCATCTAGCCCCTTCCCTGTTCCCATTCAGCGGACACAGTCCTCTATTCCATCAATGTGCCCACAGTCATTTTACATCTCTCCTTTTCCACTAACCCCACTCTCCAACTAGCAACCCAAATGCACCCAGCTGCCTTATCCTCCTCCACCTACAAGCAGCACTTTACCATCCCCCAGCCCTACCCTTGTAACCCTCCTGCACCCCAGACCAGCCTCCTCCTTACCCCCAACACCTGCTTGCATCTCCCATCATGCGCAGCTGCTCGCAATGTGGCCTCAGCAGGAAGAGTCTGTGGTCACGTGTGCGTGTGTCACACTAGTGTGAGCATGTGTGTATATGAGTAGCCCAGTTGCAAGAGCAGGTAAGTCAGTTTTAAAAGATTTTTGGGAAAAGCCAAAAAATGTAGCCTTGGTCTCACTGCAATATTACAACAGTGGTTAATGACTCACAAAAAGGAAAACAAATATGGTAACCAAATCATAAATGTCTCTATAATCCTACATTAACCCCCTATAAGTATTTTTATGTAAAAATTTGTACTTAGCCCATTTTGCAACCAAATGGACCAATTAGCCACATCTGCAACCACATCGGCTGCCATGATGGAATGCAGTTGGTTGCAAAACTGGCTGAAAAATTAATTCTTGTGTTTATCTGGCTGTGTTGGTAAGAATGGTAGACTACAGTAATATACTAAAATAATGGAAAAGGAAGAAAATTAAATGAAGAAAGTGCCGAAATACTGTTTTATTTTAAATATTTAAAAAGATTGAAATCTTTACATAAAAAAACTAAACATGAACTACTACAAGGTACAGTATTAATATTACTCAGATTTCATCACTGAATTCGGTCTTGACACCTGTCTTGAAAGTGAGAAATCTTTGAAAACCAATCTTCGGAAAATGAAATATTGCAAAGAAATGATCAAAAGGTAAAATGAATCATCATCTAAGAGTTAAAAATCAAGCCCTTCATCCTCGCCGTTTTGACATTCGTCTGTTTCCGTGATCTTCTGCTGCTCAAAAACATCAGTGTAGAATTTTAACTTTTCCTCCTTAGACCATGTCTCTCCCCAGTGTAGTTCTAAGAGCCTCTTGATGTCCATAATTTTAGCTTTTTTCAGTGGGACGCGTTTTGGAATCTCCTCAGGAAGAGTTTGTTTCATGATATGTTTGCCTCTTTTAAGAATAGATTTCGGCTCTCCACTTTCAAAACTGAAGAATGCTTCTCCTTGCACAAGACATAATTTTCTGTTTGGTGTCTTTGTGATGATAAATCTCTTTCACTTTTGAAACTTGAAGTGCCAGGATCCAGGAGCTTTCATGACATCAGTGGCAATCTTCTTCCAGTCTCTCACTTTGCGGTTGTCTGACCCCAAATGCACCACTGTGGCGAATTTTTCCATTATGCCGACATATACTGCAGGGTTTTCGATTACACTCAATTTTGAAAATTTTCACTCCATGTTTCCAAAAACTCTATCAGGGAGTATAAAAGAATGACTGACGATCGGGAACCACACTTCAATGCTCTCTACGTGTACTGGAGCAACATAGAGGAGCCAGTACATCAACATCCCAATCATTGTTGTATTATTGTTTTGCCCACCACATCCATTCGAAAAGAGACGTAGTTTGGTGACACTGTGTAAATTGGTGTTAAGCAGTTGATGAAGAGGTGAAGCAATCTGATTCAACCACTTTGAAAATTCGTTCTCCAGCCAAACATACATGGTCACATTGTCTTTCATCTGGCTGCTCATAGAGGAACCTCAGAAAACCGTGAAATTATATAAGTACATCTGTCTGGAATAATAAGCGGCCTGATCTGGGACTTTTGGAAGGACTAAATTTTTCTGGCAGTCATAACTTAAAATTAGTTGTCCTTTGTTGTCCCTACATTTAATTTTTCCTCTAGAATAGTGACTTTCAATTGGCTTGAATTGTTCAATGTGTCTGACAATTGCATTTTTCCTATCTTCATACAGCTTTGTTCTTTTGTCAGCTCCTCTTCTTTCAGCAGTTGCAGGTGAGGAATCATTCGTTATACTCTTACAAATTTTGTCGAGTATCATTTTTTTTATCAGCAAAATCACCATGAAAGCTGCTCTGCAAACCCTGATGTTTATGGAAACTGCTTCATGTTTTTTTGGGAGAACAAACTCTGTAATTAGTTTCTGTCTTGATACTTTGTCTCCTGTAAGCTTAGATGTTTGAGGAGATGACACAGTGACAAGCTGTCGAATGTAGTTGCTCTGCCATTCTCGGTTATTTTGTTTGTAAAATTTTTGATGGATCCATCTTACGCCCTGCATAATGAGTTCTTTACATTTCAGCTTTCCAGCAGGATGTTTACAGTTTAGCATCTGTGGAAACTCTTTTGGTTGGTACCTACAGATAAATGAGAAATGAAATTGGAAACCAACTGATAGTAGTTTTATGTCAATGCAATCAGAAGTTCAGTGTTTCTGTTTACAAGTATGTTGAACTTACAAGAAATATGTTCCAGAAAAGGTTAGGTAATGTTGCTAGGTCACTAATTCCAACAACATGAAACCTGTAATGAATATTTGAATATTTCTACAAGCAATGGTCTTGCTTACCTCTTTCTTTCCTCGACATTTCATTTGCATTGCTGTACATTCCGTCTTCTGTTCCTAAAAGTAGACTTTCTCATGGCATCATCCCTCTCATCATTACAACGCTACTGTCATCAGGTTCATTGAAATGTACTTCAATAGCGAATATTTCCTCTTCATTATCCTTGTCCATTTTGAACTGTGCTACAATAAAACTGCCTACAAAGTCGTTTTAAAATACACAGTGGAACGAGTGTGCTGGTAGGTCTTTTTATCAAATAACAATGCCTTCTCGCACTTTCCTTCCTACAATGTAGCAATAGAAACAAAAACATATGAGAATCTACCAGTACAGCCACCCCAAACATTTTAGTCACATGTAGCTAAATATTGGGACTTTTAAAAAGTGTTACACGTGACAAGATGGTATGTCCGGTTCTGCAACTGTACCCTTTGTCAGTGGCCATTATCCCGTTAAGACTCTGCCTCTTTTGCAGCTGAATAGGATTTGGCCACTTTTGCACCCGCACACAATTTTCACACCTCATTTTAAAATACTTAGAACCGTTTTTGAAGCCTGAACGATACATTATTACATAGACCATGAAAACCTGTCAAAGAAAGTGCCTCTGACTCAATTTTTCAATTTTTGGTCGCATAGCTGCTTTTGAACTGGGCTACTCATATGTTCTATCTCCAAGGAAGGACTTGTTGGCTAAAAGCTCATTTTCTGACAGTTTTTTGTTGTGCGTATCTGCAACTCAGCATCTCCACTATATGGTGAGTAGCAGATATCCATTTCATAACATTATTACAATCCATCCTGGATTTTCCATTGTTGAATTTTATAGTAAATAACCTCAGACTCATAATGTAAACACTGTTCTTCACAATGTGTCATATACTCTATTCATTTTTGACAAAGCTAAGTAAGAATTTAAATACTTCTTCTCTGTATATGATTTTTAATTATGGCTACAGTAAGCAGGAAACATGGTTATGTGGTCCAAATATCTTTGTTTTGCTTCTTTTGGCATATTTGTTTGTTTTCCTTTTCTTCCTCTACTGTCTTCATGAGAAATGCCACAACTGCTAGTACATTTCTGTTCAACAACAACTCAGACTTTTGTTAAGGTCAAAGCTAGTGTGTTTAGATACATCGTCTGGCACACTTGGTTGTTTCCCAATTACATTTTTGCAAGAAGTATTTTCCTGAAAGTTAAGTCTCCTGGAGTAGACTGTATTCCCTTCTCTTAAACAGCTTTCTTAGGAGTCAATACATATGTAATAATACAGATAAGGTGGTTTCCATACATTATTAATATTAGTTTTCTTAGAGTATTCCTGTGCAGAGCATGCTACGTGTTGATCCTGTGCCTCACTTGAAAAGTTATAAAACTCCATAAAAATATTTTCTGATTCTTGTTTATTAATTTTCTCAAATCATTTTCTTCAACATTTACATGCTCATTCAATCTCTTACTCAGATGTTGTACTCCTGTTGTCAAAATGTGTTGTTTCCCTTGTATGCTGACTGTTTTTTGAATATTACAAGCCCATTTTGTTGGGGCAGATGTCCACTTTTTTTAGCATAATAATGATCCCTGGCATAGAAAAGCAACTCAAAGAGCTCAAAACAAATAAGCTGCCAGGTCCAGATGGTATCCCATCTCAATTTTACAGAGAGAACTCTATGGCACTGGCTCATTAATTAGCTGGCATTTACCATGAATCTCTCGCCCAGTGCAAAGTAAGAAATGATGGGAAAAAAGTGCAGCTGACTAGTGCATATGAGAAGGGTAAAAGCATCAATGATATGATGAAGCAAGATGGGATAGTTTTACTTCCCCTCTCGTTTTGCCATCTGCCTCCTTAAAATTCATTTTTTCAGTTTTGAATTAAGTAACATTAACATACATGAATATAATCTGCATTTCCATAAAAGAGAAAGGTTGGTCCTCACTTTTAAAGAATATAATACCAGATCTAATTTTGTGCTTAGTTTTATGTATGTAATTGATTTTCTAATTTATTTTGACTATTCCTAGACAGTATCTTTTGTTATAGGGTGAAATCAGTAATTGATCCATAACTTAAATTCTATTGTTGATGTATAAACAAATATAAATTCTGTACGAATTATAAACATTTTGAGGAACAACTAATAATATTCTTAAAGTATTTATTTGGCTCTATTTGAAAACATGTTAGTAAAGCCTGATCTTAATTAATTCCAAAGTAATTAACAGTTTTTTCAAAAGTATTGTTTACATAACTGTATGTGTTAATTTCATGATTTAAACAAACAATTCGACTTAACCTTTTTAGTAGAACAAATTGTTAAAAAGACAGATTTTTTCGACATAATCAGTTAATTTAATGAGTTAAGTTTTCATTGTAATTTCTGTAAATTAAATTTCAATCAATGTGTTGTTTCAGCACCTATTATAGCGATGATATATAAGGGCCCGATTTTTGGTCGTGAGTCAGTCAGTCCCCGGCCGAGTTTCAGACAAGGAAGCTGTGTTGGTTAGAACGATGACGATGCATCGACTTAACAGTGAAATAAGTGTTACACTCATACGCTGTGTGTAAAAACAATGACATTGTCTATTTCCATACATACCTGATTATTCTTCATGAACTGTGAACTTTGTGGTTAGGTTTTACTGCTCGTAGATGTTCGACAGGAAAACTATTGTAGCAGTATGTGGATGTTCACCTGCAACCTACTAATGAGGCTAATAGAAAGTTAAACAATAGTGCACTGGCCATATAACTGTGTAATATATGGGGGGGTTGTGAAAAGTGAAAGTAAAAGACAGTGAAATGCAACTGTGCACCTGTCGGCTACATTATTTACCACAGTCAGTGTCCAAATTACAAACCCCATTTTTCAGCCAGTGTTAACAACGCAGTACGTCGACACCAAGGGCAACAAAAGAAGAGATAAACAAAGCAGGTGAGCACCGCTACAACATGCAAAGTTACAGACCGCTACCCCTAACATCGGTTTGCTGCAGAATTCTTGAGCATATTATCAATTTGTATACAATAATTTTCCTTGAGATAAAAAAGTTTCTTTCCACAAATCTGCAGCAGTCAGAAAGCATCGCTCCAAAAGTCAGAGTCCCTAATGCTAGATTTCTGGAGAGAATGCAACATGGTGTCCCACTGCAAACTGTTAACAAAGCTCCAAGCATATGGAACAGGCTCCAGACATGTCAGCTGCCTGAAGACTTCTTAAGTAATAGAAACTAGTATTTTGTCAGCAGTGAGTGTTGAGAGACAAGGGTACCGTCAGGAGTGCCCCTGGGAATTGTGATAGGACTGCTATTATTCTCTATATATACAAATGATCTGCAGCTTTTCGTTGATGGTGTGGTGTATGGGAGGTGCTATCATTCAGTGGCTGTAGGAGGATACAAGATGACTTACACAAAATTTCTAGGTGGTTTGATGAGTGTCAGCATGCTCTAAATGTAGAAACATGTAAGTTAACACAGAACAATTGCATAATGTTCAGTTGCAGCATTTTTATTGTGCTGCTTGACACAGTCACATTGATTAAATATCCAGGCATATCATTGCAAAGCTGAAATGCAACAATCACATACAGATGGTGGAAGGGAGGGGAAATGCCAACTTCCATTTATTTAGAGAATTTAAGAATGTGTAGCTCATCTGTAAAGAAAACCACATACAGAACACTAGTATGACACATTCTTGAGTACTGCTTGAGTGTTTGATAGCCTACTGATTAAAGGAACACATCAAAGCATTTCAGAGGCAGATCGCTAGATTTGTTGTTGGTAGGTTCAGACATCATGTGAATATTGTTGAGATGCTTTGTGAACTCAAATGGGAAGCCCCAGAGGGAAGATGACATTCCTTTCACGGAACACTATTAAGAAACTTTAGGGAACCAGCATTTGAAGCTGACTGTAGAATGATATAACATTCATTTTGCCTAAGGACCATGAAGATAAGATAAATTAGGGCTTTTAAGGAGGTATCAGTCATTTCTCCCTTGATCCATTTTTGAGAGGAGCAGGAAAGGAAATGACTGGTGGTGGTACAAGGTAACCTCAACCAAGCAACATACAGAAGTCCATAAACTCAACCACCCAGGATGCCCCATTGTGGCCAGTTACTGTGCCCCCACTGAGAGAATCTCTGCTGTTTTAGACCAGCACCATTAGCCTATTACCCGCAACCTACCCTCTTATATAAAAGATACCAACCATTTCCTCCACAGGCTCACCACAGTTCCTGTTCCTTTACCCTGCTCACCAATGCTAATGCCACCTCTCTTTATACAAACATCCCTAATGCCCTTGGCCTTACCTTTCCCAATGCCTGGCAGATTACAAACCTACAGCTTCCTTCCCAGTCTCCATAACCAACCATATCCTCACCCACAATTACTTCTCCATTGAAGGCATTACCTGTGGACAAATCAGGGGTAAGGTTATGGGCACCCACATGACACCATCCTGTGCCAATTTATTCATGGGACATCTAGAGGAATCCTTACTAAACACCTTGAATCCTAAACCTCACATCTTGTTCAGATTCAATGATGACATCTACATGATCTGGATCAAGGGTGAGGACACCCTATCCACATTCCTCCAAAACTTCAACACCTTCTCCCCCATTCACTTCACCTGGTCCTACTCATCACAACAATCCAACTTCCTTGATGTTGACCTCAACCTCAAAGACAACTGCATCAGTACCTCTGTCCATATCAAACATATCAACCACGAGCAATACCTCCACTTTGACAGCTGCCAACCATTCCATACCAAGAAGGCCCTTCCATAAAGCCAAGCCACCTATGCCCGTCGCATCTGCAGTGACAAGCAGTCCCTCTTGAAATATGCCAAGGACCTCACTGAGGCCCTTACAGACCACAATTACCCCCTCCCCCCCCCCCCCCCAACCTTGTACAAAAATAAATCTCCAGTCACCCACCACTTCCCCAAGTCCCACCATTTGGTGACAGAGGAGCATTCCCCTCATCACTGAGTACCACACAGTAGTGGAGAAATTGAATTACATTCTCGGACAAGGTTTTGAGTACCTCTCATTGTGCCTTGAAATGAGAACTGTCCTACCCACTACCTTCCCAACCCTCCCACCACAGTATTCTGCCACCTACCAAACTTACACAACATCCTCATCCATCCCTACATAACCCCTACTCGCAACACCTTTCCTCATGGCTCATATCCCTGTAATAGACCTAGATGCAAGACCTGTCCCATATGTCCTCCCACCACCACCTGCTCTAGTCCAGTCACAAACATCACCTACTGCATCAGTGGCAGGGCTACATGAGAAAGCAGTCATGTGATCTACAAGCTAAGCTACAGCCACTGTGTGGCATTTTACATGGTCATGACAACTAAGAAGTTGTCCGCCCATGTGTATGGCAACTGACAAATTGTGGCCAAGAAACAGCTGGACCACCCTGTCACTGAACACACCACCCAACACAATGTTTTCCATTTCAACAACTGCTTCACAGCCTGTGCCATCTGGATCCTTCCAACCAACACCAGCTTTTCTAAATTGTGCTGGTGGGAACTCTCCCAGCAATGTATCCTATGTTCCTATAACCCTCCTGGCCTCAACCTTCATTAGTCATTGTCCTTACTCATCTAGCCCATTACGTTTTCCTGTTCCTACACTACACAGCCTCTATTCCACCAACACACCCAGTCTGTTTAATTATCTCCTTTTTTCCTACCCCCTCCCCTCTCAACTGCCATCTGTCTAATCTCCTGACTGCACCTAGCTGCCCTATCCTCTCTCCATCTTGTCCCTGCACTAGGAGCACTTCACCTGCTATCCCTCCCCCTCCTCACCCCAGCCTCCTGCTTACCCCCACCCAGTTGTCTCCCCCATCATGGACTGCTACTCGTAGTCTGGCTTCAACTGCCAGAGAGTGTGGCCATGTGTGTGTGAGTTGAGTTTGTGTGAGTGTGTGTGTGTAAGGCCTTTTGGCCAGAAGCTCATTTTGTGACATTTTTTTGTGCCTATCTGCAACTCAGCATCTCGCTATATGATGAGTAGCAACTCTCCTTATCACAATATTGTTAGATCACTTTCAAAAAAACAAAGGTCATATAATGATAGCTACACCAATATAAAATGCCATATACAAGTTTCAGCAGATCTAGTCATATCATCATCACAAGTGAAAAAACAAATAATAATAAACAAGTGAAAGTCATTAAGAAGCCTGGTTGATCACATAACTAAAAGGATAAGACAGCCACTAAAAACACATTATAAGCTCCATCCAATTAAATTGGGCAGGAGTCCTGATGCCACAACAACACGTCAACAATTGTTTTGCCATTGTTTTGTCATTGCCTAAAATGGAGGGTAAGTGCCTCAGTAGAACAAAGGTTGCCCCCCTATCAGCATTCAACACACAGTTCATTAAAACGTGATGCAACAAGAGTGTGACACTGCAAACACTGCATTTCGTGGGTGTTCTCGTCACAAGAGATAATCGTGTGTCGTTAGGCAGTGGCTGATATGAAGACAAGTGAAGACCACTTTGTCACTCTGTGGAGTTCAAAAGGAAGTGTGCCAAGGACAAACAGTCAGTCTTACTGGCTGTATCTTGCTGTTACCCTCTCACTTTGTCACTCATAACATGACAGCCTGTAGGGGATGTGGAGTTGAAGTGTTGTTATGACCTAATATAGAACAAAGGGAAGACGAGGGGGTTTGAAGTCAGCCTGCAATTTCCAAGCTGTGAGGAGAAAATGCAGAAAGACAAATACCAGTAAAAACAGTTTGATGACTTGGATCAGTGCCCAACACTGTCACAGGGCACCTACAAGAGGCACTGGGACTTGACAGTATGCTTGTCGCAGGAGACTCATGAATTCTGGAGTCTGATTAATACTACCTATTAGCAATCAGACTAACTAACTACTCTGAAGGCCGATTTTAAACATTAGAAAAAGCAAAGAAGGCAGTTGGTTGCACAATAGAAGTCAGTGCCTGAATCCACAGGGGTGAACACTAACAGAAACAGTGAACACTAGCAGCATGTTAAGTACAAGCTTGAGAGCAGCACTCCAAGTGAGAAAAACAGATGCGTTGGAGCTTACCAAGATTGGCCGTGAGTGACATGGAGCCAGTGCCCCAACGATCTGACTGAGAATTTCTCTGACTACTAAAATATGGGTGTTTAGAGAGCCATGGTGACACATATTTTGTCACTTCCTATAATTAACCTACCAATCCACCAGCACTTAACAAGATTTTGCCAATCTGATGAGTCACTCTGCACCTCCAGGCACCTCTGGCCAACCACTTTTAGATTCCTAGGAATATTTCAGGACTTCACATTAACAAACTCAAAGTTTGGTAGCAAAAGGGCTCAGCTGAAAACTGAACATCACTGCCACTCTTATCATGGCCAGCAACAACAGTGTTTTACATCACTTAGCCCTGCCCTCAGTCCTTTGGGAGTGGCGAATGTTGTAGTAGCTCTCTAATCTGTATAATCCTACAGACATTGCAGTTCTCAGGAGCAAGTATCAAGCTTGCTCTCTCTGCTAAGATGTGCCTTTACATGACCGTCTTCTACTGCTTTACAACTGTGTCTAGATGTGGATGGAGTTACTAGTTAATTTTCTGAAGTGAAACTTCTCAACTGGGACAACTGCCCAGAGTGTCTGAAATTTGCAGGGCTCTAGCATTACTATTTAGTTCTGGTAACGTAAACGCTACAATTTTCACCCACTCTCTGTATTGTGTCATCGATTTCCTATTTTCGAGTGCTCTTGATAGCTACAGCCTTAAGTGTAACAATGTACAAGTCATTATGTCACCAATATATGACAGTGTGTTGTTTCCCAGCTAGTTGTTTTCCCTGCTCTGTCAGCTTCCTCATTCACCTTGATTCCCATGTGTCCAGGGCCCAGCAGAAGGCCTCCTCTTTCTCCTGCCTGTACAGCCGGTGGATAGTGTCCTGGACCATCTGAACTACCCTACCTGCTGGGAAAATTTTCTGAATAGCTTGCAGAGCTCTAAGAGAGTCAATGCAGACAAGAAACATTCCTCCACGAAGACATTTCATGTGCTCCACTGCCTTCTTGACTGCCCACAGCTCAGTGTAGTACACTGAGAAATTGCTTGGTAGATAGTGTTTAATGACAAAATGTAGCAAGGTAACAAAACACCCAACACTATCCCCTTCCTTCAAACCAAGTGCTCCAGACACTACAATAAAATGGCATTAAACATACATTTTAAAACTAAAGGCAGAGTGGTGAACTGGTTGTATTCTGGCATTTTCAAGTTAAGAATGGGCCAGTCGGTCATCCAAGGAGGGGATGTGCTCCATCCCTGTTTAACAATTGGTATTTCTGCTACACCAAGCTGCTCAAGATATTCCTTTGCATGGCCAGAAATAGGGTTAGTAGCCTGGTTACGAATAAATCTGTGTTGTCAGCAAAACAGACAGTATGGTCAGAGATGGACTGCACTTTGGGTATATGTCACACCATGAGTAGTTCTTGGCAGATTGTAAGAGGTGGCACAACTGATCTCCGAGCAGACACTGGAAATGGGATTGGTTTGGTGGCCCCGTGACCTTGCTAATGTCTGCATGATCCATACATTGTGCTGCCATAGACAAGCCATATGTGAATGAAGATTCTATGAAACATGAGCAAACTTGATCAATCTGCTCTCCACTTCATACTGCTCAGACATTTCAGAAGTTTAATGCCTTTAGACTTCTACATTTCAGGTCATGGAGTTGTGGCAGCCATTTTAACTTCTGATCAAAGATGAGGCTCAAGAACTTCACTGAGGTCTTAAAATCCAAGATGGTTCTCCTCAGCTGGAGTTATGGGTAGGGAAAGCATTGATGCAAATAATTAAAATACATAAACACAGTTTTTTCTGTGGAGTATTTAAAACCAATGGCATCAGCCCAAACCATAAGCCTGTTAAGAGTCAGCTGTAGTTGACACGTAGTAGTCATGAGACTGCAGGAAGAGTAGAATACCATTAAGTCATCCACAAATAAGGAATAAATGACTGTGTTCCTTACTGTAGAAGAGATACTATTAATTACTATAATAAAAAGGATGACACCACTACTGGGCCCAAGTCTGGAGCCTTATCTTGCAAGTGATGAGGGTGGAGGAGAGAGAGGAGTAACAACCTCATTTTTAAAAAAAATCTGTGGCCATCTGGCTCCAGATGATAGCACCCCATGAGGGTTTCTGCCTGGGATTATACATAAAATACCAAAATCCATAGATTTTGTGTGGCAGCCACCAGCACTCTGGGCAGCATCTGTTGACTCTGTGAGCTTAGTTACAATCCAGACATTTTGTGTGGCAGCCACCAGCACTCTGTTGACTCTGTGAGCTTGGTTGCAATTGAATCTTCTGAAACTCAAACCTCCAGTCAGAATTATGTGAGATCCTTTGGGATTTCACCACCAAAACCTCAACACAGACCAATAATCATAATAGAACAATGGGAAAGAATCCACTAATCTGGGCCCCAGCCAGTAAGAATGCGTAATACACCTGATCATCAGATTTCGCATGTCATGAAGAGAAGACTCAAAGCTTCTCAAAAACCCTCAAGATTATGAGAATATTTTAAATGGGAACATTCAACATGAATGCACAACTGAAAACAGGAAAACTGAAACAACTGACAAACACCACGGATAAATTCAATCTCAGTATTCCTGCAATGCAGCAAATGCAATTTTCAGATGAGAACACCTTTGACTCAGAAAACTACAGAATATACAAGGGGCAAACAACCAAAACCATTCCAGGAAGAAAGCTGAAACTCTTTGGTATAGGATTTTTAGTATACAAATTGATACTGGACTCTGTAACAGAATTCACTTCAAAATCAAAAAAAATATCAATATTCATGATACAGTCTGGAAAGAACGCCAATACACCAATCGATGCAAATACTCCTACAAATAACTACAACAAGAAAACCCCACAGATGACAGAAGAATTCTGGGAAGATCTGCAAGAAATCACCAACAAACTCCCCATGAAGCATGCAAAAGCATTACTAGGAGATCTTAATGCCCAATTAGGCAGGGAAAGAAAATTCAGAGGCACAACAGGAAAACACATGGCCTACAAGAGGACAATATAGACTGAAGAAAACCTGATACACTTATGCAGGAATTTTGATCTCAAAATTATGTTAACACAACTGCAGAAACCATACCTGAAACCACAAATAAAGGGAAGAATTCGACAGGATACAGAAGACCACTTTGAAAATAATCCATAGAGAAAAAGGAGATTACAAAAACAACAGGTTGAAAGGGAAAGAAGAGAACTTCAGGAAAAACAAGACACAAAACTTTTGCAGAACATTCAGAGAAAATATGACAGGATACCAACCACAGAACTTATGCTCTAAAAGACAAGACAGAACACTAGAGACAAACCTGAAAAAGAATTGTGAAATATCAACACAATATTTTGACACACCACTAAAATGTGATACACACACAGAATCTACAGTTCAGGAAGCCAGAACCTAACCTGGAATCCAAACCCTCTACACGTAAAGAAATCATGAAAATAATAAAATCATTGAAAACTAATGGATCACCTGGAGAAGATGGTTTGATTTTGGAATTTTGGAAATTAGATCATGAAAACATTACACCCAAAATACATAGAATCATCAGAAACAGAAAAGATACCAGAAGAATGAAAGTCACCCTAATACATCCCCTCCACAAGCAAGGAGTGAGAACAGACCTTAATAAATACAGAGGAATTTCACTACTGCCTGCGATATAAAAAAATTCTATCCAATGTCCTGGTAAATTGGCTAGAGCCTCAGATAGCTCCCCACATATGAGAATAACAGGAGGGATCAGAAAGGGAAAATCATGCAGTGAACAGCTCTGGTGCCTGAGAATTAACACAAGAAAATACAGGAACACAACAATAACATTAATCAGCTTCAAGAAGGCCTATGACTCCATAGATAGACAAACACACCTCAACACACTGGAAAAAATGAAGCAGACAAAAAAACCAAAAAGATAATCCAGGAAACATTAACAAATACAACATCTGAAGCGAAAGTCAGGGGAAAAACCTCGGAAACATTTGAAATCAAGACCGGAGTAGACAGGGAGATGGCCAGTCATCCACTCTCCCAGGTGATTACAATTAAAGTGCTGCTGCTCACAGAGGTCCAGTATAGGATGTAATTATCACATGGCAGCAATACTTGTTAGATATGCATTAATGCAGAACTGATTTATGCTTTAAAAAATTAGGTCTATTTTTGGCCACTAGGTGCAAATCTGGCCCTGTGAATGCAAGAAAGATGTGTAGAAATGTTTCCATATTTAATAGATAAGGAACAGAATGTAGGCAGAGAAGGTCAAACAAGTGAGAAAGCCATAATGTTGATTTTATTATTAACTACTGCTTTCACAATTTATTCAGTATGAGGACTGGAGGGCAGATGCCATACAGTGCCAGATTTGCAAGTTTTTTTCAAGTGTAAATAATTTCTGCATTAAAACATTAGAATATCTACTAAGTTTTGCTGCCATATGATAATTACAGCCCACACTGAAACTCCATGAGTAGCTGTAGTTCAATTGTAACCACCCATTATTTAATTCTGTTTTGGAGAAAATAATCAGGACATAGGACAAGAGTGTCAATGGGGTAAATATGGGGAGACACATGACTAGAACGATCAACATAAAATGTCTGGCCTTTGCTGATAACAATACTATGAAAAAGGTAGTTAGGTTTTCAATTGTTTGATTTGGTCTTTGCTGCTGACAGAGCTATCATAACAATACCAGAAAAGAAGCCAAAGAAGCTCTAGAGACACCACACGAAACCTCAGATGAAACAGGGCTACCAATGTCATATGAATAAAAGCAGTATATGGACACAAAAGCCACAGACACCCAGCAACTGGCAACAAAGTATGAAAAGATAATACAAGTATAAACAGAAAGTTTCAATACTTAGCAGAGATTATACAGGAAACAGGACTGAACTTGACATCCAATGAAGTAATGATTACATGGAACTAGTAAAATGAAAAAAGAAGTATTTCCATCAATGCCAAATTAAAACACACAGAACAATAGTCTTATCAGAGGCCCTGCATGCCTCAGAAACAACAGTAATCAAGAGCAGAAAGAAAATCAAGGAGATGGGAAACCACGACAGGAAAATGCTGAGAAAGATCGATAGACCAGTTCAGAAAGAGGGGATCTGGATAAAGAGACCAACAAAGGAACTCTACATACAGATACGATTACAAACAACCTCAGCAAAAGAAGGGCGAAGTTCTATGAACACATACATAGGATAGATGAAAAATAGACTGCCCAAGATTTTTAACATAGTGACAACTAACACAGTGAAAACCAACTGAATAAAGGAAAGTATGGAAGACCTCAAGAAACTAAACATCTCCACATAATGCATGATAGGGAAAAATACAGAGAAAAAAATCCATGAGCAGGCATTTCTGCAAGCACCCAAAAAAAAAAAAAAAAAAAAAAAAAAAAAAGGGAAGAACTGAACAGAATATAGTAGTAGAAAAGCAGCGAATATACGAGGGGAAGAAAGAAGAAAGAGACAGAAAACAATGTCATGAAAATTGATTGTGTTTCAGCACTCTCTTAAGGGGGAATTAACAACAACAATAATAATAATAATAATAATAATAAGGGTGACACTCAGAACATTGCCCTGAAGAACACCCACCATTCCTTTGAGAGAATAGGTTGAAGTATGAAGCACCACCTGAATACCAGAAATATCATTCAGCAAGCCAGAACTGCAGCGAGATGGGGAGATGGCCATGAAATCCCCATTCATGCAGTTGGCAGAAAATGCTGTGTCTCCAAGTGGTATCAAAGGCTTTCTCCAGACTGAGAATGATAAAATAAACTGTTGTTTCTTAGGAGTAGCTCACATATCACACTCTCTAAATGGAAGATTATTGAAACCCAGGTGGGAAATACATGAGCAATCCCTTGGTTTTGAGAGTCCATACTAGGCATCATTTTATCATCTCCTCAAGGGACTTTCCTTTGCAACAATCCTGTAGTTATCTGTAGGTAACCTGTTCTTTCCTGGCTATGGGTATCAGAATCACTTCCTGCCACGAATCTGGATAAGCCTTCAGTCTGTATTTGATTGAAGAAGCATTGGACTTCTTTTACCTCCATACTTAGGTGTCATAACATGCCATACTGAATCCTGTCAGGTCCTGGAGTAGTGCCATGTGCAGCATTTAGTGCTGACTGTAACTCCCACCCAGACAAAGGGCAGTTGTATAGCTCCAAGTCGTCAAATGAAAAGCCTAGTTGCTGTTTCCCCATGTGTTCCCTATATTGGTAGAATCAAGTATTGAAGTAATAGGTGGAGATCAAATCACAAAAGTTTTTAGCCAACATTTACACTCTAAATCAGGGTGCTGCTTGGAGGACACCACTTTTAATATGGCTTATATTGGGCCTAGATCTATATTCCCCATTATCGTCCGCATGGACTCCCCTTCCTTCGCTGCAGGTGTGGAATGGTTAATGGATATTAAAAATTCTCTCCACGCACTCTGTTCTATATCCTTGATGATTCACCTAGCTTTGGCCCTGGCCTGCCGAAAGGCTGCGAGATTTTCCCCAGTTGGCCTGTTACTAAACTGACATAACACAGCATGCTTGTCCCTAGTTGTTAACTGACATTCCTCATTCCACCAAGGGATGGTTTTTCTTCTAGACTGACTATAAAATGTAGGAATGGAGCAATCAGCAGCATGGTGCATCACATTTGAGATGTGAGCTATCCACTCCTGGGTGCTGTGACAATGTTGGAATACAGACAGTCAGACGTATTACAGCCAGTTCAGCCTGAAAGAATGCCACTTAGATGGCCTTCATTCAGAAGTAATCCCAGGGAGGTGAAACCAGATGGGAAAGTGATCACTGGAGTATAAATCATCGGTCACTGCTCAACTAACGATATCTGTGATGTCGGGAGCATAGGGAGAGATCTACTCTGGAGTATGACCCAACAGCCACGTGATAATGTATCATTTCCTGAGCATTAAGTATGCAGATGTCCTCTAACATTAGCAGCCTCTTAATGGGGCAGAATGTAGAAGAGCCATAGAGCAACTGGTGTGCACTGGTGTCACCAAATAACAGGAATCAGTGGCAGAGCTGTAACATAAGGTCAGTAATTGCTGTGCCATCAAGGGATGCCTGCGGTGGGATGTACCTGCACCTCTGAGAAAACAAGGCCAGCTAACAGTTTTACTGCATCAACATGACATCACACCAAACAGCCCACAGCTAAAGAGTATATTTGCAATATGGCAACTGCATTTTACTGTGAGTGGATTGTTGTTGAGCTATGAGATGTTGAAAGTGTTGTTATTTCTATATATCCCTTTCACCACTGTACAGTAACACCCCCCCCCCCCCCCCCAGTCACTCTATGGTGAATAAGTGCTGCGTACCAGACTGTAATGGCAACTACCAGGCTGGGAAAAAGATATATCTGTTCAGATTTCCAAAGGATGCAGAACTGATGCAGAAATGTGCTTGACCTATTCAACGGGAAAACTTCACTCCCTAAGAACATGCTGTGGTAAGCGCTATCAAGTTACCCACTCGTGCGACCAGTTCTAGAATACTACTCAAGTGTGTGGGACCCATACCACATAGGACTAACAGGTGACATTATCAATGTTCTGTTTAATCCATGGGGGAGTGTCACAGAGATTCTGAAGGACCTGAAATGGAAAACTCTTGAAGATAGACATAAACTATCATGAGAAAGACTGTTAATGGAGTTTCCAGAACTGGCTTTAAATGATTACTCTAAGAATATACTACAACCTACTATGCATCGCTCACATACAGATCGTGAGGATAAAATTAGAATAATTAATGCATGCAATCATTTTTCCCATGGACCATAAGTGAATGGAACAGGAAGAAACCCTAATGACTGGTACAATGGGACATATCCACTATCATGCACCTCACAGTTGTCTGCAGAGCGTAGATGTAGATGCTCACAAGTTTTTGCGATCATCTGGTTTTGTCACTCTACCTCATCTAAATTCATTAAGGAAGCTTAGAAGCAATATAAATGTGAACCCAAAAAATCCTAATTCCTTAAGCCATTTGAAGAATGAAGTTTCATGTCTGGAGCCATATGAACTGTTTGTGACCTTTATGGTAGATGAAATTCACATCAAGCCATATGTAGACCTAAGGCAGAAAATATTAGTGGATTGGCTTTGGATACTGCTGATACAGCAACCAGTGCACATGTATTCATGATTCTGAGTATTCTTTCTCCCTTCAAAAAGGTTTTGTATGTACTGCCTGTGAAGAAACTGAATGCAGAAACCCTGTTTAAGGTGGTAAGTCCTTTAGCAGTAGGCATAGAAGCTGTTGGCTTGGATTGTTTCTCTTGTTGCAGATAATAATGCCATCAACAGAAAATGTGTTACTTATTTTGCAAATCCACCACAAGCTAGTTTTGTGTGCCCATCTCCTACACGTAGTAAAAGATCTCTGCTTTTTCTGCAACACGCTGTTCACATTTTTAAATGATGCAAAACAGCTGGATATATCTGCAGAGCTATAGGCAAACATTTTATTATCCAGATTTTGATAATCCTTATACTGTTAGATATAATCTTTTGCTGCGGTTGGGAAAGTATATGGTACATTATCCAGATTTTGATAATCCTTATACTGTTAGATATAATCCTTTTCTGCAGTTGGGAAAGTATATGGTACATAAAGGCAAAAGCTGCTAAAATATAGTTATAGGATGTCAGCAAAAGCCCTGTGGCTTTCATCTTTAGAAAGACCAAAATGTTGAAAGTAGCTTGGTTGAGTCTGGGACAGTTCATAATGTAGAGAATTGGAAGGGTATAGATAAGTTTATAAATTTGATTACAGCCTGGTGGTACATTGTTACTGTTAAAGCACCTCTGACGCGAATTCAACATAAAGAATGAAAGCAAAATCCTCTGACCAATAAAGCAGGAGACATGCATTATAGTTTCCTGGATAAATTTATTATTTGGTTAGACAAATGGAGAAGTTTAAACTCAAAGAATGGGAAACTGTCCCTAGAAACACACACAGCACCACAGCTTACTACAAGCGATTATCGTCGCAAGGAACTAAACATGTCATATATCCTGCCAGACTGATTCTCTGGAAGCAAGATTTGATCTCTATAGACATTTATCAGGGTGTCAGTACCATAACTTGCTTATGCAGTTGTTGGAAACTGAAAAAAACTTAAAGACTCTTGAGCAACTCAGAACTAAATGTGCACCCACAAAAGAAGTTGAGATTAGATTAGATTAGATTAGATTAATACTAGTTCCATGGATCATGAATACGATATTTCGTAATGATGTGGAACGAGTCGAATTTTCCAATACATGACATAATTAGGTTAATTTAACAACATACTTAAGTTAATATAACTACTTTTTTTTGTTTTTTTTTATTTTTATTTTTTTATTTATTTATTTTTTTTTTAATATTTTTTTTCTTAATTTATATCTAAAAATTCCTCTATGGAGTAGAAGGAGTTGTCATTCAGAAATTCTTTTAATTTCTTCTTAAATACTTGTTGGTTATCTGTCAGACTTTTGATACTATTTGGTAAGTGACCAAAGACTTTAGTGCCAGTATAATTCACCCCTTTCTGTGCCAAAGTTAGATTTAATCTGGAATAGTGAAGATCGTCCTTTCTCCTAGTATTGTAGTTATGCACACTGCTATTACTTTTGAATTGGGTTTGGTTGTTAATAACAAATTTCATAAGAGAGTATATATACTGAGAAGCTACTGTGAATATCCCTAGATCCTTAAATAAATGTCTGCAGGATGATCTTGGGTGGACTCCAGCTATTATTCTGATTACACGCTTCTGTGCAATACATACTTTATTCCTCAGTGATGAATTACCCCAAAATATGATGCCATATGAAAGCAATGAGTGAAAATATGCGTAGTAAGCTAATTTACTAAGATGTTTATCACCAAAATTTGCAATGACCCTTATTGCATAAGTAGCTGAACTCAAACGTTTCAGCAGATCATCAATGTGTTTCTTCCAATTTAATCTCTCATCAATGGACATACCTAAAAATTTGGAATATTCTACCTTAGCTATATGCTTCTGATTAAGGTCTATATTTATTAATGGCGTCATACCATTCACTGTACGGAACTGTATGTACTGTGTCTTATCAAAATTCAGTGAGAGTCCGTTTACAAGGAACCACTTAGTAATTTTCTGAAAGACAGTATTGACAATTTCATCAGTTAATTCTTGTTTCTCAGGTGTGATTACTATACTTGTATCATCAGCAAAGAGAACTAACTTTGCCTCTTCATGAATATAGAATGGCAAGTCATTAATATATAATAAGAACAACAAAGGACCCAAGACTGACCCTTGTGGAACCCCATTCTTGATAGTTCCCCAGTTTGAGGAATGTGCTGATCTTTGCATGTTACGAGAACTACTTATTTTAACTTTCTGCACTCTTCCAGTTAGGTACGAATTAAACCATTTGTGCACTGTCCCACTCATGCCACAATACTTGAGCTTGTCTAGCAGAATTTCATGATTTACACAATCAAAAGCCTTTGAGAGATCACAAAAAATCCCAATGGGAGGTGTTCGGTTATTCAGATCATTCAAAATTTGACTGGTGAAAGCATATATGGCATTTTCTGTTGAAAAACCTTTCTGGAAACCAAACTGACATTTTGTTAGTATTTCATTTTTACAGATATGTGAAGCTACTCTTGAATACATTACTTTCTCAAAAATTTTGGATAAAGCTGTTAGAAGGGAGATTGGACAGTAATTGTTGACATCAGATCTATCCCCCTTTTTATGCAAAGGTATAACAATAGCATATTTCAGTCTATCAGGGAAAATGCCCTGTTCCAGAGAGCTATTACACAGGTGGCTGAGAATCTTACTTATCTGTTGAGAACAAGCTTTTAGTATTTTGCTGGAAATGCCATCAATTCCATGTGAGTTTTTGCTTTTAAGCAAGTTTATTATTTTCCTAATTTCAGAGGGAGAAGTGGGTGAGATTTCAATTGTATCAAATTGCATAGGTATGGCCTCTTCCATTAACAGCCTAGCATCTTCTAATGAACACCTGGATCCTACTATATCCACAACATTTAGAAAATGATTATTAAAAATATTTTCAACTTCTGACTTTTTGTTCGTAAAGTTTTCATTCAATTTGATGGTAATACTGTCTTCCTCTGCTCTTGGTTGACCTGTTTCTCTTTTAATAATATTCCAAATTGTTTTAATTTTATTATCAGAGTTGCTGATTTCAGACATGATACACATACTCCTGGATTTTTTAATAACTTTTCTTAATATAACACAGTAGTTTTTATAATTTTTGATAGTTTCTGGGTCACTACTCTTTCTTGCTGTCAGATACATTTCCCTTTTCCGGTTACAAGATATTTTTATACCCTTAGTAAGCCATGGTTTGTTACAAGGTTTCTTACGAGTATATTTAACTATTTTCTTGGGGAAGCAGTTTTCAAATGCATTTACAAAAATGTCATGAAATAAATTATATTTTAAATTGGCATCAGGTTCACGGTACACCTCATCCCAGTCTAACTGCTGTAGGCTTTCCCTGAAATTTGCAATTGTTAAATCGTTGACTGAACGTACTACTTTGGAGGACTGTTTAGTATTGCTGAATGGAGCTATGTCATATATTGTAACCAGCTGTGCACCATGATCAGAAAGACCATTCTCAACAGGCTGAGCATTTATCTGGTTAAACTTATCTTGGTCTATAAAGAAGTTATCTATCAGTGAGCTGCTATCCTTTACCACCCGAGTAGGAAAATCAATAACGGGTGTCAAATTGAAAGAACCAAGTAATACTTCAAGGTCATTTTTCCTATTACCCTCTTTCAGAGAATCTACATTGAAGTCCCCACAAATAATAATTTGCTTCCCCCTGTCTGACAGATAGCACAACAAGGAGTCCAAATTTTTCAGAAATAGATGAAAATTTCCTGATGGGGACCTATATACAGTTACAATTATAAATGTGCCTTTATTTAATTTAAGCTCACAGGCACATGCTTCTATATGTTTCTCTACACAAAACTTTTTTGTTTCTATACTTTTTGCACAATGATAACTTTTGACATATATGGCAACTCCTCCTTTCTCCATATTTTCTCTCATTACATGTGCAGAGAGCTTATAACCACTTACATTTACCTTATCCATATCAGTAACAATGTGATGCTCAGACAGGCATAGTATATCTATTTCATTCTCAGCTTCTAAATCTTCTAAACAAACCAGAAGCTCATCTACTTTATTCTTTAAACTCCCAATATTTTGATGAAATATACTTACATTATTTTTAATTATACTTTTATGAGAACCTTTCCTTATTCTAACATTTGCAGTACTCTCCTGTCTGAGTTTCTCATTGTGCTTAGGCCTAGTTCCTGTACCAGTGGTCACATGGTGTTCAGAGAGGCAGATTATGTCAACTGGGTTGGGTGACTTTAATTCATCAATGCAATTACCTAGGACTGAGATACAACTTGGTGGAGATAAAATTTCTGGTGATTGGTGAAAATTTATAATTGATAGCTGTGATTGGTGATCCAATGCGCTAGAATTGTGCTGTTTAATTTCTTTCCTAAACTGAAGATTTGTTTCAATCCTGACCTCTCGTAGAACTTGACATCTTTCCGTCTTACCTATCCTAAAAAAGGTGCTGCTCCAACACCTGTAACCACTGGTATTTTACCATTCATGGCAGTGCCTCCCCCCCTTAAATTTCCTGCTATTACCCCAGCCAGTTTCCCCTTCCCTTTCCTGTTGAGATGTAGGCCGTGCCTGGTATAGTCCCACCTACTGAGATAATCAACAGGAACCACACCAATATGAGCCCCCGCACCCGATCCAAGCAGCCGTTCCAACTCCAAATTAACTCTCCCAACAGAAGAGTTCAAATGAGGCCGGTCATGGCGTCTCAGGACAGATACAAATTCAACATTGGTGTGTCTCGATGCTGACGCAATCTTTACCAGGTCACACTCTATACTGTACCCAGGATCTCTGTCGATGCTGTTCCCTGGCCCTCCCACAATAACCACGGTGTCTTCCCTGGTAAATCCTTTACAGAGTGAACCTAAATCCTCTGTCACCTGATCCAGACTAGCACTTGGTTTGAAAAAATTTGTGACCTGGTATTCTGGTCCTAATTCCTCCTGCAGAAGTTGGCCTACACCTCTGGCATGAGAACTGCCTAACAACAAAACTTTCTTCCTTTTCGATGTCTTTCCTACATTCTTTTTCAATTTCCTATTGAAAGTTTGTTGTGTCCTGTCTACACCTACCTCTGCTTGAGGCTCATCAATTTGCAACTGAAGCAACAGGTCAAACTTATTTTTAACATTCACCACAAAACTGTCAGACTTAGTTCTAGGCCTGTTCCTTCTGCTACCTGTTGCCACTTCCCACCTCTCTTTGCCCTTCTCCCTCCTTAACCTGTCCAGATCTTCCCTAGCCTGATCTAGCTCAGCCTGAAGGGCAGCAATTTTCCCCTCCTGTTCCACTATCTTCCTATCTCTGCTGCAAATCCTGCATAACCACTGATGAGCCTGATCCACTTTCCCAACACCCACGCCACTGCAGTCCCCCCAGTGAAAAAAACTACTGCATCCATCACACCAAACCCCGGAACTAACAATTCTACGGCAAGTCAGGCACTTCTCATTCATGGCAAAAATAATACTTTAGCTAGAATAAATCAATTAAATTACCGAAAATCAAAAAAGACGTTACAAGAATTAAGCCTATTCACAAATGTATATAAGCAAGTTTCTGATTTAAAATTCCGCTGTTTTTCTGAGATCTGTATTAAAACAACGAAGGTATACGCTATTTATTATATATTTCACTCGATGGAATGAAAAAAGGACAATTAAACGAGATACTTTAACTTTGATTCTCCAAAAACGTTACGAGAATTAGGCCTATAAACAAATGTATATAGGCAAGTTTCTGATATAAAGTTACGCTGTTTTTCTGAAATCTGTATTAAAACAATGAAGTTATACGCTATTTACGGTAGTTTACTTATTTGTTTCCGAGAAACTAGTTAAATTACCGTGAAACAAGAAACAAACACGTTTACAAAATTTAAGCCTAAGCGTGACTTCGCGAAGTTACGATATTTTCGTGTTTTCTGAAAAAATACGCAAAGAAAAGTCAAACCTTTAACGGCAAGACTAAACGATACACTAATGCACGTATTTAATTTGTTGTCGGCGTTAAACTAAATTATATTCCTGTCTAAATCACTTTACTTTCTGGAAATGGTTTCTGGCGTCACTTACTCGGCGGCCATCTTGGAACATTGTAGAGATGAAAATTGTGATGAAAGTACTGAGAGCAGTATGTGTGATATTGGTGATTCATTTTTTTAATTTCAGTATCAATAATGATGAGTTAAAATACTTTGAATCTGGTCTCCCAGTTGTAACATATACTGCTGGTATCTGTTACCACTCACTGATAAGGAAACTTCAGTGTACAGAGTGCAAAGACTTTTTTTATGCTTATTAAGTCTATGAGAATGGATAGGCAGTTTAATTTAATTAGGCAATTGGGCAGAGGCAGTTTGAAATTTCCAAGTCAATTTCCTGCAACAGTAGTTACATATAGTTATTTGAATCTGCAAAACTCATTCGCAACACCTTCCTTCGTGAAGTTGCTCAATCAGGAAACAGTAGCAGCTGAACTCATTTTGAAAATAGTTATGGCTAATGATTAATTATTGTCATCAACATACTGTGCCAGAAACATGTAAGAACATTATATGGACCACTGTAAATATTATATTGATTAATTATTGCAAAAAGAAAAATAGTGTAACATCTGTGCAATCTCTTCAAGTCTCTAAGAAGAGGAACTTCAAACAGTGCGCCACATTTTGAACTTTTTTTAAAATCTGAATTGCTTATTACTACCTTCCACATATCCCCAATGCAAAATGTTTTTACTCTTTGATAAAGTACATAAAGTTTTTATTGTAAAATGAAACGTAGGTGCTGTACAGTGTCTTGAAAATGCAACAGAACAAAACTCAGAATTTAAAGGGAAGAGTTTGACAGTATCATCACTTATTGCTTAATATGCACTGCTAGTTACCTATCACTAACCTCCAGATGAACCCATAATAAAATGCTTTCACTCTTTAATACAATGATGCAGTACATAACGTGCTCAGTGATAAGTGCAAAATGAAATGTAAGTGTTGCACAGTCTCTTGAAAAGGCTAATAAACAAAAAGGCCAGAGTTTTCAAGCATATTCTGACATAAAATTCCCACTGAATGCTTAATAAACATTGTTTACTACATACCACATACTCACACTTCCAAATACACTCAACACAAACTACAATTTCTCTTGAATTTCAAGCTGCCAAGTCCAAGTCAACTTACTGTCAGAGTTATTTTTAATACAAAATTGTTAAGGCTTTCATGGCCACTTGTTGACAAATTTCCTCCTGGCTTCTGTCTCGGGCTCTTTGGCTGACGTTCGTTTGATGATTTTTTTGATGTTTCACCAGCACGATTGGCTGGCACTGTCAAAGCTTAACCCTTCATTGCTGGTGGTGAAAATAATATACGCACTTATGGTGCCAGTTTTAAATAAGTAATGAATGCTGATTCTCAGAGAAATTAGCTATGTAAGAAAACAGAAAATTTTTCAGTGTTCATCTTTCACTCCCCACTCTGATTGTATGGGTAGTACTTAAAACTCTGTGGGGTATAATCAGTACCTCTCACGTCAACAAACAAAACTGCATCTCTTTGAAGTAATCCCACTACTGATTTTTTTCTGTTCATAAAAAATTATGTTCAAGTGGAAGGCAGGTCATTAAGTATAATCTTTCACTGCCAAATGAAGACAAAAAGTGAAGTGATTACACGTCAGTTGCGATTTCTTGCAGTATTTCATGACTGAGTAATGAGCGGCAGCAGGCCTTGTGATGTAGCAGTTTATATGGGACATTATGCACTACATCACAAAGTTTTTGGCATGCCTTGTATTCTCAGAGGTGTTAGATGTACCCACAACAGGATGGTGCATACACCGCCACTGCCACTGCCGCCACAGGTAGCTTAGTGGTGAGGATGATCAAGTAGTGGTACTTTTTATTGGTGAACGCGGCTACACCACCCTTTGCAACAGTCACCACTTATGTCATCCTTCCTGTGAACATTATATTGTGTCAACACAAGATTATCTGTGGCCTTGAAGTGTGTCATCTGAAGGCAGATGCACATTGGCTGTTCTTGTACAAGCAGTTTTAATTCCTCCAAATGCATCCAACAAACTGTTCAACTTCCATCGAAGATTGGGATCCATATTATCCATTGGTTTAACCCTCATTTATTCCTGTGTCCTATGTGGAGAGTTCAAAAGTTTTGAAGTAGCGGTAGACAGGCTCGGTGGATAGCCCAAACATTTGTATAGGTCCATCAGAAAGTCGTCCCCATCAGAAGTTACTGAAGCATTATGGTTAGAGGGCAAGACATCAAGCTTTTTAGGTTTAGTGCTCCCACCCAATGGTTTTACTTTCTGTAGGATGGGTAGTATAGAAGTACACTCGAGACATCTAGTAGCAGACTTCTTTTTTAGTGCAAAAGCCACCAGCTTTTCCTTAAAAATCAACACTGGATGGTCTGGTAAGCTATTAATTGCACCAGTGCCTTGGCAGCTATAGCTGCAGTCACATATGGATGTGCTAGCATCTGCACTGTGAGTTTACATTGACACATCAGACGTGGCTACTGGTTGCTTGACAATGGTAGAGAATGAGGTTGCAAAAGTTGGAGGTTGCACAGTCTTAAAAATCTTATTTGTCCCATATACAATAACTGCCTGATGGCCCAAAACTCCTGTATCTTCTTTTCCTGTACATAATAAGCATGTTCCATTGACAAGACTGTATATGCACTGGAGCAATTAACACAAGATGGTCACATGCACGTCAGGCATGTGATCATGAGCATCTAACTTGCATCTACCACAGTGCACAGGTTGGAGCTGTGTGACCAAATCTCTGGCACTGAAAGCAACACATATGACTGTGGACATATGGACGGACTCTTAAGACTTAAGAAACCAGCCCTTGTATATTCAGGTAACGTAGGTGAATTAAAGGTGAATATCAAAGTAGGTGTATTTTTCTCATTCACTATCCATCCATTATTCACCATCCATGCATTTCAACACATTTCTCATTTCAATTAAACCTTCACTTTGCCAGTGTGCTAAAAGTTCATTAGGGTCTAGATACATAGGTCGCTACTTGATACAACACCTCTGCCATAATTGAGTGTGTTGTGCATTTCAATAATTATAGGACACTTTTCAAGTGTTTTACTTTGCAGTAACTTGTATCAGCAGCATACCATTCCATAACCACTTAATAGACTTAGGAGCTCCAGCAGTACTTTCCACTCCATTCTATATATAGACTGGGGATATTCTCATGAATGTAACCCCTCCTACTTCATAACGATGAATAGGTTATTATGTATTGGCACTGTTCTGTTATTGGTATTCAAACACTGAAATAGACATGTTAGTCTCTTCTATGTTGTGAGTAGCAATCTATCCTTTCTGTAATATTGTCATTACTCCATCCTGGAGTTGTCGTTGTTTAAGTAATGCTGATTAGTTAATTCAGACTTATTACTAATTAATACTGACAGGGTAAGAGACATATCATATTCATTTTGTATGGCTGCTTTCCCTATGTTCTTTTTTATACTTTTTAGAAAGATAAATTACATGAGGGACTAGTCAGCATGTTCCATTCTAAATTGTTGGTACTTATGAAGTAAGCAAAAAGTTCTACATCAGCATCATGTTAGTAATTATCTATAAATTCTAGAAACTTCAATACTGGCAGAGATTCCTTAAGCATTCTCACAACAATTACAAACATGCTTCCATGTATACTGCCAACTAAGTAGGGGTAGAGAAAAAAGTCATTTTTTGGCTCTTGAAAAAGTGTTCAGCATTGTACTAATTTATGTTATTTGAGCATTTTACATGTTTGTGTCCACTGCCAGCAACGTTATAGAGCTATTTGTCTGTAAATGGCCAGTTAACCTTTGTGTTCAATGATACACACTAGTTTTACAAAGTATGCAGGAAGGGGTGGTAGGCAAAACTATGGAAACACCACAGACACAACACTCTACCACACCCAATGCAGTGTATGAAAACTGTAGGCACTCAGACCAACTTCCAGTCATCTTCATAATAATAAATACAGGCCCCGTTTGCTTTTTTTTTTTTTTTTTCTTTTTTAAGGGAATCTTATACCATTCTTACTATAAAACACTGAGAGCTCAGATAACGATGATCGAGATTAATAGTGAGCACACATCCTTCTCTCCAAAGTAGTCCTCAAGGGCTCAATAATATTCTACACCTACATCTACATCCATACTCCGCACGCCACCTGATGATGTGTTGCGGAGGGTACCCTGAGTACCTCTATCGGTTCTCCCTTCTATTCCAGTCTCGCATTGTTCGTGGAAAGAAGGATTGTCAGTATGCTTCTGTGTGGGCTCTAATCTCTCTGATTTTATCCTCATGGTCTCTTCGCAAGATATACGTAGGAGGGAGCAATATACTGCTTGACTCTTCAGTGAAGGTATGTTCTCAAAACTTTAACAAAAGCCCGTACCGAGCTACTGAGCGTCTCTCCTGCAGAGTCTTCCACTGGAGTTTATCTATCATCTCCGTAACGCTTTCGCGATTACTAAATGATCCTGTAACGAAGCGCGCTGCTCTCCGTTGGATCTTCTCTATCTCTTCTATCAGCCCTATCTGGTACGGATCCCACACTGTTGAGCAGTATCCAAGCAGTGGGCGAACAAGCGTGCTGTAACCTACTTCCTTTGTTTACGGATTGCATTTCCTTAGGATTCTTCCAATGAATCTTAGTCTGGCATCTGCTTTACCGACGATCAACTTTATATGATCATTCCATTTTAAATCACTCCTAATGCGTACTCACAGATAATTTATGGAATTAATTGCTTCCAGTTGCTGACCTGCTATTTTGTAGCTAAATGATAAGGGAACTATCTTTCTATGTATTCGCAGCACATTACACTTGTCTACATTGAGATTCAATTGCCATGCCCTGCACCATGCGTCTATTCGCTGCAGATCCTCCTGCATTTCAGTACAATTTTCCATTGTTATAACCTCTCGATACACCACAGCATCATCTGCAAAAAACCTCAGTGAACTTCCGATGTCATCCACAAGGTCATTTATGTATATTGTGAATAGCAATATATGTAACCATACCAACAATTTTCCCGCTTTCAAATTCACTTAGATCCAATATAATGCACTTACAAACCACACAGATCTATGGTGGCCAGGAGACATTTGCCAACCCATCTTCATGCTCACAAAACCAATCCTGAAAGATGCTTGCTGTGTGAACGGGGGCGCTGTAATCTTAGAACACAGCATTACCTTTGAGGAACAAATATTGCACCATGGCAAGGACCTGATCAGCTAAAATGATCACAAGACCATTGGCAGTAATGTGACCCTTCAGAGTAACTATGTGGCTCATGGAGTACCACTGCATGGGTGCCCAAATCTTCAATGAACCCCCACCACATTTCGTTCTTGGGATGTAAACTCAGCAAGAAGTTGAAAATAATGTGCAATGAGACTCTTAGGACCAAATGTCATTCTTCCATTGCTTCCATGGTTTCGGACCATGTTTTCCTGTTAAGGGCATTTTCATTACTGACAAGTGGTTTTGGGATTCCAGCTCGCTCTGTAACGCTCTGTAATTCCCTGCTTGTAGAACTTCCTTCAGGTTTTTTTTTTTTTTTTTTTGTGCTGACAGGCCTAGTCAATGTGACATTCAGCTCAGCAGTCGCTTTTGCTGCTGCTGTTCTCTATTTTTCATCACAATCCTCTTCAACAACAATCCATCATGATCGATCAACATACACTTTCACTTGCATTTTGACTTTTCAGACATTGTTTTCCTGCTTTACCTGTTTGTAATATAAATGTTTGATAATGAGCCTCTTGAAGCCCCAAACATTTCAGCTGCCTTAGTTATGGAACACCCGACATACGAATACCAACAATTTTCCCGCTTTCAAATTCACTTAGATCCAATATAATGCACTTACAAACCACACAGAACACTGTTCTGACCATGACTGACACTTGCAACATTTTGAGAACATTGCAGAGGAACTTTTTGTGCTCAAATACAACAGCTCAACCTGCTGACTTGGCGAGCATCTGTATTTACAATCATGCATACATTTCTCACAGTGGTCCCATATTTTTGTCCAACCCCTGTAATTTTTCTGTGGATAATAAATACATTTGCCCAAATCCCTCCCACAGCCCCTCAGAATGAACCACATTACATATTAAACATGTGCAACAGCATCTTATGTGTAAATCATCACTGTAGTCATCACCTATAGCAACACTCTTATAGTCAACAAAATGTAGCAGAAGTTTTGTTCACAGACAATAAGGCATACAAATCCATCTAGTGCTTCCTTCACATTTACATCAAGGAAATTATAACGGACAATTATGTATACACAGAAATTTTATTGACCCAAGAGTTTTATACACAACCAGTATTAAAGCACAAAGTCTTGATTCAACATCACAGGTACCACTGTAAAATCATAAGCACAACATAGTATAAAATTGCCCAAATAAAACAATTATTTTCAGGGATTTTTCTTTCTTCCAAGAAAACTGAAATTCCTTAATTATGACATACTGTGAAATATTTGTGGGGCATAATGTTTCATTGGGAAATTCTGCTTATTTCAATAAAAAATTGAAACATATAATATATTTTAACAACAAACTAACAAATTTTTACAGTCACTTGTCAAACAGGTGATAGAGATGAGGGATGATCAGTGATTTGTTTCAAAGATAAATAATATCTCAATTGTCAACAAAGAACACATTCCAATGTTTATCACATCACAATTAGTCTGTAACATTAATTACAGTTTTGCATCACTTGCTTTAAGATCGTCTCCCGAGGAAGAATCCTGAATTGCTGGAGCCTCTTTAGTATCGTCATCAAGGAAAGAATCCAGAGCAGATGGATCTTCTGGCTCAAGAATAACTTCCTCTAAACATGTAGTTTTCTGGCCTGGAGGACTTATCGTTCCTATAAAAAATTAAAATATCACACACAATGGTTTTAATAAAATCTATGACTCAAAACTTGCAAACTTTACTGACTGGATTTGTGTCAGTAGTTCACAGGGAAACTATCTATTCTCAATACTGTATACAGACTTTATCATCATTAAGTCCAAACAAGAAAAACCTGAACTTATATAACCTATTACAAAGGAGAAAAATAGTAACTCCAAATAATGCTACACAGCAAGAAATTGTATAACAGGAATGAATAATTGTAAGCATACTTAGAATAAAGACTTTCCAGCACTCTTCCCCCCCCCCCCTCTCCCCCCCCCCCCCCCCCCCCACACACACACACATATACATGCTATACTGTTACAAAGAAGAGAAGCAGTGCAGCATTAGCCATGTGTACATAACAAAGTTTTGATGAAATGATTAATAATTACACTTAGCTGTAATTAGCATTTTCATAATTAAATTAGGTTGTAGAACAAAAGCAGAAAAGTAGTCATTTGTACATCACATACAATATGTAATAATCCATTGGATTTGTAGACAGTAAGTGTAAGTAGGAAAATTTAGATTTTAAATGAATTTTGCATCACTTCGATAAACTTTTCAGTAAATTTTGTTTATTTTTCACATAATGTGAGGTATCAAAATTAGCAGTGCACTACAGCACTTTAAACATCCAGCTGTTCATACAGTGAGGAGACAAAAGTCATGGGATACCTCCTAATGTCATGTTGGACCTCCTTTTGCCTGGCATAGTGCAGCAACTTGACGCAGCATGGACTCAACAAGTCATTGGAAGTTCCTGCAGAAATATCGAGCCATGCTGCCTCTATAGCCATACATAATTGCGAAAGTGTTGCTGGTGCAGGATTTTGTGCATGAACTGATTCTTGACTATATCCCATGAATGTTTGGTGGGGTGCACATCATGCAATCTGGGTGGCCAAATCATTTGCTTGAACTGTCCAGAATGTTCTCCAAACCTGTCACAAACGATTATGGCTTGGTGACATGGCGAATTGTCATTCATAAAAACTCCATTGTTGTTTGCTGCAAATGGTCTCCAAATAGCCAAACACAACTATTTACATTCAATGATCGGTTCAATCAATTCCATGTAACGAAGCCCACACTATTATGGAGCCACCACCAGCTCGCATAGTGCCTTACTGACAACTTGGATCCCTGGCTTTGTGGGGTCTGCGCCACACATTAACCCTAGGTTCTTACCAACTGAATTTGGGACTCATCTGACACTACCACAGTTTTCTAGTCATCTAGGTTCTAACTAATATGGTTATGAACTCAGGGAGGTGTTACAAGCGATGTTAGCAAAGGCACTCGCATTGGTTGTCTACTGCCATAGCCCATTAACACACTGCCCTAACAGATACATTCATTGCATCTCCCACATTGATTTCTCTGGTTATTTCACACAGTGTTGTTTGTCTGTTAACACTGACAACTCAACAAAAACACCACTGCTTTCAATTGTTAAGTTCAGTATCGTACTAATTTGTGTTATTTGTGTATTTTACATGTTTGTGTCCACTGCCACCAACATTATAGCACTACTTGTCTGTAAATGATCAATTAACCTTTGTGGAAAGCTTTACAGAGTGCAAGGGAGATGGGCAAAGGCTTTGGCCACAGTGGTAAGAGGTAATGCCTGCAATCTGGTATTCTCGGCACACCCTTGACACTGTGGATCTTGGAATATGGATTTGCCCAACGGTTTCTGAAATGGACTGTCCCATGCATCTACCTCCAACTACCATGCTGCATTCAAAGTCTGTTAATTCCTGTCATGTGGCCAATATCACATTGGAAACCTTTTCACATGAATCACCTGAGTGTAATGACAGCTCTGTCAATCCACTTCCCTTTTATACCTTGTGTACACGATTCTACTGCCGTCTACTTATGTGCATTTAGCTATCCTGTAACTTTCATCATCTCAGTGTTTAACATGTAGCAGTCAAGTAACACTTAATTTTTTGCTACAATAGCACAAGAGGCCACAGGAAGGGGTAGGACAATGCCTCCAAGTTGGAGGGAGGAACTGTGCTTGCAACATTTTGAAAAGAGCAGTTGTTGACAGTAAGGCTGGTTGTTGGCAGTAAGTCTTCATACAAGCTGTGGTGGTTTCTTGTCATCCGATAGTTTGGGAATGCTGTTTGAGGGTGACAGATCTTGTTCACAGGCTGTTGCACTTAAGAATTTTCACAGGACTATGAATCACAATTGGTAACTATGAAGTGGTGTTGTCCGTTCCGTGGGCTTTAACTGGAAAGTTTAACATGACAATGCCCAGGGTGCAGCCACAATGGTTTTACTGGTCAGTTCCCATCGCAAACAAAGAAATAAAAATAAATGAATAAATTCATAATTCCAATCTTAGATCAGAGTTTCCTACAAAATTTGAAACTCTCCGACAAGAATCAAAGACTGGATGGATCTTTGATCAATAAGTCATATTTAACTAAACTGATCATTTTATGAAATTAGGGTAACTTTCCCCATCCAACCAGTATCACTGAAGGATTGTTTGCATGGAGGACCATTAAATGGAAGGGACAGATTAGTTTTCACATTCTCCATTTGGTTATTGTACAAAATGCTCAAAATAGTGAATTTACTTAACAGTTCCTGTCTGATTGTGTGAAACTGTAAGGTGAAGCCATGCAGTGGCATACACATACCAATTTTCCCTCATTCAGAGAATTTTTGCACAAACTGGTGTCCCAACCTGAGGGGCAAGGAGACCAAGCCACCCTCCAGGGGAGGCTGCACCAGTGGTTCATTCTCTGCCACCGTCATAGTGGCTGCTGGGACCTACTTGTGAACTGTGGACACACACCACGGTGCAGTGCACGAGTTTACAATTGACAATGAGAGGCACACTCCAGCCCCAATCGTTTGTTAATCTATGATGCCTTCACTTTGCAGACAGTAGAGTCGCGGAAGTTACCGCCATTTCATTATTAAAGTGTTGCCTCTCATCACCTGAAGGATGGTCATGCACTAGGCTCATCCATGTAGATCAGCACAATTCACATTCAAAAGCCTGCAGTAGTCATGATGGTTTCTACCGAGCAATTACACCACTTTCACAGCAAACACCCAGCATTAGAACCTCACAAAACGTAATGAGGTAAGCTTTGTCGTTCGGCCCCGAACACTTTTCATTATGTGGATCTCATGCCTAACATCATTCTCTCGTTCAACCATTCCTCGCTCTCTAGGGACTAGACTTAATCTTGTTTAATTTCACTGTGTGTTGATGTACTTTCTCATTTTAATTCCCTGTTCTACGGCAAGGTGGCTTCCTGCCATGTCACTCAGATTTGCGAGTGCATGCTATAAAACTTGCAGCAGGGCTACCTTACATTTGTATGTTTTACTGCAATATATACAGGGTGTTTCAAAAATGACCGGTATATTTGAAACGGCAATACAAACTAAACGAGCAGCGATAGAAATACACCGTTTGTTGCAATATGCTTGGGACAACAGTACATTTTCAGGCAGACAAACTTTCGAAATTACAGTAGTTACAATTGTCAACAACAGATGGCGCTGCAGTCTGGGAAATTCTATAGTACGATATTTTCCACATATCCACCATGCGTAGCAATAATATGGCGTAGTCTCTGAATGAAATTACCCGAAACCTTTGACAACATGTCTGGCGGAATGGCTTCACATGCAGATGAGATGTACTGCTTCAGCTGTTCAATTGTTTCTGGATTCTGGCAGTACACCTGGTCTTTCAAGTGTCCCCACAGAAAGAAGTCACAGGGGTTCATGTCTGGCGAATAGGGAGGAATCCACGCCGCCTCCTGTATGTTTTGGATAGCCCAAAGCAATCACACGATCATCGAAATATTCATTCAGGAAATTAAAGACGTCAGCCATGCGATGTGGCCGGGCACCATCTTGCATAAACCACAAGGTGTTCGCAGTGTCGTCTAAGGCAGTTTGTACCGCCACAAATTCACGAAGAATGTCCAGATAGCGTGATGCAGTAATCGTTTCGTATCTGAAAAATGGGCCAATGATTCCTTTGGAAGAAATGGCGGCCCAGACGAGTACTTTTTGAGGATGCAGGGACGATGGGACTGCAACATGGGGCTTTTCAGTTCCCCATATGCGCCAGTTCTGTTTATTGACGAAGCCGTCCAGGTAAAAATAAGCTTCGTCAGTAAACCAAATGCTGCCCACATGCATATTGCCGTCATCAATCCTGTGCACTATATCGTTAGCGAATGTCTCTCGTGCAGCAATGGTAGCGGCACTGAGCGGTTGCCGCATTTGAATTTTGTATGGATAGAGGTGTAAACTCTGGCGCATGAGACGATACGTGGACGTTGGCGTCATTTGGACCGCAGCTGCAACACGGCGAACGGAAACCCGAGGCCGCTGTTGGATCACCTGCTGCACTAGCTGCGCATTGCCCTCTGTGGTTGCCGTACGCGGTCGCCCTACCTTTCCAGCACGTTCATCCGTCACTTTCCCAGTCCGTTGAAATTTTTCAAACAGATCCTTTATTGTATCGCTTTTCGGTCCTTTGGTTACATTAAACCTCCGTTGAAAACTTCGTCTTGTTGCTACAACACTGTGTTCTAGGCGGTGGAATTCCAACACCAGAAAAATCCTCTGTTCTAAGGAATAAACCATGTTGTCCGCAGCACACTTGCGCGTTGTGAACAGCACATGCTTACAGCAGAAAGACGACATACAGAATGGCGCACCCACACACTGCGTTGTCTTCTATATCTTTCACATCACTTGCAGCGCCATCTGTTGTTGAAAATTGTAACTACTGTAATTTCGAAAGTTTGTCCACCTGAAAATGTACTGTTGTCCCAAGCATATTGCAACAAACGGTGTATTTCTATCGCTGCTCGTTTAGTTTTTATTGCCGTTTCAAATATACTGGTCATTTTTGAAACACCCTGTATATAGTTATTTTAATCATATTTACTGCCTATCAATTTGGTGATGAAACATCTACGGAGAGAAGACATCAAACATTTTTATGGTCCAGGGACCACAGATCAGCACATGAGCATAACTTCCTGCCTGGGAGGGAAAGGCGATTGGCAGAAGAACACCATACAGCATCAGTCACTCAGTTCAAACAACAAACCTGTATTTACAAGCCACTTAATCTTTAACACTTTGTTAAGGGGTACATCAACTGTGGTTTCGTAGAGCAACCTACTCATATACAGACTTCTTTTCAGTGGACCATTTGGACATAGCAGCTCAGTACAGTAAATTTCCTGTGCGAGTGTATAGCCTCTGCCTAGACTTCAAAGAAGACTGTAAGCATGAAGTGTGATTGTAAATTCAAATCAATTCATCTTCGGATAAGCAGTAGTGTCAGGTTTAACTCGTTACTGGGAGCTTGTAAGCAGCATTAGCAAGAAGAAATCCAGAACAGCCATAAGCTCATGTTAAAAAGTAATTTTTGTTTTCTTCCATTAGGCTTCTCAATGGTTTGACGTGACTCATAATCCACCCTGCTGTAATACCATGCATCACAGATTTTGATTTATCTTCATTTCTTGTTCTACTACAGTCCACAACTTAGTGCCATACAGTGCTCTACTTGAGAAGTATGTCTTCCTTTTTATTTGATTATTTTATATTTCTTTTGCCCAGGAATTCTCACATTGTCTGTGGTAGTCTGGTCATTATGTTCTCTGTCCATCATTCGTGGCTCATTCTGCTGATCCACGATTTTGATATTTGTCACTAACCTGATTTGTGCTAGTCTTCATTACTTGTGTCTTTCCTTTCTTTATGTGTAATCCATATTCTGCACTCAGCTACTGTTCATTTCATTCATTAAGTCATGTAATTATTCATTACAATCATAGATGGTAGCAATGTCATCAGCCAATCAGATCATTTATTGATAGCCTGAATTTTAATACCATTCTGACACTTTCTTTTATATCCTTTGTTTCTTCTTCAATGAAGAGTAGAGGGAAGTATGGAATATTTTTTCCTTCCATCCGTTTTAATCCATGTTGTCCCTCTTAACCTTAAAGTCTCATTGTTCCCTCTATGTTCTAATTCATATCATGCATTAACTGTCTTTCTCTGAAACACACACCAATTTTTCTGAGGATTTCAAACATCTTGCATCATGTTACTTTAGTCTAATACTAGATCTCCTATGTCCACAAATCAACATTCATTACTTCCTCTATTATGTTAACAGACACTTTTTCTCATCATAGAGACATTGTACTGGTTACACCAATATGCTTGCTCCTCTCTCTTGCACTCTTCATGTTATTGCCTTTAATTTTACATTCTCTGAAATTTATCTTGACATTTCTACATCCTCAATCTTTTCTTCCCATGAACATTTCCTTTTCATAATCTTCAGAATTTTCTAGTAGTCATCCCACTTAAATTTCCAAGCACTTTGTATTAATTTCATTTCTAAGTGACTTCTATTGTTCAGCCTTGCTTTTCTAGAGCATTTTCCTGTATTGCAAAACTGAAGAATTTCTTCAATTAACCACCATTTCTTCACAGCTACATTCTTCTGCTGATATTTCTCTCTCCAGCTTCTGTGATTACCCTTTTTAGAAATGTTCATTCCACCTCCTGTTACTGAAGTTTCATTCTTTGCCTTGCCTGTATATTCATATTGAAATCTACTATACTATTATACCATTTGAAGATGCTATTGGTGTTACCCTATATTTGTTGGCCCAGATGATCATCAATCCATTTTACGTCAGTGCACATTTTCAAATTTCCCAACTTTCCTTTCACATTCAGACTTAATTCATGCCACACTATGATTAGTAGAATGTTATCCTTTCAACCTTTTCCTCGTGGTCACCTCGCCGATCATAGTCCTTTCATCAAGGCATGTATTTCAGATTCTAATTAAAACACTGGCAATTCAACAAACTAGTAATTCTCTAGTTCATACAATTAGTAATGTAAATAATATTTAAGTGATTTTTATGCTTTGATGCCCGATAATAAGCACTAGTGACATGAAATGACTCATCAATAAATTCTTACAAGATTAACATTTCTTTATCATTGTCAGTGGTTGCAGTACATACATATAACCTTTATTGTTAACTCAGTCACTGGAAACAAATATGCCAAAACCCACAGATTAAAATATAACAACACAATACTTCATTTTAGGGACTATGCCATACAGTAAAATATCACAGCACACTGATTGGTACAGTCTGATCTTCTTCAAGTTAATCCAAGTGTTTGTTGGTAATGAGGATCACCCTGTGGCTAAACATGCCTTGGTGCACAGCCAGCACATCTTGGCACAGTGTTACACAGTCTGGGTTATCTGGATACTTCCCACTGACACCAACCTATCAGAACTCTGAAGATGGGAACTTGACCTTCAATATATCCTCTCTTCCCGTTACCCACCAGGCCTCAACCTCCGCTAATTTCAAGTTGCCGCACCTCGTACATCACTTGTCACTCAACAACATCTTTGCCTCTGTACTTCCGCCTCGACTGACATCTCTGCCCAAACTCTTTGCCTTTACATATGTCTGCTTGTATCTGTATACATGCGTGTGCATGTGTGCGCAAGAGAGCGTATACCTGTCCCTTTTCCCCCCTAAGGTAAGTCTTTCCACCCCCGGGATTGGAATGACTCCTTACCCTCTCCCTTAAAACCCACATCCTTTTGTCTTTCCCTCTTTCCTGATGAAGCAACCGTGGGTTGCGAAAGCTTGAAATTTGTGTGTGTGTGTGTGTTTTTGTGTTTTTTATTGTGTCTATCTACCAGCGCTTTCTTGTTTGGTAAGTCACAGCATCTTTGTTTTTTAATATATTTTTCCCATGTGGAATGTTTCTTTCTAGTATATATATATGACTACTGTCTCTGACTGCCAGAGCCAGATTGGATTTTCCATTGTTTGATATACTATTCTTTCATACAGAGTGTATTTTTATTATGTAATCTGGATCAATGACAAAAGTGCATTCAGCAACTCAGAAACATGGAAAATATTTCAGATTGCATGATGTTCTTAAGAACAAGTGACAAGTGCAGAACATTACAACACAGGACAATGGTTGTCACATTCTCGTATTTGTCAGACAAATTACATTTTATTGCTAGTGATCTCTGGGTAAAAAAACTTCAAACATAAAAATTCAGTGAGACAGTGAAAAATCACCAAATTCGTCAGCAAAAATAATGTTGTAACTCTAAAAGAAATGGTGGAAGAAGTAGAGAGGTTCTGTATATGGGCGAGACATATAATACCAAACTTCAACCTTCACTGCATACGTAACACCAATCAGACTGGATGGACACTGGATTACAAGTGTGTAAAGACCTTTTTGGTGAAAAAACTCAATCTCTCCAAAATCACTTTTTCTTATAAAGTGCAAAACAATTTAACTGCTTCAGGGAAATTATTACCCCTTGTATTTTTATGTATGCAAGAGCCTGCCAGTATATTTGGTCCTCAAGTTGCTGGTATTATGAAAAAATTAAAAGAAGAACATAAGAATGTTGTCACTACTTGCTCCAAGTCAACAAAATTAAAAAAAAAGAATTTGCAAAATTATTGGTAACAATATTAAAACCATACATTGCTAACACACAAAAATTCCATCTACTGGTGGATTTATGGGGGGCCGAGCAGATCTGACATTGTGTGATGAGACATTACTCATGAAGAAGACGAAGTTACATGGAGCAACGTGTACTCTGAAGATCATTCCACCCAAATGTACTCTTGTTGCTCAACCCTGTGATGTGTACTACTATTGCCAAGTCTAAATCTAATTAAAAGACTACAAAGTGCTCTTAAACTGGTATAACAACAGCAGTAATTATCGTTAAGAAAAGATGCAATTAATATACATTTGAAACTTCCTGGCAGATTAAAACTGTGTGCCCGACCGAGACTCGAACTCGGGACCTTTGCCTTTCGCAGGCAAGTGCTCTACCATCTGAGCTACCGAAGCACGACTCACGCCCGGTACTCACAGCTTTACTTTTGCCAGTATCTCGTCTCCTACCTTCCAAACTTTACAGAAGCTTGCCCGCGAAAGGCAAAGGTCCCGAGTTCGAGTCTCGGTCGGGCACACAGTTTTAATCTGCCAGGAAGTTTTATATCAGCGCACACTCCGCTGCAGAGTGAAAATCTCATTCTGGAATATATATTTGCTTGTGTAGTATCAATCAATGCTCCAGTTTTCATCCCAATGGTTCACTACGCTTGGCGTGTATCAAAACTGACAGAAGGAGGACCTACATTTAAAAGCCTGAATGAAGTAAGGTTTCCGCCACTGAAGCATGTTTTGGAAAAGGGGTTCTGTAGACCTATTGCAACCAACATGCCCTCATCAGCAATAACTCTGGCTGAAGTAGCTACTTGTTTCCTCTTCCTCCATGATTTTATAGATTTTGGAAGAGGCATGTTAATTTCCTCCTGGATATTTTCAGTTTGATCTGCTGACACTTCTAGCTCAGGTGGCACATTATCAACAGCTTCTTTTTGCTCTGCTGATACACATCCGTCTACTGTTCTTTCAGGTAGCTCTACTTGCCCAGCATTAAAGGTCTTGGGAAACCTTCAAAGCGACATCCGGAATGACATCTCTGTTCACGGGAGAAATTTCAGTCTTAGAAAAATCACTCTTGATGGTGGCTGGAGTTATAGTTTCATCCATTGACTTCTTGAACAGATGGTAAAAATCTGATCTTGTAGGCTTGTAACCACAAGTTTTCATAAAGTCTCTCACATTCCTTTTCCAAGCAATTTTTATAGGATCAAATGTGGTCACATCACACGGCTGTAAGATCTGAGTGGTGTGTGATGGAAAGGTAACAAAAATAATGCCATTTCTTGTCTGAATTTTAGAGCTTCTGGAGAGACATGTCTAGAATGTGAGTCTATCAATAGCAGAACAGGATGAGTGGGAGGAATGTGGTTAATGAAGTGCTTCAAGAACTCCAAGAAAATTTCCAAATGTATCCAGCCATTTTTTGACACTGCTACCTGGCTCAATGGAGGAGCATTTTTCTTCAAGCTATCAGTGACACGAACCCCTTGAAAATAAACGTAGCAGGCACGGTTTGTCCCATAGCATTAGCAGCAATCTCAACTGTTGTGGTCTTCCCCTTTTTAGCAGTTGTATGCTGGTGGACAAGCTTCACTCCTTTCGGTGAAACAATTTTGCTTGGCTTATTCACTATTGAAAATCCCATTTCATCTAGATTTCAAATTAGATTTGGCTTTATCCCAAGCCCTGTTTTCTCATACACTGCACTTAGCACATCATAAAAATCATTCAAATTACAATCATTCGAAGCTGCGGCCCTATGATGTCATAGATTTTCTGGCTGATGTAAACTTAAGCTATATCATTTCTTAAACAAAGTCCACCAGTCCCATCCTGCCTTGTCTCTTTCTTCTCTAGATGGGTTCCCTTGAGGTCTCCCCGATGCTAATTTGTAAACGTAATAACGCATATCACTCGCTAACAATCCAAATCCCAGTTCTTGCATTTCAATTGCATACTTCACCAATTTAGTTTCCTCTTCCTTTTTTTAAAAAAAAGAAGGGGCATAGTCTGCAGGATAGGTGCAAACTCTTAGTCTATCTTTTAGGGTTTTGTAAGGTATGCGAAAATCTCTACTGGATCTATAAACTGACTAGCCATCCTTTAACACCCTTCGTACAGTATCTACCAAATCCTTTCTGCTGTACTGTTCTCCATATTTGCCACTACGTTTAGACATCTGTAACAAATTAAATCGTGCCCGCCAGTGGAATGAAACCATTAAGAAATTCATTACCGGCAAAAGTGAATTACGAGCAAACTATTGGTGTCAAAATGGTGAACAAGACCTTAATTTAAATAGAGGACTGTGAAGAGTCCATCAATAAAAGTCTTATACTTACACTTCAGATTATATTGACAGTATCAATAAAAGAACAATAAGCTGTCACCGGACACATACTACACTGAAAATATTCTCAACCACACTGGAAAAAGTTCGACTACAACCACAAGAATGCGCCCCAGTAGCTGTTTTCTCTACCACACACTGCTGATAGGTGCTACCACCTGTGGTGCAATGTTCGTACTTAAAATGGTTCAAATGGCTCTGAGCACTATGGGACTCAACTGCTTAGGTCATTAGTCCCCTAGAACTTAGAACTAGTTAAACCTAACTAACCTAAGGACATCACACACATCCATGCCCGAGGCAGGATTCGAACCTGCGACCGTAGCGGTCTCGCGGTTCCGGACTGCAGCGCCCAGAACCGCACGGCCACTTCGGCCGGCTCGTACTTAAAATCAGCTCGTACAATTTTGCAGTGAAAGGATATGTATGGTACTGCGAAATTAGCCATACTACGAAATTTGCCGAATTTGTCCTATATACAGCAAATGAATGATTAAAGTTTCTGAGAAATTGGATGATTTATTCAAAAGAAAGAGATTCACAAATTGAGCAAGTCAGTATCATGTTGGTCCACCTCTGGCCCTTTGCAGAGAGTTATTCAGCTTAGCACTGATTGATAGAGTTGTTGGATGTCCCCCTGAAGTATTTCACGTCAAATTCTGTCCAATTGGAGCATTAGATCATCAAAATGCTGAGCTGGTTGGAAGGCCCTGCCCATAATGCTCCAAATTTCTCTATTGGGAAGAGATCCAGTGAACTTGTTGGCCAAGGAAAGATTTGGCAAGCACAACGACGACTAGCAGAAACTCTCACTGTGAATGGAAGGGCGTTACCTTGCTGAAATGTAAGCCCAGGATGACTTCCCACGAAGGGCACCATAACGTGGCTTATACCACTGATGTACTGCTGTGCTGGAAGGGTGCAGCAGATCACAACCAAATGCGTCCTGCTACGAAATGAAATTGCACCCCAGACTGTCACTCATTCTCAGGCCATATGGTGGGTGACAATCAGGTCAGTATCCCACTGCAGACACCCAACATTGGAGCGAAATTTGAAGTGGGGCCCATCACCGGACAAAGAATGTTATAATTATGTGACTTATTCAAACAAGCTCTGTAACAACCCACATAAGAAATGAGAGAAAATGCCAGATCAAATGCAAAGGAACTAATCAATCAAATCATTCAATAAAAAAATCTGAAAAGTGTACAATTTTTTTGTGTTGCGACATGCACTATGTAAAAAACAAGCTCTCCTTATTGCTGCACAGAAACTGAAGATAGAAGCTAAGCCCATACAGTAAAATATGGGTAACCTAGTACCATAATGAATAAGTTGATTCTCTCTGAAATCTTGAAATGAAATTCATCTACGGATGACCAGGTATCTCATTTCGTTACACAGCACAGCTCTAAGGAAATGATTAGTAGGTTCTGGTTCTTAAGGACCAATTTCTGTGAAATTTTTTCCATGCAAAACACTGCAACATACCATACAATGTACCAACATCACGTCCTTCATCAGCGATGGAAACTGTATACCAATGATAATGGGCTGTTGCATCATGTTAGATTCAAGTGACAAGAAGCCACAACAACTGTCTTCAGGGTGATGCTCATATCTCATAGTCTGAAAATTGTATTATTAAGACAATCATTCTCATTGTGAGAGTCTTCACTTAACTGTGACACAGTAACAGTAACTTAAATTGTGCCATTGACGTATTAATGTCACACACTAGGAAAATCAATAAAAATTTAAACTTAAAGTGCTAATTCATAAATTAATATCCGAAAGACTGACACACTACCCAAACCATTCACACAATATTTGTAAATATTCAGTTCCAGGTTCACAACATGTGAGCAAAAAACTCAAAGGAAATTACAATTAGTGGTTTTTAGGCAACTGTAAGTCAGAATTACACAAATTGCTGAAAGAACACACTATATAAATTTCCGTATTAGCACATCTATGTTACCATGTGTTCATAAACTATGATGGTCTTACATATCACAGATTGCTTTTGTGTTATAGTTCAAACATGAAATACTGTAACAAAAAGCCAACTTATCTGTCACATGATTTCCTAGTTTGTTTGTAATCGGCCAATACTTGATTGACTGATCATATTTTTCAGGTAGCTGTGTTAACTGCCATTATGCATTAACTCAGCTATTCAATCCTGATGACGCAACAAATTATCTCATCTTCACACAATGCTAATAAACACTCACCTGGCAAAGTTCCTGACTCTTTGTATTGCTGCAGGTCCTCTTTGAATGCCTGTTCAAATGTTTCCTGTCTTTCACGAAGAGCAACTTGCTGTCTTGCCTCATGATCCCTAAGTCGTTGTGCATGCTCAGCTGCCAGTTTGTCACGCACAGCCTCAAGCTCAGCCAGCCGTCGCTCCTTGTAAAGAGCCAACTGGAATCTGTGGTCAAGTTGTTGCTCCTGCAGCTCTTGAACCTCAACTATGTCCTCAAGACGTGCCAGCCCTGTCTTTAACAAAAGAAAAACTAATTAAGATTCTCATTCTCTTACATTACAACTGTATGACTGAAACTGATGATAGCAAATAAAGCGAATGCTGACTTTAGAATATCAATACAAACAATTTACACGACTAATTCTAAACCACAGACACATCTCAAGTTGAAAGATATTATACCGTGTTGCAGTAATATCGGTACAAGAGTACATGTATTGGAGTCATGTATGAAATCTGTATCCAAAGAACCAAGCTTTTAGGTTAACTGATAGAAATTCTGATGCCACCTCCGTTTATTAACTCTACAGGTGCCAAACAACTTCACATTTGGGCCATCAGCCAGTGGTGGCCTACGATCTTTATTTCAGATACCTTTAAGTTATATTGATTTGTTTGGAACTGTTTTATATGAGTCTTTTTAAACTGTTTGCTGTAAACCATTCGTAAGACTGCATCATTTCTCTCGTGGCTGTGTCTGGTACTGATATGTCTGGGACCTTTATCAATATACTTGGGTCATCAGCACACATAGTTTTTGAATAGTTGTTCAATGTCCTAGTAATTCAATTCTGTAGGTCAAACAACAGGAGAAAGCCAAGCAAATAATCTTGTGGGACACCTTATGCAATGCTTCACAACTTTGTATTTAGTCTTATTATTGTCGCATAATTTTCTGATGTGACCCTCTGCTTTGTGTTGTTAAAGTGAGACTCCATCCATGGAAGTGGGATCCCTTTAATATAATACCATTTTAGTTTCCTAAGTCGATTTTTTTGTCAATTTCTACTGCAACTGAGCATATCCTTCCATATATGGCTTTCCTGATAGAAAATTCTTTATCGCAGCCAGGAAGAGCTCATGTTAAAAGGTTATTCTCACAACTGTGGTTTAGTATTCTGTTGAAAGTTACCTTACCAAACAAAATATGGGGAACACAGATGGAACTCCATTACAACTCAGTTGCTTGCCTCAATTTTTAAAAATTGGTGTTACCACCACATACTTCAGTATTATTAAAATCATAGATCACTACTCACCATACAGTGGAGATGTTTAGTCGTAGACAGGCACAACAAAATGACTGCTAAACAACTAAGCTTTTGGCCAAAAGGGCTTCTTCTGAAGTACTGTCTACTTTAAAAGAAGGCCTTTTGGTCAACAGCTTACTTCTTCATCAGTCTTTCTGTTGTGCCTGTCTGCATCCCGATATCTCTACTATAAGGTGAGTAGTATTCTATCCTTTTCATAATACCATCATTATTCCAAACTGGATTTTCCACTGTTTGATTTTACCATATACTTCTGTTGTTTAGGAGACACATGTTGACTCACCGACTGGTATCGAAGGTAAATCAAGGGGGGCACTGCAATGTCAGCACTAGATTTTAGTACTTTGGTTGAAATACAATCATAGTGGATACAATTAGTTCTTTTTAGTGACCTAAGTTAATTTTTGTGCTCTCCCAAACAGTTGATTTATCAAAAGTGAGAGCAATTGATGTATCAAAAGTGAAACCTGTTAATGGATTATGCAATGCTGTCTAAGTGAACGTAATGGATCTGTCTTTGATGGGTCTTTTTTTTTTATACCTGTGTTTTCGCACACCATTAGAAAGAATTCATTCAATTTCAGTAACCAATAATTTGAATTTCATGTCTGTCTTGCTAATACTGTTATGAGAGGGTTGAGTATTATTAGCCTAGCTATGTTTATTCACTCCATGCCTAATCATGTTTCACATCATTCTTGCCATGTTATTGGAATTACGAATTTTTTGTTTGTAGTAAAAGGTTTTAAGCTTTTTTGATGTCACTATTGAGCACAATGCACAGGATAGTGACAGCTCTGAGGGAGGGAGATAGAGAGAACTCTCTATGCACTGCTTTTTTTTCCAGTATCAGTCTTTGTGCACAGTGGTATTCACTTCATACCCTATATGTGCCCCATTTGACACTTGGTGAAGTATTTCCATCAACGATGTTCCCATTAGGGACAGAACATAAGGTCGGATTGTGAAAGGAATTCAGTCATGTCCTTTTTGAAGGGACCATCCTGGCATTTACAACAAGTGCTTTAGGAGAATCGTGGAGTACTTAAGTCTGGCTGAAAAAAATCAAAATTTTTAATCTCTGTTCTCCTGAATGAAAAGGATTTTCAATGACTTATCACTGTGCAACATCATTTGACAACCTTTTTTCCCCTCTTTTTTATGAAGCACCCTAAACCCAGTCTCTGCCCTGAGTGCAGTGAGCTATCATCTGAGGCCAGGCTGTACCTGCTTAGTATAGCACACAACTTACTCCCATCTTCAAACACTGACATTCCACACCCTTCTGTACTAACCGATACGACAAAATGTCACAAACTAAGAATAATAAAGCCACATGGAAATAATGCAAAGTTGCAACTAGAAGTTCTTGGTGTAAATCCAATTCCAGCACTTAACTAAAGACGGAGCTGTTCGCCAGCACGATAAAGATAATCTAGTACAAGACTTAATATCACAATAGATTTGTCTTCCAGGTAATTTAACAGGAAATGAAATGGGGAAGGGAAGAGGGAAGGGGCAGGCTGCAGCATATGTGATTTCCGAGATCAAAATGATATGTGTCGGTGTTACAATCTAAAACTAACTAAGGGTTTTGTGCAACCAAGGCATGGTAATAAGGGGAGGTGTAGAAAGGAGTAGTTTGAATGAAGTACAGTAGATCCTGTATGTTGAAATACTGAATTTGTACTAGCAAAGTTTTAAAATCTGGTGTGGTGACATAGTAACCACATAGTTTAGGCTTGTGTGGTGTAGCATGTTGTCTCTTACACTAATAAGTGTGTTATGTAACAGCTTTATCAATCCAAGCATGTAGTTTCTTATATAAATTCACTCATGAGCTATATCAATGAAAACCACAAAAAATGGGAATGCACTTAGATTTGCTTACATGTCAATGATTTCCCATACATCTCATGAAAAATTTTATGACTGCCATGAGTTGGACAACATCTGTTATTTTTAAAAACACACAGTTACAAAATGTTTCTGTGACCACTAAATACAAATATGTATACAACGTATGATAGTAACCTTTTAAAACCACAGCCGGCCGGTGTGGCCGTGCGGTTCTAGGCGCTTCAGTCTGGAACCGCGTGACCGCTACGGTCGCGGGTTCGAATCCTGCCTCGGGCATGGGTGTGTGTGTGTTGTCCTTAGGGTAGTTAGGCTTAAGTAGTTCTAAGTTCTAGGGGACTGATGACCACAGATGTTAAGTCCCATAGTACTCAGAGCCATTTGAACCATTTTTTTTTAAAACCACCAGCACACACTTATATATACATAAAAAATGAAGAATTATGTGACTCACTTCTACTTCCTCAAAAGTTTCTGTGAGAGTACCAAGCTGTGACATGAGGCCCTGAACATCAGCCAATATCTGCGGCACACTTGCAAGCACCATTGCAGCACCATTCATTGATGTCCAGCTCTTTTGACATTCTGTGTGCAGCTTTGTAATAAGATCATCAACTACCTTCAAAAGAACATAAAATTTCTTTTAGAGTTATTTTTGAGAAACTGTAACAGGAGGCAAATTGCTGGTAAAGGATATTTGATATTTTTAATACTGTTATGAACCCAAACTTTGATTCGTCTCTTGTTTTTTGAATGCGTAAAAGAATAGTCAAAAGGGCTTACTTACAACAAAAAATATTAAGAGATGGAGTTTTTCAACTAAGGATGTACGGCGAAGTTGCACTACATGATAAAAACTAAATTAAGAGCAACTACCTGTGCTTGGACAGCATTTTCCTCAGACTGTTTATGCAGCTCGCTCCACTCATTTTGGTACTTCAGTAAAAGTTCGCCTCCTGCATTGTAGTTCACTTTACGACCTCTAGCAGGAATATGTTTGTGAACAGAATCGGATGTTGACAAACCTCTGAAACTGCAATAAAGGCGGTATATTTTCTTCAGGTAATTCGTCCACTAAAAGCTCATGTGCGAATGCAGATACAGTACTGGCATATGTAAACATTTGGGTAGCTTCAAGGTACTGTTACGGGCATCACCTATGTTAATATCTACGTATTCTCGGCATGTAGAAATGTTTTCAAACAACAGCTAGCACACATTACCATCTAAACATACCTATTACACGGGCGTTATAATAGAACGTAGTGACATGACACCAGTACGTCGTTTTCACCCAAAAGTGAGTATGTAAACAATACATCATAACCTCTCACCTGGCAGTGATCCCCTCCTGGACTGTATGAAACCGATCTCGCAAACTGTCAAACATTATCGAAATAAACAGTAACGCGTAAGAATCAAAATATTTCCGCGGCTACAGGTGACCAACATCAGTTTTCGCCTAAACAATTTGTTTCCCATTCAAACAACAACTCACGCTCAGTCACGTGAATGCAGCTCAGCATCCGTACAAGTGACGTTTCTATGACGGAAAGTGTCGTGTAAGTAACCTACAATACCTAGAAAACATAAATCTATTTAAATAATTCTCGTGGGAACAACTATATACACTATTAAATCTGTAATGTCAACGGAAATATTCTGAGTCCTGTACATTAACCCGGATTTCACTCTGGTTACCGCACCGTACAGACAAAAACCTAGTTTCGAATTAGGAAACAGAATACAGACTCTAAAACCGAAAGGACAAAACTGCGCTCAAGTTTGCTTGAACACGGCATCCTTAAATTTTTAGATCAAATTTAACTTTTTTTAGTTTGTTCGTCTCGGGGTGAGCTCCGGTTCATAAAGTAAAAAAGCGGTTAAAACAAGGTGGAAACCTTTCCTCTGTTAAGGCAAAGACGAAGAACTATAAACATGAATCAGTTGTATTTTTTCTCCTTTCTAGGCGCGGGGGTTGGTGGTCCACTTAGGGTGCCTCGCCACTTAGGGCGCCTCGGGTCACTTACGAACCCATGTACAAAACCTACTTTAGTTGCTTTGAGTAATGATAATCTTCGTTGTATGGACTTTGAAAGATTCAGCCAGGATAGGGAAAACAAAGAACGGAACTCATTTACCAAACAATTAACATGAACGATTTTATTGAATGCAGTTGAAAATGTCAGTAACGCAAACGTAATATGAATAATTTATATTAACATTCCTAATACAGGTCATTCTAAATCATCGATACAATCTCCACATCTATGTTTGCATGAGCTTTACAAATAAAGGATTCGCATCTTGAGCATTTCTGCGAAGGTTTGATTCTTCTCATCTTTTCTGGGGCACATTTTGAACCGCTCATGAGAAGGTCCAGGAGCATCAGGGACCCCTCATGACGGTTTCATATCCTCTCCTAGATGTAATTTTATATTTTTCCTAAGAGCATAGGAATGTTATCTGTACTTTGCCGCATTCTGATGTGCTTTTCAACCAATGGTTCTCCCATATTCCGTAGCATCTACCAACATTAAAATTTGCACATGTCGCATGTATCCACCTTAACTTTGGTACTATTATAAAATGTGATTATTTCGGGCTTCGCCTTCACACCAGATAATGTGGCAACATCATCATACATTGTTGATAATAATATTACCGTCTTATTTTTAGCGCTAACATTTATTATTAAAGTCGTATCTTTAGTGAATCCAAAAACTCTGCTGTATATTGTTTCATGCTCACTAGCCTGACATTCTGGTGGAATCTGACGCTTATTTTTTCGTAGGGAACCCACAACTGTTAACTTTTTCGTAAGGAGAGCTGAGCTAGTTGGTAACTCGTATACCAATTGTCACAAGTTATATTCCTGTTGGTAACTGCAACAGGCTTAGTCAATATGTTCACAACTCAAAATTCAGCATTGTCGTGACGAAATGTTATCTCCCGTTGTGTGCCTGCATGTATCACGAAGCAGACTAAATAATGCCTCCTAGCGTCTACTTGTCGAAAACCTTTATTCCATACTTTCTGGGGTTTGCGGCAAATATGCCTAAATGGACATTTCCCCCAGAAAAGTATAAGCTGTTCTTCAACTGTACAAAATTCACTTGAGCTAAACGAATGTAAACAAATATTATTTGCAGCAGTGAGAAAGTCCCTCACAGGTGCTAAGTTATCATGTTTTCTTCCAGTTTCACAGTTGTAAATGTCGTCAAATCTGATGACCCTAACTAAAAATAGAAATCCTTTGCTTGACATTAAGACCAAAGATTTCTATGTCTTCCCATAAATCCTCATAAGTCGCATGAGTGGCTTCGTGAAGCCCAACCAAATAGAGCAGCCCCCAAAACGCTGGTAACTCTTCTCTTGTCATATGTTTGGCGTCTTGCTCTCTCGAATATTTATTTTTTACCGACTCTGCTGAGATCACCATATGTTCATCAAATAAAGTAGAAAATGAATTGATGACAGACACGACACTTTTGGAGTGTGCCTTTCTTGCAGGTAAATGGGTTATGCTAACATCTGTATTCTGATGGTTTTGGTCAGTATTTCCTTTTTCCGTTTTATAGACTTATCTTTGTATACAAAAAATCCATCCTCGAAGCACTCTGCCTCGGATTCACTTCCTTCTTGTTATGCATCAGACGCATGCAATCTCCGCCTCTTGGTCCTCATCTTCTGTATCCGTTCCTGCTACGTCATCATCTGCTTCATCCCTCTCCCATATTTCTTTGGTCGTGTGGGTGCAGCCATCTGAAAATATAATAACTGGAAATGATACAGTGGCAAAAGTGGTAATGAAGTATCTGCTAAGTTGCCAATGGAACTAAGTACACTACTTGTTTCGTTGTAATTCATTAATAATTTTATCATTTATACCAATATTCAAGGAAAATTACAATTCAAAAAGCAACTTACCTCCACACCAATTGATGCACTCCCAGGTGCATGGAGTCGGAAATGTCTTGTGAGGCTCACAAAAACTAGATGGTGACCGACAGACTGATGAAAACATGTTGATAGCGTACTGTAGTGAAGAGCGGGAAGGTACTGAAAATGTAAACAATGAGAGGTGGTGTGTGTCACAATGAAGCAAGTTGGATCACGCAAGTCGTCAGAAATGACCCTGTGTGCCCAGTAAATGGTTAAGTGATGATGAATTATTCGTTGGAGTTATACTATAACCAGTGGAACACCCAGTGGAATAAACAGAATGATGAAATACAGACCATTAGCTGCTTACAGGCGTTGATAAATATCAACAAGGGCAATTGAAAATGTATGCCCCAGCCGGTACTCGAACCCAGGATCTCCTGTTTACATGGCAGACGCTCTATCCGACTGAGCCATCGACGACACAGAGGATAATGCAAGTGCAGGGACTTATCTCTGCCACGCTCCCAGTGAGACCCACATTTCCAACTTACTGTCCACACACTACATTTGTAGTGTCCCTGTCCACTATACTCATTACTCGTGGCAGTCAATCTACTGATTCCCGCAAGAGTTTGAGCAATGTGAGTGCATCCGCACTGAAGAAGTTCATTGGCCAGTAAGCCTCATTTATATGAAGATGGTATCTGTTCTTTCGGACATGTCCGGCTTACTGGCGATGAGTAATTAGCGGGCAGGGGCACTACAAATGTAGTGTGTGGACAGTAAGTAGGAAATGTGGGTCTCTCAGGGAGCATGTCAGTGATAAGTCCCTGCAGTCGCACTAACCTCTGTGTCCTTGATGGCTCAGTCAGATAGAGCATCTGCCATGTAAGCAATAGATCTCGAGTTCAGCAGCTAATGGTTTGGATTTCATCCTTTGAGAGCTGCAAAATCAAACGGAATAAAGTTGACAGGGCCAAACGTCACGATAATTTCGATCATTTGGGAAACTCGATTGCATCACATGGGTTGATGGATGTTCCAGTTAAGGAGTACTGTAATTACAGCTGAATTCTTGTTAACTGACTTTGTCTATTCTAGGAAAGGAAAAAGATCAGATAAAGTCTCGTCGGCGTCATAGTCACTAGGTAAATTGAACAACTGCAAATGGACAAGGATAGCAGTAGAAACAACTCAGAGCTTTGTTGGAGACGCAATCCCAACGTCTGCACAAATGACAGAGAATCCACAAAAACGTTAGAGGATTTGTATACCGGGCTTGAACGCCATTACAAGCAAATGCATTGAACTTCATTATACCAGTAGGCGAAATTAATAAGCCCAAGTGTGACTAATAGGGCAAAGAGAACAGGTTGCCTACATCAGAGACAAGTATACATTCAGGAGCAAACCCATTCTGATTGACAGGTCCTTAACCCACTGCTCTGCGAAGCAGCTAATGATCCCATGGGGATAATCCATCCTTCTGGTTGATGGATACTTAAACTATAGTTCTGCTAAGTTGCTGCATGATGCCCTGAGGACAATCCATCCTTCAGAAAAAATCCACAGCTCCCCCTCCTCCTCCTCTAACCATTGGGAACTCCCCTTACCGATAGAAGCATACTTTTGATATCAATTTGACTGATTAATTAATTAACTCCATCAATTAATTAACCCCTCCCCTACTGAGAAACCCCCAGCTCTCCCTCTCCCCTCCTGCACTTGCAAAATAGCGGGAAAAAGACTCAACTGATTGGTCATTTGGCGAGAAATCGATTGCAGTATATGGAACATTGTTTGAACAGTTTATGGCAGGTAATGCAATGTATGGAATATTGTTTCTTTAAACAATTGATGGGATACAAGGTATGGTATGGAATATAGTTCATTTGGATATTTATGGAAATTGGTGATAAATCGATTGCAGTGTATAGAATGTCGTTTATACAATCTAGACAATGTGTGGAAATTCTTTATTTAACAATTTATGGGAGACAAGACAGTGTTTGGAATATGGTTTATTCATTTATTTAAAAACTTTGTTTGGAAACTGATTGACATGTATGGAATACTGTTTATTTAAACAATTTACAGGATACAAGGTGGTGTAAGAAATATAGTTTATTTAAATAACTTGTGAGGAAATCGATTGCTGTGAGTGGAATATTTAAACAATTGCAGTGCTTTTCATTCCAGTCGCATAAGGAAATACATAATTACACTGTCACAGATTCTTGAAACACATCTGAAAAACTTTCTTGTGTCTCGCCACCCACCCACAAAGGTTGCCCGGAGTTGGGGTGTGCATGAGGGACTTGGAAACAACAGTGGGCTTATCGCACCACTGTCGGATGTCACCTACCTCCACGGCCCTGTGAAGTACCACAATAAGCCCTGGAACAAAAGCATACATCCTGTCAGAGTCCGCCGCCATCTCAACTCATCTGTATCCATGAACCAACCTGTCAGATATAAGTGCACACAAGAGATGCCTTCTTTCCAAAGCAAATGCCTGACAGGAAATCGAGACAGAAATATTGCTGAAGTTAATAAATAATTAATATCAGGTCACATGATCATGATGTGGGGGATATAAGGCGAATGCAGTAGCTACTTCACACACACAAACACACACACACACACACACACACACGCAAATGTCACAAAAACAGTTGCACATTGTCACAAAACTAGTAGCTGGCTGACTCAAAATACACTTTAAATAGATCGTTGCATGCGAAGATATATAGAGAACTGTAGTTTGCTTTGCAGCCGACATAAGAATTAGCAAAGTATATTTAAATAATTGCAGCGCTTTTTATTACGCCATGGACTCTAAACTACCCCCAGCCTTCCTGGCACATTTGCTTGTGGTACACTGAGAGATTGCAGGGCACTCTCACTTCCAATACGGTGTTATGCTACGTAATGTTAGAAAAGTTGATCTTTATTACTTGGTTACTATACCTAGATACAATCTGACTTCATTCATGTGAGGAAATGGTTGGCAGTAGTTAACACTCTTGCTTGTGTGCTCTAGTGAAGACATAGCAGTAAGCTTTACATGCGTTGAAAGGAAGAGGGTGCCGATTTAAACGACTGCAGCAAAAGCCAATGGCGGCTGAGGGCCGAGGGGAGCGTTTTTCTGAAGAACCTGTGTGAAAACATTTGCGGACTGCCGAGTGCCGTGGCCTCATTGTGAAGACACGTTGGATGGCGCCGGTCGGTCGGCGGTCGCGACCAGGTGGGCTGACTAGCGCTGAGGGGTCGCCGCTGCAATGGGCAGAGCATTGAAGATTGGCAATAAAGCAGAGGATGGGCCCTTGTTAGGCAGTAAGCCGATAAGATGACTGTGCGTTTCTCCGAATTTCCATGGGACAAGTCAATGGCGCCCAGAAAAAATATCTGTGGAGGTAGAAGGCTTTCAGCGAGTTTATGGCTTCTTTGGAAAGTTCTAAATGGACGCAGCAGGGGAGATAACGACCTTTTTAGTGAGGGCTGTGGTTCCATCCATATTTTTTCCTTTTCTTCCAATTAACTCTTAAGTCGCTGTTTGATCAAATCTGTGTATGCAGAGCAAGGAGTGGTCACCCAGCTTCGAATGCCGCGCTCCAGCTCGTGGTTGGCTTGTGCTAAAGTGGGAGTGGTCTAAAAAGATGTAAATGTGCTACGCTACCGAGCTGGCGAGGAAACCTGAGAAAAAGAGGACACTCTTGTACTAGCGCTTTGGTAGTAAAGAACTGCAGGCCTTTACTTAAACTGTGAGAATTGTGCGCTTTGCTAGCGGGCCATTTAGAGCCTGTGCCAGTCACCATCTGAATCACCAGAGGTACTGCTTCTAGCATCACGCACGCAACGAGTGTGCGTGGGTGTACTTATTGTTTTGAGTTGAGCACCTAAACATTTGACATATTCCTTCACGCATAGTGGCCATACCGCGGACTCACATGTATGAAGTCAGGTAATGCGATTAGTTCTGGTTAGTGTCGTGAGATGATCCCCAACTGATCACTTTGTTCACCGTAGACAGCATATTAGCGAAAGCGTTTGTCATATAAAAATGTTTGTGTGACGTTGCTTTAGCCATTTTTTTGACTTGTGATGTTAAGAATGAATAAATCTATTGTTATTTAGACCAAAACTCCTCCTAGTTTTCTAATTAACATTTCCTTTGCCTTTTTCATTAAAGTCTTGATTACAATTGAAAGAAGGAAGCTTGCTATTGGCGAATTGCTGCCAGGATCTAGGTCCTTGGCACTTCTGTGATGCTGTCGTTTAGCTTCCTTGCCAAACAGGTCCACATTATGATGAAATAAAAAACAAAAAGAAAAGAAAAATATGGTTCAGTAGTGTGTTGTAGATACTTAGTTGTCTGATTGTGTTGTTTATATGTCTATTTGTTTTATTTACAGTGTATTTGTGTCAGTACTTCTGTGTCACATGTCGACCGTTTTTCCGTCGTCGTCGTATTATTTTTGTGGTGTTTAGTATTGTATTTTTTTGTATTTGGTTGTTTTTTATTCTGAATCTCGTGTGCTGTTGTCGAGCGAGGTGGCGCAGTGGTTAGCACACTGGACTCGCATTCGGGAGGACGACGGTTCAATCCCGTCTCCAGCCATCCTGATTTAGGTTTTCCGTGATTTCCCTAAATCGTTTCAGGCAAATGCCGGGATGGTTCCTTTGAAAGGGCACGGCCGATTTCCTTCCCATTCCTTCCCTAACCCGAGCTCGCGCTCCGTCTCTAATGACCTCGTTGTCGAAGGGACGATAAACACTAACCACCACCACCACCGTAGTCTCGGGCTGCATACAGGTTTGCTGTATTTGTTTTGATGTCATTGTATTGTACGGCGTATATCTTGTGAGTTAGATAATAAGGTTGTCCACGTGTTGCACGTATAATTGAAGTTTGTTGTGGATAGAGAATTTGAATGATAACGAGAATTAGGGCACGGAGACAAGTAGATTGGGAGCGGGAAAATAAAGTGTACGTCATGGAGGAAGAGCGCAATGAAACGGCAGAGGCACAGTTTGAACGTACGAAGACGTTGCTGTTGAACGGTGTTAGCAACAACGATGTCGTGCGACATGGAAAATCAGGGACACGAAAGCGATATGGCTTTTCTTAAGGGGACTGACAGTGTCAGTTTGCATGCGATAGAAGATGTGAGGGTACCACAACATATCGAAGCAGAGGTAATTATTGGAAATCTGAACCGAGAAGACAGGGAGGTATCAGTACGCAATGATGCGGAAACAACACTGCAGAAATCAAGTATGATTTCGGTCGATCACGATACTGACAAGGGAACCTCCCCATCGGACTCCCCTCAGATTTAGTTATAAGTTGGCACAGTGGATAGGCCTTGAAAAACTGAACACAGATCAATTGAGAAAACAGGAAGAAGTTGTGTGGAACTGTGAAAAAATAAGGAAAATATACAAACTGAGTAGTTCATGGGAAGATAGACGTCAAGGAGACTGGAAACGCAGGAGCGCCGTGGTCTTGTGGTAACGTGAGCAGCTGCGGAATGAAAGGGCGTTGGTTCAAATCTTCCATCAAGTGAAAAGTTTCATTTTTTTATTTTCAGTTTATGTGACAAACTCTTATGTTTTCATCACTTTTTTGGGAGTGATTATCACATCCACAAGAAAACCTAAATCGGGCAAGGTAGAAGAATCTTTTTACCCATTCGCCAAGTGTACAAGTTAGGTGGGTCGACAACATATTCCTGTCATGTGACGCACATGCCGTCACCAGTGTCGTATAGAATATATCAGACGTGTTTTCCTGTGGAGGAATCGGTTGACCTATGACCTTGCGATCAAATGTTTTCGGTTCCCATTGGAGAGGCACGTCCTTTCGTCTACTAATCGCACGGTTTTGCGATGCGGTCGCAAAACACAGACACTAAACTCATTACAGTGAACAGAGACGTCAATGAACGAACGGACAGATAATAATTATGCAAAAATTTTCACTCGAGGGAAGACCTGAACCAAAGACCTCTCGTTCTGCAGTTGCTCACGCTACCACGGGACCACGCCGCTCCTGAACTAAACCTGTCCATGATGTTGCCTATGTGACCCATGGACTACTCAGTTTGTATATTTTCCTTATTTTTTCATAGTTCCACACAACTTCTTCCTGTTTTCTCAATTGATCTGCGTTCAGTTTATCAAGCCCTATCCACTGTGCCAACTTATAACTAAATCTGAGGGGGGTGCGATGGGGAGGTTCCCTTGTGAGGAAAGGAAGAGGACTACAATCTGGTAGAATTTTTAAGGGGAATGAAGAAGAAACTTGATAGCCTATAGGGAATGGAGGCTGGAGTAAAAGGAGTGGAGGAAAAGATTAATGGACTAAAAGGAATGGAGGAGAAAATTAATGAGTTAGTACGAGATAATAACGAGATGAGGACGGACATCAAATATATCGGTGCTCAGGTAAATCAGATGCAAGAGGAACACAAGACATGGGCAAATAAACTCCAGGAAAACCTACGTAAAGAAAACACCAAAGCAATGAAAGGTTTAAAGATTGTAGCCGCGCGGGATTAGCCGAGGGGTCTCAGGCGCTGCAGTCATGGACTGTGCGGCTGATCCCGGCGGAGGTTCGAGTCCTCCCCCTGGCATGGGTGTGTGTGTTTGTCCTTAGGATAACTTAGGTTAAGTAGTGTGTAAGCTTAGGGACTGATGACCTTTGCAGTTAAGTCCCATAAGATTTCACACACATTTTTTGAACTGATATTTTCCGCAGGGCGGAAGTTGTCGATGAAACGCCATTTGATTTTCGACACTTCTTACAAGTCCGAAAATTCGAAATTTTCAGTCAAGTTCCTTGATGCAATAATCGACAAGAACCAGTATCTTGACGTACCATGCTCTACCAGTGAAATCATATGTCACTGTTACACCAAACTTCCGTCAGCATATCAACAAGTATTGGCTGGCAGGTGTAATATGGAGCTCAGTACTTTCCGTAACACTCTTTACGAATTAGAGTACGTATTCCGAGCAGAGAATATCCGAGAGCACAGAGGAACGTCTGACAGATACGTAGCAGGCCCTATGTCGCGTCCACAATATAACTATTACACTAACAGAAACGGAAATGTACGGAATGGAACGCCTTACGGAAACCATCCACGGTCGGGAAATTTCGGGAGCAATGAAGTTGAACAACGAAGAGACTGGAATGGGAACCGCAATAGTTATGTACTACGCAACAGAGGCTGGAATGGAAGGAGGAATGAAGACTGCGGACCACAAAACAACGGATGGCGAAACCATGGCTCCGGTTTCAACGATGATGGAAGAGGTGCGCGAATGAACAATGGAGGAAACGGAAATGGAGCTCAGGTCAAGGAAATTGAGATTCGAGGACCGAACCAAGGTCGAGGGGCGCGTGGAAATGACAAGCAACGCCAATGACTAGTTGAATATGAAGAAGAGGCACAAAACGCATTTGCAACTGAACTCTGACCTAACCTCATCAATGTTATTAGATACGACGATATTGAAGAAACGTTGCTGGAAGAAAGAGCGGGGTTCGCTCATAATGACGTGCATCCAATTGTTATGGTAACCATAGGAGGAAAGGAAGTTAGAGCAATCCTGGATAGTGGTAATGAGATTTCGGCCATCGCGGAAGAGACAGTGTAAGGGACTGTAAGACTGGGCGGAACTATCAGTGAAGAGATTAAGAATAAAAGGAGCAATAGTAGGGAAGGTAACTGAGGTGAACATGCAGACTAGGCTAGAGCTACTTTGTCAAGGTCACCTGCTGGTGGGAAACTCCCTGATCGTGCCAAAACTGACAACTGAGCTGATTATCGGAACCGATTTTCTAAGCGAGTACAATGCAACACTGGATCTAGGACGTGATACAGCAACGTTAAATAAGGATAAAAGCATCATACTTCGATTCATTGATCGGGCGATATGGGTGCAAGTCCCGGCGAGGTGCCTTAAGATCTGCATAGATTCAGAAGACTGGTGTTTATGAAAGTCGAAATCAGTGTCCAGAGATGAAAGGGATGGCCACAATGGCACAGAGGACACCGTGGATGAGATCTGTCAGACGATACAAGAGAGGGTTTGTGGTATTGACAATATTACCGAAGAGGAGAGGGCAGAACTACAAGCCATGCTACTGAACAACATTGAAGTGTTCCTACCTAAGACAGGAGCCATCAGGTTTCCAGTATGCGTTCCGTGTCGAAGAACATCAGAAGTTCTTTGTCCCACCCTATCCCATTCCCATCGCATCCAGAAAGAAGTACAGAGGATGCTGCAAGAAGGGATCATTGAAACCAGTGTGTCCACATACAATAACCCATTGCAGGTAGCTGAGAAGAAGGATGAGTCGATACGTCTGGTGCATGATACGAGGCAAATCAACACGATAATCTTGCCAGAAACAGACCTTCCAGAGAAGCTAGATCTCTTGCCAAGATGTCATGGTGTCAAGGTGTTTTCGTCCGTTGACCTCTGTTCAAGTTTCTGGCAAATTAAATTAACCCCTCGTGTCGTCAATACTGACTTTCCTAGTTGAAGGACACTGCTATCAGTTCCGCCGATTGCCCTTTGGCCTCAGTATATCGTCCGCAGCATTCATCAGGGGGCTGAATGGAATGACACGACGTCCTATGTTGATGATATCCTCACTGCAAAGCCCTCTTGGGACGAACACAACAAGGTCCTTGGCGAACTGCTAGGAACACCAAGGCAACATGGCGTCACAATTAATTTGGAAAAATCTTGTTTTGGAACGAGGAAGGTGGATTTTCTTGGGTACGTGATTTCAGCAGAAAGGATTGCACCTAATCCGGAAAAACTCAAAGCTATAGCACAATTCCGGAGACCACAGATCAGGAAGCACCTCAGAGGGTTCCTGGGCGTCGTAAATTTTTATAAGAAGTTCATTAAAACGAAGGAGAATGGCGCACCAAGACTTTGTGCCTTAACAGGAAAGAAGACACCATGGATGCGGGACGAGACAGTGAATCATGAATTCAATTCGCTTAAACAGGCCCTTTGGAGACACTTATCCTAGCTCACCCTGACTTAACAGCGGATTTTTGCATGTGGACTGCAGCGAAAACAGGTCTTGGCGTAATAATATTCCAACCAATTATGGAAGAGGGGACATTAGTAAACAAGACCATAGCATTTGGGAGCTGGGTCCTTACAAAGTGCGAAACGAATTACTCAGTGACTGAGTTGGAGGCACTGGCTATCGTGTGGGCTTTCAAAAAATTCAAATATTTCCTGCTTGGACATAAGACCTATGTCTTTACAGACCACAGAGCGTTGGAATTTTTGCTGTCGGCAAAACTGGCACACGATAGGCTGACACGGTGGGTTTTATTCCTCAAGCAATTTGACTTCAGCATCACACATGTCCCGGGAAAAACAAATGTAATTGCGAATGCATTTTCACGTTCGCCGATTGAGAGACCAGATGCAAAGGGAGAAGATGCGGAGGATAGTCACTTTAGTCTATTCCATCTGTGGGGAGTCGCTGTCGAGGACTTCACGACTGCATCATTACGGGATGTAAGAAGAGAGCAGGATAAAGATTCGGAATTGAAGTAGCTGAAAGAACATTGGAAGATCCGCCAGGAATTCGAATTACGAATGTTCTACCTTGTAAGGAAGGGGATCTTATTCCACCGATGAATGGCTTGCACGATATGGAGTCTTTGTATACTGGACGAGTTAGTTAATAAGTTAATCTGGTGCACACACGTAAGCTATTGTCACTTCTGACCACGGAAATGATTCCGGAAATTGAAGGGCCTGTGTCATTTTAAACAAATGGAAAGACGCATAAGGAAGGTTCTATCCGTATGCAAGGCCGGTCAGAAGGCAAAACCAGGCAGCCAGACAGTGAAGGCACCCCTCCATCCAATCGTTCCAAACAAACTGCGACACTTGGCGGCCGCGGACTTAATGGGACCGATCCCGATCACTCGGCGTGGTTTCCGGTACATTTTAGTAGTCGTTGAATTAACATCGACGTTTGCTACATTTACTCCGTTACGACGAGCCACGGCAGTCACTGTTTGCAACGCGTTAACGAAAGACTTCATAGCGCAAGTATGCAAGGTGGACAAAATTATCACAGATAACGGGGCTCAATTCAGGTCAAAACGATGGAAGGACACTCTGAAGAGATACAAGATAGCACCAATTTACATAACGGGCCATCACCCGAGTTCGAACCCCGCCGACGATGGATGAAGGACCTGGGCAATCTGTGTCGTATCTAATGTCATCGACAGCACAGCACACAGGACGTGATGTTGCTGGATTTCCAAAATGTCGTTAATGAACTTCCACGTGGTTCAACTCTCTTGGCACCGATAACTGTGTTTAAAAACAGAGATCCACTAGAGAAAGTACGGAGTTAGTGGAATTTTCCCAGCGGAAACAGATTCCGCGCCGAGAGATAATCGGGATGGCGCTGGAAAGGATTCGGAAAGCTGGAAGGAGAAGGAAGTAGCAAGAAGATAAGAAGGCTCGGGACCGTGAATTTCGCGTTGGGCAGAAGGTTCTCATCAAATCGTTTAATCTCTCCAACAAACAGAAGAAACAGCGCCAGAAGTTCTTCAACTTGTATAATGGACCACTTCAGATACGCCGTGTCGCGCACGAGAATGCATATGAGCTGGAGTTCCTAAGATCTGGACGATTGGCACGAGTGCATTACACATCGCACATTAAACCCTTCACTGAATAACGTTGGAGGTCACGATAGCAGCAGTTACAGCAGGAAGAAGGAGAAGAAAACAGAAGATGGACATATGGTGGCAATTTCTTATTCTGAACAAGCCACAGGTAGTTTAATGGTCGGTGACAGCCGAACATAAGAATAGTAGCATAAGTTTTGTTTGGTTATAATACACTCCTGGAAATTGAAATAAGAACACCGTGAATTCATTGTCCCAGGAAGGGGAACTTTATTGACACATTCCTGGGGTCAGATACATCACATGATCACACTGACAGAACCACAGGCACATAGACACAGGCAACAGAGCATGCACAATGTCGGCACTAGTACAGTGTATATCCACCTTTCGCAGCAATGCAGGCTGCTATTCTCCCATGGAAACGATCGTAGAGATGCTGGATGTAGTCCTGTGGAACGGCTTGCCATGCCATTTTCACCTGGCGCCTCAGTTGGACCAGCGTTCGTGCTGGACGTGCAGACCGCGTGAGACGACGCTTCATCCAGTCCCAAACATGCTCAATGGGGGACAGATCCGGAGATCTTGCTGGCCAGGGTAGTTGACTTACACCTTCTAGAGCACGTTGGGTGGCACGGGATACATGCGGACGTGCATTGTCCTGTTGGAACAGCAAGTTCCCTTGCCGGTCTAGGAATGGTAGAACGATGGGTTCGATGACGGTTTGGATGTACCGTGCACTATTCAGTGTCCCCTCGACGATCACCAGTGGTGTACGGCCAGTGTAGGAGATCGCTCCCCACACCATGATGCCGGGTGTTGGCCCTGTGTGCCTCGGTCGTATGCAGTCCTGATTGTGGCGCTCACCTGCACGGCGCCAAACACGCATACGACCATCATTGGCACCAAGGCAGAAGCGACTCTCATCGCTGAAGACGACACGTCTCCATTCGTCCCTCCATTCACGCCTGTCGCGACACCACTGGAGGCGGGCTGCACGATGTTGGGGCGTGAGCGGAAGACGGCCTAACGGTGTGCGGGACCGTAGCCCAGCTTCATGGAGACGGTTGCGAATGGTCCTCGCCGATACCCCAGGAGCAACAGTGTCCCTAATTTGCTGGGAAGTGGCGGTGCGGTCCCCTACGGCTCTGCGTAGGATCCTACGGTCTTGGCATGCATCCGTGCGTCGCTGCGGTCCGGTCCCAGGTCGACGGGCACTTGCACCTTCCGCTGACCACTGGCGACAACATCGATGTACTGTGGAGACCTCACGCCCCACGTGTTGAGCAATTCGGCGGTACGTCCACCCGGCCTCCCGCATGCCCACTATACGCCCTCGCTCAAAGTCCGTCAACTGCACATACGGTTCACGTCCACGCTGTCGCGGCATGCTACCAGTGTTAAAGACTGCGATGGAGCTCCGTATGCCACGGCAAACTGGCTGACACTGACGGCGGCGGTGCACAAATGCTGCGCAGCTAGCGCCATTCGACGGCCAACACCGCGGTTCCTGGTGTGTCCGCTGTGCCGTGCGTGTGATCATTGCTTGTACAGCCCTCTCGCAGTGTCCGGAGCAAGTATGGTGGGTCTGACACACCGGTGTCAATGTGTTCTTTTTTCCATTTCCAGGAGTGTAGTTTTAAAGACTACAATCATTTCTTTAGATTTTTTGTAATTCCACCATGGTAATTAGCGTAGGAACTTCTCCCATTACTGCTAGTCGTAAGAATTAGGCATTGTTAGAATGTCATTGTACAAGTATTTCTTCGTAACGTATACCAAGTTTATAGATGTACAGTTGGTAATCCTAGAGCTGACTAATTATAGTTGTTGAGAGTAGAAACATGTTGATTTCACGACGGAAACTTCGTTGTTATTTGAGTCCTATTTCGCGCGAATTAATGCGTTCTCATAGCAGTTTTGTAGTTTGCACGGGATGACAGAATCAGGTGTCACAATAACGATAGAATTTTATGTCTTTGAGTCCGAAAGAAGTGCACGAGTGTTGAGGACGGAATTCTTCTGTAACATCTTGGAGCTAAGCTACAATCATATTTCTTCTCTTTAATTTTGTGTGCATTGCAGTAAACGCCCTTGTAGGTCCAGTATAGTATAAGTCGTAGTATAGTGTGTGAGAGGGGCGTCATTAAGATTAATTTGCGAGACCCATCGAGGCATTTTGCAGGATGGTCGTGTATTGTTCACGCGAGAGGCGTGTTGACTTTCTTGTGACCATTGCCCAGTGCAGTGTGTCTCTGCTGTGTGCTGATCATTGTCATCGCCAGTGGCACGATGTATTTCTGGTGTTTCTTCTTTTTTATGGATGTCGCTTTTGGTGCAATGTTTATTGTGAATGGGATATTTTATTCGAGTGTGCTTACACAGATGAGCTATCGCTTCTTATGCGATTGTTGTTCACTGTGGTTATTCGCTTGTGGTTTTCGCATGTGGTTTTCTCAACTATTGTGCGATGATATTCGTGTGGGCTTTCCCGAGTAGTTCGCGAGCGCCTGGGTGGTAGATCCTGGGCGATAGTTGGTACTATGCGGCGTGAGCACGGAATGTGCGGGTCACTTTGGCATGTTTTTACAGGGTGAGCGAGGCGCACCATCAATTTGTGAAAAAGATAAGAATGGAAGAAATGTAGCTTTGCAGTCAAATGTCGATAATACCTTGCGCTTTTTATGTTTGTTTCAGGAGCTGGAGTGGAAAATTTGTACACCAACCTGAGAAAGTTTTGTGTCAGTTTCACCGAAAAGAGAATTTCGTAGCGGTTGTTTTGCCACATAGGAGAGAGAGCAGACTGGTGACATCGACACTCATCGAGATTCACATCATACACCAGCGTTAGTGCCACCGTAACAACAACATAATGGGAAGTCTAATACCTTCAGTAGTTCATATATCTTTTTTTAGTAGTTGGGTTACATGAATAAGTAGTAGACTTTGATGGTGTGAGAGTGACTGAAGTGAATGTGTAGTCTAAGCCGGCTTAGTATTTTGAGTTGCATGAAAGGTAATGGGAAATTAACACTACACTATCATACATTACAACACCTCACCACTACTTAAAATTATAAAGATTTAGACACAGAAAATTGATCATTTTAAATTATTGCTGTAATAAAATCTGATAAGAAATGTAGAATAGACTAAGATTTTATTTTTGTCAAAAGAGCTCTGCAAACCATTTTATTTTTTTATTCTTGGAGTAATCGTATAACACAATTCTTCACAATTTCATTATAATTCTATCTGTATTTATGCTGTAAACATATTTGTAAAAACACGGCACTAAGTCCGAATGTAAGCATTGTGCAGACAATGGAAGCTGAGTTGATGGCAACGTATCAGATCGCTGACACCGGAGTGGCCACAGCAGCTGGTCAGACGGGGCACCAAGCAGACAGGACAGTAAAGGTCGTCCGACAGCTCTGTGAGACGGAGGGGAAGCAGATCTTTCCAGGTGGCAGTGGCCCACATAGTGACCACAGGTTAGCTGGTCGACATGACGTCATCGGGCTAATTGAATGGAGGCAGGTACAGACGAGCTCCTTTGTGCCATGAGCTGTCAACAAAGGGCTGGTGCCCTGGTGGCACACAAGCACTTTCGCCACCGCTTTCGACTCCAAGGTCCTGAGGGACCTACCACTGAATGGAAGGGCGAGCGAGGCAACCGGGATGCGGCTGCTTGTGGAGCACTGACTGGAGGTACTTACATGTCTGGAGACACGGTCGACGGAGACGGCGACAGTGGGAGGTAATTCACCTCATACCTGTGTCCATATGCTGCCTGGGTCATCCCGTGAACATCTTCGACAGCAGCAACGCATTGCTGACTACCTCATCATCTAAAATGGTCCGCAATCGAGACGCCACTGTTTGATGCCAACAGCCAAGGTCCTGCCACACTTAGGGTGCTGCCTGTACTGTACATGCCCAGAAAAATGGGTAACATGTCTGGATGAACTCATTGCACATAGCTGCCACATCTAACCTGTTACATGGCACGTGTAGTGCTGTGTTTATTCGTGTGACAGTTGTAAATTTAAAAATCGGACTCCCTAAAGAACTTTGCGAGGGGAGCTGTAGGATGTATTTGTTGTTTTCATTAATTTGTTTTATGTATGTTTGTTTTATATATGTTTTATATGCGCCTTGCTGATATCAGTTTTTACAAGATTACTTGTATTTTCTATGTTTTCTTATCAAGTTTTATTTTCTATTAATGAACTCATGTATTATTTTTCGATTTGTGTAAATATTCACATGTTTTATGTCACTTATATGTTGTTTTGTTGTGTTGACTCTTACATCTTGGTACTAAAGAAACAGACTGACACATGTTAGAGTGATAAGCAGAACAGATGACACATGAAAAATGAAAACTAGGAATCTTTTATATTGTGTGAATGTGAGCACGTTTGTGATCGATGTTCTGTAAAGGAATAATGCAGCCATTTGTATAATTGAGCAAGGGTAATAATTTTCCATGGGACAGAGAATCTTCAAGACAACATTATTATATTCTGTTAGGGAAATAACCTCTGGCCCTCATTCAGTATGAATGAGGAGATGAATGTCTGCATGAGCCTGTAACCATTTAGTTATTGCCATTTAAGTCTACAAGAATATGACCTGATGGTACACCCATCACATTTTTATTTCTCACTTTAATTTTGCAGGCATGCAGCAGAGTGTGTGTGAATGACCCCTGGTTGAATGTGGTAAAGACATAGTATAACACTGTGCTGGGGTTTATGGTGAACAAAGATTGATTCATGTTTATTTATTTGATAATCAGCCAACTAAAGTGTCACAATTTATTCTGTTCCATGTCACACTAACCAATTTAAAGTGTGACACTCCCCGAGAAAAAATTTGAAAGGAATGGGAAGGTTGTGAGAGATTGCAGGCCACTCTCACTTCCAATATGCTGATGAATGTTCTTAGGGACGCTGATCGTTATTACTTGGTTGCTACACCTGGATACAATATGAGTTTTTTCATATGATGAAATGGTTGGCAGTAGTTAACACTCTTGCTTGTGTGCTCTAGTGAAGGAATAGCAGTAAGCTTTACTTGCATTCAAAGGAAGAGGGTGCTGACTTAAACTACTGCAGTAAAAGCCTACGACAGCTGAGGGTCGAGGGATCTGTTTTTTTCTGCAGAACCTGGCTGAAAACATTTGCGGACTGACGAGTTCTGCAGTCTCGTTGTCCAGTCATGTTGGATGGCGTTGGTTGGATGGTGGCCTCGTCCAGGTAGGCTGACTAGCGCTGCGGAGTCACCGCTGCAATGGGCAGAGCATTGTAGACTGGCAATAAAGCAGAGCACGGGCCCTTGTTAGGCAGGCTGATAAGACTCCTGTGTGTCTCTGCAAATTTCCTTGGAACAGGACACTGACGCCCAGACGTCCAGACTCTGTTACAAAACATATCTGTGAAGGCACAAGGCTTTTAGCGAGTTTATGGCCGTTCTTTGGAAAGTTCGAAATGGATGCAACAGAGGAGATAACGATCTTTTTATGAAGGGTTGTGGTTCTTTCCAGGTCATGTTTTTAGCAAACCACATGGCGTAAACGTGTGGGAAAGAGGCTGCAAAGCTGAATCTTTTTTCCTTTTCTCCCTACTTACTATAAAGTCGCTGCCTGATCAAATCTGTGTATGCAGAGCAAGGAGCGATCTCCAAGCTTCAAATGGCGCTCTCCAGCTCGTGATTGGCTTGTGCTAAAGTGGGAATGGTCTAAGATGTAAATGTGCTATGCTACCGAGTTGGCGGATAAAGCTGAGAAAAAGAGAAGAGGACACAAGAGTGTACAAGAGTACTGGCGCTTTGCTAGTACAGAACTACAGTTCTTTACCTAAACGGTGAGACTTGTGTCCTTTGCTAGTGTGCCAGTCACCATGTGAACTATCAAAGGTATTGCTTCTAGCATCACACACACTAGTGTGTGTGTACTTAATTGTTTTGAGTCAGCCATCTAAACATTTGACATATTCTGTCACACATAGTCCTGGCACGGAGTCAAACTGGTTTGGCAGACCAGCAAACGGGTCCATCTGCACACCGGAATCCAGTGGGGTTTGCAGAGGCTCATAGGGAAGTACCTACATTCGGAATTAGCCGAACACGGGACGGCGTACTTGCATTTTCCGGGCGCGCGCCATTAATAAGAGACTGCTGCCGTCCATTACTGCAGTCGACCAAGTGCATCGTGGTGTTTTATTAAATATGGTGTGGAATATCAAGTCCAGAAGGTGTCACAAATGTTGCTTCCGTAGCTCTGCCACGGAAATATTAATGAAATCGTTAATATACGAGTGTAATAAAATTTGCTCCACACACACACACACACACACACACACACACACACACACACACACACACACACACACACACAGTTTAAAATTACTCGAAATGAAAAGATCGACATTGCACAGCAGTTTGCATACATAAACAATAATGTTATATTTTTGATGAGAAACTTCATTAAACAATCCAAACCTATTATTATTTGATGCCACGACTGGAAGCAGTGATGTTGAGGAGGTTAGCACCAATTATTGGTGTGTAGTAGATAAGATAGTGTTGTGATATTATGGACGGTTATGAAGAAGATACCTGTGGCTTGTGCATGATGGAGCTCCAAACAAACGAAGTTGGACACATTTTAGGTAAATCAACTGTGGTATCAATTCTGAAGTATTGTTTTAGCGTCTCTGGTCAGTAACAACAAGGTACTGATAAGAGAGAAATGATCATGGAACATAAAGTACTTAGGCTACAAGGTTCTGCACTGAAACACACTATAATGCTAGAGGTGTGTGGTTTCTGACCTATTAGTCTTGTGGAATGCAACGCTGTTAATATTCGAATGTAAGAAATATATTTACAGCACATTACATACATTCTCCTTTGAAGTTTATCTACAATAAATTATGGTGACAAATTGCAAAGTGACAAAACTGCTGCCGGCTGGGTGGCCGAGCGCTTCTAGGCGCTACAGTCTGGAACCACGTGACTGCTACTGTCGCAGGTTCGAATCCTGCCTCGGACATGGATGTGTGTGATGTCATTAGGTTTAAGTAGTTCTAAGTTCTAGGGGACTGATAACCTCAGAAGTTAAGTCCCATTGTGCTTAGAGCCATTTGAACCATTTGACAAAACTACTATCTCCCACACCTAAGAAAACGTCGATTCTTTGTAACAAACCACGATATAGGTTTCCAGAGATGTATGATGCCTGCTTTTTATGAAGTCCAAACCTGATTACTGTTCGAAAATTATTATATGAGTAGTAAGTGGGTATGTTGAGCACAGTCGCAGATAATTTAATGACTTTTTTTTATTTTCTTACAAACTGCTAGGCTGCGAACACTAGCCACTAAAATTTTTTATAAACGTCTGCATGCCAATTAAAAATTTTCAACTAAAATTCTATGCTGCGAATCATATGTCAAATTCTTTTTACCATACATTACCACGTACATAAGTGTATCTTTCGGAATTTTACCATTAAAATTTGCACACAGCTTCATTGTAGTTTTCTAAGTAGCTGACACATTCATTCTTCTAGACATATTTATAACATAGACAGGATAATTTTCAATAAGGCTGAATGGACTCACATTAACATCACCATTCAATAGTGTTGTTCTCTTAAAATCTAAGAAAGCATCATAAACTTTTAAATAATTATTTGGCAGTTCCAGATTCCACATTTCTTGAGGAAATATCTCGTTTCTTCCATTTTTAATATAGATATTCTGTAATTTAACATGATCGAATAAGGAAGAGTCAACTAACTGATCACAAATGATATTTTATGCTTCATTCACTATGGAATTGCAGGGTTCTTGAGCGAGAACCCTGGAAGTAAATGAAGAGAGAAAAAATATTTATGATGAAATTTTAACTGTACCTGCTGTAGAATTTTAGTTTACTAATGTATTTTTATTCTATATAAGTGGAGGCACTTATTGATCTAAAGAATAATAAGCTTACTTACAACAACAAAAATGTTTTAATAATTATTGATAAAGAAAATAATCCATGGTTTTATGCAAATCAAGTTGCTGATCTTTTAGGATATGTCCGACCTAGGAAAGCAATTCAAGACTTAGTTAAACAAAAATATTGTAAAACATATGAGAATTTTGGTAGCACAATTTCAGTGCTACCGAAATATATACAAAATTCAACAACATTTATCAATGAACCTGGTCTTTATTCTTTACTTATGAAATCTGAAAAACCTTTTGCAGAAGATTTTCAAGATTTGATTTATGAAACAGTGTTACCAGCAATTTGCAAACATGGTGGATATAAGATTGGACAAGAGATGATTGATGCTTATAAATATCAAATAGAATCTTTACATGAAATACATAAATTGGATAAAAAACAAATCGAAAATTTAAGAGAAACTGTTAATATGGCTTTTGATGTAATAAACACAAGAAACAGAGAAATAGATACACTATTACCTCATGTTGTTCCACAGACAAACAATAAAAATGTAAGACCAACTTTTGTAATTTTGAAGTTATTTGATGATGAATGTGATTATACTTACTATGTCATTAGAACACAGAGAAAAAATTTGCAGAAACAACTATATAAAATCGAAGACAGGCATCCAAATTGTGAATAAATGTTAAGATTGAATTATAATTCTAATTCTAACTACTTTTTTCAAGCCTATTAAATTTCTTCCTCTATAAATGTTAAGTTGAAAATACCCTGTGTACAACAAACAAACAAAAAATATTCCATAACAGAACTGTTACTTACAGCAAATTTGAATAATAATAATTAAAGATTTAATACACTGTACAAAAGATGTAGATAAAAAATTAGAAGATATTTAATAACCATAAGGCACTGCATCATAGTTATCTAAAACAATTCTTTTATCATACTGAAATGAAAATTCTTTCTTAACATGTTTGTTTACCAGATTTTTAGTATCAATATCTCTTGTTATCTGATTGTATTCTAATTGTATATTTTCTTTAACTTCACTTTCTGTTAACTGTATCATTGATTCACCATTCAACTTTTGAATATTTTTGTAATTTAGAGTAAAGCCCTTCACCTTCATTTATGTTTTTCTGTCATTTTTCTCATAATAATAACTTTTTTGATCTGTTGAAGCCCAATCTGTAATCCAATTACTTCCTAATTTATCTGTCCATTCACCTAACATACAACTTGTTTCCACAGTATTTTTACCATCATCAGTATATACTACAGAATCGGTATCAAAATATATGACAGATTCTCCTATTTTATCTAACATATCGTATAATCTAAGTCTTGCATTTGATGTAGTGAATGCAGCTATGAAAATATTTGTAACTGCATTGATTTCCACATAATAATCTTTGAAATTATACCTCATCTGAACCATTTCCTCTGTAATAAAATTTACATCTAAATTGTCTAATCGATCATCCATCAGTATCTCATAAAAGCGTTATAAATTGGTTACGTATTCTGTTTGACTCATATTTTGCCTTTGTCCAAATTTGCCCCATAATGAATTAAGAAAATTTTTAGCAACAGCTCGTTTTACAGGATTTTCCTTTATTCTATCACGATCCAAGACAATATCCAACTTCTCTTTAACTGTTTTGATGTATTCTTCATCTCTTTCAAAATTGTGTGAACTAGTTTCTAATTTTATTTTCATAAAGTCTTCCACATAATTTTTAAACAGCATATTGCCTTTATTTTTAAAGTCCCATATTTCATAAACTTCTAAAACTTTATATCATTTTTCTACAGCTTTCTTTACTTCATCAGTCATCCAAGTTTCAATAAAACTTCTTTCTTTATTACTGTGAATGCATTTACTTATTTGTTCTTCTGCACATTTGACACACAAAGGAAATAATAGTTTTTCATTTTTATCGATTTGCATGTGTACAGATAAAACAGGATGATACAATCTTCTAGGAACCAATACTTTACATTTTATTAAGCCATACCAATTTTTAGAATAATATCTTGGTCTATATATTTTCCTTGGATGTTGTTTAGGACAATAATCATAATATTGCACAGAAGGATAAAGACTAAATACATCAATATATTTTATTTTTGAGCTAATACCATCTGCTTTAGCTTTCAATTTTATTGCATTTATTCGTCCACCATAAAATTCATCTCTTGAATTCAATGGTTCAATAACTTTTGGTAACTGTTTAAACTTTTTATATTCTGTTGAGTTTACCCAATCACATTCCCACATTTCCACTAAATTGTATCCAGCATTTCGTATTTCTGCACTTCTTGTCAATGTCTTTTGATAAAGATCATCCATTGTTTCCTTATTATTGTTGTTAATTGTTCCACTTTTGAAACATTTTTTACATCCATGCCAATAACAACCATGGTATAGATAAACAGTATTAGTTTCTATGTCAAATCCATCTACTATTGCTCCAGTAATTCTGACTTCTCCACCATTAAGGACATGTGAGATATTATTGTTGTTTAAACTATTCAGCCAAGCTGTCGATTATTTATTGTAATTATCCTTCTGTTCTTTATCCAACACAGCAATTGTTTTCAGATGTATGTATATCGATCTGTAAATTGCCATACCAACGTCAGCAACAATCAAATAACAGAATGGATCAATGTTAGCAATTTCCAGAAACTGTTTTCATAATTCCAAACAACCTCTTCTTAATAGATCTACATCATAATTACAATACTCGTTAATTTCTTTCTTCATATTGAACACATAATTGTCTTTAATTCTAGAGCTATGCCATTTGAGAAATGCTTCTCTTTCTTTTGGCTTCAAGGGTCAACACAGTAATATTCAGTATCAGGAATTGGTCCTATACAGTTTTAATTTTCTGGCGTATTGAATAAATGTGGAAAGTAACCTTTCTTCAATTCTTTTACGTCAAAAGTTTCTGGAAAACTACTAAGTGGACCTTGTACAAAGTTACTACTATCTATATTTTTTATTCCTAACTGTTTGATTTCCAACAACATTAGTTTAATTCCTGTGTAGATGGTATATGGTCTTATTGTATTTTCAACACAGTACTTCAAAATGAATTGGGAATCATAACCTTTCGCATAATGAGCTATGAATGTGTGATAGCTGTTCTTTTCAGATATCATCCACTTACAGAATTCATCATTTGTCTTAAATTTGTAAACAGTATCACCTTTAAAATTGTGGACAATTATAAGATTTGGAATGTGTGTTCCAGTTTCTTGAGTTGCTTCATAATCAAACCACATGTATATCTCAGTATAGGTACAATTCACTTTCTTTGGAAGGCCTTTGTTACAGCATTTAAACTCTTTACCACCAACTATTTTATTACATTCGAAGCACTAGTAAATATAAAAATGTTTGAATTCTCCATTAACATAGCAACCTTCTTTATTACAATTTGGGCAATCTTGCACTATAAGTTCATCACCAAATTTTCTTCCACAGATACCACCTTTTTGCAGTACAGGTTGCATATAACATTTATGATTTCCAATTTCCACTACTTGCTGACAATTTCTACAATGTTCAAAGCCACATTTATGTTCTTTAGATCTTAAACAAATCTTTTTACATCCTTCACACTTGTAAGCTGTATCACAGACTTCATGGTGATTGTTCAAACATTCTTCATTATAACAGTATCTATTGCATTTCTCACAATAAATCTTATTTTCTCCACTTTCATGTTCTGGACTCTTGCATAATATGCACACTTTTCGCTATATTTTACATCTATGTTTCTCCTTGTTGTGATATGGTTTCTAGCATTTATCACAGAAATATGAAGATCCCAAGAAAGCAGTCATACTGTTAATTACATCAAAATGGTTGTGGTCTTTGTACAGATAAATCTTTATTTTTTTCTCACAACCACTATAGATTACTGCATTGAAATTTTCAGCACATACAACACTTATTTGGATATCCAACAATTATTCTACATTTTTAATGTCATCTAAGGTAAATTCTTCTTCATTGTATTTGTCCAACTGATTACATAATATGTTAGTTAACTCTTTCTGTAATTTGTATTTATCTCCTTCTCTGACTTTCTTAATCTCATTTATAATTAGTTCTCTTCCTAAAATATTATTTGTTTGGTATGTCAAAGCCACAATTACAGCTCTAGGACAACACAGATTATCAATGTTATTAACTCTTGTGATACATCTCTTAGTCGTTTTGTTTTCAGCCAGATTTATTATTTTTTTACCTTTACCACCTCTAGGAATTGCTAACATCTGAATATTAAATGATGTTTCTACTATATCAACAGTTTCATCAGATGTTAAGATATCCCGCATCTTATTGCACAAAACTTTAACATACTCTCAAGTATTATTCGATGCATTATAACCTGTAGAAAGTGGATAAAACATTTTTACGTTATTGACCGTTATATTCAGCTTATCTCCTTTCCTGAAATTAGTCCTCTTTTTAGCCTCATCTACCATGGAATTGAGTGCTTTAGTTATGTAATCTGTTTTCTCGCTAACAGTACTGAGCTTGGCAATGTTACCATCGTTAAAGACAATTTTATAGTCAACAGACCAGCTTTAAATTTTTCATTAAATTTCGATTCTATTTCTTTTATCTCAAATAAATGCTTTTCAGATGGCTCAGCTTCCTTTTCTTGATCAAATATTTTACTATTAAATGGGGAAATTTGATCTAACCTTACTATTTTTTCCTTTCTTGGTGGACGAGGCTTTTCAATAATATCATCATCAAATCTGTAAAAGTAATTTATATTTGATACACGCTTTGGTCTTAATCTAGTCTTTAGAAATACATCTGGATGCAATGTAAACTCTTGTAATATAATGGCATTAATTAACTCTGATTTCTTTAATGTAGTATATCCTCTAATACCAAGACTCTTAGCTCTAGCTTTGAGCTCCTTCACTTTCCAACTATCGAGAGTTCTTGTGGGAAGAGGTAAATTATTTGAAATAATTAAGTTAATTAAATCACCTTTTCTGAATCTGCTATATACTCGTAAATTATTCCTCCTGCAATAATCACGAAGTTGAGTGACTGTGAACTTTCTAAAAGCTTCAGCCATTTATTTAAGATAAATTTTAGTAGTTCTACAAACTCTGAAGATCAGCAACCAAAGATTGTTTGAGAAATCTTCTTATTTATAGAAGATAAAATTTATTAGTTCTACAAAATCTGAAGATTGTTTGAGAAAGCTTCTTATTTATTGAAGATAAAATAGATAAAGTTACGAAAAATGAGGGAAAATATGTATAAATTGAGGAACAATACACCAAAATGGGGAGAAATTGAGGGAGAATGAGGATGTACTTGCATGTGTTCTGCTTGGCGCAGGAAAATTGTTGTACAAGGGAACGTGTATGTGACAGAAAGAGGAATACGCGAAGAAGTTGACATGGAAGCACTGGGAAGCAGGGAAACAGTCATTTTTCGTTTAGAGCGATAAGACGGCTGGAATACAATGTACCCTTACAAATGGTTGCTGTATAGTTTTTTAACAACTTTTTACTGAATCTCTATTGAGGTAATAATGATACATGCAAGTTGACTGCTGTCTTTGCTGCTTTCTTGGAAAAAAGAGCCATCTACCTCTAAATTGACATGGATCTGCGTTAAAAGATGATAGAAAGTTGAGGGAACGATTGATTGAGAGGGATTGTAAAGTCGTATGATGTAGTGGTAGACTGATGCGTTCTAGAGAGAGGAAGAAGTTGCTGTAGGTCATTTATCACGCATTTAACCATCCTTTTTCCATTGTTCTTTTGAGGTGTATTGGTTGTCTGGTATAGCTTGTGATTGACTCATATGCAACTGCATGTTAGGTATGTGACTCATGGCACTATCAATCTGTGATTGTTAATGGAAAAGCTCTTCATACCACAGTTACCAGAAGACTTGCAATGCCTGTGCAATGAATGACATTCATCCGTGGAAAACCTATTTCAACACCATCCTCTAGGCGAACGAATATGTATGCAAAGTACTTCACTTCCCTGCCACATCTTGGACATATATTGAGTCTTCAGTTTCATATACACACATCAAAAAAGCTTTTGCATCACCTCAGTTCCGAAAGTTCCGGAACCTGTACAGAAAATTAGAAGAGAGATCAACTTAAATATAATTTCCGCCCTTTTTATTGCTCATGAAAACCACACATTGCATGCTGTACCATCATACAGCGAGACCTTCAACCGTCTGCTGTACCACCAGTACCTCTAATACCCAGTAGCATGTCCTCTTGCATTGATGCATGCCTGTATTCGTCATGGCATACTGTCCACAAGTTCATCAAGGCACTTTTTGTCCAGATTGTCCCACTCCTCAACGGCGATTCGGCGTAGATTCCTCAGAGTGGTTGGGGGGGGGGGGGGTCACATAATCTATAAACAGCTCTTTTCAATCTATCTCAGGCATATTCGATAGGGTTCATGGCTGGAGAACATGCTGCCCACTCTAGTTGAGCAATGTCGTTATCTGAAGGAAGTCATTCACAAGATGTGCACGATGGAGGTGAGAATTGTGTTCCATGAAGACGAATGCCTCGCCAATATGCTGCCGATATGGTTGCACTGCCAGTCGGAGGATGGTGTTCACGTATCATACAGCCGTTATGGCGCCTTCCATGACCACCAGCAGCATACGTCGGCCCCACATAATGCCACCCCAAAACAGCAGGGAAACTTCACATTGCTGCACTCGCTTGACAGTGTGTCTAAGGAGTTCAGCCTGACCGAGTTGCCTCCAAACACGTCTCCTAAGATTGTCTGGTTGAAGGCATATGCGACAATCATCGGTGAAGAGCCCATGATGCCAATTCTGAGTGGTCCATTTGGCATGTTGTTGGGCGCATCTGTACTGCACTGCCGGCCGAAGTGGCCGTGCGGTTAAAGGCGCTGCAGTCTGGAACCGCAAGACCGCTACGGTCGCAGGTTCGAATCCTGCCTCGGGCATGGATGTTTGTGATGTCCTTAGGTTAGTTAGGTTTAACTAGTTCTAAGTTCTAGGGGACTAATGACCTCAGCAGTTGAGTCCCATAGTGCTCAGAGCCATTTGAACCATTTGTACTGCACTGCACGGTGTCATGGTTGCAAGGTTGGACCTTGCCATGGACGTCAGGAGTGGGGTTGCGCATCATGCAGCCTATTGCACACAGTTTGAGTCATAACACGACGTCCTGTTGCTGCACGAAAAGCATTATTCAACATGATGGCGTTGCGGTCAGGGTTTCTCCGAGCCATAATCTGTAGGTAGCAGTCATCTACGGCAGTAGTAGCCTTTGGGCGGCCTGGGCGAGGCATGTCATCGACAGTTCCTGTCTCTCTATATCTCCTCCAGTCTGAACAACAACACTTTGGTTCACTCCGAGACTGCTGGACACTTACCATATTGAGAGCCATTCCTGGCACAAAGTAACAATGCGAACGCAATCGAACCGAGGCATTGATCGTCTAGGCACACTTGAACTGCGGACAACACAAGCCATGTACATCCTTCCTGGTGGAATGACTGGAACTGTCAGCAAACAGCACATGGGTTTTATCAGCAATATGACCTTATACATAGGGAAAACTGTGGAAAAAAATATGAAAAATGGCATAAAATCAGTAAAATTGGAGGAAAAACTGGTGTAATCACGCAAAACTGATGTGAGGTACATAAAAATGAGGAACATAAAATGAAATATGTAAAATCGTGAAAACCTAGTATAATTACAGAACTTGATTGACAATACATAAAATTAGAGAAGTATACCATGAAATGAGTACTGAGCAAAATCAATAGAATTGCATGTTCTGGAGGAGGAGAGTAAACTGATCCTACATTTACAGTGCTTAATTGTGGAGAGAGGAGTCATTCTAGAGATGTGGCATCATGGTGAAATGACAATAGTATCCCACACATGAGCAATACAACCTAACTTTGGACGATGACTTCTGTGTGCAAGAGAAAGCTTACCAGTGGTAGTGGTAAACTGCGAGAAGACTGTTACATCTCCTCTGGCTACTGATCGTGGTGTTTATTTCCTCGTAAGATGTCACTACCTCTTTGTATGCATTTTTGGCTGTCGATAATCACTTTATAGGGCTGTTGTGAACACATCATAATTTCTGAACAGTAATTGGGCTTGAAATTCGTAAACAGTAGACTTCACACTCTTGTGGAAAGCTATGTAGTGTTTGTGTTGCAAGGAATCGATGTTTTCTTTGGTGTGCAAGACAGTAGTTTTATCACTGTACAGTTTGTCACCATAGCTTATCATAGAGAAACTTGCAGGGAGAATGTATGACATGCGCTAGAAATATATTTCTTACATTGGAACATTAACAACGTTGCATTCCACAAGACTATTATGTCGGAAACCACACACCTCTAGCATTATAGCGTGTTTAAGTGCAGAACTACATAGCGTTACGAGTGCATTTCTTTATGTTCCACGATCATTTATCTCTTACCTATATCTTGTTGGTACTACCCCCAGACACTGCAACAATATCTCAGATTTGATACCATAGTTGATTTACGTAAAATGTTTCAAAATTCGTTCATCTGGAGCTCCATCGTGCATAAACCACAGGTTTCTTTTTCAAAAGCGTCTGCTATTTCACCACAACACTCACATATCTACTATACACCAATAAGGGGTGCTAAGCTCGTCAGCATGTACGCTTCTGGAGAGATCTTGTGCACTTGTAATGGCGCTGTCTGTAAGACTGGTGCAGATATACTACCCTCCTTCATCCAATCAGCTGCAAATTAAATCAAGGACATGTTGGTCAAGGCCAATGTGGGGAGAGCTTTCTCCAACTTTATCCTAAGAATGCGAGAACGCTGTGTGTCTCCCAATTGCACAGTGCAAGATGGGCAATCATAATCGTAAATTACGCACTATGATTGAAGAGCTAGAAATATGTAGAATGGTACAGGATTCTGTGTAGTATACTTTGGTGTATATGTTCGAGAATTAACAATGAATGAACATACAGCAGTCATCTACTCTACTGGCCATTAAAATTGCTACACCACGAAGATGACGCGAAATTCAACCAACAGGAAGAAGATGCTGTGATATGCAAATGATTAGCTTTTCAGAGCATTCACACAAGGTTGGCGCCGGTGGCGACACCTAAAACGTACTGATATGAGGAAAGTTTCCAACTGATTTCTCATACACAAACAGCAGTTGACCGGCATTGTCTGGTGAAACGTTGTTGTGATGCCTCGTGTAAGGAGGAGAAATGCATGCCACCACGCTTCCGACTTTGATAAAGATCGGATTGTAGCCTATCGCGATTGCGGTTTATCGTATCGCGACAATGCTGCTCGCGTTGGTCGAGATCCAATGACTGTTAGCAGAATATGGAATCGGTGGGTTCCGAAGGGTAATACGGAACGCCGTGCTGGATCCCAACGGCCTCGTATCACTAGCAGTCGAGATGACAGGCATCTTACCGCATGGCTGTAACGCATCGAGCAGTCACGTCTCGATCCCTGAGTCAACAGATAGGGACGTTTGCAAGACAACAACCATCTGCACGAACAGTTCTACGACGTTTGCAACGGCATCGACTATCAGCTCGGAGACCATGGCTGCGGTTACCCTTGACGGTGCATCACAGACAGGAGCGCCTGCGATGGTGTACTCAACGACGAACCTGGGTGCACGAATGGCAAAACGTCATTTTTTTCGGATGAATCCAGGTTCTGTTTACAGCACCATGATGGTCGCATCCGTGTTTGGCGACATCACGGTGAACGCACATTGGAAGCGTGTATTCGTCATCGCCATACTGGCGTATCACCCGGCGTGATGGTATGGGGTGCCACTGATTACACGTCTCGGTCACCTTTTGTTCGCATTGACGGGACTTAGAACAGTGGACGTTACATTTCAGATGTGTTAGGACTCGTGGCTCTACCCTTCATTCGATCCATGCGAAACCCTACATTTCAGCAGGATAATCCACGACTGCATGTTGCAGGTCCTGTATGGGCCTTTCTAGATACAGAAAATGTTCGACTGCTGCCCTGGCCAGCACATTCTCCAGATCTCTCACCAATTGAGAACGTCTGGTCAATGGTGGCCGAGCAACTGGCTTGTCACAATACGCCAGTCGCCACTCTTGATGAACCGTAGTATCGTGTTGAAGCTGCATGGGCAGCTGTACCTGTACACGCCATCCATGCTCTGTTTGACTCAATGCACAGGCGTATCAAGGCCGTTATTACGGCCAGGGTTGGTTGTTCTGGCTACTGATTTCTCAGGATCTATGCACCCAGATTGCGTGAAAATGTAATCACATGTCAGTTCTAGTATAATATATTTGTTCAATGAATACCCGTTTATCATCTGCATTTATTCTTGGTGTAGCAATTTTAATGGGCAGTAGTGTACCTACATTCGCAATCTAGTACATGGTACTCACAAAGTCGTGAAGCGGTGGTTTAGTGATGATACAGAAACTGGGAAGAATGCTGTTGTGTCATTGGTCGGCATAGAAATTATGGAAAAACAGGTAAAATTGCTCAAATTGATTGCACTAACAACTGTGGTGCTTGTTATAGTACATTGCCCCATATAGATGGTGTCTTTTCTATCCTAGCTGTTCACTACATCTACATCCATGTGTTTACACGACTATTCACAATAAACTGCCTGGCAGAGGGTTCAATGAACCACATTCAAACTGTCTCTCTACTGTTCCACTCTCGAATGGCACGTGGAAAAAACGAGCATTTAATTTTTTTCATGTGAGCCCTTATTTCTCTTATTTTATCGTGATGATGATTCCTCCCTATGTAGGTGGGTGCCAACAGAATGTTTTCGCAATTGGAGGAGAAGTGGCAATTGAAATTTCATGAGAAGATCCGATCGCAACGAAAAACGCCCTCATTTTAATGATTGCCACTCCAGTTCACTGGTATGCTGTTGATTAGCACATAATGATCGGATGACATCACTTGTTTGAGATTGAGAGAGAGTCCTGGTGGGAGCAGCACCTTCCAGGAATGGCCTGAACCAAAACAGTGATCATGTACATGACTGCAGTATGAGGAATCAATCGAAATGGAACACCTAGACATCTGCTACCACGTCACTGTGGAAGATGAGTGTAAATGTACAGGTTATCAATCACCTTTGGGCTGCTGGCTGCTGTTTGGAAACGACCCACAATGCCACAACCTCTTCCAGTTTCTGTACGTTGTTATGTCTTCCACATTTTTTTTGTCAATAAGAAACACAGCCTCTATCTTTTATTTCAATCATCCTGTGTGTTGTGGGAGCAGCAACTTAGTTTACACCATGTGATGTTCAGTTTTCTGTGAGAGCCAATGGATCGAAAAGTCTTAACGTTAGTTTAGCACTTGACACAGATCCCGAAGTCATGTTGGAAAAAGAACATGTATGGCAGTGTCCAATGCTGTTGTACTACACTGCTTGGATGTGTTAGAACAGAAAATAATAATGCATCAAACTGCTTATGAAAGAACAACACGGGTGCTCTTTCTTGCAATTGATAGGCTGTGGGATATGGTCTGTCTACAGTACAGGTGACGAAAATTTACACTGGCCTACTGAAACGACTTCGATCACTGGCCACCTGCTTCAGTGGACCAGTGCATGTATAATTAATTGGAACACCACAAATGGTCAATACCAGCACACAGACAGTATTTGTTTCCCAATATAATGAAAGACAGGGACATGGTAATAACTCATGGAGTTCTCTACTGGGTGACATTATGGAGTTTTTATAGTTCATAGTTTTTCCTTGTTGGATGGTGAAAAATAACGAGTTGGGAGGGGCGGGTGACAGACATGAATGCACCCTGAGAGATGCAGATCTCTTTCAGACTTCAGAACATGTATGTAGTATGGAAAATTACCGAAATGCAGTAGCAAAATCTTCGTCCTTTTTCCACGCCCTGTATGATGTGGAATCTCCCTAATTTTCTAGACAAGTAACGCTATGGTAACTGCCCGTACTATCTTTTTTACTACCTAGTGGTGCAAGAGAAAGCTACGTGTGGCGCTGACAAGATATATTGTACATGGTTGGCAGAGCTACGACTAGATCCCATTTCAACCGAGTGGCCAAAACATCGCCCTGTCACGTTAACTCATCTCACCCTGTTTCTTCACAGGATGCAGAAGGTCTTAGATACAGCGCTCCCCAACTTCCCTTCAGTTCTGACTTAAGCTGGCATGGTCACCTGGATGAAGCAGCAGGGATGGCGTGGCAGAGAATGTGGAACAGTTACAGGTCGCAAATAGACTGTCTAAAAAAACACCCTGGAGATAGGTTCGTAAAAGGCGACTCATTTCGAGATATGAGAGTAGCACGAATATGATTTACTGGTGGCAGTAATCATTAAAGGACATCTTCATGGGATACAATACAAGTACATGATTCAATGGATAGACTTGATTCCAAAACATAGACAGAATTTTTGCCAGAATGCTTAACAGTCATATTTATATCAAAAGTATACTTGTATTGGCAAGGGGATTTCCCAGAGGATAGGGGAGGAGGAGTGGAAGGGGAGGAGTATGAGGAGAGGGGGAGGAGGGGGTGGGGTAGAGGTTTCTCAGAAAGATGGATTATCCCAGAACAACAGATTAAGGACTTGTCAATCAAAAGAGAACAATAGGTTTGCCCCTGATGTTGGCAACCCTGAATGTGGGATGGTGGTCTCTTCACCCTACAATTATTGTGATTCTTTTGGTTATGACATGAATCTCATCTTCATCAATTCAAGCAACTGACACTATTCACTGCAAAATGTGAAAATTGTAAATGTAGCATTATACACAATTTTGACAGTTTATAGGAGCCTCATACGTCTCACTGATGTTAAAGTTACCTATAACGAAATACTGTCTGAAAAAAGTTGAAATAACGTAGCACTGTCCAAAGAAAGCTACACAAATATTTAGTGAGATTGTATAAGTTTCAGTGTGATGCAGAGATATGAAACTTGCTTCATAAGTTCTCAGATGTAAAACTGTGTGCTCCATAAAATGAAAAAAAATGTGTAGCTCTGTATCCCTTGACTATAATATCGATGAGACACATCTGGAATCAGCTCATATACTGTCTGTTCGACCGTATCCACACACCCTTGTGTAATGCGGAATTGGCCACCAGAGGTCATGAGAGGCCCATGTATAAGAGGGCTGAGAGTATTGTGTTGTTAGTAAAGAAGCAGTAATAGCAGAAAGGATCAGTCAGGTCATTCAGAAGAGCTAAGGGACTTCGAATAAATTGGGTGTCATCTGAGTAACAAACCCATCAAGGACATTTCATCATTTCTAAAGCTACTCAAGTCGACCACTGATGATGCGCTTGTGAAGTGGAAACGTGGTGGAACAGCCACAGCTAAGCGAATACGAGGCAGATTTCATGTACTGACAGACAGGGACCATCGAACTTTGTGCAAAGTAGTTGTAGAAACTGCATGAAATGAGTGGAAGGAATCACTGGTGAGTTCTAAAGTACTACCAACAGTTAAGTTGACTGTGTGTAAGGAGTTAGAAAGTATGGGTACACTCGTTGAGCAGTTTATCATAAATCACACATTTCTAAGCGATACTAGAGGTGGCGTCAAGAGGAACGCCAATGAACAGAGGATGGTCAGAAATGAGTGATGAATAAGTCTGTACCCCATGACAATAAGATAAAAGGGTTTGGGTATTATGAATGTCTGGAGAACGTTATCTGCCATCATGTATAGTGCCAGCAGTGAAGTACATAGGAGGTGATATAACAAAATGCAGGGGTTTCTTGGTTAGTGGGTGGTCCCCTTATTTAACATAACAAAACGATAAATGTGGAAAGATATGGACACATTTTATATCCTTGTGTGCTGTGTAGAGTATAGCAACGATTCGTAGATGATGACTGTTTGTATGAGTATGACAATGCATCAAACGATAAATGTAATGTATTGCGAATACTTAGGAAGAAGGATCCTTTATTGTATGATTATATGATAGTGGAACAAACACTGGTAGCAGTTACTTCTGTAAAATATCTGGGAGTATGCGTACAGAACGATTTGAAGTGGAATCATCATATAAAATTAATTGTTGGTAAGGCGGGTGCCAGGTTAAGATTCATTGGGAGAGTCCTTAGAAAATGTAGTCCATCAACAAAGGAGGTGGCTTACAATACACTCGTTCGACCTATACTTGAGTATAGCTCATCAGTGTGGGATTCGTACCAGGTCGGGTTGTCAGAGGAGATAGAGAAGATCCAAAGAAGAGTGGCGCGTTTCGTCACAGGGTTATTTGGTAAGCGTGATAGCATTATGGAGATGTTTAGCAAAATCAAGTGGTAGACTTTGCAAGTGAGGTGCCCTGCATCGCGATGTAGCTTGCTGTCCAAGTTTCGAGAGGGTGCATTTCTGGATGAGGTATCGAATATATTACTTCCCCCTACTTACCCTTTCCGAGGAGATCACGAATGTAAAATCAGAGAGATTCGAGCGCGCACGGAGGCTTCCCGTGAACCATACACGACTGGAACAGGAAAGGGAGGTAATGACAGTGGCAAGTAAAGTGCCCTCCGCTACACACCGTTGGGTGGCTTGCAGAGTATAAATGTAGATGTAGAAAGCAGTAAGTGTGGGGCAATGCTTTGTGGACAACAGCATTCTTGAAATAGACTGGTCTTTCCAGAGCCCTGACCTGAACACAATGTAATATCTTTGGGGTGAGTTAGACCATTGACTTCGTTCCAGACCCCAGCACCCAACGTAACTACCTTTCCTGGTCTCGACTCACGAGGAAGAATGGGCTATCACTGCTCGGAAGTGTCCCCAGCAGAATTCAAGCCTTCATAAAGATGAAGGGTGGAACACAATATATTAAGGTCCACTAATGGAAGTTTAGATATTTTTGAACAGATAGAGTACAAATACCTGAATGTAACAATTTGTTGGGATATTTAATGTAATGTTTATCAGATCTGTAGATAACGTACTTTGTATGATTCAAGTGAAATTTTTATCACTGTAATGGAAAAGCATAAATATGCCTAATAATGAACATTTAGCACATAATAATTGTACATATCAACACTTTAGGCCTATACCATTTTAAATCAGAGTTCTACTTACATCATATATTCTATATCTATATGAGGTGCTGAAAACCATAAAGACCCCAAGCACATTGTCATCAAGCCTATATTTAAATGAATATCAGAGAAACCATTAACAGCTTTCTGTAAATGTTAATATATATAGTGTGACTCTGCAGCACAGATAAACATAACTCACAAGAAGATCAACAGATGTCAGAGGCATGAATAAATGCTACAATCTCACAACTGAAAATATTGTGATTTAGGTCTTTATGGTTCTCAATGCCTCATGTATATTTCTACACGATTTGAGAGTTTCTTTCTTTCTCTTTTAAGAACATAATTTGTGGTTCACATAAGGTACATCCCATTTTCTATGCAGTATTACATTACAGTTTGTCCTGAACTTTAGTGCACATAAAATATATTACAGATATGGTTGTATATCAAAAATATCTTAAGAGATTTTTAAAAAATCTTTTTATTGTTTATCTCTCGCGAGTTTCAAAGTACTTTTTCTAGGAATTTTGTTCCTTTATAGAATGGATTTAATTTGAATTTCATGGTGTTGAGTCTGGACTCATAGAAGAAGTTCCAATTTCTTGTATCATGGTTGTATCGTGTCCCAACATCTACATCTATACCCTGCAAACCATCATGAGGTGCATGGCAGAGGCTTCATCCCACTGTACCAGTTATTAGGTTTCTTCTTGTTCCATTCACATATGGAGTGTATGAAGAATGATTGTTTGAATGCCTCTGTAAGTGCAGTAATTATTCGAACCTTATCCTCACAATATCTATGTGAGCAATATGTAGGGGGTTGTAGTATATCCTTAGAGTAATCATTTAAAGCTGGTTCATGAAACTTTGTTAATAGACATTCTCAGGCTAGTTTATGTCTCTCTTCAAGAGTTTATAAGTTTGGTTCCTTCAGTATCTCTGTGACACTCTCCCCTATAATAAACATATGACCGTTCCTGCTGCCCTTCTCTGTATATGTTCAATCTCCCCTGTTAGTCTTATCTGGTATGGGTACCACACACTTGAACAATATTCCAGAACCGGTCACATGAGTGATTTGTAAGAAATCTCTTTTGTAGACTGACAGCACTTCGCCAGTATACTACTAGTAAACCGAAGTCTACCACCTGCTTTACCCACAATTGCACCTATGTGAGCATTCCATTTTGTATCCCTACAAAGTGTTACACTCAGGTATTTGTGTGAGTTGGCCGATTCCAGCAGTGACTCATTAATATTATAGTCATATGATACTAGGTTTTTTTCGTTTTCTGAAGTGCAAAATTTCACATTTCTGAACATTTAGAGCAAGCTGCCAAATCTGCTCCACTTTGAAATGTTGTCAAGATCTGACTGAATATTTATGCAGATTCTTTCAGATAGTACTTCATTATAGATAAGTGCATGATCCACAAAAAGCATCATTTTATTATAAATGCTGTGTGCAAGATCATTAATATACAACATGTATAGCAAGCATCCCAACACACTTCCCTGAGGCACGCCCGAAGTTGCTTCTACATCTGATGGTGACTCTTCATCCAAGATAACATACTATGTCCTCCCTACCAATAAGTCCTCAACCCAGTCATAAATTTCATTTTTACTGCATATGATCCTACTTTTGGCAATAAGTGTAGGTGCTGCACTGTGTCAAACGCTTTTTGTAAATCAAGAGACACTGCATCTATCTTGTTGCCTTGATCCAAAGCTTTCAGTATGTCATCTGAGAAAAGTGCGACTTGGGTTTCACATGATCGATGTTTTCGGAACCATACTGGTTGGTATTGAGGAGGTCATACTGTTCAAGATACTTCATTATGTTTGAGCTCAGAATATGTTCTAGGATTCTACAATAAATCGATGTCAAGGATACTGGACGGGTGTTTTGTAGATCACTTGTACTACCCTTCTTGTACATGGATTTGACCTGTGCCTTTTTCGAAGAAATGGGCACAGTTTTTAGTTTGAGGGATCTACGATGGATTAGAGTTAGAAGAGGGGCTAACTCAGCCATAAATTCAGTATAGAATCTCACAGGGATTCCATCAGACACCGGAGCTTCAGTTTCAACGATTTCAGCTGTTTCTCAACACCACCGACACTAATACTTATTTCATTCATCTTTTCAGTGGTACAAGGATTAAACTGGGGTCCAGGTTTTGCTTTGCTGCCCTCAATTTCAGTTCCTGTCTCGTTCGTGAGGAATGGGACACTTAACTTTGACGCACTAACAGCCTTTACATACAACCACAATTTCTTTGAGTTATGTGAAATATAATTTGAGAATATTCCGCTACAGTAGTCGCTGAAGGGATCACGCATTGCTCTGTTGACAGCCAAATGCTTTTCATCCAGCACCTCTCTATCTATAGCCCTAAGCTTTGATTTACACCTATTATGCAGTAATCTGTGTTTTTTTAGAAGTTTCTTTATAATGACTGAATACCATGGAAGTACCTGACCATTATGAACTGTTCTACAGGTACGTATCTATCCAGTGCAAGGTCAACTATGCTCTTAAACTTGAAACAGAGTTCCTCTACATGCTCTTGACCTGTGCTGAAAGTTTCAAGTTCCTCACTGAGATATGACACTATCGATGTTCTATCTAGTTTGTGAACATATGTATATTTCTGCTAGTTTAATTGTCCTTTGTACTTTGGTAATCATTGATGACACAGTCACATCATAATCACTGATACTAGCTTCGATGTGGACATCTTCAGAGACGTAGAGTTTGTTTGTTGTCATTAGGTCCAATATATTGCCATCGTGAGTGGGGTTCCTAACTATATGATCTAGTTACTTTTCAGAGAACGCACTTAGTAAAGTTTCACAAGATGTCTTATCACAGCCTCCTCTAACAAAACTGTAATTTTCTCAATTAATTGTTGGATGATTAACTCTTCATCGATGATTATAGTATGATTGGAGAATGTACATACAAGTGAACTGATGCTTTGTCTAAAGTTTCCAGTTACATTAGTATATGAGTCTGGCAGGCTATAGAAGGATCCAATTATCATTTTATGCCCATCCCTGGTACTGAGCTGTACCCAAACAATCTCAATATGAAGCTTCAATTTCTACCTCAGTGGATTTGAGTTTCTTATCTACTGCAACAAATACACCACTTCCATTTCCCAGTTACCCATCCTTTTGACATAAACTTAAATTTTCCCCAAACATCTCATTGCTATCAATTTCAGGTTTCAAACAGTCTTCTGTACTTGTGAGCTTCACTGCTTTTCGTGAGAGCTTCAAACTGTGGCACTTTGTTGTGAATGGTTTGGCAGTTTACCATTAGGATTTTAATATTCTCAATTTGGGAGCCATTTCTTTCGATCTTATACTGACACTTCTGGGTTTCCTACAGCTATCGATATCTGAACTGGATGGAGAGTCGCCTAACATAAAAAAAAACCTTGTGTCCATCTGACACACTGTCAGCTGCCTGAGTAGCAACTTCTGATGTGTACAGCACACCTGACCTGTTTAGGGGGTCTCTACAGTTCTCAGCTGTATGGTGCAAGTCCAGGAAGAAGCAGGCTAGGTTGTCACAGAACCTTTGAAGTTTTAGGTTCAGTCCTTCCACTCGACTCAGAACCAAAGGGCCACGACCAGTTCTGGGGGTAATGCTGCAAATTGTGAGCTTCGTTGAAACACCACACACAAGGCTGGTCTTCTCAACTTTCTCTGCTAGTCGCTGAAATGACCCAGGAGTGACCTCAGAGCACAGACGACAGGCATCATTTGTTCCATAGCGCACCACAATCTGCAGTTGGTGGCACCCTGTTTCCTCAACGGCTGCTGGAACAGCCTCTTCAAAATGTTCAATGAGGCCCCCAGGCATACATACGGAGTGCTCCTGGTGTCCTCTCTTGTCCCTTACCGACATTTCCCTAAGAGGTACCATCATTCGTCGTACGTTTGAACTGTCGACGATTAATAGACGCCCATACCCTTTTGCGTTTGCCGCCTCCTGACGCTGGACAAAATAGGTTTTCCCAAAACAGGTGAAGTAAGTCCCACTGGATCAGTTCCAGTATCAGTGAAATAGAGCACCTCATACTTGTTGGTTAGGGGAATCGATGTAACACCCTGAGTCCTCCCTAGTCCCTGTCCAACCTGCAGAGGACGCCTAGATCTACTATTGACACACCACTCACAGTCAAGGGGGTGCTAATGACAGATCCTACACTTTCTGCAGAGGAGATGGGATTCACAGGAGAGGATAGTACTTGATGCATGTTTGGTACAGGTATCATAGGTGCACAACTCTTGGGAGATCTTCCAACACACCAATTTGCGGCAGCTGCCATTCGTTTGACAGTAGTCAGATCGATTTCCACCTGCTTACAAAGTCAACCAACTCATCTCATGTTTGAGAACAGCTTTCACAGGGAAGCTGCATTTTGGCTGGTGCAGTGTATTACAAGGCAGTGAAGAAATAACTTTAAATTAAGCCTGTTGATTATCTTTTAATCTGTTGAGTTAAAAAGTTGCAAAGTCCCGATAAGAATTGAAGCAAATACGCAAAACGACATTTCTATTAAGGTAACTCAGAGGCGTTGGCTGGCACATTCCACATCGTCAGCATACTGAATGACTGTTCTTACATCGCGAGTATGCCACTGTTGTTCCATACCGCCTGGTTATTGAACTGACACGCCTTTCTCTCCCCTATGATGTCGCTCTGCTGACTCAATGCAGGGGTAGTTCATCACCCACAGTCAAGCTATGGTGCAACAAACTGAAGGATATTTTGATCACCATTGTGCTTTACTAGGACTGGTTTTAATGGAGGCGTGCTACTGGGTTCCTCTGATCTTTGTACTGTATTAAACCACTATAACAAAGCAAGATTTTTGCCAACTTCCTGGGTTAACCAAAGTTTGCGAAACCATCTTTTTTTCTGTAACGCCAAGTGTAAGATTCATGTTTCTCACCTAGTTACGATATGCACTGGTGCATTTACGAAATCTTATGTTTTTCAAATTTATCCAGAACGTAATCATAATTTTTGCATCTTTATGACACAATGTTGTACTATAAAAATTAGTTACCATACAAATTTCACCTTGTAATTACCTATATTCAAAACAGAGTACGCACCTATGGAAAACATAATCTGGTTTTTATTTTTTCTTGATATCACTAATAATAAATGCCAATTGCGCACAATTATTTGCCAAATTTAATTTAAACGATGTCAAATAAAAAATTCTTACTCGCCGAACAAAGAATAATTTTTATATTCCAAACTAATAGATAACTTAACCAAAAAAGTCTCAACTTGATGTAAAGGTTAAATGTACGCCATTTTTTACACGTGACACATTCTGTAATTTGAAAATTTATATTTCGTAACTATTGAAAACAATTTCTGTTACCTTTTTTACGATTACATTTTTGCACACATCAAAATTCTCAGTTTTGTTTAAACTTTTTGATGAATTACAAACCATATGTTATTGTAATAATTAATTTGAATAATACAGGTTCTAGAACATTCTGGAAGAGCATGGTGTTTTTTATATATACATGCCTCTAACTATGCACCAAGTGTGTTCTTTGTTTCAGTTCTGCCTGGGAACTGGGTGTTTGTGTTGCCCTCATATTTCATCATCACCATCATCATCATCATCATCATCATTCGTGACAGTGGCTCGATTGGATTGCGTAAAAATTGGACTGTATAAAAAATGGGACTTCGTACGGGCGCTGATGACCGTGCAAATATCATCATCCACATCATCATCATCATCATCATCATGTCTCAGTTCTTTGTAAATTCTTGAACGTGAAACGTCTGTTATTACCATGAAAAGGGCTTCTGTGGAGGACGTCTCCTTAGTGCCAAAAGATGATTAATGTAGATTTTTATTGTTATGATAGATCAACAAGTGAAGTAAGTCTTGTACAGTGATAGTGTGAAGATGTGATTCGGTTATTTAAGACGCAGGACCTCTGATCAACTCCTAGAAAATACATCGAGCTTGAATCATGGACTGCTTAAAAGACGAATAGAACATCTAGTTAAATTATTACGCTTTGAACTTTTAGTTATTATTGGCACTTAACTGATACGATTGAAATAGCACTGACATTATTAAGATACCACACTCCAAGAATTATTTTGTGGCAACATTAGAAAGACCAACTTTATATCTGTCAGGCGCTACAGTGTATACAGACGTCAAAGAACATACATTTTTTTACATTAAGCAATCATTTATAGTGGTGAAAGTAAAGTGATTGAAACTATCATAGAAGTAGCTGGAGATAGAAGCTAGGACCTTCGTATTTGAAGTCTGACACTTAACTCATTTACCCACCAACCTTGAAGCGTTACAGTGGGAAGAAAACGCAAACCAAATACACAGTGGTTGCAGAAGGTGTTTCATGTACTTGCAGAACATGTTACTGGTTGATAGTAGAAAGAAATACCCTGAGAACACTTGTCTGGAAACGAATATTTGTTGAGATATGGGCCATATTTCCTACAGTAGCCATCTTGCTGTAGACCATACAGAAAGAGCTCCATGCGGTAACCACCAGTTCTTACAGATCATTCAGTCTTCCTTCTCAGAGCATCAAAAACACTTTTGACAACCTCTATCTGACTTGGATTCGATCACATACATGGTTCATACGCTCCGGCAACGTGTGAATGTTACCGACAGTTGTGAAATTCGCTAACGATTTTAACATTCCCCGCAAGCAGAAAGCTAAGGGACTGAGGGCAGGTGAAAGGGGAGGTCATTTTACTGAACCCCATCGACCAGTTCAACGCTCATTAAACAGCTGTGTTGGGTACAGTCATATTAGACGTAGAATATGGGATGATGCTCAAAAAATCCGATGTCTTTCTGCAATTCTCTTTCTGAAAGGATAACGTTCTCCAATAGTACCTTATCTTTTTACCATAACGGCTCCAAGACTTGCATTAACCCACACATAGTTATTGTGACAATATATTGTCCCACTCTGTGTAAAACCCTCCCATCTAAAAATAAAACGCAAGCTGTGAACTGGGGATCTTCAACACGCCGTCTTAGAATTGTAATTTGGCGCGGTGATCTAGTGTCTTGGGAGATTGCACCGGTTGTACATGTGAAAGAATTCATGTATCGATACAATTCATACCTATCAAATATTGCCCTTAATTCATCTTTGTCAGACTGTAGGCCATAGCTGGTGCTGGGATGCCTCATCATTCCAGTACAGAGGCGTTTTGGCACCTGGATGTTTGGCACGGAGCAGGTAGTCGGGAGTCTGGCAATATTGCGAGTCGGATACGAATGAGGCGCGCACAGTCAGCATTCAGAGTGCGGATAGCGTGCTCGAAGATTACTGATTGTGGGTTCAACTTAGTGTGATTTCTCGAAAATTACTGATCGTATATTCATGTTAGTGAGATGTAAAATGAGAAAATATGTTATGTTATACGGCTACCATACTGAAAGTGAAAGCAATGGCCAATTCGACGGGATCTGTGAAATCGTGTGAATAGAAATGTGTTGTGAATGAAATTATAAGCATCACAGGAAAGTTTACTATTGAAAGTAAAGTATAAAAAAATTACTCGTCCGGTACAAACTTTTTCTTATTTTAAGAGATGTTTCCCATAATTTTCTGCGTGGTTCGAGGAGTAGTAAGAGGAGGAGTTTGCTAGGACGCATGTCTCTTAGGCACACAATTCGTGATTTTACATGACATCAGAGAAATAATCTATGGCAGAAATAGGGAATACTGGCACGAATTAACTTGTAAACAGTAAAATGATTAATAGAGGGTCGAAATCGAAAACTTCCATAAAACGCTAATTTTACAACTTATTACTTGCAGAGCAGAATTTTCGGTGCTACTGAAACTTAGCGGGTGAAGTTTACAAGTTTTGGAGTTACACCTCAAGTATATCAGTCTCTCAATGAAAACAATGACTGAATTCTGTGAACAAACGAAAAAGTAAAATACATGCTACAACATGAAGAAATCGTTAGATTTATAAAACCACAGACGCAATAGATTAAGATGACTATGCTCCTCCAAAGGCACAATATTTGGATGAACAGAGATGCATAAATTGGAGTTCAAAAGATCTGGACATAGTATAGTGCGGATGGTTCTATGGAGAAAGCTAACATAAAAAATAATGAAGGTAGATGGCGAAGGAAGTCAAACTCTATATCTCACAGTAGAACTGTATGATAGTGTAGTGTAGTATAATAGCGGTCCAGGGCGCCTTTTCATGGTCCACGTGGCTCCCCCCATCGGAGGTCCGAGCACTCCCTTGGGCATGGGTGTGTGTGTGCTGTCCTTAGCGTAAGTTAGTTTAAGTTAGATTACGTAGTGCCTAAGTTTAGGGACCGATGACCTCAGCAATTTGGGCCCATAAGACCTTACCACAAATTTCCAAATTTGTGGTAGTGTAAATGATGGGCTGTTCTTCTATTCGCTGAGGCATCCATGTTCTTCATTTTTAATGGTATAATTTATTTCCTAATTAGGACTATCCTTTTCCATATTGGTGATACTTATGACTAATATTTTCGATATCACTATAATTATCAATGATATTTATTACCCAATTAGTATAATTTATGACACAAGATGGTGTCCAAGATGGTGGAACTATGACATCACTATCAAATAAGGCTATCTCCATAAACTGCACTACTAATCCACCCTTGCTATGTTATAGTGGACGTAGCTCTTATGTATGTAGTGGTATTATGTCATAAATACGCTCCTGATGCCGCAATGCTAGATATAAAATGAGAAGACAACAAAAAAGTAACAGATAGTCTTGTTATAATAATTACTGACATGCATACCTTTTTAATGTTTCTGAAGATGAAATTGAAATCTCATAGACTATCAGAAAAATAACTGCAACATCAAAAAATTATTGATGTAGAATAATACAATTTTGGGAATACATTTGCCTAGGTAACACATTTAAGCAATTAACACTGCAAGATCACAGGTTAATGTAAGCATGGGATAATCATTGCAAATGTGAAATGGTGGTACGTTAATAAATGATGTAATTGCGAGAATGTTGAATACCAGCATACAAAAGTGCACACATTGCGTTTTACAGGTGCCGGATGTCAGCTTGTGGGATGGGGTTCCATGCCTGTTGCGCTGAGAGAGCACAAGTTACTCTCTCACATTCTCTCACTTATTTTTCGCACACAGAAAATTATTAAAAAATTTTTTACAACCTTGAGCACCTTGAGCGAAACTCTATAAAGTTAATGGCCTGAGCAGATGTTGGTGGAGTCTGGTAGGGCACTAAAAGTATGAGGTATTTTTCTGATTCTTAGCACGTAGAAACAGCGTTTTGGGAGTTGAAAGCAATTGGCGGCGAGCCCATCCCTTAGTAAATCTTGCCAGACAGGTCCACAGCTGTACAGGGCAAACAGGACAGCCCCTCATCAAGACAGGTCTCCAGCAGAACAATGCGGCGCTACCTGCTGCGGTGCCAGCAGAAGCCTGGGCTGAGGCGACAGTCTAAAGGAATGCCTCTACACAGAGGAGTCGTAAACCAGGCATTGTGTGCAGAGCCACGCATAATAAAAATTCACATGTTTTCGTGTTCACCAATACTGCAAATAGGCCAGTGAACCACTTCCCTTGGACGCCTTGGTTGTATAAGAAAACTCCAGCGTCTAAGAAACGTTTAGAAATAGAATCTTTATTACGCCTCATAGCTAGGACTAACAAGCTCCAAGGCACATGTGGTTTAGATGAGGATCTTTGAGATTGTATCTGTTCACTTGTTGCCATGGGAAGCGACATGACTTTGGAGATTCATCTCTTCCCCCTCTGTGAAAACTTAAAAAAGCCAATAATTGGCGATTTCTTTTTCGTCAGAGATGCAGGTTTATTGACTCTTGCCCTGGTTCTTCATGAGTTTGTGCTGTCATGTGTGAGGGGAGATTTAGTGCCTCTAGAGCCCTGTGATTGGCTTAAGACAATGTCAAGGCAGTGTCGTTCGTGTACGCGGGAAAACGGAATTTTTTGTCTGGAGAGGTGCGAAGCACTTGGGTGCGGGACTTGGGTCTGGTAAGCACTTCTAGCCATAGCTCTGGCACGTGTGGTTGGTACTTGGGACCTGTCCTGAGACTGACTTAACTTGCGAGTAGTTTAGACTGGGGAGCCTATGGTGAAGTTCTTACTGTACCGACAGTGTGACTTCAAACTTCTGTGACTACTCATTTGCTGGGGGACACTTATTCGTTTTTGGTTTACCAGTCTTGACGTTTGGTATCCTTGTGCGCTCTGTCATATAAGTGAGCCAAATTGGTCCTTGGTAGGACTAGCGAACAGGCGTGTCACACACTGAAATCTACCGTGATTTTAGGGCTCTGGTAGAGAGTAAATTGCGATCTGTCTGCCCGATCGCTAGACCGTGAAATTATTGTATTTATTTCGTGGCCGCAGTTTATTCACAGATGCCACCTCCACGTCTCACCTCCGCTGCACACATCTCACCAGCTGCAAGTTAATGTACTGCCGCTCCAGCAATGTCAGGGCTTACAGATCTCAATCGTCACTTGCTCTCGGCTGCACCTTTGTAGAGAAATTTAAGTAGATTTGATCAATTAAAGTCTGCCCAGCGTCAGATCAATTCAGCTTGAGTTATCCACATTTTTAGGGCCAGAGCACTTGACTGATCACCTAGTTAAACTGTCTCTGCCACCCAGCATCCTTGTCCAGTGTAGTCTTAAATTACCTGTTAGATGTTTATTCAATCCGTAACTTGTTTAGCATAATTTATGTCTGTTTTGGGAATACAGATGTTGTTAGTACACTAAATTTTGCCGACATTCTCAATCATTCAGCACTTAGTCCGTCAATATAGGGCTGGTTAATGCTGATTGTGGATGACGCTGAAGTTGTCGTCTGATGACATCATACATGTGCTCGGTTGGAGACAGATTTGCTGATACAGCAAACCAAGCCAGCATGTCGACACTATGTACAGTATGTTGGGATACAACAGCGGTATGTGGGTGAGCGTTATGCTGTTAGGAAACTCCCTCTGGAATGCTGTTGATGAATGGCAGCACAACATGTCGAATCATCAGACTGACATACAAATTTGTAGTCAGGCTCATGGGGTAAACACGAGAATGCTCCTGCTATCTTACGAAATCACACCCCAGACCATAACGCTAGGAGTAAGTTCATTAAGTCTAGCACTCGTCCAGTTCAGTTGCAGGCGTTCACCTGGCCTCCTTCTAACGAGCACATGACCTTACTGCCACCAAGGCAGAACCAGCTTTCATCAGGAAACATAACAGACTTCCACCCTACCCTCAAATGAGATCTCGCTTGACATCACTGAAGCCACAAATGGCGATGGTTTGCGGTCAGTGGAATGTCGGAGCTGTCCTTGAAGTAGCCGATATGTAACAGTTCGGTTGTGTTACTGTGGTACCAACTGCTGCTGTAATTGCTACTGCAGATGCCGTACAATGTGCCAGAGCCATATGCCGAATCCATATTCCTCTCGGTGGTGACACGTGGTCGTATGGGGCCTGGACTTCTTGCAGTGTAGTACATTGCCGTGACTATTGCAGCTAGTAGTCATGTACAATGACTACGTTCCTGGCAAGTGTTTCTACAATATCGCAGAGGTAACATCCATTTTATCGTAGCCCTACTACACAATCTCGTTAAAACTTAGTGAGGTACTGATAATGGCGTCCTTGTCGCCATAAAGGCATTCTTGACGGACGTCAAAGGCGACTAACGCTCACGGCCGTTGCGACGTGCATTTAAAGCAAACTTTATTTTCATCCTCATAGTGGCGCTACTACCACCACTGTATGCGACTGGTTGAACTGTGAATAGACAACATCATTTAGATGTAGAAACACGTCCACCAATTTTGGATTATATCGCACAACACTTTCTTCGTGTTGCGATATTTCTTTTTCCGTCAGTGTACTTGTATCAAAAGAACGTAGTCGCCGTAAGGAGCTTGTGCGTGCAAAATACGACATTATCAGTACTAGAAGAGGTATAAGAGTGCTCTCATGCAACATTTTAAAACATTAAGCGGGCACTGCTGTACTCAGGGACTGATGTCACTTCTCGAACAGTAAACGTCCGCAGCTCGTGGTCTCGCGGTCGCGTTCTCGCTTCCCGAGCGCGGTGTCCCGAGTTCGATTTCCGGCAGGGTCAGGGATTTTTACCTGCCTCGAGATGACTGGGTGTTTGTGTTGTCCTCATCATTTCATCATCATTCATGAAAGTGGCGAGATTGGACTGAGCAAAGGTTGGGAATTTGTACGGGCGCTGATAGCCGCGCAGTGGAGCGCCCCACAAACCAAACATCATCATCATCTAACAGTAGACGGACGTGGCACAGACAGCTGGTGGGAGCCGCTAGTCATAGCCTCCACTGCATCAGTTATCACCTCGCCAGACGTACGTGACCCCTGCGCGGCCTGCATGACCTCGCGCCTCAAATGCCTTACCCAAGACCAGTGACAGTTCACCTCAGAACATTTCTGTTTTTTCTTAGGCAGCCTGCCACAGCCCACGACAGAGAGACGTTGAGTTAGACACACCAGACATGTAACGATTACACTGTCTAGACAAGATTCCCTTCAGACATCCGGAGGTCATAGAGCCTAGACAGTCAAGTCCAGCAGACAGGTGTGCCCCCACCATCGCCCTTCTAGGTCTCTTCTCCTATTGAATGAAAATATGGCTGGCTGTTCTCCTATTGGCTATTCTCCTATTGGCCAGAAAAATGGTAGGCTGCTACCTTTTTAGCCACATGCATGGGATTTAGCCCCACCCACAAGGCATACGGGTGAGAAGCTCTAAATAGGGCACAGTTGCACTTGTTGAATTCACTTCAGTTTTAGACTAACTATATCAACCGCTATGAAGTGCTCTCGTGATAACTCTGCTGGCGGTGATGAGGAGCTTATGCACCCGCATCTGGATGATTAATTCCGAGTAAGTACGTGTGTGTGTGTGTGTGTGTGTGTGTGTGTGTGTGTGTGTGTGTGTGTGTGTGCGTGCGTGCTTACTTGTTTGTTCACATACAGACATGATCTGATGATATTTTTATGTTACAGATGACAGCATACCGTCACCTCTGATGTGTGACGATGCATTAACCGTCCAAAAGGAAATTATAGGAGCTCCTGAGTATCGTTTGAGATGACGCAACTACATCCACTAACCAATGAGGACTGCACTAAATGTTATGACAAAACACTTTTTCAATGGTTATTTGATGTTTGTCTGTTTTTCTCCAGGAGTTTTGATTATGTCAGTCAGACTGACTTCTGTGAAAGCATTATGATCGAGCTCAGTCCACTGGCTGTGCATACGGTTTGCACTATGCCTAACTAGAATGAGGCCACTCCACCATCTGCAGATGTTATATGTGAATAACATCTCTCTCTTTCTCTCCCTCCTTCTTCATATACATGTCCTTGTGTGAATGTATTTACACTTAATACTTATATAATACTGTCATTTTCTTAGAAATATCAAACTAAAAATCACAAGGCCTGCGATTTGTCATGGGCACGTGTATGAGCGCCAGTTTCCAGAGGGCCAGGATGATTAGGTACCCAGCCGTTGTGTATATGATGGGGATTTGGCAAGACTTTCCACGACGCCATTCTCAGCCATTAGTTCGCCGGGCTTGACTCTGATTGTTGAAGAACATACACGTAAGCGGTAATTCATGAAAATTCGTTCTACAACAATAATTTATACTTGTGTACAATGCTTATAAGATGTCTTTTTTGTTTTTGGGAGGTTTGGATAACGACAAGATTATGTCTGAATAGACCAATGCCACGACAAATGTTATAATCCAACTAGAAGCTGACTTTGATGTGGATATTATCTCCTGCATTAGAGAGCATTTTTCCAGTTCCAATAGCAGTGAACATGGGTGTGCAGACCTACAAACTAGAATGCTGCTTGCACGTACTGAAAAAAAAATTTCCACTTCCAATGCACGCTGATATACCATCTTCGAAATTTCTCCCTCGCAATATGAGGAAGATTAGGGTTTAATGTCCCGTCAACGTGTCGTCAGGAACGGAGCACATACTCATATTAGGGAAAGATGGAAGAAGAAATCGGACTTGTTCGTCTCAAAGTAAGCAAAAAATGGTTCAGTTTGCGCTAAGCACTATGGGACTTACCATCTGAGGTCATCAGTCCCCTAGACTTAGAACTACGTAAACCTAACCAACCTAAGGACATCACACACATCCATGCCCGAGGCAGAATTGGAACCTGCGACCGTAGCAGCTGCGCGGTTCCGGACTGAAGCGCTTAGAACCGCTCGGCCACAGTGGCCGGCTTCAAAAGTAAGCAATCCGGCACTTACTTTAACCACAGGAAACATAACTCAGGATGGCCGGACGCACTATCCCCCGCAACATGAGTATAGTGTCTTATCACGGCGCTCTTATCGAGGACTTCTTGAGTTTTTTTGCACCTATCTAAAATATCTCTGCCATTTACTGACCGCATTGTCAATATAACAACGTCCGTGATCTTATTTATTGTTATATGTCAATTTTATTCTCGAAATACTTAATAAATTTTTATTTTATAAGTTTATTTTAGCAAATGTATGTGAAAACATTGATTGATTATGTCTAATACCCAGTGAAACTGTATACAAAAAACGACTTAGACCGACATACATCTGGAAAACAAGTCGACATTATCGATGTATCGACCGCATTATATACACTACTGGCCATTAAAATTGCTACACCATGAAGATGACGTGCTACAGACGCGAAATTTAACCGACAGGAAGATGATACTGTGATATGCAAATGATTAGCTTTTCAGAGTATTCACACAAGGTTGGCGCTGGTGCTGACACCTACAACGTGCTGACATGAGGGAAATTTCCAACCGATTTCTCATACACTAACAGCAGTTGACCGGCGTTGCTTGGTTAAACGTTGTTGTGATGCCTCGTGTAACGAGGAGAAATGTGTACCATCACGTTTCCGACTTTGATAAAGGTCTACGGTTACCCTTGACGCTGTATCACAGACAGGAGCGGCTGCGATGCTGTACTCGACGACGAACCTGGTTGCACGAATGGCAAAACGTCATTTTTTCGGATGAATCCTGGTTCTGTTTACAGCATCATGATGGTCGCATCCGTGTTTGGCGACATCGCGGTGAGCGCACATTGGAAGCGTGTATTCGTCATCGCCATACTGGCTTATCAACCGGCGTGATCGTATGGGGTGCCATTGGTTACACGTCTCGGTCACCTCTTGTTCGCATTGACGGGACTTTGAACAGTGGACGTTACATTTCAGATGTGTTACGACCCGTTGCTCTACCCTTCATTCGATCTCTGCGAAACTCTACATTTCAGCAGGATAATGCACGACCGCATGTTGCAGGTCCTGTACGGGCCTTTCTAGATACAGAAAATGTTCGACTGCTGCCCTGGCCAGCACATTCTCCAGATCTCTCACCAATTGAAAACGTCTGGTCAATGGTGGCCAAGCAACTGGCTCATCACAATACGCCAGTCGCTACTCTTGATCAACTGTGGTATCGTGTTGAAGCTGTATGGGCAGCTGTACCTGTACACGCCATCCATGCTCTGTTTGACTCAATGCCCAGGCGTATCAAGGCAGTTATTACGGCCAGAGGTGGTTGTTCCGGGTACTGATTTCTCAGGATCTATGCACCCAAACTGCGTGAAAATGTAATCACATGTCAGTTCTAGTATAATATAATTGTCCAATGAATACCCGTCTATCATCTGCATTTCTTCTTGGTGTAGCAATTTTAATGGCCAGTAGTGTACATTTGTGAATTTCTGATGTGTGTGAACTTCCTGTCCCAAGTTCGTTTGCAATTATTGAACGTAACATCTGTCGTTTAATTATGTTACTTTGTATTTAGAAAAAGAATAAAAGAACAGAAAAACACCTTTTCCTTTCCCGTCTACCACTCTATATACCTCCCCCCCCCCCCCCCCGCCCATTGTTTCATCTCTTCCTCCACACCCCTTTTATCCATCTCGTTATCAACTCACACTCCATTGCATCATTTTGCTCCGAGCAACGTGGCGCAGTGGTTAGCACTCTGGGCTCACATTTGGGATGGCGACGGCTAAAAGTCCCCCCCCCCCCCCCACCCAGCCATCCAGATGTAAGTTTTCTGTAATTTCCCCGTATCGCTTCAAGAAAAGGACGTGATGGTTCCTAAGAAAAGGCCACTAGCGATTTATTTCCCATGCTTTCGTAATCCATATTCCGAAACTAATGACCTCGTATCGACAGGACGTTAAACTCTAATCTTCTTTCTTCCTCCCTTACTTTGCATTCACTATTTGAATCTTCAGTTCCTTCACTACTCTTAAAATTTTCTTACACATTAAATAAATACACACTAACATATTTCAATGAGACAACACATATACGACGAATCGCAATGGAAGATAATATTTTTAGTCCAAAGGGAAAACTAGCAGTTACATAAGTAACACTGCTCACACAAACCACACAGAAACGTGTTCAGCCAGAAAGAAGAAAACAAACGGAAGTGCTGCTACACTGTGCTGCGGTTCAGATCAGGAAATGCATAGTTCTGCATAGCAATACGGATTAGGCAGAAAGCAACCATGTAAACAGAGAAATATCTCAATAACTTACAATTATAGGGCGTTTGTAGATGAGATTTGAGAAAATTGAATATAAAATACCCTACGTAAAACCAACATCATTTGTAACGAACTCGTTTTCGGTCTAGAACGTAAAGCCAAATAAATACGATGGCTATTCGGAAAGTAAGGAACGCTAGGTCGCGAAGTGGAAACCACAGTGAAAATCAAAACTGTTTTATTTGCAACAGTTAGCTACAACCTCCAGCTACTTATCTCCATAGTCGCCGATCCGACTTAGACGTTTATCGTAGCCATTGCTTTCCACCAATTCTCTACACTGGCCTACAGCTCGTTGTCTGTGCCAAAATGTTGTCTTCACAGTCAGCAGTTCATGTGAGCAGAACCGAAACTCAGAGGGAGACAATTACGGGCTGTATTGTGGGTAATCAAATATTTCCAATTGAAAACGATGCAGGAGCATCTTCATTGCACCTGTAGAATTTGGCTGAGAATAGTCTTGAAGAAGAAAACGCACGACAGTTATGTAATGTTGGTTGCATAGCTTCAGGCGAAATTTCTCACCAGGCCCACGTACTTGACGGGAAACACTACTGTTCTAGGTATCTTTATGTGCTCCCTGTGTGCTCAGAACTAAAAAGAACGACATAATGCGATCGACGGGCATACTAGAGACACTGCCCAACATAACTATGCAAAAATTCGTCGGATTTTCACTGTGGTTTCCATTTCGCGACCGATCGTTCCTTACTTCCCGAATAACCATCTGTCTGAAAACTTTCGTCTGTGATCGACGATTCATTACTGCCCTCAGACAGTTTACGTCAGGTGAAAGTACAGGCGCCCAAACACATGCCGTTCATGAATAAACCTGCCATATTTTTCTCACCACGGTATCATTTAAATCTTACGCGATCATCACTGTAGAACAGGTTGATGTTTTAGCCATCACGACACGCATTTATGTCAGTGGCAACGACACGCGAACGCTTGTTTGCTTTGATACGTTTGGATTCTATTATGTTTTATGGCTCGATATTCTGTCGTATTTCTGTGGATTCCCAAAAGATGTCTCAATACAGGACACGACTGTCACAGACAATTGCACTGAAAATTCGCAAACACTGTCGATCGAGCGAGGTTACGCAGCAGCGTGATACTGAATTCGCATTCAGGAGAACTTCGGTTTAAGTCCACATTCAGCTATATTTCCATTTTTTTCCTGTCTTCCCTAAATCGTTTGAAGAAAATGCCGTGTACAAGGGGCGTTTGAAAAGTCCGTGCAAAAAATAAAAACTACTTTCGTGTTTGGCGTAAACATTTTTTATTTTTCGACATAGTCTCCTCTTAGACTTCTAAACTTCGTCCAGCGCTGTTCTAATTTGTTGATCCCTTCAGAATAACAGGAACTGACCAAGTCTGCAAAATATCTATTAGCTGCTGCTATCACCTCCTCGTTTGAATAAAATCTTTGTCCCACCAGCTATTTCTTCAAATTGGGGAGCAAATAGTAGTCCGAGGGAGCCAAGTCTCGAGAATAGGGGGGATATGAAAGGAGTTGGAATCCTACTTCCATTAATTTTGCGACCACAATTGCTGAGGTGTGTGCTGGTGCATTGTCGTGATGGAAAATGACATTTTTGCGGTCCAGTTCGTCGGCGTTTTTCTTGCAGCTCGGTTTTCTAACGGTCCAATAACGATGAATAATATGCACCTGTAATAGTTTTACCCTTTTCCAGATAGTTGATGAGAATTATCTCTTGCGAATCCCAAAAGACAGTCACCATAACCTTTCTGCCCGAAGGAATGGTCTTCGTCTTTTTTGGTGCAGATTCTCCCTTGGTAATCCATTGTTTACATTATTGTTTGGTATCAGGAGTATAGTAATGTATTCGTGTTTCATCCATTGTGCCGAAACGATGCTTAAAGTCTTGCAGATTCTTCCTGAACAGTTCCAAACCATCCTTGCAGGACTTCACACGATTCCGTTTTTTGTCAAGCATGAGCAATCGCTGAAACCATCTTGCGGATAGCTTTCTCGTGTCCAAATGTTTATGCAAAATATTATGTACCCGTTCATTCGAGCTACCCACAACACTAGCAGTCTCACACACCTTAACTCTTCTGTCATCCATCACCATATAATGGATTTTATCAATGATTTCTGGAGTCGTAATCTCCACAAGGCGTCCAGAACGTTCAGGTTCTCTTGTGCCCATATGGCCACTCCGAAAATTTTGAAACCACTTATAAACTGTTCTAATCTAAGGTGCAGAGTCACCGTAATATTTATCAAGCTTCTCTTTACTCTCTTGAGGCGTTTTGCTTTCATAAAGTAATGTTTAATCACCTCATGAAATTCTTTTTCGTCCATTTTTTGACATTCACTCGACTTCCTTGATTCACACGAATGCCAAACACAAATAAATAGACAAATATGGCTGAAACTTGCTTTCTTTATGTAAATGCTTCTAAATGAAAAAAACTTTCGAATTCTTCAAAAATGAGACCATGTTCCTAGGTAAGTTCAAGCCAAAGCCTACCTGTGCTATTTTTAATCAACCAACTCAAAAAACTAATTTGAAAAGATATTATTCTTGTCCACTGCAATGCTGGAAGAGAAAATTTTTAAATTACTTCACTCCAAGTTGCGCATCTTTCGCGCAGTTGAAATGATTCAAAACGCACCGCGTAACGAGTTGCTGCAGCTAGCTAGTGATGTTCCTTCTGTTGCTGCAAATGGAGCTAAATTCTGGAGAGAGCTGGAAAATTTTAGATGGGATGTTACCAATATATATTAAACAATTTCAAGATGTATTTTCAATTCGTGTCTTAAAATAACTGTAACTTTTACATATCTTTTGTTCTACAGTAGTATTTGCTAATTATACATTCGGCCGATCACAGAGGCAGCTACTAACAGAGAGAGCGAAATTTTTAATGGCGCTCTTATTAATATGGGTAGCATGAAGATCTCAGACAATAATAACCAATCGTTCTTTCTCCGGTTAACACATACTGATAAGCCAAACATTATGACTACTGCACACTGAGAGATTGGATGTCACCTGGCGGTGTTGCGGGAACGTGACAGGGTAAAGAAGTACAAAAAGTGTGTGTGAGTTCCGAAGGGACCAAAATGCTGAGGTCATCGGTCCCTTGACTCACACATTACTTTAACTTACGCTAAGAGCGACACACACACCGATGCCCGAGAGAGGACTCGAACCTTCGGCGGGAGGGGAAATCTACTGACAGAAGGGACTTTGACAAAGGTGATATCATTATTGCCCAGAGCCTGTGAACGAGTATCTCTAAAACAGCGTAGCTGGTGGAATGTTCACGTGCTACCGTAGTGAGCAACTGTGGAAAGTGGTAGAACGCCAATGACACTACCACTGAGCAATTAGTGGTTCGACGTCCACGACTCTTCACAGAACGTGGGATTTGGAGGCTTGCCTGCTGTGTAATTAAGGATAGGTGGCGGGCGGTCTGAGGTGTCTCTGCCGAAAAACTACAATGCTGGTGCACTTATAAGTGCTTCGGTGCACACCGCTCATCGTACATTGTTGAACATGGGGGCTCCGCAATAGACTACCCATACGTGTTCACATGTTGGCGCAACGGCATTGTCAGTTATGACTGCAGTGGCCACGGAATCGTCGAGGCTGGGCCGTGCACCAACAGAAAAGTATCACCTCATCGCATGAATCACGTTTTTGCTACACCAAGTCGATGGTCGTCTTCAAAAACGTTGTCATCCACGCGAACGGCGGTTCGAAAAATGCACCACACCAAGGAAGCAGGTTGCTGGGAGCGGTATTAGCCTATGGCAGACATTCCGTTGCGCTCGCGTGGGACCTGTGGTAGTAATCGAAGACACGCTGACAGCTGTGGACAACCAGCACCCCTTCATGCTTGATGTCTTCCCTGCAGGTGATTTCATCTTCCCGCAGGATAACTGTCCGTGTCTCAAAACCAGAACCGTGCTACTTTGCTACAGTGGTTTGAGGAGCATGGTAGTGTACTCGTGTTGATGTCTTGATGTGAATAGAATGGAGCCCATTTGGGTCGCCATCACCGCATACGCAAATCAGTGGCCTGCCGTTTAAGGAAATTACGTGATTTGTGCGTGGATATCTGGTGCAACATGCCTCCACAAACTTACCAACAAACCGTCGAGTCAATGATACGTAGAATCAGTGACGTATTACGTTCCAAAACTAGACCAACAAGTTATTAAGGAGGTGGTCAATGTTTTGGCTCGTCAGTGTATTAGCGGTACATGTTCTGTTGTCTAGAACTTCATATAGTAATGATTACTCATACATCAATAAAAGTTTTGCATCACAGACATTGAATGTGGATATTGTATCACAGACACAGTCCCTTTGACTGTTCAGAGATGTCACTAAACCCGCCCAAAGATGTAAACAACCACGCATGAGCAGCGCCTATTAGACAGAGGGGGTCCGACAGCCTACCAGTTCCAGTCATTCCACCAGGAAGAAGGTACACGGCTCGTGTTGTCTGTAGTTCAACCATGCCTAGACGGCCAATACCGCGGTTCGATCGCGTCCGCGTTGTTACTTTGTCCCAGAAAGAGTTCTCAACAAGGGAAGTGTCCAGGTGTCTCTGAGTGAGCCTAAGCGATGTTGTTCGGACATGGAGGAGATACAGAGACAGGAACTTTCGATGACACGCCTCGTTCAGGTCGACGAAGGGCTACTACTGCAGCGGATGACCGCTACCTACGGATTATGGCTCGGAGGAACGCTGACAGCAACGCCGCCATGTTGACTAATGTTTTTCGTGCAGACACAGGACGTCATGTTAAGGCAAGCTGTGCGCAATAGTTCTGCATGATGCGCAACTTCACTCCCGACGTCCATGACGAGGTTCATCTTTGCAACCACGACACGATGCAGTGCGGTACAGATGGGCCCAACAACATGCCGAAGGGACCGCTCAGGATTGGCATCACGTTCTCTTCACCGATGAGTGTCGCATATGCATTCAACCAGACAATCGTCGGAGACGTGTTTGGAGGCAACCCGGTCAGGCTGAAAGCCTTAGACACACTGTCCAGCGATTGCAGCAAGGTGGAGGTTCCCGCTGTTTTGGGGTGGGGCCGACGTACGCCGCTGGTGGTCATGGTAGGCGCAGAACGGCTGTACGACAGGTGAATGCCATGCTCCGAGCGATAGTGCAACCATATAGGCAGCATATTGTCGAGGCATTCGTCTTCATGTACGACACTTCAAGCCCCCATCATGCGCTTCTTGTGAATGACTTCCTTCAGGATAACGACAATGCTCGACTAGAGTGGCCAGCATGTTCTCCAGACATGGACCATATCTAACACGCCTGGTATCGATTGAAAAGGGCTGTTTATGGACGACGCGATCCACCAACCACTCTGAGGGATCTACGCCGAATAGCCGTTGAAGAGTGGGACAATCTAGACCAACAGTGCCTTGATGAACATGTGGATAGTATGCCACGACGAATACAGGCATGCATTAATGCAATAGGAAATGCAACCAGGAATCAGAGATTCCGGGGTGTGCAGGAATCTTCATCGCCACCTCTGAAGGTCTCGCTGTATGGTGGTACTACCTGCAATGTGTGGGTTTCATGAGCAATAAAACGGGCGGAAATGATGTTTATGTTGATCTCCATTCCAATTTTCTGTACAGGTTCTGGAACTCTCGGAACCGAAGTGATTCAAAATCTTTTTTGACGTATGTCATTATTTTCGCACACAAGCATCTCTCATATTACACGAGGGCTGTCCAGAAAGTAAGTTACGATCGGTCGCGAAATGGAAATGACTATGAAAATCCGATAAAGCTTTGCAAAGATGTGTTGGGCAGTGTCTCAAGTATGACTCTAGGTAGAATTATGTCGCTCTTTTCATTCCTGAGCTCTTAGTGAGCGCGTAAAGATGTTATAGAAAATAGTGTCTCCCGCCAAGTACGAGGGCCTGGTGAGAATTTTCCCCTGAAGCTATGCAACCAACATTACATAACTGTCGTGCGGTTTCTTCTTCAAGACAATTCTCAGCCTCATTCTGCAGGGGCAATGAAGATGTTCCTGCATCGTTTCAATTGGAAATGTTTGGTTACCCACAATACAGCCCGTAATTGTCTCCCACTGAGTTTCATCTCTGCTCAAACGAACCGCTGGCTATGAAAACAACATTTTGGCACAGACAACGAGCTTTAGGCCAGCGTAGAGAATTGGCGGAAAGCACTGGCGACTGCCTTCTATGATGAGGGTATTGGAAAGTTGGTACAACGCTACGACGAATGTCTGAGTCAGAACGGCGACTACGTAGAGAAGTAGCTGAAAGGTGTAGCTAACTGTTACAAATGAAACATTTCTGATTTTCACTGTGATTTTCATTTCGCGATCAATCGTAACTTACTTTCTGGACAGCCCTCGTATTATGCAAATTGAAGGTAGAAGGAGGGAGAAAGGAAAAGGAAGCAGCTATTAATGTCAGCTGCAAAGGGACTTTATCTGGAATCTGCGATGACGTCACGAAAATGTGTGCCGGTCCAGGTTTATTTATTTATTTATTGTTCCGTGGGACCAAATTAAGGAGAATTCTCCATGGTCATGGAACGGGTCAATACATGAAATTATAACAAGATATTAGAAACAGATAAAATGAAATATAAAAAAACATATTCAGGTGACAAGTCGTAAGTTTAAATGAAGAAAATCAACAATGTAACACTGGAATTTGCTTAATTTTTTAGCTCTTCCAGGAGCTCCTCGACAAAATAGAAGGAGTGAGCCATGAGGAAACTCTTCAGTTTAGACTTAAAAGAGTTTGGGCTACTGCTAAGATTTTTGAGTTCTTGTGGTAGCTTATTGAAAATGGATGCAGCAGAATACTGCACTCCTTTCTGCACAAAAGTCAAGAAAGTGCATTCTACATGCAGATTTGATTTCTGCCTAGTATTAACTGAGTGAAAGCTGCTAACTCTTGGGAATAGGCTAATATTGCTAACAACAAACGACATTAAAGAAAATATATACTGTGAGGGCAATGTCAGAATTGCCAGATTTTTGAATAGGGGTCGACAAGAATTACCCCAAAAAATAATACCATACGACATAAGCGTATGAAAATATGCGAAGTAGACTACTTTTCGTGTTGAAGTGTCACTTATTTCAGATACTGTTCTAATGGTAAATAAAGCAGTATTTAGCTTCTGAACAAGATCCTGGACATGGGCTTTCCACAACAGCTTACTATCTATCCGAACGCCTAGGAACTTGAACTGTTCCGTCTCGCTTATAATATGCCTATTCTGTCTGATCAAAATATCGGTTCTTGTTGAATTGTGAGTTAGAAACTGTAAAAACAGAGTCTCACTGTGATTTAGCATCCCATTATTTTCCACAAGCCACGAACTTGTTTCATGAACTACATTATTTGTTACTGTTTCAATATTACACACAAGATCCTTCACTATCAAGCTGGTGTCATCAGCAAACAGAAATATTTTTGAAGCACCTGTAATACTAGGAGGCATTTCGAACAGAGGACCTCCTACACACTAGGCAACTGCGTCAGCCACTGTGCCTCCTGGACACACTAGCACGAACTACCTCAACACGCGTCTCGGTCGACCTCATTCCCACTCCTCGCCACCTATCCGCCGTCCTATCACTCCATGCTCGCTACTTTGAAGTCAAACTTAATTTTGCATCCTCAATGAAGATGGTGAATTTATAGCCCATAGAGGCGAATCAATTATATGAATGCATGTCCCAAAGAACAGACACCACGCATTCATTTAATCTCATATTGCAAATGTTACATAATTTGCATCACACACAATATACTGCAGATCATACACACGTCATAATTATTCTTGTTGGCGGTTTTTTACACCATTTCACAAGTCCTTACATATGGGAACGCTACATCAGTAGTCATAGCGGGTAGTTATAATTCAAGTGCAGCTACCCACTGACGTCTAGTTTGGACTATAATTATCGTATGTCAGCGAACTTGGAAAATTTTCTAAAGCCTTAATGCGGGACAGATATTGTAAGTAGCGAGAGTAAAGTGTCGCTATGTGTAAGGTTCGTGAAGCAGACTTTGAATAAGAAAATGCTATCTCACATTGAAGTTTACGTAAAAGATTGGGTCGCCACCAACTCTAGCCACACGACAAATAAGAGGTTGGGCTGAGTCGGAAAATTACTTAATTTATTCATAAGAAAAACCCATAAAAGAACATTCATTATATAGTCAATCATAAATAATGGGATGTAATTATTAATATGATCCCGGCATTTTTCACGTGAATCAAATATTAAAATAAAGCAAAGAGTGTGTGGGCACTTTGCATAAGAGCAGCTTGCAGCAACATTATTGAAAACAAGATCTGTTCTAAAGCATTTGTAAAAATGAAAAGGGAACACTAATTACTGGACCTGTGCGCATGGAAGCGCCGTGGATGGGCTAATAAGGAAAACTAAAATGTAAATGGCGTGGGTAATGGAGACGTAACATCAGTATACCTACTAATGAAACAAAGAAGATTCACGAAGAGGCAAAAATTACCAGGGTTCGGAAAATAATAGAATGTACACACACACAGTCGCAGGCACACAAACCTTCACACTGATCCGAGGGCGCACTTCCTACGTGAGATCGCTTCAACATATGCAATTCCTTTGTGCTACGTTCTTCTTAGGGACCAAAGTCTGCATTAGGAATCAAACTGAAAGACTGCTAAAGCATTGCAGTCCTTGCTGCGACCCAGTAAAACAATCTTTATAAGGCGAGACGCGAGACCTAAAGCTAAAAGCTCTCCTCTCGCTATGAGACAACGCGCCACGCGGTTGAATCAACTCACCCTTCTTCGAAGAGACCTCGGCTGCACACCCTCGGCGAGCTGGAACCAAACTGACCGTCTCACACACTCCAACGTCTCCCACCCGACCCCGTGGCCAGGAAAACCCAGAGATGAGGCTTCCGCCACCAATCTAACACCGGTAATTCTGAACGACTACCGCAGATTCTCTGCAGGAGACTAAACCACCATGTAGCAACATGAAACACACCCACATTCATTCACTCACGCATGCCAGAGAATTCTGTATCACTGAAAAACAAATAAAATGATAATGAAAGGGAACTACAGGACCCTTTCAATATGCGCAGGAGAAAAAATAGTTTCAGTTTTGACAACCAGTTGCAAATCTGACGTGAATACAAGAAAGACGTATCGACATTTTTCCGTTTGGGATGGGTTAGGAAGAGGATGTAGGCGGAAAAGCAGACAAGTGAGAAAGGCATAAAATTGATTTTTTTACGAACCGCCGTTCACACAATTTGTTCAGTTTGAGCATCGGAGGCGTCGACGTAATGGTGCATCTGTTAAACATTGTCCTCAACAGTTGCTTGCAGCAGTTCCAGTGGAATCTGAGCAGCGTGCTCCTGTATACTGACCATCAGATCAGATAGAGGCTGAACGTGTCACTAGTAAATGTGTTCTTTTGGGTAGCCACAAAGTGATATGGACTGAGATCAGGTTAGCTTGCACGCTATACATCTGAAAGATCTCTAGAGATAATACGTTCGTCGAAGGTTGCATTAAGCAGATTTTTCCCTGGGAGAGCAACATGAGGCATTTCACTTTCTTGCATGAAAACAGTGGGTTCGACGTAGTTGCGCTCAACCAAAGCAGGACTCATATGCTGTACAAGGAGGTCTCGGTCACGCGCAGACGTCATGGTACACCTGACAGGCCCTGTGGATGTACTCTCTTCAAAGAAGAACGGACTTAGAATAAAGGTGCTCGTGAACCCACGTCACACAGCACATAACGCGAGTGCAGTGGATCTTCGTTCATAACACGTGGTTTAACACCACCCCAAATTCGGAACTTCTGCTTATTCACTGCACCCTCTAGCGCAAAATTAGTCTCATCACACTACAGAATATTGCCCAGCCACATGTCATCAACTTCGGTCCGTGCCAGAAACCGAAGAGCAAATTCGGAATGTTGCTGCGGATCACGAGGTTTCATTTGCTGCACCGTCTGGATCTTCTGTGGGTACCAGTCTAAAACAGACCGCAAAACTTTCCGTAATGCTGACCTTGTGATGGACAATTCTCGTGACCCTACACGACCACGAGCACTAGCAAACTCGTCAATTATTACCACCGGGATAGGACGCCTTCCTGTTACTAACGCCACACCAAGCTCACCCGTGTTTTCGCATTTCATTATCATCTTTAAACCATTAAATGACATCGGGGCCTCCTCCTCAGACCTTTTAGTCTGTGATACTCCCTGGGTGCATCATTGTAACTGCTGCCGTTCACATAAAACAGATTCACTAACAGCGCGCAGTCTTTCTTTTCAATAGCCATATTGTTCACTGCTTGTCAAATGACAACATGGATGTCATACCGGCATACAAACAGTGTACAGCGCCACATTTTCGCCTAATGGTCACAACTGTAACAAATTTTTTTCCAGCGTAAATCGATCCCGCGTTAATGCACTAGCATATCTGCCAGTTTTCTGTGCCATACGATAATTGCACCCCACACTGGACCTCAATGAGTAGTTACACTTAAACTATAACCACCCGGAACTTACAGGTCGAGAGTACACAGAAACTGTCATCTAGATGACCTGCAGTAATGCATAGTAAACTTTCCTGCTTCACTGAAGTGGTAACATATCTTCATAATCAAACTTTCGTCCGAAACTCAACACAGAATTAATAGTTCCACGAAGATAACGGAAAATTATCTTGCATTTTTATCAGCTATGTTTTGTACACTGTATCCCACCTAACTCTGGTATCTGCAAAAACTGCATGAATTTTGACGTGGAAAGAAAAAGGTTCAGAAAACGGCTGTTTTACACCAAAACCCTATCTGCTAAACCTTAACGAGTACAGGAATTTTGTGCCAGTGTTGTGCTCGTTCGGATTTTTTCTGAGAACTGCGAAAAAATTACAAAACTGAATTTGCCTCATACAAATTTGGTATACAGGACGAAAAATATCACAGTTCTATTTCAACAAGCACTAGTGATTGTTGCATTGTTCAGATTATCAGTGTGTAGTTTAAGCGATTTTCGATTGGGTAAGCAGACAGAATCGTGGAAAAAAACCTTTTTATTAACCATTTTCTCACCACATCAAAATTAACATATTTCTTATTGTTGTCAAAGATGCGTGGCACACCTTGTGCATACAGTATTTCTGCTTTTTGTCTCATAAATACCTTTCAGAAGTTTGTAGCTTAATTTCTCTTGCAACCCGTACGTGTAGCCTCGGTGTGTACCGACTCGTCCTATGATGAAGAATCTGAGAAAACATGAATTTATATGAAAAACTTTCTGGAGCACTCCCTGTCAAATTTTAAATTCGAATAGCTGGGTGCTGCTGGGGGTCTGTGTTTGGCGTCGGCTCATTCTACCCCGGACGACCGTAATTTATGCATTATGGGTGGTACATTTATGGCTTCCATTAAGGGCTTGCGGCTGAACGAGACCCTCGTTAATGAATATGCGAACGCCGTGTACGATATGAAAGCGCATATTACTGAAATATGGCCAGGTCTGCAGCATAGATACAGCTGTGAAGATCACAGGTAATACATCGCAACAAGTATACAAGTCGCTAAAATGTTTGTGTTACCGAAATACGCGTTACTGCTTGTCTTTTTTCCGTGAAATGAGTTATGTCAGCCAGTGCAAAAATATACTGCCTAACCAATTAACAAAAAAACAGAAAAACGCAAACAGTGAATCCCCCAACAGGAGTGGAGCAAACAAAATGAGATTTCAAGATCTGAGAGGGTATGTGATATTATTTCAGTGATTATAAAATCGAATGAAACGTATCAAGTGAAACTAATTTATCAGTATGACGTTGAACCTCTCTGGCCTGGATGTACGCGCTGATTCGTTTGGGAAGGCTGTCATAAAGCCTTTACATCCTTCCGTGAGGCAAGCTGGCCCACAAATATTGTATCTGGTCCTTGATATCCTGCATTCTGGCAAAGGGACAGAGCTGACATCCGATCTGATCCCACACATGATCTATCAGAAGCAGTTCTGGGGAACTTGCTACTCACAGGAATACCTCAACACCAAAGACATCGATCACAGAGACCCGAACAGTATGTGGACTACCAGTGCCCTATTGAAAAATGACACAACAATATTGTCACACGAGAAGTTGAGAGGTACCCCATGAGGGCACAGGTCGTCCGTGAAGTACTGCTGTCACGTGAGAGTCCCCTCAACCATTACTGTCACATCCGAAGGCTCCCCATATTATGACTCCAAGAGAAACAGCGCTGTGCCATTGGAAGAGTGGGATCTCTCCCCCAAGTCGCGACCATACTCTCCAACGATTATCATCCGGGGTAATGCAGAACTGTGATTCATCGCCGAACACAATGCGGCGCCACGCATTCCAGTCACGGCAACATTCAAGATACAGCCGTTTGTGTTGTGGTGTTAACGGCAGCAAATGCGTGAGATGGCAAATCCCGAACGTCGTTGCTGCTAATCTGAGATGAATCATGCGCACTGACGCAGAATGTTGCAGGTAACCCATTACTTGTTCTCGGATAGCGGGTGCAGTAGTAAAGTGGTCATGATGCACTTGTCGATAATGCGGTTATCCTCCTCCTGTAGTGGTCAGTCGACGTCTATCGGAATTATGACGACCTCATACATGGGGTGCAATCACACGTGAGTGCCCCACAAATCTCTATATTGCACGATTCGACAAGCTAGCCAAATAATGAGGGCCCACAATGAGGCCACTTTCAAACTCTGTCGGATGCTGGTAACGTTGTCCCACACGAGTGCATGGCATTTTCGTGTCGCTCATATTTATCTCTCAACATCTGACGTTGTTCACGCCCCGTATGAACCCTACCAGACTTGGTAACACACTAAACACGAGCAACTCTTACTTTTTCTTGTGGGCGGTCTACCTGTTACAGAGAATTGCAACTGTAGTCGTTTATAAGGGCACCTATATAGACTGTTTGCGTACGAAGTCAAACTGACATCAGGCCATATCTTCTGAGTGCTTAGCATCCCTGTAAGCCAGTGTATTTACAATACCACAGCTCAAGACGTAAGATAATGTTACTGTTGTGGCAGTCTTCAGTCCGAAGATTGGTATGAAGCACCTCTCCATGCTACTCTATCATGTGCAAGCTTCTTCATCTCTGAGTAACTACTTCAACCTACATTCTTCGGAATCTGCTTGCCGTATTCATCTCTTGGTCTCCCTCTAAAATTTTTACCCCTCACGGTTCCCTCAAGTACTAAAGTGGTGATCCGTTGATGTCTCACAATGCGTGTAACTAACGGACGCCTTGTTCTAGTCAGGTTTTGTAGCAAATTTCTTTTCTCCGCAGTTCTATTCAGCACATCCTCATTAGTTACGTGATCTACAAATCTGATCCTCAGCATTCTTCTGTAGCACCACATTTCGAAAAATTCTATTCTCTTTTTATCTAAACAGTTTATCGTCCATCTTTCACTTCCATGCATGGCCACGATCCAGACAAATATCTCCTGAAAATACTTCCTAACACTAAAATGTATATTTTATGTTAACAAATATCTCTTATACAGAAATGCTTTTCTTGTCATTGCCAGTCTACATTTTATATCCTCTCTATTTGGAGCATCGTCAGCTATTTTGCTGCCCCAATAGCAAAACTCTACTACTACCTTAAGTGACTTATTTGCCAACCTAATTCCCTCGGCGTCACCTATTTTAAATCAACTACATTCTATTATCCTTGTTTTGCTTTTGTTGAGGTTCATTTAATATCTTCCTTTCAAGATACTATCCATTCCATTCAACTGCTCTTGCATGTCGTTTGCTGTCTCTGACAGAATTACAATGTCATCGCCAAACTTCAATTTTTTTGTTTCTTCGCCCTGCATTTTAATTCCTACTCCGAACTTTTCTTTTGTTTCCTTTATTGCTTGCTCAATATACAGGCTGAATAACACCGGGTATAGGCTACAAGCCTGTCTCACTCCCTTCTGAACCACTATTTCCCTTTCAAGCCCCACAACTAATAACTGCCATCTGGTTTCTGTACAAGTTCATAATAGCCTTTCGCACCTTGTGTTTTACCCCTCGCACCTCAAGAATATTGTAGGTGTTGACGTGCTACTTTGTTATAGTTAGACTCGACTGTGAAATGGAAATGGTAATACTTTCTTTTTCAGTCATCAAACAGAAGTAACGAACCATATCATAACTAGCCTCTTATTAGAAAACATGCAATTCTCAATACGTCCATATTTTTGAGTGCTGCACGTCGTTACACTACTCAAATTCGTCAGTTTAGCTTCAAAGAAGTTTTTTCACTCATATTCAGACTGAACAGTAGCATACTGTGTGTTTCTTGCTATATTTTATACTACCAAACTTGTAAAATAAAACTCCTATTTCAGTGTCTTATACACTATTGGCCATTAAAAGTGCTACACCAAGAAGAAATGCAGATGATAAACGGGTATTCATTGGACAAATATATTATACTAGAACTGACATGTGATTACATTTTCACGCAGTGTGAGCGCATGGATCCTGAGAAATCAGTACCAAGAATAACCGCCTCTGCCCGTAATAACGGCCTTGATACGCCTGGACATCGAGTCAAACAGAGCATGGATGGCGTGTACAGGTACAGCTGCCCATGCAGCTGCAACACGATGCCACAGTTCATCAAGAGTAGTTACTGCCGTATTGTGACGAGGCAGTTGTTCGGCCACCATTGACGTTTTCAGTGGGTGAGGCAGGCCAGGGCAACAGTCGAACATTTTCTGTATCCAGAAAGGCGCGTACAGGACCTGCAACATGCGGCCGTGCATTATCCTGCTGAAATGCAGGGTTTCGCAGGGATCGAATGAAGGGTAGAGCTACAGGTCGTAATACATCTGAAACGTAACGTCCACTGTTCATAGCGCCGTCAATGCGAATAAGAGCTGAACGAGACGTGTAACTAATGGCACCCCATACCATCACGCCGAGTGATACGCCAGTATGGCGATGACGAATACATGCTTCCAATGTGCGCTCACCGCGATGTCGCCAAACGCGGGTGCGACCATCATGATGCTGTAAACAGAACCTGGATTCATCCGAAAAAATGACGTTTTGCCATTCGTGCATCCAGGTTCGTCGTCGAGTACACCATCGCAGGCGCTCCTGTCTGTGATGCAACGTCAAGGGTAACCGCAGCCATGGTCTCCGAGCTGATAGTTCATGCTGCTGCAAACGTCGTCGAACTGTTCGTGCAGATGGTTGTTGTCTTGCAAACGTCCCCATCTGTTGACTCAGGGATCGAGACGTGGCTGCACGATCCGTTACAGCCAAGCGTATAAGATGCCTGTCATCTTGACTGCTAGTGATACGAGGCCGTTGGGATCCAACACGGCGTTCCGTATTACCCTCCTGAACCCACCGATTCCATATTCTGCTAACGATCATTGGATCTCGACCAACGCGAGCAGCAATGTCGCGATACGATAAACCGCAATCGCGATAGGCTACAATCCGACCTTTATCAAAGTCGTAAACGTGATGGTACGCATTTCTCCTCCTTACACGAGGCATCACAACAACGTTTCACCAGGCAACGCCGGTCAACTGCTGTTTGTGTATGAGAAATCGGTTGGAAACTTTCTTCATGTCAGCACGTTGTAGGTGTCGCCACCGGCGCCAACCTTGTGTGAATGCTCTGAAAAGCTAACCATTTGCATATCATAGCATCTTCTTCCTGTTGGTTATATTTCGCGTCTGTAGCACGTCATCTTCGTGGTGTAGCAATTTTAATAGCCAGTAGTGTATGTTCCGCAGACCTAAAGAGACACAATTTACTGGCATGAAGAAAGTTAGAAATTCACGTAAACACTAAAAGAAAGAAATACCCTCGATCTGAAATGGTGACTGGAATCATCAGATGAGAACAAGCAGCTAATACTGTGTTCCCTGACTTCAGGAAGGCGTGTGATAGAGTTCCAGACTGTCGCAAAAATGACTATGCAAAGCATACAGAAAATAGACACACATTAGTGGAGAAAGAATTTCTCCAATTTTTTAACTCCTGTCTGTGTGCGCACAATTGGTGACACGGCAAAGTTTGTATGTGGGGGCATCTCATTTAAGCCGCTGACGCCAGTTACCTGCTTTGGAAGTCTGTACATTATGGTGCCTCGTTGCAAGCACGAACTAGTTCGATACGACAAATCGGAGCCGATGATTATCCACACGGTCTGACACATCTGTCCTCTATCGCAACCAAGCCACGGTGCGTATTACGAAACCAAAGTTGCAGAGATGCTCCATCCACTGGCATGTGCTGTAGTTTTCGCGCATTCGTCTTCTGAAACCCCGTAGATACTTAAGAATAACAAGTTTCTCAGAAACAGTCTGAAAAACTTGTAAGACTGTTGCAGAGTAGGTTCTGTTGACAAATAACTGTGAAAAAAATCGATTCGTTGCGCCGTTTCCAGTTAATTAGCACTGAAGTTAGTCAACAGGCAGTTGCGAGCACAGTATCAAGAGACCGCCAGATACAATTACCGTCAGTTGTTTCATGGAGTAGATGATAGCGCACGAGGTTGCTCAGCCTTTGGCTCGGGTTCGATCCTTACTACCGTCCCATGTCCAATCTTTGTATCGCTCTCTTGTATCGCCAAACGACGAGCACGTATGGAGACACACCCTCTGTCGGGCCTCTTGGATTTAAGCGAGCAACGGCCTGTTTGGCTAGCTTCTATGGTAATTAACTCGGCAAATGGGCAACGTATCGAATTTTTTTCTTAACTGTTATTTCTCAGCACAAACAACCCTGCAATACCCTTACATGCTTTTCAGACTGTTTCTATCATATATAAATGATCAAGTGGATAATGTCAGAAGATTCATGACGCTTTTTGCAGAAGATGTAGTTAGCTATCGGAAGGCAGCAACGTCAGAAGAATGTAGCGAATTGGAGGAAGACCGGGAAATGATAGATGATTGATGCAGGGACTGGTACTTGACGCCGAACGTAAATAATAGTAATTTATTGCGCTTAAATAAACGAAGAAATTCGCTACTGTTCGATAACATTATTGGTGATGAATCACAGGGACGAGTAGCTACAGTAGAATTCTTAAGGAGTAACGCTCGTAGCGACATAGTGGAATGATCACATGAAACTAATTGTAGGAAAAGAAGACGCCGGGTTGACATTCGCTGGAAGAGTACGAGGTATGAGAGAAAAGTTTTTATTTTATTTTTTTCAAACAACAGTATTGTCTCTTTCAAAGTAGTTCCCTTCGACAGCTACACACCGGCGGAGTCATTTTTCCCAGTCTTGGTAGTAGCGGTGAAAGGCTTCAACTGGTGGGACCTTTAATATGTCAATCACATTCTTTTGAAAGTTCTCCAGAGTCCCAAAATGACAAACCTTTAAGACATTTTTCAGCTTCTGGAAAAGAATAAAGTCACAAGGGCTCAGATCAGGTGAATGGGGGACTGTATAAGAACAGGAATGCCTTTTGAGCTCAAAAATTCCATGCCATGTGTCGTGGGGTGTCGTCATGGTGCAGCATCCCCTTGTCTGCAATGTACTGTCTCACTCGATTCATCCTTTGCTTGAGTCTTTCAAGGACATTTTTGTCAAACACTGGGTTGGCAGTTTGTTCTGGATGAACAGTCTCACAAGAGCACGCACATGTTCGACGTTTTCTTCGGTTTTTGAAGTCTAAGGTCTCCCTGAGCGAGATTCACCTTCAACGTGTTCTCGGCCTTCCAAAAATGTTTTTTGCCAGCGAAAAGCTTGTGCTCTTGATAAGGCATGTTTCCCATAGGCCGTTTCTAACTTTCCAAAGGTCGCACTCGCGGATTCCCCCAATTTAACACAAAAGTTGATGGCATAACGTTGCTCTAAATTCCACCGTTTCATATTCGTAACACACAATAGTCGAATTAAGTAGGGTGATGCTGAGGGAATTAGATTAGGAAATGAGACACTCAAAGTAGTAAAGGAGTTTTGCTATTTGGGGAGCAAAATAACTGATGATGTTCGAAGTAGAGAGGATATAAAATGTGGACTGGCAATGGCAAGGAAAGCGTTTCTGAAGAAGAGAAATTTGTTAACATCGAGTATTGATTTAAGTCTCAGGAAATCGTTTCTGAAAGTATTTGTATGGAGTGTAGCCATGTATGGAAGTGAAACATGGACGATAAACAGTTTAGACAAGACGAGAATAGAAGCTTTCGAAATGTGGTGCTACAGAAGAATGCTGAAGATTAGATGGGTAGTTCACATAACTAATGAGGAGGTATTGAATAGAATTGGGGAGAAGAGGAGTTTGTGGCAAAACTTGACTAAAAGAAGGCATCGGTTGGTAGGACATGTTGTGAGGCATCAAGGGATCACCAATTTAGTATTGGAGGGCAGCGTGGAGGGTAAAAATCGTAGAGGGAGACCAAGAGATGAATACACTAAGCAGATTCAGAAGGATGTAGGCTGCAGTAGGTACTGGGAGATGAAGAAGCTTGCACAGGATAGAGTAGCATGGAGAGCTGCATCAAACTAGTCTCAGGACTGAAGACCACAACAACAACAACAACACACAACAAAACACATCTTCACTGATGGTGCTCTCAAAACTCACGTGATGGCTTGACGGAGCTGAAACTCGGACTGAACACTGGGAAGGAATAAACACATCGGTCTGCACAAGTAGAACAACACAGGGGTGCCGGATCGCTTGCGTTATTGTCAGTCTCAATACTTTTGTTCACATAGGAAATGTAATTCAGCCACGATAGAAGTAGCTTACGAAACATTTGTTCGACCGATTGCTACCAATCTGGAAAGCACTAAATGTGCCAGAGAAGAGCAGGTGAAGTGTAGGACGGAGAGGTTCACTATTGACATTCCAATAGAGTACATTCTGGGAGGTATTGAGTAACATGTTATTTACTCCGACATGCACTATCTGATCAAAATCATCCAGGCACATATTAGCAGCAGCAGCAGCACTCCGTCTTCATGCCACAAGTGACCCATCGGCACCATCCGACGGCCGTGCCATCCTCAGTTGATGATGCGTATAGGAGAGGCGCGTGTTCAGCAGACCTCTCTCCCAGTCGTTATGATGGTTTTCTGTGACCGGAGCCGCTACTATTCGGTCGAGTAACTCCTCAATTGGCATCACGAGGCTGAGTGCACCCCGAAAAATGGCAACAGCGCATGGCGGCCTGGATGGTCACCCAGTGCCGGCCACGCCCGACAGCGCTTAACTCGGTGATCCCACGGGAACCGGTGTATCCACTGCGGCAAGGCCGTTGCCTAGGCACATAGTAGTGGACATTAATATGGGGAGTGTTCATCATTTGCCTTGAACTCTGCTCTAACTCTGCTGGGGACTCTTTCTATAAGGTGTTGAAATGTCTGTGGAAGAATGGTAGCCATTCCTCATTTAAAGCGGAAACCACACAATGTAAAAATGTTGTAATTTGGTATCTGGGGCGACGTTCTAACTGACCCCAAAGGTGTTCCATTGGGTTTAGGTGGGAACTCTGATCAGACCAGTACATTTCAGGAATATTTTTGTCCACAAATCATTGCCTATTGATACTACTTTATGACAGGTTACATTGTCATGTTGAGACAAATAATCATCTCTGAACTGTTCTTCTACCATACATTGTACACAGTGATGTAAGATGTGTTCAGATCCTTCTGCATTTAGTGTTTACTTAAGCGTGATCAGAGGATCACAACCAAGCAACGAAAATCACAGTCATACCATAACACAACCTTCTCCTTACTTCACTGTTGGCCTTATACATGATGGCAAGTAATGTTCTCCAGCATTTGACAAACACAGATCATTACATCGGATTGCCACAGGGTACTGAGTGACTCATTACCCCAAATCAATCGTTCCCAGTCACCCACTGTCCAGTGATGTCGCTCTTTCCAACACCTCAAGCGTCGCTTAGCACTGACTGCAGAAATGTGTGTCGCTTATCTCGAGCTGGCCGACCATAGCACCCGATTCTTTTTAACTCCCTGCACACAATCATTGTGCTGGCTGCACTACTGGCAGCACTCAGGAAGTCATGCTAGATTTTCCATCTACTGCCTTTCTCCGTTATATATATATATATATATATATATATATATATATATATATATATATATATACTCCTGGAAATGGAAAAAAGAACACATTGACACCGATGTGTCAGACCCACCATACTTGCTCCGGACACTGCGAGAGGGCTGTACAAGCAATGATCACACGCACGGCACAGCGGACACACCAGGAACCGCGGTGTTGGCCGTCGAATGGCGCTAGCTGCGCAGCATTTGTGCACCGCCGCCGTCAGTGTCAGCCAGTTTGCCGTGGCATACGGAGCTCCATCGCAGTCTTTAACACTGGTAGCATGCCGCGACAGCGTGGACGTGAACCGTATGTGCAGTTGACGGACTTTGAGCGAGGGCGTATAGTGGGCATGCGGGAGGCCGGGAGGACGTACCGCCGAATTGCTCAACACGTGGGGCGTAAGGTCTCCACAGTACATCGATGTTGTCGCCAGTGGTCGGTGGAAGGTGCACGTGCCCGTCGACCTGGGACCGGACCGCAGCGACGCACGGATGCACGCCAAGACCGTAGGATCCTACGCAGTGCCGTAGGGGACTACACCGCCACTTCCCAGCAAATTAGGGACACTGTTGCTCCTGGGGTATCGGCGAGGACCATTTGCAACCGTCTCCATGAAGCTGGGCTACGGTCCCGCACACCGTTAGGCCGTCTTCCGTTCACGCCCCAACATCGTGCAGCCCGCCTCCAGTGGTGTCGCGACAGGCGTGAATGGAGGGACGAATGGAGACGTGTCGTCTTCAGCGATGAGAGTCGCTTCTGCCTTGGTGCCAATGATGGTCGTATGCGTGTTTGGCGCCGTGCAGGTGAGCGCCACAATCAGGACTGCATACGACCGAGGCACACAGGGCCAACACCCGGCATCATGGTGTGGGGAGCGATCTCCTACACTGGCCGTACACCACTGGTGATCATCGAGGGGACACTGAATAGTGCACGGTACATCCAAACCGTCATCGAACCCATCGTTCTACCATTCCTAGACTGGCAAGGGAACTTGCTGTTCCAACAGGACAATGCACGTCCTCATGTATCCCGTGCCACCCAACGTGCTCTAGAAGGTGTAAGTCAACTACCCTGGCCAGCAAGATCTCCGGATCTGTCCCCCATTGAGCATGTTTGGGACTGGATGAAGCGTCGTCTCACGCGGTCTGCACGTCCAGCACGAACGCTGGTCCAACTGAGGCGCCAGGTGGAAATGGCATGGCAAGCCGTTCCACAGGACTACATCCAGCATCTCTACGATTGTCTCCATGGGAGAATAGCAGCCTGCATTGCTGCGAAAGGTGGATATACACTGTACTAGTGCCGACATTGTGCATGCACTGTTGCCTGTGTCTATGTGCCTGTGGTTCTGTCAGTGTGATCATGTGATGTATCTGACCCCAGGAATGTGTCAATAAAGTTTTCCCTTCCTGGGACAATGAATTCACGGTGTTCTTATTTCAATTTCCAGGAGTGTCTATATATATATATATATATATATATATATATATATATATATATATATATATATATATATATCCTCTGCAATGCCCGAAAGGCCGTGTCCATCAGTACATGAAGTCTGCCCGGTGTTTGTTTCATTGCGGTTGTCCGCTCGCGCTTCCACTTCCTATTACATCACCAACAGTCGACTTGGGTAGCGTTAGAAGGGCTGATATGTCGCTTATGGATATGTTACTCACGTGACATCCAATGACTAGTCCAAGTTCGAAGTCATTGAGCCCTCCTGCCCGACCCATCCTGCTTTACCGCTCGTCTACCGACAGTATAATTTTCTACTGGTGGATGTGCCTCTCGTAACTTTTAGTGATCAGTTTCGCATTATATTGGAGTGTCGGATATGTTTTATCAGACCATGTAGGTCTCGTGAAATTATGAAAACGAAAAAATGCGAGAAATTAGAGCTAATATAGTGACTTTCCGACAACCATCTGTGAAACGATGTTCCATATCTGAATATTGATGTTTAATTTTGGTCGGATGCGGCGTTTAATTTCCACGTGATATGGTGTGGAGACCAGACAAGGGTACCTCTGCTGCGTGGTTGTAGGCATGGCAGGGCAGAGTAGTGTGGTGGGGGTCGGACGTGCTTCTGTCAGATTTGAACGATCTGCCTCGTAGTTGTGGTCTTCAGTCCAGAGACTGGTTTGATGCAGCTCTCCATGCTACTCTATTCTGTGCAAGCTTCTTCATCTCCCAGTACCTACTGCAACCTACATACTTCTGAATCTGCTTAGTGTATTCATCTCTCGGTCTCCCTCTACGATTTTTACCCTCCACGCTGTCCTCCAATACTAAATTGGTGATCCCTTGATGCCTCAGAATATGTCCTAACAACCGATCCCTTCTTCTAGTCAAGCTGTGTCACAAATTTCTCTTCTCCCCAATTCTAGTCAATACCTCCTCATTAGTTATGTGATCTACCCATCTAATATATATATCACAAGCTGCGACATCGTCGCGAAAAAACAGTGATCCGTATATGTAATAAGTTTCCATTAATTTACGTCTATGGTCACAAACTTTTTGTTTACAGATTACCGGTTTCGGTCTTTAATGACCATCATCAGATCTACAGCAAAAATGGGAAAAATATAAATACACTCGCAAACGGTATACAGCTTAAGAACAATACATAGACCATAATGAAAAGTGGCACTGACAAAACGTACATTTGTTCGCTTTAAATATGAAGAGGAATACCTGTTTCATAAAAACCAAGTCCTAATGTACTGCAGCCATAGTGGCATCGTCAAATGTTAAATGCGGAATCAGCACCAGCATTTAACGTTTGACGATGCCACTATGGCTGCAGTACACTAGGACTTCGTTTTTATGAAACAGGTATTCCTCTTCATATTTAAAGCGAACAAATGTACATTTTGTCAGTACCTCTTTTCATTATGGTCTATGTATTGTTCTTAAGCTGTATACCGTTTGCGAGTGTATTTATATTTTTCCCATTTTTGCTGTAGATCTAATGATGGTCATTAAAGACCGAAACCGGTAATCTGTTAACAAAAAGTTTGTGACCATAGACGTATATTAAAGGAAACTTATATATATATAATCTTCCAAAACCACTGGACGTATTTCAAGCAAACTTGGTATACATACACTTTGGAAATGATCGCTATGGGGAATAAGAACCAAAGGAAACCGGGTGCGGATGAAAAAGCAGTGTAGCTCAGAACGCGCGAATACCCACACATCAGTCATCCGGTAGTTGAGAATGAGAGCACCTAAGGATTTGCAGCGAACTTAACGCGTATTTTCAGACCTTCACGAAACGTTTTCTCCCTGAAGACCCCCACAAAATGATGAAAGGAAAATAGTTTATCGCCTAACACATTTTCGTTTTTCATGTAGTAAAGCGTCCGCATAAAGCATGGCCCCTTAATTTAGCGATTTTTTACCAGTAACTATATTCGTGACACATTTTGGAGACAGTATTTGCGTGTACCACGGACTGGATCAGAAAAATTGTATGATTGCATGACATATACTTCAGGAAATATGACGTCATAAACACTGAGAAGAATGAAAAACAGCAGCATTGTGCAAGACATTTAAATTTATTACTTCGTTGCTGCAAACTTTATTCGCAAGACATTTGTCCGTTGGTATCCACATATGTTGCTGAATGTGTCTACAAAAATATACCACTGACGACACATAGTTTAGCAGATACGACGTCATGAAGACTGTCTACATGAAGATCTCAGGCTGAAATCTCGGAATCCTTCTTGGATTCTAGGAAAGAAGCTGGCCCAAGATCAGTTTACAGTAAGTGAAGCTTGGCGCAGCGACTGGCTGTCTTCAAACCTAGACAGATGTGGACTGATCTCGGACCCAATCAAGCAACCCCCTGGTTTCAACCAACACAGGAAAATCTGGACATCACTTAACCCGATAAGAACCCAACATGGAAGATGCCAGTTTTCGAAGCACAAGTGGTAGATTGCTGATAGCCCTTTCTGTGACTGTGCAGACGTACCTCGGGTCATCAGCCACATCGTTACGGACTGTCCACTTCGAAGGTTCAGTGGTCCAATGAAGGAGATCCATCAGGCCCGTGAGGAAGTTGTGGAGTGGTTAAGGACACTGGACATACATCTGTAATAATACTGATGTTACTCATAGATCGAGGTTAAACCTGTATATGTTTGTAAATATGCAAATAATTGTACATTGTATTTTGTAACAACACACTGTATCTTCAAGCCATACGATATATATATATATATATATATATAACTCTGTTAACAACACACTCTGCGGAAGTAGTTACTTATACCACTGGATGTAGCTCCAAAATTGTCATTGTACAGCATATAAACCGAAGCGCCAAAGAAACTGGTGTAGGCATGCGTATTCAAATACGGATATATGTATACAGGCAGAATACAGAGCTGAGGTCGGCAACGCCTATATAAGACAACAAGTGTCTGCTGCAGTTGTTAGATCGGCTACTGCTGCTACAATGGCAGGTTATCAAAATTTAAGTGAGTTTGAACATGGTATTATGATCGGTGCACGAGCAATGGGACACGACACCTCGAGGCACCGATGAAGAGGAGATTTTCCCGTACGACCATTTCGCAAGAATATCGTGAATATCAGGAATCTGGTAAAACATCAAATCTTCCACATCGCTGCGGCTGGAAAAAGATCCTGCAAGAACGAGACCAACGATGACTGAAGAGAATCATTCAACGTGACAGTAGCGCAACCCTTCCGAAAATTGCTGCAGATTTCAATGCGGGGCCACGAACAAGTGTTAGCGTGCGAGCCACTCAACCCAAAATCATCGATATGGGCTTCGGAGCCGAAGACCCACTCGTGTACCTCTGATGACTGCGCGACACAAAGCTTTACGCCTCGCTTGGGCCCGTCAACACCGACATTGGACTGTTGATAACTGGAAACATGTTGACTGGTCGGATGAGTATCGTTTCAAATTGTATCGATCGGATAGACGTGTTCAGGTATGGAAACAACCTCGTGAATCAATGGACCCTGCAGGTCAGCAGAGGACAGTTCCAGCTGGTGGAGGCTCTGTAATGGTGTGGGGTGTGTGCAGCTGGAGTGATATGGGACCCCTGATACATCTAGATACGTCTCTGACAGGTGACACGTACGCAAGCATCCTGTCTGATCACCTGCAGCCTTTTATGTCTATTGTGCATTCCGACGGACTTGATCAATTCCAGCAGTATAATGCGACTCCCTACTCTTCCAGAATTGCTACAGAGTGGCTGCAGGGACACTATTCTGAGTTTAAACTCTTCCTCTGGCCACCAGACTCTCCAGACATGGACTTTATTGAGCATATCTGGGATGCCTTGCAACGTGCTGTTCAGAAGAGATCTCTACTCCGTCGTTCTCTTACGGATTTGTGGACAGCCCTGCAGGATTCGTGGAGTCCGTTCCCTCCAGCACTACTACAGACATTAGTCGACTCCATGCCGGGTTGTTTTGCGACTCTTCTGCGTGCCCGCTGGGGAACTACACGATAATATGCAGGTGTACGACTTTCTTTGGCACTTCAGTGTATTTACTGTCTGTATCAAGAAGAGACCACTGTCATGGAATGCACCGTGAGACTGACATTGTTCCATATTGCCTGCCAGGGTACAGGCGGCGACAATAGTTCTGTGAGGTTGGGGCAGACCACTCCCTCCCAGCAAGCGAGCAGAGTCCAGGTCGTAAGTACCAGCAACTGCAGGGCATCGGCACCCAAATAGCTAACGACAAGTTAAAATTCTTTAAGTGCCGTAGTTTAAAATTAAGGCGACCGACGTCAGCTGGTGTAGTGAGACTCGGTGGACGTACAAGTGTGAACAACCGATCTGTAAAAGTTCTTGATTCCAGGGTTATAACCAAAAGCGTGCACCGAATGTATAGAGGTGAAACTTGAGCCTTGATATCAGAGAGCCTCAAACCTCCTAACATATGTGGTATAGCCTTCACCGTATAGCACAACCTTACTATGTAACGTTTCCATGAAAATCGCCCAGATAATTGGCGCCACTTTTTTTGCCGCCATCTCAGTGTGCGGGAACAATAATTTAAAATGCCTTACGGAACACATGCGTATCCAAAATGAGAACATTTTGGAGAATTGTAACTTGACACCGCTCGTGTTCCAATTTGGCCCCTTGCGTGTTGTCAGTGAGATTTCCAGTCGCCGTTTTAAGAAGGCAAAGATCGACGATGACCCCCAATCACGTATGCTGGTCTACAGCAGTAGGCAACCGAACAGCAAGATCATCGAAGCCCCTAAGCATCAGAATTTTACTTTTTTCCTCAGTAAACCGTGCACCAGGGATTCGACAATAATCATCTAACTCTATCTTTAACAGAGGAACTCATACCTACAGCGGAAAAGAGCCACCACATTGTCGGTATATGCCGGAATCGTGTTAGCAGTCGTAAGTGTTAGCAGCAGAAAGGGTCACTCCTCTTAACTGAATTGCGACACATCTCTGTACTCCGCTGTTCCAGTCAAAATCGAGCGACCAGGAGGGCAACTCCAATGCTCCTCAATTACGTTCACCAACAGAGAGGATAACCTGCTACCGACTACCCTCAATACAGGTTTGTAGTCAACATCAGACCAGCACGGCCACTCGCTGGAAGCAGTCACACCCATTAATTATATGGGGAGATTAATTTAGACTGCAAATGCAACTGTAGGAAAGGTAGGTACCAGACTGAGATTAATTGAAAGAATTCTCAGGAAATGTAGTTTACAAAGGAGATACCACACAAAACCTTCGTTCGAGTGGTATTAGAATATTGCTCCTCGGCCTGGGACCATTACCAAGAACGGACTGATGGAGCTACCACAAGGGAACTAAAGACCTTCACTTTTCATCAAGGACTGACGCCTAAATAGCAACGACGCGTTCATCCAACTGCATTGGCGCAGCTACAAGAGAGGCGCTGCACATCATGGAGTGGTTTATTACACTACTGGCCATTAAAATTGCTACACCAGGAAGAAATGCAGATGATAAACGGGTATTCATTGGACAAATATACACTCCTGGAAATGGAAAAAAGAACACATTGACACCGGTGTGTCAGACCCACCATACTTGCTCCGGACACTGCGAGAGGGCTGTACAAGCAATGATCACACGCACGGCACAGCGGACACACCAGGAACCGCGGTGTTGGCCGTCGAATGGCGCTAGCTGCGCAGCATTTGTGCACCGCCGCCATCAGTGTCAGCCAGTTTGCCGTGGCATACGGAGCTCCATCGCAGTCTTTAACACTGGTAGCATGCCGCGACAGCGTGGACGTGAACCGTATGTGCAGTTGACGGACTTTGAGCGAGGGCGTATAGTGGGCATGCGGGAGGCCGGATGGACGTACCGTCGAATTGCTCAACACGTGGGGCGTGAGGTCTCCACAGTACATCGATGTTGTCGCCAGTGGTCGGCGGAAGGTGCACGTGCCCGTCGACCTGGGACCGGACCGCAGCGACGCACGGATGCCCGCCAAGACCGTAGGATCCTACACAGTGCCGTAGAGGACCGCACCGCCACTTCCCAGCAAATTAGGGACACTGTTGCTCCTGGGGTATCGGCGAGGACCATTCGCAACCGTCTCCATGAAGCTGGGCTACGGTCCCGCACACCGTTAGGCCGTCTTCCGCTCACGCCCCAACATCGTGCAGCCCGCCTCCAGTGGTGTCGCGACAGGCGTGAATGGAGGGACGAATGGAGACGTGTCGTCTTCAGCGATGAGAGTCGCTTCTGCCTTGGTGCCAATGATGGTCGTATGCGTGTTTGGCGCCGTGCAGGTGAGCGCCACAATCAGGACTGCATACGACCGAGGCACACAGGGCCAACACCCGGCATCATGGTGTGGGGAGCGATCTCCTACACTGGCCGTACACCACTGGTGATCGTCGAGGGGGCACTGAATAGTGCACGGTACATCCAAACCGTCATCGAACCCATCGTTCTACCATTCCTAGACCGGCAAGGGAACTTGCTGTTCCAACAGGACAATGCACGTCCGCATGTATCCCGTGCCACCCAACGTGCTCTAGAAGGTGTACGTCAACTACCCTGGCCAGCAAGATCTCCGGATCTGTCCCCCATTGAGCATGTTTGGGACTGGATGAAGCGTCGTCTCACGCGGTCTGCACGTCCAGCACGAACGCTGGTCCAACTGAGGCGCCAGGTGGAAATGGCATGGCAAGCCGTTCCACAGGACTACATCCAGCATCTCTACGATCGTCTCCATGGGAGAATAGCAGCCTGCATTGCTGCGAAAGGTGGATATACACTTTACTATTGCCGACATTGTGCATGCTCTGTTGCCTGTGTCTATGTGCCTGTGGTTCTGTCAGTGTGATCATGTGATGTATCTGACCCCAGGAATGTGTCAATAAAGTTTCCCCTTCCTGGGACAATGAATTCACGGTGTTCTTATTTCAACTTCCAGGAGTGTATTATACTAGAACTGACATACGATTACACTTTCACGGAATTTGGGTGCATAGATCCTGAGAAATCAGTACCCAGAACAACCACCTCTGGCCGTAATAACGGCCTTGATACGCCTGGGCATTGAGTCAATCAGAGCTTGGATGGCGTGTACATGTACAGCTGCCCATACAGCTTCAACACGATACCACAGTTCATCGAGAGTAGTGATTGGCGTATTGTGACGAGCCAGTTGCTCGGCCACCATTGACCAGACGTTTTCAATTGGTGAGAGATCTGGAGAATGTGCTGGCCAGGGCAGAAGTCGAACATTTCCTGTATCCAGAAAATCCCGTGCAGGACCTGCAACATGCGGTCGTGCATTATCCTGCTGAAATGTAGGGTTTCGCAGGGATCAAATGAGGGTAGAGCTACGGGTCGTAACACATCTGAAATATAATGACCACTGTTCAGAGTGCCGTCATTGCGAACAAGAAGTGACCGAGACCTGTAACCAATGGCACCCCATACCATCACACCGGGTGATACGCCAGCATGGATAAACGCTTCCAATGTGCGTTCACCCCGATGTCGCAAAACACGGATGCGACCATAATGATGCTGTAAACAGAACCTGGTTCAAAAATGGTTCAAATGGCTCTCAGCACTATGGGACTTAACTTCTGAGGTCATCAGTCCCCTAGAACTAACTGAACCTAACTAACCTAAGGACATCAAACACATCCATGCACGAGCCAGGATTCGAACCTGCGACCGTAGCAGTCGCGCGGTTCCAGACTGTAGCGCTTAGAGCCACTCGGCCACTCAGGCCGGCAAACAGAACCTGGTTTCATCGGAAAAAATGACGTTTTGTCATTCGTGCACCCAGGTTCGTCGTTGAGTACACCATCGCAGGCGCTCCTGTCTGTGATGCAGCATCAAGGGTAACCGCAGCCATGGTCTCCGAGCTGATAGTCCATGCTGCTGCAAACGTCGTCGAACTATTCGTGCAGATGGTTGTTGTCTTGCAAACGTCCCCATCTGTTGACTCAGGGATCGAGACGTGGCTGCACGATCCGTTACGGCCATGCGGATAAGATGCCTGTCATCTTGACTGCTAGTGATACGAGGCCGTTGGAATCCAGCACGGCGTTCCGTATTACCCTCCTGAACCCACCGACTCCATATTCTGCTAACAGTCGTTTGATCTCGACCAACGCGAGCAACAAAGTCGCGATACGAAAACCGCAATCGCAATAGGCTACAATCCGACCTTTATCAAAGTCGGAAACGTGATGGTACGCATTTCTCCTCCTCACACGAGGCATCACAACAACGTTTCACCAGGCAACGCCGGTCAACTGCTGTTTGTGTATGATAAATCGGTTGGAAACTTTCCTCATGTCAGCACATTGTAGGTGTCGCCAACGGCGCCAACCTTGTGTGAATGCTCTGAAAAGCTAATCATTTGCATATCATAGCATCTTCTTCCTGTCGGTTAAATTTCGCGTCTGTAGCACGTCATCTTCGTGGTGTAGCAATTTTAATGGTCAATAGTGAATTAAAATTCAGATATCTCACGTTCCTAGAAGGGTCGAAAATGCATTGCTTCGTGCTATAAATATCTCGTGAAAAGGCCGTGAGGTAAAACCAGAGGAATTTCAGCTCACGAACCATCTCTCTTCCATAACAGCATTCGCTATTGAAAGAGGAAAGGTGAGAAGTGACGGCAATAAATACAGTACCCTCCACCGGAGGGAAGATCGTAGTGAAGCTTATGTATTCGTGGTCACGTATGATTCATGGTTGCTTTGGATTGTTTTAAGCCTTCCTTCTGTTTTCTGTGTAAGGTACTCTCGTGTTGACATTATATTTAAAAATTCGTCTGTCCATGGGTGGTTGAAAATAAGAGCCTTGCTACAAAGCAGAGTTTCTGTGAACTTTGGCATCCACCTTCTGTACAAAACTATATGATCGTCTCCAATACCATAACTCCGTTACCTCGATTCTCAGGCAAAAGATAAAAACATTACGTGAAAATAAATGTGACGTACAGCGTCAATTTACAGGACGATGTTAAGACCGTTCCTTTTCGAGTACTATCTGTCGGTCACAGATACATTGCAATTGTTCTTCTAATAAAGAAGAAACAAATAGGAAGTAAATGTCAAAGACTACACGGTTTATGTATGGTACTGTCTTGGTCTGTTCTTTAGACGATACTGATAGAGCTTTTAGCGGGAAAAAATATTTGTATCATAATATTTGTTTCAGTCCAGCTCATATTTTGAAGGCTATGGATTTTCTTTTTGTGATCACTTTTTCGTTCGCAATGGGCAAGATGTTACACGGGTAGCAGCATATCCTCCAGAGGAGCCGCTGCAGCTACATTTCTCTGTTTCTGACATCAAAAGTGTGTAAATTTCCCTATTAGCTCATTTCCTTGTAGAGAACTGGAATTATCAGTGTTTTACGTATTGTAACCATAAATGTGTTTAGAGACTTATTGTCCCCAGTCGTATGAGAGTTAGTCTAAAAAAAAGAAAAAAAAAGTTCAGCCTAGCGCCATATACACCCGCATACACCAACAGCTTCCTGTTGCAGAGCCTGGCAGAGCACAGAATTCTGAGTGGAAAATGACGTGACGAGTACACGTGTCCACTAGCTGTCACATGTTTTTTGCAGAACTGCTCACAAACAAATGGACAAACATAACTGGAAGCCACATCACTGCACACTGAATAAGTAGGAGAAGAACGGCTGTCGGGCAAAGAAGGAACGCACTGGAAAACGATGTCCTGGACGCTTTATTGAACAGTGTCGCAGTAGAACTGTCATTCGAACGGCTTTGAAACATATTTGCAAAATTTAATAACGAAAATATCACCGATTCTAACCACAAAACATGGAACTTATTAACGGGGTTTCGTCAAAATGCACATATAACCATGACAGAATGATACAACGCATGATAACATTTTTAGAATGACAAAAAAGCTGAAAGAAACTTTAACGTCTAACGTCCAGTCGATGACAAGGTATTTAGAGACGGAGTGCAAGCTCAGATTCGACAAGAATGGGGAAAAAAAATCAGCAAATTACAGGAAAATTTGAAATTTGTGGTAAGGTCTTATGGGACCAAACTTCTGAGGTCATCGGTCCCTAAGCTTACACACTACTTTAATCTAACTTAAACTAACTTACGCTAAGGACGACACACACACACCCACGCCCAAGGGAGGACTCGAACCTCCGACGGGAGGGAGTCGTGCGGACCGTGACAACAAGACGCCTAGACCGCGCGGCTAAATCCCAGGACTCGCCTTAATCGATGTAGCAAAATTACAGAAAACTTAAATCAGTAGGACTAGTCGGGAATCTGAACATCGTTCCTCTCAAATAAGTTTTCAGTTCCTGAACCACGCCAACGCTTCTATCGACAGAAATTTGACAAGTAACTAAAAATGTTAATAACCTGTTTGAAACAAGAAGACACCAATATGTCCAACTTGTTTCTACAACTGATCTCGACTGGATGAAACATTTCCGTTCGTTTAACATCTCTGAGGTCACTGTTACCTGTTTATCTAGGAGCGGTAGTGGCCGAACCCAAGTCTATTCCAATGCAGGAGACAACACTAATCACAAACATCAATGTTCGTAATAAAATATGTCCGTCCACATAATTCTGCTCGGATGAACCACCGCGCTGTACGTACGTGACTAACAAACCCCTAGAATAACTATTTTTACCGGTGTAAAATACGCTTATGTGACCTTTTAGCAGCTGATTACGTAATGCTGAGTTTGGCCTCTGCAGAGGACCTCTCGTATTCTATGCGCATTCTTCACTGCCTATGTAGCATCCACTTTAGTTTTCCGTGTACTCAGCTTCCGGTATCCGATGCTGGGTACCAGCTCTGACGTTCTTTCCTAGCCTATTTAAACGCACAGACAAATATAAGGAGTTTCACTACCTGTTCCCCTTTTTTCCTGTCACTTAGAAACATTATTTCGTTCTAAATTAATATTGTAGCGGAAATAAAAGAAGTGAATATAACTGCACTATTACAAGATAGAAATAGCGTTCGTGCATGAAAGCTCCTTATGTACACAAGGTATGATTGAAGGAAACATTCCAACTTCTTGACATTGTCTGTCGAAAATACAAAACATTTGAATCAGGAATCACAAATAAAACACTCAAACCTGCCCACACAAATATGACTACAGTTATCTAACCTGTGTATCAACTCACTTGGTGACATTTTCGTTATATCTTTGAAATTTACGTTACCGTGTTTTTCTGGCAAACTGTAATAATTTCAAAGAAAAAAGACTAAATCTATCGATCGGGGGTTAACTGAGACATTTTTTATGCATATCAGAGGAACAATGTTGGTTTCAGTTCTTCGATTCTCTTTATCACTCAGCTGAAGAAAACCGAAAACCGATGGCAGAAGCAAATGGTATAGTACAATATTTCGGCGTATATTGTTTCGAGGAGGCTATATGAATCTGATTATTTTCTTGAAATTAAATTTATTTGCGTAACTCAAATAATACAGTTGGTTTTATCATTTCAGATGATGCTATCATGATAAAGAGTAAAGACATTGCTTCAAAGAAATTACTTCTCAATTATTGGAGGACCACAATTGAATTACTACCAATAAAAAGGTTAGTACGTAGTACTTTCAAACATGAATGAACAGTGATGCTGAAAGAAGCCCAAAATCGAATTTTATTTAACGGAATTTATTGATTTATTTATTTTAACGATTTGAATATATGTTGTGGTTAATTTCGTTTCGCTTTTTTTTATTACGTTGTTCTTATCATCAGATTAAGAAACACTGCAAAGGTGTAAGTGAACAGCCTTGGAGGGAAGTGTACTATTACTATACCTCAGAAAATTACAACTGTTTGTGTGTAAATGCGTTCGCCGCCTCCTTCTGTTTCCTCGAACGGTACGTGAGAACAAAGGCACCTCGTGATATTCAGTATCTTTTAATATGCTATAGTGTATTAATTTCAAGAAATAAATTCGGTTCACTTCGTCAAATATTAGCTTTTATAAATGTCTGTGTTTACGCTCTTTGTATTCCATGACAGTCAACGAACTTCGGACTCACATAATGCATTCATCTTTGCTTTTGTATAATATTCGCGTATTTCTGTCTGAAATAACAGAAAGCAGGAAAAACAGGAAAGTAAAGATCCAAAAGGAAGTCAACCGGAGTTTTATTTTGAGATTAATAAAGATATTACAGTAAATCAACACCTCAGACGAAGCTGAAATCTGAATTTCCAGCGTGAAGCCGATAGCGTCATCTGTGTAACTAGCATTGACAGCTGATGGATACGGAAGATTATGCACTCGATACGCTGAGCAGTGCTTGCGTCCATGTCGGCTTAGATGCGGATTCGGCGTGGCATCGAGAAGATCCGCATGGACTGGTCCATCTTAGCCAGAATTTGTGGGCGAAGCACTGTCGTCTTGCTGGTGACCGGCCGACACCTCTCACAGGTGAACAGCATACTGTCAGTTCATTACACTTTGAACTTCTGTTGTTTATGTGATTTCGCAATTAGTATTGTGTCACGTGGACATTGTTAGTAATTTCTCTTTTGTCCCATGAAATTATTGTGGATGAAAGCGTAAAGAACGTGAGGAATCGGCAAAGATCTCTTTTTTCAAGCTTTCCTGTCTTTCAATGTTTTCTGCTCGTAGGTAGCGTTTGTCCGAAGAGCGTACCCGAAGCAACCGTGTGATTTCTGATTACTTATTTTCGTTGTTAACTGTGTCACTAAACATGTTGTTAGAAGCAGTTCATAAACGGTACGCATATTTTACGCAATGGGGGAAACAGTCGGTAGTGAAAGAACTGTCACAGATCTCTAGACTACGTTGACTCGTAGTCATACCAATAACTAGTAAGAACGAAAAAGCGGTATCGATAGGCGAGGGAAAATCTCTAAAAAAGTGTTTTGTAACATCAATATTATGATCTATTTAGTTTGTACCAAGTTCCACTATACTTTAAACTCTGGAAAATCCTGTCATTTGAATGGATCTAGGATCAGTCACGTAATGTCACGCATACCTCTATTTTTACTTCAAAACAATCGAAAACTGCTCATTTTTTCGTGTAAAGTAGTGTGTACATCATTGTACCATAGCTTTAATCAGTAGCGAAGGTATGGAATTTTCTACACGAGCAAATATATTTTTGTCTGTGGCAAAGATACCAGCATAAAGGATAGCTATCAGTTATCACCATTAATAAAATTTATAATAATAATTTTTATTAAAAAGTAAAAAAATAGAATTATAAATACTTACGGGAGACAACTGAAGGGTCAATTTGTTCAAAACAAAACAAAAAAACCATTCCAGTTTACTCTTGACCATAGTATCCTTTTAGCCTAATGCGATTGATTAAGCGCATTTCCAACTTCAGGTCTTCTATAGGCCTAAGACGTTGCCTTGACATCTGAAAAATTGTGGCAACTGTGTTAAAACGTTCTAAATTTTTGCTCAGAGTGTTAAATACTTGCTCACTTGATATACATTCGGTGCTCACCACGCCGCGAATCTTCGCTTGACTGTCGTTCGACCCGAGTTTCTTGACGTCCTCTGGTATAACCCCATTAGATGTTCCGCATGCTCGCACAACCACAACGAAATTCTGTTATCCACTTGCGCTTCAGTTCATGAGACACAGAAGACTCAAAGTATTATATTTTCAAAAGCTTTTTCTACATTGACTTAATCTTTTCTACGAAAGAATAACGGTTTATAATAATATACCTATATAATAAAAAAACCTCCGCAATAGATTTTCATTTCAGCAAAAAAATATTGTACTTGTCTGCTTACGGACGCGCAGACAGTTTTGACAGACTGTTCAAACAATATCTTAGTAAAACTATTAAAGATGTTTGACATCAGAGATAAAAAGGATGCAAGCGATTCGAGTTTATCTTCAGCGACAGTCACTGACTGGTTAAACAATATACGTTTTTTACGAAAGGTACAGCTGTGTACAAGGTATAGCAAACATGAGCACAGATTGACAATAAAAATAAATTCAAAATAACCTATGTAAAAGACATGAATTTTGCCTTGTAAATCTAACACATAACACACTCTCAAATGTGATAACTTTTACAGAAGTAAAACATACATACTGGCTCTAGTCTGAAATCTCTGTTTAACTCATCTGCTCTGCATCTACAGTTGTCCTCCGCAAGTCATCTCATGGTGTGTGACAGAGAGTACTTTGAGTATCACTGTCTCTTCCACCATTCCTGTTCCAGTCGCGAAAGTCCGTGGAAAGAACGACTGTTGGTAAGAATGCGTGTGAGCTCGAATCTGCCTAATTTTATCATCACGGTCTTTTGTAGAGATGTACATACGCGAAGAAATATACTGGTTGACTCTTCTAGGAACGTAAGCTCTCGGAACTTTAACAGCAAACCACACCGTGATGTAGAACGTCTGTTTCGCAGCGTCTGTCATTGGACCTAGCTGAGTATATTCGTGACGCTTTAGCCCTTACTAAATGAACCTGTAACGAAACGCGCTGTTCTTTTTTGGCTCTTCCCTCATTGCTTTTTCATTTCTAATTGGCACGGATCGCAGACTGTCAAGCAATATTCAAGTATTGGTCTTTTTGTGGGATAACTACACTTTCTAAAGAGTCTATCAATGAATCTCAGACTGGAATCTGCCTTACCTGCCATAAGTCTTATGTGGTCGTTCCACTTTAAATCGCTTCGTACGCAAACTCCTAGATATTTTATGAATGCGACTGCTTCCAGCGAGAGTCCTGTAATCCTGTAATCACATAACAACGGGTCATTCTACCTTCAAATTTGTTTATTTTGAGGGTCAACTGCCTCAATTGACTACCTCGTTCAGCTTTCAGCCAATGAGAGCGTGCTCTGATTGGCTAGCTCGTGGGCCAGCAAGAATGAGGAATATACTCGTATTGATGTGGATAAAGGTTGGATAATGTAATAGTAGCGGAAAGGTTTAAATGAGCTGCTGGATTCTCTTAGAAAGAGCACAATCTAGATTTATAAAATTAGTTTCTTACCTAAGCCAATCAATAGTACGAACCCGAACAAAAATGGCTCTGAGCACTATGGGACTTAACTTCTAAGCTCATCAGTCCCCTAGAACTTAGAACTATTTAAACCTAACTAACCTAAGGACATCACACTCATCCATGCCCGAGGCAGGATTCGAACCTGCGGCCGTAGCGGTCGCAGACTGTAGCGACTAGAACCGCTCGGTCACCCCGGCCGGCGAACCCGAACATTTTGACCTACTATGACAGGGGGACATGTTGAGAGTAGATACTACTTCTGTACTGTTGTTGCTAAGAATGTACGGCAGGCAACTTTCATAGGTGGAAAGATGGTATGTGGACCAAAACAAGGAAAAAAAATGTCTAGAGCTATGGGCACTTGTTCAATAGAGGAGATGTGTTTCACATCAGCAAAGATGAACAAGTAGTCATAGCTCCTCAGGAATGCATTTTAGAGCCCATGTTTACTGGACGTTTTTTCCTTGTTGTGGTCCACACTACCACTTCTGAAAGCTGCCCACCCTAAAATATTAGCAACAATAGCACCAGTACATGTATTCCACTGTCAGATGTATCATAACGGTTTTCGATTATAATTTTCGTCTCGTTCGTTTCGGTACAGGAATCCTCAAATGAAACTGATATATTTGTTCTTTTCCATCATCCTAGAAAGTTTGTAAGGTCATCACGGAATCATCCTGCACATACATACATTTACAGGTGCCGGCGCTAATGACTTCGACACTCTGTAGCGCCGTTGGATTGACGTTTCCGGACATGGGTTCATACGTAAAACTTCATCTACTGAACCCTTTCTTTAATCTCTAGAAGTGTGTACCATGAATTGTGGTATACCCTGTACAACTCCATAGTCGGTGGTTTGATGTCTTGGTGCGGTCTACTTGTAGTTTCTTAGTTAGTCCCTGACTTATTTGGTTAGAACATTTTTTTTAGTTATTTTACACCCACCTCTACACTCCGCAAGACACCTTACGGTTTGTAGCGGAGAGTATTATGTGTGCTATTACCATCTCTCCCCTTTGCTATTCCAGTCACGATTGGTTTGCGGGAAAAACGGTTGCTGATAAGCACACGTGTGAGCTCGGATCTCTCTGATTTTACTTCCACGGTCATTCCGCGGGATATATGTGGTAGGAAGCAATATATTGGTTGCTGACCTAGGAATTTTAATAGTAATTCGCATCGTGATGCAAAACGCCTCTTTTACAACATCTGTCACTGTAGTTGGCTTTCACACTTAGTAAATGAATCTGTAACGAAACGCACTGTTCCTCTTTGGATCTTCTCTATTTCCTCTGTTAGTCCTACCTGATATGACACCAGATTGACAAGAAATATTCAAGTATTGGTTGAACGAGGTTTTAATAGCTTTGTGGTTTACGTACACTTCCTGAGCATTCTTCAAATGAATCATCTGTAACGATAGATGCGATAATTCAATAAATCTGCTGGAATCCCCTCGGAACCTCAGTGTTATTGCGTCGTCCGATGCGCACCATATGAGCCGGTTTCTCTTTACTCGAGAGGGAGTTCGCGTATTTCTCTACGTAAGGCGAATATGGGAATGGAGCTTGCGTATAATCTGTCACGTCTTAGCAACAAGTTTGAGGAGCTGCCCAGTATTAACGCATCTGTGCCACCGTGAGTTTCCCCGTCGGTTGGACCAGCGACTCGTTTTCCTACTAAGTCCGTACAACCACAAAGGGCCATTGGCCATTGGGAGCTTCATTGCTAGGGAGTAATGGATCCCTTCAGAGGAACTGCTGGCGGATCAGGAAAACTGCTGGCAACTGTTGAACGCACTGATTGAAAATGGTTGCAAATCGTAACTTATGTCGACACGAATGACGCTTGCCGTTGGCGGTTACTGAGGCGTTCTATCGGCTAGTGGTGAACACAGTTTGTCTCGCACACGGGGTAGAAGCGCGGCTCACTCTTTGCAGTATCATACCCATCATCGATGTTTGTCCTCTGGTTTGGAACCAGTGGGAGATCTAAACTAGACGATCTCTGATTTCTTGAATTCCGCTACTGGTGGAGAATTCTTGGCCCCGTCTCAAAAGGTCACGCGGGCACTGCACTATGGAAATCGCTACTCGGGTAGCAGAGTACGCTGATGCGAACGTGGGGATTTTTTTTTTTTTTAAGTTTAGACAGACCCCTCCATAGCGTCAATAACGAAGTACATACCGCAATCAAAGAAAGATTAGCGACAATTTTCTCGAAGGAGAATGTTCCTCCTTGCAAATCAGAAAGAGAAAATAGTAATGTGATGTTATCGAACTGCAGGAGCATCCATGTTATGGTTCCAAAATTCGAGCATAAAAAGGCTATAAAGTCAGCTTAGTATTACAAACAGGAAGCGAGTTGAACTCGTGGGAGAATCGCAGTAAAATCCCTAGTGCAGATTAGAATATATTATTATTATTATTACTACTACTACTACTACTACTACGTGATCAGGCCCAGTGGACCACACGCATCTACAAGTTCCCTCCTCCACTGTATTCTGTCCATTGCTGCTATCCACCATTGTATGGAAATCAATTGTACCCAGTGAGGTTATCACAGAATTTCGAATGCGAAATAATCTGCGTAAAGGTCAGCGTCAAAGGTGAGCCAAACATGGTAATTAGATGCTGTCATAAGCCACCTGCCTAAGGAGCTGTATCGACAGAGCGATTCAGAGAAATCTTGAAGAAAAGGCGAATAAGTTTCCTGATCACCCTACTGCAGTAGAAGGAGATTGCAGTTTACTAGCTATAGAATGGAAGAATCATGCGATAAAAACTGTTGCCAGAGACAGAGATTCAACTGAGATGGTTCTGAATGTTTTTTTTTCCGAGAAAAGCTTCTAGCAGTTAGAGTATTGGCGTGAGGGGCAACGTCTCACACCTCCTACAAACTAATAGACTCGAACTTTTGCAACAGTGAACTTAGAAGACCATAAGGCAGTTATAGCATCAATGACTATAGATGTTACAAGAGATGCTAAAAAAGGTAGGAGAATATTTTTGCTTAATAGAACTGGCAAGAAAGAAATCGCTGAATATCTGAGAATCAACACCTCTAAACTCTACATAAAGGGCACTGGGCAATATTTAAATTTCAGCCTCTTTTACCGTGTGTCGACAAGATGTGTACGTATTGCACTGACATATTTGTACCATTTTTCATAATGTTGTGTCTCCATGTTAATAGCTTTTCCAGATTATGACGAAAATATTTGTCGATTACCGGCACCGGTAACTGGTGATCATAACATAATAAATTATTGTATGGTCTAATAATCAGTTCGGGGATGAAGACATGGAAAAAATTGAGTAAAATTGTACTAGACATATTAGGCCTGTATGTGCCAAGAAAAGGATTCGAGGGATGGAATGGTCTGCATTTAGGTCCAGTAGCCAATTCAGAAAGAGACGACGAAATCAAAGAGAGCTTTGTTGTACTCTCCTTAGCCGCTTTAATGTTGTCTCGTTGTCTCTGTACAGTTGTACCATGGGAAACAAGGAGAGGATGTTGGTTGGTGGCCGGTTTCCTCGTTCTGTAACATAAACTCCATGCAGTTAATAACTGTGTTCTTTATACATAAACAAAGTGCTACTTAAGTTTCCGTGTTCTGTGGTACAAGCTTTCTTCTGTATAGTCCACGTAGTCTCCATGCTGTTGGCGTAGAAGTCCGTTATGTTCACTATAAGGTTGCTTATGTGCTGCCTATCTCTGTGCTAGAGGCTAAGTCTGCGGCTCCGTCTCGGTGACACGCTGGAACTCCACGGCACACAGCCTCGAACTAAATGGCGTAACAGGCTCGAACTAACTGGCTAAACTAACTGGCTTTCTCGCCCTCCGGAAAGCCGCGGCGATCCTAAATACTGGCGGCTGAGAGGGCGTTGGCGGCGTGTTTCCATGAGTCTTGTCGTTGGCCTCTATCGATACTTTCATAATCTCTATGTCGCATGGTGTTCTGGCGCCAGCGTACGCCAGCAATAAGCTTTATCACAGATTTAAGCGAACTAAAAGCCTCGAAAGCAAACATACACCGAAAGAAGCGAAATGAACTTAAAGAAAGGCGTGCAAGAAGCACTCGGCAAGTTCCGAAGTATAGGTGACAACGTATTTATTGTAGTAGTTATATAGTATGTAGTGAGGTTATTACGGATTCCGAATGTGAAATAATTTGGGTGAAGTCAGGCACCAAAAACAGGGCAAACATCGTAATCTAATGCTTTTACAGACTACTTGCCTCAGGGGCTGTTGCGGCAGAGCTCTTCAGAGACAACTTATAGAATATCACAAGTGAAATTCCTAATCATGCTATTGGAAAGGGGCAGACTTGAACTTGCCAGTTATGGAGCAGGAGACTCATGCAATTAAAACTGGCGCCACAGGTCGGATACTCACAGCAGTGACGTGTGGGAGCAGGGGTAACTAACAGACGCCGACTTCAGGTGTAGTAGCGTCTCGGCTACGGGTATTACAACAAATTAAAAATAAAGGTAGGAAAATATTGTTGTTCAGCAAAACTGACTGGATGCAAATTGCAGAGTATCTACGTAGTCAACAGCAATTAATCAGCTGTGAGAACGAAGATGTGGAGCACAAATAGATAAAGCTCAAAACCATTATACAATATGCGATATACTAGTATGTGCCAAGCAATGTTGTGAGGAATAGAAAAAAACTCACCATGGTTCAGTAGTTGTATTAGAAGGTTGCTGCGAAAGCAATGAAGGCTTCATCTCCAATTTAAGCAAAGTCTAAGCCTAATCTAAAGATCCATAAAGCCAAAAGGAATGAGAACAGTTAGACAAGCGTTCAATGTATATGAAAGTAAAAGTTTTCCAACCGATGAAATACAGACAGAAGACCAAAACACTTAACTCAGCATTCCGAAACTGTTTCACTACGGAAGACCGTTACAAGTTTCCTCCTTTCAGTCATCGCACGAACTCCCAAATTGGCAGGTATTGAGATAAGTGGACATCAATAGGAAATCATCAAAGCTCACTCTACAGTGAACAGGATTCTGCACTTGATAAGATACCTGTGAGATTGAGCACACATTATACGAGACAGTTTCTTTCCCTTCCAGCTGCACTTACTGTTGGTCACTGTGACAACAGAGGGTACCTAACAACTTGAAAGAAGTGCAGCTCATTGCCACTCTCAAGAAGAATCATCGAAGAGACGCACATAGTCCTAGACCTATATGGCTAACGTCAATTTGTTATAGAATTATAGAAAATATTTTATGCTCATGAATCGTTATCTTTTTAAAGAACGAAAATTTCCTCTTTTAAAATCAACATGGATTCCGAAAACAATGAGTGTAACTCAGTACTAAAATAAAACTAATATCCGTAATGTTGCATAAACGTCACATATAGACAAGACTGAATAAATGTGACGTGTATAGATCAGTGGATTAAGCACTATGAAGATCTGTGATGCCCGCAGAGAGAAACTGGAGGCATTTCAGGAGAAGAGGACGATAAGATTGACGAATTTTGTTTTATAACAACAGAGTAACTTCAAGAATCCTTTGAAGAAATAAAAATGGCAAAGCAGCTACAACAGATAAACTAAACGTGAAATTACTAAAATGTGCAGGCATCGCGCTCCACAGGAAATTATAACGCATAATCAGTAAATGCTGGGGAACAAGGCAAACACTCGATGCACGGACAGGGGTAGAAGTAACATCTTTTTCCTGGAAACGTGGCCGAGAATATTACAAAATGTTACAGAGATATGTATTTTCCCAAATCAGTTATATGCAGGACTAATAAATAGCATCCTTAACAATATTTAGTTGAATCTCATGAATGAGTACGGACTGGATTTGTAAAGAAATATTAACGATAGACAAGTCACACAAAAAATACGAGCTTCAGTCTATAAACACATAACTTTTATAGACTTTGGCAATGTGAAAAGCAATAAATACGACCAATAATGGATATCCCAGAAAATTAATAAAACCAATAAACCTAAGTTTATAACAAACACAAGAAAAACAAAGAGTGATGAAATTCTAATACATGAAGCAGTACGAAAAGAGCGCCTGAGAGCGATATCAATTTTGAGGCTAAGGACACTAAGATAAATTACATGCGAAGTATACTCATAGCACAATATCAGAACACAGTATTTTAAATACATTATAATAATAAAGACATAGATGTTGCTTAAATACTGCAATAAAATGAAAACTACTTATCATCCATGCAAGCAGTACTATGAGATATTTACAGTAGAAAGTAATTACTTTCTGCAGAAACGTCTGGTGCTAATGAGACTGCCTGTGGTCATCGTGATTTTGGGATAAGTTATAGCCTTTAATCGCTTGGGCTGTCAAAATGACCTAGAGTATAATGAAGTTATACAAGAAAAACTGAGTGGATTGTGAAGTATTTCCAGCATAGCGAACTGAAAACATGGCTAGTAGCCAAGTCAACGAAGACAAAAAAAGTTCAAATTGGGTAAAATTTCGTGTAGTCAAAAATTTTTGTGCAGTGGTAGAAGTAGTGGCAAGAACAATTTACTGAAAATCCTGACTGTTGGAGTGAGAGTGAGTGTCGGAAGAGCGTCGTTAAAACGCAAATTTTTGTAAAATAACTCGAACACCGCCGCTTCTAGCAAAAATTTACCCCAGTACCAAATTAAACTTCGTTAAGGTCGTATTTATTTTCGCTAGGAATTACAGTTTGCATGTTGCAGAGAATGGAAAAATAGCAGATTACTGAAAACAGTGTTTCAGTGGTGTAGTATTAATGTTTATTGTTAAATGAAGTGGGTTAAGAACAAATATTGAATCTGTGTATTTCATGTTTGTGCAGCAGAGCCGCGTTAAGGTATAAATTGTGTTTTGGGGGTATAACGTGTGACGGTATCTAACGGTTACTGCTGCTGAGTTGCTCTCCCAAACAGCATCCCTAGTACTTTAGGTACTGGAGTTGTGCACAGCTTTGTTTAAAAAGAATAGCTCCATGTAGTCATAGGCTCGAGCCGCGCAAGTCTGCTTTCATGTCCCGCAGTTAATTCGCTGCAGATAATAACCTGCAGCTGTGATCTTGCAGTCAAATAGTCTATGCATTGGCTAGAACAGCGAGTTAATGGAATATACAGAAATATAAAATGAAAGATAAACGAATAATTCAATAAAAAGAGCGGTATTCTAACGTCTGTAATTGATGAAGACGACAGAGAATTCTGTTGAGCGAAGTTTATTCAGGAATGGACATATCAAGGAAATGGGAAGTGGTCCAACGATATTCATTTAAAATAACGACAGGAAATACCCTTATCAACTTCCATTGAGAGCGTAATGAGAATGATAGCGAAATCGCCAAGCTAAATAGTGATCAAAGACTCGCCAAAACTTAAGTCCATTTCGTGATCACAATACACGAAATATTCTCCAGCTCAAAACAGTTGAGAGCTAAGCATGATAATTCACAAATTATTACACGTGATACGAAGAAGAGTTACTCATACTCTATTCTCTGTTCCGTACATCAAGTGGCAAACGTTAGAGTCCTACTCTGGAGCACATTCAGACCTCCAAAAATACGAAGCCCCTTCAGAAGTATGATAGCGGCCGTTCACCGCCCGGAATCAAACACCTCCACGATTGAATCACATAAGTTACTGCAGGCATGTCTGCATTCAAGAACTTGACATAAAGTGTCTAGAATCGCTGCCTTAAGCTCTCCACTGTTGTGTTCTGCTACTATCTCCTTTTCCATTGGCTGAAGGCCATCCGCACCAAAAATACATCGTCCTCAAGTTCTACAGAGATGATCTGATAAGTTGACCATGTCCTGGACTAAACTAATATATTACAACAATATTTAAACAAAGAAACGTCATATACATTCAGATACACAAAATCATTTACAATAAAAATAAGTAATAGTTGATTCATAACTAAATAAGCCAACATTATTGCACAAGTGCGCTCATGATAAATGACAACAGATTGCCTTTAAATATTTTTCAAACAATTATTTATCTCTTCTTGACAGAAGTGTCTTTTGGTTCTCTTTTCAACTGTGGTGTCCGACACATGCGACTGACCGTTTCTAAATTAGCACAATTTTTTAATAGCACTCCCAACCAACATTTAAATAAAGTTACTGGCAAAATAGAAACTGTTCATTAAATAAATACACAAGGACGACAAAATATGAGGTATTCATGTTGTATTCATTTGCTGTGTAGATGTGGAGAATACGCTATTCTGACAAACATTTCCGTAAAAAAAGGAAAATAAAAGACGTCGTAAAACAGTAAATAAAATAAGTACCCATACATCGCATGTTGAAATAGCATGAAGTGTTTAAAAGTTGCTAATGCAGAGGTTCACTGTGTAAATGTTTATTGAGTGTAGTATGTTGACTTATGTAATTTTAAAGATGTTGAAATATTTTTGTGTCACTGGATGTACCTCATTTTTCTGGGATTTGCATTAATATTTTACTGTGAGTTATTGTAGAAACTGAAAGAGCTGTAACTTAGCCATTTTTAAGATTGTCTGACACTTCACCATTTCTTGATGCATCTCCTGCACAAAGGCCATGTGAGAACCAGCCGTACAAGTTCCCCGCTTCACGATTTTCCCTAATTCCGGCAACGAATTTATTACCGTGAGTTATTGCCGAATCTGAAAGCTCTTTCAGATTCTTAGAACTTATCTGTCTTTAAGATTGTCAGAAACTTTATCATTTCTTGGAGCACCTCTTGCAAAAAGGCCACGCGAATAACAGCCGTACAAATTCCCAGCTTCGGGATTTTCCACATTTTCTTGTGACGTTGCTAGTCTTTGTACCTGGACTCGTTCGTACCGGTCACCTGGCCAGAAGCCGGCACAGACGCAGGGCGCCCTGAGTGAGACCTGGTCCCGCTAGCGCTCAGCCGTACAACAAATTCATTTTACCGTGTACCTATACTGGGCGGCCGATTAGCTCTCCTAAAGAAGCGTAACGTTAAAAGCAAGTTGTAGGGGTGGAAGGTAGAAGCGTGAGGGAAAGTAGGCCGCCAGATTGTGGTTATGCACTTACCTTCTTCATAGGTTTGCAAACTGAAGAGCGTGCAGGTGATTCCCCTCTCTCTCTCTAACCCATTGCGTCGCAAGAAGCAAGTACAGATTGTTTCACAAAGTTATACCGACCTCCCGGAGTGTGTCATGAATCACTAGCGACCAAATCTGCAGACATGCCGAGAGGTGCCGGGGTGGAGAAGACTTTGTACCTGTTTAATTCAGACGAATTTTGCATGAGAACGAGACATGTACTCGACCCCCTCCTTATCTACCACCTAATTAATTACGTGCACAACGGTAACGGAAGAAAATGATGGTGGATCCTGCTAGTTGGTAAAATAAAGAGTGCATACTCACAATAATTGAATAAAAATCGTAATCTACTCAGAAAAAAAGAAAATTTTATCATAGTAAACAACAGGAAATGGGATTCTGCATATATCTACGAAATGATATGCGGATTAAATGTTACAATGAGATTTATTATACATCAGATCATAAATGTACATGATTATGGACACAAACAGTAGGTAAAAGGATAGGGTATACTGAAATATTATGAGAATAAGAGCTGGCTCGAGAGCAAGAGGTTCCTACTCTCTGTGATGCAATAGATTGATTATAATGATTGGAGGTCCTAATGAATCAAATATTAATCTCCCGTCTATATAGCCTATCGTAATTAGTAGTGAGAGCTCAAATGGTATCACATGGAGAAACAAGCAAAATGGACCTGTAACAAAGCGAGCGCACTTGCTGCTGAGGGATTCAGTACAAAACTGATAAGGTCGTACAATGCCGGCGCCGCAAAATACTATACCAGCAATGAAATCTGCAGCACGTCCTAGGTAGGCAGCGTTCTGATAATGTAGGCGCCGACTTCTGCCGGGCAGCAACTCTGTGCCAACCCCTGGCCTCGAAGGCTGTCCGAGAATTCTAAGTGCTTCCGAAAAAGAGCGACCAAGTCGCAAGACTGTCCAAATTCGACGGAGATCAGATCCCGAATCACACTCTGTGCAAGAGCGAAGCAAGCATTGCTCATCTCCCTACTCTCCTCGAATCAGCCTTCAGTACTGATTCCAAAATTCCCCCGTACTGTCTAGGAACATCATTTGCGCCAATAGGACCGTTCCCTTCAATTCGAGCAGGGCTTTATGACGTCAACTAACCTCAGTTTAAGTTGACCAACCATGCCTCTGCTATTTAGCTAATGGCGTGTGATGAGGGCCTCCCGTCGGGTAGACCGCTCGCCTGGTGCAAGTCTTTCGATTTGACGCCACTTCGGCGACTTGCGCGTCGATGGGGATGAAATGATGATGATTAGGACAACACAACACTCAGTCCCTGAGCGGAGAAAATCTCCGACCCAGCCGGGAGTCGAACCAGGGCCCTTAGGATTGACAGTCTGTCGCGCTGACCACTCAGCTACCGGGGGCGGACTGCTATTCAGCTGAGGGCACTGAACTTGCCGTTTGACGGGCTACAAAAACAACCCTACCTAGACCACCTGCCATCCAGCGCCTGACAGTCGCACCCAGCAGGGCACCGTCCACCAGTATTCTCAGAATCAAGAGGACAATGCAGTCAGTCGGTGCCTTGAATCTTCGTTCCGGACGGGCCAGAATGGTAAACACATAAACTGCGGCGACACTCAGACGTCTCGCACGTCGTTTCGCCCTGCATACAACAGGCGAAACTCGACCGACGTCAGTCGTTCCGCCAGGCGCTTAAGCCTATTGTACGAACCCTTCAGAATTCAGGGAAGTGCAGCCCCCAACCAGAAATGCCGTGTGCCACGTCCTCCGATGCTTGTCTCGCACAGGCCACCCAGTTAAGTAACCCAACATGTATAGGAACCAAGTGAAAAGTATTTTTTGAGCTCTCAGTACAAATACTCTCATTACAATAACTTTATTCGGTCTGTTACTACCGTGCAATGACATAGAACATTAATAAAATTGATGAGAATGAGAGGAGACATGCAAAAGAGGGCATGGAACCTCTCAGGTTAATAAGTGGATTTGGAAACACAGGCATGAGACACTATAACACATACGCAAGAAACGAACTTGTATAGAGTCTACGTAAATCTCTGCACTCCAGTTTACAGTGCTAGAGAGGAAAATATTTCTTAATCATCCTGTAGCTTTCTTCTGTGATTGGAGGCATCCCACTGCACAAGAATTGCTCGTTTATTAGAAAGACTGTACCTCCCCAGCGTTTCATGTCCATTTCTCTAATGTGAGGAGACTAAGCATTTTCAGTTTGTTAAGTGAGTACTTATTTGTTGTTGTTAAGCGAACTATTATGTAACGAAGTTCAACAGCTGGAGCTGTCAACTATCTACCGCACTGAAGGGTCTGTCCCACTGTAACATTATTTCAACATGCATTCGACAGATTCGATTTTATTGCCTCCACTACCACTGGCTGGAATACCTTTCACAGCATGAAGGCTATCAAGTTCATCTCCCCAGCCTCAGCTCTCAGAACATCTGAAGAGGCCCAGAGGCATAAAACGTCTCCTTCTGCAACAGAAATAGGTCACCTAGGAGTTATGGAACATCAGATAGTTCAACGTAAATCAATAAAAGCATTACAGCAGATTACCGTTCTAGACTGGGACATGATCGGTCTCATTCCATCTGATATATTCACAGCCAGCTTCGAAGATATATTGTGGATGTGTGGTGAGTGACTCCACTCAGTGCAGCCCACTCTACAAGTGCAAACAATCCCTAAATGGAAGAAATTTATGTAGTCTGTCAGTAACATAATTAATTGTGAGAGAAGTGCAGTAACTTTCTGGTCATTCATTAATTCACCACCAACCGCCTACAACACAGTTACACGGCTTTATAACATGCTGTAATCGATAGGCAGCAGCAAGGTGCCACATTTACAATCCAATATCTTTCGCAACAACACTATATAGGTCACTGGCAACATCAGATTTGCAAATTAATTATTTCTCACCCACTGATTATAGGAACGTAATTCACATTAAAGGTCCCTTAACAACTGCAATGAAATACTCAGTAACTAAATTGAAACTATAAGGGCCAGTCAAGTGAAAACAAGACAGATGGGGAAAAAAGTAAGTAAACTGCTTGTTATTTCAAAAATAATAGCCTTTATTGTTGGTAACATTATCCCACTGTGAGACGAGTGGGCCATGGCTTCCTGGAAAAATGTTTGCGGCTGCAACATGTGAGCCCTCTGGTGTCATCGCTGCGCCCCTACCCCTACGAAGCCCACTGCATTCCTATTAAAGAAAAAAATCAGGGTTTAAAATTCTATCTATGACGAAATCATTAGAGATGGAGCACAAGCTATGATTGGGGAAGGATGGGGAAGGAAATTTGTCGTATAATTTTCGGAGAAACTGACCCGGAATTTGTCTGAAGTGATCGGGAATCCACGAAAAATTCACATCAGAATGACGAGATGGGGAATACAGATACGGTCTTCCGAACATTAGTATAGAGTCTTCACCACTGTGCCATCTCGCTCGCTCTAGTAACTCGATTTGCGGAAAAAGAGCACCTTTGGTTGATGATTCACACTCGTGACAGGGTAGACCTACTAGTGCACAAGTGGCTATTAAGTCTGGAACACCAGGATATTTTGCTTAAACTAGGAAGTATATGTGATTAAATTTGTTGCTTATCTTGAGGTATACGGGGTGCGAAATTTACTACACAGAGCTGTTACCTTTGGCAACAACATCAGCTCTGACCAAGCTGGGAATCGAGTCGAACTCAGTTTGGATGATAGATATGTGCACTAGAGGTCTGCATGTGCCGTTTATGCTCGCTCGAATTGCTCTGTGTATGTATTTCAGCGAAAGTCCGGCAGATGTCAGTACTGTCACTTTGGACATGGAGATACTGCCACTTTTGACGTGGAGAGCACTTCCTTCACGCTCGTTTGAGTATCCCGTGCTTCAAAGGCCCGATTATCTACTATAGCTATACGATCAACACTCAATTGCCCGCTGCATGATTATGACGCGTGAACGTGACTTCAGATGAAAGGGTGCGTGAAAACGAGCCTTGTTTCGAAAGAATTTATGCTGAATGCGAAAGACAGTGGCTGAGAGAAGTATTATACAATTCAGTTCCTTTTCTTATGGGCGCATAAATTGGGAAGATACACTAATGGTGCGCCTGAAGATACAGAGGCACGTTTAAATTATTCTAGATTTAGTATTCTTGTCCGATTTACGCTGCGTGTGCAGCAAATAAAAATTGTACTTAACTGCAAAGCAACAGTTTCAGCGTCACTGGTAGTTTGGGAGTACATTAGAACTGCCGTATTATCGTCTATTAACTGTAGAAGCTACAAACGCTGAAAGTGTTCTGTCTTCGCCTTATAGAGGAAAAGGTCGAAATTTGGATGTTACACAAAGTGGGAAGATTTCTCTGGTCGCCCTTCAGATTATTAAAAATGATTTCCGTTTCAGTTAGAGATGAAGCGTTAAATACTGTGCGACAAAATTGTGATGAAATATCAGTTTCAGATAAGCGAGAAAAATTCTAACGTGACAGTAACATCTTACTCCGTTTGTGTGATACCTGTAAATATATATTTGGCCGGCCGTTGTGGCCGTGCGGTTCTAGGCGCTTCAGTCTGGAACCGCGTGACCGTTACGGTCGCAGGTTCGAATCCTGCCTCGGGCATGGATGTGTGTGATGTCCTTAGGTTAGTTAGGTTTAAGTAGTTCTAAGTTCTAGGGGACTGATGACCACAGATGTTAAGTCCCATAGTGCTCAGAGCCATTTGAACCAACATTTATTTAGCATCGTCGATGGATTGTCAGCCGCATTCATCAGCCGCACTCATCAGCCAAAACAACATAGTTCTGTTTTGGGATTAACTAGAGTATAGACCACGTCACACACGATCTACCGGTAAGGTTGACTTATATTTAACGCGCATAGAGGGTGGTGACGACGACGAACCACTTGAGAGGTGCAAGCATAACAGTATGTTTTGTGTTCCAGCCTCAAATGAGGCTAGCTAAAGTTACACTCTACGGGGGAAAAAAAGACGCGTCGAAGGAATTATCCGAATGGGACGGATATCGGATCGAGTGAGGTGGCGCAGTGGTTAGCACACTGGACTCGCATTCGGGAGGACGACGGTTCAATCCCGCGTCCGGCCATCCTGATTTAGGTTTTCCGTGATTTCCCTAAATCACTCCAGGCAAATGCCGGGATGGTTCCTCTGAAAGGGCACGGCCGACTCCCTTCCCGCATCCGATGAGCCCGATGACCTCGCTGTTTGGTCTCTTCCCCCAAACAACCCCCTCCCCCCCCCCCCCTCAACGGATATCGGTAGATGTGATGTACATGTGCAGACAAACAAATGATAACAATTTCAGAAAATTTGGGTGATTTATTCAAGAAAAAATGTAAATGTCGTGTGACTAGGGCCTCCCGTCGGGTAGACCGTTCGCCTGGTGCAAGTCTTTCGAGTTGACGCCACTTCGGCGACTTGCGTGTCGATGGGGATGAAAGGATAATGATATGGACAACAACAGAACACCCAGTCCTTGAGCGGGGAAAATCTCCGACCCAGTCGGGAATCGAACCCCGACCGTTAGGTATGACATTCCGTCATGCCGACCACTCAGCTACCAGGGGCGGACATACAATCAAGAGAAAGAGCTTCACAAATTCAGTAAGTTCATAACGCGTCACTCCACCTTTGGCCCTCATGCATACAGTTATTCGGCTTGGCACTGATTCATGGAGTTGTCGGATGTCCACTTGAGGTATATCATGCCAAATTGGCGCATTAGATCGCCGAAAACCCGTGCTGATTGGAGGCCTACGCCCATAACGCTCCAAACGTTTTAGTAGGGGAAAGATCCAGTGAACTTTCTGGCCAAGGTATGGTTTGGTAAGCACGAAGACAATCAGCAGAAACAATCACACTGTGCTGTGGGCATTATCTTGCTGAAATGTAAGCCCGGGATGGCTTGCCAGAAAGAAAGAGGCATAGAATATTGTTGACGTACCGCTGTGCTGTAAGGTTACCACGGATAACTATTCCTGCTATGACAAGAAATGTCACTCCAGACCACTCCTGGTTACCTTGCCATATAGCGGGTGACAGTAAGGTTGGGATCCCATGGCTATCCTGAGCGTCTCCAAACACTTCCTTGCCGGTCATGGGGACTCAGTTCGCAGCAGGACTCTTCAGTGAAGAGAATTCTACTCCGGTCAATGATATTTCCAGGCCGAAGAGGTGTCTGGAGACGCCACAGACAGCGGTGAAATGCCAGCCTGTCGCCCACCATACGGCCCGACAACCAGGAGTGATGGTCTGGGGTGGTATTTCTTCTCATAGCAGAACCTATTTGGTTGTCATCCGTGGCACCCTTACAGCATAGCGGTACGTAAACGATATTCTGTGCCTCTCCTTGTCATGGTAAGACACCGTGGACTTACATTTCATCAGGATAATGGCCGGCCACATACGGCGAGAGCTTCTATACTTTGTGCTAGCCAAACACGTTTGGAGTATTATGGGTAGGGCCCTCCAAAAAGCTCAGGATTCTGACGATCTAACGTGTCAGCTGGACAGAATTTGGCACTACATCCCTCACAAGCACATCCTACAACTCTTTCAATCAATGCCAAGCCGAATATCTGCTTACATAAGGGTACAGGTGGACCAAGGCGACACGCAATAACTAATCGATGTTCGAAGTCATTTAGCTCTCCTAACCGACACATCCTGCTCTTGCCGCTTATCTACTGACGACACAACACTTCCCATCTCCTTTTATACTGATGGGTGTGTCTTTCGTGATATCTAGTGGTCAGTCCCGCACAACTGGGTTTATTCGTCTACAACTTCCGGTAACCTGTTCCCTCAGCATGGCAATGCTCCACCCAGTCACTCATGAATCGAATTGGAGTGTTTTAATAAGCACTGTATGACATCTGTCGTCATTAATACTGAGTAGATGTGAGACGCAATCATCCGAATCCGTGCACCTTGAAGCCGGCCGGGGTGGCTGAGCGGTTCTAGGCGCTTCAGTCCGGAACCAAGCTGCTACGGTCACAGGTTCGAATCCTGCCTCGGGCATGGATGTGTGTGATGTCCTTAGGTTACTTCCTGGCGTTGCAGAGTGAAAATCGCATTCTGGAAACATCCCCAGGCTGTGGCTAAGCCATGTCTCCGCAATATCCTTTCTTTCAGGAGTGATAGTTCTGCAAGGTTCGCAGGAGAGCTTCTGTAAAGTTTGGAAGGTAGGAGACGAGATACTGGCAGAAGTAAAGCTGTGAGGTCCGGGCGTGAGTCGTGCTTCGGTAGCTTAGATGGTAGAGCACTTGCCCGCGAAAGGCAAAGGTCCCGAGTTCGAGCCTCGGTCGGGAACACAGTTTTAATTTGCCAGGAAGTTTCATATCAGCGCACACTCCGCTGCAGAGTGAAAATCTCATTCTGTCCTTAGGTTAGTCAGGTTTAAGTAGTTATAAGTTCTAGGGGACTTATGACCTTAGAAGCTAAGTCCCATAGTGCTCAGAGCCATTTGAACCATTTTTGACCGTGCACCTTGAACCTAGTTGCGAGCAATGTACATGAGCTGAAGGCGAACATCGAACTTTCATGCGTCAGCGTGGCTTCCCGTTACCATCGTCACGAAGGAAAAAGATGCTGCTACTCAGTACTAGATCATCTTCCACAGACTTTCTGATGTAGCTACCCACCGTCTACTAGATCCCCTTCTTTGTCTTCTCGTATCTCTTGAACCACATTAGGCACGAATCAGTGGGACAAGCTGGGACTGGAACTAAGTGAATGTAGACTAATGGCTGCACGTGAAATGAACGTACGCAAGTGGGCAACACACTACTCATAAAATTATCGTTACTTTATTATCCGGTAGGTATTACAGATGTAAGAAGTGTTGACAAACTATTTTGGGAAACGCTGTATATTACTTGGAATTCACTAGATGGCTTCCCCTCAGTTACTACGAACTGTGATATTTCTACCAGTAAATCACGAATCCAGTCGCACAGCTGGGATAATACTCTATGGACGTGGAGGTCCATATTACTAAATCGCTAAAACCAACCCATCACAATCGCTGGTTCCTTATCTAACATCTCCCATGGAAAAATATTGATTTTCACTATTTCATATAATTATTAACTGAATGCGGAATTTGAAGGCTGCTACTCTGTATAAACAAAAAGGGGAGAGAAGTGACTGCAACAGTTGTCGAGGCATTTCACTGCTAAGTATGGACGGGAAGGCATATGAAAGAGTCATCCAAATCGATTACAAATGCTTGCTTCCAGAATCTACCCAGAATCTCTATGCGGCTTCAGACCTAGCCGATCAAATGTGGATACGACCTTCTCTCTACGACAGCTACGAGAAGTGCCGTGAGCAGCAGAATCCTCTTTATATCACTTTATTGTTCTTGTTAAAGCATTTGATTTAGTGAGCAGAAACGGGCTTTTCAAGCTGCTGTAGAAGTTTGAATGCCCACAAAAACTACTGCAAATAACTTTCTCTTCCCACGAGAAAACGCAAACAACTATCTACTGTAACGGTAAAACATCGAAAACATTCATTGTTAATCTCGGTATAAAGGAGGAGTATGTATTAGCTCCTTCTCTGTTTGGGATTTCTTTTCCCTTCTGCTGAGATTTGCCTTTGAAGACTGTGAAGAAGGAGTATATTTACATACTAGGACTGCTAGAAATCTTTTCAACGTTGTACGCCTCAAGGGCAAAGCCAAAGTAAATACAGTTGTTATTCGTGAATTGTTATACGAAAACAATGCAACTCTGCTACCCAACACAGAAGGTGAGTTGCACTATCTAATTAAGAAATTATCACGAGCGTATGAAAAATTTGGTCTTACCATCAGCTTCCAAAATCCTCGTGATATCTAGTGGTCAGTCCCGCACATGTGGGTTTATCCGTCGACAACTTTCAGCACCCTTCCAGTAATCTGTTTCCTCAGCATGGTAATACTCCACTCAATGACTCATGAAGGCATAGGGTACCACCAGCCTTTCATCCATCCATCAGCATTTACAGCGATTCTCTCCAGATAGTTTATGACTTTACCTACTTGGGATCTACAATATGTAGCAACTTATCTGTGAACATGAAATTACTAAGAGAATCGCCAAAGTATCAGCTATCGCGGCTAGATTGAAAAGCAGAGCATGGAAGAATGAACTACTTAGAATAAAGACTAAATTACAAACATACAATGCTTGTGTTATCAGCACATTTCACTACAGCTGTGAGACATGGACAACTCTTCCTATGCACGAATACCGACTGAACAGCTTTCATCTCCGTTGTCTCCGGAGGATCCGTCAGGTGTCTTGGAGAGATAGAGTGCCCAACACCGAAGTCTTACAGTGTAAAGCGGCTGGGGCGTATCAGGCGCTTGAATCCTGAGCGAATACCGAAAAAACTGGGTTACGGAGAACTTCAGGCAGGCGTGACGCCACTGAGAAGACCGCACCTTCGCTTCAAGAATGTCTGCAAGAGAGACCTGACCAGGGCCCCAGTGTTAATCCAAGTCGACGGGATAGTTTTGCTGATGACTTTTCAAGTAGCCACTAACTGTGCGATCGGTGTCAAGTTTGCAGCGGACGAACGCGCACAAGAGCAAATCAGGAAAAGGACAAGATGGAAAGGGAGAGTGGCTTCTCTTCGAAGTCTCTCTCTTTTAACGTGCCCAAACTGCAGGGGAGACTGCCACTCTCAAGTGGGGTTCTTCAGACACCGCAGACGTTGCGATCTCTGAACCATGTATGCTACGCCATTATCCCTCGATGATGGACGGATGCAATTAAAAAGACAACCATTCTAAAAATTTAAAATTTTGCCACAGTTTACTCATTAAAGGCTTAACGCAATAAGTCAAGCATTAAAGTTAGAAACTGTGTGTATGTCTTGAGGCAGTGTCACTCAGGGTGGGCAAATTATCCAGACTGTACTCATCCAATACTCAACAACTTCCAACATAATTTCAAGCGATTATGAAATTTCTTCTGGTTAAGAAACGCGGCCCCCTCCCCAACACCACGCACGCAAAACCATGGAAGGAAAAAAGTTTATCACTTAATACATTTTCGCTGTTCCTGCAGCAAAATTTCAGTGTCAGACGTAACCTTGTAGTTTATTACTTCTTTACTACTAACTGCAACACATGTTGCAGACAGGATCCACATATACCACAGAACGGAACTGCAAAATTATATAATTGAACAACACATAGTTCATGAGATATGACGTCAAGAACATTGAGATGCGTCAATGACCAGATTTTCTTCAAACGCATTATTTGTAAGCCAATCACACATTTTAAACATTTTAGTACGTGGTGTTACCGGTTGATCCGCTTGTGAAGAATCGTGTCCAGGGCGTCTCCAGACATGCCTTCGGCCTGGAATACCACTGACTGGAGTAGAATTGTCTTCAGTGCAAGAGCCCTGTTTTGAACTGAGCCCAGATGACGTGCGAAGAAGTGTTTGGAGACGGCCCGCTCAGTGGTGGGATGCCAGCCTGACTGTCGCCCACCGTACGGCCCGATGATGATGATGATGATGATGATGATGATGATGATGATGTTTGCAGTGTGGGGCGCTCAACTGCGCGGTTATCAGCTCCCGTACAAACTCCCAACCTTTGCTGAGCCCAATCGCGCCACTTTCATGAATGATGATGAAATGATGAGGACAACATAAACACCCAGTCATCACGAGGCAGGTGAGAATCCTTGACCCCGTCGGGGATCGAACCCGGGACCCCTTGCTCGGGAATACGGCCCGGCAACCACCAATGATGGTCTGGGGTGCCATTGTTTTTCATAGCAGGATCCATTCAGTCGCCATTCGCGGCAACCTTACAGCACAGCGGCAAGTCAATGATACTCTATGCCCCCTTTTGTTGCTCTCCTTGGCAAGCCGTCTTGAGCTTGCGTTTCAGCAAGGTAATGACGCCATACAAACAACGAGAGTTTCTACTGCTTGTCTTCGTGGTTGCCAAATCCTACCTTGGTCAGAAAGGTCACCAAATGAGAACGTTTGGAGCAGTATGGTCGAGGGCCTCCAATCAGCTCACATGATTTTGCCGATCTAATAGGACAGAGTTGGGCACGATATCCCTCAGGAGACCATCAAACTACTCTATCAATCGACGCCAAGCCGAATAACTGCTTACATAAGGGCCAGAGGTGGACCAATGCGTTATTAATTTCCTCAGTTTGTTGAGCTCTTTCTGTGAATAAATCATGCAGTTTTTCTGAAACTATATTTGTTAGTCTGTACATCACATCTACCAATATCCGTCCCAATAGGTTGATTCCTTCGTGATGCATCTTTTTTTTTTTTTAGAGTGTATTACTATGGTAGCCAATGGCGGTTCCACTGCGAGATCTGGAAGATGACACCGGAAAGAGAGAACGAAACCAGACGTGCGAGTCAACCTATGGGGGAGCAGAGTGCCCGAACTCCATGTAGAAACGAGCACAAAGCAAACACAACGCGACCAGTGCGAGCGACAGAATAAAATAAGGACACAGAAAACAGAGCATCGTGTGAGGCGGGGGCCAGGTTCGAGGTAGTCGATGTCCGCGTAAGCTGCCGCCGGCAGGTGAATACTTGCCCATGCAACGCTTAGCGAACATACTGCGCGCCAGCCTTCTGCACTATTCTGCTGTGATACCCATGCCAGCTCAGTTGCATCCATCTTGATTCCGCTGGCGAGGATACTAAATCACACGTCAATGGAGCAGACACTGTAATGTATTAAGTAAAACTTTTCTTCACAGACCTTACATATTCTGTACAGTGCAAGACCGCGAATATTCAGTTATGTTGTGGGACAAAATTTTAAATTTGTATAAGAAGTCATCGTTGTTTTCTGATCAAGGTCCAAAACTAGTCACGGTGAAATAAATTATTCATTCAAAAAGTGTGGTTGGCTATACTTTTTCTTTGTTTACGATAACATTCGCAGTAATGACAAACAATCGTGCATAAAGTAAAAGAAATAAATATTGAACAGTTCCTGGGTGAACATTAATAGGCTCAGGGTACTCGTAACAGAAGTTATTCCGACTTTACGCATAGTAATGGAGGGAAGGATGAAGATAATATGGACACTTCCATTGGAGTTTTTGACCTTAGCTAACGTCTTCGAAAATGTAAGGTGCAAGATGACGTTCGAAGTCCCGATGTGACGGAGACCGAAACATAATGACTACATGTAAAAAGTTTGAAACAGAAATGGTATACCAAGAAAAAATGTCATTTTAAAGAGTATCAAAGATGAGGCTGGAGCGAAGTCGAAGAAAAAAATGAAGAAAATGGAACAAAATATAAAAACTTTAATAAAAGAAGCCAATGGAAACAGCTATCGCAAATGGCATAACCATTCTATACAAAAATGAAGAAGAATTAGAACAAATTTTGAATTAAATAAGCGACAGAAGTGTTGTAAAATGACAGGGGGGAGGTAATGACTTTATTATTCACAAAAACTAGATATACAGAAGAAGAAGTAAAAAATTCTGCCACATACGAAGCACAACTGCAAAAGGCGGCCTCAGATGGAGAAACTCTGGAAGCGATTTGCCCCAGCAAAGAAACCATTTCTGTACAAAATAACTCTGCAGAAACATAATCTTTAAATAGAGTGGAAGAAGATACATTTAATGGCAAGCTCTGATTATTTCAATGTATGGAAATGAAATGTGACCGTCAAAAAACGGGAGATGTAGAAAGTGGAAGTCCGCAACTCGTGGTCGTGCGGTAGCGTTCTCGCTTCCCACGCCCGGGTTCCCGGGTTCGATTCCCGGCGGGGTCAGGGATTTTCTCTGCCTCGTGATGACTGGGTGTTGTGTGCTGTCCTTACGTTAATTGGGTTTAAGTAGTTCTAAGTTCTAGGGGACTGATGACCATAGATGTTAAGTCCCATAGTGCTCAGAGCCTTTTGAACCATTTACAAAGTGGAAACATTTAAAAAGTGTTGCAGAAGGATGGGGATGACGAAGTGCAAAACAAAGAGGTACTGGAAAGATTAGATTAGAAAATAAGCCTATGGACAGCCCTACTAAGACATATAAACATCTACTAGGGTACCTGGGAATATACTACACCTCATCAAAAGTATCCAAACACCCCTATGTAATGCGGGATTAATCACTACATATCAGGAGAGGGTTTTCTAGTGGTTAATTCCGCAATATATAGGGATATTTGGATATAACAAAAAGGGCCTTTATCCCGTCGTTTAGGGGTAGCATCTTTGATTATTATTCAAAACGTCCTCCGTAGGGAGTTCGAACACCGCCACCGCTTAAATTATGAATAAAAATCATCACCAATGGCAGTCTAAGACTTCCGGCATAAGAAGTCACCCTCCTTTAGCCAAAGGCCTCGTCAAAGAGGGCGGAGGAGTAGACAGAGGTTCAGGGTACTCTCTTGGTTTTGCCGTTTGAAACTGCCCCTTAAGGTGGAAGAATGAGCAGTGATCAACGGCATGAGGTTTGCAGAAGACAATGGAAACCACTGCGTTAAAGACATATAATATGTATCCCCAGGACACGTGGCCTTCAACTGAAAACGTGTCATGATGATCTCTCCGTTGGCAAAAGATTGCGGAATAGTCCCCCATTTGGATCTCCAGAAGGGGACTGCCAAGAGGGAGGTGACAATGAAAAAAAAACATTGAATTACCAATGACAAGATAGCGCTCTACGAGTCGGGACGTGGAATTTCAGAAGTCTGAACGTGTTAGGGACGCTAGAAAATCAGACTACGAAAATGCTATGGTTGAATCAGACATAGTGGGGACCGGTGAAGTGAAATGGAAAAAAAGACAAGGATTTCTGTTCAGATGAGTGTAGGATAATATCAACAGCAGCAGAAAATGATATAACCGGAGTAGGATTCGTCATGAATAAGAAGCTAGGGTAGAGAGTGAGTTACTGTAAACAGTTCAGTGATAGGGTTATTGTCATCGGAATCGACAGCAAACCAACACCGACATCGATATTTCGGGCATATATGCCGACGTCGCAAGCCGAAGATGAAGAGATAGGGAACATACACTCCTGGAAATTGAAATAAGAACACCGTGAATTCATTGTCCCAGGAAGAGGAAACTTTATTGACACATTCCTGGGGTCAGATACATCACATGATCACACTGACAGAACCACAAGCACATAGACACAGGCAACAGAGCATGCACAATGTCGGCACTAGTACAGTGTATATCCACCTTTCGCAGCAATGCAGGCTGCTATTCTCCCATGGAGACGATCGTAGAGATGCTGGATGTAGTCCTGTGGAACGGCTTGCCATGCCATTTCCACCTGGCACCTCAGTTGGACCAGCGTTCGTGCTGGACGTGCAGACCGCGTGAGACGACGCTTCATCCATGCTCAATGGGGGACAGATCCGGAGATCTTGCTGGCCAGGGTAGTTGACTTACACCTTCTAGAGCACGTTGGGTGGCACGGGATACATGCGAACGTGCATTGTCCTGTTGGAACAGCAGGTTCCCTTGCCGGTCTACGAATGGTAGAACGATGGGTTCGATGACGGTTTGGATGTACCGTGCACTATTCAGTGTCCCCTCGACGATCACCAGTGGTGTACGGCCAGTGTAGGAGATCGCTCCCCACACCATGATGCCGGGTGTTGGCCCTGTGTGCCTCGGTCGTATGCAGTCCTGATTGTGGCGCTCACCTGCACGGCGCCAAACACGCATACGACCATCATTGGCACCAAGGCAGAAGCGACTCTCATCGCTGAAGACGACTTTCTCCATTCGTCCCTCCATTCACGCCTGTCGCGACACCACTGGAGGCGGGCTGCACGATGTTGGGGCGTGAGCGGAAGACGGCCTAACGGTGTGCGGGACCGTAGCCCAGCTTCATGGAGACGGTTGCGAATGGTCCTCGCCGATACCCCAGGAGCAACAGTGTCCCTAATTTGCTGGGAAGTGGCGGTGCGGTCCCCTACGGCACTGCGTAGGATCCTACGGTCTTGGCGTGCATCCGTGCGTCGCTGCGGTCCGGTCCCAGGTCGACGGGCACGTGCACCTTCCGCCGACCACTGGCGACAACATCGATGTACTGTGGAGACCTCACGCCCCACGTGTTGAGCAATTCGGCGGTACGTCCACCCGGCCTCCCGCATGCCCACTATACGCCCTCGCTCAAAGTCCGTCAACTGCACATACGGTTCACGTCCACGCTGTCGCGGCATGCTACCAGTGTTAAAGACTGCGATGGAGCTCCGTATGCCACGGCAAACTGGCTGACACTGACGGCGGCGGTGCACAAATGCTGCGCAGCTAGCGCCATTCGACGGCCAACACCGCGGTTCCTGGTGTGTCCGCTGTGCCGTGCGTGTGATCGTTGCTTGTACAGCCCTCTCGCAGTGTCCGGAGCAAGTATGGTGGGTCTGACACACCGGTCTCAATGTGTTCTTTTTTCCATTTCCAGGAGTGTATATGAGGATATCGAACGGGTAAAGCAGTATGTAAAGGGAGATGAAAATCTGATGGTTACGGGAGACTGGAATGTGGTTTTAGGGGAAGGAATAGAAGAAAGAGTTACGGGAGAATATGGGCTTGGCACTAGAAATGAGAGAGGAGAATGACTGATTGAGTTCCGCAGTACATTTCACCCTATAACAGCGAACAGGCCGCCTGAGGCGTCTTGCCACGGTTCTCTCGTTTCCTCCCGTCGGCGGTTCGAGTCCTCGCTCGGGTATGTGTGTGTGTGTGTGTGTGTGTGTGTGTGTGTGTGTGTGTGTGTTTGTTTGTTTGTGTTTGTGTGTGTGTATTTGTGTGTGTGTATTGTCCTTAGCGTAAGATGAATGAAATTACAATGAAATCCAGACCTTTAGCTGCTGACAGGCGTCAATAAATATCAACAGGGGCAGTTGAAAACGTGTGCCCCGACTGGGACACGAACACGGGATCTCTTTCTTACATGGCAGACACTCTATCCGTCTGAGCTGCAGGGATGTCCGAAAGAACAGATACCATCTTCATATTAGCGTGAGTTAGTTTAAGTTAAATTAAGTAGTGTGTAAGCGTAGGGACCGATGACGTCAGCAGTTTGGCCCCGTAGGAACATTCCACAAATTTCGAAAAATCACAGCAAACATTCCGTTCAAGAACCGCAAGAGGAGGAATTATACTTGGGAAAGGTCGAGAGATACATGAAGATTTCAGTTAGGTTACATCATGGACATGCAGAAATTCCAGAATCAGATACTGCATTTTAAGGAGTACCTAGAGGCAGATACAGACTCAGATCACATTTTAGTGATGATGAAGAGTAGGCTGAAGCTTACGAGACTAGTGAGGAACAATTAATGCGCACGCAGAGAAGTGGAATATGGAACTACTAAGAAATGAGGAGATCAGGCTGAAGTTCTCTCATGCTATAGACACTGCGATAAGGAATAACTCAGTAGTTAGTTCAGTTGAAGAGTAATGGAAATCTCTAAAAACGGCATTCACAGAAGTAGGAAAGCCAAACACAGGTACAAAAAAGGCAACCGCGAAGAAACCATGGGTAACGTAAGAAATACTTCAGTCGGTCGACGAAGACGGAAGTACAAAAATGTTAAGAGAAATTCGGGAATACTTAAATAAAAGTCACTTACGAATAAAATAAATAGAAACTGTAGGGATGCTGAGGCAAAATAGCTACATGAGAAATACGAAGAAACCGAAAAAGAAATGATTGTCGGAAGAACTGAATCAGCACTTAGAAAAAACAAAATAGCCTTCGGTGAAATTAAAAGCAAGGGTTCTAACATTAAGACTGGAGTGGGAGTTACACTGTTAAATGCAGAGGAAAGAGGGTATCGGTGGAAAGAGCACACTGCAGGCATCTACGAGGATGAAGTCTTGTCTGATGGCGTGATAGAAGAAGACAGTAGTCGATATAGAAGAGATACGGAGCCAGTACTAGAATCAGAATTTCAAAGAGCTTTGGAAGACCTAAAATTGAATAAGATATAAGGGGTAGATAACATTCTATCAGAATTTCTAACATCATTGGTAGAAGTGGCAACAAAATGACTATTCACGTTGGTGTGTAGCATGTATGAGTCTGGCGAAATACCATACGACTTTCGGAAAAATATCATCCACACAATACCGAAGTTTACGACAGCCGACAAGTGTGAGAATTAACGCACAGGTCGTGCTGACGAGAATAACATACAGAAAAAAGAAGAAGAAAATTGAGGATGTATCAGAAGACGATCAGTTTGACTTTTGGTAAGGTTAAGGCACCAGAGTGGTAATTCTTACGTTGGTGTTGATCATGGAGGCAAGACTAAAGAAGACACAAGACACGTTAATAGGATTCGTTGACCTGGAAGTAGCGTTGGACAATGTCCAATGGTTCAAAATATTCAGAATTTTGAGAAAAATAGGGATACACCATAGGGAAAGATGGATAATAAACATTATATGCAGGAGCCAAGAGGGAACAATAGAAGTGGAAGACCAATAACGAAGTGCTCGGATTAAAAAGGGCATCAGACAAGGATGTAGTCTTTCGCCCCTATTGTTCAATCTGAGAAGCAATGTTGGAAATAAAAGAATAGTTCAAGAGTAGAACTGAAATTCAAGGTGAAATGATATCAATCATAAGATTCGCTGATGATATTGCTAGCGTCAGTGAAAATGAAGAAGAATTACGGGATCTGATGGGTGAAATGAACAGTGTAATGAGCACAAAATACGGATTGAAAGTAAATTGAAGAAAGACGAAAGTAATGAGAAGCAGCAGACACGAGAACAGCGTGAGCTTAACATCAGGATGTCTGACCCCGGAAGCTAAGCGGCGCGTCAGAATGTCAATCCTAAAGGCCCGGGTTCGTTTCCCGGCTGGGTTGGAGATTTTCTCCGTTCAGGGACTGGGTTTTGCGTTGTCCTAATTATCATCATTTCATCCCCATCGACGCACAAGTCGCCGAAGTGGCGTCAAATCGAAAGACTTGCACCTGGCGAACGGTCTAACCAAGAAGGCCCTAGTCCGCCGACATTTTAACATCGGGATTGGTGATCAGGAAGAAGATGAAGTCAAGGAGTTTTGTTACATAGGCAGCAAAATAACCCACGAGGATGGAGCAAGGAGTACGTTACAAGCAGTCTAGTACTGGAGAAAAGGGCTTTCCTGGCCAAAAGAAGTCTTCCAGTATCAAACATAGGCTTTAATCTGAGGAAGAAATATATGATAATGTACGTTTGGAGCACAGAATTGTATGGTAGTGGAATACTGACTGTGGAGAAACAGGAAAAGAAGAATTTGAGATATGGTGCTATAGAAGAACGTTGGAAGTTAGTTGGACTGATAAGGTAAGGCATCAGGAGGTTCTCCGGAGACTCGGCTAGGAACGAAGAATATGGAAACAGGGTGGTAGGACATCTGGTAAGACACCCACTTCCATGATACTAAAGGGAGCTGTAGATGGGAAAAAATTGTACGGGAAGACAGAGATTGGAATACATCTAGCAAATAATTGAGGACGTAGGTGCAAGTGTTGTTCTAAAATGAAGAGGTTGGCACAAGAGAGGAATTCGTAGTGCGCCGGATCAAACAAGTCAAAAGACTGATTAACATAAAAAAAATTACAGGAGGCGGATCCACCATTGTAAAAGAAGGCGAGGAGTGTTGTGTTTCAGCAAAGAAGCAATAACAGCACAATGTTTACGTCAGAATAGTTCAGTTACTTCTGCAAGCGGCAAGTTTTCATTGCAACAGATATAAGTGCAAATTCTTTCAATGTGGCCACAGATATCAGATATCTGGTAACGTCTGCATTATATAACATGGATTTGTACACACGGTAAGGTGCCCTCGAGAAAAAATGTAACTACACTAGTGGAAGGCTGCATAAGGCCAGCGTGCGCGATGCCTTTTAAACTAAAGAACTGACGGACGCAGAGCTCAGGTTGCGCGTGGTGGCACGTTGCGTGATAAGCTGGCAATCGCCATTGCCGTGCTGCGCTTCGCATCTGGCAAACAGTTTCATATAGGCACAAAGTGAGGCATGCTGCGCTTTCAGCTACCCTGTTTCAGCTACTTTTCAAAATTACCCAACTACCCACTTCTGGCTACTTTGTAAGATCATCGTCTAAAAACACATGTCAATTATCATAAACAGAAGTCTTTGTTCGGGAATATTTGTTTTCTGACAAATGTTGATGGTGTTGAGACAGCAACCAGCCACAAATTTATTTTCAGTTCCTTTATTCAAAAGGTACCGTTACCGGTTTCGAATCATCACGACTCGTCTTCAGACGGTTTTATGCTTACATTACAACATTTGGAGCGTTTTTTACAGATTAATTGTCGTGAAATGTCGGTTTTGAGTGTTTGTTTCCTCTTAGTCCAAGAGATGTGAATACAGTGCCACTGTACTCTTATCGTTGCATACGTAAATTTTTCTCACTGAACACTTTAGATTTGACACAGAATAGATTTCTAAAATGCACCACATGTTTTGATACATACAATAGATAGATACAGAATAGATTTCTAACATACACCACATGTTTTGATACATACTTTGTATGTATCAAAACGTGTGGTGCATGTTAGAAATCTATTCTGTATACTTTGTATGTATTAAAACATGTGGTGCATGTTAGAAATCTATTCTGTGACAAATATAAAGTGTTCAGTGAGAAAAATTTACGTGTGCAACGATAAGAATACTTTGTGTGTATCAAAACGTGCGGTGCATGTTAGAAATCTATTCTGAATACTTTGTATGCATCAAAAATGTGGCGCATGCTAGAAATCTATTCTGTGACAAATCAAAAGTGTTCAGTGAAAATAATTTACGTGTGCAACGACAAGAATACAGGGGGAATGTATTCACATCTGTTGGACGAAAACTATGAAAGAAAAACTCCATACCGACATTTCACGACAATTAATCTGTAAAAAAACGCACCACATGTTGTAATGAAAGCATAAAACCGTCTGAAGACGAATCGTGATGATTCGAAACCGGTAACGGTACCTTTTGAATAAAGGAGCTGAAAATAAATTTGTGGCTGGTTGCTGTCTCAACACCAACATTTGTCTTTAAATAACAGCAACGGTCTCCAACCATGTCATCATATGACAAAATTGCGTATTTGTTTTCTTATTCATTAGCTCACCAAAAATCTAAAAAAAAAAGGTCTGTATGCGTGTGTTTGTGTATTTGGGTGGGTGGGGGGGGGGGGGGGGGGACTGGGGGAGAGGGGAGGAGGTGGTGTGATTAGTTGTAAAAAATGTAGTATTTTAAATTTCTAGCTAATATTCAAGTGTGTGTGTGTGTGTGTGTGTGTGTGTGTGTGTGTGTGTGCGGGCGCTCGCTAAGATTACCACCCATAGTCGTCTTTCATTTTTAAAATCCTATCAATTTTGAAATTTCTTGCCCTTTTTCTTGATGACGCAATCAAAAAAGTGGTGTGGCCCGTGATGTCATCTTTGTGACACCACATATAAGAAGGCGTGGTTTATGACGTTATCAAAATGTCAATGACCTCATCTCCAGGCCAGTGGCCTAGGTCACGCGACGTCATAAATGTAAACGAGGCATACTGGAAACCCCATAGCCTTCCTTGTAGTGAGGGAGAACACTGTCGACTATTCTAGGCCTCATGGTATTTCCATCGTAGTTAACACAGATTCGTCTTTATGACTGCAAAGATGTAATTGCACAGATATCTTTTGCTGGTAATCCAGCATGTTTCACATTGTCATAAACTCCAGTTGTATAACAGAATGCCGAAAACAAGGCATATTTATTTACGAAAGTCCGTTGAACATTAGTTGTCAAAAATCCCTGTGTTGCCTAGAGCGTTCCTAAACCGAAACTGGGTGTTGGGAAAACCATGATTGCTCTCCTACCACCATTCTAACCTGTTTTTTACCATTCAATCAAGCGTCTTTGATAAATATAAAGATAGTACTACTGGGCTGTAAGACGATGGGGTAACAGGATCTTTGTTTGGTTTAAAGATAGGAATTAAAACTTCGTCTGACATTCTTGCGGCACTAGACCATTTATCCATATTTCATTGTACAGCCTTCATAGTATAGAAAGTGCCTCAGGTGGCAAGTTTCAGATCATGCTATAACGTACTCCGTCGATACCTAGTGCTGTGTTGGCTGGAATGTTTTAAAGGACTAATCTATTCTTGTTCTGTAAAATGGCTACACAAGTCATGCTCTGTTTCCTTCCCATGAAAGTAATCATTTTGATTGAAGCTCTCACAGTTCTGTCCAAGAAAGGTTCTAACAAAAGAAATTGTCACTCTATGATTTCTTTACCTGATTTCCCACTTCTGAAACCTTTGATTTTCAGTCAGTAATTCTGGTATCTTTTCAATATCTTTTCGTATCGACCCACAGTAACGAATGTTTCTTCCCGTCTGACTCACCTTCAAAACATTTTTGTTGTTGCTTCCATTCGCTTGTAATTCAAAACTTTTGTAAAGTTGGTGTCTTCCTAACCGCAAATTTACTGAAACTCTGCATTTTTTGTTCGTGCCTTTGTGCCTGCAATCGCAATCAACGTAAGAAATACTGGTGTTGTGGCATTGTTCACAAGTAGGTTGACCACCACGTCGACACCAACGATGTTGACTGCGACACTGTCTAGTCACGTGAACAAAACGTAAACACTGGAAAAATTGTATCACTCCTGAAGCGTACGCAGCGCGTGCTGTGGAAGTATTTGAATCAAAAGTCAGGATTCAGGTCTGCAAATTTATAAAACGGTGTACATCTTTCTAGCTGATACGTTTTGTCTTTCGCATTACTCTAATGACATGAACATTGCATGGTATTGCTTCAGGAAGTTCTGTACAGACTCTTCGAATTACTCGTCTCAGCACCATATGCTTTGGGATAAATATCTCAAAATTCCTCTCAGATTACCTTTCTGACTGTGCTAAGCAATTTGCATCTGCTGTGGAGTTGGCTTCAATTTTTAATCAGTTCCTACCCACTTTTAATTTAATTCTGCCCGTCTGTAAGATATTGACTATGTGGCCAAGGATCCTTGGCATACAACCGTTCCTAACGCCGTCGGATGTGTCCTTCCTTCCTCATCTTCTTTGATTGCTAAATACATTATGTATAGGCCTTTTATCTGTGGACTTAGGTAAGTTCTGTGGAAGTTTTCCTCGTGGTAATGTTTCTACATTTGAATCAGTCGGTAAATCGGCAACGATACTGGTCTACACATGTTTGTTTTTCCATCATATATTCACAAACACTATCATTATTATTGCTACTGGGAGTCACACGTGGAACTTTCTATTCTATGAAATCTAAAGTTTGTTTTTTGTCGTAGCCTTTAACATCCCTGATACTGACACATTGTTAAGTCACATTCAACTACAAAATAACTTATTTCACTGTTCAAACAATGTATAGTACTTACCACTGGAGCAATATCACTATTTTTATCCATGGAAATAATATTCTCTTCGCCGTACGCCATGCCGTCCATGGCGACGATGGGATGTGGAAAGTGACAGTATAAATTTAGTGCGACTGCAGTCGCTGGTGCTTCTTATGTAATAATTCAACAATATACTACGGACTAACGTTTGCTTTTGTCCTCTAACAAGATGAACTTCAATAATCGCGCTCCCATGAGTCACGGCGAATTATTTCACGAGAATTCATTCGCAGTTAATACGCGGCAGCCATCTTGCCAAAGATGTTCCAATTGACTTACCCAGCCACTTGTCTCCGATCTGCCGTGATACATTCTCGCATTTTACACAAATAATATTACTCCCTTCTCAGCTCTTACAGTTATGAGAACTGTTAATGACACGGTTAAAGAAATAAACAGTAATCAGAAAATAAATAAATAAACAGTAGTCAGAATACAGAGTACCAATGTGCTGAAAGATCCTACCAGCCATCTCGTGAAGAATAACGATCGTTGTCTTTCAATTATCTACACTGGTAGCTTTAGTATAGACCCATACCGAATTTCTAGAATTGCTGATTAGAAACAAATTGGGCATAAATGCAAGGAGCGACAGGCAAGAGTCAGATGGTGTAGGCCAAATGGATTCGTCACTATCTCACTATTTCTGGAATTGGGCTCTTCACCTATCTTCGTATTAAGGATGTAACTTGTGTACTTCTTATTCATCATCAAGTCTTTCGCTTGGTTGGGAGCCCTAGATTCGGATGTATTACAAGCTCTAACTTATTCATTTCTGCATAATTAGAAACTACTACATTATATATTGCTTGTTAGAAAAACGCCATTCGTACTCTTTCTCGAACAATATTCCTTGTAATGTTCCTTCTAGGTCATTTAGAAGGAACTGTTTGTGTTGTATTATGTGACGAATCCACTCGCGTCTACTTCGCTCTATAGCCGGTCTTCCTGGTTGGTAGTTTTATCTGCCCATTTTATCTTTAACAGGCGTCTTCAGCACCATATCTCAAATGCCTCAAGATATTTGATTTAATTTTGTCTTTATCCACGTTTCACAGCCGTAAAATGCTACGTTACAAATACAGCTCTTAACCACCATTATCCTCACTTCAATATTTACATTGTTTGAACGAATCATTTTTCTTTTTCTTCAGTTAAAACTTAAAGCGTGAGAGGCCGTTGTCGATATATAAAAGTAATTCCTGGCGTGCCGTCTCCAACTGCGGGCGATTTCTTAGGAGGTAAAACCGCAATGCATCAAGGTTTGAAGGCGACCTTGAGTTTATTGACCTACATAGAGAGCATCACCATTCGTGACATGATGCCGACTGCATGATTGAGTTTGCCTGATGCTATCTATCGCGATTAAAAGTAATCGACCGTAATTATTTTGGCGCAAAATCGACGCCCATGTTTTATGTAACTTAGCCCTTCTTCTTTATTTGTTAAAATTATTATAGTGTTTGTAATAAATCTTTATGGCACCTTTATACATGCTTGCAGGATAATACAATGCCAAAACGGTGTCTCGCTGAATTTCATTTCGCGGTTTCCTTCTCGGAAAACGTGTTTCACTACGATGAATGTGTCAGTACGTCCGAGGAGTCAGTGACTTTTGTGTCCGGGTAAGTGGGCGCTAACACTTTTTTTGTGGCTCCGATGTATACTTGCCCACAACCAGATGGAATTTTGTGTACAACGAGTGTCGTTAGTAAATGTTGCGTTTCTTTTGCAGTTGGTAAGTACTTTTTCATTATCCTGGTGAGCCTACAGAGCTTTTCAACTCCGTCTCACAGGGAACATTTTGGCCAATTATTAGGTTAAAACGATCTTAAAACTCACCAAAACAGTAAAAGAATGCTTATGAACTGCAAAAGATAAATAGCATCCACTAGCCTAAACTGAGGTCACTTATTGTTACAAACCGTGGTCCAACAAACGGCCAGCGACGCAAGAGTTACTATGCCATCTACAGGGCGTCCTAGGAGGAATGGACAGAATTCAGAATGACAAGAACGATCATTCGAAGCAAAAAATCTAATAAATGGGCTATAAAATGCATACCTTAAGAGCTGTGAGCACTTCTTCATCTACAAACAAATCTCTTCTATTCCAGGCACTTTGCTATCCATATTTTGCGAGGTGGTATTATAAACCAAAACAAAAAAATGTGCAGTTACCATGGACTCTGAAGTGCATAACTTAAGAGCTATGAGAATTTGTTCATCTTCGCTCTTGTTTTACTGGACAAGCATTATAGCTCTTAACATGTGCGCACTTTGATGTCCATATTATTACACAATTTTTTTCTTGTTTTGATCTATGTTACCACCTCTCAAAACATGGAAGGCAAAGAGCTTGCACTGGAAGAGATTTGTTTCACAATTTTAAAATGAAGACGTGCTAATAGCTCTGAAGGTATTTGTTGTAGAGCTCTTTTGCTTCGGATGCTCTTTCGTGCCATATCCCTGAATATTGACCATTCCTCTTGGGATACCCTGTATAGCCGTCGCCTCATTGTCGGTTCCGAAGCTATTGTTCTTCATCACTATCTCAGCAGTATGCTCCTCCCAAAGTATGAAAAACGTAGAATCTGCGTCTTATGAAACTAAAAGCTTAGGTTAAGGTTGTAGCCTCTGAAATTTCCCCGGTGTATTTCTTCTTCCAATAATTTTCGGGTGTGCAGCCGGATATCACCGACATTCTGCCGTGGCAGAATGTCTACGGGATCCGGCCGCACAGCCGAAAATTATTAGGTTAGGTTAACACTGATACCACTTTTGATCCGTATGAAACGTTTTGTTTTATTGTTTATTGGGTTTTAGGTCTCTACCCATACAGCCGTCTACATACAATGTATAATCTTTAGAACTGAGTTCTTACAGTTTCTTAGCATGTTTTTAAAGGAGCTTAACTATATGAAGAGCTATTACTAGTTAGAGCGCAGGTTTAAATAGTATGTCAGCTAAAACAAAACAGTGAGAGATGAAAGCTTGATGGAAGGTAAACACTAGATGATTAGATAATTAATGAATTTACATTGCTGTCAGAAGTACTACCAATATACATACTACATGGGTCGTAGAAAAGACAGTTATAGTCAATTGCAAATTAACAGGAAAATTCAGATTCACAAATTTCTTCAACTTGGATTTAACAGTGATTCATCTGATTGTATATATCTACATAATGTATTTAATTTTTCTACGTACAGGAAGAGAAAGAGTTTCTTATACACTCAGTAATCTCGTGTATTCAGAAGTGTCAGCACAGACGTTGGGAAAGAACATTTTAACGCCAGTAGACATCGAATCAAATTGTCAGACTGTTGTCTTCGATTGTCACGCAATGAACAAGTGGTTTACGTCCGCATTCACAAAGCGGTGACGCAACAGCATGAATTTATTGGCTTTCGAGACGTGAACGTGCCCATACAGCCGTTTCAACAGTGGAAATACACTGAAGAGTCAAAGAAACTGGTACACCTGCCTAATATCGTGTAGGGCGCCCGCGAGCACGCAGGAATGCCGCAGCACGACGTGGCATGGACACGACTGATGTCTGAAGTAATGCTGGAGGGAACTGACTACATGAACCCTTCAGGGCCGTCCATAACTCCGTGAGAGTACGAGGAGGTAGAGATCTCACCTGAACAGCACGTTGCAAGACATCTCAGATATGCTCAATAATGTTCATGGTTCAAATGGCTTTGAGCACTATGGGACTTAACATCTATGGTCATCAGTCCCCTAGAACTTAGAACTACTTAAACCTAACTAACCTAAGGACATCACACAACACCCAGCCATCACGAGGCAGAGAAAATCCCTGACCCCGCCGGGAATCGAACCCGGGAACCCGGGCGTGGGAAGCGAGAACGCTACCGCACGACCACGAGATGCGGGCTCAATAATGTTCATGTTTGGGGAGTGTGGTGGCCAGTGGAAGTGTTTAAACTCAGATGAGTGTTCCTGGAGCCACTCTGTAGCCATTCTGGACCTGTGGGGTGTCGCACTGTCCTGCTGGAATTGCCCAAGTCCGTCGGAATGTACAGTGGACATGAATGGATGCAGTTGATCAGACAGGATGCTTACGTGTCATCTGTCAGAGTTGTGTCTAGACGTATAGGGGTCCCACATCACTCCAACTGCCCACGCCCCACGCCATTACAGAACCTCTACCAGCTTGAACAGTCCCCTGCTGATATGCAGGGTCCATGGATTCATGAGTTTTTCTCCATGCCCGTTCACGTCCATCCGCTCGAGATAATTTGATTCGAGAGTCGTTGGACCAGGCATCATGTTTCCAGTCACCAACAGTCCAATGTCGGTGTTGACGGGCCCAGGCGAGGCGTAAAGCTTTATGTCGTGCAGGCATCAAGGGTACACTAGTGGGCCTTCGGCTCCGAAAGCCCGTATCGATGATGTTTCGCTGAATGGTTCACACGCTGACACTTGTTGATGGCCCAGCATTGATATATGCAGCAGTTGGTGGAAGAGGTGCACTTCTATCACGCTGAATAATTCTCTTCAGTCGTCTTTATTCCTGTTCTTGCGCTATCTTTTTCCGACCGCAGCGATGTCGGAGATTTGATATTCACGGTACGCTAGGGAAAATCCCCACTTCATAGCTACCTCGCAGATGATGTATCACATCGCTCGTGCGCCGACTATAACACCACGTTCAAATACACTTTAATCTTGGTAGCATGCCATTGTAGTAGCAGTACCCGATCGAACAACTGCGCCAAACACTTGTTGTATTATATAGGCGTTGCCGACCACGACGCCGTATTTTGGCTATTTACATATCCCTCTATTTTAATATGCATACCTATACCAGTTTCTTTGGCGCTTCAGTGTAGTATATTACAGTTTGTTGTTCAGATTAGACGTTAGTTAAAATCATATCCTGATAGGAAGTTAAACAGGCTTGACAAAGGACTGTTTCCGACATAAAATAAGTCTTATAACCACAATATAATGAAACTGGTAAACAAGTCGAAAACGTAACATATGAAACACAGTCCTACTGGTAACACAACAAGACACGACAAATTGCAGTTAGTACACATTAGGGATATTCCCAGTATAATCCATATTAATGACCATCTATCTAAATTGTCAATAAAATGTTCTTTTGGACGTCCGGTAGGAACTGTTTCAAAAATGAACTGAATATTTGTGCAGGTCCATAAGTAACGTTTAGGCAGAACATGACAACAGTATACAAGAACCAGATTTTGGTATTATGGACGTAGTTTACATGTTGTCCGAAGCATTCACAATCAAAGCTCAGCGTTGCTACAGCGGATAAAAACTTTCTGCCTTAACAGCTTTCCGTGTACCAAGGTTTAATCGCTATTACTGGTGATAGACTGGCCTAATGTCAGCCTCGTGGTTTCGAGGATCTAGCCCATTCTTTATTCTATACACCTTGTTCGTCGTCTTTATTTCTGTTGAAAGCTGTTTCCCGGTACTTCAGGGTGTTTCTCCTCGCCATCATATATCTGCCTGTTTGGCTAGACTATCAGCAGTTTCGTTTCTCTTTATCTCACAGTACCCTTTGACCCAATAAAGTCAGACTTGCCGTTCAGTTTTTTGGATTTCTCTCAATAAGTCTGCTGTCTTGTGTGCTATGGGGTGACTCTTTTTCCGGTGTTGTTGTTCTTTAGCAAGGCAGGGGCTGGTTTGTAACCTCATAGAATAATGTTATTTCTTTCGGTAGTATATTGAATAGGAGGAAAAGTTTACAGAGTAGCGATTACTTCCGCTGTCATGATTGTGCTGTGCTTTGCTAGTTTAAATTTTCTGCGGTGTTGTGTTGTAGTAATATGCAGTACCTACGCCATCTGTTGCTCCAGTCAAATAGCCGAAACAAAAGCCTATATCATGCAGAGGGTGGGATAGAAGATTTTTTTAACTCGTTAATATCGTTGGAGAGATTCAAAAACCAAGTTTTGCCAACAAAATTTCCGTGCTCAAAAAAGCTTTGAAAATTTCGGACTTTTTTCAGTTTTTTCCAAAAATTCGGTTCCTGTGCTTCTAACGTTTTGGTGTCTATTTCCTTTTCAAAAGAGCTCATAACTCTTTACAAGTTTGATTACTACAACCTTTATCTGCACCCAGTACCAGGGGCGCCACAGACCGCTAAAAATAACGATTTTTCAAACTTCGTGCAAAATGGCAAAATACCATGTTTCTGAGCACTTTCGCTATTATATTTGATGGGTGCCAAGGCGAGGGAGTGCAATGTAACACGAATTGATCTGAGAGTATTCGTAATGCTAGAAAACATTATTCGCCTGAAGTTGTCCAATCAGAGATGGTAAACCAAGTCTCTCAGAATAAGTTTTTGCACGGCGAAGGATGCAAGAATCGCTTGATCATATTTCTTCAAAAGGAGTTTCGAGAGTGTAGGATTAGGTGTATCAGTTCCAAGAAGATACTGACTTTATGATCGTAATTGTGCCATTTCAACGAGTGACGATTCTGAAAGTTGAACTCCTCGTGCTCATTACTGGTTTAGGACATGGCATCGGAAACTTATTTTTTTTTTTCTAAAACCAGTAAGAGGAAATTCAGAAGACAATTAGTTTCGCATTGCATCCTACAAGTTCGACGGTGGACATATTCTCTACACTCATGCCATTAGTGAATGTGATTACAACATCGGCTTTTCGCGGTAAGGGAAAAATGAAATTTTGTAATGTTATTAAAAAACATGAACACATAACTTCAGAATTTCACACGTTCAAGAAGTGAGACGCTATCCGTGTGGAATTTATATGAGGTGGAGAAAGGTTTATTATCGCATTGTATAGAGGAGGTGTCAGCAGCCGATTTGCGGTATCAGCTATTCGCCAAGTTTGCCAAACAAATCAAACTGAATTTTGCAAGGTTGCCACCCACAAAAGATATTGCACAACATCATTCGTTACGGAGTTACCAGCAAGTCTAAAGTTGAATAGGAAAATGGAAACCTCCAGAGAAATGCGACTGGACTGACTGTAACCACGATCGGAGGCCTATCTTAATGAGCCAAGATCCAGCACCTCAGTCAGTTCTTTACGTTATTTAGTGCTCATCTAAGTCGAGCTGTGCCGGATCGTTCTCCTGCGGAAAAGAAGGTCTTAAACGCTCTTCCGTTTCAAGAACAGCAGGCGGAGTCAGCTGTGAAAACGTGCCATATTTTTTTTTATTAGAAAAGGGAAGTAGGTTTGTATGGAAATTATTCAGGAAATAGACATCGAAATCAACTAAATGGAAGAGGCTGATTCACAGTTGGAAGAGCAGGTCGATCTGGGACCACTCGATCTACTTCCCTCATTCAATTACTCGAGGCATTTATGGAGACACCGTGGTACGCGGCCCATCAAAAAGTCGAAAGTGAATCATATCCATCGCAGGTACGCCAAAGGTTGGAGTACACTGTCAGAAGCGTTATGCATCCAGAAGTGATAATAATAAGAGGTAGTTAATGTTAATAAAAATTTAGTTATAATAAAGCTACCTATGTGTCATTTTTTTTAAATCTTTATTTCCAGAAGCTTATTAATTATACAATATAGCCCACTGCCTTATGTGATTAGTGGGCCGAAAATACTGATACTTTTATACAAGTTGCAGCTATTCTAAGTAATATTTAGTATCTAGTTAGTATTCAAGCTATGGAAAATTCAATGGGCAAATTAGTGTGTTAATTAATTACTAAGTAGGTAACCTAACTACTATAGACTAGTCACTAAAGCCTGCAGCGTTACAAATGTGTCAGCTGAAAAATATAAACCTACCATAGAGCCTTGCTCATTGAGCTAACCCCAATGAGCGTGCCCCTGACACTGGGCAGGCCAAAGATGTTAGTCGCTGCAGGTTCCTAAGAATAGTATCTAAAAACTAAGTCCTACAACTAAACTTATCCTAAGGTCAATCAGGTGCGTTGTCCAGATCAGTGAGATTGCACCCCACTCCCCCTAATCCCGAGACGCGGCGGATTCAAGACTGAAGAAGTCGGCCTTTCCGCGCCCAGGGGGTTTGGGAAAAGGGTACCAGACTCTATCGGTATTTGTGTAGGTCTTTAATAGGTGCTAATTTAGTTCTCTCAGATAGTCCTTTAAGACTTTCTGTGATACCGCGTTAGCCAGTTTATTAATAGTCTGAAAGGTGTCGTGTTGTCTAAGCAGTCTATATGTGTCATTGTGCGGTAGTTGGTCACGTAACACTGAGGCCACATCATTGAAAAGGGGGCACTCGTAGACTACATGGCCAGGAGTACCCTCCAGAGCACCGCAGTCACACGCGGGTGTCGCCTTTTTCCCGAATCGACATAAGTATGTCGAATAGGGTCCATGTCCAGTGAGAAAGTGAAATAGTCCCCGGGTTGGTTCGAAATATGACATTCCCATCCTTTCCCTAACATCTGGTAAGAAATCAAAAGTTCTGCGCCCAGTTTCTTCGCCTTCCCACGAATGTTGCCATAGCTGATCCCCTCTTCGCCTAATCTCAACTTTGTTCTCAATCCTGCTTCCTAGAATTTCCTCTGTTTTCTCTAAATTCCCCTTTTTTGCCCAGTACCAAGCGGCCTGCTCCCGAATTTTGATATCTAAGGGGCAGAGTCCCATTATGACTAACAGGGCTCCTCCCGGTGTAGTCCTGTATGCCCCCACTGATCTCATAATCATGTTTCTCTGCACTCTTCTCACTGTCATGGCGGGCACCACCCTCGTGAGCCTGTGTGCCCGGATTCCCGAGCCGTAACCCACTATGGAGGTGAGTATGCTATTGTGATAAAGTTTGATGAGATGTGGTGGGAGATGAAAGCGTTTGTATCCAATGGAGATGAGGTTGTTGAGTGCTTGTAGGGATCTTTGAGTTACGGTTTCAATATGCCTGCCGAATGACCACCTTTCATCAACGATGATGCCGAGATAGCGAGTCTCACGTCGCCTGGGAACTGGTGAGCCCTCTATCCTGACAGTTGGATTGCGAACTAGTTGTCCCTTTAAAAGGAGGTATGTGGAATTAGCTGGTGAAATCTTCATCTTAGTGCTTCGGCACCAAAGTTGTAGTATATCTATTGCTCGTTCTATCTTGGGCTCTATGTCTTCTCGGCTACGGCCGCCAACCAGTAGGAGGAGGTCATCTGCGTAGGCTATCACCTCTAGCACTTCGTCACTTTGCTGTAATTTGTCTAATAAAGGTTCCATGTGGATGTCCCAAAACAGGGGACCTAGTACGGAGCCCTGGGGACATCCCTTTGTTTTTCTTACCCTTGTGCCAGGGGATGATAGCCAGACCTCCCGATCCTCGCAATAGCTCCTCAGACACCCAAATAGCGGCCCTGGACACTCCTTCTCCCGTAAACAGGAGAAGAGCGAAGGCCACCACAGGTTGTCGAAGGCGCCACTTACGTCCACCATGATGCCGACAACGTACTTGTACGGGGTAGAGCCGCAGACCTCGGCCGCCAGGGCGATTGCATCTGATGCCGATCGCCCAGGCCTGAAGCCGAACTCCCTGCTGCTCATTCCGCACAGCACTCGGTGCGCAGCCAGTCTGTCAGCCAGCAGTCTCTCCAGAACCTTCCCAAGCAGATCAAACAGGCAGATTGGTCGGTATGATTTTGTTTCTGCTGGGTCTTTGTCAGCTCTTTTCTTAATGATTACGACGTTTGCCCTCTTCCAAATTCGAGGGAACTTTTTCTGCCTGAGACATTCATTGTATAGGTGAGTTAGAGGGGCGACTATCTGGGGGGCCAGGAATTGCACCACCTCCGCCACAATGCCGTCTGGCCTGGGAGCTTTCCCTCTCTTCAGGGATTTTATATGGGCAGCTACCTCCTCTTCAGAGAATGGGTAGACTGCCGTATGATTTCCATATACATTGTTGTTGTGGTTCTCACGCAGCTGCCGTTGTTCGTCTGTCTCTCCATCCGCTGTGTCATCAGGCAGCAGGGACTGGAGAAGGACCTCAGCAGTTTCCTGCCAAGACTCCGTCATCCCGTCCCCACGCCTGACGGTTGAGAGCTCCATCGGAGAGCGGATTTTCTCCCAGACAAGCTTATAGGGAACTCCCCAAGGGTCCAAAGCGAGTTGGTTTAGAACAAAGTGCCCCCAGCTTTTAGATCTTACTTCACGTAAATGTTTGTGGAAATTGTCTTTAGCTTCCCGGTATAGCTGCAACCATCGTTGTCTTTCTAGTCAGACGACACTGCGCTGGTAGTGCCTCCTGAGCCTTCTAACAGACCGGCGCATCTCCTCTAGTTCAGCTGACCATGATGACGGAGAGGCCGCCATGGCCTTCCTCCTAGTAGGTACAGCAGCTTTCACCGCTCGAGTTATTACTGTCACCAGTTCCTCGGCTCTGTTGTCAACGTCAATGTCCAGGTGTCCGTCACCTTCTAGTAGTGCAGGAATGTCGCACTCCCTAGCAAGTCTCTCCCAATCGGCTCTTTTGTAATTATATTGTACCTCCCACCCCATGGCCCAGCGGCTCTCCTTGTCTCCCATACTGAAAGTGATGAGATTATGGTCGCTAGTGGTGGCGTTCTCTACAACTTTCCACTGCTGGATTAGATGCGCAGCATTAGGCGTAGCCAAGGTCACATCAATGTTTGTTCCTTGGCCACCTCCCGCCACGTAGGTCGGAGGGTTGCCATGCTTGTTTGGCACCACCAGCTGCAAGGCCATGATGGCCTCTTCTGCCCTCTCTCCATTTGGGTCCCTGGTGCCGCTGTACCATAGGGGGGATTTAGCGTTTATGTCTGCAGTTATAATTACTTTCCGCCCTCGCAACGCCGTGATGACTGTGGTAAGGTGTGCTAAGTGTCTCTCAATGTCATCACCATACTGGAAGTACATGTTGATGAAGATAGTTGTTCCGGATGGAGACTGCAGCTCCACGACGTTGCAGTGGCTGGTTGTGAATTGTGTTAGAACTGTGGCTCTTAGGAGTTTGTTGGTTATAATTATTGCTGATCTTGGGTCTTCCCCTCTGCTAACAACTTGCCAGGTCGCAGCTGTGAAAGCTAATTTGCCATTTAGGGAGTACGGCTCTTGCAGTCAGACCAGATCCAGTCTCCTCTCCTCCACTTCCTTACATAGCTCCTGCATCACAAGTCTGCTGTTATGGGCGTTAAGTTGGCCAATGGTGATTTTCGCCATGTAGTTTTATGGGAAATATGTATGAATTCTGTCGTTGGGCCAAGTCTTGTTCCAGTCAAATGTGATGCGTCCATTTGCGAAAACTGCTTGTTGGTAGATTTCGTCCAGGTCGAATTTTTCACCCCGTCTTTCGAAGACTTTCTTAAGTAGGTCCCGCAGGGCTCCGAAGTCGGTGGGGAGATTCACTGACTTGAGTTGAATTCTGTCAACAGCCTCCATTACCGAGAAGGTGACTCTCCTACCATATTCATGTCCCACCCGGACCACGTGTCTTAAGGCAGTGGTCAGGGTAGTCGGCTGCTCTAATCTTGCCAGTTGCATTGTAAATTCGAGATTAGGATAGACTCTGACTGGGTCGACGGGTGGCAATCTCACGACAGAATCTGTTGTGGTGGCTAGTTCACTTGAGCTAGTTATTATGTTTTCCTGAACTGGTTTCTTTGTAGATCTATTCTCCTCTGTTGAGATTGCCACAGTCTCTGTTACAGGATGCCATTGCCGTTGATCTTCAGTCGGCCTTGTCTCCCGGCTTTGGGAGGAGGGGGACTTAACTGTAAGAGGCTCAGTTTGAGTTCCTCTGTCAGTTGTGGTAGAGTCCGTTTGAGTACTCGCATCATTGGTTTTAATTAAGGCGTCAGTGAGCGACCTCAAGACTAACTTGAAGGCACTTGCCCTCATGGCATCCCTCCTCCTTTGGCTCGGGGATTTTCTTTTGGGCATCCTGTTCGCTTTGGCATGTTCAGCCATAGTCTATCCTCGAAATTAATCTCTGTTCCAGGAGTCTGTAGCTGGGGCAGTTACGTCCGGTGGCGCCACAGGGTTTTTTGCCCCGTCTCTTACAAGGGATGCAGACTGCTGCAGCCCTACAGTCTTTTCGCACATGACCGTCCTCGCCACATTTTGAGCAGGCCAACCCCCTGGTACAATGCCTCAGAACGTGGTCGAGATCTCCACAGTTGTGGCAACGCGGTACCACAAGATAATCACGTGTATTTATGGCATGAAAGCCAATGTACAGTTTGCCCATTGCAGTTATTTTCCTCCACACCTATGTGTCATTTGTATTGCACGCTTTCTATATGCAAGTGTAATTACCTACCTATTTCGGCTTGCCTATTTCAGCTAACAATAGTTCAGTTTTCTGTCGCGGGTTGGTTAATATACAGGGTGTCCCATTTATCTTGACCACCCTAAATAACTGTTTGTCCAGATGCAAATTACAAAATGTTTCAGGCAAATGTTCTTTAGCCGTCATGGCGACATCAATCAGCATGATTGCCTTCGTTTTGGCTTTGTTTTTTTTTACAAAGATATGGATAGCGGTATGACTTCTTTAAATGGTACCCTGTATTTTTTACTCGGTAATTCATTTCCTCTCCTAAGAACCTATTCAAAAATGTATCACAGTGTTTCTCTGAAACACAACGTTATTAATTATATTAATTACATAACACAACATTGACTCTGAGCCCGGGATCACAAACTGGCCCACTTGCTGCAATTGTCAGAAAACAAATGAAAACCAAGTAACAACATAACACAAAATTGCCTTTGACTCTCCTGTACAATTGCCCAGGGGTAGAGCAATCAAAGGTGCTCAAAGTGGTGACCCTGGGCACCGATACACTGGTGCACTCATTGAATGAATGAATTATTTACTGCTTCCAGTGTTGCCTGATGAAGAGAATTACAAGCAAGGGCGATCCGTTCCTGCATGTCATCGCGACAGACAACGTCTTTAATGCATCCCCAAAGAAAGAAGTCCAGAGGATTTAAATCAGGAGATCTAGCAGGCCAAGTAACTGTTCCTCCTCGACCAATCCATCTGGCAGGATACCTTCGGTGCAGAACACGACGTTCACACAAGGCATTATGTGCTGGACATCTATCGTGTTGATACCACGTAAGCATTCTAGTTCTTAGCGGCACTTCATCCAGAAGAGGAGGAAGAATTCGTCTGAGGAAGTTGGCATACGCGGTGCCGTTTAGACTACCATTGATGAAATAAGGGCCGATAATTGTAGTACCAAGCATCCAACACCAGACGTTAACTGTCCATTGGAGCTGATGTTCCACCTGCCTAAGCTATCGTGTGTTGTCGCTGGACCAATAATGCATGTTATTTGTATCTATGTTTGAAAAGGAACATTCATCGGTAAATAGAAAATTCGAGAAGAAGTTCTGGTTGGCGAAGATTTGCTGCTGACGGAACTGTACACGATTCTGGAAATTATTCCCATGCAATTCTTGATGTAGGTGTACTTGCTAAGGATGGAACCAGTGACGTATAAGAATACGATGTACACTGGATTTAGGAATGCCAATCTCGTGTTCAGGCTGCCGTGTGCTCACATGTGGATTCATAGCAACGGAAGCGAGAACAATAACTTCGGCAGCTTCGTCTCTGCTAGTGCTACGACAATTGTGCTGTCGTGGGTTGAAACTTCCCGTTTCCTGAAGCGTCGCAACGACGAGAAAACATCCGTCGGGAAGGTGGCTTCTTGTCAGGATATCGCTCTCTGTACAGTTCAGTTTGTAGGAAGGACAGCCGTTACTGTATGCCTTCTCTACACAACAGTATTTAAACGGACTGAACTACTGTATTAAATGTACCTGCACGTAAGAACATAGTACTGCAATTACTGTTCTGCTAACTTACATTCACCATAGATGAGTAACATTTCTACCTTCTCTTCGTTGGCGTACATTCTACTCACACAACTCTTCAAGTGACGATGGTTGACAGAATGACGGGTGTGCATTCTACTTATGTTTACGTTTGTCCTCTGTCAACGCCAGTACGTGGATGTGTTCCATTACCCCGAGTACCTGTACTAAGCGCTGGGAGCGTGAATGTCAGTGTTGTGTTACGTGATTAATAACACAGTGTTTCAGTGAGTGGTACACTTTGATATATTTTTGAATAGGTCTTTAGGAGAGTAAATGAATTACCGAATAAAAAATACAGAGTGCCATTTAAAAAAGTCATACCGCTGTTCATATCTTTGTAAAAAAAAACAACGCTACAACGAAGGCAATCATGCTGGTTAATGTCTCCCTGACGGCTAAAGAACATTTGCTTGAAACATTTTGTAACTTGCATCTGGACAAACAGTTATTTCGAGTGGTCAAGATAAATGGGACACCCTGTATATAACATAGTAAGTAAGTGATGTAGTTTTATAAATATGCATGAGCCGGTGTGAAATGCCCTGGAGCTTAACTTCAATTAATGGATCCCCAGGAATCGCCCGACTGTACACGGAGTAATTGAATAACGTAATGTGAGATGTTCGATTCCAGTGTACAGGTTGTCTCTCCTAAGAGTCGTCACGCGCGTTTCCTCCAGTGTTTCAGCATCCGCACGCAATATCGTTTTTGCATTGTGTAGCTGGAGTCAGCCCAAACAAATTGTGCTCATCACATCTTTAATGCGAAGCCCAGTGTCAATGGAAAGCATCGGTTTGTTTCCCGTTACAAATAAAATGGTTTTTGGAGAGAAATTTTATATGCCCTTTCGATATAACGGCCCCAGATGATTCCAATGCGGCATTTGCTTTATCGGTATGTATTAACAGAGACAGTAGAACACGAAGAATAATCAGTGCTCCATAAGCGACGGCGCTACCCCGACCCTCGCTGACTGTTACCCCCAAACATGTAGCGCTGCTGAGTCGCTGATGAATTGCTGCTTATTGTTCGTGGTTTATTGTCCCAGTTAATACATATCGATGAAACGAATATCGGAATAATCTGGGAGAGTTCTGTCGAATGGGCATGCAAAATTCAGATTTAAAAATAATTTTGTTTGTGATGGGAAACAGGCCGATGATTTCTGTTTACACTGGACATCAGATGTAAGACATGACGAGCAGTGGATGTTTGGGCTAACACTAGCTACAGAATGCAAAAACAAAATCGCAAATATCTCCCGAAATGCAAGAGAAAGTGCGCCTCACCACGCTAAGGAATGACGCCCGTTGTAACATACTGTATAATATATTTCTATTATATGAACAGAAACAAATAAAAGCGATCAAAAACTAGGTATTTGTCATTTTGCCTAAAATTTCAGAAATTAACTTTTTTCTATGAACAGTAGCGTTCTTCGTACGGGGTGCAGGAAAAGGCTGTAGTAATCAAATATGTATAGAAACTTAAGCTCTTTTGAAAAGTATATAGACGTCAAAGAGCTAAGAGCACAAGAAACGGAGACATGTTGAAAAAAAAACTAAAAAAAAGCCTGTAATTTTCGAAGTTTTTTTACTGCACAACGTTTAATCTACTTTTCAGTATTTCCAACCATATGGACCGAGCTAAAAAAAAGAAATCTTCTACGTCACCTTTTCAAAGGTATATCTATTATATGACTGGACTAGTATAAATTGTGGTCTGTCTACGAAAACCATGTTGAATCGTTTATTATAACACCATGAGTCTCTCTTATCACCAGGGCGAAGTTCAGGATGATGGCGATATCGTTGATTGGACGATACTTTAATTCCATCTTCATCCACACCAATACTCTACAAACCAACGTAAAGTGTGTGATACAGAGTACTTCCCAATGTACCACGTGTGAGAGGTTCTTACCATCTATTCGTCTATGCAGCGCCAGAGATGAAAATCCTATGTCCTGAGTATCCCTGGGAGGCTCTCGGGTATGATAGGAGCACTTTCAGCACTGCTCATATCATACCAGTACTCAAAAAATGAGAGGCATTAATTCAGGGTTTCACCGGTGTAAATTTATCATTTCAACACCAATTCGGTGGCGCGAAAACTCCTTTGATTATTCTGCAAGGGCATGCCAGAACGTGTCCCGAGAGGAATGGTCAACACTCAGGAATATGACTGGAACGACCATTCTAAGAGTAAAGCCTAGTAAACATGGGCTCTAAAAAGCAAACCTTAGGAGCCCATCATCTATAGTGTGAAACAAATCTCCTCTACAGCCAGCTCTTTGCTTTCTATGTTTTGAGTGGTAATAGTATGCACTAGAACAGAAAAAAATGTCCACTAAACACTGGCTCCAAAGTACATACCTTAAATATTGTGAGCACTTGCTCAGTACAAGAGGTACGTTTCACTGTAGTAAAAATGAACAAGTGCTCATAGCTCTTAAAGTATGTATTTTAGTGTCTATGTTTACTGGACGTTTTTGCCTTAAATGGTCGTTCCTGTCATATACCTGAATATTGACCATTCCTGCTAGAACACCGTGTGTAGTATGTATCAAGAGGGAATGTAAATAAATCCTAAGACAAAAAAATCGTTGCGCCATGAAGGAATTATCTGAACGGGACGGAAAAGGGTAGATGTGATATACATCTAAAGGTAAAAAAATGATTATAATTTCAAGAAAACTGGATGATTTATTCAAGAGAAAGAGCTTCATAAATTGAGAAACTCAATAAATGTTGGTCCACCTCTGCCCATTAAAAAAACTTAAACTCCTCCCGAACAAGCCATGAAGGTTCAACGGTACCGACCGGCCCCCGTGTCATCCTGAGCCCATAGGCGCCACTGGATGCGGATATAGAGGGCATGTGGTCAGCACACCGCTCTCCCGGCCGTATGTCAGTTTCTGAGACCGGAGCCGCCACTTCTCAATCAAGCAGCTCCTCAGATGGCCTCACGAGGGCTGAGTGCACCCCGCTTGCCAACAGCGCTCGGCAGACCGGATGGTCACCCATCCAAGTGCTAGCCCAGCCCGACAGTGCTTAGCTTCGGTGATCTGACGGGAACTGGTGTTACCACTGGGGCAAGGCCGTTGGCTCTGCCCATTACGCAATCATTTATTCGCCTGCCATTGATTGAAAGGGTCGTTGGCTGCCCTACTGACGGATATTGTTTCAAATTTTGTGCATTCGGCGAGTTAGATCGTCGTAATTCCAAGACGGTTGGAGGGCCCTACCTGTAATGCTCCCAACGTTCTCGATTGGGGAGAGATCCGGCAACATTGCTAGCCATTGGAAAACACGAAGACAAGCAGTGAACACTCTCGCCGAGTGCGGGCGGGCATTATCTTGCTGAAATGTAAGCACAGAATGGTTTACCATAAAGGGCAACAAAACGGGAGTAGATTATCGTCGACTGATCTCTGTGCTGTAAGGGTGCGTCGATAACAACCAAATGGGATACTATTATGAAAATAAATGGCGCACAGACCATCATTCTTGGTTGTCAGGGCGTATGCTGGGCCACGGCCAGATTGCTATTTCACTGCTGTGTGGGGCGTCCCCAGGCACGTCTTCAGCCTGGAATATCATTGACTGAGTAGAATTGTCTTTAGTGATGAGTCCCGCTTCGAACTGAGCCCCGATGACCAATTAAGACGTGTCTCGAGACAGCATGGACTGTGATGCGATACCAGCCTGACTGTTGCCCACCATATGGCCCGACAGCCAGGAGTAATCGCCTGGGGTGCCATTTCATATCATAGCGGGACCCCTTTGGTTGTGAACCGCGGCACTCTTACAACACAGCAGTTCGTCGGCGATATTCCACGACCCATTTTGTTGCCCTTCATGGTAAGTCATCCTGGGCTTATATTTCAGCAAGATAATGCCCATCTGCACTCGGTGAGAGTTTCTGCTGCTTGTCTTCGTGATTGCCAAAGCCTACCTTGGCCAGTAAGCTAACCGTATCCCTACCCAGTTGAGAATGTTTGGAGCATTATGGACAGACGCCTCCAACAAGATCGGGATTTTGACGATCTAACCCACCAGTTGCACAGAATTCGGCACCATATCCCTCAAAGGACATCCAACAACTCAATCAATCAACGCCAAGCCGAACAACTGCTTGCATAAGCACCAGAAGTGGACCATCTTGTTACTTGATAAAAATCACTGTCCGTTTGTGGACACACATCTTTTAGGAACGCTTGTCTATAAATGCGTGGCGTTATAATATAGACAATTAATTCACTGATCTTGTTATGTAACCACATCGTCTTACAGGGCCCCGCATCTAGACTATTTGAAAATGAGCTTTCAGCATTGCTGTAAGTTCTTTCGGCTACAAGGATGGGTATCGTCTTGTATCATTAATAGGACACTGCACACTCTAGCGATCAGGTGGCAAGCTGTCTACACCTAACATTCTCTGAAAGACATATCGGCAGAAATGGTTACGTTTCCTAGCCATCAAAGTCCTCGGAACTAACTCCTTTAGATTTTCGTCAGTCGGGTTGGCTCAAACGGGAAGTCTATAAATACAAAGCAAATACAAGAAACGAATTAATCTTTCGCATTATGAACAGCGGCACCCTTGTAAGAGAAGTCAAGACGACCTCAGAACAGCTACACATGGTGTTGTTGAGAGAATTCGAGAGTTCATTCAACTCGGAGATGGAATTAATGAAAATCGGCTTTGAACTTAATCACTTGCCTTTGCTGAACACTTTCTGTGAGTAATTCTTCGGGTTACATTCTAACAGCTATAGCTCTGTCACCAGCAGAAGTTAGACACATGTCAAACAAAACGTTGTATCAGAATTAGACTGTACTACTGCTTCCTAAAATACATAGCCTGATAAAGCAAGTGAAGAAGGGGACCAAAAAACGAAAAGAAATCTCATAGGATGAGAAGATATGCGATGTTATTTCAGTGATTAAGAAATGCAGTCAAATTTACAAAGAACTTTTCAATGCCAGCCCACCTATCCATACAACGTTACAGTCCTTCTTCTGGCCTGGATGCAAGCGTTGAATCCTTTTTCAAGGGTGTCATAAAGGCGTCGTACCGTTTCCTGAGGCAAGATGGCTCACAGCTGTTGTGAATGGTCCTTGTCATCCAGGATACTGGACAGAATTGACATCCAAGCTGGTCCCACACACGTTCTATTGGAGACAGATCTGAGAATTTTGCTGGCCACGTGAGCACCTTACATCATGCAGGCTATTCATAGAGACGTGCGTCGTATGTGTATGAGCCTTGTTCTGTTGAAAAATGCCGGCCGGCGTGGCCGTGCTGTTCTAGGCGCTTCAGTCTGGAACCGCGTGACCACTACGGTCGCAGGTTCGAATCCTGCCTCGGGCTTGGATGTGTGTGATGTCCTTAGGTTAGTTAGGTTTAAGTAGTTCTAACTTCTAGGGGACTGATGACCACAGATGTTAAGTCCCATAGTGCTCGGAGCCATTTGAACAATTTTTTTGTTGAAAAGTGGCGCCACAATACGGTGAAAAGTAACACGTAACACTACAGAATGTCAGTGACATACTGTTGTGCCGCCAGTGTTCCCTCAATCACTACCAGCTGTGACCTGAAGTCACATCCGATGGCTGCCAATACCATGATGCCAGATGTAACACCAGTGTGGCTCCCCAAGACATTGTAAGAATGGAACCTCTCACCACGTCGCCCTCACACTCGCCAACGATGGTCATCCGTGGTCGTACGGAACTGCCAACCATTTCTGAACGCAATGCACGCCATTCATCGGCAGTCTGTGCTTCCCAATCACGACACCACTCCAAACACAGCCGTTTGTGGTCTGATGTTACTGGCAGCCTACCTGTGGAACAGTAATTCCCCTAGTCCAACTGCAGCTATTCGTTGGAGTGGAATGACAGACAACGCTGCAGGGAGACCATTACTTGTTCTCATATGGCAGGCGCAGATGTCAAGGGGTTACAGTATGCATGGTGCACAATTCCATGAGAGTGGTCAGATGTGGTCGACCGAAACCTTGATGACGAGTATGAATGTGATATCGTTCCCAAGGTGTCCAACACTGGCCTGCTATAACATCCCAATGCCTTACAAAGTGGATAATGCACAATGCACCCCCCCCCCCCCCCCCGCAACCAGCCTATCAAATGGAGACCGACACTGAGGCCACTTACAAACTCAGTAAAGTGCTGAGAAGACTGTCTCCCACGAGTTCGTGGCATCTCTGTATTCGTCACAGTGATCACTCAACATCTGCCGCTTTTGACGGCCCTTATATTCGCTACCAGGCCTGATAATAACACTAATTACGAAAAACACCAACGCACCTTGGTGGCGCTTCTACCTGCCACAGAGAATAGAGAGTTTAATAGTTTACATACTCCCTGATAGTGTGTCTGTCTAAAGTTACATTGACATCCGGTTATATCTTCTGGCAGCTTCACTTTCTTTGTCAGGCAGTGTACTGACTGTTCCTCGCGATGTGCCCTGTGCAATGGTTGTGCAATAAGGTCATTTTTGAGGAGGGGTGGTCTCAGGCACCAGTGTGTGTGTGTGTCAGCAGAGGGCGCCACGGTGCGTGATGTCATCCCGGAGAGTCGGCTCGCGCGCTACGGCAACTTCGGGTACGATGCAGCTCGCGAGGCGCTGTACACACCGGACGATGGGCAGACGCAGCCGCAGTCGCTGCCCTCCAACTTGGACGCGGGTGGCGAGCCCTGGGGTCTGCCTGAGGTGCAGCGCCAATTCGAGTACCTGCTGCGGCCCCTGGCTTCCTCTTGCTGCCTTCTCAGGCCGCTCAAGTGAGTCCAACACCCACACCATCTGCGGGGTTGTCTACTGAAATCTGACATATTTAGTTAGGCCACACGTTGGACGCCGATGAAGAGTTCACCTCTCAGATGGGACAGTAAGCAAATAAGTGATCATCTGAAAGTACATGCCCCACGCTGGATGCTATTCTAATGTGCTTGCAATCGATGCCTCATTAAGTGTACATGTACCTTCAAGCATTCCCAATTACAACGTCTACACTGAGATGACAAAAGCCAACGAATGCCTCCTGATATCGTGTCAGACCTGCTTTCCCTGACATATTGCAGAATCTCGATGTGGCACGGACTCCACAGGTCACTAGAAATCCCTGCAGGAATACTGAGCCTTACTGTCTCTACAGCCGTTCATAGTTACGAAAGTGTTGCCAGTGTAGGATTTTGTGCACGTACTGACTTCTCCATTATGTCCCATGTTGGGCGATCTATGTGGCGAAATCATTCGCCCGAATCGTCCAGGATCTTCTTCAAACCAATCGTGAATAACTGTGCCTTGGTGGTATGGCACACTGTCATCCAAAAAAATTCCATCGTTCCTGGGAAACATGAAGTCCATGAATGGCTGAAAATGGTCTCCAAGTAGGTCAACACAATCATTTCCAGGCAATGATCGATTGAGTTGGACTGAAGGATCAATCCATTCCACACCATTGTGGAGCCACCACCAGCTTGCACAGAGCTTTGTTGACAACTTGGGTCCATGGCTTCGTGGGGTCTGCGCCACACTCGAACTCTACCATCAGCTTTTATCAACCAAAATTGGGTCTCATCTGACCAGGTTTTCGAGTCGTCAAGGGTCAAACCAGTATGCCATAATCACGTCGGAAACCCCTTCACGTGAATCACCAGAGTACAAATGACAGCTCCGCCAATGCACTGCCCTCTTATACCGTGGTCACGCTGTACTAGCGCCATCTGTCTATGTGCATGTCGCTATCCCTTGACTTTTGTCACCTGAGTGTATAAAATCTTTGTCGATCCATCGTGGAACCGGGACAGCGGCTCGTCAAAATTTTATCAAAGAAATTCATCAGACAGATGTAAGTGTATTTGAGAAGTTATTTTATTTTATTTTGATTACCAGTTTCAGCATTTCACTATGCCATCTTAAAGCCCATATGTACTTCTTAGATACATTCGTATGTATCGATATTGGCGTACTGGCGTCATCAGTTTCTGGATCTGGATCACTTTTGCGGGAAATAACACACAGAATTGGAGAGGTACGCTGGTGGACACCACTGTGAAGATGTGTCTTCCCAGCACTATCAGGGTAACTTTTGAGGGAATTCACACACAGAACTGGAGCGATGAGTTGGTGGAGAGAGAGCACTGTGTCTTCTCATCACTACTGGGGTTGCTTTTGAGGGAGATCTGCTACACTCAAACTGTAGGCTGCATACTCAGTGAACCGTCGAAACTGAAACCAGTTCACTATGATGCCCTAATATTGCACAGAATCAGTAATCCTGTTGGAGCCAGTCTATGATGAATCATTTAACTAAGTGTAACAACGATGGAGCATTATGTATGATCTCACCAAAAAAAAACGCATTTTAACCAGAGTAACAGCTGTACATATATACAGAGAGAGAAAATACGTACATAACGAAACTGCTGACCATTAACATGACTGATACTGCAACAAAATTGCGTAATATGTTATTAGTGCCTAGGACACCAGTTTTGAACCATTCACTACGACTGCATACTGTCTGAAGTTATACTGTAATTCCTGTACTGTACATTCCATTTACTTCCACCCTCCACTGTGTCTGATTACAGTGGCATACCAAACATCGTGTCTGGGATCAGTGATCGTGCACCAGAGTAAGATTCTCAGAGGATACCTGTTCTTTGTAAGTAGCGATTCTGGATCCAATATGGTGGGAACAGAGTTAAAAATGAATTGTTACTCCATGACATGACGTCATGTCTTAAGCAAAAATACTAACTCATCAGCCACAACGTTATACCGAGCGAGGTGGTGCAGCGGCTAGCACACTGGACTCGCATTCGGAAGGGCGACGGTTCAATCCAGCGTCCAGCCAACCTGATTTAGGTTTTCATTGATTTGCCTAAATCGCTCCAGGCAAATGCCGGGATGGTTGCTTTGAAAGCGTGCGGCCGACTTCCTTCCCCGTCCTTCCCTAATCCGAAGAGACCGATGAACTCGCTGTCTGGTCTCCTCCCCCAAACAACCCCAACCAAAACGTTATGACCACTGCACACCACGAGGTTGAATGTCACCTGGTGGCTCTGCAGGCATGCAACGCAGTAAGGAAACTATATTAGCGGGGCAGAGACAAATACAAGCTATGATACGAGCAACTAGTGGTGAAATCGTATGTCACGACCGACTTTGAAAAAGGGCAGATTGTTGTTAACCGGCGTCTGGGAATGAGCATCTTGGAAACGAGTAAGCTCTTTGGATGTTCATGCGCTACTGTCGTGAACATCTATGTATGGAATCATCCAGAGATCATGATGCCACATGAGAGTCGGCAACGCAGATCGGTACCACAGACATTAGCGAGAACTTGCTGTAATCCCCAACGAGGTATGTGAAACGCTGCTGAGACCACGGCTTCTCTTTCAGCATGGCAGCGCCTGCAGGCCGAGGTCAGTATAGTGCTGAGCCTGCAAGAGCTCATCCCAGTTCGATACCTCAGCTGCAGCAGTCATCGAGTAGGACCGTGACAGTTAAAGTCTCAGATTGGCGTATACCTTTGTCAGCGTTGAACACTGTATATCAAAAGAGCAGTATGTTAATTGGTGCTTCAAGTGATGCTTTGCTAGTCCATGACAGCTGTAAATTATCCAGTACTCCTGTGACAAAGAAGTGTGTCAAAGTTATTAGATCCTTTTTTCATTTATGTACATGTGTAGTACATAAAAATGAACCATCACCCAGAGCACTCAAAGAACCTACAGTTATACCGGACGAATAGTCTCGCCTGGCCGCAACACTACGCAAAATGACTGAAGGTCGGTGTAACCCCGAATAGCAGATACGCTATTGAACGTCGACGCCTCATTACAGAACGCTCTGTAAAGCAGGATAAGAGGCGATGTAAGACAGATCTGGCGATAGAGTACGTTATTGTTACAGTCTCAGTTGTTTCAGAACACACAGTTCAGTTTATATTGTTGAACATAGGGTTCCGTAACAGACGATCCCCATGTGTTTCGATGCTGAAGTAACAACCTCTTCAATTACTACTACAATGAGCACGGAATAATCAAGATATTTCCGAGGATCAGTAGAAACATGTCGCCTAGTCGAATGAAACACGTTTCTTATTACACCAGGTGGACGGTGGTGTAAAGATACGCTGTCATCCAGGCGACCAGCTACAAGAAACATGCACCGCACCAAGCACACACACCGCTAATGGCGGTATTAGGCTCTAGAGGACATTCATCTGTACTTCGGTGGAGCCTGAGGTAGCAGTCGATGGCATATTGATAGCTGCGAACTACTTGACCACTACAGACGAACTACATCCCTTCATACTTGCTGTGTGTTCTGATGGCAATTGCACCTTCCAACAGGATATCAGTCGCGTATCATGGTCTGAATCGTGCTAGACTGATTTGAGGAGTATGATAGTGAACCCAGGTTGATGTTTTGGCCACCAAATTCGACTGATCCGAACCCTAAGTAACACTTTTGCAAGTCATCGGGCACTAAGTCCGCGCCCACAAAGACAGGCCCGCTACATACGTGATCTTTGCATGGATACCTGGTACCGTGTACCTGCAGAAACGTACCAGGGACTTGTCGAATCCATGCCACGCAGAGTCGCTGCCGTACTGCGTTCCAAAGGAGGACCAGCACGGTGTTAAGCAATTGGTCATAAGGATGGTTCTTCATGATTGAATGGCTCTAAGCACTATGGGACTTAACATCTGAGGCCATCAGTCCCCTAGACTTAGAACTACTTGAACCTAACTAACCTAAGGACATCACACACATCCATGCCCGAGGCAGGATTCGAACCTGCGACCGTAGCAGCCGCGTGGTTCTGGATTGAAGCGCCTAGAACCGCTCGACCACATCGGCCGGCCAAGGATGGCTAATCAGTGTATTATGTATCTTCGCACTGGCAGTAGTGGCAAGATTTAACAAAGAGTATTCTACAGCATTGGCTCCTTACTTAGCTTGCATTTACCGCGAATCTCTCTCCCAGCGCAAAATCCCGAGCCACTGGAAAAAAATCGCCGGTGACTTCTGTATAACTGTGTTTCCGTAAGAGCGTGCTAAAATGTGACATGGCATAGAGAGTGCTCCACTGAACAATTTGAGGTAGGGAACCTGGGTTTGGAGAAGCCGGCTTAAGGAGATATGGATGTAAACTTGTCTACCGCTTTGTGAAGCATTAATGTTTTCCAGCTTATTTACGACTAACATGCGTACAAGTTTACACGTGTACATACTTTATTTCGTGCAAGGAAACAAGGAGGACGAGCCTGATTGCTAGGAAATCATGACACAGGTTTTGTTTACTTCACGTGTCCATAAGGTGGCTCTGCTGTACCGTATTTACATTGTCCCATGACAGAACGCGCTATGAATCAACGGCAGACTCATTCGTTACTCGATGCTATTCAGAGACATGCAGTACAATATGTTGGAGCAGTACCGGTACAGTTTCACGGAACTCACTGAAATGTACCTTCTGTACGGGCAAGTACGTTGCAAAGCTCTCGCTGCTGCAAAACCGCCAAGGGAACGATTTCCTAACAGGCATCATCCCTCACAACGAGTGTTTATTTCTCTGGGTCGATAAATGCGGGAGAGTGGTTCACTGGAAAGAAGAAACGAGGGACCTGGCAACGTGAGGACCAGTCGTACACCCGATTTTGAAGAGCAAGTGCTGGGACGTGTTGCAGCGGACCTCACCACAAATACTCGTCGTATTGCACGTGAAATGGACGCTGCACAAACTAGCGTGTGGAGAGCACTCCACGAACAATAACTATACCCATATCACCCACAACGAGTCCAGGCAGTGCATGACTGCCTTTTCACCAAGGGTCTCATTGTGTCAGTGGTTGCTCCAACCATAGATTGATCGACCAGATTTCCTCCAAATCTTGCTGTTTGCTGACGGGGCCTCATTTGATCATAATGGTATTTCGAACAGCAGGAATAGCCGTGCGTGGGATGACGAAAACCCTCACGCTACAGTAGAGTCACACCATCAAGTACGTTTTCTACATCTGTATCTACATCCACACTCCGTAAGCCACCTGACGGTGTGTGGCGGATGGTACCCTGAGTACCTCTATCGGGTCTCCCTTCTAGTCCAGTCTCGTATTGTTAGTGGAAAGAAAGACGTCGGTATGCCTCTGTGTGGGCTCTAATCTCTCTGATTTTATCCTCATGGTCTCTTCGCGAGATATACGTAGGAGAGAGCAATATACTGCTTGACTCCTAGGTGAAGGTATGTTCTCGAAACTTCAACAAAAGCCCGTACCAACCTACTGAGCGTCTCTCTTGCAAAGTTTTCCACTGGAGTTTATCTATCATCTCCGTAACGCTTTCGCGATTACTAAACGATCCTGTAACGAAGCGCACTGCTCTCCGTTGGACCTTCTCTATCTCTTCTATCTCTTCTGTCAAACACTATCTAGTACGGATCCCACACCGGTGAGCAGTGTTCAAGCAGTGGGCGAACAAGTGTACTGTAACCTACTTCCTTTGTTTTCGAACTGCATTTTCTTACGATTCTTCCAATGAATCTCGGTCTCGCATCTGCTTTACCAACTATTAATTTTATATGGTCATTCCATTTTAAGTCACTCCTAATGCCTACTCCCAGATAATTTATGGAATTAACTGCTTCCAGTTGCTGACCAGCTATTTTGTAGCTAAATGATAAGGGATCCATCTTTCTATGTATTCGCAGCACATTACACTTGTCTACATTGAGATTCAATTGCCATTCCCTGCACCATGCGTCAATTCGCTGCAGATCCTCCTGCATTTCAGTACAATTTTCCATTGTTACAACCTCTCGATACACCACAGCATCATCTGCAAAAAGCCTCAGTGAACTTCCGATGTCATCCACAAGATCATTTATGTATATTGTGGATAGCAACGGTCCTATGACACTCCCCTGCGGCACACCCGAAATCACTCTTACTTCGAAAGACTTCTCTCCATTGAGAATGACATGCTGCGTTCTGTTATCTAGGAACTCTTCAATCCAATCACACAATTGGTATGATAGTCCATATGCTCTTACTTTGTTCATACTCTCTGAAGAGACTCAAAAAAGGCCTTTACCAAGACCATCACTAGTGATAACTTCCTGCAATATTGAAGGCTTATCTGTAAATAAAGAAATTTTATTATCTGACATGTGCAAACGAAACAACTGTGATGTTTTAGTGATACAAGAAACACACAGAGCACCAACTAGCCATAGACCAAAAATACAGGGCATGAAATTAGTTCTTGAGAGACCACACGAAAGGTACGGAAGTGCTATATTTGTGAAACCGAACTTAGACGTATGCTCCTGCGCTCTGACCTGCGAAGAAAATATAGAAATTTTAACTATTGAGCTACATTCATGCACTGTAACATCCGTGTACAAACCACCCAGTGCGAAGTTCAAATTTACGGAGCCTGGAAATTTCCGTTCAAAAAACGTTAAAGTTGTACTAGGAGATTTTAACTGTCACGGTCTCGCATGGGTTTATAAAGAGACAAATGACGATGGCGAAATGCTGGAGATCTGGGCAGACCAAGCTAAACTGAAATTGATACATGACCCAAAGTTGCCTGCATCATTTAACAGTGGAAGATGGAAACGAGGATATAATCCAGATAACATCTTTGTCTCCGAAAAGGTATCCCTGCAAACTGTAAAGCAAATCGAGGACCCAATTCCAAGATCGCAACAAAGAGCAATAACTTGCTGCATTACTGCAGTAATCAAATCAGATGTAATGCCCTTCAAGAGACGCTTCAATTTCAAAAACGCTCATTGGGAACTTTTCACAGAGGACCTTGATAAGGAGATCTTGGAAATTAAACCAGAGATACAATCATATGAAACTTTTATAGACCTTGTCAAGAAAATCTCTCGACGGCGCATACCTAGAGGGTGCCGCACCCAGTATACCGCTGGACTCAATGGTAGCAGCAAGGAAGCTCTGAAAAAGTATGAAGAACTGTACAATAAGGACCCCTTCTCAGAGGAAACGATCCAGGCAGGTGAGGTACTGATGTCTGGTATCTCCGAAGCGAGAAAGGAAAAGTGGTGCAACCTCCTACAAGAGACGGACATGAAGCACAGCAGTAGGAAGGCATGGAAACTGGTCAAAAGTCTCAACAACGACCCAACAGAACCACAACCAAATTACAGTGAAGTTACACCTGATCAGATAGCTCACCAACTACTCATGAACGGAAAAACTAAAAGGAAGATCATGAATGGCAAAATTAAAAGAAAATTGAACGAGGAGATTAGATTCCTAGCTCGCCCGTTCTTCATTCAGGAGCTACAAGATGCCATCAACGATTTGAAAAACAATAAGGCCGCTGGCCTCGACGATCTGAGATCTGAGCAAATTAAACATTTTGGACCGGGACTACAAGCATGGATCCTAGAGCTAATGAATAACTGTATTACAACAATGCAAATTCGTAAACTGTGGAGGAAAGCTCGGGTTATTGCGTTACTAAAACCAGGGAAAGACCCAGCTGAAGCTAAAAATTTCCGGCCTGTCTCACTGCTTTGTCATTTATTTAAAGTGCTGGAGCAAATGATCCTCAAACGCATAGCTGATTATGTGGACAAAGCCCTCATTAACGAACAAGCTGGAGTTCGACCAGGAAAATCATGCTGTGGCCAAATCCTTAATCTCACACAGTACGTCGAAGACGGCTATCAGAGAGGAGAAGTAACTGGGATCGCATTCCTGGATCTCAGTGCCGCGTATGACACAGTTAACCATAAGTTGCTTACCCAGAAAGTGTATAATGTCACTAAGGACTACACCCTTTCTATGTTCGCGCAATGCATGCTACAGAACAGACGCTACTATGTAACCTTACAATCTAAAAACAGCTGATGGAGGACACAGAAAAATGGACTTGCACAGGGTAGTGTCTTGGCTCCAATATTATTTAACATCTATACCAATTATCTTCCCATCAGCCACCAGACACGAATGTTCATATATGCTGATGATGCAGCAGTGGCCACACGGGATAAAACCTTTGAACAAGTGGAGGAGAATCTCACAGGAGCCCTAACAGAACTTGCTACCTTTTACGACGGCAATAATCTCAAACCAAACCCTAGTAAATCTCAAGTATCCGCCTTCCATCTTAGGAACAAACAAGCCAAACGGAAACTCCGAGTCATGTGGCAAGGGGAAGAGCTGAAACATACAAACAGTCCAAAATACCTGGGAGTAACATTGGACAGAGCACTTACTTTTCAGCAGCTCTGTCACAACACTAAAAAAAAGGTCTGTGCCAGGAACAACATACTGCGGAAGCTAACAGGTTCATCGTGAGGAGCTCAACCACACGTTTTGCGCACCACGGGTCTGATGCTGAGTATCTCAGCAGCGGAATATGCGGCGCCAGTTTGGAGGAACTCTGCTCACATTAAGCAAGTTGACGTCGCCGTAAACGAAACTGTACGTATTGCCACAGGATGCCTCAAACCAACTCCCACAGACATCATTTATCCCATCATAGGCATAGCACCACCCACTATCCGCAGACAAGTAGCCGCCGAGATCGAAAGATCAAAACAAAAGAATGATCCTCGACACCCGATGCATATGCACCGAAAACAACGTGTCCGGCTGAAATCCCGCAGGAGTTTCATTGAAACTACTGAAGAGCTCGCCACCAAGCCCGTCGCAAGGCGGCTATCTCTTTGGGAAGAACTAGTGCCACACTCCACAATGGAACTACTTGAGGAGGGATCTGCAGGATTTCAACTACCTTTTACAACTTGGAGGTCATTAAACCGGCTGCGCACTGGAGTAACTGGGTGCAAATCAAACCTATTTAAATGGGGTTACAGTGATAGCGATAGGTGTGAATGCGGAGCAATACAGGACTTGGACTACCTACTGATTTGCCCAGATATGTCTATAACATGCACTAAAGATGATATTTTGAAAGTCAATGACAAAGCAAACTACGTTGCTAATTACTGGGAAGGGAAGATATAACTGGTGCATCCGGATACGGAAGAAGAAGAACTTTGTTCATTTAACTACTTGGGGAACTGTATCAAACGCCTTGCGGAAGTCAAGAAACACGGCATCTACCTGGGAACCCGTGTCTATGGCCCTGTGTGTCTCGTGGACGAATAGCGCGAGCTGGGTTTCACACAATCGTCTTTTTCGAATCCCATGCTGATTCCTACAGAGTAGATTTCTAGTCTCCAGAAAAGTCATCATACTCGAACATAATACTTGTTCCAAAATTCTACAACTGATCGACGTTAGAGATATAGGTCTATAGTTCTGCACATTTGTTCGACGTCCCTTCTTGACAACGGGGATGACCTGTGCCCTTTTCCAATCCTTTGGAACGCTACGCTCTTCTAGAGACCTACGGTACACCGCTGCAAGAAGGGGGCAAGTTCCTTCGCGTACTCTGCGTAAAATCGAACTGGTATCCCATCAGGTCCAGCGGCCTTTCCTCTTTTGAGCGATTTTAATTGTTTCTCTATCCCTCTGTCGTCGATTTCGATATCTACCATTTTGTCACCTGTGCGACAATCTAGAGAAGGAACTACAGTGCAGTCTTCCTCTGTGACACAGCTTTGGAAAAAGACATTTAGTATTTCGGCCTTTAGTCTGTCATCCTCTGTTTCTGTACGAGTTTGATCACAGAGTGTCTGTACATTTTGTTTTGATCTACCTACCGCTTGGACATAAGACCAAAATGTCTTAGGATTTTCTGCCAAGTCAGTACATCGAACTTTACTTTCGAATTCGTTGAACGCCTCTCGCATAGCCCTCCTCACACTACATTTCGCTTCGTGTAATTTTTGTTTGTCTGCAAGGCTTTGGCTATGTTTATGTTTGTGTGAAGTTCCCTTTGCTTCCGTAGCAGTTTTTTAACTCGGTTGTTGTGCCACGGTGGCTCTTTTCCATCTCTTACGATCTTCATTAATTAAAACTTCCGGGCTGAATTGCCGTGGTCCATATATAAAACTGCTTCTCCTTCCTGACGTTTCGTTGCCTACTGCGGGCAACATCTTCTGAGGTGAGTCGGCGACTGGCTGCTAGGCTTTTTTTTTTTTTTTTGTTCATTTATTGAATTTCAATTCAAAATCGGAGACTTAGAGAGTAACAAGGCGAAAAGAAATCGTGGAACTTAAAACAGCAACAGAGGGATGATGATGCTAAGAAAAATACATACGAAGCAGACAGGGAAAACAATAGACAATTAAAAAACACGGTGACAGTCTGGATTCTGTTCGCAAAGGATATAAAATTCACACCCAGCGACAGCATGGTTTCTGTTCGCAACACGAGAAAGACAAACAACACTGAATAGTCACTGGAACACTGCACTAAAAAGTTGGCAAATGTGACACCACAGTCGAGAGCAGGTGGGGGGAAACTGGACAGAAGATGGGAAAACAAAAAAGGGGGGAAAGGAGAGTAAAAGCGAAGGGGGGAGCTGGGAAAGGAGCTGAAGGAGGATGAGGACCAAAAAGAGGGGTGGGGGGCAGATGCGACAGGGAGTGGGGCAGGCAGAGGAGGGGAATACAAAAGGACTGGGGGGAGAAGAGAGGTAGGGAGAGGTCTGGTGGGGAGAAAACAGGACGGAAGGGGAGGGGGAAGAGGGAGCCCAGGGAAAGGACAGAGGAAAGGAGGGGGATTGAGGATCAGAGTTGATAGGAAGGATAAATGGAGGGAGAGAGGGCATCATCCGGGAGGGGGAGGTGACGGAAGCCACCTTGGGAAAGGAGATGGAGGGTGGAGAGATGGAGGGTAGGGGGGACACAACGGTGAAGACGTGGCAGGGGGCGGGGATGGGAGAGGAGAGGAGCAACCAGGGGGTGAGGGGGTTCGCTGCTAGGCTCTGGAGGTCCCGCTTATATAGAGCGCTTAAATGGCGTCACCACTCATCACATGCTTTCGACTTTAAAACTATCTCTGGCTGGTGCCATCTCCCTTGATTATAGGTAATCGACAGTCACTTCGTTGGTACAGAGTCGACCACCATATCTTGTCTAGTTTTAATCCTTCTTCTTTTTTATTAAAATTATTTTCGTGCTTGTAGATCTCTATAGCTCCTCTATGCATGCGGGTATAATAATGTGAGGTCCTAGCTATCACGTTTGTGTCACTAAATTTTATTTCGTGATCACCGTCTTTCAAAACGTGTTCCCCTACAGCTGATTTGTCAATTTGTCCCAATCTACAGTTCCTTTTGTGTTCCGTTAGGCGGGTGTTAACACTCCTTTCAGTTGTTCCAATATAAACCATGCCACAGCTACACGGAATTTTATACACTCCTGGGGTAGCTAAGGGGTGTCGTGCGTCTTTCACCGATCTTAAACTTTCACTAATTTTCTTGGTAGGTCGAAAGATTGTCTCCACTTGAAACTTGGCCAAAACTTTCCCAATACGGTCCGTGATGCTATGAATAAATGGAAGAAAAACTTTTCCAGTCGACGGTTGTTGTTGTCGTGTATTTTCGGACACTTTCCTTCTAGGGTGGAGTGCTCGATCTATTTCGTCGTCAGTGTACCCATTTCTCTTGAAAGCCGTTCGCAAATGGCTTAATTCATCTTGCAAATAAATTGGTCACAGATGTTATTAGCCCTGTCCATTAAAGTTTTTATCACTTGTCTCTTCTGCCTAGGATGATGATTCGAATCCTTATGTAGGTAACGATCGGTGTGTGTGTCTTTCCTATATACCTTGTACCCTAAAGTCCCATCTGCCCGTTTAATAACAACACATTCAAAAAATTTAGTTCTCCATTACTCTCTTTCTCCGTGGTGAATTGTATCTTTGGATTGAAACTGTGCACCAAAAAATCACTCAGTTCCTCTTCAGCATGATTCCATATCACAAAGGTGTCATCCACGTATCGATACCATTTCAAAGGGCTTTTTTTGGCCGACTGGAACACTTGTTGTTCGAAAAATTCCATAAATAGATTAGCAATAGCAGGGCTCAGAGGGCTACCCATGGTCACCCCATCAACTTATTCATAAAACTCGTTGTTATATTGAAAATAAGTCGAGGATAGACAATATCGAAACAAGGCTATTATATCAGTAGGAAACATATCAGCTATGTAAGAAAGAGCTTCGTCAACAGGGACCATGGTGAACAGGGATACTACATCGAAACTGACAAGGATGTCACTTGGACTAACTGCGATCTCCCTCAGTTTTTCGATAATATGCACGGAATTTTTAATATGAGTGTCAGGTTTACCTATATACGGTTGCAACAAAGAAGCAAGATATCAAGCCAGCTCTTGAGTAGGAGCCTCAATGGCGCTTACTATCGGTCTCAATGGGACATTGGGCTTGTGTATCTTAGGTGACCCATACAATCTAGGAGGCTAAGCTTCCGTTTTGCAAAGGTATTTTTTTACCTTCTGTATGAATGGAAGAGCTTTTTATTAATCGCTGGGTAGCACTTAACACTTTCGCTGTAGGGCACTTTTTCAGTTCTCTCGAAAGGAGGAAATGCAGAGCGTATGAGAGCCCATAGTTGTACGCTGCTGTATGAAGACAGAGCAGTTGGATTCTAATTATTCACCCACCTGGTGTCTACTGTAGATGTCCCTGACCAGAAACATCATTCAGGTCGTTTGTTCGTGTTTCTTGATTTGATGCTGCAAAAATCTTACTGGCGAGTGGGATAAAGCCCCCAACCTTACTAAATGAAAAGTCTAATTTAATTCACTGATGCCAATGGCTTCCACTTAGCAAAATGAGTAGCAGACAAAGCCATAAACTGCTAACAAATGATACAATAAATGGCGATACAATTTCGCTCGCTATATAGTACACATACTCGACCAATGAAAATCAACAGTCATATATGAAAACAAACTTTGTATGTAGACTCTCTACTCTGCATTGCTCGAAAAGACGCGATACTTTAGTATTTACGCAGCCGGTGCTATATGTGTGGCCTTACCTACATCAAACTGTGCAGCCACACTAACGTCACACTCACTCATCCCTGTCCAGTACTAAACTACTAGCCAAAAACACAGCTCAAACTGCTGGCGTGGCGAAGGTGCACAAAGCGTTTCATAATACGTAATACTGCATGTGCATTTACTAAAGAGTACAGTTAACGTAAAGAATCTCAATAAATTTTATGATACTACTGAGGATCGCTGCGATAAATGCCAATATGTCTGAACTCCACCTCTTATGTCATGCTCCAGCTAATATTTATGTACTCAATTATGAAGAGATGTTCCAGAGTGAATCTTTAGGCTCACAGTAGCAGAAATGTCACACATCTCCTCCGTTGCGTGGTTTCAAAAACTAGAATGTTCTCGTAGACAACAGACAATTTTGAAAATAATGTATGCCATGAACAATATGAAACAAAAATGAAAAAACAAGAACTTCTCAGCAGCATTGCTATTGTAGGAAGATATTGTCCCTAACTAATGCCAAAAAGTGATCTACAAATTATAAAATTATTGATACTAAGGAAACATTAGTGAAATGATTAATTAATGTATGAAGACACAGTGAGTTTGAACGTGGTGTTCTAGTCGGCGCACGAATAATGGGACACAGCATCTGCGAGGTAGCGATGAAGTGGGGAATTTCCCATACCACCATTTCACGAGTGTACCGTGAATATCAGTTATCAGGTACAACATCAAATCTCCGACATCGCTGCGGCCAGAAAAAGAGCCTATAAGATCAGGACCAACGACGACTTAAGAGAATCGTTCAACGTGACAGAAGTACAACCCTTCTGCAAGTTGCTGCAGGTTTCACTGCTGGGTCATCAACAAGTGTTAATGTGCGAACCACTCAAAGAAACATCACCGATATGGGCTTTCGGAGCCGAAAACCCACTCGCGTACGCTCGATGACTGCACGACACAAAGCTTTACGCCTTGCCTGGACCTGTCAACACCGACATTGGACTGTTGATGACTGGAAACATATTGCCTGGTCAGACCAGTCTCGTTTCAAATTGTATCGAGCGGATAGACTTGTACGGGTATGGAGATAACCTCATGAATCCATTGATCCTGCGTGTCAGCAGGGGGCTGTTCAAGCTGGTGGAGGCTCTATAATGGTATGTGGCGTGTCCAGTAAGAGTGATGTGGGATCCCTGATACGTCTAGATACGACTCTGACAGGTGACACGTACAAAAACATCTTGTCTTATCACCTGCATCCATTCCTGTCCATTGTGCATTCCAACGGACGTGAGCAATTCCAGCAGGACAATGCGACACCCCACAGGTACAGAATGTCTACAGAGTGGCTCCAGGAACACTCTTCTGAGTTTAAACACTTCCGTTGGTCACCAAACTCCCCAGGGATGAACATTACTGAGCATATCTGGGATGCCTTGCAACGTGCTGTTCAGAAAAGACCTCCACCCCCTCGTCCTCTTACGGTGGAGAGCCCTGCAGGATTTATGGTGTCGATTACCTCCAGCACTACTTTAGACATTAGCCGAGTCTCTGCCACGTCTTGTTGGGCACTTCTGCGTGCTGGCGAGGGCCCTACACGGTATTAGGCAAGTGCACCAGTTTCTATGGCTTTTCAGTGTATAATAAAAAGCTGAAATGAATCACGATGAATTCTAACAACACTTACTATTTGTTAACATGTTCATAAATATGTTATTTCACAATATATCATATTAATCGTAACAGTATATCACATAGTTTTATAGGAATTCTAATATATAGTGAGTGCATGTTTTGTATTTAACAATCGTAAGTTGTCTCTCACACTACACAGACGCACAAAAGTGAATCACAGCTTTTGAGAAAACATGTAAGACCGTAGGTCAAATACTTTGTGAAGATATGCTTTGTATGGGTAGATGCTTGAATGGGTAGATCACATAACTAGTGAAAAGGTATTGAATAGGATTGGGGAGAAGAGAAGTTTGTGGCACAACTTGACTAGAAGAAGGGATCGGTTTGGTAGGACATATTCTGAGGCATCAAGGGATCACCAATTTAGTATTGGAGGGCAGCGCGGAGGGTAAAAATCGTAGAGGGAGACCAAGAGATGAATACACTAAGCAGTTTCAGAAGTATGTAGGTTGCGGTAGGTACTGGGAGATGAAGGAGCTTGCACAGGATAGGGTAGCATGGAGAGCTGCGTCAAACCAGTCTCAGGACTGAAGATCACAACAATAATGCTTGCATTAGAGATAAAGAAAAATTCAGAGAAAAACATGTCATTGCCTCCACTTGAAAGTCAGAGACAATTTCTCTGCTGCAGTTTAATTTGTTATCTGCAATTCTCATGCCAAACCTATAACTTATTTGTTGTTATGTCTTTGTTTCAAGAAATGTGGAGTACTGTTTACGAATCAATCATGCGTTTGTATGTATACACATGATAAATATTTCATAGCACTCATCATCGCTATGCTGCTGTGTTTGAGTGTCAATAAAACATTTTTATATTTGGAGTGTACTACGTCTCATGAGGCTAGGTAAATATTCTGTGGCCTAATAGTCCTTAGTATGATGTGAACATGTTTTACGCTAAGTGCATGACGGTTCTGTAAATCATCGTACTGGGGTATCATTCTCAAAATTGTGGCATTTGTATTGCTGATGCTGAATGTCGTACTTACCAACTATATATCTGCTCCATAATACTTCATTAATCTTTGGTAGAAACCACATTGCCTTATATCTTATTATTTCAGTCTCCATTAATTAATCCGTCGACTTACACATTGATTCATGAAATCTCCGCGATCACAACTTCTTCTGAGTGTGGCCGACTCGTCTGCCACCTAACAACTCTCCTAAATACACAATAAACATCACTTGAACGTCATTCCTTGTGTCTAAATATCAATCAACAGAACTCACACGGGAGAAACGCACGTTGCCTAATAAACTCCCATTGTGGCAGCATACCCTTGTTTGTAGTTAATACAAACCCCCGTTTATTACGACAACCAGGCAATGAACTAGCTGCAACATATTTCGTTACCAACTCTGTAAATTACTATCACTTCATAGTTTCGTTATTTTGTCATGCTCACTTCTTCAGCTGCGGCGAACTTACACATTACTGCGCGTTTCCGTGTCGCATGTTTCTTAAAAGTTTTCAGGATCATGAACTATTCACTTTCCTTTTTTGTTTTTACGTGTTAAAGCGTTCGTTCATAAACTGTGTTCATTAACATGTTGTTTGCGACTGAATTATTTGCATACATGTTAATTACGAAAATATAATTCCACAATGCTGTTTAAGTCAAATATTTCAACTGTACATCACTCAGCTGACGAGTGTTTTTGCTATTAGTGCAAAATGAATATGTGTTCTCTTAACAAGCTGTGGCTAGGGTTCTTTCAGTAGTATCTCAAAAATCCGTATCCATTCCATTTGCTTATTACAGAACATCGTGACAGAGTAGTAAAATATTGACACATATTGATAACATCATGTTACGTTCATATAAGACTCACGTAACGTCATATAATCTCACATCAAGTTAACATTATCTCACAACATTTGGTACGTAGTATATCCGTAACTCAGAGGCATGATAATTAATTTAAAGAGATCCGCTTCAATATTACTACTGAAGCAGATCTCTGTAAATTAATTATTATAATACAAATTACTCTCTTTGACTAACCTGTCTCACTTCTTTTAATCTTTTCTCAGGATTCTCTACACCCTTTCTCACCGCTGAAGAATAATTTTAAAAAAGTAGATACAGTTCGGAATATAAGAATTGGGAGAACTGACAATACGAAAGGAAAATAAAATATTAGTCAATTAACTCAGGTACCTCGTAATCGTCATCGGCTAGTTTCACAAAGAATTTGTGTCCGCTGATGTTGTTATTCATACATCGTCTGAAATGCAACAGTTTGTACATACTTCTGCGAACTACTTTTCTCACATGTAAAACAACAAGATTGTGTGTGCTTTTGCAAACCACTATTCTAGTCTGATGTACTTCTGATCTACAAGTAACGCAATATAATTATTTTTGTTGTGTTGATTGTATAGGAACGATGGCCTCTAACTGACACATAAAGGTTTCTGACTGTACACTTCTTTTTGTTGACAGGGTGCAAACTTTGCATGCTGTAACCCATCGTGCTACATGGCTTACATTAATTCTGCTTTCTACCCGAACACAGCGCGATTCTACTTTTTGTTTTAGCTTTCCCCCAATGTTAGAGATATTAATGGTCACAGTAGTGATCACTATTTTGACAGCTTTTTCAACTTTTTCCTCGACTTCTCTCAAATTAATTTGAATCATACTTGTGTTGCCTTTAAAAATTGATTCTAGGTTGGAAACCTTGCTACTAAGTTTGCGTATTTCTTTAGACACAATAAATCCTTATATCCTGACTCGAATAGTCTGTACAATCCAGTTCACTTGTGTCTTGACGGCATCGCTGATACCAGTTTCAATTACATCTGTTTCATCTTTCCAGCTGATTCCACGTTAACAACCTCTTTGCTAAGTTTGCATTGTTCCTCGGCCACTATCAATATGTTGCGTATTCGTACCACAAAGTTCACTGACCTAATTTAGTGTGTCAACCGTTTGATTAACGTTAGAGTCTAATGGCTTAATAAACATTTGATTTACTTTTGTTCAACCCTTACTAAGTGATTCTACGCTACTGGTACTAGTGTTAATGACAAACTATCTGTTGGCTTCTGTCTAGGGTTCTTCGGCCGATGTTCGTCTGATGAGTTTTCTGACGTTTCGCCAGCACGAGTGCCAGTCACTGTCAAAGTTTCACCATCCATTGCTGGTGGTGGAATGGACCGAGCACGCGGCCGCAAACAGTATGTACTTGGCGCGCCAACAGTTAAGGGCTTCTCTCCGGTCATTTCCGGTGCGGTTCTCTTGCTACCTGCGACGGTCCTTCACTGCAGCACGGGAAGCAAGGATCCGGTCACCACGAGGGTTTCTTCTTTCTTGTTGAAGATATTCTCGTGTTTGTGTATTTCTATAGCTTCTCTGAACAAGCGGGTGTGATAGTGCTTCTCTAGTACGAGAACTTCCGTGTCGGCGAATTTTACTACGTAGTGAGCCTACAGAGCGTGTTCTGCACGGCCGATTTCTCCACCTGCCCCAACCTGCTACGTCGCTTATTTTCTATGATACTGGTGATGACAGATCGTCCAGTCATTCCAACATAAACTTTTCCTCATGTGCATGGTACGCAGTATATTTCCGACATTGCAAGAGGGTCCCTTTTCTCCTTTGCCGGTCTGAGACACTCTTTGATCTTCTTTGTCGGTTTGTAAATAGTCTTTACGCCGTGTTTGCGCAATATCCGGCCGGTTCTGTCCTTTGTTCTGAGAATGTATGTCAGAAAAGCCGTACCCGACATCTCTTTTTCTGATTTGTCACTTCGCCTAGCGTTTGGCTTTGTTATACTTCTGATGCAAATTGTGGAGTACCCATGCTCCTAGAACACTTTCCAGGTGTTGCATTTCACGTCTAAGGTGCTGCGGCTGCGGCTCATATATTCGTCTTGCTCGTGTTACGAGCGTATTAATCGTGCCTCTTTTCTGGTTCGGCTGTTGATTTGATAGTTTGTGGAGGCATCGTTCAGAGTGTGCCGGTTTTCGATACACGCTGCGTCCCAGGTTTCCACCGTCCCTTGTGACCAGCACATCTAGCAATGGTAGTTTCTTGCCCTTTTCTATTGTAAATCTTAAGTTGTTATGAAGGTTGTTCAGGTGTCTTAGGAAGCCACCAAGCTGTTCTTCATCGTGACTCCACACCACGAAGATATCATCGACGTATCTGTACCATATTTTAGGTTTACAAGTTACTAAGTCCAGCGCCTGTGCTTCGAAATCTTCCATGAAGAAGTTGGCCACCATTGGACTAAGATGACTATCCATGGCGAAGCCTTTCACCCATTCATAGAAGTTGCCATTCCACGTGAAATAGTTCGTGATGTCTTGCGGAAAAATGGAACCGATCTGCCCCAGAGTGTCACTGAGTGGCACTTCCGTAAAGAAAGAAACAACATCAAAGCTGACCAGGATGTAGGTTGGTGCAAGTCTTAGTTTCTTCAGCTTCTCAGTGAAATGATCTGAGTCCCTTATCTACGTATCAGTGTTCCCCACGTGCGACTGGAGCAGAGAGGCCAAGTGTTTTACCAGTTTATGCGTCGGTGAGCCAGGAGCGCTTACAATTGGTCTGAGAGGAACGTCGTTCTTATGGATCATAGGTAATCCATACAGCCGAGATGGTAGGGCTTTCGCGTTGTGCAGGCACATCTGTATGTCCGCCGGCAGAGAAGACGCCTTGACACAACGATTCGTATTCCGTGTGATACGTTGCGTCGGATCTGTGCTTAGCTTTCGGTACGTCGTCGGATCTGATAGGTCCCGGATCTTCTGCTCCTAATCTTCGGTCTTCATTACGACGGTCGCATTTCCCTTATCGGCAGGCAGTACCAGTATACTTTTGTCGGCGTTAACGTTCTAAATAGTTCATGCGTCTTCTTGCTTCAGGTTGCAAGCTGGTGGTTTCGCTCGGTGCACTATCCTGCCTGTTTCAGTGCGTATTTCCTCTGGCTTCGTTATTAGCAATTATGTCCTCCGTAAGTATAGTTCTCCCTCCTTTTTGAAGGACGGACACTGCCTCTTAGGTCACTTGTCGCTCAATGAGGTTGACCACTGTACATGACATGTTGTTAATCGCCTCGTGAGCCTGCTTCCGGCACTTGCAGACTTTTCCTTCTGTCGCTTAGTGCAGCGCTCGAGTTCGTTCTGCATGCTCCTGTGAGTGATGCTGCCAATCTTGTCCCAGTCTAATGTTAATGTCACATTGTACCACTGACCTCACTTAGTGTGTCAACTGTTTGACTAGCGTTAGAGACTAGTGGCTCAATTGACCATTTCATTTACTTTGGTTTAATGTTTACTAACTGATTATACATTAGGGATACTAGCGTTAATTTCGCGTGGTACCTTAGACACTGAATCAATTTGTGTGTAATTCTGTATATAATTTATGTACCAAAAGTTTTACTAACATTACTTTTTGTATTAACATATTCATTTACTTTAATATCTAATGGCTGGATACCAATTTGGATCATATTCATTTCGGCTTCATAATACGATTCTGCATCAATTCTTTCATTCCTGATCTTACTTTGTCTCTCAGACACCGAATTAATTCATCTGTGCTACAAATCTCACTAACATTATATGTTAAATGTTACAGAAGTCATGTTAGCTTCTTACGTCTGTAGGGAAAATATGGAGAAAGGAGGAATTGCCACATTTGTCAGAAACTGTTTTGATTTCAAGAATATCGATATTAATAAATTTTGCTCAGAGCAGCACTTAGAGGCTTGTGCAACAGAAGTATTATTTCATAATAAACCCCTTAGTAAGTATCCACAGAACACCTTAAGGAAACTATAATTTCTTAATAAAAAAAAAATTCTGGAATCTCTGTTGTCCCATCTCACAGTAAAAAACAAAGGAATAGTGGTTGCTGGTGATTTTAATGAGGGTTTATTGAAAGGTTCTGCCAGTGAATAACTGTTGCAATCAGTAACACTCTCATTCAATTTAATTCCTACTTTGAACTTTGCGACTAGGGTATGTAAATGCTCTGAGACTGCTATTGATAACATCTTTGTAGATATATCTAGGGAAAAAGCCGTGTCACAACACAAGTAGCAAATGGACTATCTGGCCATAATATGCAGCATCTTGTGTTAAGTGTTGAAACCTTTCAGGATGAAAAATCTATTAAACCTGAGTACATGACGATAGTAAATCAGTCAAAAATTGAGAAGTTTAGGAGATTGCACACGAAGTAGTTTGTCTGAATTACAGAATACTATGTTTATTATAGAATACAGTTAATGAAAAGAATCTGAATAAATTGTATGACATATTATGTTAATAAATTAAGATACGTCTGCACTTCAATCCGCCTCTTACATCATACACCTGTAAACATTTACATACTCACAAGGGAACCTCCCCATCGCACCCCCCTCAGATTTAGTTATAAGCTGGCACAGGGATAGGCCTTGAAAAACTGAACACAGATGAATCGAGAAAACAGGAAGAAGTTGTGTGGAACTATGAAAAAATAAGCAAAATATACAAACTGAGTAGTCCATGCGCATGGTAGGCAACATCAAGGAAAGTATTAGCTTACGAGCGCCGTGGTCCCGTGGTTAGCGTGAGCAGCTGTGGAACGAGAGGTCCTTGGTTCAAATCTTCTGTCGGGTGTGGAACGACAGATCCTTGGTTCAAATCTTCTCTCGGGTGAAAATTTTAATTTTTTATTTTCAGATAATTTTCAAAGTTCAGGCACTCACACATAATCAACTTCGCTCTCCAAATTTCCAGGACATGTTCAGATTTGCTTGGACATATACAGAATTTGACGGTCTACGCACGGAAACATTTGAAAACATGAAAAACATATGTTTTGACAGAGCACAGGGAAAACTGTGCGACTCTGAAACCGTTGCATTCATTTGATGCAGTTTATGTGACAAACTCTTATGTTTTCATCACTTTTTTGGAGTGATTATCACATCCACAAGAAAACCTAAATCGGGCAACGTAGAAGAATCTTTTTACCCATTCGCCAAGTGTGCAAATTAGGTGGGTCGACAACATATTCCTGTCATGTGACGCACATGCCGTCACCAGTGTCGTAAAGAATATATCAGACGTGTTTTCCTGTGGAGGAATCGGTTGACCTATGACCTTGCGATCAAATTTTTTCGGTTCCTATTGGAGAGGCACGTCCTTTCGTCTACTAATCGCACGGTTTGGCGGTGCGGTCGCAAAACACAGACACTAAACTTATTACAGTGAACAGAGACGTCAATGAATGAACGAACAGATCGTAACTTTGCGAAAATAAAGAAAGTAAAATTTTCACTCGAGTGAGGACTCGAACCAAGGCCCTTTCGTTCCACAGTTGCTCACTCCAACCACGAGACCACGGCGCTAATCAGCTATCATTGTCCTTTATGTTGCCTATCTTGCACATGGACTACTCAGTTTGTATATTTTGCTTATTTTTTCATAGTTCCACACAACTTCTTCCTGTTTTCTCGATTGATCTGTGTTCAGTTTTTCAAGGCCTATCCACTGTGTCAATTTATAACTAAATCTGAGGGGGGTGCGATGGGGAGGTTCCCTTGTCAGTTATGAAGTGACGTCTGGGAATGAATGCTGTGGCTCACAGAGCCAGAAATGCCAGAACAGTTAACAGGTTTGGCATATCTTGGATGATTTCAAGGTCTGGGATGGGATGACAATTCACATTTATCTGTGAAAATATTTGGAGTGTTTGGCGATGTAAAGATGGTAGAATATATTGATGTAAGCCTGCCAGTAAGGCACTGTCGTGAAGGACAGGATATGCAGTTGGATTTCAGATTCAAGCTAACAGGAGATGTTGCACAGGGGTAAGAATTTTCGATATTTGGGAAATGAGAGAATGTTATGACCTGAAATATGTCAGCAATAGCCGACAGTAATCACGGTAATCATATATGGGAAGTAATAAAGAGTGCATACAGTTCAAGTGTTTGGAGCGAACAAGATGTGTAAGATGTATGGCAGTAGTATTGGTGCAGACATTCGATCAACTGCTCCATGTACTCGTATCTACTTCTCTAGTGCAGATTACTTGCCGCATTTCATGAGCTACAAAGTGTAGACATCACATCTACTAGGTAATTACAGTGTCGCAATTCGACAGTCTGTGTGAATATTACAGTCAATAACCTTCAGGAAACAAGGTAACACACACACATACTCTCTCTCTCTCTCTCTCTATCGCACACATACTCACACACACACACACACACACACACACACACAAATACACACACAGACCCTTCACCGTTAACCGTGTGATTTTGTAGTGACGTGTTCTGGCTAGTCAGTCTACTTTCATGTGCTTGATGTTAACATTTTACATTGAAATCGTTCTGCCTTAGAGTAAAGTATGAGTTGCACCAAGGACTAACTGTGTACATAGCATTCTCGTATAACTGTTCTTGAGTCGAGCGTCGTACACTGGAATTACGTTCGTTCTTCAAGTTACATTTTGTTAATTGATTCCACGCAGTTGGGCTCGACGCCGTAAATAAATTCCAGGGATAACATCATTTCTGCAAAGGTTGTTTCAATTGAGGAAATACTTTTATTTGCGAATAGAAGAAAAAAAATCTGCCATTTTGTAAAGTATATTTTGTACCTTCTGTAGTTCAGTTACAGCAAACTGTTTGCATAGCATTTCAGTACTTAGTATTATAAGCAAAAGCTGCGAATATAAGCTTTTCGAAAGTTACGGAATATTCTCTCTCATATTTCACGCGATATGTCGGAAAAAGTTCGGCGGACAACGCTATGTGAACACGCATGCAGTGCCATAAAGGGAATTTATCGCGTATAAATCGTGTCAGCAGATGGCACGATAAAATAATGATGTATCATCTGTTATAAAGATTAATTTCACACCTGTTATAAAGATTAATTTCATTACTATCAACACCTTTGATAATATTATTTTCTACGAGGTCTAGCAGAACACAAGTACATAAGCCACGTGTTTTTTTTTTTTTTTTCATTTCACGAACAAAATTATTTCACAATTATTACAGTGCTTTCCTTTTTTGTCTTGAAAGTCTTTTATGATTTCACAACAAAATATAAATTACATGCAGCTGTCAACGTCGAATATGTTAAATTAATTATTTTCAGTCCACTTTTGTTTTCAGTTTTTCAAAGGTTCAAGTGAGAAAAATATTTGTTCGGTGAATTACTTGTAACATTGATATATGTGTTGTTTCGTAGCTAGTAACTGACAATCTCGTTTTGTAAAGTGGTGCATGGTATTCTAGACAAAAAATATTGACACTTGATAACTTGATAATCTTTTCGTAATCGTGTTTAATATTTGAAACTATTAAATGTTTATAAATTACAATTACCTGTTTCGTTTACTTTTATTTCCTTCCACAATGCATATCAGAGTATTATACCTCCCATCATCACGAGGGTCAAAAGCTTACTCGAGTATTGCTTTCCTTCTATCTACATCTACATCTACGTGATTACTCTGCTATTCACAATTAAGTGTCTGGCAGAGGGCTCAATGAACTACCTTCAAGCTGTCTCTACCATTCCACTCTCGAACGGCGCGGAGGAAAACGAGCACTTTAATTTTTTTGTGCGAGCCCTGATTTCTCTTATTTTATCGTGATGATTATTTCTCCCTATGTAGGTAGGTGCCAACAGAATATTTTCGCAATCGGAGAAGAAAACTGGTGGTTGAAATTTTATGAGAAGACCCCGTCGCAACGCATAACGACTTTGTTTAATGATTGCCACTCCAATTCACATATCATGTCTGTGACATTATCTCCCCTATTTCACGATAATGCAAAACGAGCCGACCTTTTTAAACTTTTTCGATGTCATCCGTCAGTCCCACCTGATACGGATCCCACACTGTGCAGCAATACTATTCGGGAGGAGAAGTGTGGTGTAATCAGTCTCTTTAACTGATCTGTTGCGCCTTTTAAGTGTTCTGCCAATGATTCGCAGTCTTTGACTTGCTCTACCCACAACATTATCTATGTGATCGTTCCAATTTAGGTTATTTGTAATTGTAATCCGTAATTATTTAGTTGAATTTACAGCCTTCAGATTTGTGTGACTTATCGCTTAATCGAAATTTAGCGAATTTCTTTTAGCACTCATGTGAATAACTTCCCGCTTTTCTTTATTCAGGGTCAATTGTCACTTTTCGCACCACACGGATATCTTATCTAAGTCATTTTGCAATTTGTTTTGGACATCTGATGGCTTTACAAGACTGTAAATGACAGCATCATCTGCAAATAATCTAAGAGGGCTACTCAGATTGTCTCCTGTATCGCTAATATAGATCAGGAACAATAGAGGGCCTATAGCGCTTCCTTGGGGAACGCCGGATATTACTTTTGTTTTACTCGATGACTTTCCGTCTATACTACGACTAATCTTTCTGACAGGAAATCACGAATCCAGTAGCACAACTGAGACGATATACCAAAGGCACGCAGTTTGGTTAGAAGACGCTTGTGAGGAACGGTGTCGAAAGCCTTCTGGGAATCTAAAAATATGGAATCAATTTGACAACCCCTGTCGATAGCACTCATTACTTTATGAGTATAAAGAGCTAGTCGTGTTTCGCAAGAACTATATTTTCTGAATCCCTGCTGGCTATGTGTGAGTAAATCTTTTTCTTCGGGGTAATTTATAATGTGCGAATATAGTATATGTTCCAAAGCCCTACTGCAAATCGACGTTAGTGATATGGGCCTGTAATTCAGCGGATTACTCCTATTTCCCTTGTTAGGTATTGGTGTGACCTGAGTAATTTTCCATTCCTTAGGTACGGAACTTTCTGTGAGAGAACGATTGTATATAATTGCTAAATATGGAGCTATTGTGTCAGCATACTCTGAAAGGAGCCTGACTGGTATACAATCTGGATAGGAGGCCTTGCCTCTATTAAGTGATTTAAGCTGCTTTACTACACCGAGGATATCTACTTCTATGTTTCTCATCCTCCAGTTATTCTTGATTGGAATTCAGGAATGTTTACTTCGTCTTCTTTGGTGAAGGAGTTTCGGAAAACCGTGTTTAATAACTCTGCTTTAGTGGCACTGTCATCAATGACTTCGTCATTGTTATCGCGCAGTGAAGGTACTGATTGCGACTTGCCACTCCTGTGCTTTATATATGACCAGAGTTTCGTTGTGGAAATTAATAAAAGCAGCTCGCATTGAAGTACGCGCTGTATTTCGAACTTCTGCAAAACTTTGCCAATCTTGGAAAAACTTTGCGTTCTTTTAAATTTGGTATGCTTTTTTCGTTGTTTCTGTAACAGCAAACTGACTCGTTTTGTGTACCATGGGGGATCAGTACCATCACTTATTAGTTTATGTGGTATTTTTCTCTCAATTGCCGTCGATACTATCTCTCTCAAATCATTCCGTATCTTTCCTACGCTTACATGATCAGATCGGAAGGAGTGGAGACTGTTTCTTAAAAAGGCGTTAAGAGCATTTTTATCAGTTTTTTTTAAGGAGATGTACTTTGCGTTTCTTTTTGATGGTTGTGGGTGTTACGGCATTCAACCTAGCAGCAACTGCCTTGTGGTCACTAATTCCTGTATTCGTCACGATACCCCCTATTTGTCCAGGATTATTTGTTGCTAAGAGGTCAAGTATGCTTTCGGAACCATTTACGCTTCGAGTGGGCTCATCATCTAATTGTTCAAAATAATTTTCTGAGAAAGCATTCACTACAATTTTGGATGACGTTTTATGCCTGCCGCCGGCTTTAAACGTATAATTTTTCCAGCATATTGAGGGTAGATTGAAGACGCCATCGAATATAATTGTGTGAGCGGAGTACCTACTTGAAATGAGATTCAAGTTTTCTTTGAACTGTTCAGCAATTATATCTTCTGAGTCGGGGGGGGGGGGGGGGTCGGTAAAACGCTCCAATTAATAGTTTAGTCCGATTGTCAATTATAACCTCGACCCATACTATTTCGAATGACCTATCTACTTCAATTTCACTACAAGGCAAACTACTTCTGACAGCAATAAATGCTTCACCACCAACTGTATTTAATCTATCCTTTCTGGACACTGTAAGATCGTTTGAAAAAAATTCGGCTGAACTTATTTCCAGCTTTAGCTAGCTTTCTGTACCTATAACAGTTTGAGGTTCAGTGTTTACTATCAGGGCTTGGAGCCCTGATTCTTTCCCAACACAGCTACGACAATTTACAACTACAATACCGATCGTCTCTACAACTACCTTACTGTGTTTTACCTGTCCCCTTTTAGACTGACGCCCTTTCTGTGGTTCCCTGAGACCCTCTAACCTAAAAAACCGCCCAGTCCCTTCCACTCAGCCCCCGCTCCCGTGTAGCCGCCTCTTGTGTGTAGTGGACTCCTGACCTATTAAGCGGAACCCGGAAACCCACCACCCGATGGCGCAGGTCAAGAAATCTGCAGCCTACACGGTCACAGAACCGCCTGAGCCTCTGATTCAGACCCTCCACTCGGCTCTGCACCACAGGACCACAGTCGGTTCTATCGACGATGCTGCAGATGGTGAGCTCCGCCTTAATCTCGGAAGCAAGACTGGCAGTCTTTACTATTTCCGTTTGCCGCCCGAAACCAGACAGAATCTGCTCTGATCAAAAGCGACACACGTCATTGGTACCGACATGAGCCACCACCTGCAGTTGGTTGCACCCTGTACTCTTCATGGCATCCGGAAGCACCCTTTCCCCATACGGAATGACTCCCCCCGGAATGCACACGGAGTGCACACTGCCTTCCTTCCCCTCCTTGGCAGCCATGTTCCTAAGGGGCCCCATTACGCGCCTAACGTTGGAGGTCCCAAATACGAGTAAACCCACCCTCTGTGAATGCCCAGACCTTGCGAGCCGAGAAACTTCCTGTGGAACAGGGTGGACAACTCAGAGGCTTCGTCAGCTACAGATAACGCCCGAAACCTGTTGGTCAAAACGAACCGGGGAGGCCCTACTATCGGCACCTCAGAAAGTCTTTTGTTGCCTGCCAGTTTTTGCAATGATCTCACACTCGACCATGGATGAGGGGTCAACCTCAGTGCAGGCAATACCCGGGGCGGTCACAGCAGTGGACTGATCGAGGGACACTCGGGTCGCGCTCGACGTTCCTCGCATCTTCGCGTCCGAACCCCCACAGTGATGCCTCTTGGGAGTAGCCTCAAGCTGTTGACGGAAGCCAACACTGGCTGGGGCTGTGAGCGAAGGGTCGCCAACTCAGCTCGCATGTGTACACAGCAATCGTAGTGCCTATCCACTATTGAAAACAGTGATGTTTGAAACTCGTAAAGATATGTAATAATCGAACGGTGTACTTGCCTTATTAGCAGCAGGAACACGAACAGGTCTGTCACTGATAGTCTAACCAACACTGAGCTGTTCAAAGCAAAACCAGCAAAAGCCTGTACGATACGAGGGACGATACAAGCGTCGATAGCAAAGGCGGTACTCTACGCTACACGATTTTAAAATAAAAGGTTGTTCCCAGTAAGCACTCAAACACGCAAGAAATTACAGAAATAAACTAACTACTACACAGGTAACTAAAAGTAAGCTGCTGCTGATGGAAGCTAGTAAAAATATGTAATAAACGAATGCCGTACTCTCATTAGCAGCAGGAACTCGAGCGGCTCTGTCACTGACTGTCTAACCGTCATTTGTCCTTAATCTCTTTGTCATCATGAATATGTTGTTATGTGTCACTTTTTACCATAATATGCCACTGAAGTTAGGTATAATAATGTATGATTTCGGTGCCTTGATCCAAATGAAGATGAAGGTGTAAACCACTGAGAAGTGTCTTGGAAGAAAATTAAAATGACTGAAAATTGTTTTATTTTACATAGTAAACAGCCGCAGTTTTCAAACTAAAATCCAACATGGGAGACATACATTGAGGTGACAAAGTCATGGGATACATCCGAATATCGTGTCAGAGCTCCTTTTGTCCGACACAGTCCAGCAACTCGATGTGGCATCGACTCAACAAATCGTTGGAAGTCCCCCGGAGAAATATTGAACCATATTGCCTTTATTTGGGCACGAACTCATCTCTCGATTATGTCCCATAAATGTTCGGTGGGATTCATGTCGGGCGATCTGGGTGGTCAAATCATTCGCTCGAATTGTCAAGAATGTTCTTCAAACAAATCGCGAACAATTGTGGCCCGGTGACTAGGAGCATTGCCATCTGTAAAAATTGGGAAACATGAAGTCCATGAATGGTCTCCGAGTAGCCGGGCGTAACAAGGACCCATTCCATTCCATGAAAGCACAGCCCATACCTTTAAGGAGCCACCACCAGCTTGCACACTCCCTCGGATCCATGGCTTTGTGGGAACTTCGCCACACTCGAACCCTACCATCAGCTCGTACCAACTACAATCGGGACTCATCTGACCAGGCCACGGTGTTCCACTCCTCTAGGGTCCAACCTGTGAGGAGCCCAGGAGAGGCGCTGCAGGCGATGTCGTGCTGTTAGTAAAGGCACTCGCGTCGATCGTCTGCTGCCATAGCCTACTAACGCCAAATTTTGCTGCACTGTCCTAATGGATTCGTTCGTCGTGCGTCTCACATTGTTTTCTGCGGTTATTTTACGAAATGTTGCTAGTGCGTTAACACTGATAACCCAACAATTCGATTCTACGCAGAGTACGCGAAAGAACTTGCCCCCTTCTAACAGCCGTGTACCGCAAGTCTCTAGGGGAACGGAAGGTTCCAAATGATTGGAAAAGAGCACAGGTAGTCCCAGTCTTCAAGAAGGGTCGTCGAGCAGATGCGCAAAACTATAGACCTATATCTCTGACGTCGATCTGTTGTAGAATTTTAGAACATGTTTTTTGCTCGAGTATCATGTCGTTTTTGGAAACCCAGAATCTACTATGTAGGAATCAACATGGATTCCGGAAACAGCGATCGTGTGAGACCCAACTCGCTTTATTTGTTCATGAGACCCAGAAAATATTAGATACAGGCTCCCAGGTAGATGCTATTTTTCTTGACTTCCGGAAGGCGTTCGATACAGTTCCGCACTGTCGCCTGATAAACAAAGTAAGAGCCTACGGAATATCAGACCAGCTGTGTGGCTGGATTGAAGAGTTTTTAGCAAACAGAACACAGCATGTTGTTATCAATGGAGGGACGTCTACAGACGTTAAAGTAACCTCTGGCGTGCCACAGGGGAGTGTTATGGGACCATTGCTTTTCACAATATATATAAATGACCTAGTTGATAGTGTCGAAAGTTCCATGCGGCTTTTCGCGGATGATGCTGTAGTATACAGAGAAGTTGCAGCATTAGAAAATTGTAGCGAAATGCAGGAAGATCTGCAGCGGATAGGCACTTGATGCAGGGAGTAGCAACTGACCCTTAACATAGACAAATGTAATGTATTGCGAATACATAGAAAGAAGGATCCTTTATTGTACGATTATATGATAGCGGAACAAACACTGGTAGCAGTTACTTCTGTAAAATATCTGGGAGTATGCGTGCGGATCGATTTGAAGTGGAATGATCATATAAAATCAATTGTTGGTAAGGCGGGTACCAGGTTGAGATTCATTGGGAGAGTCATTAGAGAATGTAGTCCATCAACAAAGGAGGTGGCTTACAAAACACTCGTTCGATCTATACTTGAGTATTGCTCATTAGTGTGGGATCCGTACCAGATCGGGTTGACGGAGGAGATAGAGAAGATCCAAAGAAGAGCGGCGCGTTTCGTCACAGGGTTATTTGGTAACCGTGATAGCGTTACGGAGATGTTTAATAAACTCAAGTGGCAGACTCTGCAAGCGAGGCGCTCTGCATCGCGGTGTAGCTTGCTCGCCAGGTTTCGAGAGGGTGCGTTTCTGGATGAGGTATCGAATATATTGCTTCCCCCTACTTATACCTCCCGAGGAGATCACGAATGTAAAATTAGAGAGATTAGAGCGCGCACGGAGGCTTTGCGGCAGTCGTTCTTCCCGCGAACCATACGCGACTGGAACAGGAAAGGGAGGTAATGACACTGGCACGTAAAGTGCCCTCCGCCACACACCGTTGGGTGGCTTGCGGAGTATAAATGTAGATGTAGATGAACACAAACGCCCCGGCTCACGGTTGTTAAACGAAGGGCGTCGACCACTGCATTGTTCGTGTGAGAGGTAATGCCTGGAGTTTGGTATTCACGGCACACTCTTGACACTGTGGATCTCAGACTATTGAATTTCTTAACGATTTCCAAAATGGAATATGCCATGCGTCTAGCTCCAACTATCACTCCGCGTTGAAAGTGTGTTAATTCCCGCCGCCCGACCATAATAACGTCGGAAACGTTTCCAAACAAATCACCTGAGTACAAATAACAACTCCGCCAATGCATTGCCGTTTTATACCTTATGTCCGCGAAACTACCGCCATCTGTATATGTGCGTATCGCTAGCCCGCTAATTTTGACACATCAGTGCAGTGACAATTTTACAAGGATTATAACTTAAATATAGCTGCCACCCACACGTATGGTATAAACAGTTTACACACATTTAACCATTATCTGTTTCGGACCTTTTAATTCCACCGTCAGTTGACTCTTACCAGAATCCATGATGTGGCCTCGCTGTGTGCTCGTTAATTGTTTGTCGCTCCAAGATGATCAAAACTTCTCTGTTTAAAATTCATTAAGCGAGGTGTGCGAAATTTACGTTTTGTGAAACATACAGGAGTAAAGCTGATTAACATGTAGCGTTGATTGCTATGTAATTTGGTAAAAACTTATGTGGTGTCTGTTCCTGAGCATTGCAATCATCCAGTATTTCTATTGATCTCCTAAAATTTCTCTATGTCGCTTATGAATTATGTTTGAATAGTACACTTCACTGATAAAAATTTTAATAACCGACACTGTACGTATTGGGGCACTACATACTACGTTCAGTACTCAAATAACGCCATGTGAAACTGGGCCACGTGCTGTGAATGACGAACATTGTGTTTATTCCCCTAAAATAGACTCTGGTGGTTATTAAAGTAATGGTTAGTGAAATGCGCAAATCGGTCATAGGTCGTACATAACATAGAAAAATTTTGAAATAGTTGAATAAAAATATTCGGCGTATGCAATGCTCAGGAACATTCACCATTTAATTTTCAGCCAACTTACACACTTCTTGTGTGATTCTTCAAAGTATAATTGGTTCCCGTATGTTTTTATGAATATTAAATGAAATTGCTTTATCTAGGAGAGCTTGTCTCCAACAGTTATGTGTGTGTGTGTGTGTGTGTGTGTGTGTGTGTGTATGTGTGTGTGTGTGTGTGTGCGTATAAACAAAACTGTATGAGGTAAGCTCTCCTAGATAAACAAAATAATTTCAATTAACATTCAGAAAACATTGGGTACGATTTATACTTAGAGCAATCATACAAGAAATGATGTTGAAGTTGAAAAGTATGTAATTTGGCTGAAAATTAAATGCTGAATGTTCCTGAAAGTTATCACGGAATATAAATACATTTTGCCGTCGAAATAAATTGGCACTGGACTATAAGCTTTACGACAGCAATGGAAGGCAGGCTTACACCATGTTAAACTGTTAAAGTCTGTAGCTGTGTGCCTAGCAAGAGGTACCCTATCAAAAGCAATAGTATTTCTGCATCTCAGTCTGATGTGTCAGTAGTTGAGGTGGTCAATAAATGACAATCAGACATCTAGAAGACGATAACACTTGAATAAGTTTATGTACAACTAACTGAGAAAGCTGGCATTGCTGAGTGTTCAGTTTGCCAATTTTCTATTAGAAGCGAAATAAAAAAATAACTGTGTTTGTAGCGTAATAAGGAAAAAATTAAATTCCATGTGTTTGTGAAAACAGCTTTGAAAGTATGAAACAGTCGTACAAAGAAATATGCATATGTAGACACTCATAATCAGCTCTATACACGGTTATTGTTTTCGCCTACAGCCGTTTGCGCTTCACAGTTGAAAGCTATCAAAACGCTGCCAGGTCATAGGCTTTTCCTGAAGTTGACTCGTCGATGAGTCAGTGTTTATGATGTAATATCTCTGGAACAATGTGTCTCGCAGTAATATATTTACGTAGGTACATTCAGTGGATTCAGTGGAATATGTTGATACTGTCTGTCAAATATGTTGAGAATAGTATTAGTAGCAAAGAAGTAATAAATTTAAACATCATGTATGATGGAGCAGTTTTCACGCATCTCAGTGTTCATGACATCATATCTCCTGAACTATATGTGGTAGCAAGGCATAATGTTGTAAGTGCATTTAACGGCATATGTTGATACTATCCATAGAATTTATTATAAATCGATTTAGTGGCGCAGAAGAAATAAATTTAAACATCATGCAATCTTTGACGCATCTCGTTGTTTATGACGTAATATCTCCTGAACAGTGATAGTTAGATGGTTCTTACGCCCACAGCGATTGTTGCATGACAGTAAGATATGTGTGTACCAATTTGGTTGAAATTGGTCCTGTGATTTAGTAGAAGATGTGGAACAAACACACAGACACGTACATCCATTTTTATAATATGTATAGACATGTGCGTCAATAAAAGATACACACATAAATTTGTATAGTTGTAGGTTCTTCTTTGGTGCTGGGTTACATACAGTGAGAGTAATATTCGTGATAGGAAGAAACAGTCTTGAATGCTGATACAATCTGATAAGACACTGTAATGTCGAAAAATTTAGTAGCATGATGCTACGTCGATGTATTGTCCTCCTCACTGCAATCCTCCATAGTAATGCTGATAGGCCTGTACACTCACTGAACCTCTGGGTGGATCTCCGAGTGCCATTTCTTAAAAAGATGTGTCAGCCAGTCAGTATTGCAGGCATGAGGTAACGTGAGTTTAGCATGTGTGTGTATTAAGCTGGGAACCTAAAAACGATGGAGAGGCTTCGTATCGCCGCAGAACTCAGTGGTTCACAACCCCAGAACAGGAAACAGCAGTCCACCCTCCCCCCGCCCCCACCCGAAACCAGGGTTATTGTGCGATTCAGCCCCCAGCCCCCCGGGAACGTCTCATACCAGACGAGTGTAACCCGAAATGTTTGCGTGATACAGTAGGTATGGTGTATGCATATGTGGAGACAGTGTTTGTACACCAATCGCCAATACAGTGTAACCAGCCCGTATTCGCGAAGGCAGATGGAAAACCGCCTTAAAAACCATCCACAGGCTGGCCGGCAATCCGGACCTCGACACTAATCGGCCGGGCGGATTCGTGCCGGGGACTGGCCTTTAAGGGAAGTCTCTTACTCTCCAGTCTTTGTAGATGTTATTTCCATTTTCTTCTGTGATCTCGGATTTTATCATTGAGGCTAAAGAATTGAAGTTCTTCTCTAATATCTTGATTTCTTAGCCTGTCTTCTCTTGTGCAACCTTTGACACCTCTAAGGAATTTCATTTCTTGTGCCTGGATGCGGTTTTCTTGCTTCTTGGAAATCACCCATGTCTCACTTCCACAGAGCAGGGTAGGAACTGCAACAGTTTTGCAAAATTTAATTTGAGTCTCTTTCCTGGTTTTTTTTTTTTAGGTTTCTGTTAATTGTTCCACATATCCGACTGAATGCTGCTGTAGCTATATGTCATTTCACATCTAAGATAGCTGAAACGGTTTTCTTGCTCTAAAATCTTCTGATCTATCACTATTTTGGTTCTGATTGGTTCTTTTCCCATGAAGGCCACTGTCTTATTTTTTTCTTTTCAAAGTTCCATGTTATATTTTGCACTTATTTGTTTTAGCAAGTAGACTCCTTTCCGAAGGTCATCTGCTAGGATCACTGCATCATCGGCATATAGTTAATTATTTAAAAGAATGTTCCTGTCTAGGTGGATGGCTTTCTGAAATTCTGATTTCCATATATGTGCTATTTCATTAATGTAGATGTTGAACATAGTTGGAGAGATGTAGCAGCCATGTTGTACCCCTTTATTAGTTAGTATCTCATTACTTGTTTTACCATTGAGATCTAGAGTGATATTTGTGTCTTGATATAAACTAGATGTTTTGGATATCCATGATTTCTCATTATTTCCCAAAGTAGTAAATTTAATGTAGTTAAATTTTGTATTGAGATACGTTTTCATCAGAGGCTGCAAGTTCCGAATTGTTCAGGAACAGCGTACAATAGCGATCTCTTTTTGAATAACTTAGAAACTGTGGCCTCGAGTGAAAATGTAGGGAAGTACAAAATTTAGCTACATTAAATTCCCTATAAAATTTTTTTGTTCATTTTCTCTGTAGGACTAATAGTGTGCATGTAGCGAGCAATGGAGTCTGAGAATATCGGGCGTGGTTTTTGAAGGCGTTGCAGGTTGCATGAAACCTATCGGTTGGGGCAGGTCAATCAATCTTTATATCATAAGTTTGACTGGTCGCTGAACTTAAATTATAATCCTCAGCATTCTGCTACAGCCATGTATCTCACAGTGCCTGTTTTCATCAAGACAGAGATAATACACTACTGTCCATTAAAATTGCTACGCCAAGAAGAAATGCAGATTATGAACGGGTATTCATTAGCCAAATATATTATCCTAGAACTGACATGTGATTACATTTTCACGCAATTTGGGTACATAGATCCTGAGAAATCAGTACCCAGTACCCGTAATAACGGCCTTCATACGCCTGGGCATTCAGTCAAACAGAGCTTGGATGGCATGTACGGGTACAGCTGCCCATGCAGCTTCAACACGATACCACAGTTCATCAAGAGTAGTGACTGGCGTATTGTGAGGAGCCAGTTGCTCGGCCACCATTGAACAGACGTTTTCAATTGGTGAGAGATCTGGAGAATGTGCTGGCCAGGGCAGCAGTCGAACATTTTCTGTATTCAGAAAGGCCGGTACCCGACCTGCAACATGCGGTCGTGCATTATCCTGCTGAAATGTGGGGTTTCGCAGGGATCGAATGAAGGGTAGAGCCACGGGTCGTAACACATATGAAATGTAACGTCCACTGTTCAAAGTCCCGTGAATGCGAACAAAAGAGGTGACCGAGACGTGTAACCAATGGCACCCCATACCATCACGCCGGGTGATACGCCAGTATGGCGATGACGAATACCCGCTTCGAATGTGCGTTCACCGCGATGTCACCAAACGCGGATGCGACCATCATGATGCTGTAAACAGAACCTGGATTCATCAGAAAAAATGACGTTTTGCCATTCGTGCACCCAGGTTCGTCGTTGAGTACACCATCGCAGGCGCTCCTCTCTGTGATGCAAGGGTAACCGCAGACATGGTCTCCGAGCTGATAGTCCATGCTGCTGCAAACGTCGTCGAACTGTTCGTGCAGATGGTTGTTGTCTTGCAAACGTCCCCATCTGTTGACTCAGGGATCGAGACGTGGCTGTACGATACGTTACAGCCATGCCGGATAAGGTGCTTGTCATCTCGACTGCTAGTGATGCGAGGCCGTTGGGATCCAGCACGGCGTTCCGTATTACCTTCCTGAACCCACCGATTCCATATTCTGCTAACAGTCATTGGATCTCGACCAACGCGAGCAGCAATGTCGCGATACGATAATCCGCAATCGCAAAGTCGGAAACGCGATGGTACGCATTTCTCCTCCTTACACGAGACATCACAACAACGTTTCACCAGGCAACGCCGGTCAACTGCTGTTTGTGTATGAGAAATCGGTTGGAAACTTTCCTCACGTCAGCACGTTGTAGGTGTCACCATCGGCGCCAACCTTGTGTGAATGCTCTGAAAAGCTAATCATTTGCATATCACAGCATCCTGTCGGTTAAATTTCGCGTTTGTAGCACGTCATCTTCGTGGTGTGCGAATTTTAATGGCCAGTAGTGTATCAAATGTTTGTAACGCTTGATGTGCTTCCTGTCATGGCGGTCACTACAGCAACTGGGATGACTGACGGATGACTGCGTAATTCCGGCAGACCGGACCCCCAGCTGGCGGACGAGGAATCACGGCTGCGGCAGCGCGTGTGCTCGGCAGAGGTGCGCGCCCTCTGGTCCACCCCCGTGTACGCCATGTCCGCCGCTGCCGCTGCCGCGGCCGCCGCCGCCGGGGCCCTGAGCGCCGACGTGCCAGAGTTCCGCCCCCAGCCTCTGCACCAGCCCCAGCCGCAGCCGCAGCCGCAGCAGCTGCGGCCGCTGCAGCTGCAGCCGCACGCCGCCCCCCTGCAGCTGCGGCCGCCGGCGCAGCCGCCCCTGCAGCTGCAGCCGCACTCCCCGCCAGTGGCCATCGCCGCCGCGCCGCCGCCTGCCCCTTTCTTCCCGCCCTCTGCTCTGCCGCAGGCCGCGCAAGTGCCGCCTCAGCACCTGCAGCAGTACGGAGTGAGGTACAGGAGGTATTCGTGCTTCTCGTGTGATTTCTGTAATACCATCGTAACAGTCATAACAAAATCCCTGCACAAGGAGCTGCCGTTTACCGTGTGAAACCCATGACACAACGTTTTTCCAATTCCATACCTCAATCGGTAAAAACGGAATCTTCGTAGGATTTATTTCTACAGACTGAGGCGACGAATGAAAATTTGTACCAAGACTGGGATTCCAACCCGGGTCACCTGATCACTAGGCAGATGCGTTAACCACTACAACACGTGAGCAAAGTGAGTTTGCACAACTGTACTATCTACCTAACTCCCTGTGTGTGTGTGTGTGTGTGTGTGTGTGTGTGTGTGAAGTCTTATGGGACTTAACTGCTAAGGTCATCAGTCCCTAAGCTTACACACTACTTAACCTAAATTATCCGAAGGACAAACACACACACACATTCCCGTGGGAGGACTCGAACCTCCGCCGGGACCAGCCGCACAGGCCATGACCCTAACTCCCTCCTCAGTCCAGGTTCCCATTCATGCCTCAGCCCTCTTAATACTCCCTCTAAATTCGAACAGAATTACAGAGTCGTTGCAAGTACATTGGAATAGCTCCTCAGCATCGAACGAAACGGGGGATCCTGCCTGAAGTCCAGGCACAGGTGTTTTGATCATCTGGAACTATATAGCTCTAGAGATCTTTTCGAGTCTCAGACGTCTATGATTTATGTGTGGACATTGAAGAGACAAATGAAAATTTTTAATAAGACTATAGCTGAAACTAAGTCTCCCACTCTGTTTGCCTCAGTAGCTTCTTTCAGAAACATTTTTAAGACAAAAAAAGGAGGGACGCCCTGCGAAGAAATTATCTGAATCGGATGGAAAACGATGAATGTGATGTACAAATACCGACAAGCAAATTATTACAATTTCAGAAAATTGGACGAGCTATTCAAGAGAAAAAGCTTCACAAATTGAGCAAGTCAGTACTGCGTTGGTCCACCGCTGGCTCCTATACAAGCAGTTATTAGTCTTGCTGGATGTCCTCCAGAGGGATATCGTGTCAGATTCTGTCCAATTCTCGCGTTAGATAGTAAAAATATAGAGATGGTTGGAGGACCGTGCCCATAATGATCCGAACATTCTCAATTGGGGAGAGACTTGGAAACTTACTGCCCAAACTAGGGTTTGGCAAGTGTGAAGACAAGCAGTAGAAACTCTCACAGTGTGCAGAAAGGTATTATCTTGCTGAAATGTATGCCCAGGATGGGTTGCCATGAAGGGCCACAAAATGGGGCGTAGAATGTCGTCAACGTAGCGCTGTGCTGTAAGACCAAAGGGGTCCTGCTATGAAATGAAATGCCACCACAGATCATCATTCCTGGTTGTCGGTCCGTATGGTGGCTGACAGTGAGGTTGGTACCCCACTAATGTCCAGGGCTTCTCCACTTTAAATACTGCAGTTGACGGAAATTCAAGGCCCAAGCGCTCCATGCGTTGACAACACGCGGTCCCACTACTTCCAACGAATTACGAAACTCACTCGTTACGGACCTCTTCAATAGTCTTTAAACGGTTACACAGTGCCTCGTAATATGGTTCCAACTTTTCTGACCCGAAGTTCCTTTTCTTGATACTTCAGGGTAGATCGCAAAACTTCACGCTGTGTTCAATAACAAAATAAGACATAGTTCCCAATCTATGAACCGTTAGTGAACAACAAACGAAATATAAATTACTTCGAGACCTCCGCTCTGAAACCACAATGATTCTACAACCAATAACCACCAAATAAGCACTAACTCTGTCACCTCAGAGTCGGCCAGCAGATTCGCTAACATCCTTTAGTGAAGCTGTAGGACTCCTAAAGTCCAAATAAACTAACTTCCACTGGAATTATCCAACCGCACAAATACACAGCTTACTGCACTAGCCCCTGACTCAAATAGGCGATCTCCTTAATCCACGTAACTGCATTCGCAGCTTAATTAATCAAATTCTAACATGCGAACCTCACAGTTATGAACACTACTAAATTTCCTAAACCGTACAAATTTCGGACTGAGCTAACCGCGAACTCTTTCAACAGTTAGACTTACCGACGCAGGCAAACTTTTACCAATATTATCTCGCGTCGGACGACTGCTGCATCCTATGGCAAAACAGGGACTCAACTATCTGACAATGTCAGGATCTCCAGGAACCATACCACAGACAAAAAGAAAAGACTTTTTTTACTTCTCAATAACGTTCACACTACAGAAAGTAGCTCTTACGGCGACGTATATCGGCCAGATATCTGCGATGGAGTACTATCTCTGGACTCCGCCGTCGCCGCTGTCCAATCTCTGTGTTGCTGCACGGTTGACGGGTTTTGCGGCCGTTTGTTAATCTGAATATCAATAACATAATACAAAAATACTTAGGCAACAATTAAAACATTGTTAAATTAAAACCCTTCGCATCTCTTCTCTATAACTCACGTGACATAGCACACATGTAGAGGTGGACAATGTCTTTGAATGTACGTCAGATTTGACACAGTACAATTTTCCGATATGTGTAATCCATCTTTTCCCGCAGTCATTCATGTTTCTACAGTTTAAAAATTCTCCTGTAAATATTCCAGGTTTGCCATTTTGTGCTTTCCGCCTGTCTCATTTTTTACACGTCTCTATTCCACTTTGCCTGCTCCACTTTTAGCACTTTTGTATTTTCGCCTTTCGTCAGCTAAATCCTGTATGCCACATGTTATCCAAAGATTTCTATTGGACTTCGTCTTTCTGCGTATTTCGTCCTATGCTGGAATCACTGTTTCCTCTCTCAAGGCTAGCTCTTCGTCTTCTATTGTTTTCCTTTCGCCTGGTTCATTTAATCATTGTCTAATGCTATCTTTGAAACTCGCAACAACCATTGTTGTTTGAATTTATCCAGTTTTGACCGCCTTTATTTCTCTACCTCCCTGCAACTGTTTGAATTTTATTCTGCAGTTCGTAACCAATCAATAATGGTCAGCATGCAGATTTGTCCCTGTAAATGTTGTGGAGTTTGAAATCTGATTTCAAAGTCTCTGTCTTTAGCATTCCATTGGTTTCAGACTGTTATAGGTATAGCCCTTCTTTCATTATTCTTAAACCAAGTATTAGCAATTACTGCTATGCACGAAATTCTATCAGACGGCTTCCGCTTTGATTCTTTTCCTGCAATCTGTTTTCTCTTATAACTCTTGCTTCTCTTGCCTTCCTACTATCGACTTCCATTCACCTAACATAATCAAATTTGGTCTCCTTTAACTATCTGAATGATTTATTTTACCTCATTGCACCTTCTTTCAATCTCTATGTTGTACACGGACCTTGTCAGAATGTAAACTCGGACTACTTACCGGGCGCTGGCTCTATATCTATTTTGGCTACAATAATGAGTCCACTACGCTGTTCTTAGTAGCTTATCCGCATTCCTATTTTCTTATTCATAATTAGACCCACTCCTACGTAATCGCTGATTTTGTTTTGATAACAGTGCAAGCTACGTTTATTTAGTATTTAAACTAAATGAGTTCAGTAGTTTATCCATTATTCAGTAAAATATGGAAAGGTATCACCTAATTTTCTTTCCCACGTGGATTCTGTCTAGCTGTTCCGTTAGTTATGTTTGGCGTCGATAAAAATAAAGTCTTAGCCCTCATTCATTATGCAATGCTACAAATCCAAAAAGCCAACTTGTGGACTACATCAATGCAATGTAATGAATTTAGAGCTTGCCGTCAATTCCAGCTTAGGTCCCAAAGTTCACAAGGGCTGTCAGGTTTTTGTAACTATTTGCAATGTAAATATTGATAGATTAAAACATATCTTCATAAGACAGTATGTGTTTCGTAAATAACTCACAAAAAACGCTCACAGTTGACTTTGAACATGTTTATACGTTGGTGCCAATCTACATTTGGTTGTTATTCACCAAAATTAGAGGTTAGACAGCTCTATGAGACCTACCACAGCATCAAATCACGCTCAAATACTCTTGTCCACGATCTAAAATGTGTTTAAAGACATCACTCTGTCCAACAGTTTGAGGGATGTGATGTTGAGAGGCACCCACATGCCTTGCTCATACTGTGGCATCAAGCAGTCAGGCCTGCAAGATGAGTGGTCTGCCAAGCGAGTGGATTCATTCTTATTTGTCGAGTAACATGAACTCTAGTACTCACACTTAAAGTTACAAGTTATCCTACTATATGATTAATACGCAACGGAAACGCATATCTGACTATCAGTGATTTACAGAACTCTGACTGTTCACTACGCACTGGCAATACCACATTTTCTTTTTGTCTTTTATTTAACAGCTTTTGTCAACACGTGGCCACCGCACACATTAGAAATTCGGGACATTATGACAACATACAATTCGAAGTAAAAGTCCACCAATCTTTTTCTTTTCACTATCTTATTTATTCCAATAAATTCTCTAACCTAAACACACAAACTCTACAACCTACAACAATAACACATGAGAAATTCTGCCCAGTAGGCCTGGCTTTACAATGGTGAATCTCTATATTATAGTCTCGTAATTATTTTTAACGCTACAGTGCACTTTCTGGATAGGATGGTGGATCTTTTATTATACCTCACGCTTCGACTCTCACAATCATCATCACTAAACTTTCCTCCAGACCGAGCGGTACCGAAGGAACAAGCATAACCCACTAATCTTTTGAAACTTCCTCGCTACTCTCCCATGCAAACCACACATACCCAAATTACATGACATACACCACACTACAACATGAAATACTGCACAGAGAATAGTCACAACATTATCACTTTCAGCTTTCCCACTTCAATTAGTATTTATCCCAGTTTCACACGACACTGCCCCACTTTGTAATTCTACTTTCCTACTATGAACTCTGGAGATATTTGCACGTCTTCCTGTGCAATGCAAGCCAAGTGGCGTTGCTGGATAGACGGCCGACTCACCTTGCTTCTCTCTCAGAGTTTGAATCAAGCGTCACACGGAATCATATCACGCAAAGTAATATTAAGAACATCACACACGCGAGTCCTCAACTGATACCATGGACGATTACTTCTCTTTATCCTTTGTCTCATACACAGATTGAGACTCACACAGTACTCACCACGTGGAAGTACTCGTCTCTAATTTCAAGTCCTGCACACGCCATTTCTTAAATATTTCAACTTATGGTACACACGCTATTTCTTAAATATTTCAACTTATTGTACACACGCTAGTAATTCAGCTTAACTTAAGCACACGGAAGTATTTCAACTTAATGCTACACGTGGTTTCATTGTGACCGTTGGTCACTTCCGAAGATTCCTACAATCCCATTAATATTACCTGCCTGACATTTAATTCTCCCCACAAAAGTTCCTGAAATAGAGAAATTAATATTTCAAACTACTCTTAAATATTCCACATGCATACCATGTCTCCACTCTTTTGTCATTACGGAGCACAACTAAAACAGGTCTTAACAGCACAAGATCCAGCGGCAGAGTGCTGAAATATGGCCGTTCTCGAGGTGCTCTCGCACCTCTGTCGAAGTGGGGGGAGCACCTTCTTACCGTATTGGTCAGCCACATTTCAGGCGCTCAAAGCTCTGGTAAATTTCATCTCTTTGGTCCCACCAAAGGTGGCCAAAGGATCGACTCAAAGATGATCATATATTCACATTCACTATCTGCGGTTAGCAGACGACTATACATTCATTTGTTTCACAGATCTCACCAAACTGGATGTGGGGATTTACTTTGTGGGATTGCACATGTGATCAATTAAATAAATAAATTGTCATTCTTTCCCACACTGGTATCCGGCTTCGCTGTATTAATTGAAATTGAGTTATTTTACAAAAAAAAGTGTTGTTCTGACAAAAAGAATGAAGTATGTTGCACCTATTTTCAATGTCAGGCGGTACTGTACCCTTTCACCACCGGCTACCCATGCAGAAAAAAAATGGCACGGTACTATCCTTGCAATGCGAGGGTAGTTCCGAACATTTTTTTTAAGAAAGCTGTATGAGAAGAAACTTAGCAAGTCATCAAAATAACCAGGAGGAGACCTTAGCCCCTGGTGACCTCAAATAGACGACCAAATGTTGTTACTTTACCAAAGTTTTGACACAGTTGTTCCATTATTGTACTCTCCACAATCCGGAGTAACGTACACATACAAGTTTGCAACAATCCACATGACAAATAAAACATAACATCACACAAATGAAAAATAATGTTGAGATAAAAATTTGCTTAGTTACTGGGATCTTCGTTATTTTTATGAGTAATCCAGACTTCACTAATTCTATGACAAATAAAAAAAATAGTAATTGTACTCATGAAATTTTAAGTAGCTCACCGACCAAACACAGAACAAGTAATCTGACATTCATAAATAGCGTTGCAATAATCTTTAGACGGCAATGTCTAAATACAAAACAAAATCTACGAAAGAAAAAAAATTGTGTACACTAGTTGCACGTAGAAGTCAGGCTCCATATCAATACACGCAATAAGTAGTTAGCAATAAGTGTTTGAATCCACCAGTAGGTCTCGTATCTTACTCTAGTGCTCATTTCTCTGTTGTCACACATTTAGACGACAAGAACTTGCATTTCGACTAGCCTTCGTTACACTTTAATGTGAAATATCACCACTGTGATAATAAAAAAAGTGGCTTCAGTCAACACACCAACAAGATCATTACTGTCCATGACATCAAAATGCATCAATTAATTCCGATATTTGTTGTGCAATGCAAACTCTTCTCCCCTGTGACAACCTTACTGATCAATGCTACAAGAGCCGCTACGTTAGTATTACGCCACTGGCTAATAATTAAAGCATCATTGTACCAAATATTCTAATAAACATGCTACATGAACTTGATAACCCAGAACAAACAAACAAAAAAACACTAACTATTCTAAACACAAATGTTAATGAAATACAATTACACTTGCTGTCCCTTCAGGAATGAGACATATAAAAAATTTTTTACACAATTACAAGTACAAATACATTATTCCCTATCTTGCGAGTCACACAGAATCATTTCATTCTGTGATTTTCTTGGGGTCAAAAAGTTGCTGATAGTTTTCCTAGAAACACTGTCTCGGTGTCAAAGCTCTCCCATGGTTACCTGGACGAAAGTCTTTAAGTCACTCAAATCGGCATTTTGAACACGCTCTGAACAGTAAACTGTATCTCACATTAAACACAAATGTCATAGTCACTCTCAGCGCACCATCCACACGAATCTGGTCTTCCACAAATGGCCCTACAACTACTATTACCCACGGTTCTGTCCTTTCAGTTCATGGTGTAATTAAAAGTCGTAAGTTCCAACAAACAGCACTTATTCCCGCACCAATTAAAGAAATGTCTCCTACTACAGACGCAAATGTCAATGTCCCACTCTAGTTTTCATACAATAATTTGTCACCAAACGACAACTGTCCTCTTCAAGAATACCAAGCGTCCCACATGCAATTCACAAAGCACACTTAACAAGTCACTGCCAAAAGTTTATGGATCCCACCATTCAGTGGTCAAGACAAAACGAAACGATCGTCCTGTCTGCTAAAGACAATATCTTTTCCACTACTCACAACGTGGGAACACCAGTCTTTCACTTTCCACCTTATGGAGACATACGAGCAGTCATCTTGCTTCACGGCTCCACAGTCCAGTACTAGTTAATAGTTGCAGGTACCAAATGCCCGCCGGGCTCTGCCACGCGTCGTCCTTTCTGCCGTGGCGCCGCTGCACGCGCCGTTGAGCAGAAGAAACCACCTGCTGTGGCCTCCGCGGGATACTTTCCCCAGTCGTAAGGGTGGCGGAACTTATGAATGGCCAGTGGTACGTGTGTGTCGCCCCAGGCCGTTGACCTGCTGTAGCGGGCACGTGGAGTGTACCCCGTCCGGCAGTGGAGTGGGGAGTGCCGCGGATCTGTCGCCCGTCGCCATGGCTACGTCAGCTCGTCCCGCTAGCGGTATGGGCGTTACGACACCCAGTCAGTCAGACCCTTCCGTGCATCTCGCAACATTACAGACAAAAGGATATATTTAAATACTCATTGATTACATGTATGATCTATTAGATACATTGGTAATAAAAGAATCTTTGTTCTAAAAAACATAAAACTATACACCCTAGTTTTCTACACATACATCAACATTTATCTCTTTTCTATATACAGCCCACACTTGCGCTATTGATTGTACCTGTCGATCCTCATACAAAACATGAATGTGAAAAAATAAAACAAAAGGAATAATAAACAATCTATACAACTCATAATTACAATATAAAATAGTAGACTACTCTAACATCCTATCACAGTGAAAATATTAGAAACTGTTGATTCTAAAACTACAACATACAATGTACCTTTGTGCTTGTGACAGACTGAAATTAGTATCTCTTTATATATTTTACCTTTTTTATTATATATAACAACATTTCTAGGACACGTATGTACCATCCACATGATGTCAGATCCTGACCTGCCATCGAGGTTCACCCAAATCAAACAATACACAATAATGTTTTAGTTACAGATCGGTAGCATCCCCTTTACAGGAGTGTGCGCATTGATCACACTACTCTACGACTCTCACTCACCAGACATCACATTTTCCTTCTCATACAATCCATTAATACACTAACAGAATAGGTCTAGAAGTCAGCTAACCTTAACACCACCACACTCACGACAACATACCATACCTTTTCTGCCTCATACTCATAACACCATCACACTCATGACAACATACCATACCTTTGCTCCCTTATACTCATAACACCACCGCACTCACGGCAACATACCATACCTTTGCTCCCTTATACTCACCCACATAACACATGAAGCTGTTTCGGAGATAGCATTCCAGTCTCCAAATTCGTCCTTTCACTCTGGCACCTCTCTCCATCGGCTTACCTCTGCATTCACTTTACTGCTTATTCATCCTCCTAAATGTCAAATTAGAATTGCGACATTTCATCTAAGAACAAAAAATACACAAATTATTCATCCTGCAAAATAACTGTACACATTATTGGTACCGTTTTGATTAGTTATACTGGTACCAGGCTTCAACAACAACAAAAAATATTATTTTTGCCAAATCGCAAATGTTATGCTTTAGATCTACACTCATATTACATCTTACGTCAGTATTCCACAACGTTCACCATCTGGGTCTCATACTCCCTTTATGTCCTTTCACATTGTGCAGTTGTCCTCATCTCTTCATTCGTATTTCGGCTCTCCGTCCGTCCATTACTCCATCATTTCCTGGTCTTCCTTCGCCATTGGCATCAATCTCTATTGCAGCATACACAGGCCTCTCTGTAACATACATCTAAGACATCTCCACATTATTAATTCTACTCACCTTTATTTACCACTGTTTCATCACGTCAAATCTCTCTTTATTAATCACACTGCTTCACGTCGCTTCTCTCCTTAAATATCACCTTTATTCACTACTATTTATCACGTCGCTTCTCTATCAACCATCTTTATCCACTCATTAATCATCACGTCGTTTCTGCTTGCTCCTTATTCATATGACAAAAAATACGTACATACACCACTCTGTCGACTCCTGTTCATGACTCATTCGACCAGTCTATTCCGTCATACTTCCTGACATCCCGCCTGAAAATTCTTATGTTCGATTTGACCCTGCACAACGTTACACACCACAAATAAATACACTGACTATCTACCATAAATTGCCTACTTTCGATCTATCCTTCACTTTTCCATAATTTGATGTTAGAAATGTGATGAAGCCCACGAGATTGTTTTCCCTTGATCGTCTCAATCAGTACAGCATTTTCATGGACAATCCGCCTCACTCTGAATGGTCCACTATACACAGTAAAGAATTTGCTAGTTAGGAATCTAAGCTTACATGAAAATTAAATGTGTGCAGAGAATATACAAGCTGGGAGAAATGGGCAGCCCAAGTGTTAGAAACTTTGGTGCTAGTGGCCTCTTTCCCTAACACTAGATTCCGAACAACCATACCCAGCACCTCATTATAACTGTCACCACGACTATGACATACTATAGATCAGATGGCATCTAATTTAAAAAAACTTCGATCACATTACATATGTTACCTGTAACAGCAGTATAAACGTACCCTATTCCACACACATCACAATGTTTACTTTTTACATTACGTGTTAAGTACCTGCAATAGTCAAATTGCACTAATTATACTGGACTCATTGGCATTATTACATATCATTTTAGCAACTGGTTTCTTTGAGGAAACAGTCCTTTTCTTTTAGTGTTCCAAATAAAAATTTTCAAATTTTGCTCTGAGAGACCAGCCTAACAGATGCCATTACTGGTGTTTTATTCTCTGATCAGAAGTATGGTATTTGCATTCCTACATATCAATAGAGTATGTCCGCTACATAGACAATTTTCAGTGCCAGCTGCATGTGTTTTAAGGCAAGATGCTAAGGGCTGATACGTTGGATTAGTTTCTCCTATCCTTCAATCCATTTTGACAAGAATGAAATGCCAGGATTCCATGCTCTCCTGTCATTCTGATAGTTTCTACCGTTCCTATCCTCGACACTGTCTGACCTATGAGTTGTGTCGCCGTTCACAATGTTGCTCTCATTACCCAGTTCCTGTAAGAAGTGCTGAAATGACGCAGAATCGTCTACGCCTCTGCCTGCTATCGCTATATCTCTGCGCAATTTCATTGGCAACTTCGTTATACAGACCATTATGAACTCCCCAGGTTCGTATGGCACATCCAAATACCTATTTAGTCTCAGCATTTCCTGATAGCACGCCACTGGATCTCTTATACCACCTTCGTTACGATTTAGCATCATCAATATGCTTTGCGTAACCTGGTCCTGCTTACTTTTCGACCAGAATTCATTTAAATAGCTACTACAGTCTTTAATAAGTTCCTGCATTTTCGCTCTAGCCTCGTCCCTCAAATGGTTACACACAAACTTCATTTTGAGGGGCAGTCCCCACGATGAAGGTAATGAATCTTGAAATTGAGACAGCCTTGGACTACACCCAGTTGGGTTTGCCACCTGCTTTATCCGACACAACCGTTCTTCTGATTCCCTGAATTCGTCTTCCTCTTTCTGCTTATTCTCGCTTTTTGAGTTTATCTCACTCTCCCTCTGCAATCTACCTGGTGGTGTGTCACCTTCGCTACTGCACGCTAATTGCAACTGTGCTAGTTCTTCCCTATGTTTACTACTTATTTCTAATTGCGCCTCTTTAAGTTGTAATAGTGATTGTATCTCCCCCTGGTTGGCATAAACCTCTCGCTGCGTACTGTCAGAGCCTGTCTCGCCTCTTATACTGAGCTTTTCTACATCTGCACTAATCGTATTCATTCTGACCACTACCTCTTTGATTCGCTCATCCGACAACACGTCCCTACGTCCAGTAGTATCACTCTCCATTGCAAATACTTGTACCTCCAAATTATTAGCTTTTTCTTTCACGGCGTCACATACTTGCATCAACGCACCCAGATTCTTCTCCCCCTCATCTAACCGATTATTAACTGCGGGCAGACGCTCATCGATAACTGTGTGTAGCTTCCCCATTGCCTCTTTATTTCCCTTATCCATTGCCTCCAATCTTTCCTTATTTGCTTCCAATCTTTCCTTAGTCTCCCTATCTCTCTCCTTATGATCTCTATCCATCGCTTCTAATCTTTCGTTAGTTGCTTCAAATCTTTCCTTATTCTCCCTATCTCTCTCCTTATTATCTCTATCCATCCTCTGTAAAAACTGCAGTAGCACATTGTCATTTGCTACTTTCGACGCGCTCACCTCGTTCGCCTGAGAAACCGTAGCTTCGCTAAGGGTAGCCGCCCTTTCACTGCATACCTGACCTAGTCCCGGCTCGCCCGCGTCGTCGGGAAAAGCCCCCGATTGTGAACAAAGACCGCCGCTCAAAGGATCACCTAACCGTGGTCCGCTGAACAATTCAGCCCCTTCTGAGTGCTTGCCATCCCCGCTCATTCATCCATGGTCAACAGCTACTTCCTGCTGCACTGCTACGTCCACCCCAGAATCGCTATTCTCCATGGTGGCTACACTTTTCGACTGCGACCTAGTTACTACGGACATTACGCAAAAAAATTATACCACGATCTTCCAGCCTTGGACGATATAGCAATTAATTACATAAAAAAAATAAAAGATCCTCACCAATCCAGAAAGAAATTGCAAACAGAGAAAAAATTTTACTTCCTATCGCTATCATAATACATTCCATAAAAAAATTCTTAGCAGCAAAAAACCTAACAGCAAAATATCCTGGCAAAAACGGTATCCTAGCAAAATATCCTGGCAGGGTCGAAATTATGAGAGGCACCCACATGCCTTGCTCATACTGTGGCATCAAGCAGTCAGGCCTGCAAGATGAGTGGTCTGCCAAGCGAGTGGATTCATTCTTATTTGTCGAGTAACATGAACTCTAGTACTCACACTTAAAGTTACAAGTTATCCTACTATATGATTAATACGCAACGGAAACGCATATCTGACCATCAGTGATTTACAGAACTCTGACTGTTCACTATGCACTGGCAATACCACATTTTCTTTTTGTCTTTTATTTAACAGCTTTTGTCAACACGTGGCCACCGCACACATTAGAAATTCGGGACAATATGACAACATACAATTCGAAGTAAAAGTCCACCAATCTTTTTCTTTTCACTATCTTATTTATTCCAATAAATTCTCTAACCTAAACACACAAACTCTACAACCTACAACAATAACACATGAGAAATTCTGCCCAGTGGGCCTGGCTTTACAATGGTGAATCTCTATATTATGGTCTCGTAATTATTTTTAACGCTACAGTGCACTTTCTGGATAGGATGGTGGATCTTTTATTATACCTCACGCTTCGACTCTCACAATCATCATCACTAAACTTTCCTCCAGACCGAGCGGTACCGAAGGAACAAGCATAACCCACTAATCTTTTGAAACTACCTCGCTACTCTCCCATGCAAACCACACATACCCAAATTACATGACATACACCACACGACAACATGAAATACTGCACAGAGAATAGTCACAACATTATCACTTTCAGCTTTCCCACTTCAATTAGTATTTATCCCAGTTTCACACGACACTGCCCCACTTTGTAATTCTACTTTCCTACTATGAACTCTGGAGATATTTGCACGTCTTCCTGTGCAATGCAAGCCAAGTGGCGTTGCTGGATAGACGGCCGACTCACCTTGCTTCTCTCTCAGAGTTTGAATCAAGCGTCACACGGAATCATATCACGCAAAGTAATATTAAGAACGTCACACACGCGAGTCCTCAACTGATACCATGGACGATTACTTCTCTTTATCCTTTGTCTCATACACAGATTGAGACTCACACAGTACTCACCACATGGAAGTACTCGTCTCTAATTTCAAGTCCTGCACACGCCATTTCTTAAATATTTCAACTTATGGTACACACGCTATTTCTTAAATATTTCAACTTATTGTACACACGCTAGTAATTCAGCTTAACTTAAGCACACGGAAGTATTTCAACTTAATGCTACACGTGGTTTCATTGTGACCGTTGGTCACTTCCGAAGATTCCTACAATCCCATTAATATTACCTGCCTGACATTTAATTCTCCCCACAAAAGTTCCTGAAATAGAGAAATTAATATTTCAAACTACTCTTAAATATTCCACATGCATACCATGTCTCCACTCTTTTGTCATTACGGAGCACAACTAAAACAGGTCTTAACAGCACAAGATCCAGCGGCAGAGTGCTGAAATATGGCCGTTCTCGAGGTGCTCTCGCACCTCTGTCGAAGTGGGGGGAGCACCTTCTTACCGTATTGGTCAGCCACATTTCAGGCGCTCAAAGCTCTGGTAAATTTCATCTCTTTGGTCCCACCAAAGGTGGCCAAAGGATCGACTCAAAGATGATCATATATTCACATTCACTATCTGCGGTTAGCAGACGACCATACATTCATTCGTTTCACAGATCTCACCAAACTGGATGTAGGGATTTACTTTGTGGGAGTGCACATGTGATCAATTAAATAAATAAATTGTCATTCTTTCCCACACTGGTATCCGGCTTCGCTGTATTAATTGAAATTGAGTTATTTTACAAAAAAAAGTGTTGTTCTGACAAAAAGAATGAAGTATGTTGCACCTATTTTCAATGTCGGGCGGTACTGTACCCTTTCAATGTCACAAAACGGAATACAGACATGTATCTAATAATAGAATTAAGTTGTCGCGAAGCTAGCGCTATTTCAGTTGATATTACAGTTAACAAAAGGAGTTTTTCTGTTGTGTATGAAATATGTCTGACTGTATATTAATATGGTAGCAACCAAACATCATTGTACTACTATTTCCACAAACCTACCTACCACGATAGGAAAATGAAATAGGCGAAATTTTTACAAAAATTAAAACGACTAAGAATTTATGCACAAATGTCGCATCTTAAAGGAATATTTGAGCTCATTCTGTAATCTATGATTCTTGTTAAGTTACAGACCATTTACCTGTATGATTTACATTTTAGTAGTATTACTTCAGCTGATATGCTTGCATTACAGTTGTATGTGTAAAGACTGATCTTTTTTCCATCAGCGTCTGCTGAATAAATGTTATTTTCCAAAACAGTCTTTTAACTGAATCTGAATATCGCACAACAGCTTATCTGGTTAATATGTGATACTACTTCAGCATCAGTTGAGGAGGTCTTCCATGAAACCTGTGCTGTTATGGCCATTACTTACTATAGGTCCTCAGATCATGATAGCAAAACATAGGATAATGTATTAAAGTAGTTTTTAAAATATGAAATATAGTTTCTTTGTAGGAACCTTAAGACATGGTTTCGGAGGGATTGTATGGTATCAGTGGAATCAGCAACGAGCCAGCCACGTTCTGCTATTGTCATAATTATGTCTTAAGTACAATAAAAATGTAAGTCACATAGTACAAAGAGTAGTTGCTGTTAGGTGTTACGAGTAACATTCCTTCAATACATTATAATGAAACTACATCACACAATCCATTAACCAATCAACTCTTTTCAGTACTGTCCACTGTAGCATTAATGTATCAAGATTTTTAATTTATTTGAATAGAATTACGCCACCAGTTACACTTTTATTCTGTGCACCACTGCTTTCAACGCCCAAGGCCATTACCAAGTGTGGCTCTATATAAAGCAATATAGCAAATATCTTAGAAGACAATTTATATAAAATAAATCATACAAATTGAAAGGAATAAATAGAAAACGTTTTACAGGGAAATGCAATGTAGAGTGAACCTAAGACAATAAAATCACAAATGTTGCACAGTAACGCATCATTACGCTAAGAAACATTAATGTGAGTAACACATTAACTTACATCTCAAGCATCGTATATAAAATTGATTTAAATTAAATCACAAAAGCCTTACATGTGGGCAGAAGGTAGATTAAACTACACATAATAAAATATTACATACTGCATCGGAACTTATCATTACATTGAGAGACGCATAAAATAAGTAAATAAGTAAAGCATGAACACACATCGCAAACCTTCTTTATGGAAAAATTGGAGGAGCAAGCGTTGGGAACTGCGAACAAGAAACCGAATATTTGGTTCCGTTACGTGGATGATACGTTTGCTTTGGGGCAGCACGACAAGAAGGAATAGGATCTTTTTCACAACCATCTAAATGGGATCAATCCGAAGATTCAGTTTACCAAGGAGTAGGCAGCAGGTGCAAGATTAAATTTTCTGATGTGCTAGTTTTCAAGAAAGAAGATAGTAGCTTGGGCCACACGGTTTACCGAAAACCCGCACACACCGGGATTCGAACCACTACCCACAACAAAAGCGAGGAATCATAGAAGCGTCGGTGGAAAGAGCAAGGAAAATCTGCGAACCAGAACTGCTTGACGCAGATTTAAAACGTCTCACCACTGCACTGCTCAAAAATGGTTATTCATTCGCTGAGGCGGAAAGAGCGTTAAGACCACCGCGTAGAAATCATAGCGATGCTCAAGTTCCGGTGAAACCGAAAGTTTTCCTGCCATTCATTAACGACGTGACTGGCCGCATAGGAAAAATCTTGAAAAAGCGGAACATCGCGGTAATCTGCACACTCTCGCGGAAGATATAAAGCACCTAAAATCGGCCAAGGATGCTCGCCAGCCGCTATAAAAAGCTGGAATTTATTAGAATTCCATTTAGTTGTGGAGAAGTGTACGTGGGTACGACAAAAGGAACTATCAAAAACGACTCGAAGAAGACGAGGGCAACTGCAGAAGTGGGGAGACTGACAGATCTCCTGGCTGTAAAGCAGCCAGGAGACCGCTACATTCATTTCGATAGGACTCAAGTATTGGCAGCCACGAGCGGATACCATGAAATGCTATTATACAGTGAAACCATAGAGATTGTGAAGCACCCCAGGAATGATATGGGATGACAGTAACAGCGAACGAGGGAAGTCGACATTGGTCAATTGTGCTCGCGTATTCAAAACATGTTATGTCACGCCACAGAGCGGAAGCTTGCGGAAGCGGAAATTTGCTGTAGGTGTGGATTGGACATTCAACAAAGCTACGTTCCCCCTTGAAAATGTCCTCTGCAGATAGGATCGAAACATCGGGGTTTAAAGGGAAATCCATTCGACAGCTACACTGATTTTTAACGGCATTCCATACGAAAGTTATACACAAATAAAAGTCAGATCACGACGCGAAGATTTCAGTGGAATCAGTGTCCTAGAACAGACATCATACTGCTTTGTGACAGCTTTCTGAGGGTACGTGACAAGTGCCTTTATTAATGCGAACGAAATAGGAGTGATGCATATGTAAGGCAACTGCCAGTACAACTGAAGTACGATTTATGTGAAACTGAGAGAAAATCAGAACGGTCGGCATGTATCCATCTTTAGCGATTTCAAATGTCAAAATCACATCTGTCGTCTCCAAGATATTGCACTTTCAAGCCAATGTAGCGGCATTGCATGCCAAATGGATATTAAATAATAATAAACATTATTTCATGAAGTGATTATTGACAAATCTGTCCCAGGTGCAGTACAGATGATTGACGCCTAGTTTCGAACCAACTGGTTCATTCTCAAACTTGACCTGAGGCTGCACTGAAAGTGCGTGATCGTAATATCGTAATAACGAACATCACAGTGGCATTAGGAAGTAATCGTAGATACTGTCACATTCAAGATGTGGCTGCTTAGTAGTTTCATTCTGACTTGCTGAGTAGACACACGTTGAATGTGACAGTTATCTACGATTACTTTGTAAAGCATGTATGTTGCCGATGTGGTGCTCATTATGAAGATCAGGCACTTTCTGTGCAGTCTCAGTGGGTCAGGTTTTAGAGTAAACCACTTACATCGAAACTACTAATCAAACATTTGAACTGCGATTGTGTCGAATTTGTTAATAATTCATGAAAGATTAGAAAAAGGTTGCTGGCCCTTTATCAACAAAATGCTGAAACTAAAGAAAACCTTATCATTGATGATCGCTGGTAGACCAAAATCCTGTCATTGACACCGTCCTTTAATTTTTACCTAGAAACTAATTGTTATTGCAGATGTCGGCGGCTTTTTTGGTCATCATTCATCTTAAAGGTTTGATGCGGCCGGGCACGAATTCCTCTTCTGCGTTTATCTCTTCACATCAGAGTAGCAGTCACACACAACGTTCTCAGTTATCTGCTGGATCTATTCCATTCGCAGTCTCCGCCGTACATTTCTTAGCCTCTACAACTCCCTCTGGTACCATGAATTTATTCAAAAATGGCTCTAAGCGCTATGGGACTTGACATTTGAAGTCATCAATCCCCTAGACTTAAAAGTACGTAAACCTAACTAACCTAAGGACATCACTCACATCCATGGCCGAGGCAGGATTCGAACCTTCGACCGTAGCAGCCGCGTGGTGAATTTATTCCATGATGTATCAAAACATGTCCTATTAGTTGTACCTTCTTCTTGTCAGTGGTCTCCATACGCTCGTTTCCTCGCCGATTCTGTGGAGAAATTCCTCATTTCCTGTCAGTCCACCTACTTTTCATCATCCTTCTGCAGTAGTGCATCTCAGTGCCTCGATTCTCTTCGTTTCTGGATTTCCCGCAGTCCATGTCTCGCTGCCGAGCAATCCTTAGCTCCAGACATACTTTCTCAGACATTTATTCTCCAGATTACGGCCGATGTTTGTTACGTTCTAACGTCTTTTGCCCGGGAATGCTCTCTTTGTCTGTACTAGTCTGGTTCGTTTGCCCTCCTTGCTTCGCCAGTCATGTTTCATTTTGCTGCCTAAGTAACAAAATTTCTTAACTTCATCTACTTCATGATCCCCAATGATGATGTTAAGTTTCTCGGTGTTCTCATTTCTGCTACACCTCATTAGTTTCATCTTTGTTCTATTTACTCTCAGTCTGCTTTCTGTACTCATTATACTGTTCTTTCCATTCAGCAGATCCTGTTATTGTTCTCCATTTTCACTGAGGACAACAGTGTCATTAACGAATCTTATCACTGATATCATTTCACCTTGAATTTTAATTCCACTCTTCAACATTTCTTTTATTACCTTCATTGCATCTTCGACGAACAGATTGAACAGCAAAGGCTACATCCCTGTCTTGCACTATTTTTAATCTGTGCGCTTCGTTCTTGGCCTTCCACTTTTATTGTTCCCTCTTAGTTCTTGTACATACTGTGTATTAACCGCCTTTCCTTACAGGGGAGATAACCCCAATTTTTCTCAGAATTTCGATCATCTTGCACACTGTCGAACGATTTTTCCAGGTCGACAAACCCCGTGAACGTGTCTTGATTTTTCTTCAGTCTTGCTTTCATTATTAATTGCAACGTCAGAATTGCCCCCCTCGTGTCTTTACCTTTCCTAAAGCCAAGCTGATCGACGTCTAACAGATCCTCAATATACTTCTCAGTTCTTCAGTATACCATTATTGTCATCAATTTGGATGCATGAGCTGAAAAGCTGATTGTGCGATAATTTTCGCACTTGTCGGCTCTTGCTATAGCTGGAATTGTGAGGATGCTTTTTTCCAAGAGACTGACGCTATAACGCCAGTGCCGATACCCTCAGATATCGTCATTTGCGAAAACCTATACTGATAGCTGATTTGGATTTGTAAAAGAGTACATGCCGGGAAGTGGGGGTATAATTGTTACATCCCACTCCTGACACCAAATGTAAAAGAGTACGCGGTTTGGGGATGGGAAGAGAGAAACTTGTGACACCAATGTTAATGTATAAAATGGCAGGGAAGGGGGAAGAAGGCTGTTAAATATGCCTCGTGGCGGCAGTGTGCAGGAGGTCGAGCTGTCAGGATTTAGTAGTGGGCATCCAGGGCTGCCGTTAAATGACAAAACAGAAAATTAAGTACAATAAACAGGATATATTTCAATATACGGAGTGGAAAGGGCGCTCCTAGGGTCGGAAGTTAGCAGGTTTAGGCCGGTCTGGGACGTCGAACAATTAAATGAAATGGGCAACGGAAGGGGAAGCGGTTAACGCTGACAAAAAGGGGTGAGTCAAATGAAAACCTTAAATTTGTAAAAACAAATCGAAAAATCGCGACGTTATCCTGTAAGTTGGTAAGCGTGCTGCAAACAGCGTGCAGAATGGCCTGTGGGTGGCAGCATTATGCAGATGCACACATAAGGTTGCAGTATAAAGATGGCCGCCCCACTTGCGACTTGCACCAGGGAAGAACAACGTTCTGTTATTCGGTTCTTGCGTAGTGAAGGTGCGAAACCTATTGAAATTCATCGACGAATGAAGGTTCAGTACGGTGATGCATGTTTATCACAGCAGCAACCTACGAATGGAGTAGGAAGTTCCCAAATGGTGTGACTTCAGTGGAAGATGCTCCTCGTCCAGGTCAGGCACAACGAGTTGTGACTCCACAGAAGATAGCAGCAGTTGAAGACATAGTGAAGGAAAATCGCCGAGTGACACTGAACGACATTGCAGCATATTTACAGATTAGTCATGGGTCAGCACACCACATTGTGCATGATGTGCTCCAGTTTCACAAAGTGTCTGCAAGATTGGTGCCACAGCAGCTGACTCCTGAAATGAGAGAACGACGTGTTGATGCTTGTGAAGAACTTCTTCGGCGCATGGAACGAGAAGGTGATGGTTTCCTTGCAAGAATAGTTACTGGGGACGAAACCTGGTTCACTTCCACCAACCGGAAAGGAAGAGAGCGAGCAAGGAATGGCGCCATTCCTCATAGCCAAAACCAAAGAAGTTTAAAACAGAACCATCAGCAGGGAAGGTTATGCTGACTCTCTTTTGGTTCGAAAAAGGCGTCATTTTGGAGCATTACATGACTAGAGGGACCACTGTCACCGGTGCATCATACACAGATCTCCTAAAAATCATCTGCGGCCTGCAATCAAATCAAAGCGACGTCGATTGCTGTCAGCAGGTGTCCTTTTGCAATATGACAATGCAAGGCCCCACACTGCAGGTACAACAGTTGCAACAATCACAGACCTGCATTTTGAGTGTCCTCCTCATCCACCATGCTCACCAGACCTTGCCCCTAGTGATTTCCATATGTTTGGGCCACTCAAAGACGCAATGGGAGGAAAGAGGTGTGCCACGCGGTGCATGAATGGTTGTGCGGACTACTAAAAGAATTCTTTTCTAAAGGAATTTATGCACTTTGTAAGCGCCGGAGGACTTGCATTGAGCGTGGGGGAGATTATGTTGAAAGGTGATAACAGCTTTCTACCACTTCTGCACAATAAATAATATTTTAAAAAATATTTAAGATTTTCATTTGGCTCACCCTCGTACGTTGGTCGCCGGTTGCGAAGAGCAGAGCCAGAGGCTCTGCCTTCCAAAACGACGTCTGCTCTGCTCGAGGTCTGGATCACAAGAGGGAGAAGGAACTGTGTTCTGCTCCGCAGGACGCTCCGGCGTCCACACACGTGATCGGTATGCCGCGCACGCTATTGGCTAAAACCAATGGCGTGAATTCCCTAGCAGTTTCAGCAGAGGGCTCAGGGCGTCTCCTGTCAGCAGCTTCAGCTGGACAGAACCGCCTTGGTTGGAAAGGCAAGCGACTTGTGTCACGTAGACACGGCTTGAGTTACTCTGGGAGAGAAATTGTAACGATTCCACTGGGCCTTTCAAATAATTTTTTTAAACTAATTTCCTAAAATATTCCTTGACTGGCTGCCATCCTGTACATGTGCGACAGAATCACAATACACAAATTTGTTAATTTTATGAGATTTTATTCTATAAAATGTAAATGATTAAGCTGAAAATCCACATCAAGACAGTTGCAAAATGAATTGACCGATTCCGCGTAGCAAACCATATACACTCCTGGAAATGGAAAAAAGAACACATTGACACCGGTGTGTCAGACACACCATACTTGCTCCGGACACTGCGAGAGGGCTGTACAAGCAATGATCACACGCACGGCACAGCGGACACACCAGGAACCGCGGTGTTGGCCGTCGAATGGCGCTAGCTGCGCAGCATTTGTGCACCGCCGCCGTCAGTGTCAGCCAGTTTGCCGTGGCATACGGAGCTCCATCGCAGTCTTTAACACTGGTAGCATGCCGCGACAGTGTGGACGTGAACCGTATGTGCAGTTGACGGACTTTGAGCGAGGGCGTATAGTGGGCATGCGGGAGGCCGGGTGGACGTACCGCCGAATTGCTCAACACGTGGGGCGTGAGGTCTCCACAGTACATCGATGTTGTCGCCAGTGGTCGGCGGAAGGTGCACGTGCCCGTCGACCTGGGGCCGGACCGCACCGACGCACGGATGCACGCCAAGACCGTAGGATCCTACGCAGTGCCGTAGGGGACCGCACCGCCACTTCCCAGCAAATTAGGGACACTGTTGCTCCTGGGGTATCCGCGAGGACCATTCGCAACCGTCTGCATGAAGCTGGGCTACGGTCCCGCACACCGTTAGGCCGTCTTCCGCTCACGCCCCAACATCGCGCAGCCCGCCTCCAGTGGTGTCGCGACAGGCGTGAATGGAGGGACGAATGGAGACGTGTCGTCTTCAGCGATGAGAGTCGCTTCTGCCTTGGTGCCAATGATGGTCGTATGCGTGTTTGGCGCCGTGCAGGTGAGCGCCACAATCAGGACTGCATACGACCGAGGCACACAGGGCCAACACCCGGCATCATGGTGTGGGGAGCGATCTCCTACACTGGCCGTACACCACTGGTGATCGTCAAGGGGACACTGAATAGTGCACGGTACATCCAAACCGTCATCGAACCCATGGTTCTACCATTCCTAGACCGGCAAGGGAACTTGCTGTTCCAACAGGACAATGCACGTCCGCATGTATCCCGTACCACCCAACGTGCTCTAGAAGGTGTAAGTCAACTACCCTGGCCAGCAAGATCTCCGGATCTGTCCCCCATTGAGCATGTTTGGGACTGGATGAAGCGTCGTCTCACGCGGTCTGCACGTCCAGCACGAACGCTGGTCCAACTGAGGCGCCAGGTGGAAATGGCATGGCAAGCCGTTCCACAGGACTACATCCAGCATCTCTACGATCGTCTCCATGGGAGAATAGCAGCCTGCATTGCTGCGAAAGGTGGATATACAATGTACTAGTGCCGACATTGTGCATGCTCTGTTGCCTGTGTCTATGTGCCTGTGGTTCTGTCAGTGTGATCATGTGATGTATCTGACCCCAGGAATGTGTCAATAAAGTTTCCCCTTCCTGGGACAATGAATTCACGGTGTTCTTATTTCAATTTCCAGGAGTGTATGAAAAGACCGACACTTCGCGAGATAGAATGCCATACTTTTGGAAACGTATATGTTGGTAAAACAGATGTAGCTACATCGAGCGTCAGTTCAGTATGAAGTAAGTGTGTTGCGGCGCTCCTGCAGCATCCCAGTGTACCAGCGGCCGCCTGAGCAGTACGAGGAGCTGTGGCGGCGGGGCCGCGCGCCGTGGCGCCAGCAGGGCGCCGACCTGTCCAACCTGATCATGCTGACGCGTGGGGGCGGCAGGGGCGCCTGCGGGGGTGGCAGGGCGGGGCCGCCGCAGCAGCTGCCTCAGGAGCCGCCGCCACCGCCACCGCCACCGCAGCCGCTGCCGGCCACGCCGCCGCCGCCACCCACGTCGGCGCCGCCGCAACCGCAGCCGACTCAACCGCAGCCGACTCAACCGCAGCCGCCGATGACGCCACAGACGCCTTATCCGCCGCAGCCTGATGCGCCCCAACTACAACCGACTGAAAGGTACGTCCTACGTAGGGTGACCACCTCTCCAGTATTTCCCTGGACTTCCTGTATTATAGCAATCTTCTTTTATCCTCCCGGCTCCCTCTCTGACCGCCGGTTTCTCACGTACATTTCGTCAGTGATCTGTCTTATAAACATTAATCCTGCGATGTTCTATCGATAGTTCAGTTTCGCTGACCGAGAGACCTCGAAAATTTTTCGTATGACAATAGATACTAATCTCGCTATATTTTCTTCTTCTGTGCGTGCTTCTACGGAAAGAAGACAATAGATTCACTCTCTTTCTCCCAATAAGCCCAAATAACAAAATAATCTTTACAATTTTTTGGAATTGGAAGGCAATTTCGACAACAGATTTCATGTGAGTAATGCTTGAAATACTGCAACATCACAACTTTACTGTCAGACTCTATGAAAGTCCGAAGAACAATAAAAAAAAGTATAGGATGGTTACCGAAGGTATTATTCTCCTTTACGAAATTTGCGCGACTCCATATTTTGAATTGAAAAAAGGAAAAACTCAGGCGTTTTGGCTGGAAGATTTTTCGTCATCCTCTCTATAGTTCGTACTTGGCTCCAAGCAATTTCCATCTCTTTCCCAAGATTGAGGCCTGGCTGGCTGCTCATCAAGTCACGACCAACGATGAGTTGAAGGGTGATGTTAGCAACCGGCTGAAGCACGGTTGGTGCCATTCTTTGATGAAGGGATGCAGGAGATGCTGTCACGGCACGACAGATTTTTGGATTTTGGTGACGAATATGTCAGGAAGTCATGTCAACGTGTAATTACAGATTGTAAACATGTCAACAAAAGCTCTGCATCACCCCTTTATTTCGAAACTGATGTTACTAAAACCAAAAAAAACTTAAGGCCACCCAAACAAGCCATGAAGGCCCAACGGTACCAACCGGTCGCCGTGACATCCTCAGCCCACAGGTGTCATTGGATGCGGATGTGGAGGGGCATGCGGTCAGCACACCGCTCTCCCGCCGTATGTCAGTTTACGGGAGGGGAGCTACTTCTCAATCAGGCAGTTTGCTTCACCCCACTTGGCTCTAAGCTGTGTGTATATTTTCAGTTGGAAAGTGTCTAGGTCATTAAAAAGAATCTCCTACCGATGGGGGTTTTTCACAGCACTCCTGAGCAACAGCGACACGTGTTGGAACGTCCCCTTGCTTGGATGCAGGTCTGAATCCGCCGGGGCCCTTATCAAAATGTTAGTCGTTCAGAGAATGCGGTCGTTGGCAGCGCTCAAAACTAGCTCTTTTGAATCGATTCCACACTTGTTCGATTGGGTTCATGTCTGGGGAACAGCCAGAGCACTCCATTCTGGTGATCCTAGCGTGTTGAAGGGAAGTGTTCACGGGATCAGCACGATGAGTGCGTGAGTTATCATCCATCAGGATGAAATTGTCATTCAAAATGTTGGCGATGAGATTCCACTGTCGGTTGTGGTATCTTGTCTCTGTACCGTAGAGCAGTGAGATCGTCCTTAACAATCACGAGAGGAATACACTGGCGCCATCTAATGCCAATCCAAAACATCATTCGACCACCAGCTTTTTGCGCCTATGAGACACGGGGTTTGAGGTGTTCGATATTATCGGATTGTCTCCAAGCAATTATCACGGTCCAAACAGATCCGAAGTTCGTCCATAAGCAACATCCAACACCTGTCCTAAGGCGTCCACTCTGCATGAGTTCTTAACTTCTTACCAGTTTGTAACGGAGGCCATGGTGTTCAGTGTGTTTGTCGGAAATGGAGATTCGCATCTGGCATTCATCTCGGTGGGATACATGATTTTCTGTAGCCTCTGGAGGAATCAGCCCACTGTTCCTTTGACTCAAAAGTCGTAGATATCGATCATCCTGTGCACCTGTTGCAAGTGGGCGTCCTGTTCCGTAAAGTCTTGAACAATACCTGTCAATTGCAAAAGATCCCATTTTAGCACCACATCAATGTGATTCCGGAGAACACGTCGAGCAACTTCGCTGATTTGTCTGTTGCTGCGCGGTCAGCGTGGTGGATTGGTAAGTAAAGGACCTTGAGTTAAATTCTCGACCGCATTGGGAGCAAAAAAAAAAAAAAGAGCTTCCGTGATTGACAAGCCTTCTGCGCGTAATCGCGTAATGTGATGATACGGACCCGACCATTGGTCGCATTCGTGGCGTGATGGATGTTCACTCTATTGTTCCACAGACGTCTGTAATGCATTCCTACTGTTGCTTTACTTCCAGCTGAAATGTTGGCATCCATTCAAGTGTGGAATGGATTTCTTACCGTAGGTAGCGTTGATTGTAACCGTGTGTATTTTTATAAACGTCAGGGGTGGCCTTCCGATCGGTACAGTAGCTGTTACAACAGCAACACACCTGCACTGCATATGGCGGTGATGCAATACTTTCGTTGATGCGTGTGTCTTACTTTTTTAATAGCCAGTCGGAGATTAATTTATAAATAACTCTCTACTATGTAGAGGAGATAGACTCAGTACGACTCCCTGTGAGAAATCCCGTTCGACCATCTGTGGCCCAATCATATTGCCATTGCAGTTACGATAGATCCATCTTTATGACGGCAAAAATTTAATGCCACAAATAATTTTAATAGGTAATATGATTCAAACAACCTTCCTTTCCAAAAGTGTGATTTTCACATCGTCATAAGCCCGAGCTGTATCACTGAATACCGAGAACAAGATAGATTTATTCACAAATCCACCAAACATCAGTTTTCAGAAATACCTGTTATCAAGAGCACTCTTTCCCTTCCCAAATCCAGTCAGTGTCTGTGGAGGAATATGATTCCTCTCTTTCCAAATCTTTTAAGTACACTTTCAAGCGTCTTGATAAACATACATGATGATATCGATATTGGTCTGGATGATGATGGTATAAGACATCCGTAGCGTTAAGAACAGAAATTAAATTTTGAGTAGCCCATTCTTGCAGCAGTGTTCCTTTCATCAACATTTCACTGTGTACCATTCTCAGTGTAGAAACTGCCTCAGATGGCAAGTTTTGGATCCTGCTATAGCGTGTATTGTGCCGATTTTTTGGGTCACTTTTAAAGAGTTAATGAATTCCATTTCTCTAAAAAGGGTACAGGACTCATTCCTATGAAACTGAACGTCATAATAGTGAGCGATTTATTAATCATCACTATAGGTACATCCCCAACTTACCTTGCGAGCATTATAGTATCCGCATAATACATATAGAGGGTCCATTTGTCGAAGAAAATCCTCTCATTGTGTTCCGTCCGCCACAGATCTTGGTGTAATGTGCAACGGTGCAAAACATATCGGCATATTGCCTGATTCTGTCCTAGCAGCCACGGCTTGGCATTGTAAATAATTAATATTTATGGCTGTTCAGTGGTGAATTATTTTCCCCCTTGTGAGTATTGCTACTGCTCTTCCTCTCCCATCGTCTCGGCAAGTTATCAAAAGATTGATTAATATTAATGGAATATTCCGTCAGTTATTGGAGGACCATAGACACATTAATAACTCGAACACAAAGCGTTATTGTGGAACATTAGTTCTTTGTATTGAAGTTATTAAATATTTGTTTATTAGGATTGCTGTAGTTGCAAAGCAGCTTTGCTGTAACTGTCTCACCGAATTTTCTTTATTTGATATAACCGGACGAATTTTCGAGGAGAGTATCAGTATACTAGTAAATCTGCGAACTACTGTGAAGTGAATGGCACTGTAGGAGATACTACCACTCTTTCCCTTTCCATTTACGTATGGAACGGGGGAAGAATGACTATTTAAACAGCTCTCTACATTCCGTAATTAGTCTAATCTTGTCCTCACAGTCCATGTGAGAGCGATGCGTATGGGGTTGTAGTTATTCGTAGAATCATCGTTTAATGCCGACTCTTGAAACTTGGTCAGAAGACTTTCTCGGGAGATTTTACGTCTTCTTCAAGATTCTTCCAGTTCAGTTCTTTCAACATCTCTGTGACACTATCCCACGGCTAAAACAAACCTGCGACCATTCGTGGTGCGCTTCTCTTTATACGTTCAATAGCCCCTGCTAATCCAATGTGGTACGGCCCCACATACTCGAAAAATATTCCAGGATGGGTCGCACGAGTGATTTGTAAGCAATCTCCTTTGTAGTATGCTTTCCCCCAGTATTCTATCTATTAACCGAAGCAGCGTTCAACAGTGACTCACTGTTGTTGTTTTAATAGGATACTAGGTTTTTGCGTTTTGTGAAGTGCACAATTTTACATTTCTGAACATTAAAATCAAGTTGTCAATCTTTGCACCACTTTGAAATGTTATAAAGGTCTGACCGACTATTTGTACAGCTTTGTTCAGACTGTACTTCGTTGTAGGTAACTATACCATCTACGAAAAGTCTGTGGCTACTATTAATATTGTCCGCAAGATCATTAATACATAACATGAACAGCAAGGGACACAACACACTTCCTGAGGTACACACGAAGTTACATCCACATTTGACGATGACGATCCATCCAAGGAGACTTTATGCATCCTCCTCCCTGCCAAAAAATCCTCAACCCAGTCACAAATTTCGTTTGATGCTCCATACTATTTGATAACAAGCGTAGATGTGGTACTGAGCCAAATGCTTTTCGGATATCAACAAATACTGCATCTACCTGATTCCCTTCGCACATGGTTTACATTATGTCGTGTGAGAAAGCCGCGATGTTTTAGGAGTCCTTTTTGGTTGACAAGGAGTTGATCACTCTGATCAAGGTATCTCACTTTGGTTCAGCTCGTTACACTAACAAAAATTATAATTAGCTTTCGTTCTGTAGGAAATATTGCCCGAACATTTGTTTCTGGTTACAACAGCGATTCAAAAGAAAACCTTAATAGTTTATTATCATGCAAAAGAAGTAAGAAAGAAAAATACATATATATCATTTTTCTACTTTGCCTCCATGACGTGTGTTGTACGCGTTCCATCCGTTCGGAAGTGCATGGATACCTCGTGTGAAGAATTCATGTGGTTGTGAATGCAAACACTCGTACACCGCAACTTTCATGCTCTCGGCGCTTTTGAAATGGTTGCATCTCAGTGCTTCTTTGAGCCGTTCGAACTCATGAAAGTCATTCGGGGCGAGGTCAGGTCATGGTAGGTGGGTGTTCAACACGTTCACATTTAAAATTCTGTTTTGTTGCCACTGCTAAACTGACAGTAAGGGGAGGAGTAATGTCGCGTTACAACAAAAAACCTGCAGTCTGAAGTACTCGTCGTTCAGCCCCGGTAACAGGGCGAAGGTAGTTTTTTTAGCAGAGTGGAGTAAGAATTACTTGTCACTGTTAAACCGTTCTCCATGTAAGGCTCCTGAACGACCTTCATTACGTCACAAAAGAGAGTGAGCTTCACTTTTCCAGACCGAGGCTCACTACGGAATTTTCTTCGTTTTAGCGAAGAGCTAGTGTATTCAAGTTTCATTTCCTGTAACACTTTTGTCCAGAAATATACACTACTGGCCATTAAAATTGCTACACCAAGAAGAAATGCAGACGATCAACGGGTATTCATTGGACAAATATATTGCACTAGAACTGACATGTGATTACATTTTCACGCAATTTCGGTGCATAGATCCTGAGAAATCAGTACCCAGAACAACCACCTCTGGCCGTAATAATGGCCTTGATACCGCTGGGCACTGAGTCAAACAGAGCTTGGGTGGCGTGTACAGGTACAGCTGCCCATGCAGCTTCAACACGATACCACAGTTCATCATGAGTAGTGACTGGCGTATTGTGACGAGCCAGTTTCTCGGCCACCACTGACCATACGTTTTCACTTGATGAGACATCTGGAGAATGTGTTGGCCCGGTCTGTGTCCAGAAAGACCCGTACAGGACTTGTAACATGCGGTCCTGCATTATCCTGCTGAAATATAGCGTTTCGCAGGGATCGAACGAAGGGTAGAGCCACGGGTCGTAACACATCTGAAATGTAACGTCCACTGTTCAAAGTCCCGTGAATGCGAACAAGAGGTGACCGAGACGTGTAACTAATGGCACACCATACCATCACGCCGGGTGATACGCCAGTATAGCGATGACGAATACACGCTTCCAATGTGCGTTCACCGCGATGCGGGTAACCGCAGCCATGGTCTCCGAGCTGATTGTCTATGCTGCTGCAAACGTCGTCGAACTGTTCGTGCAGATGGTTGTTAACTTGCAAACGTTCCCATCTGTTGACTCAGAGATCGAGACGTGGCTGAACGATCCGCTACAGCCATGCGGATAAGATGCCTGTCATCTCGACTTCTAGTTATATGAGGCCGTTTGGATCCAGCACGGCGTTCCGTATTACCCTCCTGAACCCACCGATTCCATATTCTGCTAACAGTCATTGGATCTCGATCAACGCGAGCAGCAATGGTGCGATACGATAAACCGCAATCGCGATAGGCTACAATCCGACCTTTATCAAAGTCGGAAACGCGATGGTACGCATTTCTCCTCCTAACGCGAGGCATCACTACAACGTTTCACCAGGCAACGCCGGTCAACTGCTATTTGTGTATGAGAAATCGGTTGGAAACTTTCCTCATGTCAGCACGTTGTAGGTGTCGCCACCGGCGTCAACTTTGTGTGAATGATCTGAAAAGCTAATCATTTGCATATCACAGCATCTTATTCCTGTCGGTTAAATTTTGCGTCTGCAGCACGTCATCTTCGTGGTGTAGCAATTTTAATGGCCAGTAGTGTATTAACATTAAAAAGAAAAACAGTTCCTAATGTTCTGTTAAAGAATATTTGGACTCGAACCAGCTTCTGGCTTCTCATGCCACCTTCAGGTGACAACTGAAAGTCGCAAATACAGATAAACATGATGACTTACACAGATATTATTTGGCATCTCCTACAGACGACAGTGAACTGCATTTTGTTATCACGTTTCGCCGGCCGCGGTGGCCGAGCGGTTCTAGGCGCTTCAGTCTGGAACCGCGCGACCGCTACGGTCTCAGGTTCGAATTCTGCCTCCGGCATGGATGTGTGTGATGTCCTTAGGTTAGTTAGGTTTAAGTAGTTCTAAGTCTAGGGGACTGATGACCTCAGCTGTTAAGTCCCATAGTGCTCCGAGCCATTTGAACCATTTTTATCACGTTTCGTAACATTAACCGAATTTTCAGTTGTTCCTTGGCAGGACATGACAATAATATTAAATGGGGAAATACTTTCTAATGTGCTGCAAAATTATGTTTATTTGCTCACGAACAGGCTTTTGGCTTCTCAGGTCATCTTCAGACGACAATTGAGCGTCGCAAACACAGATAAACATGATGTGCGACTTATGCAGATATTATTTTTAATCTCCTGTAGTTGCGACATTCACTTGTCACGTGATGATGTCTTGAGAAGCCGAAAGCCGGTTCGTAACAAAAGAAATATAACTTTGCAGAACGGTAGGAATTGTTTTCCTTTTTAATATTACTGTCATGATCTGTCGAGCACCGACGGAATATTCAGTTAAAAAATACATTACCATCTACCAGGAAATGGCCCAAAAGTTCCTCACAAGCATCGACGCGACGACTTGTCAATTTAGCTGTCAGTTGATGTGGTACCCCTCTTACAAACACTTTAGCGAATCGCAGCACATCATGGACAATACTGTGTGTTGAACCAACACTAATATACAAAATACAAGCTATTCTGTCTACAGTAGAACGCCTCGTTTCCTTAACAAGCTCATCCATCATGGTGCTGTACTTTCATCCTCCCAAGCATTCCACATGTCTGACAGTTTCACTAATCAAAAAACCTATCACAGATCACTGCTTCAACGTGGTAAAATTCGAGAGGGTGGCGTCCATCTTTGCTTTGACATAGATTTATTTTTCTCTTTATGCAACAACAGGTTGGCAACTGCTCCTCATTTGTCGGAACGCAAGGACGACTTGAGCCAACTGAAACATACGAGGTGCGACAATAAAATAATGAGACAGATGTGAAAAAATGTTGCTTACCGTTTTAGTCAAGTTTAGTGTTGTCTCCTTCAAAGTATTTCCCTTCTGATTGCACGCACTTTTTCCAGCGATTCTGCCATTGATGGTAACTTTTCTAGAACTCATCTTCTGTAATATCCTCCAAGACCCTCGTCACAGCTTTTTATCATCTTGTGTTGTTTGAAAATGGTGTCCCTTGACCGCCATTTTGACTCTTGAAAATAGAAAAAAGTCACACGGAGCGATATCTGGTGAATAAGGTGGCTGTGGTAGTACTGAAATATGTTTTGAAGTTAAAAATTGCTGTACACACAGAGCAGTATGCGATGACGCATTATCGTGATGCAGAATCCAATTATCAGCAATGTTGGTACGGACAAGAAGAACTCTTTTACGAAGTGTTTCTAAAATTTCTTTGTAGTAATATTGGTTAACTGTCTGTCCAGGAGGCATCCACTCTTTAGAAACAATTCCCTTGGAATCAAAGAAGCACACAAGCATGCATTTCACTTTTGACTTTGACATGCGAGCTTTTTTTGGTCTGGGTGATCCCTTTGAGCACCATTGCGAACTTTGGAGTTTTGTCTCTGGATCGTACTGAAAAAACCAACTTTCATCACCAGTGATAACACGGCTCAACAATCCTGTATTGATTTCCGTTTGCTCTAACAGATCGGCTGCCACATTTTTCCGCGTTTCTCGGTGTTGTGGTGTGAGATTTTTGGGGACCATTTTTGCACAAATCTTTCTCATACCAAGATCTTCAGTTATTATTAGATGATACGTTTCTCGATTGATGCTCAGTTCTTCTGCAATCACTTTCAAGGATAATCTTCGATCAGATCATACGAGTTCACGCACACTGGCCAAGTTGACATCCGTCCGTGAGGTTGATGGTCGTCCACTGCGGTCTTCATCTTCAATATTCGTTCTTCCTTCACGAAACATTTTATGCCAACGAAAAACTTGAGCTCTTGACGTAACCTCCTCTCCAAAAGCCTTCTGAAGCTCACCGTAAGTTACCGTCGCGTTTTCACCCAATTTAACGCAAAAAGAAATGGCATACTGTTGCGCAATATTATGCGGTTCCATTTCTGTGACGAGAGACACAAACACGTGTTAACTTATAACAGCACATCTCACAACTGAGGAGTTGCATCGATGTGCCGCTTGGACTAGAAGCGGCTTATAGACCAAGGTCAAAGATATTGTGCCTATGTAAGGCTGCAGGGTTGGCACATCTTGCAAGGGAAATCAGTCTCTGTTATGTACATAGTCCCGCGTAGTCAGCACGTACACAACTTTCCCACTAGAGTGCGCCCCGCTAAGCACAACAGCGCAGGCGCAGCGCTCGTCCATCTCCGCACTACGAGATGGCGCTGCCATAGAGACGGACCAAATTCTGCTTCCGCCGATCCGCGTATTAATATGTAACGCAGCCAATGAAATTGCTGCTAATGTGGAACCTTTTCTCCTCGCGGATCACACTCGCGCAGTGATACATGAACGTGTGTGGTATTATAACGGGTGTACAGACCTCCGATTAGTGAGTCTGCATTTGTCTGCACCTGTCTGTACCAGTCTGCATTAGTCTGTACCAGTCTGTACGAGTTCTACATTTGTCTGCACCAGTCTATGGTCAAGCTTCAGTCTGTGCCTAATAAGATTACCCTATTCCTGTACATAGCCATGAAGATAAATGTACAGACACTTTTGTCAAGTATCAGAGATATATGTGAGAAAAAGATTAACGTACCAATACCACAGGAACTTCAGATTGTCAATTGTAAATAGCATCCAGAACCAAGTTAAGTAATTTTTATGCTTATTATTTTAATAAATGCGTGTGAAAATTAATCAAGTTCTGTTTAAAGTTGGTCACCGTCAATCTGCTACTCTAAGCATGCAAGTGGCATTTCTATCGTCTGACCTAACGGCAGAAGATAAACACGCCACGATAAGACCACGAGACATATTGCTGACGCTCGCCTACTTCGTTAGAGCGACAAGTCAAGTAATCTGATGGTGTGTGTACTGAAGGTCTTACAGTACGCACACCACAGTCTTTATTGTCGCACCTCGTAGATAGTACAACATATAGAAATTTTGTTGTACTTTCACTGTTTTCATCTGAATGACCCTCAGATATGAAACTACTTCAGTACGTGGATCTAGAAGTGGTCCTCGAAACTCCTCCTGGTAATGTCATTTCTGTGTGTCTGGACGACGTTCTACCCACACGCTGGTTTTAAATCTCGTCCAGTAAGCGTTCAGAACGGGTGTGTGTGTGGCGCAGTGCCTCGGAGCCTCACCTGGGCCTGCGCTGGGTGCAGGAGGCGTACGCGGACCGCGGGGCCGACATCCGCGCCCTGGAAGCCTTCCTGCGCCAGCTCAAGGTCGTCGAAAGCGTGCTGCGCAGACACCGCCAGAGCCACCAGCAGCAGCGACAGGCTCAGCCGCAGCAGCGCCAGATGGTGCGTCCACTCCCGCAGCCATCACGATTGCGTATCCACTTTCTTTCGCGACATTCGAAGCAGTGGTTAAAGCCAGGGTTCCACATGCAACTCAAGCGACGACGCTCGACCAGCACTCGAGTAGCGTCACCGGAGGTGCATGTGGCAGCACGCAGATTCCTGTGGCGTCATCTTTGTCCCACGCCAAGAAAATTTAAAGTCGCTTTAAGTTTGTGATGCCCTGTCCTCCTCCACGACCGATTAGCCTCAGTCGACTGCCACCTAGCGGCTTAGTTTGGAAGCATCAACACTGTGCTCTGGTTTCTGTGTCGGTTAAACAGAAATAACGAGGTTTCTGGTAACCGTACAACTTCAGTTTCTTTGTGGCTTTTAATAAAGGGACATGGATATAAAGTCAGTAACCACACTACTGGCCACTAAAATTACTACACCAAGAAGAAATGCAGATGATAAACGGGTATTCATTGGACAAATATATTATACTAGAACTGACATGTGATTACATTTTCACGCAGTTTGGGTGCATAGATCCTGAGAAATCAGTACCCAGTACAACCACCTCTGGCCGTAATAACGGCCTTCATACGCCTGGGCATTGAGTCAAACAGAACTTGGATGGCGTGTACAGGTACAGCTGCCTATGATATCACAGTTCATCAAGAGTAGTGACTGGCGTATTGTGAGGAGCCAGTTGCTCGGCCACCATTGACCAGACGTTTTCAATTGGTGAGAGATCTGGAGAATGTGCTGGCCAGGGCAGCAGTCAAACATTTTCTGTATCCAGAAAGGCCCGTGCAGGACCTGCAACATGCGGTAGTGCATTATCCTCCTGAAATGTAGGGTTTCGTAGGGATCGAATGAAGGGTAGTGCCACGGGTCGTAACACATCTGAAACGTAACGTCCACTGTTCAAAGTGCCGTCAATGTGAACAAGAGGTGACCGAGACGTGTAACCAGTGGCACCCCATACCATCACGCTGGGCGATGACGAATACACGCTTCCAATGTGCGTTCACCGCGGTGTCGCCAAACACGGATGCGACCATCGTGATTCTGTAAACAGAACCTGGATTCATACGAAAAAATGACGTTTTGCCATTCGTGCACCCAGGTTCGTCGTTGAGTACACCATCGCAGGCGCTGCTGTCTTTGATGCAGCATCAAGGGTAACCGCAGCCATGGTCTCCGAGCTGATAGTCCATGCTGCTGAAAACGTCGACAAAATGTTCGTGCAGATGGTTGTTGTCTTGCAAACGTCCCCATCTGTTGACTCAGGGATCGAGACGTGGCTGCACGATGCATTACAGCCACGCGGTAAGATGCCTCTCATCTCGACTGCTAGTGATAGGATGCCGTTGGCATCCAGCACGGCGTTCCGTATTACCCTCCTGAAACCACCGATTCCATATTCTGCTAACAGTCATTGGATCTCGACCAACGCAAGTAGCAATGTCGCGGTCGATAAACCACAATCGCGATAGGCTACAATCCGACCTTTATCAAGGTCGGAAACGTGATGGTACGCATGTCTCCTCCTTACACGAGGCATCACAACAACGTTTCACCAGGCAACGCCGGTCAACTGCTGTTTCTCTATGAGAAATCGGTTGGAAACTTTCCTCACGTTAGCACGTTGTTGGTGTCGGCACCGGCACCAACCTTGTGTGAATGCTCTGAAAAGCTAATCATTTGCATATGACAGCATCTTCTTCCTGTCGCTTAAATTTCGCGTCTGTAGCACGTCATCTTCGTGGTATAGCAGTTTTAATGGCCAGTGGTGTATTAGCTTTCAAATTAGACTCCAGGGTATCATAAACAGCATCCAGTACATCACACAAGAACTTTGAAATTCTACCTTTTGTGTCGTGGTATATACCTGCTGTCTCTCCAAAGAGCCGTCAGGCTTATTTTCTGTGGTGTTCCAGCAGATGTTTACTATTTAATTTCTGCAATGTGTAGATGGAACCAGCCCAAAATAAATACTGTTCATCATGTTGGTTGGTTGATTTGGGGGAGGGGACCAAGCAGCAACGTCAGCGGTCCCATCGGATCAGGGAAAGATGGGGAAGGAAGTCGGCCTCGCGCTTTCAAGGGAACCATCCCGGCATTTACGTGAAGCTATTTAGGAAAATCAGGGAAAACCTAAATCAGGATGTCCGGACGCGGGTTTGAACCGCCATCCTCCAGAATGCGAGTGCAGTGCGCTAACCGCTGCGCCACCTCGCTAAGTGTTCATGACGTTGATGATGCGAGACACAGTGTCAATGGAACGGGTAGGTTTCCTTCCCATTACAAACAAACTTTTTACTACAGCACAGTTGATGTGGCTATTCGATTGAGCGTTCACAAATTAATGTAGGCCATATTTGTTAAATCGACATGTATTAAGAGGGACAGTAAAGCATGAAGAATAAGCAGTGCTCCAGCAGCAACTGACTAGCGCTGCTGCGTGGCGGTAGCAGTCAGTGCAGGCCAAGGCGGCTAAAACGCGAAGCACCCGGAAGACGTGGCTGGGCGTCAATGTAACTTCGTACATGTACACAGCGGCGATGGGTATGTAAGAGATTAGAGCAACAGTTCTCTGTGACGGATAGGACAGCTTCCAGGATGCCTTAGTTGCGGTCGTATTTAACGTTACCAGGCGTGATAGGCTATATAAGGGGCGCGAACGGCCGAAGATGCTGAGTGATCACTGTGATGGATATGGAGATGTTGCGTACTAGTATGAGGCAGCGTTATCAGCAGTTTTCAGAGTTTGAAAGGGGCATCATTGTGGGACTCCGTTTGGCCAGTTGTACGAATCGTGCAACATACAGATATGCAGGGCCCGACGTTGGACTGCATCGGAACGTCAGAGCAAGTATATTCGTCGTCAATGTTCAGGTCGGCCTTAGCTGACAACTATGATGAAGGATCGCCGTAAAGTGTACCAAGCACATTATAGCCCCTTCGCATCTGTCCCCACAACTTAAGAACAAGTAATGGACTCCCTGCAAAATACTGTGTGATTTCTCACCATTGTTTGAGGACTAGCAGCTGACAGAGAAGGGAATTACTGCCCAATGCATAGGCTGTCGTTAACCCCACGACACAGACGGTTGCATTTGCGGTGGTGCCATCATCAGAAGGGATGACTCCAAATAAATGGTACTCATTGTATTAACTGATGAACAGCGGTTCTGTACTACCGCAGATGGGGACCGTCGGTGAGCATGACAGCGATCTGTGGAAAGTTCCTACCTTTCCAATATTTTGGAGGGGCACAGCGTCATGATGCAGGGAGCCATCGCGTGCGACTTCAGGCCAGGGCTGGTAGTGAATGAGGGAACTCGGACTGCGGAACGGAACGTCACGGACATCCTGCGTCCTCATACGTCATCTCTCATGCGACAGCATCGTGGTGCCATTTTCTAATTCAAAAATGCTCGTCCATATAAGCCATGTGTCTCTATAAACTGCATCTGTGATGCTGAGGTAGTCCCGTAGCCAGTAAGAACATCAGATCTGTCGCAGATATAGCATGTGTGGAGATGCGTCGAACATCAACTCCGTCCCAGTTCCACTATCAAGGATGTAAAGCATAAGTTGTAACAAAAATAAACAAAAATCAGTTGTGTGCCATCTTGTCTCAGGAGAGGGTACAACGACTTTATGACACCCTTCTCAACCGAATTAGTTCATACATACTGGCCAGAGGCGGTGCGATGTAATATTGATAAGTGGGATAATACTACGAAGTTCTTTGTAAAGTTGACTCGATTTTGCAATCACTGATATAATATCTCATTCTCTCTCAGCCTGTAAAGTTTTATTTCTTTCCTTTTCGCCTTCTGAGTGCATCACACTTTTTGTCAAGCATCACACACTGTGGTAACAAGAGTCATGGGATACTGATATGGACATACATAGATGGCGGTAGTATCGTGTACAAAAGGTATAAAAGGGCAATATATTGTCGTAGCTGTCATTTGTACTCAGCTGATTCATGTGAAAAGTTTACCGACGTCATTATGGCCGCACGACGGAATTAACAATTTGTGAACGCGGAATAGTAGTTGGAGGTAGACGCATGGGACGTTCCATTTCGGTATCGTTAGGGGATTCAATAATCCCAGATCCAAAGTGTCAATAGTGTGGTGAGAATACCAAATTCCAGGCATGGCCTTCACTTAACGATCGAGAGCAGCGGTGTTTGAGTAGAGGTGTCAGTGCTAACAGGCAAGTAACACTGGCCGAAATAACTGCAGCAATCAATGTGAGACCTATAAGAAACGGATCGGTTTGGACAGTGCGGCAAAATTTGACAGTAATGGACTATGGCAGCAGACGACCGACGTTTCTGCCTGTGCTAACAACACGACGCCATCTTCAGCACCTCTCCTGGGCACGTGACCATATCATTTGGACTCTAAACGACAGGAAAACTGTGGTCTGCTCACATGAGTCCCGATTTCAACTGGTAAGAGCTGATGGTAGCGTTCGAGTGTGGTGCAGACTGCACTAAACCGTGAATCCAAGCTGTCGACTAGGTACTTTGCAAGTTTCTGGTGGTGGCTCCGTACTGGTGTGGGCTGTGTTTACTTGGAATGGACTATGTCCTCTGGTTCAACTGAACTGACTGGAAATGATTATGTTAGACTACTTGGAGACAACTTGCAACACTCGTGGACTTAATGTTCTCAAACGACGATTCATATCAGTGGGACACAGCTGTTAGCGGCTGGTTTGAAGAACATTCTGGACAATTCGAGCGAAATATTTGGCCTTCCAGTAGCACAACATGAATTCCACCAAACATTTATGGGACACAATCGACAGGTCAGTTCGTGCACAACATCCTCCACTGACAACACTTTCGCAATTACGGACGCGTGTAGAGGTAGCAAGGCTCGGTATTTCCCCAGGGAACTTACAACGACTAGTTGAGTCCATGACACAGTGAATTGCTGCACTACACGGGCCAGAAGGAGGGCCCTCGCGATATCAAGAGGTATTCCATGACTTTTATCACCTTGTTGTACCTATAAATACTTGAAATTGCCTCAACACCACACATCCAGTTTTGTGGTGAAGAATCAAATTATTGTTATCACGATATATTTCTGTTTGAACAAGAAGAAGTGAGGTTCACAATGCGATGACCTCATCCCACAGGAAAAATAATTGTCAAAATCTGAACTGTGAAGTCATCCAAAATTCTAGTTGGAAAGCCACACTCTTTGTTATACTTCTCAATTGGTCACCATCCCACTTTGTTTATGAACTGAAAACTCTAATATTCACGAAAGACTGCTCTGAAATTAACCTGAACCGACAAAATTGTGTATATATTCTCTGAAACTTCAAAGACATCTAAGACAATATCTGAAAGGAATTAGAAAAAGTGACAAAATTTCGTGAATTACACACAATACTGTTAATAATTGTATGAACACTTGGGGGGGGGAGGGGGGGGCCACCATACATCTACCCACTTTTGAGTATAACCAGTGTCTCTTAATACTACGACTCGTAGCCATACAATATCAAAAACTTTTATTACCAGGTAAACAGTCCATACGTGATTTGACAGCTGACATTTCTAATTCACGCTCACGTCAGGAAATGCACCAATACTGGAATAGCAGCTTTTACGTTATTGGTCAGAACGCAAACAATTATGGCGGTCGCCGTAATTTTCGCGCGACGCCATATTTCGCGACAAAATACTCTCATTAGTCACTGTCATATATCTAGTCTCATAACAATACATAAAACTACATAAAATAACTACAATAATTTTGACATGCAAGGAGAATTGGTTCTAATGAGAGGTAGAAGTTTATATTTGCTGGTGTTTCAATAATGACTACCAGCAACTTTTAATTCGCTGATTGTAATTTTATTTTCATTGGTAGAAAACAAAGATAAAATAAACAAAGAATTTATTTGAATAGAGTCTATAATTCTTATACTTTTAATAGAGAACGAAAGTTTCTAGGTCAGGGGTAGCGTTCGGCGAAATCTCTTTAACTTTTTGTTGCATACGAAGCGTTGCGTTGGGCAGCACGATGTCGGCGGGTTACGATGATGAGAGCAGGATACAGGCAGTTCCGCTGGTTAATCTTCTCCGGCGAAACGCAAATAAAGTTCCGGCACAGCTGTATCGTTAACCCCGTGGTGATTAACAAAGCACAAGACGCCAGTATACGACCGTTGTTGACATGTCCTCTCATTCAAAGTACATTACGTAGACATCGCTCGTTTTCACACTTTATGCACTGTCCGTGACGCTATCGTCCATAATTACACAGTTCGTCGCATTCATATAGTCTTAGCCACAAATATACAGTTCATAGAATTGTTCTTGTGTGTGAAGCACACCGTAAACAATGTCCACTCTGTTCTCGCATTTCAAACTTCGACAACGTCACTGAAAGTCATTTATATTGTACAGTTAATTAAAGTCTTCACTTTCACGGCTTCACAACAAAGTATTGTTGGCGGCACTTTCACAGTCCGGTTTATTTGCTCTTAAAGTTCGCTGGCGATGGCATTAAATATCGCAGTGGTAAAGAGAATTAACAATCTGACGGTTCGGTATCACTGTCGATACAACTACGTATGCTTTTCATAAAACACAGTACTATTTTTCCCCTCACACGCTTCACAGACACACCATCCACCATCCCCTCTACTACACAACAACCTTTCTACTATCGATATCACTATCGCCGTCCCCTGTCTATAGATGTTATATCGTTATCGTAAATTACATAAGTCTTTATAAATGTTATTGACTGCATTTTTCACAATTAATAATATTCCAAAAGAGAACTTTACAAACTTTACCACAGGTACAAAGCAAGAAACATATTTATCCGTTGGCAAATGAAATAATCACAATTACATATGAAACATCCCCTTAGAAAAATTATAAATGACTGTGCTTAAACTGACACACAATATTTTTAGCGCAACGCAATCTGACTTTTAATAATCCCTACAAAAGAATGGCCCTGACTAACAATAACCTATACCTTTCATGAATCACTTACCTCACAAAAATCTTCGTTACTCAAACTACTGCAATACAGCGAGCGCCAATACTGCCAGCCAAATAAAATATTCTAACTACTGAAGTCACTACCTACTGATAGGCATAGTTAGCAAATGAAAGATTTTGATAAAGAACAAACAATGTATTTACCTTAACAGTGTTCAAAAGTCATAATATATATCAGTTCATGACATCCAGTCTTACAAATTTACTGCCTCTGATGGACACACGTCCAGATCATCCGCTCTCAAAACCCGGCCATCATTGCTATAAAATTTTTCACTTCACGTTACTAGTACTCTTTGTCACACTTAGAAACTGTTAACATGCAACTATCTTTTAAAATTAACTATTCAGTCTAGAACCTAGGGAACATATTAAGACAGTAATTACGAATGCATTGTTATAGTGAACAGACGACACAGTGTTATTGTGTGTGTACATTCTTGCTTGTCAGTTGCACGATTACGTAACGACTATAAGGCTTACATACTTAGAACATATACCAGTGCTGCTAATGAAATATTACTGCAACATTTTGGTTTACTTGAAAATACATTATGGATTTAAAGTGCTTTCTGAGAGATACCAGATGACACAGTGGTTAGTTTATTTTACAGCTACACGACTATATCATGACACTATTAATGTGTGACACAATTTACATGGTTGATTTTGCGGTGTATCTGTTTTATATCTGCGCAGTTTTTCTGAATTCTTCTGAAAAGGAATACATGTTTTAGTAGTAACTTTTGTGGTATAGCTACAATGAGACGGCCTTTTCTGTAGCACAACAATACGTTACAGTACGGTACTTACTTCATCACGGCAATAAGCGTAACAACTACGATATCTATACGCACAGCAATTCACTTTGTTTATTACGAGGTAAGTACATTGACTTCTACAGAACTTTGCTTACAGACGACGATAATTACGACATTTGGCACATTTTTTACCCTTAAGTAATGACAGAGATTGTCTTACAACAAGACGGACAGTTTAGCGCTACAGTACACGTATTTGAGTGATTGATTTTGTACTTAAAACATTTATGTTTAAAGATTTTTTAATTACAATGATACAAAGGTTTTCTGTGATTCATTTCATTCCATTGCTGTGATCTGTAACACCAGAGGGTATAATTACATTAATCCTCAGGGGGTACACGCTTACTTTGTGTACCATGTGTCTGGCAACCACAAGGAGCCCTAGCTAACATGGTATTTGCTTGTACAACTTTACACATCGGTACCATATTTCTCTAACACATAAATTATACAGCTATCTGATCATTTAACTGAGAGAGACAAACATTTATTTTACTACGTCAGTGACAGATGTTTACGCAATTACACAGTTGGATAACTTCACACTTATGTTATTGTAATTATGAAAATTTTTTTCAAATTTGTATTGGCCACTGCTCAAAACGATTTGTAAAATTTTTTGTGGGGAGCATGGGGGCTATGTAAGTAGGCTGTATAGGTTTTTATATTGGTAAAGCCACGTAGCGTTCTGTATGAAAATCACTTGATGTGCTGTGTGCAGTCTGTGGCTGGTTTGCAATGTTGTTGGCTATTGTAGTGTTGGGCAGTTGGCTGTTAACAGCGCGTAGCGTTGCGCAGTTGGAGGTGAGCCGCCAGCAGTGGTGGATGTGGGGGGAGAGATGGCGGAGTTTTGAGAGCGGATGATCTGGACGTGTGTCCATCAGAGACAGTAAATTTGTAAGAGTGGATGTCATGAACTGATATATATTATGACGTTTGACCACTGTTAAGGTAAATACATTGTTTGCTCTTTATCAAAATCTTTCATTTGCTAACTATGTCTATTAGTAGTTAGTGCCTTTAGTAGTTAGAATCTTTTATTTAGCTGGCAGTATTGGCGCTCGCTGTATTGCAGTAGTTTGAGTAACGAAGATTTTTGGGAGGTAAGTGATTCATGAAAGGTATAGGTTATTGTTAGTCAGGGCCATTCTTTTGTAGGGATTGTTAAAAGTCAGATTGCGTTGCGCTAAAAATATTGTGTGTCAGTTTAAGCACACTCATTTATAATTTTTCTTAGGGGACGTTTCACATCTTTACATTTAAAACCCACAGTAGAATGTTACATAATCACAATTAGAAATGCCCATGTGAACAAAAGAAAAAGAATGGAAATCTAAAGAAAACCACGAAAAAAAATTTATATGTGTAATTAGCAATGCCTTCAGAACAACCAGTAAACAGGAAAGAAAATAGGGATATCTGCCGTGTCCGTTTCATTAAGAAAGTAAACGTAGAACTCGCCTCAGAACTAGGCCTCGTCTCGTGTAACGTGGCCGCTGCGGTTGCCAGACGGAGACGGTGAGTCTGCCGACGCTGGAGGCGAGCCAGTTCCCTCCAGTGTCCGAGTCGGCGCCCTCCGCCTCCGACGTCGCCTCCGCGGGGTTGTCGCGGCGGCGCCTGTACAGCGACGTGGTGGCCAGCCCCACGCAGCCCGCCCCCGCGCCCTCTCCCGGGCCCAGCACGTTCCCGCCGCTGTCGCGGTCTCCCACCCCTGCTGCCAGCCAGCCGTCGCCGGAGGTGGCCGCCTCCGAGACCGGCCTGGAGAGGCGCCTCCAGGAGCTGGAGCTGCAGGCCGTGGAGCAGTACATACCCTCCGAGGAGAGCCTCGACTGCAAGTTCCAGGTACTCGCTTGGGCAGGCGCTGCCACGCTTCTTTCCCTTTAGCGCTAAGTCCGAGGATCCATTGTCCAATCTTCAAGTGCTGCTGCCCTTTTCATTTATACAGGGTGTTACAAAAAGGTACGGCCAAACTTTCACGAAACATTCCTCACACACGAAGAAAGAAAATATGTTATGTCGACATGTGTCCGGAAACGCTTACCTTCCATGTTAGAGCTCATTTTATTACTTCTCTTCAAATCACATTAATCATGGAATGGAAACACACAGCAACAGAACGTACCAGCGTGACTTCAAACACTTTGTTACAGGAAATGTTCAAAATGTCCTCCGTCAGCGAGGATACACACCCTCCGTCGCATGGAATCCCTGATGCGCTCATGCAGCCCTGGAGAATGGCGTATTGTATCACAGCCGTTCGCAATACAAGCGCGAAGAGTCTCTACATTTGGTACCGGGGTTGCGTAGACAAGAGTTTTCAAATGTCTCTATAAATGAAAGTCAAGAGAGTTGAGGTCAAGAGAGCGTGGAGGCCATGGAACTGGTCCGCTGACATTAGGGTTATCGTCAACTGCACGAAGAATTGCCTCGTCCATTGCAGGTGTCCTCGTCATACTAGGTCTTCCCCAGTCGCGAGTCATAGGCTGGAATGTTCCGTGCTCCCTAAGACGCCGATCAATTGCTTCGAACGTCTTCCTGTCGGGACACCTTCGTTCTGGAAATCGACACAAACGTACCGCGCCACGGCTATTGCCCCGTTCTAATCCATACATCAAATGGGCATCTGCCAACTCCGCATTTGTAAACATTACACTGACTGCAAAACCACGTTCGTGATGAACACTAACCTGTTGATGCTACGTACTGATGTGCTTGATGCTAGTACTGTAGAGCAATGAGTCGCATGTCAACACAAGCACCGAAGTCAACATTACCTTCCTTCAATTGGGCCAACTGGCGGTGAATCGAGGAAATACAGTACATACTGACGAAACTAAAATGAGCTCTAACATGGAAATTAAGCGTTTCCGGACACATGTCCACATAACATCTTTTCTTTATTTGTGTGTGAGGAATGTTTCCTGAAAGTTACAGGAAATGTTCAAAATGTCCTCCGTCAGCGAGGATACACACCCTCCGTCGCATGGAATCCCTGATGCGCTCATGCAGCCCTGGCCGTACCTTTTTGTAACACCCTGTATAGCAGTTACAGCCGGAATCTTTTATCATTTGACTGACATGCTGAAGTCGTGGTGTCACTCTTCTTTAGTGCACTCAATGAGAGGGCCCCAGCGGTGGGATAGACGTTTTGAAGCCATCTATATGGTAATTGAGGCCAACGACCCAGCTATCACACTCTGCAGCCATTCACCATGGTTGGCTCTCGTTTGCAAGTAATCGACGAAAAAATTTTGTTCTTTTGCTTTATGTGCTACAACGTTAAAAAAGAAGGATTACATAAATTTGTTGCGTACTGTAATGGTCGTACCACATTCCTCACATGCAAGACGTTGCCGGTTAGAATCTCATCTGATGCTTCGACTTTTTTAAAAAATTCTTATCGGAATGAGTTTGATCAGTATTTTTAATCAATTAATTGGTCTAAATGTAATTTTTTTTATTTGTATTCCTTTGTCACATCTTAATACCCACATCAACTTTTACAATTGCACTCACTTTTTCTTCCTATAATTCTTTTCCATTTCGAATCTTTGTGCATGTCATTTTAATTGTTTCCATGTATTAACATCAATATAGTTTCTTCTGTTTCGTCATCCTATATGTTCGTCCATGTTATTGCATTCATTATTTCTACTCATCATTGTGCTGGAATTTCGTTCTACTCATAACCCATTCCTTCTTTTAAAAATTCGTCTGCGTTATTTTGTGCATAGTGCACTTATGTTTTAAATGTTTGTATGACGATTACCATCCAAAAACATGTACGCCTTCTAACAGAAATTAATTTTTAACACCATTACATAGATTACTTCATCTTTTACTTATCACCAATATCTCAGCATTTTCAAATGTTTAAATATTATAATAGATAGATAAGAATTATTACCCCCCCCCCCCTCCCCCATGAACCATGGACCTTGCCGTTGGTGGGGAGGCTTGCGTGCCTCAGCGATACAGATGGCCGTACCGTAGATGCAACCACAACGGAGCAGTAGCTGTTGAGAGGCCAGACAAACGTGCGGTCTCTAAAGAGGGGCAGCAGCCTTTTCAGTAGTTGCAGGGACAACAATCTGGATGATTGATTGATCTGGCCTTGTAACACTAACCAAAACGGCCTTGCTGTGCTGGTACTGCGAACGGCTGAAAGCAAGGGGAAACTATGTCAGTAATTTTTCCCGAGGGCATGCAGCTTTACTGTATGGATAAATGATGATGGCGTCCTCTTGGGTAAAATATTTCGGAGGTAAAATAGTTCCCCATTCGGATTTCCGGGCGGGGACTACTCAAGAGGACATTGTTATCAGGAGAAAGAAAACTGGTGTTCTATTGATCGGAGCGTGGAATGTCAGATCCCTTAATCGGGCAGGTAGATTAGAAAACTAAAAAAGGGAAATGGATAGGTTAAAGTTAGATGTAGTGGGAATTAGTGAAGTTCGGTGGCAGGAGGAACAAGACTTTTGGTCAGGTGAATACAGGGTTACAAATACAAAATCAAATAGGGGTAACGCAGGAGTAGGTTTAATAATGAATAAAAAATACGAGTGTGGGTAAGCTACTACAAACAGCATAGTGAACGCATTATTGTGGCCAAGATAGACACGAAGCCCACGTCTACTACAGTAGTACAAGTTTATATGCCAACTACCTGTGCAGATGATGAAGAAATTGATGAAATGTATGATGAGATAAAAGGAATTATTCAGGTAGTGAAGGGAAACGAAAATTAAATAGTCATGGGTGACTGGAATTCGAGAGTAGGAAAAGGGAGAGAAGGATACATAGTAGGTGAATACAGATTGGGGGTAAGTAACAAAAGAGGAAGCCGTCTGGTAGAATTTTGCACAGAGCATAAATTAATCATAGCTAATACTTGGTTCAAGAATCATGAAAGAAGGTTGTATACATGGAAGAACCCTGGAGATACTAAAAGGTATCAGATAGATTATATAATGGTAAGACAGAGATTTAGGAACCAGGTTTTAAATTGTAAGACATTTCCAGGAGCAGATGTGGACTCTGACCACACTCTGTTGGTTATGAACTGTAGATTAAAAGTGAAGAAACGGCAAAAAGGTGGGAATTTAAGGAGATGGGACCTGGATAAACTGACTAAACCAGAGGTTGTAGAGAGTTTCAGCGAGAGCATAAGGGAACAATTGACAGGAATGGGGGAAAGAAATACAGTAGACGAAGAATGGGTAGCTTTAAGGGATGAAGTAGTGAAAGCAGCAGACGATCAAGTAGGTAAAATGACGAGGGCTGGTAGAAATCCTTGGGTAACAGAAGAAATATTGAATTTAATTGATGAAAGTAGAAAATGTAAAAATGCAGTAAATGAAGCAGGCAAAAAGGAATACAAACGTCTCAAAAATGAGATCGACAGGAAGTGCAAAGCTGCTAAGCAGGGATGGCTAGAGGACAAATGTAAGGATGTAGGCAGGCCGGAGTGTCCGTGCGGTTCTAGGCGCTACACTCTGGAGCCGAGCGATCGCTACGGTCGCGGGTTCGAATCCTGCCTCGGGCATGGATGTGTGTGATGTCCTTAGGTTAGTTAGGTTTAATTAGTTCTAAGTTCTAGGCGACTGATGACCTCAGAAGTTAAGTCTCATACTGCTCAGAGCCATTTGAACCATTTTAAGGATGTAGAGGCTTATCTCACTAGGGGTAAGATAGATACTGCCTACAGGAAAATTAAGGAGACCTTTGGAGAAAAGAGAACCACTTGTATGAATATCAAGAGCTCAGATGTAAACCCAGTTCTAAGCAAAGAAGGGAAAGCAGAAAGGTGGAAGGAGTATGTAGAGGGTCTATACAAGGGCGATGTACTTGAGGACAATATTATCGAAATGGAAGAGGATGTACATGAAAATGAAACGGAAGATACGATACTGCGTGAAGAGTTTGACAGAGCACTGAAAGACTTGAATCGAAACAACGCCCCGGGAGTAGACAACATTCCATTAGAACTACTGACGGCCTTGGGAGAGCCAGTCATGACAAAACTCTACCATCTGGTGAGCAAGATGTATGAGACAGGCGAAATACCCTCAGACTTCAAGAACAATACAATAATTCCAATCCCAAAGAAAGCAGGTGTTGACAGACGTGAAAATTACCGAACTATCAATTTAATAAGTCACAGCTGCAAAATACTAACACGAATTCTTTACAGACGAATGGAAAACTGGTAGAAGTCGACGACTTCGGGGAAGATCAGTTTGGATTCCGTAGAAATGTTGGAACACGTGAGACAATACTAATCTTACGCCTTATCTTAGAAGAAAGATTAAGGAAAGACAAACCTACGTTTCTAGCGTTTGTAGACTTAGAGAAAGCTTTTGACAATGTTGACTGGAATACTCTCTTTCAAATTCTAAAGGTGGCAGTGGTAAAATACAGGGAGCGAAAGGCTATTTACAATTTGTACAGAAACCAGATGGCAGTTATAAGAGTCGAAGGACATGAAAGCAGTGGTTGGAAAGGGAGTGAGACAGGGTTGTAGCCTCTCTTCAATGTTATTCAATCTGTATATTGAGCAAGCAGTAAAGGAAACAAAAGAAAAATTCGGAGTAGGTATTAAAATCCATGGAGAGGAAATAGAAACTTTGAGGTTCGCCGATGACATTGTAATTCTGTCAGAGACGGCAAAGGACTTGGAAGAGCAGTTGAACGGAATGGACAGTGTCTTGAAAGGAGTATGTAAGATGAACATCAACAAAAGCAAAACGAGGATCATGGAATGTAGTCTAATTAAGTCGGGTGATGCTGAGGGAATAAGATTAGCAAATGAGACACTTAAAGTAGTAAAGGAGTTTTGCTATTTGGGGAGCAAAATAACTGATGATGGTCGAAGTAGAGAGGATATAAAATGTAGACTGGCAATGGCAAGGAAAGCGTTTCTGAAGAAGAGAACTTTGTTAACATCGAGTATAGATTTTAGTGTAAAGAAGTCGTTTCTGAAAGTATTGTATGGAGTGTAGCCATGTATGGAAGTGAAACATGGACGATAAATAGTTTGGACAAGAAGAGAATAGAAGCTTTCGAAATGTGATGATACAGAAGAATGCTGAATATTGGATGAGTAGATCACTTAACTAATGAGGAGGTGTTGAATAGAATTGGGGAGGAGTTCGTGGCACAACTTGACAAGAAGAAGGGATCGGTTGGTAGGACATGTTCTGAGGCATCAAGGGATCACAAATTTAGCATTGTAGGGCAGCGTGGAGGGTAAAAGTCGCAGAGGGAGACCAAGAGATGAATACACTAAGCAGATTCAGAAGGATGTAGGTTGCAGTAAGTACTGGGAGATGAAGGAGCTTGCACAGGATAGAGTAGCATGGAGAGCTGCATCAAACCAGTCTCAGGACTGAAGACCACAACAACAACAACAAGAATTATTAAACTCGCATCTACAAAGATTCTGACTGGAAAAAGAATTATGGGAGGAAAAAATGAGAGCTGTTGAAAAATTTAGTATAGTGATTAAAGTGACGGGACAAAGAAAACAAAAAATATATAAATAAAACATTACATCAAAACCCTTCAATAAAGATTTTAAAATATAATAAAATCAAAGGACCTGATGCGATTCGAAATCACAATATTCTGTCTGTGAGTAATGTACTATAACAATTACGCTGCACCACCAATTTCTGTTATGTATCTTTTTTAAAGCTGTACAGCTATCGTGGTAAATACCGGTTTTTTTCCGTGTGCTACTCTCAAACGAGGACCCACCAGTGTGGATGGCTTAACCTACAGTGCCATATAGATGGTCTCAAAAGTCTATCCCACGCCTGGGGACTTCTGTTTGTCAGTCTCAGGACCAGTTCACAGCACTCTGATTATCAGCAGATCCCCAGTCATCAAATCATTCAGAACACCTTAAAGCGCCGGTCAGTGAGCATGTTGTTCACTGGAAACTTCAGCATTTGAAACCATCCAATGTCAAAAACTGACATTTCTGGAGACAAATATTTTCTCTGAAAGGTGATTCAAGATTTTCCTGAATGGACAATCTAGCAGATGGAGGACGCAAAATAATGGCTTACCTCAGGGATTAGTTCAGACCCCCATGCTGTTTAACCTTTATATCCCATGACATGCTAGACAAAGACTCCATGAAAATCTATTACGCAGACGAACAAGCAACAGTCTTCCAGAGTGAAGATATTAGATACTGCAGAATGTGCTGACAAGATATTTGACAAAACTGAGTGATTACATCCACATATGGAGACTTCAGCCTTTCTCAAGTCATTGTCCAGAAGAAGAAAAAATATATGCAAAACTTTATGCTGCACACTTTGGCTCCCGAACAAAAACAACGATGCATGGATGCCTGCCGCGATTTTATTGACGTAATGCGGACCGATCTTTTCTGGAAGAAAATCATAATGGGTGACGAGACTCGATATTTTCAATACAAACCTACCAAAACGACAAAGCGCAGAAATTAACACCTAGCGACAACGCCATGACGTCATAACCGTCATTGAAGCCAGTTTGGTGTATGGATTGAACATCATCTCAACTAAGGACTTCTCTGACAGTTTAAAAAAAATGATTCAAATGGCTCTGAGCACTATGCGACTTAACTTCTGAGGTCAGCAGTCTGCCTAGAACTTAGAACTAATTAAACCTAACTAACCTAAGGACATCACACACATCCATGCCCGAGACAGGATTCGAACCTGCGACCGTAGCGGTCGCTCGGCTCCAGACTGTAGCGCGTAGAACCGCACGGCCACTCCGGCCGACTGACAGTTTCACATTGTTATATGAATGTTATGTGGTTTGTACTCAAGTTCGGGGAGACTATGTAGAATACCTGTAGCATTAAAACTATCATCCTAATTTTTCTCTATTTCTTATTAATCCAGTCTCGAAACGTTTTGAACTGACACGGTATAATAGAACATAATGTTCTGAACTTAATGACCATTTCTTGTATAGTCAAACGACGCACTGGCTTTGAGTAACTACACTGTGTATTGCAGCATGCCTCCCTCGTCGATCCAACTTCCACTCACACCTCAGCGTACTTGGTATTCCCCCTGAACTCGAAGAGCGTTGCAGGTAGTCTCCGCCTGTGGGCTGAGATCTGAATGGGAATTCTGATTGAGAAGGGAGGCGTGCCTGGGTAGTATGTGCAGTTTTGCAAAGTTACTGTGCGAGGGTAGCTTAATGGTTAGCAAATATGGAAATTTGTGGTAAGGTCTTACAGGACCAAACTGCTGAGGTCATCGGTCTCTAAGCTTACAGACTATTTAATCTAACTTAAACTAACTTACGCTAAGGACGACACACATACCCATGTCTGAGGGAGGACTCGAACCTCCGACGAGGGTAGTCGCTCGGACCGTGACAAGACGTCCGAGACCGCAAGGCTACCCCGCGCGCGGCTAGTGGTTAGCACATCTGCCTAGTAAGTAGGAAACCCGGGTTCGAATGCTAGCCTTGGCAAAAATTTTCAATCGTCGCTTCAGTCTACATATATTTTTAGGCATGGCCTGGCCACGTTAAGAAGATCATTTGTGCAGTGGCTGTCGGGACTGGCAGGAGACGTGCTTTGCTTGTGCATTGCGACTGCCACGCACAGAGGAGGGGTGAGGGTAAGATAGCAGAGATGACTTATGGGGAAATATTAGCAGCACTCAGAGACAGATTAGTATCTTCCAGCTAGTGCCGATTTTCTCAGCTACCGGCAGCACTAGCACGAAGGGCCTCCTTAACGTGACCAATCAGTGCTCACCCTCGTAACACAATAGAATGTAGCATAAGTATGACTTGGGCTAAGGAGCTGGAGCGGGAGGCGGCCGAGCAGTACGCGAACGGAGGCAGTAGCGGCAGCGGCGGTAGCGGGGACAGCGGCAACGCGGGGGCGGCAGCGGGGGCGGCAGAGGCGGCTGCGGGGGTGGCGGCCCGGGCGCGGCGCGCGCCCTGCTCGCCGTGCCTGTCCGCGGAGGACCTGCGCCGCCTGGAGCAGCTGGCGCTGGACCAGTACAGCCCCTCCAGCGCCAGCAGCGGCTCCAGCTGCAGCAACTGTGAGCAACCACCCCACTCTGCCGTCGCTAAGGTTTACCCTCCTGCCTACTGCCAGTATATCGCACTGCTCGCCATTAAAACTGCAGCACAGCGAAGGTGGCATCAACGTGCCTGCATGTGCAGCTGAGTAGCATCTCATCGCAGCTGCACAGAGTAGGTACCATTAACGACTTCTCCATTCTGTATACATAGAAAGACGATGCACTGGGTCTGTCATTCAGAAGTCGCATTTGAATGTTACTTGCTTGTGACAGGATCGCGTGAAGCAGTGTGTAAAAATGGTAAGCATCGAGCAGCAGTTGTCGCACTTTGGAAGCGGCAGATTTGTACCTACCTAGTGTGCAGTCCATCGTTCTGTAGTATTGTTGCTCTCCTTGGTCGGAGAAATATAAAATAAATGGATTCAAGATGGCTATAGTCACGCAACACCGAAAAGACTCCACCTAACTAGCGCCCGAAAGGATAGACGTACAATGATGAGCTAGATTCACATGACCGCTGCTCAGTAGCGTGTTGGTCCACCTTTTGTACCCCGCCTGGAAGGCGGCGCGTGGGTTCTACTCCTGTATACTGAATGGGTATGCCGAATGTAGGAAGTGAGCAGGAGCAGGTGGGGTTAGACTCTCGGTACAGCTTTTTACGTGAAAGTACATTTAATTATTAGTCAATGACATACGTAACTTTACAAATGAAGAGCCCGTAGGTGCAAAACCGTATTCCCGTCGTAAGTAGTACATAGTCTCAATAGCAAGCTGAGGTTGAAGCGATGTTTCCAGGTCGTCTTCTCTTGATGAAATGGGGAGAATCTGGAGCGGAGGTCGTAGAGCTCTCCCGCTCCGGCTAGAGTGCGCTGTCGTTGGTGTCTGTCGTAGTGCCAACTTTAGAACTTGTATTTACGCCCTGACATGGCAGCTATCGATACCACACCACCTTTGGAAAGCAGTACAGCAGCGAGTCGGCGTGGCGTGAACTCGGCAAATCCTTGACAGGTTTCTGGAGGTTTGTGGCATCAGATGTCTATGCGGAGTTTACAACATTCCCAGTGGTTTGTGAGTGCAGAGCTGGCATTTGACAGTGCATCAGATCTGTTTAGTCGAGTCAGATCAGACGAATTCAATAATCAAGACAACGTTGGTTCACTGTCATGCTCCTCAATCCACTGACACTATTCTGGCCTTGCGATGCTGCTGGAAGACACCATCGCCATCAGAGAGGACATCAAGTATGAAGGGATGCAAATGGATCACAATAATGTACATGTAATCCACGATTCTCATGATGCATTCGGTTACCATGACAGATCCTATTGAAGCCTAGTGAATGTCTTGCATAGCATAATACTGTACCCATTTGGCTGTGTCCATGGCATGGTGTACATCACGAGCAGCCATTTACCTGGTTGACAGCTTGTCTATACACGATCATCGACCTGTTGTAGCAAGCTTCCATTGATCCATGATCCAGTTCCGATAATCTCGTACGAAGTTTTGTCGTAATTGAGGATTACGTAAACTGAAGTTGGAGGGGGAGAAAAGAAAGGGGAGGAACCAATGATATCAGCTGCATCTGGAATGTATGCAGATTCAGCACCGACAAGTGAAAATATGTGCCGGACTAGAACCCAAACATAGGGTCTCCTGTTTACTAAGCAGTTCTGTTAACCACTGCACCATCCGGACACAGTGTTTATCGCAAATGCACAGACGATCTGAGCACACTCCCCAGTTGACCCACACTTCCAGAAAGCGCCACCTATCTGCAGTGCCTGTCCATGTTCTCCATCCTCGTTAATTTTAGATTCGTGCTGGAGGTCGATTGTAGATGGACATCTGCGCTGAAGATTCTGGGTTATTGCCCATCAAGGCGAACCAGTTATATATGAATGCGTGGTGTCGCTTCTTTCAGACATCTCAACATGGGAAGATGTAGGGGCTGTCTGCTGTCAACTCCCGTATTAAGACATGTGCGCTGAATTGTATAATTCGGAACACTTGTGCCTTCACTAGGATTGTACTCTATTTTCATATCTGCCACAGATGTCCACCTATTCCGCTTCACAGAATGGGTAAGCCTCTGACCTTGATGTTCTGTGATGAGACATAGACGCAAGTCGCCTACTCATGATTTCACCGTCCTTCATCCACTTTCTATAAATGCTGACGACTCTATCACGCGAACAGCCGACCAGCTTCGCCGTTTTTGTTAAGCTCGTTCGCCCATGGCCTGTAACAGTCACCCTTTGCCAAAATCGCTTATGTCAGTGAATTTCCAAATCTGCGTCCCGTATCATTGGCAGAACGATTCCCTATATGTGTCTGGCCTGCATACATACTCTGAGGTAACAAATGTAATGACATATCTCCTAATATAGTCTCGGACATCCTTTCACCCGGCGTACTATAGCATCCCGACGTGGCATTGACACAACAACTCGTTGGAAGTCCCATGCAGAAATATTGATCCATATGCTTCTACAGCCAAACATAATTTCGAAAGTGTTGCCGGTGCAGGATGTTTTGCACGAACTGATCTTTCGATTACATCCCATAAATGTTCGATGGGATTCATTTCAGGTGATCTGGGTTGCCAAATCGTTTGCTCGAACTGTTCAGAATGTTCTTCAAACCAGCTGCGAAAAATTGTGGCCCAGTGACATGACATCGTTGTTTTAGACCATGAAGTGCCTGAATGGTTGCAAATGGTCTCCAAGTAGCCGAACATTGCCAGTCAATGATCGGTTCGGTTGGACCAGAACAGCCAGTCAATTCCACATAAAAACAGCCCACATAGCTTGCTTAGTGCCTTTTTGATAAGTTGAAATCCATGGCTTCGTGGGGTCTGCGTCACATTCGAACCCTTCCATCAGTTCTTACTACCTGAAATCGGGGCTCATCTGATCAGCCAGGGTTTACTGGTCGTCCAGGGTCCACCCGACATGGTTGGGAACCCAGGAGAGGTGCTGCAGGCGATGTCCTGCTGTTAGTAAAGGCACACGTGTCGGTCGTCTGCTGCCATAGTACGACGGTTGGAACTTCAATAGTGGCAACTATTTATTTACAGCTCGTACAAAATAGAGACGTGTTTCAAGGTTTTAGTGACCATCAGAGTAGTCACCAGCATTGTGTATAACCCGTTGCCAGCGATGTGGAAGTCGTAGGATACTCTTAGCAGTGCCAGTTGTGTTGACAGTTGGAGCGGTGCGGTCTATCGCCCGACGAATTTGTAGCAGTTCTGAAGCGAATGCCGGGAAGTGTTTCCTTCAGTTTAGAAATTGAATTGAACTCACGAGGGCTTAAGTCAGGGGAGTGCAGTAGGTGGTATAGCACTCAGCAGCCCCATCAGTCAAACAAATCAGTAACGGCTTGCACTGTACGTGCTTGACCATTGTCCTCCAAAATGATGGTCGGGTTCTGCAGAAAGTGTCACATTTTTGGAACATAACCTACAACCGGCTTAGGGACAGAGACACTTTCTGTAGGACGTGACCATCATTTTGCAGGACAATGGTCAAGAACGTACAGTGCAAGCTGTTACTGATTTGGTTGACTGATGGGGCTGCTAAGTGCTATACCATCTACTGCACTCCCCTGACTTAAGCCCTCGTGAGTTCAGCTCGATTTCTAAACTGAAGGAAACACATCACGGCATTCGCTTCAGAACTGCTACAAATTCGTCGGGCAATAGACCGCGCCGCTCGAACTGTCAACACAACTGGCACTGCTAAGAGTATCCTAGGACTTCCACATCGCTGGCAACGGGTTTTATCCAATGTTAGTGACTACTTTGAAGGTCAGTAAAACTTTGAAATACGTATCTATTTTGTACGAGCTGTAAATAAATAGTTGCCACTATTAAAGTTCCAACCCTCGTACATTAATACCACGTTTCGGTGCACTGTTCTAAGGGATACGTTCGTCGTACGTCCCACATGTATTTCTGCGGTTATTTCACACTGCGTTGCTTGTCTGTTAGCACTGACAACTCTACGCAAACGCTGCTGCTTCCGGTCGTCAAGTGAGGCCGACTGCGTTGTCCGTGGTAAGAGGTAATGCCTGAAATTTGGTATTCCCAGCATACTCTTGACACTTTGGGTCTCGGAATATTGAATTCCCTAACGATTTCCGAAATGGAATGTCCCATGCGTCTGGCTCCAATTACCATTCCGCTTTCAGTTTGTTAATTCCCGTCGTGCGGGTGTAAATGCGTCAGACATTTTGCACATGAATCACATGAGTACAAACGAGAGCTTCGCCAATGTAACGCCCTGTTATACCTTTTGTACGTGATACCGTATATGTGGGCATTGATGTCCCATAACTTTTGTGACCCTCAGTGGACTTTCCTTACCGCATCACGTGCCCGCTATGTCGCCAAGCAACATTCGCTCTCGCTGTGATCGGTCCTCACAAGATTTTGGCTCGGCTGTGCGGGATCGTACAGACATATTAGACATTTTGTGCGAGGTTACTGGCTTTTTCGCTGCGAGACAGGTTCCGGATTATATATTGCAAAGACTTCTAGATTACAGGGTGACCACTGTTTCGGCTTGTGTCGACGCAGCGGTAAAGGGAGGCCACCGACCGTGGCGCGAGCAGCGAGAATGCTGGATACCGGAGTGGCATAATGTCGTCTCTTCAGGCGAGACCCATTTCTGTGAATAGTATCACAATGGCAGTGGAGGCAATGAAGACAACGGAACTCTCCAGAGTGTATTCGTCTTTGTCATACTGGACGAGCACATGGATTGATGTGGTGTCAATTTGTACTCGACACTACACCTCTGGTTCGCACTGTCGGTAATTTGGACAGCAGCATTTTGGCTTCTGACGTGTTAAGACTGGTTCTCTGTGATGTCATACTTCAACAAGACGACGCATCGCTCATGCTGTCTACACACAGAGGATGTCCCACTGTTGCCTTGACTAGTATGTTCTCCAGATGTCTCATTAATTTGAAATATCCAACGAAACTTCCTGGCAGATTAAAACTGTGTGCCCGACCGAGACTCGAACTCGGGACCTTTGCCTTTCGTGGGCAAGTGCTCTACCAACTGAGCTACCGAAGCACGACTCACGCCCGGTACTCACAGCTTTACTTCTGCCAGTACCTCGTCTCCTACCTTCCAAACTTTACAGAAGCTCTCCTGCGAACCTTGCAGAACTAGCACTCCTGAAAGAAAGGATATTGCGGAGACATGGCTTAGCCACAGCCTGGGGGATGTTTCCAGAATGAGATTTTCACTCTGCAGCGGAGTGTGCGCTGATATGAAACTTCCTGGCAGATTAAAACGGTGTGCCCGACCGAGACTCGAACTCGGGACCTTTGCAGGAGAGCTTCTGTAAAGTTTGGAAGGTAGGAGACGAGGTACTGGCAGAAGTAAAGCTGTGAGTACCGGGCGTGAGTCGTGCTTCGGTAGCTCAGTTGGTAGAGCACTTGCCCGCGAAAGGCAAAGGTCCCGAGTTCGAGTCTCGGTCGGGCACACAGTTTTAATCTGCCAGTAAGTTTCATATCAGCGCACACTCCGCTTCAGAGTGGAAATTCTCATTCTTGAAATATCCAGTCACACATTGCCGTGAGATCGGTACGCTACAGCTTGCAGCCACTATGAATAATGATCTCTACACAGCAGCATGGAATGACGCACCCGCTTTCTGTATTCCAAGCTCAGTTTGACTACAAGTCCAGACGAGTTAGTTCCATTGTTGCACCCCTGTCTGTTAAAACCCGCGTCCTGTATATCTCAAAGTAACCCAAAAATTTAAACAAGTGTTCTTCTTACTATGTTGTAAACTACAATGAACAAAATTTCATTATTTCTTATCCTTCCTGGTGATGTACTTTTAATGGCTAGCAGTGTATTGCGTAGCTTTTGGCGACACTGAACAAATATGTGACCCTGCAGAAAATATCGGCCTACTATCTCGAGTTTAGGGGGATCATACATCCTTACAATAAGTTGAACACGTGGACACACGCTGCCAGTTTTGATCCGACGATAGCGTATGGCACCCGGGGGGACAACAGATACATAATAATGGTGTCAGCGTCATCTACCAGCAGATGACATAGTGGCCTGACTGCCAGAGCACCTCTTTAGCTAAACCTTGAAAAACAACACCTGCGGCCACGATTCTCATTGGGGTGCAGATGTGAAGAGCTAGCAGGATTCATACCGCAGGGACCAACTAGGGCTTCCTACAATCAACTGAGAGAGCTTGAGAAGGGTCAAACACTAACCTTCCAAGTGATGGGATGGTCCTTTCGAAGAACTGCCACACAAGCTTGACGTGAAGCATCAGTTGTGCAGCGACGCTGGTAACACATGACCATTCTCATACTCCTAGGCGAAGCCCTAGACGTCTAATGAGCGGGAATACCCAGGAAGATCGTAGTGTTGTAAGGGCATCAATGGCAGACCATGCAGATTCCACAGCACAGAGCATATGGGACAGCATAGGTTTAACACGAACTGTTGACAATCGGTTGGCAGCAGTGGGGCTGGAGGCACGCACACCTCTTACCTGTCTTCCTCCCAGTCCTCAGCATCGATGTCCACCTCTCGACTGAAGTAGTCAGAGGTTCGACTAGAGGATGTAACGGCGCGCTATAGCCTTCAGCTATGAATCTAGGTTCGCCTTGCATGTATGTGATTGTGGCTCGAGGGTATAGTGAAGACCTCGTGAGAGGTGCCTCAAAGAGTCCGTTCGTTCTAGACGCACTGGTCCCACACTGAGGCTTATGGCGTGGAGTGCGACAAGCTACAACTCTCGCTCGCCTTTGGTGTGACGGAAGAGAAGGCTGACGATCAGCAGTCTGCACATCAAGAATCTTGAAGGGCCAGTACTCCTGCCGTTCTTGAAAAAGGAAGATTATATGATGTTCCATCAGATAATGCTCGCCAAAGCACTCTACATGAAAGTCAACGTGCTCTGTAAGGTGACCATCAGCTTCCTTGGCCAACGCTTTTATCAGAATCACCTCCAATCGAGAACATCAGCTGCGACGAGTGATCAGTTATAACCTATTTTCATTGGAATATTGTTCGCCTAGATGTGTTATAGCATCGACACTAGTAAGGTAAAGTCGCCCATTTGTAAAAATAAATAAAAAAAAGATGGAGTAATAGTAGATAATTTAACAGAGATTTCCTTTTTTGTCTAGCCAGCTTTTTATTTGTTTCATTAGCATCGCTGTAAAATTTTCTCAGTTACTACAAACACATTTCCTCCGATCAACGACAGCAAATGAAGCCCTGACTTCATGTTTTCTTTATCTGTGTCGTCTGAATTTACTTGAAGCAGGGGCAATAATGTCAATCGGTAAAAATCACGCAAATGACGAACTAATCGAACGTGTCAGTTAAAACGCTAATAGCCGGCCGAAGTGGCCGTCCGGTTAAAGGCGCTGCAGTCTGGAACCGCAAGACCGCTACGGTCGCAGGTTCGAATCCTGCCTCGGGCATGGATGTTTGTGATGCCCTTAGGTTAGTTCTAGGGGACTAACGACCTCAGCAGTTGAGTCCCATAGTGCTCAGAAGCATTTGAACCAACCAAAACGCTAATAATAATAAAAATAATGACAACAAATAAATAAACTGAAGACACCGTGAATTAATGCAGAACTCCAGATATCCGCGAAAACCGAATTTATTACCAATCTCAAATCGACATCCAGAGTACTAGAGATAGAAGAAGGGACAATCAAACTGACGGAGAAATTTAAATAAACAGGAGAGTGACTAGAAGGAAACACCTCTCAGAAAGACGCTTTTATATCATGGATCAGAAAAAAACAGCACATCAACTACCGAAAAGGGTTTAAGAGAAAAAAATCAGTAGCACCTAATGCCAACATACACATTACTGCAGTGTAATGGACCGACCGACGTCCTATATGCCACAGAAATGCTTGCTATGAATTGATAAGCTGTGACCGAGAAATTAGAAATAAGAGGAAGACAGACATCGAAGAAAATTCTAGGTCCAACGAAACAAAATGTTGAATTCATGAGACAACATAGCCATAAACTCTGTACATATATTAAAAAAAGATCACAGACATATGTAGAAAATATCGCAGGAGGGTTGTTTTCCACCTCCACGTTGCCCGCATGAGCTCTACAAGGTTGAGGAATCGGATTTTCCGTTACTTCCTCAAGATAAAACCAAGAAGGCGTGCTGCACCGAGGCAGTAGGGAGAGCATTTGAGGGTATCCATAAACGCATTCCGCTCGCCAAGAAACACCAACACCAGCAGCACTTCGGTTTCCAAGAAAAGCCAAAACTAAAAACTGGAAGAAACGTGGACTTAAGTGAAAAAGGAAAAGCATAGGAAACGAATGTCGGATATGCAAGCAAAAGAAAAAGTACACTTAAAATAACGTGATCCGGAGATGGACAATACGAAAACATGAAGAATGATCAATAGATTCCTTCCGCTGAGGCAGCAGACGTATGAGGTGTTACAGTTTCTATCTACAACTCTAAAAGAGCTGCGTAAACAGGGTGAGAAATTCAGGTGAGAGGCACCCACATGCCTTGCTCATACTGTGGCATCAAGCAGTCAGGCCTGCAAGATGAGTGGTCTGCCAAGCGAGTGGATTCATTCTTATTTATCGAGTAACATGAACTCTAGTACTCACACTTAAGTTACAAGTTATCCTCCTATATGGTTAATACGCAATGGAAACATGCATCTGACTATCAGTAATTTACAGAACTCTGACTGTACACTACGCACTGGCAATACCACATTTCCTTTTTGTCTTTTATTTAACGGCTTTTGTCAACACGTGGCCACCGCACTGAATATGAATGGCGCACACATTATAAATTCTGGACATTATGACAACATACAATTCGAAGGAAAAGTCCACCAAACTTTTTCTTTTCACTATCTTATTTATTCCGATAGATTCTCTAACCTAAACACACAAATTCCATAACCTACAACAATAACACATGAGAAATTCCGCCCAGTGGGCATGGCTTTACAATGGTGAATCTCTATATTATGGTCTCGTAATTATTTTAACGCTACAGTGCACTTTCTGGATAGGATGGTGGATCTTTTATTATACCTCACACTTCGACTCTCACAATCATCATCACTAAACTTTCCTCCAGACCGAGCGGTACCAAAGGAACAAGCATAACCCACTAATCTTTTGAAACTACCTCGCTACTCTCCCATGCAAACCACACATACCCAAATTACATGACATACACCACACTACAACATGAAATACTACGCAGAGAATGGTCACAACATTGTCACTTTCAGCTTTCCCACTTCAATTAATATTTATCCCAGTTTCACACGACACTGCCCCACTTCATAATTCTACTTTCCTACTATGAACTCTGGAGATATATGCACGTCTTCCTGTGCAATGCAAGCCAAGTGGCGTTGCTGGATAGACGGCCGACTCACCTTGATTCTCTCTGAGTTTAAATCTAGCGTCACACGGAATCATATCACGCAAAGTAATATTAGGAACCTATTCATCAAACACGCGAGTCCTCAACTGATACCATGGACGAGTACTTCTCTTTATCTTTTGTCTCATACACAGTTTGAGACTCACACAGTACTCACCACGTGGAAGTACTCGTCTCTAATTTCAAGACCTGCACACGCCATTTCTTAAATATTTCAACTTATGGTACACACGCTATTTCTTAAATATTTCCACTTATTGTACACACGCTAGTAATTCAGCTTAACTTAAGCACACGGAAGTATTTCAACTTATTGCTACACGTGGTTACATTGTGACCGATGGTCACTTCTGAAGATTACTACAATCCCATTAATATTACCTGCCTGACATTTAATTCTCCCCACAAAAGTTCCTGAAATAGAGAAATTAATATTTCAAACTACTCTTAAATATTCCACATGCATACCATGTCTCCACTCTTTCGTCATTACGGAGCACAACTAAAACAGGTCTTAACAGCACAAGATCCAGCGGCAGAGTGCCGAAACATGGCCGTTCTCTAGGTCCTCTCCCATCTCTGTCGAGGTGGGGGAAGCACCTTGCTATCGTATTGGTCAGCCACATTTCAGGCGCTCAAAGCTCTGGTAAATTTCATCTCTTTGGTCCCACCAAAGGTGGCCAAAGGATCGACTCAAAGATTCACATTCACTATCTGCGGTTAGCAGACGACCATACATTCATTCATTTCACAGATCTCACCAAACTGGATGTAGGGATTTACTTTGTGGGAGTGCACATGTGATCAATTAAATACATAAATTGTCATTCTTTCCCACACTGGTATCCGGCTTCGCTGTATTAATCGAAATTGAGTTATTTTACAAAAAAAATGTGTTCTTCTGACAAAAATAATGAAGTATGTAGTACCTATTTTCAATGTCGGGCGGTTCTGTACCCTTTCACCAGCGGCTACCCATGCAGATGCGAGGGTAGTTCTGAACATTTTTTTTTAAGAAAACTGTATTAGAACAAACGTAGCAAGTCATCAAAACAACCAGGAGGAGACCTTAGCCCCTGGTGACCTCAAATAGACGACCAAATGCTGTGACTTCACCAAATTATTGACACAGTTGTTGCATTATTGTACTCTCCACAATCCGGAGTAATGTACACATACATATTTACAACAATCCAAATGACAAATAAAACATTACATCATACGAATAAAAAATAATGTTGAGATAAAAATTTGCTTAGTTACTGGGATCTTCGTTATTTTTTTGAGTAATCCAAACTTCACTAATTCTATGACAAATAAAAAAAATACTAATTGTACTCATGAAATTTTAAGTAGCTCACCGTCCAAACACGGAACAAGTAATCTGACATTCATAAATTGCGTTGTAATAATCTTTACATGGCAATGTCTAAATACAAAAAAAAATAAACAAAAGAAAAAATTTCGTATATTAGTTACACGTAGAAGTCAGGCTCCATGTCAATACACGCAATAAATAGTTAGCAATAAGTGTTTGAATCCACCAGTAGCTCTCGTATCTTACTCTACTGCTCATTTCTCTGTTGTCACACATTTAGACAACAAGAACTTGCATTTCGACTAACCTTCGTTACACTTTAATGTGAAATATCACGACTGTGATAATGAAAATAAGTGGCTTCAGTCAACACACCAACAAGATCATTACTGTCCACGATATCAAAATGCATCAATTAATTCCGATATTTGCTGTGCAATGCAAACTCTTGTCCCCTGTGACAACCATACTGACCAATGCAACAAGAGCCGCTATGTTAGTATTACGCCACTGGCTAATAATTAAAGCATCATTGTATCAAATATTCTAATAAACATGCTACGTGAACTTGATAACTCAGAACAAACAAAAAACAAACACTAACTATTCTAAACACAAATGTTAATGTAATACAATTACACTTGCCGTCCCTTCAGGAATGAAACATATAAAAAAAAACATTTACACAATTACAAATACATTATTCCCTATCTTGCGAGTCACACGGAATCATTTCATTCTGTGATTTTCTTGGGGTCAAAAAAGTTGCTAATAGTTTTTCTAGAAACACTGTCTCGGTGTCAAAGCTCTCCCATGGTTTCCCGGACGAAAGTCTTTAAGTCACTCAAATCGGCATTTTGAACACGCACTGAACAGTAAACTGTATCTCACATTAAACACGAATGCCATAGTCACTCTCAGCGTACCATCCACACGAATCTGGTCGTCCAGAAATGGTCCTACAACTACTATTACCCACGGTTCTGTCCTTTCAGTTCATGGTGTAATTAAAAGTCGTAAGTTCCAACAAACAGCACTTATTCCCGCACCAATTAAAGAAATGTCTCCTACTACAGACGCAAATGTCAGTGTCCCACTCTAGTTTCTTGCGTTCATACAATAATTAGTCACCAAACGACAACTGTCCTCTTCAAGAATACCAAGCGTCCCACATGCAATTCACAAAGCACACTTAACAAGTCACTGCCAAAAGTTTATGGATCCCACCGTCCAGTGGTCAAGACAAAACAAAACAATCGTCCTGTCTGCTAAAGACAAAATCTTTTCCACCACTCACAACGTAGAAACACCAATCCTTCACTTTCCACCTTATGGAAAGTCGCAGTCATCTTGTTTCACGGCTCCACAGTCCAGTACTAGTTAATAGCTGCTGGTAAAAAATGCCCGCCGGACTCTGCGCCGCGTCATTCATTCTGCCGTGGCTCTGCCGCGCAAGCCATTGAGCAGAAGAAACCACCCGCTGTTGCCTCCGCGGGATACTTTCCCCAGTCGTAAGGGTGGCGGAACTTATGAATGGCCAGTGGTACGTGCGTGTCGCCCCAGGTCGTTGACCTGCTGTAGTGGGCGCGTGGAGTGTACCCCGACCGGCAGTGGAGTGGGGAGTGCCGCGGCTCTGTCGCCCGTCGCCATGGCGACGTCAGCTCAGCCCGCTAGCGGTATGGGCGTTACGACACCCAATCAGTCAGAACCTTCCGTGCATCTCGCAACATTACAGACAAAAGGATATATTTAAATACTCATTGATTACATGTATGATCTATTAGATAAATTGGTAATAAAAGAATTTTTGTTAAAAAAAAAACATAAAATCATACCCCCCAGTTTTCTACACATACAACATCAACATTTATCCCTTTTCTATATACAGCCCACACTTGTGCTATTGATTGTACCTGTCGTCCCTCATACAATACATGAAAGTGTAAAAAAAACAAAAGGAATAATAAACAATCTATACAACTCATAATTACAATATAAAATAGTAGACTACTCTAACATCCTATCACAGTGAAAATATTAGAAACTGTTTATTCTAAAGCTACAATATACAGTGAACCTTTGTGCTTGTGACAGACTGAAGTTAATACCACTTTAAAGTGTTCTAACAAAAAAATAAGAAATAATCTACATAGCTCACAACTTCCTACCACATGTTATTAACTAGTAAACTACTTTAACATACTAAGACAATAAACATTTTAGAAACTGATGACTCTAAATCTACAACATACAATGCACCTTTGTGCTTGTGACAGACCGAAATTCGTATCTCTTTATAGATTTTACCTTTATTATATACAACAACATTTCTAGGACATGTATGAACCATCCACATGTCAGATCCTGACCTGCCATCGAGGTTCATCCCAATCAAACAATAAAACACAATAATGTTTTAGTTATGGATCAGTAGCATTGATCACACTACTCTACGACTCTCACTCACCAGACATCACATTTTCCTTCTCATTCAATCCATTAATACACTAACAGAATAGGTCTAGAAGTCAGCTAACCTTAACACCACCACACTCACGACAACATACCACACCTTTGCTCCCTTATACTCATAACACCACCACACTCACAACATACCATACCTTTGCTCCCTTATACTCAACCACATAATACATGAAGCTGTTTCGGAGATAGCATTCCAGTCTCCGAATTCGTCCTTTCACTTTGGCACCTCTCTCCATCGGCTTACCTCCGCATTCACTTTACCGATTATTCCTCCTGCTAAATATCACTTTAGAATTGCGACATTTCATCTAAGAACAAAAAATACACAAATTATTCATCCTGCAAAATAACTGAACACATTCTTGGTACCGTTTTGATTAGTTGTACTGATACAAGGCTTCAACAACAACAAAAAATATTATTTTCGCCAAATCGCAAATGTTATGCTAAGAATTAGGTCTACACTTATATTACATCTTACGTCAGTATTCCACAACGTTCACCATCTGGATCTCATACTCCCTTTATGTCATTTCAGATTGTGCAGTTGTCCTCATCTCTTCATTCGTATTTCGGCTCTCCGTCCGTCCATTACTCCATCATTTCCTGGTCTTCCTTCGCCATTGGCATCAATCTCTATTGCAGCATACACAGGCCTCTCTGTAACATACATCTAAGACATCTCCACATTATTAATTCTACTCACCTTTATTTGCCACTGTTTCATCACGTCGAATCTCTCTTTATTAATCACACTGCTTCACGTCGCTTCTCTCCTTAAATATCCCCTTTATACACTACTATTTATCACGTCGCTTCTCTATCTACCATCTTTATCCACTCATTAATCATCGCGTCGTTTCCGCTTGATCCTTATTCGTATGACAAAAAAATACGTACATACACCACTCTGTCGACTCCTGTTCATGACTCATTCGACCAGTCTATTCCGTCATACTTCCTGACATCCCGCCTGAAGATTCTTATGTTCGATTTGACCCTGCACAACGTTACACACCACAAATAAATACACTGACTATCTACCATAAATTGCCTACTTTCGATCTATCCTTAACTTTTCCACAATTTGATGTTTGAAGTGTGATGAAGCCCACGCGATTGTTTTCTCTTGATCGTCTAAATCAGTACAGCATTTTCCTGGACAATCCGCCTCACTCTGAATGGTCCACTATACACAGTAAAGAATTTGCTAGTTAGGAATCTAAGCTTACATGAAAATTAAATGTGTGCAGAGAATATACAAGCTGGGAGAGATGGGCAGCCCAAGTGTTAGTAACTTTGGTGCTAGTGGCCTCTTTCACTAACACCAGATTCCGAGCAACCATATGCAGCACTTCATTATAACTGTCACCACGACAATGACATACTATAGATCAGATGGCATCTGATTTAAAAACTTCGATCACAATGTTGACTTTTTACATTACGTGTTAAGTACCTGCAATAGTCAAATCGCACTAATTAAACTGGACTCATTGGCATTAACCTAACATTTTTAGCAACTGGTTTTTGAGGAAACAGTCCTTTTACTTTAGTGTTCCAAATAAAAATTTGCATATTTTGCTGAGATACTAGCCTAACAGATGCCATTACTGGTGTTTTATTCTCTGATCAGAAGTATGGTATTTGCATTCCTACATATCAGTAGAGTATGTCTGCTACATAGACAATTTTCAGTGCCAGCGGCATGTGTTTTAAAGCAAGATGTTAAGGGCTGATATGTTGGATTAGTTTCTCCTATCCTTCAATCCATTATGACAAGAATGAAATGCCAGGATTCCACGCTCTCCTGTCATTCTGATAGTTTCTGCCATTCCTATCCTCGCCACTATCTGACCTATGAGTCGTGTTTCCGTTCACGATATTGCTCTCATTACCCAGTTCCTGTAACAAGTGCTGAAGTGACGCAGAATCGTCTAAGCCTCTGCCTGCCATTACTATACCTCTGCGCAATCTCACTGGCAACTTCGTTATACAGATCCTAATGTGCTCCCCAGTTTCGTATGGCACATCCAAATACCTATTTCGTCTCAGCATTTCCTGATAGCAAGACACTTGATCTCTTATACCACCTTCGTTACAATTTTGCATCATCAATATGCTTTGCGTAACCTGGTCCTGCTTACTTTGCGACCAGAATTCATTTAAATAGCTACTACAGTCTTTAATGACTCCCTGCATTTTTGCTTTAGCCTCGTCCCTCAAATGGTTACACACAATCTTCATTTTGAGGAGCTGTCCCCACGATGAAGGTAATGAATCTTGAAATTGAGAAAGCCTTGGACTATACCCAGTTGGGTCTGCCACCTGTTTTATCCGACACAACCGTTCTTCTGACTCTCTGAATTCGTCTTCCTCTTTCTGCCTATTTTCGCTTTTTGAATTTATCTCACTCTCCCTCTGCAATCTACCTGGTGGCGTGTCACCTTCGCTACTGCACGCTAATTGCAACTGTGCTAGTTCTTCACTATGTTTCCTACTTATTTCTAATTGCGCCTCTTTAAACTGTAATGGTGATTTTATCTCCTTCTGGTCGGCATAAACCTCTCGCTGCGTACTGTCAGAGCCTGTCTTGCCTCTTATACTGAGCTTTTCTACATCTGCACTAATCGTATTCATTCTGACCACTACCTCTTTGATTCGCTCATCCAGCAACACGTCCCTACACTCAGTAGTATCACTCTCTATTGCAAATACTTGTACTTCCAAATTATTAGCTTTTTCTTTCACGGCATCACATACTTGCTTCAACGCACCCAGATTCTTCTCCCCCTCATCTAACCGATTATTAACTGCGGGCAGACGCTCATCGATAACTGTGTGTAGCTTCCTCATTGCCTCTTTATTTCCCTTATCCAATGCCTCCATACTTTCCTTACTACCTTTATCCATCGCTTCCTATCTTTCCTTATTATCTCTATGCACTGCGTCCAATATTTCCTTAAACTCCCTATCTCTCTCCTTAGTCTCCCTATCCATCCTGTGTAAAAACTGCAGTAGCACATTGTCATTTGCTACTTTCGACGCGCTCACCTCGTTCGCCTGAGAAACCGTAGCTTTGCTAAGGGTAGCGGCACTTTCACTGCATACCTGACCTAGTCCCGGCTCGCCCGCGTCGTCGGGAAATGCCCCCGATTGTGAACAAAGACCGCCGCTCAAAGGATCACCTAGCCGTGGTCCGCTGAACAATTCAGCCCCTTCTGAGTGCTTGCCGTCCCCACTCATTAACGCATGGTCAACAGCTACTTCCTGCTGCCCTGCTACGTCCACGCCAGAACCGCTATTCTCCATGATGGCTACACTTTTCGACTGTGACCTAGTTACTACGGACATTACGCAAAAAAACTTATACAACGATCTTCCAGCCTTGGACGATATAGCAATTAATTACATAAAAAAAATAAAAGATCCTCACCAATCCAGAAAGAAATTGCAAACCGAAAAAAAATTTTACTTCCTATCGCTATCACAATACATTACATAAAAAAAATCTTAACAGCAAACCCTAACAGCAAAAAATATCCTGGCAAAAAAAGAATATCCTGGCAAAATATATCCTGGCCAAATTATCCTGGCAACAAAATATCCTGGCAGGGTCGAAATTATGAGAGGCACCCACATGCCTTGCTCATACTGTGGCATCAAGCAGTCAGGCCTGCAAGATGAGTGGTCTGCCAAGCGAGTGGATTCATTCTTATTTATCGAGTAACATGAACTCTAGTACTCACACTTAAGTTACAAGTTATCCTCCTATATGGTTAATACGCAATGGAAACATGCATCTGACTATCAGTAATTTACAGAACTCTGACTGTACACTACGTACTGGCAATACCACATTTCCTTTTTGTCTTTTATTTAACGGCTTTTGTCAACACGTGGCCACCGCACTGAATATGAATGGCGCACACATTATAAATTCTGGACATTATGACAACATACAATTCGAAGGAAAAGTCCACCAATCTTTTTCTTTTCACTATCTTATTTATTCCGATAGATTCTCTAACCTAAACACACAAATTCCATAACCTACAACAATAACACATGAGAAATTCCGCCCAGTGGGCATGGCTTTACAATGGTGAATCTCTATATTATGGTCTCGTAATTATTTTAACGCTACAGTGCACTTTCTGGATAGGATGGTGGATCTTTTATTATACCTCACACTTCGACTCTCACAATCATCATCACTAAACTTTCCTCCAGACCGAGCGGTACCAAAGGAACAAGCATAACCCACTAATCTTTTGAAACTACCTCGCTACTCTCCCATGCAAACCACACATACCCAAATTACATGACATACACCACACTACAACATGAAATACTACGCAGAGAATGGTCACAACATTGTCACTTTCAGCTTTCCCACTTCAATTAATATTTATCCCAGTTTCACACGACACTGCCCCACTTCATAATTCTACTTTCCTACTATGAACTCTGGAGATATATGCACGTCTTCCTGTGCAATGCAAGCCAAGTGGCGTTGCTGGATAGACGGCCGACTCACCTTGATTCTCTCTGAGTTTAAATCTAGCGTCACACGGAATCATATCACGCAAAGTAATATTAGGAACCTATTCATCAAACACGCGAGTCCTCAACTGATACCATGGACGAGTACTTCTCTTTATCTTTTGTCTCATACACAGTTTGAGACTCACACAGTACTCACCACGTGGAAGTACTCGTCTCTAATTTCAAGACCTGCACACGCCATTTCTTAAATATTTCAACTTATGGTACACACGCTATTTCTTAAATATTTCCACTTATTGTACACACGCTAGTAATTCAGCTTAACTTAAGCACACGGAAGTATTTCAACTTATTGTCACTCGTGGTTACATTTTGACCGTTGGTTCCTTTACACATTTGTAGTTTATGTAGAGGGGAGTGAGTAGATAATATTTTGAGTTGGAGCTCGCGTCCGGAATCGCAACATTTCCACGCTACAACCATTAGAAAGGATGTTGGTAATGCGACCTCTTTTACAAGTAATTGATCAGACGTGACCAGTACATCACTTGTTTTACAATGCCACACATTAATAGGCCAATATATTGCTCATGAACTCGTTGACGGATTCTCTTCGACGTGGTGCAGTGCGGCCTCTTCCAGTTCCAGCGTGCGGCTTCTCCCTGGAGTACTACAGTGACGACCGCTGACGATGAAGGTAGCCTTTCGCGAAGCCGTTGCGTAATTGTGGCGAGAAGGGCATGCGATGGAGTCAGACGTTCAGGATAACCATCTTGGTAAAAACGACGAGTAACTCTTCCATTACCGTTAGCTTCGCCATACGATAGGATCATTTCGGAGTTTTTAGCAAATCCGTACTCAACCATATTGCTCACGTGAATGAGGCACAAACCAGGTCAGAGAGGTAGGAAAGATGTCAAATGACATCAGCGATTCGACTTAACCACACCCCATCACGACTACCCTGTTGCATACCTTCCTAGCAAAAACGTTTTCAAACGCCTGTAGTACGGAAGCGGTACATTTCCGGACATAATTCCCATTTAAAAATATTAGGCACTCACTCCATTCTACAATTGCTAGAAGCTCGTAACGGAAATTTCCGAACGCCCTGCACGTAGTGATTAGTCAAAAGATAATTGCTTCCTTCCAAAGTGACACTAAATGTCATCTGGCGACGCTGCAGTATGTAAGTGTAGTAGGGACGAATCGGTAATCACTCTAGGGAAGATATGGGTCACAAATGGAGAACTCCACTGACAAAAGTGATTTGACAAAGGCCAGACTGTTATGACCTGGCGCTTCTTGTAAGGCGTCAGGCAAATCCAACAACTTCCATGAAAACCCTGACATGATAAGCAAATCCAGTAGTATGTCACATAGCTCCGAATAAATCGTGACATTAAATTAACCAAAGTAATACGAGTAACGAGTGAGCAAATGGAATACCACAGACTAACACAAGAATGCCTAAATGCATGTCATACCTTCCCACCGTGAGACAGACGCAGTTCCGAGGGGAGAAGCGAGAACAGAAGCCGAGAGCAGAACCGTGTTAAGCTGGAAGGCCCTACGATAAGGGACGGACACCCACGTCACCAGCTAACCGCTAGGACCATCCCCAGCCCATGTTAAAAGATAGAGCCCTCCAGAAGAACAGTATAGATCTTACGATAACGCTAAAAGGACCACACCAGCTGCAAGTTTTAGCGTGAGACTTTTTCGCGTCTCTGTTACGTTAGGACCACCCCCCAGCCCATGTTAAAAGATAGAGCCCTCCGGAAGAACAGTATAGATCTTACGATAACGCTAAAAGGACCACACCAGCTGCAAGTTTTAGCGTGAGACTTTTTCGCTTCCTTGTTACGTTGCAAACTTTAAAAACATTGCCCCACCACGATAAGTATAACGTTTCTCATTGGATAGACAGAATTTTTGTAGGCGGAGCTTAAGGTTAACATTGAGCCCTGATTGGTCAGATGAAAACACAGCCAGATAGTTTTTTTTAAACCAACTTCGGTAAATTGTAGTAAGGAGAAGTCAGGAGAGAGTTGCTTCCGAGACAGCGAGGTGCGTGGAGCTGCGCCGGCCGCTGCCCCCTGACGAACACCGACAAGGTAATGAACGCACGCGATGCCGCATTTTTGAGCGCATAAGGCTTCACTCAGAACTGCAGAAGTCTCATCTGTTACATCCACTTTACGTAATACTAGAGTCGATCGTCAATTAAAGCTCGTGGTGTTCACATGGTGTAAAGTAAAAATCTGAAACGCGATGATTTTTCTGTTATATACACTCCTGGAAATTGAAATAAGAACACCGTGAATTCATTGTCCCAGGAAGGGGAAACTTTATTGACACATTCCTGGGGTCAGATACATCACATGATCACACTGACAGAACCACAGGCACATAGACACAGGCAACAGAGCATGCACAATGTCGGCACTAGTACAGTGTATATCCACCTTTCGCAGCAATGCAGGCTGCTATTCTCCCATGGAGACGATCGTAGAGATGCTGGATGTAGTCCTGTGGAACGGCTTGCCATGCCATTTCCACCTGGCGCCTCAGTTGGACCAGCGTTCGTGATGGACGTGCAGACCGCGTGAGACGACGCTTCATCCAGTCCCAAACATGCTCAATGGGGGACAGATCCGGAGATCTTGCTGGCCAGGGTAGTTGACTTACACCTTCTAGAGCACGTTGGGTGGCACGGGATACATGCGGATGTGCATTGTCCTGTTGGAACAGCAAGTTCCCTTGCCGGTCTAGGAATGGTAGAACGATGGGTTCGATGACGGTTTGGATGTACCGTGCACTATTCAGTGTCCCCTCGACGATCACCAGTGGTGTACGGCCAGTGTAGGAGATCGCTCCCCACACTATGATGCCGGGTGTTGGCCCTGTGTGCCTCGGTCGTATGCAGTCCTGATTGTGGCGCTCACCTGCACGGCGCCAAACACGCATACGACCATCATTGGCACCAAGGCAGAAGCGACTCTCATCGCTGAAGACGACACGTCTCCATTCGTCCCTCCATTCACGCCTGTCGCGACACCACTGGAGGCGGGCTGCACGATGTTGGGGCGTGAGCGGAAGACGGCCTAACGGTGTGCGGGACCGTAGCCCAGCTTCATGGAGACGGTTGCGAATGGTCCTCGCCGATACCCCAGGAGCAACAGTGTCCCTAATTTGCTGGGAAGTGGCGGTGCGGTCCCCTACGGCACTGCGTAGGATCCTACGGTCTTGGCGTGCATCCGTGCGTCGCTGCGGTCCGGTCCCAGGTCGACGGGCACGTGCACCTTCCGCCGACCACTGGCGACAACATCGATGTACTGTGGAGACCTCACGCCCCATGTGTTAAGCAATTCGGTGGTACGTCCACCGGGCCTCCCGCATGCCCACTATACACCCTCGCTCAAAGTCTGTCAACTGCACATACGGTTCACGTCCACGCTGTCGCGGCATGCTACCAGTGTTAAAGACTGCGATGGAGCTCCGTATGCCACGGCAAACTGGCTGACACTGACGGCGGCGGTGCACAAATGCTGCGCAGCTAGCGCCATTCGACGGCCAACACCGCGGTTCCTGGTGTGTCCGCTGTGCCGTGCGTGTGATCATTGCTTGTACAGCCCTCTCGCAGTGTCCGGAGGAAGTATGGTGGGTCTGACACACCGGTGTCAATGTGTTCTTTTTTCCATTTCCAGGAGTGTAGTTATTGAGAAGCCACATCAGCAACTGTAATTTACGACAAGTTAGATAAGTAATTAAAGAAAATTGAGGGTAACTGTAGACCATTTTGATAGTTTTCTCTCTTGTGAAACTTAATTTAAACCTAGATTATAGATGTGATATGGCATAGGTCATCCTTCGAACCATTGTAGAACTTGGAAACCCATTCAGGGAATATTCGTTCACATTTTTGTTGAATGCAGTTGGTTTTTACCATCCTGTATTAAAACATTTCCTTTTATCAATAGTGCAATTTATAAACGATGTTTTGTGAGTAGAATAAAATTTCCAATGGTAAACTTAACTGCTTTTTCGACGTTATTTTACCAGCTAACTAAAAATAGGAAAGCCTTGAACACCTTCCACTAAATTTAGTTAGTATTAAGATTCTTTTACAGGGAGTGCAGTGGAGCTGACGCTGAAATCATTAAGTGTTTGGTTATATCATCGGTAGTCTCACTGAACTCTTCTGAATTCTACATGTCATGTGTGGTCTGGCGTCTCCCTACCAGCAACAGGTCCCAGGTTCAAACTAGTCAATTCCCTAAAAAACACGCTCAGAGTGTCGTTGCGCGAAAGTGGTAGGGAGACACGATATAGAACAAACAGACACCATGCAGAATGTTTAGATTCTGGACTAGCATCTCGGAAGATGGTCGACATTCCCGGTGTTAGTATTATGAGCATCTATAGAAAGTGGGTGGGAGACAGTGAAGCCACAGGTATGCAGCAAACTGGTGGATGTCTACGCCTCACCACACAACGTGAGGTCACAGGCTTGCCTTCTCTGTAAAACAGAGTTCTGTCGTAGATCTGATGACAAAGTATAATGCTGGTGCAGGCATAAGTCATTCGAAGCACACCAATCTGCACACCTTGTTGAAAATGTAGCTTTACAGTAGATGACACCTATGTACAAACATCAAAAAAGGTTTTGCATCACCCTGCTTCCCAGAACCCCTGAAGATAGACGTTGACAGTGGAGACTATCACTGTTCACAAATGTTACTAAAACCGCCCAAAGATGCAAACAACCATGCATGAACAGCGCCTATTAGACGAAGGGGGTCCGACAACTGATCAGTTCCAGTCATTCCACCAGGGAGGAGCTACACGGGTCGTGTTGTCCATGCCTAGACGGTCAATACCGCGGTTCGATCACGTCCGCATTGTTAGTTTGTGCCAGGAAGGTCTCTCAAGAAGGGCATTGTCCAGGCGTCTCAGAGTGGACCAAAGCGATGTTGTTCGGACGTGGAGGAGAGAGATAGGAACTCTCGATGACATGCCTCACTCAGGGCGCCCAAGGGATGACCGTTACCTATAGATTATGGATAGTAGGATCCCTCACAGCAACGCCACCATGTTGAATAACGCTTTTCGTGTAGCCATAGGACGTCGTGTAGCGACTCAAACTGTGCACAATAGGCTGCATGATGCGCAACTTCACTCCCGAAGTTAATGGCGAGGTCCATCTTTGCAATCACGACACCATGCAGCGTGGTGCAGATGGGCCCAACAATATCCCGAATTGACCGCTCAGGATTGGAATCACGTTCTCTTCACCGATGAGTGTCGCATATGCCTTCAACCAGACAATTTTCGGAGGCGTGTTTGGAGGCAACCCAGTCAGACTGGACGCCTTAAACACACTGTCCAGCGAGTGCAGCAAGGCGGAGTTTCCCTACTGTTTTGGGGTGGCATTATGTGGGACCTACTTACGCCGCTGGTGGTCATAGCAAGTGCTGTAACGACTGTACGATACGTGAATGCCGCCCTCCGACCAATAGTGCAACCATACCGGCAGCATATTGGCGAGGCATTCGTCTTCATGGACGACAATAGCCGCCCCCGTAGCACACATCTTGTGAATGACTTCCTTCAGGATAACGACATCGCTCGACTAGAGTGGCCAGCATGTTCTCCAGACATGAAACCCTATCGAACATGCCTGGGATAAAATGAAAAGGGCTGTTTATGGATGACATGACCCACCAACTACTCTGAGGGATTGTAACACCACACCCGTCACTTATCTGGTTTTGGTGTGCGTTCACCCCAGGTAATTGACTAACAGATCAACAGAGAGTGCAAAACTGCTGCAATGACTGATAACGCAAAGAAAGTAATAAGGCCCTGTGACTCCTGATTGAACTGCGGTGGCAGTGTTGACATTAATTGGTTCAGAATTGATCCCTTTTAATTAAAAAGGGGTGCACATTGATGTTATATTCAGCTATTGAACACCAGATGCAAATGTTGAGCATAAAATTAATTAAGAAATTGACTTGGGATTTCAACTACTTGATTGAAAACAGATGCAGTCGATTAGCACAGATTTATTTTAACTCACGACCTTCAATCATCACATTACATGACTCTCCTAACAGGCAGTGGTAATAAATTGGGTTTGCATGGAGTAAAGCGCGATAAATCAAAAGTAATTCCTATCGACTGACCCAGGCGTAATGTGAAGTGTGAGAAGAATTCTACAATACACGGCCCATGAAACCCTTGTGGAAACTTTGCTGACGTGATCCAACAAATTAATCAGTGGCCGGAGCGGGCGCAATATCACCGAATTCAGCGTGGAGGAGCAGTGTCATTGTATGGACATTGGCCGACCTCGTGGTACTGCAAGGCTGCGCTTGTCTATTCACTCCTAGCTATCTTGCTCAGTATATAGCTCAACCAAAACTTCCTATCTCCAAGCTCAATAGTTCCATTTGCTAAGTCCTAAACTGCAGAGATGCTCACTATTTCTCAGGCAAGCTGAGTAAGGAACGCCACGTCCGCACTCTAGGCAAGCTGGGAACAGAAAACCTCTACGGAGACTTCTCACAGTCCACTCTTCGCCTCGGTTTCCCCTCCAGCAAAATCACTTACGCCAATTGCAGTCGCATTAATTATGCATCGCTTCCCAGTGCCGACCAATGCCTGCTATGGGAAGTGAACAAATTCCCACAAAATTTCCCTTCCTCTCAACTTCTGCTATTTAGCTCCTCCCAGGCCACCCATCAATGTTAGCGTCTGCACAAACAACAGTTTTTCCGGAATTCTGACTCCCAGGAGAGTACTTCAAATTCCTTGGTCCTACATTCCCATCGGAGGCCAGCGTATTTCATTCTGTCGCTCTTCACCTGATTTACTTCAGAGTCTGCCAACCGTGAATTCAGCATGAAGTTACTATAGTCACGAACACGCATATTTTGACCTTTGTTGACCGCTCCACCATAGCTTTGCACAGCTTTCTCGAATGTTTCACTGAAAACGGGACAATGGACATTTGTCAACAGGTGTACAAGTTCTCCATCTGCTTCCCGGTACACCAGCATGGGGTCAACCACCCACTCACTGTCACTCATCTTAAGACAGCTGGAGGCCATGCCCTGTTACCACTTTCTCAGAGCTTGAGCCACCCTAAGCTGCCTATTGTCGCTTCCCTTCGCCACTCCCCCGCCGGCCATGGTCAATTCTGAATACTTCCCTGGGATAAACTAGCCTCCAGTAAATTGACGTATTTCCATGAAGTTTTGATGTCCTGTGAATTACTTTAAAACCATCATCCGACATTAATTATTCCAATACGTCCATACTATACCCCTCTACAAGATGCATTGTGCCTTGTCAGTCATTTTTGTTCAGCCCTACTGATCGCTCAATGTGAGTTAGTTGATCTTTAATGACTTCATGTAAGGGGCATAGTTCTTGCCATCTTACAGGATCTACGCCGAATCGCCATTGAGGAGTGGGACAATCTGGACCAACATTGCCTTGATAAACTTGTGGACAGTGTGCCATGATGATACAGGCATGCATCAATGCAAGAGGACATGCTACTGGGTATTAGAGGTACTGGTGTGTACAGCAATGTGGACCACCATCTCTGATGTTCTCGCTGTGTGGTGGTAGAACATGCAATGTGTAGTTTTCATGAGCAATAAAAAGGGGGGAGTTGATGTTTGCATTGATCTCTATTCCAATTTCCTGTACAGGTTCCGGAACTCTTGGAACCGAGGTGATGTAAAACTTTAGATGTGTGTATTACATGTAGACCCAACATCATGAACTCCAATTGTAGTGGGTGCGATATGATCGAAATTGGACTATGGATCAAAGAGTCGAGTCACATTGTCAGATGGATGATTTTTCTTGTCACACCAGGTCGATGGTCGGCTTGTGACACGCGCCATCCAGCGAATGGTTGACCAAAGCATACACCTTGCCAAGGACACAGACTAGTTGGGGCAGTATTACGTTATGTGGAACATTCAGCTTGGCTTCTCCAGGACCTGTGGTAGTCCTTTAAGGCGCTACGGCAGCTGTAGACAACGTGAACATTATTGCGGACCAGCTTCAATCCTTCATGCATGTTGTCTTCTCTGATGGCGATGGCATTTTCAAGTAGTATAACTGTCCATGTTACAAGGCCAGAGACGTGCTACAGTGGTTTGATGAGCATGGTAGTGAACTCACGCTGCCGTCTTGGCCACCAAATTCACCTGATCTGAACCTGATGGAATCTTCCTGCGTGCTATCGGGCACCATCTCTGCAGCCACAAGTTACTGGCCCATACTTAAGGGAATGTGTGCCTTGTACATAGGCATACAGTGCTAGCAAGATACCTCCGTAAACCTAACAAGGATTTGCCGAATCCTACCTTGCAGAACCGCTGTCGTTTTGCGTTCCAAAGGTGAGCCTACGTGGATTAAGCAGGCGTTCATTGCGTTTTTGAGCTGATAGCCTCAGTAGGAGTGACAGAAGTGTTCATTTACGTAGCTGATACATCAAGTGTGCCTAACTACCTCGTGCATCTCTAAAGTTAGGTGAATAAATCAACCTCTCATATCAGTTACCAATGTACGTTGTAAATATGTGTAGGTAGAAGGAGAATATTGTGTTGCCAAGGCCAGGAAGCGCCCAACATGCTATAGTAGACACGTAACGCAGTGATGAAGAGTAGGCTCGAGTTTAAGAGAATCATTATGAAAAATAAACATACAAGCAAGTGAGATACTGAAGTACTGATGAGCATATGAAATTCTCTGCGGCTGTAGATGCATAATGAATACCACAGTAGGTAGTTAAACTGAAGTGAAATAGATACCTCTAAAAATACCAGTCACAGAAATCGCCCACATAAGTACAGTACTTTTCATAAGGGCCTATGACCGAAACCTACAAGACATACAAAGTAATGACATACATCTGTGGACAGATTATCTTTTCAATTTTCGATATGTAATACGCGCCAGAGTGGTGTAGCAGTAGGGTGCAGGCGTGTCAGAACATACTCTACACTGTCGCATTGAAAAGGAAACGATCGTCAGAACGACAAAGACAGCCTACAGAATATCGTCCACAGAATCTCGAAGCTAGCAAAGACAGATAAATGCGAAAATTACTACAAATTCCACTTACCAGCTTGTGCACCAAAGTTGCTGGAAAGGATAATATGCAGAAGAATGGAAATAAAAACTGAAGATCTTTATATGATCAGTTCTGCTATTGGAAAAGTGGATGCACCAGAGATGCACTTCTGACGTTGCATTTGATAATGGAGACAAAACCTGAGAAAAATGAATACACGTCCGTAGGATTTTTCGATCTAAAAACAAAACGTTTTTCAGCGTAGTGCTGCAAGAAATTTGAATGTCTCAGAAAAATAGATATAAGCTATAGGGAAAGATAGATGCTCAGCTAACCCAACATACCGTGTCACACAGAGAGATATAAGTAAGTGATATAAGAATCAGAGGCTGAGAAAGACTTTACAGTGCACTGCCGCCCCCCGCCCCCCTCCCCAGTCTCTTTTTTATGTCCGGTCAGTTATCGACAGAAAGTAGACTCAATGTATACTGCTGACCTGGAGCGTAAGTAAATATTTACAAATAGAGAGCTGCTTTTCGAAGACAGGTATGAGAACGAATACGTTCAAAGTCCTCGAGACATCTCCAGGTACCGAAGAAAACGTCGTTTCCGAGAAAAACTGCTGACAACATGTTTGGTCATTTTAGCCTGGGAATACAGCGTGATAGTCAAGAGCAGTGAATGTTAATTATAAAGTAATTCTGTTGGCGACAACACAGTAGAAGGTTAGGAGAGAGATCCTCTTAGTGTAGCGCTTCACTGCTAGGTTTCAGAGGAGAGACGTCCTTGCTAGCCTTGATGAAGAGTACACCGCCACAGTTTGGAAGTCGCTAAGCACTTGGTTCCGAGCACAAGTGACCGTCAGCTACTCACATCCGACAGCCGATGTCCCAGCTCATCGCGGATTCCGCTGTAGCTCCTGTCGTAATACACGCAAAGGACACCACCCGGGAATGTTACCGGCCATCTGCCTTGTGCAACGTTAGTTGTCCGACGCCATAGAGAGACCATCTTCGCTTGGCGACAACACGCACTTAATCGCTCCCATCATATTTCGCTTATCAGTTCCGCCTGAGTAACAATGATGAAGAACACTTCTAACGATGCCAAGAGACATGCATCAATACATTGGACATATATGTTTTGCTATCTCAATCGTAGGAATGCATGTATGTTCATTGTATTGTACTAGAAAGTTTTAAACGATAACACAAGTTAATAGTAAGAAAATACGTTTCATGTGAAAATAAATGATTGTAATATTATCTGCACTGATAAGACAAAATATTATGGTCACCTGCTTAATACCGTGTTGGTCCCGACTTTGGAACGTAGTACAACAGAGATTCCATATGACATGTATATGACAAGTCCTTCATAAGTTTCTGGAGGTATGGGGCAGAAAACGTCTACAAATATGTCACGTAATTCCCATAACCTACGGCCAATTATTTGTGCTTGCGGAGATGGCCCCCCAGTAGCATCCCAGATGTGACACATCGGTTTCAGATGAGGCGAACTTGTTGGCAAAGCATTAACGTCAGTTCTTTACCATGCTCCCCAAACCAGTGTAGCTCGAGTCTGACCTTGTGAGATGAACGATTAACCTGCTGAAAGATACTATCGCCGTCGGGGAAGACATCAATCGCTAATGGATGCAGGTGGTCTGCAGCAAAATTTAAAAATTCCCCAGGAGTCGTGGTGCTTTCAGTTACTACCGCAGGTGCTATGGAGGTGAAGGTGAATGTCCCTCATGGTATTATACTTCTCCCTTCAGGCTGCGTTCCTGGCGAGGTGTATGTTTCCAGTAACCGATAGCCTGGATGACGGCGTATTCGGTCAGGAACACCGATCTGGTGTAACAAAAACCGTGATTCATCCGATCAGATAACACAGTGTTTTTTGGTCCACCGTCCAGTCTCGATGATCAAGTACCCATTGCTGTCGTAATTGACATTGTCGTAGGCACTACATAGGCATACATAAGGGTCATCTGATGCGGAACGCCATTTTCAACAATGTGCGCTGAACGACGTGTTCCAAAACATGTGTGCCTGCACCAGTATATCGTACGCTGTCATCAGATATGCCGTCCGCCCCGATTGCACGACGTACTGCTGTCCTAAAATGGTTCAAAATGGCTCTGAGCACTGTGGAACTTAACTTCTGAGGCCATCAGCCCCCTAGACTTAGAACTACTAAAACCTAACTAACCTAAGGACATCACACACATCCATGCCCGAGGCAGGATTCGAACCTGCGACCGTAGCGGTCGCGCGGTTCCAGACTGTAGCTCCTAGAACCGCTCGGTCACCCCGGCCGGCGCTGCACTAAGGGACCCGGGTTCGATTCCCAGCTGGGTTGGGGGTTTTCTCCGCTCAGGGACTGGGTGTTGTGCTGTCTTCATCATCATTTCATTCCCATCCGGAGCGCAGGTCGCCCAATGTGGCGTCGAATGTACAGGGTGTTTCAAAAATGACCGGTATATTTGAAACGGCAATAAAAACTAAACGAGCAGCGATAGAAATACACCGTTTGTTGCAATATGCTTGGGTCAACAGTACATTTTCAGGCGGACAAACTTTCGAAATTACAGTAGTTACAATTTTCAACAACAGATGGCGCTGCAAGTGATGTGAAAGATATAGAAGATAACGCAGTCTGTGGGTGCGCCATTCTGTACGTCGTCTTTCTGCTGTAATCGTATGCTGTTCACAATGTGCAAGTGTGCTGTAGACAACATGGTTTATTCCTTAGAACAGAGGATTTTTCTGGTGTTGGAATTCCACCGCCTAGAACACAGTGTTGTTGCAACAAGACGAAGTTTTCAACGGAGGTTTAATGTAACCAAAGGACCGAAAAGCGATACAATAAAGGATCTGTTTGAAAAATTTCAACGGACTGGGAACGTGACGAATGAACGTGCTGGAAAGGTAGGGCGACCGCAGAGGGCAACGCGCAGCTAGTGCAGCAGGTGATCCAACAGTGGCCTCGGGTTTCCGTTCGCCGTGTTGCAGCTGCGGTCCAAATGACGCCAACGTCCACGTATCGTCTCATGCACCAGAGTTTACACCTCTATCCATACAAAATTCAAACGCGGCAACCCCTCAGCGCCGCTACCATTGCTGCACGAGAGACATTCGCTAACGATATAGTGCACAGGATTGATGACGGCGATATGCATGTGGGCAGCATTTGGTTTACTGACGAAGCTTATTTTTACCTGGACGGCTTCGTCAATAAACAGAACTGGCGCATATGTGGAACCGAAAAGCCCCATGTTGCAGTCCCATCGTCCCTGCATCCTCAAAAAGTACTGGTCTGGCCGCCATTTCTTCCAAAGGAATCATTGGCCCATTTTTCAGATCCCAAACGATTACTGCATCACGCTATCTGGACGTTCTTCGTGAATTTGTGGCTGTACAAACTGCCTTAGACGACACTGCGAACACCTCGTGGTTTATGCAAGATGGTGCCCGGCCACATCGCACGGCCGACGTCTTTAATTTCCTGAATGAATATTTCGATGATCGTGTGATTGCTTTGGGCTATCCGAAACATACAGGAGGCGGCGTGGATTGGCCTCCCTATTCGCCATACATGAACCCCTGTGACTTCTTTCTGTGGGGACACTTGAAAGACCAGGTGTACCGCCAGAATCCAGAAACAATTGAACAGCTGAAGCAGTACATCTCATCTGCATGTGAAGCCATTCCGCCAGACACGTTGTCAAAGGTTTCGGGTAATTTCATTCAGAGACTACGCCATATTATTGCAACGCATGGTGGATATGTGGAAAATATCGTACTATAGAGTTTCCCAGACCGCAGCGCCATCTGTTGAAAATTGTAACTACTGTAATTTCGAAAGTTTGTCTGCCTGAAAACGTACTGTTGTACCAAGCATATTGCAACGAACGGTGTATTTCTATCGCTGCTCGTTTAGTTTTTATTGCCGTTTCAAATATACCGGTCATTTTTGAAACACCCTGTAATAGGACCTGCACCAAGGCGGCCGGACCTGCCCCGTAAGGGGCCTCCCGGCCAATGACGCTAAACCCTCATTTTCATTTCCATCAGATATGCCACCACTTGGCGCCTATCCTGCTTTACAGAGTAGGCAAGCCTCTGACCTGCACGTCCAACGTCTTGTCTCCTCCTGCTCGTGGTTTCATCGTTCTTCGACCACTTCCCATATATTCTCACGATAGTAGAACGCGAGCTGCCTTTTTAGTTGTCTACGAGATGCTCGTTTCCAGTTGTCGGTCCATAACACTCTGGCCATTTTCACAGTCGCTTACGTGAGTAGATTCTTCCATTTAAGGCCAGTATCGGGGCTAGAATGCTTGCCTATTCGTCCTGCTATGCTTACATGCCATCCACATCGAGTCAAGAGCCAACAAACCACAAAGCGACTTACGGTGTAGGATAAGCAGTGGTCATAATTTGATCAGTGTATTTATATCCCTGCAGCTGTCGCAGGAAATTCTCAAGCGCAGTTATGACATAATTAATTAATGTGGCATTAATGAAAAACATTCATCACTACAATAGGTACAACAGCCACGAGGGAACGATAGGAATGGAACAGCGAGAGACAAGTGTTCCAATTACAAAAGGTATTAGACAGTGGTCCAGTCTCTCACCCCTAGAGTTGAATCTATCCATAGAAGAAGCAAAGACGGAAATAAAAGTAAGGTTCAGGAGTGGGTTCAGAACTGAATGCGAAAGAGCAGCAACTATCAGTTTCACTGAAGAGACTGCTATCCTTAATGAAAGAGAAGAAAAATTAATAGAACCAGTTGAATCGAATGAACGGTCTAACGAGCAAAGAATATGGATTGAGAGTAAACAAAAGAAAGATGGAAGTAATGGGGCTTAGCAGATAAAGATAAGCGATAAACTGAACATCAGAATTATGGACGACGAAACAGACCTGTTAAAGAATTAGGTTACGTTGTAAACTAAGTTATGCATGATGGACGAAGCAAGGATTATATAACAAGCAGACGAGCACAGGCAAACAGAAAATTCCTCGTTAAAATATGTCTATTGATACTAAACATAAGGTTAATGTAAGAGGAAAATGTCATACAATTTACGTCTCGAGCACAGGAATGAATGGAAATGAAACAGGCACCGTGGGAAAAACGAAAAGAAGAGATTGGAAGCATTTCAGATGTCGTTTTACGGAATGATCATGAAAATTCAACCCTTTAAGTGACAAAATGTGTTATCCAGCATCACAAAAAGCAATAAAACTGCTCAATTCATTATGGCGTGGTAAATATTCATACCAATGATTCAGGAAGAGAAAATTTATTCTTCTTCTTATTATTATTTGAAAAAATCTGCACGAAATTAGCACTGTTAATAAACATACTCCCTGAGGTGGAAGACATTTTCCGAAGGATTGGGGTTCACAACACGCTTCAGAGCGAGCATATATCCACATTTGCATCCACTTCCGTATGAGAGTCGTTTTCGTGGCTTTCATAGAATGCTTCTCCAGGCACAGTCAAACATTTTATTCTACCTGCCGCATCTGCACAAGACGTGTCACCCACTAATCCACTTGGCATTATGTCACCCGATCACCGCCACTTGCCGAAATGGCGTTTGAAACTGTAGGAATAGCTCCATCATCTGGAGATTCTGAAGCTCCTACACGCTGTTCTGTAACCTCATCCCAGAAGTTCATTATACGGTCAACCAGAACTTCATCTGCCATGGAACGATATTCTTATAAATCTAAAAGAAATATTCATGTACGTCAATATGATTCCTCTAACTACGAAAAACATTTACAATTAGTAGATAATGTGCCTATAACATTAAATTGTCTGCATAAATTGTTTTCGTCAGGTTGCGTACCTACAGTAGTCATCCTACGCGTGTATTGTCAACGAAAACAGTCTATGTTATTTCAGCGGCTGACATTTTCGACATAACATTAAAACAATACTAACTACAATCTTCATTCTTCATTAAAAGAAGCATTTCACAGCATGTTATCAGTAAAACTGGATGTAACATTGAACTGAATTTACGACAACCTATTCGGTTGCGAATACAGTGCAGAATAAATCTACCTGTAAATATAGTTGCAAACGATTCCCGTATTGATTTTGTGCTTCATGATGTAGTAAATATTACTGTGAATTCAGCTTATAGTCATTTATATGAGTATATATCAGAAGAGTGAATCTACAGACGACGAACGATGGCTGAACACAAAATCAGCTCTGAGGACGAGAGTACTGGAATAAGGGTGACACCATCCCAAAGTACCGTTATCCAAGATGGCGGCGATGACATCATCCGAGATGGTGGCCATGACGTCATCCAAGATGGCGAGCGTGATGTAAATCAAGATGGCGGATTTTGGCGAGAAGTTTGAATTTTGGCAGGAAAGTGCCATGGCCCCCCTCCCCCAGAAAAATGGCATGAAGTTCAAATTCCAGCAGGAAAAGCACCATACGCCGGTTATCTCTACTAAGCAAACAAAATAGCAGGAAATAAGGACTTCTCTTTATTATTTAACCAATTTCAAGCAGGTGTGTTCACCACTGGGTCTGGACTCCAACCGGCTTAGTTCATATTGGTGCCACCAGAGAGAGCCACCCTGACGTCAGATCATGACGCAAGTACCGTTATTCAAGATGGTGGCACCCCTGACCTAGTACACATTACTGCCACCAGATCATACTGTCATCGATCCTATGACCAAATCCCAGATAGTGGTCTGTAGGGGGAATATGGCGCGAAAATGACTCAAGCTGCACTGGGCTGCTGTGGAGAGTGCAGAAGGAGAGCACTTTGTTTATTTTCGAACATTTCATTTAAATATGGAATGTATTTATCACACTGATGCAAGACACTCGCCATCTTATGCTTGGGGTCACACAACACAGTCTGCAGACACCCAAGCAACTCCGAGTTTACACAAATAATTTAAGTACACACATTCAAATTCCTCCTAAATAATTCAGAACAGTTATGTCTTGACACACTCACTACTAGTAAACTGCCAAATAACTGATAGTACAGCCTACTGACCCGCTCGCAAAATAATTCAATCAACACTCACGAGCACCCTCTGCCAACCCCTCTCCAGTAGAGCTCATAGACAGCCCTAACGACAGGGCGCAGGCGCCAGCCATCAAACCACACACAGGCCCCCGCCCGAGTCCCAGAAGTGTGAGGTGGCCAGGTCTCATTCATACTTCATTTCTGAGAAATTCCTATGCAAATACATGTTCACCTAGACACACGATCGGACAAGGGTGGGGGCTTATTTACAGAGCACACACTCCAAGCAGGACCACACTCATGGGGTGTTCCTTGCTACCCTCACTCTAACTGCGGTCCAGCGAAGACTCTGCAGAAATCCACTCGAGAATAGCACAACATGCTTTGCCCTTAGTGATCCTAATGGACCATAAGTGACGTTTGACTGACGCTTCACCGTGCGTAGCTACATACCATTGCAATCGAATCTAACAACTTCATCAATCTTATACTCAAGTCACATTGCTATCTAAAATAATAACCAAGTCTAACTCTAGTAAATTCCATAGTCCCCCAGAAATACTTAACGTGCGCTTTTGTGCTAGTTTTCGTCTTCTCTCAGCTTTTATGCACGGAAATTCTTGCCCTAACAGAACCTCTTTATGAAAATAACACACAGTAACGTCGAATCTAGTCTTCCTCGCAGACCTAACGTGATACCCGCCCCATCAAGTTACACCCATCCTGCTCTCAACATACGCAAATGTTCGCACAGCTATGTAGAGGCTCCAATATCCCAGCACAAAGCATGTTAATCAGTCCAACATTATCATTTGCTCTTATCGAATTTACTCGCCGAATTACTGACAACGCCAGTATTCAAGCCCCATCCACCTCATCTTTCTGGGACTTTCAGCGGTAAAATTATATTGCACAGATCGACAAAGTGCATTACAATTAAACCCTTAAACTTGTCTATAGATCATCAAATTTATACCATACTCACAACGATATTGGAAGCCAGGAACATATTTTCCAGTGTAACTATAATTAAATATTACTATTAATGCTATAGTCTGACACCCATCAGTGTACAGTGAATGTCACCTCTTGACTACTCTGCTTCAGTACCTATAGTGCACATAATTTTCCACGAAACAAATCTCTCACCATTATTGATGTGTTTAATCTATACGTCCCTCTCCATAGGATACACAGTCATCCTCTCTAGTCATGCCATAACATAAACTATAGTAACTTCACAATTCAGTATATACACATTTTACACAAACAGTGGAACTACCTTTTATATCTGCACAGCACCCGAAAAAATTATCCTATGCCTACACTCACACAGGCTATATGTCATGATGCTAACCAGTCCTAGGAAAGCACCTTCCACTTTTTCTTTCTTTCTACAGACGTGACATTCAGCCGCAATAAAGTATTTTACACTGTTAGCCAAATTGTACAACAACTAAATCTCGCAAAGTGCCTTACATATCATCAAATATGTAAAGACACCCACTCATTTACACTGTCATCCCACTCATGCCAGGAGCTTGAATATTAGTGAGTGAAACCGATCTCCAACTCAGCAATATATCAACGCTGTAACCTCCCCGCAAAAATATTAATAATTAAATGTTACTTCTGAACAAATATAGTTCCCATTTATGATCTCTGTGCAGAAATGCATTCACATTTAATGTACTCACAAAATTCTTTTCTCATTTAATGTTAAGTTTGAAACAGAAAAACTCCTAAACCCCGAAATAAAAATATTCAGTAACCTGGTAAATTTTATGACAACAGCAGCACTGCACCACGGCCCTGTATTCTGAATAAAAAAGCAAAAGTTCTTACCTCAATAAAAACCGCGAATATATCTGCTCTTACCTAAAATAATTTTTTTTTTTGGCACAGCTCCGTGCAATGCTGGCCTATATTTCGTGATTCGTGAAAGGAATGATCATGCATTGAATAAATTCTTTAAATTGAATTGAATGCTTTTTTTTAAAAAAATTACTTTATATTATAAAAATTATTATTGGGGCATTTTTTAAAAGAAATTGGATGACAGTTAACATACATTACTAGATATGCCAAGGCTGCTTCTTTACCTTCTACAATAATACTCATCCTCCAGAGTCCCGACCAGGGCAGACTGCAGACCAGCGTAGACACGTGCCGACTACCGCCGACTACTGCCGACTCACGCAGACTACTGCCGACTAGCGACAAGCAACAACTAACTACATACTGCTCTCTGGTCAGAGACTCTCCTCTGCCTTGCCTATTGCAGGCAGCGCATACATCACATACCTCTTACATAACCCTCCACTGGGGGGGCAAAAATTTGGCAGCGATGGTGAGTCAATTGGTCTTGCCATGAGCAACAAATTTTTCCTAATTAACTAAGTTTACAATCACAGAATATATACATATATATAAGTGCAGAATATGAAATAAAATATAGTGCACATGCCCTTGAGTACAGAACATATCAAGCAATGACAAAATGTATATTAATGAGTATAAATCATATTAACAAATGACATAAAGTGCACACGCACTGCAGTACAGAACATATCAGCAAATCACAAAATGTATACGCAATGAGTACAAATCATGTTAACAAATGACATAAAGTGCACACGCACTGTAGTTCAGAACATATCAGCAAATCACAAAATGTATACGTAATGAGTACAAATCATATTAACAAATGACATAAAGTGCACACGCACTGTAGTTCAGAACATATCAGCAAATCACAAAATGTATACATAATGAGTACAAATCGTATTAACAAATGACAAAAGCGCACATGCACTGTAGGTTTTTTTTTTACTATTTTACAAGAACTAGGATAGGAAAGGGAAGGATTGCATCATGGTTGTAGCACATTAGGTTGCATGCAGCTGCACTGAAAGTCCATATCTTTCTACCGAAGCACAACACCAAGTGAGACAATCTGAAGTTCTTTTCCCTGAAGTATTAATCAGTGTAGCCAAGACACTGAAATGTCGTATTAATATTCCATGTTATCATTTTGGTAGTACATTATGTACACCAAACAGTGGGACCATAATAACATCTCCATTGCTCAAGGTGGTGGACAGCATGTCATGTCAGCACCACGTTCTTGTAAGGTACACCAACATAGAGTTAGTGCAAAAACCAAATATAGTGCTCCATGATCATGAGGATAGACAGGAAAAACGGATATTGCAGTAATTTCTGGTAATTAGGTCAGAAGGTGAAGGACATTAAGTCTTATGCCAGTCATAATTGATAATTACACTAGTCTATCAACTGATTTAAGTAATTGGTGGCACTCATCACCCAATTACTGATCATTTCTGTACCATGTATGAAGTATTACAGAATAATGTTCATAAGTTATTTGTTTACAGAGAACATCGGCACTCATTGGTCAGTTACAAATCATCAGAAGTCATCAGTCAAAAGAGGAGCTAATGAGTGTAGCATCAAGCTACTGCTATTCATATATATAGCATGAAAGTGACATAATATAAATTTAAAATATAAGAAACAGTGGCATTCATTGGTCAGCAAGTATTGAACATTGCAAAACATTTTTCATCGTTCAAGTAACATATGATGTATTTAAAAATAATTATTGGCACTCATTGATCAGTTACAAATCATCAGAAGTCATCAGTCAAAACTGGAGCTAATGAGTGTAGAGCATGCATGCATTATTACAAAATATCATTCACTATTACTCAGAACTCATCATTCAAGTGACATATGACATATTTAAAAATGTAACACTCTGTAACTATTACTCAAGTCTGTAGCTGGAAAACATCATTCAGTATTACTCTTTTAAACTGGTATCATTATTTGGGACTCAGAATACATTTTTTTTTTTTTTTTTTTTGTGCTAGCAATGCATTGCGTTGGGATCGATAATTAATTGCTGGGGCATAACAATATTTGCTTTTGACTTATTGCTGCAAATGAACATAGGTAACATCATTCGTCATGAGTCAGCTGTAGCAAAGTTATGAAACAAATAGAGTATATGTGATCACATTCATGAATGACACAGGTTTAATGACCAACTGCCTATAGCACATTAATTTCATGAATAATTTCTCCTGCAAAAAATACAAAATGGATTATTAAGCTGAAAGAAGAAACGCATATTATGCTGAAAAGTAGTGAACTTCGAATTAACAAGTAATGAAATGTGTATTAAATATATATGTTCTCTAGCTGTCCTTTCCAAAACCTTCAGTCATCATACCATGCAACATAAGACATACTGTCAAAACGAACTGCAACAAATACTTAAATAACTAAATAGCATAAATACATAAACTTCAACATTATCCTCATCTGCAAAGAAAAACTTCATTATCATTACCATCATCACCTGCAAAGAAAAACTTCCATAACTCCATTATTATCATCACCAGTAAAGAAAAACTTTATTATCCATAGTAGCATATTCTTCATCACTATTCATCATCATTCATTATCATCTGCAAAAAACGTCACTTCATTATTCATTATACAACTATTCATAGTATAGAGTTCCTTATTTCTAGCATATTTCATCACTAAAACTAAGATGTGTAGTTCTGTCTGACAGCCTGCATCAATCGCCTCGTATTCTGAAAGAAAAAATTAGTTAAGACTGCTATCATACGACGTGTATGGTATATTCTTGTTAATGCTTGTTAATTGTGATCCATTTACTCTTCCTGACGAGGTATTGCATCTTCTTTTGTTCATTCCGAAGGTGAAATACCCATTTTTATTTCTTTTACACATTATTTCTTTCTGAAAATGATAAACAATGATTAATGTCTTGCATTTAAATCATATACCTATTAAATAAAAACTGGTTTATAGTGATATAATTAAGCATACAGCATAACATGACAGAAAACGTAATATGTCAAAAACATAGACAGTGTGCAGGTGCAAAAATGTACACATAATATCACAATGTAGCAGCAAAAAAATGTAAAATAGTCACGATGTTGCGATATCATAAGGCAAAATGTCAAAGTCAACTGGTGTTTGTTATATCTTAAATATTTCATAGTGCATACAAACAAAATAAGAAAACAATCATACATATATGAACATAAATATAATTGCATAAGCGGTCTCATAAAATGTGTAAGTTTATCTGGAAAAATGTGCACGGTCTGATGTGTAACGACAAGAAAAACGACCTGCTAACCTTACCTTGCCGGGCACTTGCCAAGAAAAAACACGCTAATCATAAGTAAGTGTTCATGTAAATACAATTGCATAAGTGGTTATATAAAAAAAATCAGGAAATGGCATTACAGTGTGATAAATCATGAAGTATGTTCATTCAATAAAGGGTTTGATGTTGGAGATATGGTGATTGCCTTTGGTTTTTCTGGTTCTCAGAGTTTCGACGTGTACTACATTGGGGTGACGAATGCTGCGAATTCGGTATGGACCTGCATATAGAAGCTCAAATTTACAACATCTACTTTTTCCTCTGTTGGATAAATAATGTGTGCGTACTAATATCTTCTGTCCAATGTGAAAGTCACGGCGTGTAAAAACCTGTTTTTGCTGCCTTCTCCGGCGCTCTGCAGCACGTTTGATGTTGTTCAGCGCAATGTCAATTATTTCATGGTGTCGTAGTCGACGAGATGTAGGAAAGGTTACTAATTCTTTAATTTTGTTAGGTGGTTCAACATTTTTCAGTATAACAGACGGAGATTCATTTGGTATGGAATTAATTACATCCTGGAATGAGAGTATGTGTGTGTCCCAATCAATATGTTTTTTATGGCAGTATATTCTACACAGTTTACCAATTTCTTTCATTAATCGTTCACAAGGGTTCGAAGAAGCATGGTACCTGGATATATAGATCGGAGAAATGTTTCTAGCTCGTAACATACGTGTCCATATAGCAGATCGAAACTGTGGTCCATTGTCGGAAATTACTTTCAATGCATGCCCTACATGAAATAGAAAATGTTTTACAAATGCTTTCGAAACAGTTTTAGCAATAGCTTTGCGTAACGGAGTGAAGGTAACAAATTTTGAAGTGAGTTCAACAGCGACAAAGATGTAGCAAAAACCTCTATTAGTTCTGGGAATCGGACCAAAAATATCTACAGCGGCCACGTGTCTCAATTTAACAGGTACAATGGGATGTAATGGAGGAATATGTGAAGTCATATCTGACTTGGCTTTCTGGCAGATTTTACATGACGCTAAAACTCGTCGAATACGTTTCTCCATGTTGGTAAAATAACAGTTCTGTATCAGTATAAGAAAACATTTTCTGGCTCCGTAATGTGCGTAACTTAAATGAGTATACCAAATTAATTTGTTAAAAAGTTCATCAGGAATGCATAATAACCAATTGTTGCTGTCAGGGTGAGAGCGGCGAAACAGAATGTTATTGCGTACAGTGTAATGGTTTCTAATGGTAACATTATTCCTATCTTGCCAAAGGTGTTTAATTTCTTTCCATACGTTGTCTTTACTCTGCTCTTGTGTTATGTCTTGTAATGACGACGAAATGACATTTTCAAATGCATCTTGTTGAATGTACATGACGCTGAAATTTGCTTTGCAGAAGTTGGTTGCGATGTCTTGCTGATTGTTGCCGATAGAACGCGATAGTGCGTCTGCTACAATATTTTGTGTACCGGAAATGTGAACAATTGTAAAATTAAATTCCTGTAAATAAATTTTCCATCTACTTAATCTGTCGTGTGTAAATTTAGCGGAAAGTAAAAACTGAATGGCTCTATGATCTGTGTAAACGGTAGTGTGTCTTCCATAAAGAAAATGCCGAAATCTCGTAAATGCCCATACAACACACAATGTTTCAAGTTCTGTAACAGAATAATTGCGTTCAGCAGGTGACAGAATGCGACTCGCAAAGGCGATGTTTTTAATTACTGTAGTGCCATCTTCTTCAATTTCCTGAAAAATGTGTACGCCTAAAGCGGTGTTAGAACTATCGGTGGCAATGGAAAAATTTCTAGTAAGATCTGGATGTGATAAAAGTGGTGCATTCAACAAAGCTTCTTTCAGGTTCACAAATTCAGAATGTGCTTGCCTATCCCACGACCAAATATTGTTTTTACTTGTCAATTGACATAATCTAGGGGTGTCTAAAGCAGAGTAATGAATAAATTTACGAAAAAAGTTAATTAAACCCAAAAAGCTGCTAGTTGTTTCTTCGTCGTAGGAACAATAGTGTCACGTAAAGCTTGAAGTTTTTCCGGGTCAGGCGCAATGCCTTCAGCTGAAATTACATATCCAAGAAATTTTATAGAAGTTTTGCCAAAGTGTGATTTACTGAAATTAACTGTGAGTCTTTGTCCACGAAAAGTTCGTAACAGTTGTTCAAGAATCAGATTGTGTTCAGACCAGTTAGCTTCTGCAATAAGAATGTCGTCTACGTACGTTGTGATTCTGTCTTTAAGTTCTGTCGGAAGTATACTATTCAAACCACGAATAAATGCTGCTGAAGAAATAGAGAAACCGAACGGTAATTTACAAAATTGATAACAGTCACCAAAACAGAGAAAAGCCGTGTACGTTCTGCAGTCCGGATGGAGTTGAATTTGCCAAAATCCCGATTTCAAATCTAATGTGGAGTAAATAGCAGTACCATGAAATTTCTGTAGAAGTTCTTCTAGTGTTTGAGGGCGATCAGTTTCATTAATAATAATGTCACTGATGTGCCGTGAATCAAGTACGAGGCGAAGTGAACCATCCTTTTTCTTAACAATATGGAGTGGGTTTATGTACGGACTAACTGCCGGTTCAATAATTCCTTGATCAAGCATAGCTTGCAATTCTTTCTTAACTTGTTCTCTGTGAATATACGGAATGGGATTATGTTTGGCTTTAAATGTGTCGTGCTGTTTAACTTGAAATTCATACATAAAATCGGACATAGTAGCAGGAACGTTGTCAAAAACTGGAGCTTGCTGTAAAAGAATTTTGCGTAGTTGCATGCGTTCGTCGTCTGTACTTGCACTGCTCTGTTTAACTTTATCAGAAATCATCTGTATAACGTCATAGTCGGCTTCGTCTGGAGTATTGTAGTTGTGTACGTACGTATCTGTTAACAATGTGGAATGACAGTCTATGTTACGTAATGCGGAAATGACCTCTGTACGATTAATTGTTTGTTCTTCTGCAGATAAAGATTGCTGAAATTCTAAAGCCAGTTGTACATTTTCATCCTTTAACATTAAATAGGAGTTTTGAAAGTCAATAATTGCGTCGTGTTGTACCAGAAAACTCGAACCAAAAATAACGTCTGTCGTCAATAAGGGAACAATCCAAAAATTTGAGTGAAATGTATGACCTGCAATACAAAATGATAAATGTGTCTGTAATTTTACATCTACTCCTTTACTAGATACTGCTCCTTTTACTTTAGTTTTGCCTAATGGTAACGTAGGATAGGTATTCTCTTTATTACATTCGTTGAAAGTTTCTTCATTTATGACTGACATAGGAGATCCAGAATCGATTACTGCTGAAAATTTAGATGATCCAATCTTTACTTCAATGACAGGGTGTCAAATGGTTCTTTGAATAACTGGTCTTTCCTGCAAAAGAGTGTCTCGGATGTCGTCAAAAGTAATAACATTTTCGTGAACAAGATTCTCTGTGTCAAAAGTATTGCTTGCGTTACTGGAAGATGCAACCTGTACTGTATCTAGTCAAATTCTATCTGACGTGCTATTATTTTCGGGAGGATGCTGTGGCATTTCAACTATTTGAAATGTTCTGTTATTTCTTCCTGACGTATTACGATCGGAATGATATCTACTGTCTGGTTCATTCATGATAATATGTTGTTGCGGATGATTCTGCTGCTGGTAAGACCGACTGTTATTAAACGTACGCTGAAAATTGTGCTCATTACTTTGACGTCTGTCATGATAGTCATTTCTATACGGTGGATTGCGATAGGAATTGAAATAGTGTGCTTTCTGTACGTACTGATTCCCTTGGTGCTGTGCGTTACTATTTGTTGGAGCTGACGCTATGCGTGTAGGCGGCGAGACATTAAAGCTTGGTTGACCTTGTACATTACATTGTTGATTAGGTATGCTAACCGGTTGGTTTTGTTGCTGTTGTTGTGGAAAACCTCTATTGTTACTAAAATGTGGTTCCTGTTGCTGAAAATTTTGTACATACTGATGATTAAAATTTTGTTTGTTATCAAAATTACGCTGGTAGTTCTGGAGTGCCTAATGAAAATTGTCACTTTCGGGTAAAACTTGTCATATCAGGTTTTCTTTACACGTTTCTAATACTAGATAGATCGATAGTTGAAGAGCTGTTTTGATGGATATAAAGGATAGTAGAAGAGAAGGTAGCAGTGCAGAAAACTAAAGATGAAATAGCACTACTATGGCTCGGGGCCCTGTGCACGCTACGGCACATATTCATCGAAGTGTAATGAATCCCCTGAGGTGAATTACGCGCTGCAAATAAATTTTAGTTTCTGTGTTACAGGCAATGCCGGTGAAAATTCAAAAGCAAATTGTTGTATCCATGCCAATTCAGGTTTCTGCATTACAGACAATGCTGATGAAAATAGAAAAGCAAATTGTCGTATCCAGTCCAAAGCGTGTACCTGTGCTCTGTCATTTTTAAATACTTTAGTTTTTTTACGGATAAAAATTGCTTGTAATCAAAATTATCGTCTCTGTATGTCTGAACAGGTTCAGGATTGTATGAGAATCTATTTGTCTGTGACTGTTCGGAATCTAACTGATGTACTCCCTGTAAATTACCTAAATTATACTGGCTGTGTGAGTCTGACAAATGTTCGGAAAGTGGCGTATGATGTGATGTGTTAAAGGCTGATATATTTTTCATCTCCGTCACTTCGTGCTGTAAAGATGACAATTTTCTACGTAATGTATTATTGGACGAATCTATCTCACTGATCGTCTGCTGTAAATTTTGGAATTCAGGTGTTTGATTAAACGAAATCAGTGAAGTATCATCTGATTTGCTGTCATTATTACTTTCAATAATGTCAATACGACTGGCCAATTCATCATATTTTTCAGTCAGTATTTTTACCTGATCATCGTTTTTAGTGTCACAAGCATTAATCTGTTTTTGTATTTTACGTGTGGTTTCGTTCAATTTTTTAATGTCTGCTTTGATGACATCGGGATCCTGTATCAGTTCTAATTGTTCAAGTCTGTCGGTCACTATCTGAAAGTCTACTGTGCATGTGTCTGTTTTTGCTTTAAGATCGGAAATCTCATCACGCAATTCGGTGTTCAACTGTTTGATAGTATTAATTTCGTCTGATACTGTAGCAATATTGTTGTCTACGTATGTTTTTGTTTCGTAAACAATTTACGTTTATCTTCCTGTCTCTGCGCAGTAATTGTTTCCATGACTTGTCGCTTTACTTTATTCTCTTCCTGTATAAATTTATGGTAACGCGTTTCACTGTTTTGTAGGTGGTGATTAAAGCGTTCGTCAATTTGGCTGCTCTGTTGGTCAAATTTCGCGTCTACCTTTGCATCCAGTGTGCGCGAAAGTTCTGCTGACAATAATTTAAACTCGTCGCGTAACTGTGGTGCTTTTTCAGAGCATTGTTTAGCGACTGCACTAATTTCGTCTCTAAGTAATTTAGTTGTAGCTGCATGTGTATTATTTAATTCTTGTGCCACAGATCTAATTTCTTGACTACTGTTCCTAGCACAAGCCGTAATTTCCTCACGTAATTGTTCCTTAGTATCATGACATTGTGCGGCAACGGCTGTAATTTGTTCACTAAGTTGTTTGTTCTGTTCATTAAGTTGTTTGAAATTTTCATTAAGGTTGTATTGATTTTCATTAAGTTGTTTGTTCTGTTTATTAAGTTGTATGAAATTTTCATTAAGTTGTTTCAAATTTTCATTAAGGTTGTCTTGTTTTTCACTCTGTTGTAGCAATACTGCCATAATTTGATCCAAGCCAATATTACCTACTCTATTCTCTGTGCTATTTGATGGCGTACCTGCAATTGTCACGTTTTGTGTAACCATTTGGTTATTCTGTGATTCTCGGAAAGGTTTGCCAATCGGATGTGCACTGTTAGTCACTACCTCAGGATCAAATAAATCTGCTGTACTTTCAGTAAACTGTTCATTTTTGTTAGAAAAATTTATCTGTTCACAATTCAAATTTTGCAAACCGGGTGTGTTAAACTGCGCAGCGTTCATTGTAACAGAACGTCCCGCATCATCAATTGTCGTTAAATTGACAGGCGACACAATTGAATTTATTCGTTCATCATTAGGATCAAAATCATTACTAGTGGTCGGTACGCACTGATTGTCTACAATTAGGGGATTATCATCATTACACTGAGTGTCGCCAGTACTATCGGTCAAATTATTCGAGTCGGCTATTTCACTAATTGCACATCGCGATGTACTGTTAACAGTTTTTCGCGGCATTTTTCACAAATCAAAATTAACCACAAATGAAACAAAGACAATGCAAAAATGCAACAAACACAATTCCAACAAAGAGCAACAAATTGCCGATGATCTGTGAAAGAAAGAGTGACAAATTAGTAAATGCGTTGCGCCAGATGCAAACTACGTTTAAATAAATAAGAGCAGATATGTGACTACTTATCAGAAGATTCACAAAGAAATACGATCCTGGCCGGATGTCGCCAAGTGTAACCTCCCCACGGAAATAATAAGTAAATGAACCAAGTGTAACCTCACCATGGAAATAATAATTAAATGAATTTTTAAATATTGTAACCTCTGAACAAAATTAGTTCCCATTTATGATCTCTGTGCAGAAATGCATTCACATTTAATGTACTCACAAAATTCTTTTCTCATTTAATGTTAAGTTTGAAACAGAAAAACTCCTAAGCCCCGAAATAAAAATATTCAGTAACCTGGTAAATTTTACGACGACAGCAGCGCTGCGCCACGGCCCTGTATTCTGAATAAAAAAGCAAAACTTCTTACCTCAATAAAAACCGCGAATATATCTGCTCTTACCTAAAATAATTTTTTTTTTTCAGCTCCGTGCAATGCTGGCCTATATTTTGTGATTCGTGAAAGGAATGATCATGCATTGAATAAATTCTTTAAATTGAAATGAATGCTTTTTTTTAAAATTACTTTATATTATAAAAATTATTATTGGGGCAGTTTTTAAAAGAAATTGGATGACAGTTAACATACATTACTAGATACGCGCAAGGCTGCTTCTTTACCTTCTACAACAATACTCATCCTCCAGAGTCCTGACCAGGGCAGACTGCAGACCAGCGCAGACACGCGCCGACTACCGCCGACTCACGCAGATTCACGTAGACTACTGCCGACTAGCGACAAGCAACAACTAACTACGTACTGCTCTCTGGTCAGAGACTCTCCTCTGCCTTGCCTATTGCAGACAGCGCATACATCGCATACCTACACTCCTGGAAATGGAAAAAAGAACACATTGACACCGGTGTGTCAGACCCACCATACTTGCTCCGGACACTGCGAGAGGGCTGTACAAGCAATGATCACACGCACGGCACAGCGGACACACCAGGAACCGCGGTGTTGGCCGTCGAATGGCGCTAGCTGCGCAGCATTTGTGCACCGCCGCCGTCAGTGTCAGCCAGTTTGCCGTGGCATACGGAGCTCCATCGCAGTCTTTAACACTGGTAGCATGCCGCGACAGCGTGGACGTGAACCGTATGTGCAGTTGACGGACTTTGAGCGAGGGCGTATAGTGGGCATGCGGGAGGCCGGGTGGACGTACCGCCGAATTGCTCAACACGTGGGGCGTGATGTCTCCACAGTACATCGATGTTGTCGCCAGTGGTCGGCGGAAGGAGCACGTGCCCGTCGACCTGGGACCGGACCGCAGCGACGCACGGATGCACGCCAAGACCGTAGGATCCTACGCAGTGCCGTAGGGGACCGCACCGCCACTTCCCAGCAAATTAGGGACACTGTTGCTCCTGGGGTATCGGCGAGGACCATTCGCAACCGTCTCCATGAAGCTGGGCTACGGTCCCGCACACCGTTAGGCCGTCTTCCGCTCACGCCCCAACATCGTGCAGCCCGCCTCCAGTGGTGTCGCGACAGGCGTGAATGGAGGGACGAATGGAGACGTGTCGTCTTCAGCGATGAGAGTCGCTTCTGCCTTGGTGCCAATGATGGTCGTATGCGTGTTTGGCGCCGTGCAGGTGAGCGCCACAATCAGGACTGCATACGACCGAGGCACACAGGGCCAACACCCGGCATCATGGTGTGGGGAGCGATCTCCTACACTGGCCGTACACCACTGGTGATCGTCGAGGGGACACTGAATAGTGCACGGTACATCCAAACCGTCATCGAACCCATCGTTCTACCATTCCTAGACCGGCAAGGGAACTTGCTGTTCCAACAGGACAATGCACGTCCGCATGTATCCCGTGCCACCCAACGTGCTCTAGAAAGTGTAAGTCAACTACCCTGGCCAGCAAGATCTCCGGATCTGTCCCCCATTGAGCATGTTTGGGACTGGATGAAACGTCGTCTCACGCGGTCTGCACGTCCAGCACGAACGCTGGTCCAACTGAGGCGCCAGGTGGAAATGGCATGGCAAGCCGTTCCACAGAACTACATCCAGCATCTCTACGATCGTCTCCATGGGAGAATAGCAGCCTGCATTGCTGCGAAAGGTGGATATACACTGTACTAGTGCCGACATTGTGCATGCTCTGTTGCCTGTGTCTATGTGCCTGTGGTTCTGTCAGTGTGATCATGTGATGTATCTGACCCCAGGAATGTGTCAATAAAGTTTCCCCTTCCTGGGACAATGAATTCACGGTGTTCTTATTTCAATTTCCAGGAGTGTATTACAATGCGTATCGTGTCGATGTAGTAAACACACAATTCCTATCCTAGGCCATATAAAATCACCCCTTTTACATCAGAAAGCCCTCACTCAATCGAAGTCACTCTCAGAACCTTTGTACAAAGACAGGCTCGTTTCCCCTCGGTACAAACGCACTACTTTTTCTGGTCCGGACCTTCCTGCTTGCTTGCTTTTCTACATACATCTCCGGACTCTTGGATTACAAGAACACACCTATTTTCACCATAATATTATATCATTTTCGAGGTACTTCTCGATATCAATCACATGGCAGTAGACGTCCATCACTCATGCAAAATAATTCCGAAGATATAGCCTGGAAATTATTTCTCTATAAACCCCAAACTTTACCTAGGCCGAGCGTGCTCTATACCACTGAGTAAATAGAAACAAACAGATGAAAAATGATATTTCCACCTGCAAATACCCATCTCGCTGATCTAACAAATTCCAAATCATCCCTATAATTTACAAGCCAACTAAGGTCTTTCCCATGTCTAGAGAACATTCAAATGTGTCTTCCATATGCCAGATTCACACACCACAATCGATATTCTCTCAACTAAATAAAGGCCCGAAATGCGCAGAAGCAGTCAACCGAACAATTTACATGGAAGTGAATAACAGTCCCGCGCAAACTCACCTCCATACACAATCTTCTCAGTTTTCCACTTTATAACGAAAGCTGCCCATCTTACAATCACAGTCTCAATTGAACGTCATTTGACAATGAGCCAAGTATCAGAAATGCACCCTATTGAGGGCGGTGGCTCTGGAAATGGAAATATCTGTACCCACCTTACGACTGAACATACTCTTCCCTTTGCTATCACAGTACTCCAAGTCAAATCCATACCTTCCCTACAACAGGGCATAGCCATCTCCTTTCCACAAACACATACTTTATAAACCTGATGCTCAAATACGTATATATCACACACCCACTGCTACTACTAATTATAATATTTTGTCAATAAATCTTTGCCTACGATACGAAATAATACTGACATAAAATCAACGATGCATGTGCATGCCCCTTATGTTCTTCTTGCAATTCGTACCACCATGTCATAAAAAGATGGATGTAATCGACCAGATGTTAAAGTAAAAAAAACAATCCGAACAACTACTGCATGTTACTCCCACAAGCGCTCCTGTTTCTACAGGTGCACACAAGTATCCATGTTAAAAGCTATACCCGCTTTACAAATTGTAGTACGACATTACCTCTGAATTAGGTAGTTTTCTTTTTTCCGGATGAATACCATGACAGTGATCATAGGAACGCGTAAGCCCACGATGCAACCTAGTGATAAAATTACCTCATTTGAAAGCCAATCTGCTAAGGAACGTTGTATGTAAGCGGTATTTGCGACTCTCTCACACAGCCAAAGCTAAATAGTTCTATAGTATTTCTAGTGCATTCCGTCTCGAGACCGTATCAGACATTCTGCGATATATCCACTGACTGACAGGTGATGACTGATTGAGAAGGAACACAAACAGTAGTAGTAGATGATGTGCTGATTGAGATCTTGAGAAAATGTACACCAGCTTCACTGATCTCTAGTGCCACACTACCCGCTAGAAGTGATGTCAGTCATTTGGAATCGGGTCTTACCATTCAAGCACATACCCGTGTTCGATCCTATTCACAATTCCTTTAATTATTACAACCACTACTGAATGATATTTCTGGCACTGTCATATCTCGAAATGAGTCACCTTTCCCTATCCTAGCGGCTACAGTAAATTTCCAACGTCGTTTTAGTCACCCCCTACGCATATTGCAACTGCTCCCATTTCTACAGCTTTCCGCATGTGATCATTCCAATTTAAGTCGGAACTGAGCAAAAGTCGGAGAAAGACATATCCACCACATTCTGCAATCCATGCAGAAACAGAACGACCTTAGTTAGTGCAACACGACCGTGTTTTGACCATTCGGCGGAAATGCGCGCGATTTGGTACGTCCCCAGACTACATACAAGTACTACAGATCCACGCCCATTCAAATCAGTGAGCCCAACATGCTATCATCGTTATTCTCTACCTCCTAACAGAGAAAAATTACTAACTATAAAAGCTATCCCATTTAGTAGTCAACTAGGCACTGATGCCAGCGGAATGACACACAGCTGCGCTGCAGTCCAGCATGGAGAAAGAGATTTCACAATACTCCCCAGAATAGCGTAGCGAGCAGCCAGCCATGCATTCCTAGCGGTATACACAATCCCCCTGCGAATTTTCATCTCAAACTGCTGCTGCTACTGCCTCCTCTGTCTTACAGCGGAAACCATAACACACCACACATCTGCTGATTTTAAATAAAAGACACTCACAAAATAAGCAAACTGGAAGACTTTTATGTAGTTGGCGTAGATCTCCAAACTATAGTCCAAAGGTGATTCTCCAGCACTATATTTACTCTCGTCTCTCACACTGACGGAATAGCTGACGACTATGCGTTCCCATCGACTCATTCCTCATATTGCACTCATGTAAGCAATCACTGTTTTGCTGCTAGCAACCCCAGAAGTTGTCCATCCACCAAAACTTTACCCCCAACTCAAACAAGCCATATCAGTCAGTCATTATCTGCTAACCAATGCAGGGATGGAATTCAAAAGACACCATCCATGTACTCTAATAATAAACATCACACTTGTTAGCGAGAAGAATTTTACACTTATTTCAACACCGGCCTATCATGCGACAGCATGTTTCCCCAATTTGAGTATCATAGCTAAACCATGCCCTCTCCACGTTGCATGCATCTTCAGAATTATGTTCCATGAACGATCAGGCGTATGCTGCTGTGTGCTTGATATCGAGAAGTACCTCGAAAATGATATAATATTATGGCGAAAATAGGTGTGTTATAGTAATCCAAGAGTCTGGAGAAGTGTGTAGAAAAGCAAGCAAGGAGGCAGGTCCAGACCAGAAACAGTAGTGTGTCTATACTGAGGGGAAACGAGCCTGTCTGTGCACATAAGGTCTGAGAGTGACTTCGATTGAGTGAGGGCTTTCTGATGTAAAAGGGGTGACTTTTTAAGGCCTAGGATAGGAATTGTGTGTTTACTACATCGACACGGTACACATTGATATATTACTGAGTTGGAGATCCGTTTCAAGCACTAATATTCAAGCTCCTGGCATGAGTGGGATGACAGTGTAAATGAGTGGGTGTCTTTACGTATTTGATGATATGTATGGCATTTTGCGAGATATAGTTGTTGGTGCAATTTGGCTAACAGTGTAAAATAGTTTATTGCGGCTGAATGTCACGTCTGTAGAGAGATAGAAAAGGTGGACGGTGCTTTCCTAGGACTGGTTAGCATCATGACATACAGCCTGTGTGAGTGTAGGCATAGGATAATTTTTTCGGGTGCTATGCAGATATAAAAGGTAGTTCCACCGATTGTGTAAAATGTGTATATATTGTATTGTGAAGCTACTATGGTTTATGTTATGGCATGACTAGAGAGGATGACTGCGTATCCTATGGTGAGGGACATATAGATTAAGCACATCAATAATGGTGAGAGATTTGTTTCGTGGAAAATTATGTGCGCTATAGGTACTGAAGCAGAGTAGTCAAGAGGTGACATTCACTGTACACTGATGGGTGTCAGACTATAGCATTAATAGTAATATTTAATTATAGTTACACTGGAAAATATGTTCCTGGCTTCCAATATCGTTGTGAGTATGGTATATATTTGATGATCTATAGACAAGTTTAAGGATTTAATTGTAATGCACTTTGTCGATCTGTGCAATATAATTTTACCGCTGAAAGTCCCAGAAAGATGAGGTGGATGGTGCTTGAATACTGGCGTTATCAGTAATTCGGCGAGTAAATTCGATAAGAGCAAATGATAATGTTGTATTGATTAACATGCTTTGTGCTGGGATATGGGAGCCTCTACATAGCTGTGCGAACATTTGCGTATGTTGAGGGCAGGATGGGTATAACTTGATGGGGTGGGTATCACGTTAGGTCCGCGAGGAAGACTACATTGGACGTTACTGTGTGTTATTTTCGTAAAGAGGTTCTGTTAGGGCAAGAATTTCCGTGCATAAAAGCTGAGAGAAGACGAAAACTAGTACAAAAAAGCACGTTAAGTATTTTTGGGGGACTATGAAATTTACTAGAGTTAGACTTGGTTATTATTTTAGATAGCAATGTGACTTGAGTATAAGATTGTAAAGTTGTTAGATTCGTTTACAATGGTATGTAGCTACGCACGGTGAAGCGTCAGTCAAACGTCACGTATGGTCTGTTAGAATCACTAAGGAGAAAGCATGTTCTGCTATTCTGGAATGGATTTCTGCAGCGTCTTCGCCAGTCCGCAGTTAGAGTCAGTGTAGCGAGGAACACCCCACATGTGTGGTCCTGCTTTGAGTGCGCGCTCTGTAAATAAGCCCCCACCCCTGTTGGATCGCATCATGAATGGTGCCTACATACAGCTGTCGTCTGCGTTTGGCTGCAGCTCTCGGCTGTGCTGCCACCCAATCACGTCAGCATGTATGTCTAGGTGAACATGTATTTGGATAGGAATTTCTCAGAAATGAAGTATGAATGAGATCTGGCGGCCTCATGCTTGCGGGACCAGGATGGGGGCCTGTGCGTGGTTTGACAGCTGACGGCTGCGCCACATTGATGGGGTTGTCTGTGAGCTCTACTGGAGACGAGTTCGCGGACGGTGCTTGTATGCGTTGATTGTATTATTTTGCGAGCAGGTTTGTAGGCTGTGCTATTTGGACAGTTTACTAGTACTGATTGTGTCTAGACATAACTGTGCTGAATTTTTTAGGAGGAGTCTGAATGTGTGTACTTAAATTATTTGTGTAAATTAGGAGTTGTTTGTGTGTCTGCAGATTGTGTATTCTGACCCCGAACATAAGGTGGCGAGTTTTTTGCATCAGTGTGATAAATACATTCCATGTGTAAATAAAATGTTAAAAAATAAATAGAGTGCACTCCTTCCTTACTCTCCCCAGGAGCCTGAGTTATTTTCACACCATTTTCCCCCTACAGACCACCATCTGGGATTAGGTCATAAAGGGGATGACAGTATGATCTGGTGGCAGTAATGTGTACTAGGTCAAATGGACACTAAATCTCGTGGTGGAGATACTGCCTGCAAAATAAAGAATTGTATTCAGATCTTTCTTCCCGCCATTTCGCCCTACCAACTTGGGTGACGTCATGCACTGTGCACATTAGTACATGTTAGTAAAAGTTTGTGCATAATAGTGCATGTTAGTACATGTTAGCCTGACAACATGTGTCAGTAAGGGTTTGTGGTGCTGGGTTGATGATCGTGGTGGAGACTTTAACTATTTGATTCCAAGTCCAGGTGGGTGTGGATTTGGTGAAAACTGATTTCAAGTCCTTGGTTCTATGAAGCCGAATCAGGTGACTAATGAAGTAGCCAACAGGAGTGCAGCATTCTAGGTCTATAGTGTGTTGGGTCATGAATGAACACCGCACTGGTAGTGGAAAAGTGTGGAACTTGTCATTTGATCATTGAATATTGGAAATGTAAATTGACTTATTGAATATGTTAAAATTGAAATGAAGTTAAGTACTTAGGAAGTTGATGGAATAGATGGGCGATGTTGGTGTCACTTGTGTTCAGTTAAATTCGTTAGCATATTTACAGAAGACTATGTCTGGCATGAGTATAAAGGTGTGGGCTTGAGGTTGTGGCGTCAGTGGTCGCTCGCTCGTGAGCCGCTGACGCGGCGCGTGTCTGGTTATAATGTGCACGAGAGAGAGAGTAGACAATCTTGTGTCATCACTCGATGTCACGGTAGCGCCCTCTGGTGACCACGATATGCACTAAGTCAGTTGGGCCCTGGAGCTCGTGGTGCACACACTGGGTGCCACCATCTTGAATAACAGTGCTTGGATCACGATCTGACATAAGGGTAGCTCTCTCTGGTGGCACTGATATGAACTCAGCCCGTTGGAGTCCAGACCCAGTGGCGAACACACTTGCTTGAAATTGGTTAAATAATAAAGAGAAGTCCTTATTTCCCGCGATTTTGTTTGCTTAGTTGAGATACCCGAGGTGTAGTGCATTATCCCGCAGGAATTTGAACTTTGCGCCATGTTTCTGGGGGAGGTTGGTCGTGGCACTTTCCCGTCAAAATTCAAACTTCCCACCAAAATCCGCCATCTTGATTGACGTCACGGTCGCCATCTTGGATGACGTCACAGCCGCCTTCTTTGATTATGTCATCGCCACCATCTTGGCTTACGGAACTTTGGGATGGTGTCACCCTTGGTCCAATAGTGACGAGTGCCTCGAAGGTCATCGGTAGATATTCATCACCATTTCTCAACTGTTCGCTGATATCTCTAGCCTACCGACTTAGACTTAAAGAAATGGTTTTCATACTTATCATTGCGGATATATTAATACCAACAGTATCCATTATTTGTAGTAAATAAAGTAATAAATGACATCCAAGACTTGTGGTTTACAAATATCAAAAAAAGTTTTGCATTACCCCGGTTCTCAGAGCTCCTGAAGATAAACTTTGACTGTGGAGACTGTATCAGACAGTCTCTTTGACTGTTCAGAAATGTCACCAAACCCGCCCAAAGATCTTAACAGCCATGCATGATCAGCGCCTATTAAACGGAGGGGGTCCGACAGTCGATCATTTCCAGGAAGGAGGTACACAGCTCGTGTTGTCTCTAGTTCAACCATGCCTAGACGGTCAATACCGCGGTTCGATCGCGTCCGCATTGTTACTTTGTGCCGGGAAGGGCTCTCAACAACGGAAGTGTCCAGGCGTCTCGGAGTGAACCGAAGTGATGTTCAGACATGGAGGAGATAGAGAGAGACAGGAACTGTCGATGACATGCCTCGCTCAGCCCGCCCAAGGGCTACTACTGCAATGGATGACGGCCGCCCAAGGGTTACTACTGCAATGGACGACCGCTGCCTACGGATTATGGCTCGGAGTAACCCTTACCGCAACACCATCATGTTGAATTATGCTTTTTGTGCAGCCACAGGACGTCGTGTAACGACTCGAACTGTGCGCAATAGGCTGCATGATGCGCAACTTCACTCCTGACGTCCAGGGCGAGGTCCACCTTTGCAGCCACGACACCATGCAGCGCGGTACAAATGGGGCCAACGATTTGCCGACTTGACAGATCAGGATTGGCATGACGTTATCTTCACCAATGAGTATCACATATGCCTTCAACTAGACAATCGTCGGGGACGTGTTTGGAGGCAACCCGGTCAGGCTGAACGCCTTGGCCACACTGTCCAGCGAGTGCGGCAAGGTGGAGTTTCCCTGTTTTCTTGGGGTGGCATTATGTGGGGCCGTTGTCTGTTGCTGGTGGTTATGGAAGGCGCCGAACGGCTGTGCGATACGTAAATGCTATCCTCCAACCGACAGTGCAACCATATCGGCAGCATATTGGCGAGGCATTCGTCTTCATGGACGATAATTCGCGCCCCCATCCCCCATTGTGCACAGCTTGTGAATGACTTCCTTCAGGATAACGACATCGTCTGACTAGAGTGGCCAGCATTTTCTTCAGACATGAACCCTACGAAAATGCTGGGATAGATTGAAAAGGGCTGTTTATGGACGAAGTGAGTCACTAACCACTCTGAGGGATCTACGCCGAATCGGCGTTGAGGAGTGAGTTAATGCGGACCAACAGTGCCTTGATGAAGTTGTGGATAGTATGGCACAACGAGTACAGGGATGCATCAGTGCAAGAGGACGTGCTACTGGGTATTAGAGGTACCGGTGTGTGCAGCAGTTAGGAACACCACATATGAAGGTCTCGCTGTATGGTGGTACAACATGCAATGTGTGGTTTTCACGAGGAATAAAAAGGGCGGAAATGGTGTTTATGTTGATTTCTATTCCAATTTTCTGTACAGGTTCCGGAATTCTCGGAACCGTGGTGATGCAAAACTTTCTTTGATGTGTGTATATACACTCCTGGAAATTGAAATGAGAACACCGTGAATTCATTGTCCCAGGAAGGGGAAACTTTATTGACACATTCCTGGGGTCAGATACATCACATGATCACACTGACAGAACCACAGGCACATAGACACAGGCAACAGAGCATGCACAATGTCGGCACTAGTACAGTGTATATCCACCTTTCGCAGCAATGCAGGCTGCTATTCTCCTATGGAGACGATCGTAGAGATGCTGGATGTAGTCCTGTGGAACGGCTTGCCATGCCATTTCCACCTGGCGCCTCAGTTGGACCAGCGTTCGTGCTGGACGTGCAGACCGCGTGAGACGACGCTTCATCCAGACCCAAACATGCTCAATGGGGGACAGATCCGGAGATCTTGCTGGCCAGGGTAGTTGACTTACACCTTCTAGAGCACGTTGGGTGGCACGGGATATATGCGGACGTGCATTGTCCTGTTGGAACAGCAAGTTCCCTTGCCGGTCTAGGAATGGTAGAACGATGGGTTCGATGACGGTTTGGATGTACCGTGCACTATTCAGTGTCCCCTCGACGATCACCAGTGGTGTACGGCCAGTGTAGGAGATCGCTCCCCACACCATGATGCCGGGTGTTGGCCCTGTGTGCCTCGGTCGTATGCAGTCCCGATTGTGGCGCTCACCTGCACGGCGCCAAACACGCATACGACCATCATTGGCACCAAGGCAGAAGCGACTCTCATCGCTGAAGACGACACGTCTCCATTCGTCCCTCCATTCACGCCTGTCGCGACACCACTGGAGGCGGGCTGCATGATGTTGGGGCGTGAGCGGAAGACGGCCTAACGGTGTGCGGGACCGTAGCCCAGCTTCATGGAGACGGTTGCGAATGGTCCTCGCCGATACCCCAGGAGCAACAGTGTCCCTAATTTGCTGGGAAGTGGCGGTGCGGTCCCCTACGGCACTGCGTAGGATCCTACGGTCTTGGCGTGCATCCGTGCGTCGATGCGGTCCAGTCCCAGGTCGACGGGCACGTGCTCCTTCCGCCGACCACTGGCGACAACATCGATGTACTGTGGAGACCTCACGCCCCACGTGTTGAGCAATTCGGCGGTACGTCCACCCGGCCTCCCGCATGCCCACTAGACGCCCTCGATCAAAGTCCGTCAACTGCACATACGGTTCACGTCCACGCTGTCGCGGCATGCTACCAGTGTTAAAGACTGCGATGGAGCTCCGTATGCCACGGCAAACTGGCTAACACTGACGGCGGCGGTGCACAAATGCTGCGCAGCTAGCGCCATTCGACGGCCAACACCGCGGTTCCTGGTGTGTCCGCTGTGCCGTGCGTGTGATCATTGCTTGTACAGCCCTCTCGCAGTGTCCGGAGCAAGTATGGTGGGTCTGACACACCGGTGTCAATGTGTTCTTTTTTCCATTTCCAGGAGTGTATTTTCGAATGTCACTTAAATAATTAATGGACTGACATGGTACTAGAGGGATCTGTAGCAGGTAAGAATTGTACAGGTCCATAGATGTTAGAATATAGGGCGTCCCAGAAGTCTTTCCGTGATTAGGAACATTCATAATGCATAAAATATGCCTCATAGACAAATACTTTTTATCTTGAATTGTATGTGACGTACTGAAGTTTTGTGTACATACATTCTTACTATTACTTTGTTTTTTAACATTGCCACGTGACGCAACAACAGCGGAATCGGGATCTATTTGCTGACGACATGTACTTAAACCGGAAGAAAACCCAGTGTGTTCTCCAGTAACACGAGGCACTATCGTCAAAAACACTCTAGAGAAAATTCCAGACGTCATACTGTACACGGCCACCAGATGTTAAAAGCCTCAAGATGTGATATGCGAAGCTTAAGGAAACGGATAACGTCTGTAATCTCCTTAGAATGGGCAGGTGTGGAGCTAGTGTGCAGACAACTCAGTCAGAGAGAGATACTTCGTGAAAAGCCTCAAGAAATTCATCTGGATGTTTCTCTGAACTGTTTTTGGTGACTGTGTCTCGTGATATCAGAGGACACATTGGTCTCTTACCTGGTATGAGTACATGTTCTTTGCAAATGGTGTAAGGTTCCGCTGTTGTTACGTCACTGGGCGCTGTAACAAACGAAGTAACAGTAAGTACATCGTACACAGAAACTTGAAAATGTCACATGAAATTCAAGATAAAAATTATTTGTCTATGTGTCATATTTTATGCCTTAAGAATGTTTGTAATCAGGGGAAGACTTCTGGAACACCAGTTATATTGAACAAATAATTGAGGGCGTTTGGTGTACGAGGCACTCTGACACGAATGAACTGGCTCAGGAAAGGAGTCACAAACTAAAAACGTTACTTTCAAATCACTAACCCAACGGGATCAGTCACTTGTCGCTGTTCACAAAATTTGTTGGTAATCATTACATCAGTTGTGATCGATTTCGGAGTAGTTAAACTCCAAGATTAGGCCCCTTATTAGATGCCATGGAATCTTTGTTGTTGCAAGAATTTGCTCAGCGTGAAAGTGAGCTCAGCGATATCAAGTAAGCCACAGTGCCGATGAAGTTAATCACTGAGTACCCTGTAACCTACTACTCAAGTGATCAGCTTCATCTGCGTTGAGGCAAATACATGGTCATCGTGCTGACTATCGTGATTCTGTCCAGGTACTTGTGACGTCAGTGTTTTCTGCTACACGTCCTGGTGATGGAATGCGGTGACTGTAGAATCGATCGCGTTTCGATGTAAGAGCATTAAGAAAGCAGCTGTTATCGGGAGCCTCGTACAATTCCTATTCTCAGTTCTAGGCAGATGGAAATCGTTCATACTATCCTTTTAGGATAACAAGCACTACATCCACAAGCCAACCAAATTATCTTTGCGTTCAAGACTAATTATTTAAACTGAATGTCAGAAGTCGAACACTTTACAGAAGTGGTGTACGTATTTGTTCATGTGTGCAGGAGACAAGGGGCATCTACGCAGCAATCATGGCACTGTTTTGTTTCTTCCGCTTGTGCAAGAAAACGGAGTAACGCCGGAGAAGATAGGACGCAGTAACTGATTTTATAAAAATATTTTACTAAGAAACGTTCCACTGTTGCATGTTATTTGTTTTGTAAGCATGAACTGCATTATAGCGTTTTTAAAATTAACTTGATGACTACTTTCTCGTAAGTATTAGGTTGGTACATAAGTTCGTAGTGTTTTTGTTTCGCATATTGCTAAGGTTTTATTTATCAATTGTCATTTTTTATTTGTAGTTCACTGTTGCTGTTTGAATTTACATATTGCCATTTTGTCATTTGAAGATAGTGAGTGGAGCTGCGGACGCTAGAAAATGGAGTATCAAGTGGAGAAATCAGAACGTTTCCGACACAATCTCCTGTTTGAGATCAATAGACCGGCGACAGCAACGCAGACAGCCAGAAACACATGAGAGTATATGCGGATACTGCCACTGGACAGAGCACGGCAACAAAATTGTTTTCAGCCGGCCGGGGTGGCCGAGCGGTTCTAGGCGCTACTGTTTGGAACCATACGACCGCTACAGTCGCAGGTTCGAATCCTGCCTCGGGCATGCATGTGTGTGATGTCCTTAGGTTAGTTAGGTTTAAGTAGTTCTAGGGTCTAGGGGACTGATGACCTCAGAAGTTAAGTCCCATAGTGGTCAGAGCCATTTGAACCATTTTGAAAATTGTTTTCTCATTTAAGGAGGATCGTTTTGACATTAGTGACTCTCCACGTTCAGGAAGACCTCCAGGGTTTGATGAAGATTGTTTAAACGCATTAATCCACAATGATCCACGTCATTGTACTCGAGGACTGGCAGATGTGATGAACTGCGATCGTTCCACCACCACGCGACATTTGTATGCACTGACGAAGGTCCAAAAATCGGGTCGTTGAGTAAGGCTTGCTCTGAGCTAAAATCGCAAAAATCTGCGGATCGCCATATTTGCTTCTCCGCCTATTTGTCATCAAGTGGCTCGTGAACAATACTTACCATACCTATCCTGCATCTTTACTGCTGACAAGATATATTGTCTTTATGCTAAAGTAAGGAAAAGAGGGGACGATCGAGCACAAACAAACTAGTAACACCCCGCACAAAGGCCTGCGTCCATTCACAAAAGATGATGTTCTGCATCTGATGGAACAGCAACAGTGTGGTGCACTACATCCTGCAGACGCAATGCGAGAACAACGACCAGGAAGACTGCATGAAGTGTAGCTACTCCACAATAACGCCCATCCACGTTCTGTTAGACTGAAAAGCAACTCTATGCAGGAGATTAGATGGGTAGATCACATAACTAATGGGGAGGTATTGAATAGAATTGGGGAGAGGATGGGTTTGTGGCACAACTTGACAAGAAGAAGGGACTGGTTGGTAGGACATGTTCTGAGGCATCAAGGGATCACAAATTTAGCATTGGAGGGGAGCGTGGAGGGTAAAAATCGTAGAGGGAGACCAAGAGATGAATACACTAAGCAGTTTCAGAAGGATGTATGTTGCAGTAGGTACTGGGAGATGAAGAAGCTTGCACAGGATAGAGTAGCATGGAGAGCTGCACCAAACCAGTCTCAGGACTGAAGACCACAACAACAAACAACATGCAGGAGTCGGGTTGGGATGTCATTCCTCACCCATCTTTTTTACCTTACATATTCACCTTTTCCGCTCTCTATGGAACAGCCTTCAAGGAACTTCCTTTCCAGATGATAATGCGCTTAGAACATGGCTGGACAAGTTCTTCGCCTCAAAACCACGTGATTTCTACAGTCATGGAATCGAAAAATTACCCCAGCATTGGTATACTGTTGTAAATAGTGAAAGAGAATATATTATTAATGACTAAACTCTCTCTTTGTGTATTGTTCTCTTTATTAAACTTATGGGAAAATGCTACGAACTTATACACCAACCTCATAGTAAACCAGTTACATGTAGTACTTGTTCCTAAAATATTGTTTTATCTGCAGAACCATAAGATGGTGAGAAAGATGAGACTGAGGTTTCTAAGTGTTGATAACAGTAGTACCTCCAAAATAAAGCGAAGACATACGCTATTTAAAACTGACTGGAATGATTTACATGTGTCAGCAACATGAAGCTACCACCGAGTGAAATACAAGAGTCATTCAATAATTAAAGAGACAAATTGGTCTGGAGAAAAAAAAGCGTTTTTTTTTTTTTTTTTTTTTTTTTTTTTTTGCAAAACAATACTTTTTCTGCTTCTCAACATAGTCTCCTTGAACGTATATGCACTTGTTCCAACAGGCTACAAGCTCTTATATTCCGGCTGCAAAGAACTTGATGCTTGAACCAGTTTCCCACAAACTTTTTCACGTCCTCGTTGCCCTGGAACCTCTTCCAGCGTAATGCCTTCTTCAGTGCACCACACAAATGGAAATCACTAGGTGCTAAAACAGGACTGAAGTGGGGATGAGGCAGTACATCCCAGACCATTTTGTCGATGGTTTCACAGGTTAGTGGAGCAATGTGAGGACGTGTGTTGTCTTGCTAGAGAATCACACCTCTCCTCTGAGATCCACGACGTCTCTCTTTCATGTCTGCCTTCACTTTGTTTAAATGAAAATCCGAGTAGTATTGATTGTTCATTGTACTCTGCTCTTCAAGATAATCACAAAAAACTGGACCTCCAGCATCCCAAAACACTGTCAACATAACTTTTCCCGCTAATGCTTGGGTTTTGAATTTTTCTTGACAGGTGAGTTGGTGTGCTTCCACTCCATACTTTGTCTTTTTGATTCTGGATCATAATAGGGAACCCAAGTTTCATCACATGTCAAAATTTTGTTGAGGAAATGTTCACGTTCTCTTTCACAACTTTCCTTTATCTCTGTGCACACTCTCAACCTTGTTTCCTTGTGTAGCCGCGTCAACTCCTTTGGGACTCATCTTGCACATATTTTTATGTACTTCACCTTGTTATAGATAATGTCATGTACTGTACCAGTAGTAACTTGGACCTTATCAATTATGATTTCCACAGTCACCCGGTGGTCGGCACGAATAATGTCATCAATTCGACTGTCAAGTCGGTCAGAACGGTGTTCGTCAGTCACTGAGTCGCGACCATTTATGAACTGCTCTACCTACTTGTAAAAATTTGCACGATTCATACAATCTTCACCATAAACATTAGACATTCTACAGTATATATTCACTGTTTTATCGCCTTCAGCAGGTAATTAACGAATAATAGGACGTTGTTCAACTAATGTGGACGTTTCAAGTGGACTCGCCATCTTGAAATGTATTTGAGAGGTTATAAACAAAACAATGTTCATACATCAGCTGATAGGGGCTCATCCCATTGATGCCAGCTTAAAGCCATAAAAGTACCGAACTTGTCCTACTAACAATTTTTTTCCCCAGACCAATTTGTCTCTTTAATTATTCAATGACACTCGTATATTACTTTAGCATTGCCCAGTCATCTTCATATCGTTACTTTCTCAAATCGAGACGAAATCTCAAAAGATACACAAACAGATTCATTTAGTATTATTATTCGTGTTTGTTCTCTACTGGGTGCTACGTACAGTACAGAGCATCTCGAGATTTGTGTTTCAGCTTTTCTTGTTGTCCATTCACATATACGTTATATGTGAATTTAACGTTGTATTACGGATCATGTGAGGAATGGCAGGTGGAGCTCGCCTCTTATAACCCAAGCCCTTGCTAGCTAGGTGGTTGTTCGTGACAGGCACCAGTCAGTACCATGCAGTGAGTCCATGCACTGGCTCCTCACATAATCTGCGTAGCGCATCATTTAATATCGTTACTAAGTTTGCTTCTATGCTAATTTTTAATATGGCTGAGTTATGTTGTACATAACCCATTATAAATCATGTATAAATTAGAGACTTGGTCCGAGGATCGTCTTTTAGACGGACACTGGTAACCGGAACTAAAAATAAAAATTTATTGCAATCTGCACTGATTTTTATTTAAAAAATTCGTTTGTACAATTTAAACTTGTGTGTAGTTGAATACGTCTTTCGTTATCTACTTGACCTCTAATGTCTGGGAGCACATTTCATTAATTCTTTGTCCGTTAAATTGTTCAAGTGCTGCTTTTACAAAGGTTCTAACACTGTAAACACGAGTGCCATAACACATGTAACATGAGAGTTGATAAGTAAAACAATTGTGTACAAAACAACACTCGTCTCATTCACTCGCAGAAATTCAATTCACACATCTGTCACTGATGCGCATCTTTACTAAATGTATCTAAAGCTAAGGTGTTTCAACTTGCTTTTACGTTTACAAAACATTTCATGCTTCAGGTAAGTCATCTAGCGTTGCTCTATGTAGACGAACCTAGTCTTAAAATTTCAGCATTTTCTTGCATGAACAATTGATTTTAATTGACTTGTAAGTTAAAAAATATGATTGTATACTTAACATAAGTCAGTGAAGACATTATATATGCAATTTCTAAAGTCTAAAATTCAATTTTTATAATTACTTTAGTCAGCACATTTAAACTTTTTTCTGCATCTGGTTCGTAAGTGAGTGTATTTACGTAACTTGTAGTGCCTCAGTTCACAGGTAAAATGAGTATTTCTCTGTCACATCACATTTAATAGATATACAGCAAGAACCGAAATAGAACTGATGAACTCTGAAAAAATTAAAGTAAATAAGAAATACAAGCTCAGAACTTATGAATTCAGTACTATTTAATATGTATGTATGGAAACGACACCAATAGAAGATCTGAATTAGCTCACAACTCCTCTTTGGTATTCGAAAAATGTGATTAGGATGCTCTTCTTTCTTTTTGGCGTTCAATTATCACACCCGCCATGTATTGACGATTTTTAAATTTAAAAAAATTGACGTCTAAATAAAAGAATGGTTAACATAGAAATTATGAAGATAGACAATAAAGGCTCTTGAAAACTCAAAAATCTTATGTGGTAGAACATTTCGAAAGGTAGACTGGGATTACACTCTGAAACGTCCCCTTGGAAAAATTTATGAATGACTGTGCTGATAAACCTTTTACATTATTTGCTTTTCAAACAGCTGAGCAAAACTGAACGTACTCAGACATTACTCTCTTTACTTATTCTGTTGTTGTTGGTTTTGTTGTGGTCTTCAGTCCTGAGACTGGTTTGATGCAGCTCTCCATGCTACTCTATCCTGTGCAAGCTTCTTCATCTCCCAGTATCTATTGCAGCCTACATCCTTCTGAATCTGCTTAGTGTATTCACCTCTTGGTCTCCCTCTACGATTTTTACCCTCCACGCTGCCCTCCAATACTAAATTGGTGATCCCTCGATGTCTCAGAACATGTCCTACCAAACGATCCCTTCTTCTAGTCAAGTTGTACCACAAGCTCCTCTTCTCCCCAATCCTATTCAATACCTCCTCATTAGTTATGTGATCTACCCATCTAATCTTCAGCATTCTTCTGTAGCACCACATTTCGAAAGCTTCTATTCTCTTCTTGTCTAAACTATTTATTGTCCACGTTTCACTTCCATACATGGCTACACTCCATACAAATACTTTCAGAAACGATTACCTGACATTTAAATCTATACTCGATGTTAACAAATGTTTCTTCTTCAGAAACGCTTTCCTTGCCACTGCCAGTGTACATTTTATATCCTCTCTACTTCGACTATCATCAGTTATTTTGCTCCCCAAATAGCAAAACTCCTTTGCTACTTTAAGGGTCTCATTTCCTAAACTAATTCCCTCAGCATCACCTGACTTAATTCGACTACATTCCATTATCCTCGTTTTTCTTTTGTTGATGTTCATCTTATACTGAGCAAAACTGAACGTACTCAGACATTACTCTCTTTACTTATTCTGATCAACACTAACGCACTAGCGCAACGCAATCTGACTTTTAATAATCCCTACAAAAGAATGGCCCTGACTAACAATAACCTATACCTTTCATGAATCACTTACCTCACAAAAATCTTCGTTACTCAAACTACTGCAATACAGCGAGCGCCAATACTGCCAGCTAAATAAAATATTCTAACTACTGAAGCCACTAACTACTGATTGGCATAGTTAGCAAATGAAAGATTTTGATACAGAACAAACAATGTATTTACCTTAATAGTGTTCAAAAGTCATAATATATATCAGTTCATGACATCCAGTCTTATAAATTTATTGTCTCTGAAGGACACACATCCAGATCACCTGCTCTCAAAACTTCGCCATCTCTCCCTCCACATCCACCACTGCTGGTGGCTCACCTCCAACTGCACAACACTGCACGCTGTTCACATCCAACTGCCCAACACTACAATAGCGAATATTACAACAATGCTAACCAGCCACAGACTGCACACAGCACAGTCAGTGATTTTCATACAGAGCACTACGTGGCGTTACCAATATAAAAACCTAAACAGCCTACTTACATAGCTCCCATGCTCCCCACAAAAAATTTTACAAATTGTTTTGGGTAGTGGCCAATAGAGATCTGAAAAAAATTTTCATAACTACAATAACAAAGAAATCAAATGCACACACTTGTTGATACAATGTTGGTCAAAAACTAAAATTTTCTCACAGTCCATAAAGACAGTCCTGATCATTCATCACAGTAAAATTGTGGTGTTTTTTTTTCTCAAAGTCTGAGCAGTAAAAGAAAATGCACACAGAAGTAGTGGGTTTCCATGCAGTCTTGAAGAAGTTGTGTTGCCCTTCCAAAGAAAGACAGTGCTGACTCTCGACATGCAGACAGGTAATTGGCCACAACAGAGCAAACCCACAGCAGAGTCAGTCGAAGTTGAAGAATATTTGTAGGTAGGTCATCACAGAGCAGACCCACAGTAGTCCTGGTAGAGATTATGGTATTGGTGGACCACCTGAGGTGAAGACCCACTGCAGTCCTTGTAGAGACGGCCAGCAGCCATCTGTTGCGACTGTGTAGGTGCACTATCACCATCGAAGAGTCTTGCGGGCAATATAGCAAGTCCATAAACCACCACTTGTGCACTCACAAACTATTTGGTATGTCCTTAAAACCAGCAATGCTGTTAACCAGTCCCTTGCTGGATCATCAACATACATGCAAACACTAACAGTCCCAACTTCTCATCTATTGTGCATATACTATGACCAACAGAAACGTGTGCAGTGAAATGTAACTTAATTTGAAGAACTGGTGTCTATACAATTATAGATTTACAGAATAAGAATACAATTACAAAGTTAAAAAATACATTATCAAAGAACGTAACAATACAGATAACATTTGTAATAATATGGGCTTTACAAAAGAATAGAAATAAACATATACATCAATGTTACAGGAATTATGACATAAGTAATTACATAAAAGATCAAAATAGCTTTCGAAAATAATGTCTAAACATCTTTACAAAGTAAATAACATATTATTAATGCAAGTTATATTTGAGGATAACAGTATTCGTCATCATGGTGAATGTAGCTTAGTATTAGAAAAATTCTACAACATAAATCTTATTAGCTAAACGCATAAAGACAGGAAAAACACAAATACACAAGGGTACACAAAGGCATAGCGGAGTAACACAAAAGGAAAGGACACAGTTTGTTTTCAGTGAGACGTCTGGTACTGCAGTCCAACCCAAAACTTCATTTCATAGATCTTTCCTTTTATTTCAACATTTGTTTCCACCAAAAAAAAATCCTATCCAAGCATGTTTTCTGTATTCTATTCATATCCTCTTTAAAAATAGTTATTCTCCACTGTACACTACTTTTTTGGCCAAACCATTTTCTTACAGCTACTCAATTCATCACAACTCGTTCTCTTATATAGCCTACCCCATCTTAAGCTAACTTAAATCTACTGAGCTCAGATATATATACTACGGACGAGGCAATGCAGCAACACACAACAAATTAACACAAACAGCAATGACAAAAAAATGCAAATTGGCAAAGCAAGCAGCAATATATCTAGATTAGCAGAGCAAATGCAACATTACAACTGATATGAGCCAATGTGTAGCAACAAGAAAAATAAATCAGTAGTAAAACTGGCTTAACACGATGTAAAATTCAGTAGAACTATGCCTTACATCCCGGAAGGTTTACCAGAAAATAAATCCTATAACTTATACCTAAACATGACGAAGCTCAAGCAGAAAAAATATTATAGTAAAGATAGGAAATGTCTAATACCTATGTCACATCTTAACACTAGAGTGATGCATCACCTTGACTTACTCTATGAAACAAGTTACCAAATCATTGAAAAAATTATGTTTGCAATTCCTGTGAAGAGAAATGTCTATTTGTGCTCTTTTTTCTAAGAAAGTTCATCATAATGTTATTCTTTACAGGGTCTGTAGACAGAAAATAGTGATATTAGTACATCTATTAAATTTTATTTTAACCAATGCCACAGTGCAACTAGAAACTAGATATTAAACAAAATAGGCAAATATATATACAAAGCAATGCGTGAAACGTCATTCACTAGGCAAATGGCGTCTCCAAAGGCAGTAAAAATATCTCTCAACTAGAAAGACAATAGATGTAAAAATGTTTCTTATCATTTCATTAGGCATTTTAGTAAATATCATAAATTAAGAGCTCCACAGTGTAATCATATGTTTTCAAGTTTGAGCGTGTCGTATTTGCGATGCTTTCTACAAAGAAATGTCAATAGCGAGGATAATGGCCTCTTTTTCTTTCTCAACCTAATGGCTTTCTTTTTTCAGGAGACTGGCACAGCTGGGTGTCCACAACGCATTGCGTCATGGTTACTTAGCTTTCTTACCGAAATATTTGCGACAGCAGTTTGCGCTACAGTGACAGTCTCGTAAGAAAGTTTCACAGGTCGAGAATTTGCGTTACAAATGTGTAGAAACAAAATCCTATAAATATAACAGTGTCCAAAAAATTTTTGGTGGCATTGTCATACATTCACGCATGTACACACATTTAATAATTCTTAAAGTACGATTCTTGGTTTCCAACATCCCTTTCCACAAATCAGAGTCTGTAACCACCACTCATTATTCATATACATATAAACACGTAATCACATTCCTCATATACGGTAGCATCATCTTATTGATCATAAACATACCTCAACAGCACAATACACATCGTCATCGCAATAATAACATCATAACAGGTCAATCACATCTCAAAATCGTCGCAGCTTCTTTCAATAATTTCAAGACCTTCAATAAAGTCATCTACCTCATACGTACTTCAAAATGCATGCTCCCTTACAAAATACGACATTCAAAGCTCTCATAGTATCACAATGGTCCCGAAAAAAATATGAACAGTTCACACAGTGCAGACTAAATACAATTTCATAAGTGTGAAATTATCCAACTGTGTAATTGCGTAAACATGTGTCACTGACATAGTAAAAAAAATGTTTGTTTCTCTGTTAAATAATCAGATAGCTGTGTAATTCCGTGTTAGAGAAATATGGTACCGATTTGTAAAGTTTTATAAGCAAATACCATGTTAGCTATGGCTCCTTGTGGTTGCCAGACACATGGCACACAAAGTAAGCGTGTACCCCCCTGAGGATTAATGTAATTATACCCTCAGGCGTTACAGATTACAGCAATGGAATGAAATGTATCACGGAAAACCTTTGTATCATTGTAATTCAAAAATCTTTAAACATAAATGTTTTAAGCACAAATTCAGTCACTCAAATACGTGTACTGTAGCGCTAAACTGTGCGTCTTGCTGTAAGATACTTAAGGGTAAAAAATTTGCCAAGTGTCGTAATTATCGTCGTCCGTAAGCAAAGTTCTGTAGAAGGCAATGTATTTACCTCGTAATAAACAAAGTGAATTGCTATGCATATAGATATCGTAGTTGTTATGCTTATTGCCGTGATGAGGTAAGTACTGCACTGTAACGTATTGTTGTGCTAAAGAAAAGGCTGTCTCATTGTAGCTACACCAGAAAAGTTACTACTAAAACATGTTTTCCTTTCCAGAAGAATTCAGAAAAACTGTGCGGATATAAAACAGATACACCGCAAAAGCAACAATGTAAATTGTGTCACACATTAGTAGCGTCGTGATATAGTCGTGTAGCTGTCAAATAAACTAACCACTGTGTCATCTGGCATCTCTCAGAAAGCACTTTAAATCCATCATGTATTTTCAAGTAAACCAAAATGTTGCAGTAAAATCTCATTAGCAGTATACGTTCTAAGTATGTAAGCCGTATCTTCGTTACATAATCGTGCCACTAACAAGCAAAAATGTACAAATAACAACACTGTGTAGTCTGTTCACTATAACAATGCATTTATAATTACTTGTCTAAGTTCCCTAGGTTCTCGACTGGATAGTTAACTTCAAAACATAGTTGCATGTTAACAGTTTCTAAGTGTGACAAAGAGTACTAGTAACATGAAGTGAAAAATTTTATAGCGAAGTCTAAGTTAAAAAGCTAATTATCATTCAATAAACGGTTTTACATGTGAAATGTGGTGTAAACCTTTACTCTTCCTAGTACGCAGAGTTTCAACTTCAACACAGTTATCATGTGGTATACGTCTGATTCTGTAAGATCTGTTGTAAACCAGAAAGAATTTGTGACTCAAGTGTTTCTTCTATGTGACAATGAATGAGCTTTAATGAGAACTTTCTGACCAATATACAGTTTCTTTGCATTTGCTTTACCGTGCAGTTTTCTTCTTTTGTCTGCAGCAGAATTTATGTTTTTAATAGCCAAATCAATTATGTCTTTGTGTCGAAGTTTACGGGTAATCGGAAAAGGTACAAGCTCTCTGATTCTGTTTGGTGGTTCTTCGTTCTTCAGTACAAGAATAGGTGGTAAAGCAGTGGAGTCATGAGGCATTTCATTCAGCACGTTTTGAAATAAGTGTAAATATCTGTCCCAATGCTGATGCTTTCTGTGACAATAAAGTCTGCAAAGCTTATTGATTTCTTTCATAATCCATTCAGACGGGTTACAATGTGGTAAGTACAATGAAATAAAAACAGGTTTGATTTTATGATTCCGAAGCATGCATGACCAAACAGCAGACCTGAATTGCGGTCCGTTATATGACATGACTTTATTAACGTGTCCAACTTCACGTAAGAAATTTTTAACATAGGAGTTGGTACAGACCGTGCAGTGGCTTTACGTAACGGTGTGAAAGAAAGAAATTTTGAAGTAAGTTCAACAGCGACTAGAACGTACGAAAATCCATTACATGTTCTGACAAGGGGTCCCAAGAGATCAACAGCAGCAAATTCTTTTAATTTAGAAGGGATGATAGGAAACAACAGAGCACAATGTGAGGCAGTAGATGGTTTAGCCTTTTGACAAAGTTTACAAATAGACAAGACTCTTCAAATTCTCTTTTCCATATTGTTAAAATAACAAGTCGTCCGAAGAATATGATAACATTTTCGTGGACCAAAATGTGCGTAGCTGAAATGAATATACCAAATGAGCTTATTAACAAAATCGTCAGGAATGCAAAGTACCCATAGCTTGTCATCAACAGTGCAGCGTTTGAAGAGTATGTTCTTTCTAACCAGATAATAATGCCGAATTTGTGTGTGTGTCTTTTCATGCCATTTACTTTTGATGTCTTTCCAAATCGGATCTTTATCTTGTTCATGAGCAATGTCCTTTAAAGATGTGGCGATGAAGTTTTCAAAGGAGACTTTCTGAATGTAAATACTGAAATTTTACTCAAAGTTGCCTTCTGTGTGACTTTTCTCAAGCCCAGCCGGTGAGCGTGACAGTGCGTCAGCAACAATGTTCTGCTTGCCGGGAATGTAGACTTTCGTGAAGTGGAATTCTTGCAGAAACAATGCCCAACGTTTTAACCTGTCATGATTTAATTTTGAAGACATAAGAAATTGTAATGCACGATGATCATTGTATATTTTTACGTGATTACCAGAAAGAAAGAAACGGAATTTGTTAAATGCCCAAACGATAGCTAAAGCTTCTAATTCAGTAACGGAATAATTATTTTCACATTTTGTTAGCACTCGGCTAGCAAAAGCAATGGTTTTCTGAACAGTAGTGTCATTTTCTATGGCTTCTTGAAATAAATGGGCACCAAGACCGACTTTAGAAGAATTCGTGCTAAGGCAGAAGTCTTATGATAGATCTGGATGAGCTAGTATTGGCGCGTTAAGTAGCGCTTCTTTCAAAGAATTGAATTCCAACTGCACTTGTTCGTCCCAGTTCCAAATAGTATTTTTTCCAGTGAGAGAACAAAGCTTTGGTGTAACTAGAATTTGCATATTCAGAAAACGACGGTAAAAATTTACGAGACCTAGAAAACTCCGGACTTGTTTTTTTTTTTTTTTCTGTATGAAACTGGAATGGCTCTGATTGCTTCTAACTTTTCAGGATCCGGCCGAATGCCTTCAGAAGAAATAATATGTCCCAAAAACCTCACCTTTGACCTACCGAATTCAGACTTTTCCAAGTTAACTGTAATTCCAGATTCTGCAAAGATATGTAACAAACTGTTGAGGATGCGATTATGTTGTTCACATGAGGCTTCTGCTATTACAATATCATCCACGTATAAGGTGATGTGACGTTTTAAGAAATCAGGTGATATGGATTTTAACCCGCGAATGAATGCTGCCGCAGAAATGTTCAAACCAAAAGGAAGTTTCCGAAATTGATAACAAACGCCGAAACAAAGAAAATCTGTGTATTTTCTACATTCTGGATGAAGTTCGATCTGATAAAAGCTGGATCTGAGATCAATAGAAGACAGCACTTTTACACCATTAAAATTTTGAAGTTCTTCCAACGCTTGCGGCCTGTCTGTTTCGGGAATGATGATAGTATTGATTTGTCTCGAATCTAAGACAAGCTTGATCGATCCATTTTTCTTCTCAACAACACGTAATGGATTGTTGCAGCAGTTAACTGCAGGCTCAATAATGCCCTCGTCAAGCATAGATTGTATTTCTGTTCTAACACGGTCCCTATAATGTGCTCACGAACACGAAATTGGTATTGAAATCCCTTGTTTGTTCCTGTTTTATGAGTAAAAACTGGGGAATGTGCTTGCAAAATCTCAAAAAGATCCTGCCTATCAGTGTCATTACAGTTCTCAATTATTTGAATTTTATTCTGAATTTACTCATTGGTATCAAATACGCCGTCTGTATCATCCCTGTCAGTACTTGCAGAGTGATTGTTAGTGTCAAGTTCCGTCGAAAATTCCGAACTGTTGTCTAACAGGAGGTAAAGCCGATTAATTTCCTCGTCATGGTTTGAGAGACAATTTTCAAATTTCAAGGCTATTGACTTACCTTCTGTCTCTAAACTTATTTCAGCATCGTGAAAGTTTAAGATTGCTTTGTATTCATTCAAAAAGTCTACTCCCAATATAATTTCCGTCGACAATAATGGAACAATAAGAAAGTTCATAGAGAAGCTGTGGCTTTGACAAAAGATTTCTAAGTTGGTTTGTTGGCGTACATCTACAATTTTTCCAACGATTGCACCTTGTAATTTAATCTTACGTAACGGAAGTGTGGAGCAATCGTTCGATTTGTTGCATTTGCTAAAGGCTGTTTCACTAATTACTGAAATGGGACTGCCAGAGTCAAGTACTGCCGTACATTTTACGTCATTTACTGTAATGTGAATTACAGGATATGCAATGTTGTTATGTTTTACGTCGTGTTCTTGGAGTAAGATGTCCCTAATGTCTTCTATTTTTACGTAATTGCTAGCCACGGCAGCTACGTCGTCAGCTTCATAAGTACGTTTTGTGGCTGCCAGCGGTGTGAGTCATTGCCTATTGTCTCTCTGCTGGCGCGCGTCGTTATTGCGATTTGGAGATCTAACTTTTCGAGAGGGCCCTGCCCTGTTTGAATCTCGCCAGTTCTGATGAAATTAAGGTCTGTCGTTTTGTCGGTAGTTTACATAGTTTCTTTTTTGTCGGCCATGTGGTGGAGAATTTCTCCCAGAATCATAACTGCATGGTGGACCGTTGTGTCTGAAGTTATTCTGTCTCCCTTGATAACAATTATTTTGGTTCCCATATTGTCTGTTTCTCTGATTGTCTGTGTGATAGTCATTACCGCGGAGAGGTGATCTTTCCCTGTAATTCTTACTACTGTGCCAACAGTTGTCATACGGGTTGTGTCTGTTTTGGTCACGATTTACGTTGTAAGAATAACCTTGTCGTGTCCAGTTATTATTTCTGTCATCGTGGAATTGTGACCGATGTGACCTGTAATTGTTGTGCTCTCGTTTTCGCGTTCCGCGATTGTCAGTGTCAATTTCCAATTCTTGTAACAGTCCCTGAAAAGCTTCAATGTCGTCTTTGCAAAGTCCTGCCAAAATATGTCGTAAATGTTCAGGCAATTTGATTAAGCAAATAAGGATGAGTTCTGTGGGGCTGTATGGGTTTGAAAGATACTGATTCTTATGTAACATGTCTTCGAAATATTTGACAAGATTGGAAAATTCAGATTGTTCGAGATGTTTCATCATTATGACGCTACGTTTTACTCGGTCTTGTGTAGCTTGAGACCAATATGCTGAGAGGAAGCCATGATAAAATTCTCCATCACTGTGACAATCGCATTCTTACAGCTGGTTCATTCTCCGAGTAGCCACACAGGAATTCTAACCTGTGCTCCAATGACCAGTTGGGAGGAAAACAATGACAGAATTGATGGAGCCATGCTTGTGGATGAGTGTCGTTGCCAGAATTCTTAAATGTTTTGAATTTACGTGTAGTAATGAACAGTTTATAGTGAAAATCATCATGTCGGCGATTCGCATATCGGTTATTGTTACTTCTTTTCGGCGGTTCCATCTCAAAATTCGGTGTACCTTGCCAATTTCTTTCATAATTTTCAAAGTGCCCTGTGTTATTATTTTGTGCTGTTCCGTATTTCTATGTCCCTCTTCCCGTATTGGAGCCCGAGTGTCCTCTGAAATAGGTAATTCTTGTATTACCTGTGTCAACTGATCTTGTAGTTCCTGGATTTCTCTTTTGTACTGTGTATTGATTTGATTTTGATTTGGTTTGACTTTTCTAATTTGTTCATACTCTTCTGTGTCATTCAGATCATCATCTACCTTTGTAGACTTTCTCCAATAGTGAACTGATTTCCTCAGTGTATTTTTCTGAACCAAGTTTCAGAGTGTCCATTTGTGTTGAAATCGTATCTACTGTGTCCTTTAAGTTTTCCTGAGTTTTTGCAAGTTGCATAACCGAATCGGTAGATGCAACTGAGTCAGTTTTAGCTTGCAAGCTGTCGTGATTTTCATGACCAATAGTTTGCAGTTCTTTTATGGCTGTTTCGTGATTCTGTAATGCATTTTCATGACGCGAAGAAATCGGTTGAAAATGCTCACAAATTTGTGTTTTTACGTCATTACAGACTTTCGACATTTATATTCGATTTTAAGTAACTCTGGAGTTAAATCTTTACGTGTTTGTTCAAGCGCTTGTTCGATTGAGTCGAACTTTTGAAGGTGTTGCTGTGTCTGTCTCTGGTGTTGTTCCGTTGTATCTAACTTTTGAAGTTTTTGTTCCATTGTGTCTAACTTTTGCTGTGTTTGTCTCTGATTTTGTTTCATTTGTTGCATTAATTGCAACAATAATGTATTAGTGTCTGGAATCTGTTTCTCTATGCTTTTTGGCTGTGCATTTTCATCGGCAACATTCTCATTTTGACAAGCACATGTGTCTTGACTCATTTGAGAAAACGGTGCGGACCCAAAACCTGAATCTGCTCTATTTGCAAGATTGTGTCCTGTTATTCCCGATTCCTGAGGCGAGCTGTTGCCGACCGATCGATCGATAATGCTTCCCTGTTCACTAATTGTTTCACTGTCTACACCATTATTTGCCGCCCACTCCATTTCCCTATGCACAATTACCAAATTACTATGTTGAACATTAGTTAAATCATTACACAGTGGCGCTAACACACTGCTTTCGTCTTCACGGTCATTTCTCAGTTTACTTTGGAGCCTAGTATTACGTTTTTCACACGCCATAATTGTCACAATATTTCACACGATAACACAGAAAAGCTCAATTTGAAGAGCAAAAATAAGAAAACACATTAACATAGCACTGAAAATAATATCCAGTTAATCGCAAGCGCAGCTGAGAAATACTTGGTTCAAATCTACATGCATGCTACAACTGTTTTACTGTACACCAATGAAAGACTGCAACTACAAAGGCGATTCTCTCTACAATTACGCGCTAGCAATAAACAAAAGCTACACTAATTACACAAACTACAAGAAAAAATCAGAAGATTCCAGTGAGGTATCCTCTGCTAAGGGTCGACATATGAAATGTCCCCTTAGAAAAATTTATGAATGACTGTGCTGATAAACCTCTTACATTATTTACTTTTCAAACAGCTGAGCAAAACTGAACGTACTCAGATATTATTCTCTTTACTTATTCTGATCAACACTAAACTGACACACAATATTTTTAGCGCAACGCAATCTGACTTTTAATAATCCCTACAAAAGAATGGCCCTGACTAACAATAACCTATACCTTTAATGAATCACTTACCTCACAAAAATCTTCGTTACTCAAACTAATGCAATACAGCGAGCGCCAATACTGCCAGCTAAATAAAATATTCTAACTACTGAAGTCACTAACTACTGATAGGCATTGTCAGCAAATGAAAGATTTTGATAAAGAACAAACGATGTATTTACCTTAATAGTGTTTAAAAGTCATAATATATATATATAAGTTCATGACATCCAGTCTTACAAATTTACTGTCTCTGATGGACACATGTCCAGATCATCCGCTCTCAAAACTCCGCCATCTCTCTCCCCACATCCACCACTGCTGGTGGCTCACCTCCAACTGCACAACGCTACGCGCTGTTAACAGCCAACTGCCCACTACAATAGAGAATATTTTAACAATGCCAACCAGCCACAGACTGCACACAGCACAGTCGGTGATTTTCATACAGAGCGCTACGTAGCGTTACCAATATAAAAGCCTAAACACCCTACTTACAACTCAACAAAATACATACTAATTGGCTGCTGACTAATGTTACCTACACTCATCTATATGCTGTCTATCTATACACATCAAAACACAGCATTTACATCAAATATTTCTTACTTCAGAACAAAATTGAGTCGTTAGTTGCAAATATTTTTATTGCACTTTAGCGGTTTCGCCAAATAAATTTGTCATCTTAAGTATCTTAGTATTGGCTTAGCAGATATCAATATCTCTTTCATAGAAGTTAAATTCTATGATACGTCCAAAAATATACGTATTCTATGCGATTATCGTAAACACAGATTGACATTTTAATAATTTACGGTTACTCAATCGCATGTATGCACACGTCAACCTGTGACTCTTGAGATTGTTTTTCTTCACACACGTGGAAGGCTGTAGGGACTGTTTCATTCAGCTCTTACAAAGAAAGCGTACCAAATTATTCAGTTAATACAAAGTCCAATCACAGACCTATACAAGAGGGGAAATTACAAGTCCAATGACCGCAGAGGCAGGGCGACTACACGCATGTTTCATACGTCCAAAAATTTGATAAGCAAATCAATTTTGTTTTGTGTTCCTTACCTGCCAATGTGTTGCTGGAGTAGAGGACCATCTATAGGCAACGACAAAATAATTTAAATACTTATCAAGCATGTTGTCTGAAAAGTCCCGAGATGGTGTACATTGCTGAAGGATATGTTCCGTTTACATCAAATTGGCTTTTGGGTCACACTGTCATGGAGAAATACTTTTTTTTGAAGTGTCCAAGTGGCACCACTTCAGAAGAACCAATGTAAAAGCCAAGCATTCACCCCCATCCCAGCACCTAAAAAGCAGTAGGAGATGTCAGCGAAATCTTCCCAGTAAGGTTGACTGTGGGAACTACCTTTTTACTGGCGGAGACATACCACTGAGGCACAAAAACTTATGCAGACACGTTCTACAGCCCTATTCTGCGGCAGCCTCTCGTTGAGCCCTGCCCAGCGAAATACGTCCGAATCGGCATGGTAGGACCACGCAAGGTGTCTACCATGTGTCAGTCGTCGCCACGAGTCTACTGAGGCAGCCTTCGAGTATTCATCAGAACTCTGCCGCTGCCAGGCTGTAATCCGCGGACCTGTCCCTGGCCGGCTTGCCCGGGCAGCCAAGACTCTGACAGCCGCCTGGTGCTGCTCTTCAGGTTGGTCCAGACTTCGATTCTGGGCAGAGCCATCGCCACCCCAACAGGACAGCAACACACTCTAATGACGGTACCAGTTGAATGGATTAAAGATTTATTTCTGTTGATCCTTCAGCCAGACCACACTCAATTCAAAGCAGTTACATGGTGCAGTAAAGTTGAATAAGTTAATAAAGAAGTAAAAAAGCAGTTACTGTATCTTCACCAGGACCTTCTTTTGTCACGCACATCTGCTTGTCTTCGGAAGAGAACCACTCCCACTCCCAGCAAACCACTCATCCCGATACAGCTGCTGTCAGAAAGACGGCTGAAGATGAAAATGAAGATAGGCAACCAGAAGACAGCAGCCGTTGCCATGGTTCTGCAGCACCAACTTTCTGAAGGGGAACGGAAGTGGACGATGCAGTGCCGAAGAATACTCTGAGGCAAAAAGACATGTAAGTAGCAGCCTGAACTTTCGTGAGATTCTCTACCTCCTTCGGTTTGAGCTTTCTATATGACAGAGATTCAGGAACCAGGTTCTAAATTGTAAGACATTTCTAGGGGCAGATGTGGACTCTGATCACAATCCATTGGTTATGAACTGTAGATCAAAAACTGAAGAAACTGCAAAAAGGTGGGAATTTGAGGAGATGGGACCTGCATAAACTGAAAGAACCAGAGGTTGTACAGAGTTTCAGGGAGAGCATAAGGGAACGATTGACAAGAATGGGGGAAAGAAATACAGTAGAAGAAGAATGGATAGCTTTGAGAGATGAAATAGTGTAGGTAGCAGAGAATCAAGTAGGTGAAAAGACGAGGGCTAATAGAAATCCTTGGGTAAGAGAAGAGATATTGAATTTAATTGATGAAAGGAGAAAATATAAAAATGCAATAAATGAAGCAGGCAAAAAGGAATACAAACGTCTCAAAAATGAGATCGACAGGAAGTGCAAAATGGCTGAGCAGGCATGGCTAGAGGACAAATGTAAGGATGTAGAGGCTTACCTCACTAAGAGTAAGATAGATACTGCCTACAGGAAAATTAAAGAGACCTTTGGAAAAAAGAGAACCACTTGTATGAATATGAAGAGCTCAGATGGAAACCCAGTTCTAAGCAAAGAAGGGAAAGCGGAAAGGTGGAAGGAGTATATAGAGGGACTATACAAGGGCGATGTACTTCAGGGCAATGTTACAGAAATGGAAGAGGATGTAGATGAAGATGAAATGGGAGGTATGATACTGCGTGAAGAGTTTGATAGAGCACTGAAAGACCTAAGTCGAAACATGGCCCCGGGAGTAGACAACATTCCATTAGAACTACTGACGGCCTTGGGAGAGCCAGTCCTGACAAAATTCTGCCATCTGGTGAGCAAAATGTATGAAACAGGCGAAATACCCTCAGACTTCAAGAAGAATATAATAATTCCAATCCCAAAGAAAGCAGGCGTTGACAGATGGGAAAATTATCAGTTTAATGAGTCACGGCTGCAAAATACTAGCGCGAATTCAACTTGACTAGGAGAAGGGATCCGTTGGTAGGGCATATTCTGAGACATCAAGGGATCTCCAATTTAGAATTGGAGTGAAGCGTGGAGGGTAAAAATCGTAGAGGGACACCAAGAGATGAATACACTAAACAGATTCAGAAGGATGTAGGTTGCAGTAGGTACTGGGATATGAAGAAGCTAGCACAGGATAGATTAGCATGGAGAGCTGCAGCAAACCAGTCTCTGGACTGAAGACCACAACAACATAATTTTTCCATGACGTCAGGATTAGATACCGCTATAGCGTTCGGTAAGGGACGAGAGCAGAACCGTTAACTCATGTAAACGCACATGGTGCTATTTATATCGGCACTTCACTCTGTGCCGGTAGTTTACTGGGGTTTGCCAAACAAGAGGGCAAGGTTACGATTGATCTCCTACTGTTGTAAATAAACTTTTCCAAATGTTTAAGATTATGTAGGTGGAGGAAAAGGACCATGTTCAAACCACGAAGTTACGAATCCCAGTATCACTAAACAATAGTGAAGTGCGCAAACCACTCTGCTCGCACTGGTCATTTTTGTTCCCCATAGATTAAGGACGGGGTTTATCTCGCAATACATGCGTTGTCTTTGCTAGTTGTTCATAATAAGTAGTAATTCATTAGTGTAAACTTGTAGAAGATGATATGTGCAGGAGGAGACAAGAACAAATGAGATCGTAGTGGTGGGAAACCATCCTGATACCTGTTCCCTCCCATGTAGTGGAGCTAAAAGCTACTTACCAATAACGAAGGACAAAGTGAATCATGAAACCCGACCTGTGTCTATAACCGAGTGCGAGTGGATTTGGAAAGAAAGTGGAAATAGTGCAAACTACAAAGTGACACTGCAAACGGAAGTGTAAATGTGAAGTGTAGATAATAGTAAGTGAACCATTGTTTATGTTTCAACAAAATTCAAGGCGGATTTTTTCCATAGAGGGAAGGAACTGTAGCGGCTTAAGCCAAATCCAGTGCAAATTCCGTATCTGAAACGCCAGCAGCCGAGGTCGACGTCCTGCTGATACAAACACCACGTATCAATGACCTGGGACGTCGACCAGTTGCCTGGGAGCTTCTGCAGTTCGACACACGGTCGCCTGACAACTGACAGAAGCCTGTCGCTGACCCTGTTCCAGACTTTGCCACGGTGATACACAAATGACGTCCTATCGCGAAGTTAGCGCCTAGTGTGTATTTAAACACCGGCCCAGGTGAGTACGTAGAATCAGAAAGGCAGGACCATGCAAGACGCCTACCATACACCAGTCGTCGCTGTGAGTCCATTGACGCCGTTTGGAGTCTTCACCGAAACTGTGCCGTCGTCAGGATAAAATCCACGGACCTCACTCTCATAAATTAAGGATAATGCTGATACATGGTGAAACAAAGCTCTGGTGGGCGGTTTGCGGGTTTAAATCACCTCGGGGTACGGCCATGCGATGCATTTGACCTGCGTCGCACGGTGACGCTGGCAGCAGTCCACATACGCAGAGGTGTGTTGGTGCATGTCAGAGTACGGTGCAGCGAGTAAGTGTGTAGACGTTTTCAGACGTGCTAATGGCGACTGTGTGTTGAAAATGGCTCAAAGAACACATATTGATGACATTTTAGGGGTAGAATACTAGGGCGATTGGTGGCTGGTCAAACACAGTAGGTCGTAGCACAGGCCCTCCGTGTGCCACAAAGTGTGATCTCAAGATTATGGAAACGATTCCAGCAGACAGGAAACGTGTCCAGGCGCTTCAGTACGGGACGTCCACAGTGTACAACAATACAAGAAAACCGATATCTCACCATCAGTGCCCGCAGACGGCCACAGAATGCAGCAGGTAGCCTTGCTCTGGATCGTACCGCAGCCACTGGAACAGTTGTCTCCAGACACACAGTGTCTAGACAACTGAATAGACATGGTTCATTCACCTGGAGACCTGCAAGGTGCATTACACTGACCCCTGGCCACAGGAGAGCCCGTAAAGCCTGGTGTCAGTACATGGCCATTGGAACAGTGGTCCCAGATTATATTCACGGATGAGTCCAGGTATAGTCTGAACAGTGATTCTCGCCGAATTTTCATCTGGCGTGAACCAGGAACCAGATACCAACCCCATAATGTTCTTGAACGGGACCTGTATGGAGGTCGTCGTTTGATTGTGTGGGGTGGGATTATGATTGGTGCACGTACACCCCTGCATGTCTTTGACAGAGGAGCTGTCAGGTGTATCGCGACGTCATTTTGCACCAGTATGTCCGCCTTTTCAGGGGTGCAGTGGGTCCCACCTTCCTCCTGGTGGATGATAACGCAAGGCCCCGCCGAGCAGCCATCGTGGAGGAGTACCTTGAAATAGAAGATATCAGGCGAATGGAGTGGCCTGCCTGTTCTCCAGACCTAAACCCCATCGAGCACGTCTGGGATGCTCTCGGTCGACGTATCACTGCACGTCTTCAAACCCCCAGGACACTTCAGGAGCTCCGATAGGCACTGGTGCAAGAATTGGAGGCTATACACCAGCAGCTGCTCGACCACTTGGACCAGAGTACGCCAACCCATTGTGCGGCCTGCGTACGTGTGCGTGGTGATCAAAGCCCATGTTGATGTTGGGGTACATGCGCAGGAAATAGTGGCATTTGTAGCACATGTGTTTCGGGACGGTTTTCTCAACTTATCACCAATGCCGTGGACTTACAGATCTGTGACGTGTGTGTTCCCTATGTGTCTATGGTATTAGAGCCAGTTTTGTGGCCGGCCAGAGTGGCCGAGCGGTTCCAGGCGTTGCAATCTGGAACCGCGCGACCGCTACGGTCGCAGGTTCGAATCCTGCCTCGGGCATGTATGTGTGTGATGTCCTTAGGTTAATTAGGTTTAAATAGTTCTAAGTTCTAGGGGACTGATGACCTCAGAAGTTAAGTCCCATAGTGCTCAGAGCCATTTGAACCATTTTTTGAACCAGTTTTGTGTAGTACCACGTTGTGTGGCACCACATTCTGCAATTATCCTTAATTTATGAGCATGAGTGTACGACAAGACAAATTAAGTTACGATGGGTAGCCCAATGTCACTTATTATTACCAATTTGCGTATGGAAAAATTCGAGGTACCTGTCTTGGAGTCGACGGCTTTGAAACCGGTGTAATTATTTTTTTTTTTTAGATATGTAGAGGATACTTTTCTTGTTTGGCCTCATAGCAGTAATAATCTGAACAGCTTTTTAGGACACCTGAGTTCAATCTATCCGAATACTTGTTTCACAATGGAGATGGAAAAGGATGGCTGTCTTTCCTTCCTTGACGCGTTGCTCGGGAGGAAGGCTGATGGCGCGTTGGGACATGTCACTTCTAGGAAGCCTACACACACTAACTTGCAGCTGCGGGTTGACAGTTGTCACTATACGGCTCCACTTGAAGGGGTACTTCGTAGCTTGGGTCACAGGATCCATGTCATATCTGACCGTGAGAGTTTGTCATCTGAGTTACCCCACTCGAGGTCACCTTTCGTCAGAATGGTTATAGTGAAAGACATTACACGTGCGTTGCGCTATCGGCCAACTGTGCACCGAGTGAGTAATGATAATACAGAGGTGGCACCAGAATCTGAGGACTTTTTGCCTTTCGAAGGGAGCATTTGGAATAGGATTGGCCGTATTTTGTGGAAATATGATACAAAATGTGTTTTTCGAACACTATCTAAGATCAGGTTTCTTTTAGGTTCCGTAAAGGATGACCTCGGCTTGCGTAAGACAGGTATCTACCGTATTCCTTGCCGTAATGGTATGTCATATATTGTTGAGACAATCAAGACTGTAAAGGACTGGTGCACTGAGCGTAAGCATCACAAATGCTTACACCAGCTGAGCAAATCCGCCACGGCAGAACATTGTCTTGGCATCGGCTATCCTATAAAATATAACACTGAGATTGTAGCATGCAGTTTCAACTATCGGGAGCTACTGAATATCTTGGAAGCTTTTGAAAATAAATTAGCCAGTAACCTTATAAATAGAGATTAAATTCTGCATGGAACTCTGCTCTCTCGTTTGACAGAAAACAGATGAACAGAGTTTTGGTACCTCACTCGTTGATTATTTATTTCACTATTGATAACTTCTGACGTCGGACATTTTGGTTTGTGATGGCGCTAATGTTTACAGTGTGTGTGTGTGTGTGTGTGTGTGTGTGTGTGTGTGTGTGTGTGTGCAAGTTTTGTCTTACCAGAGTTCCTCTGCAAACCGAGCTTTTAAATTCGCTTTAAGCGCTCATTTGCTGCAGTTTTTCCTTTAAAATGGCAGGCTGTGCTCCTGTCGAAACATCAGCGGTTGCCAACGACGTCATGGGCCTGCGTTCCCGTAAGTTATGTAAATAAGCCCTGGTTGTTGGAGTCCAATTACGTCCTCGATGTACACTTCAGCACCAACCCCCTCAGGATCTTATAAGCTTTATATAATAAGACAATTCCTCTATTAAATGTAAATTGAAGGTGGAGAGGGGAAGAAAGGAAAGGAAAGGGGAGGGATCACTTCTGGCAGCTATAGTGGGACGTTACAAGGAATAGCCGGCGACAAACGAAAATGTGTACCGGAGAGAGATTCGAACCCAGGATCTCCTGCTTACTAGGCAGGTGCGGTAACCACTGCTCCATCCGGGGGACAGAGTTATCGCATCTGAACGGACTATCTCGAGTAGCGTCACGGCTGATCCACACCGAGCGCCACCTATCCACAGGCCCTGTCCATTTACTCCATATTCGCTGTTCCGAGATTCCCACAGGAGGTCGGACGTGTTTGTGCATCCGCACTGAAAAAGGTGCATTCATTTCCCAGCTAGGCCTATCAGATTATATGAATGTGTGGTGTCTGTTCTTTCGGACATGTCCGAAAGAACAGACCCCACACGTTCACATAATTCCTCTGTCGTTGCTGCATCTCACTGGTATCTGTTCTTAAAGTTTGGGAGCATTACAGGCTATTTCCATTCTCCCTGGATCCTTACTCGCAATTAGGCCATCGCTATGCCTGTCGCTACAACGTCAGGACATTATGTTGTAACCTCCCCACAAAAATATTTAAATATTATTATTTTAAATACTTTTGCACATTGAGCTAAGTGTAACCTCCCCACAAAAATTTTAAAAACAATATTTAATAGAAATGGGACCAAAGCGTAACCTTTCTAGCAACTAAATTTAATGACAACAAAAGTGAGAATCGCAATCTGACTCAAAGTATAAGCTGTCACGAAAATGATGAAAAACAATTCAGTGCTAATGAAACTTCAGTGACAATGAAAATTCAATTAATCCGAAATATCGGTCTTTGGCCCTGTGCAAAAATCAGAATTAAATTCTTACCTCATTGTAACTGCTAGTCAAATTTCTGCTCTTATTCTTGCGCACGGCTTGGAGGAATTGCATTGCAAATAATAATATTCTTTTTTTTTTGTAATTTAACTGAAACTTTTCTTTAAGGGAAGTGGAACGAAATCGTTAGTTCAATTAAATAATTTTTTTTTTGTAAAATTGCTTTTGAAATCAAAATTATTATTGGGGCACTTGTTGCAAATTAATTACAATAAATAAACTTTAGATTATCTGATGATTACCTTAATTAATAATATACCTCAGTCAGCCTCTTGACCAGAATGCCATGTCGACGCTCGCCAACTCCGTCCCGCTCGCGACCGTGACAGGACTAGACCACTACTGCCGACAGACTACATCACACAACCGCACTGGGCTGCTACTACTGACCGACTGCACTGGCCTACCGCTACTCGTGTACTGCTCTGCATGACGACTACTAGCGTACCGCTCGCAACACTCGCGCGGTCAAGCGCAGACTAACTACGATAATAGGCTCTCTGGTCAAACATTTTAACGTGCCTCACCATCGCTGCTACGTTACATACGTGTTTCATAACCCTCCACTGGGGGGGCAAAAATTTGGCAGCGATGGTGAGTCATTTGGACTTGCCATCGCAAGAAATTTTTACAATTTACAGAATATTCAAATTTAGTACATAAATTAAATGTTGTGCACATGCACCGAGTACAAAATATGTCAGACAAAGACAAAATGTGAGTACAAAACATAGTAGCAAATCAGAAAAATGTATATAAAAATTATTTGACAGATAACAGAGTGCACAGGCACTGAAGAAATTCTTTAGCATATATACAATATAAAAGACAAGAGTGCACATATACTGTACTTCAGAACAAATCGAAAAAATGTCTTAGGCATTTTCGCAATAAAGAAACATAATAGCAAAAAAATCATGTCGACAAGTGACATAAGTGTACTCGCACTGGAGTTCAGCGAATCGAAAAAAAATGTATAACCCATGAACATAAATGATGTTAGCAAAAAAATTATTTTCACTATGTGACAAGAATTAGGATAGGAAAGGGAAGGATTGCATCATGGTTGTAGCACTTTAGATTGCACACAGCTGTTCTGAAAGTCCATATCTTTCCACAGAAGTACAACACCAAGTGACACAACTTGAAGTTCTTTTCCAATCAGAATTTATCAGCTTAGCCAAGACACTGTACTGTCGTAGTAATGTTCCATGTTTTCATTTTGGCCGTACATTAGGTACACCAAACAGTGGGACCATAATAACGTCTTCATCGCTCACGGTGGTGGACAGCATGTCGTGTCAACACCACGCTCTTACAAGTCACACCAACGTAGAATTAGTGCAAAACCAAATATAGTGCTCCATGATCACTAGGATAAACAGGACAAATGGACATTGCAGTAATTCAGGGTAGTTAGCTCATGAGGTGAAGGACATTAAGTCACGTAATATTGACAATTACAGTCTTCATTAGTAGTTTGCGGCATTCATAGCCCAGTTATTGAACATTTCTGTACCAAGTATGTAGTATTACAGAAAAATGTTCATTAATTGTTTTACATAGAATCAGTAGCCTTCTTTTCCTAGTTACAAAGCATTATGAAATAATCGCATTTTTTTCCAGTTACAAAGCATAGCATAGTTAATTAATCATTTGTCATTCCAATATAGTAAGAATCATTAGCCTTCTCCTAATTACAAAGCATTATTAAACAGTCGCATTCTTTTCCAGTTACAAAGCATAATTAAGAATCATTAGCCTTCTTCTAATTACAAAGCATTATTAAACAATCACATTCTTTCCCAATTATAAAGCATAGCATAATTAATTAATCATTTGTCATTCCAATAGTAATAATCATTAGCTTTTTCCTAATTACAAAGCATTATTAAACAATCACATTCATTTCCGATTATAAAGCATAGTTAATCATTTGTCATTTCAATATAGTAAGAATCATATTCTTTTCCAGTTACAAAGCATAATTAAGAATCATTAGCCTTCTTCTCATTACAAAGCATTATTAAACAATCACATTCTTTTCCAGTTACAAAGTATGGCATAGGTAATTAATCATTTGTCATTCCAATACAGTAAGAATCATTAGCCTTCTCCTAATTACAAAGCATTATTAAACAGTCGCATTCTCTTCCAGTTACAAAGCATAATTAAGAATCATTAGCCTTCTCCTAATTACAAAGCATTATGAAACAATCACATTCTTTTCCAGTTACAAAGTATCAACATTGAAAACAAGAGCTAATTAATGGCATAATTAATAACAATTCATTGAGCGACATTAATTATTGGCACTCAGTGGCCAGCAAGTATTGAATAGAATAAAACATTGTTCATCATTCAGTATTATTCAGATCATTATGAAGTCATTATTAAAAATCAGTTAATTACAGTCATAGCATTAATAATCATGGGCATTATAAGTAGTCTCATTACAATAAACAGTGGCAGTTATTAGCCAGTTACAAAGCATTATTTTATATATATATATTTTTTTGTATCATTAAGAAGTCATTACTGAAGTGACATACTATTCAGAGCTAATCAGTATTACTCAGAACTTTCTCAAACTGGTATCACTACTTGGGACTGGTAATAAATTTTTTTTTTTTTGTTAGCAATGCATTGCGTTGGGATCGATAATTAATTGCTGAGGCATAACATTATTTGCTTTTGACCTATTGCTGCAAATGAGGATAGGTAACGTCATTCGTCATGAGTCAGCTGTAGCAAGGTTATGTAACAAGGCAGTATATGTGATCACATTTATAAATGATAGACACAAATGGGTAAAAAAAAATGCAAGTACTAGAACAGGTATAATAAGTAACAGGTTTAGTAAGTATCATGAAAAGCTTCTCCTGGAAAAAATACAAAATGGATTATTGACCTGAAAGAAGAAAGGCACACTATGCTGAAAAGTAGTGAACTTCGAATTAACAGGTAGTGAAATGTGTATAAAAATGTGTTCCATAGCTGTCCTTTCCAAAACTTTCCGTCATCCTACTATGCAATATAACACCTGCTGTCAAAACAAACTGCAACAAACACTTAAACAACTACATAGCCTAAATACATAACTTCAACATTATCCTCATCTGTAAAGAAAAAACTTCATTATTCATTATCCATATTATCATAACTTCATTATTATCATCACCTGTAAAGAAAAACTTCATTATTCATAACAGCATATTCTTCATCATTATTCATCAGCATTCATTATCATCTGCAAAAATATCACTTCATTACTCATTACACAACTAATCCTTATCTCTAGCATATTTCATCACTAAAACTAAGATGTGTAGTTCTGTCTGACAGCCTGCATCAGTCACCTTGTATTCTGAAAGAAAAAATTAGTTAAGACTGCTATTCTATGATGAGTATAGTATATTCTTGTTAATGTTTGTTAATCCTGATCCATTTACTCTTCCTCATAAAGTTATTGCATCTTCTTTCGTTTATTCCGTAGGTGAAATTCCCATTTCTGTTGAATTTATTTCTTACACGCATCATTTCTTTCTGAAATTGATGAACAAAGATTAATGTCTTGCATTTAAATCATATACCCACTAAATAATGACTGGTTTATGGTGACATAATTAACCATACAGCATAACATGACAGAAAACGTAATATGTCAGAGACATTGACAGTGTTCAAAGCCAAAATGTACAGAGAATATCACAATGCAGCAGCAAAAGAAAAATGTAAAACAGTCACGATGTTGAGATGTCATAAGGCAAAAAATGTCAAAGTCGACTGGTGTGTGTTAAATCTTAACTATTTCACAGTGCATATAAACAAAACTGGAGTGCAATCATATACACACAAAAAAATGGAAAATGTGCACGGTCTGATGTGTAACGACAAGAAAAGCGACCTGCTAACCTTACCTTGCCGGGCACTTGCCAAGAAAAAATACGATAATCATCAGTAATTAGTCAGGTGAATATAATTGCATTAGTAAATGGCATCATAGTGTGTTGAATCATACAGTGTCTTCATTCAATAAAGGGTTTAATATTTGACCAATGGTGGTTGCCTTTCGATTTTCTGGTTCTCAAAGTTTCGACGTGTACAACATTGGGGTGAGGGATACTGCGAATCCGATATGGACCTGCGTATAGAAGTTCAAATTTACTGCACTTACCTTTTAATTTGCTGGATAAATAGTGTGTACGCACTAATATTTTCTGTCCAATGTGAAAGTCTCGGCGTCTACAAACCTGTTTTTGCTGTCTTCTCCAGCGCTCTGCGGCACGTTTGATGTTGTTCAGCGCAATGTCAATTATTTCGTGGTGTCTTAGTCGACGACATTTAGGGAAGTTTACTAATTCTTTAATTTTGTTTGGTGGTTCAACGTTTTTCAATATAACAGACGGAGATAGCATAGTGGATTCATTTGGAATGGAATTAATTACATCTTGGAATGAGAGTATGTGTGTATCCCAATCAATATGTCTTTTGTGGCAGTATATTCGGCACAGCTTACCAATTTCTTTCATTAACCGTTCACAAGGGTTCGAAGAAGCATGGTACTTGGATATATAAATCGGAGAAATGTTCCTAGCTCGTAACATGCGTGACCATACGCCACATCGAAATTGTGATCCATTGTCAGAAATTACTTTCATCACATGCCCTACATGAAATAGAAAATGTTTTACAAATGCTTTCGAAACAGTTTTAGCAGTAGCTTTGCGTAATGGAGTGAAAGTAACAAATTTTGAAGTGAGCTCAACAGCGACAAAGATGTAGCAAAAACCTCTGTTAGTTCTGGGAATCGGACCAAAAATATCTACAGCGGCCGTATGTCTTAATTTAACAGGTACAATGGGATATGAAGGAGGAATATGTGAAGTGGTGTCTGATTTAGCTTTCTGGCAAATTTTACAAGACGCTAAAACTCGTCGTATACGTTTCTCCATGTTGGTAAAATAACAGTTCTGTCTCAGTATAAGAAAACATTTTCGTGCTCCGTAATGTGCGTAACTTAAATGAGTGTACCAGATTAATTTGTTGACCAGTTCGTCAGGAATGCATAATAACCAATTGTTGCTGTCAGGATGAGAGCGGCGAAACAGAATGTCATTGCGTACAGTGTAATGGTTTCTAATCGTAACATTATTCCTATCTTGCCAAAGGTGTTTAATTTCTTTCCACACATTGTCTTTATTTTGCTCTTGTGCTATGTCCTGTAATGACGATGAAATAAAATTTTCAAATGCTACTTGCTGAATGTACATGACACTGAAATTTGCTTTGCAGAAGTTGGTTGCTACGTCTTGCTGATTGTTGCTGAGAGAACGCGATAGTGCGTCTGCTATAACATTTTGCGTGCCGGGAATGTGAACTATTGTAAAATTAAATTCCTGTGAATAAAGTTTCCATCTACTTAATCTATCGTGTGTGAATTTAGCCGAAAGTAAAAATTGTATTGCTCTGTGGTCTGTGTAAACGGTGGTATGTCTGCCATAAAGAAAGTGCCGAAATCTCGTAAAAGCCCATACTACACATAATGTTTCCAATTCTGTAACAGAATAATTTCGTTCAGCAGGTGACAGAATGCGGCTTGCAAATGCGATGTTTTTAATTACTGTAGAACCATCTTCTTCAATTTCCTGGAAAATGTGTACGCCTAAAGCGGTGTTAGAACTGTCGGTGGCAATGGAAAAATTTCTAGTAAGGTCTGGGTGCGATAAAAGTGGTGCATTCAACAGAGCATGTTTCAGGTTCATGAATTCAGAATGTGCTTGCTTATCCCAAGACCAAATAGTGTTTTTACCTGTTAATTGGCATAGTCTAGGCATGTCTAAAGCGGAGTGATGAATAAATTTACGAAAAAAGTTAATTAAGCCCAAAAAACTGCGTAATTGCTTCTTCGTCGTAGGAACGGTAATGTCACGTAGAGCTTGAAGTTTTTCCGGATCAGGCGCAATGACCTCTGCTGATATTACGTGTCCAAGAAATTTTATAGAAGTTTTGCCAAAGTGCGATTTACTAAGATTAACTGTAAGTCCTTGTGCATGAAAAGTTTGTAACAGTTGTTCAAGAATCAGATTGTGTTCAGACCAGTTAGCTTCTGCGATAAGAATGTCGTCTACATACGTCGTGATTCTGTCCTTAAGTTCTGTCGGAAGTACAGTGTTCAAACCGCGAATAAAAGCTGCAGAAGAAATAGTTAAGCCGAACGGTAATTTGCAAAATTGATAACAGTCGCCAAAACAGAGAAAAGCTGTATATTTTCTACAATTCGGATGAAGTTGAATTTGCCAAAATCCCGATTTCAAATCTAATGTGGAATAAATAGCTGTACCGTGAAATTTCTGTAAAAGTTCCTCTAGTGTCTGTGGTCGATCTGTTTCATTAATAATAATGTCATTAATGTGACGTGAATCAAGTACGAGGCGAAGTGAGCCATCTTTTTTCTTAACAATATGTAGCGGGTTTATGTACGGACTAACTGCTGGTTCAATAATTCCTTGATCAAGCATGTCTTGCAGCTCTTTTTTAACCTGTTCTCTGTGAATATATGGAATGGGATAATGTTTAGCTTTAAATGTATCGTGCTGTTTGACTTGAAATTCATACATAAAACCGGACATAGGACCAGGAATGTTGTCAAAAACTGGAGCTTGCTGTAAAAGAATTTTGTGTAATTGCGTGCGTTCGTCGTCTGTATTTGCACTGCTCTCTTTAACCTTATCAGAAATCAATTGCATTACGTCGTAGTCAGCTTCGTCTGGAGTATTATAGTTGTGTACGAACGTATCCGTGAACAATGTGGGATTACAGTCTATGTTATGTGACGCGGAAATGACCTCTGTGCGATTAATTGTTTGCTCTTCCGCAGATAGTGAGTGCTGAAATTCTATAGCAAATTGTATATTTTCATCCTTTAACATTAAATAAGAATTCTGAAAATCAATAACTGCGTCGTGTTGTACCAGAAAATTCGTACCTAAAATAACGTCTGTTGTCAATAAAGGAACAATCCAAAAATTTGAGTGGAAAGTATGACCTCCAATACAAAATGATAAATGTGTCTGCAATTTAACGTCTACTCCTTTACTCGATACTGCTCCTTTTACTTTCATTTTGCCTAATGGTAATGTAGGATACGTATTCTCTTTGTTGCACTCGTTGAAAGTCTCCTCATTTATTACTGATATAGGTGATCCGGAATCAATTACTGCTGAAAATTTCGATGAACCAATTTTAATTTCGATGACAGGATGTGAAATAGTTTTCTGAACAAATGGTCTTTCCTGCAAGAGAGTGTCTCTGATATCGTCAAAAGTAATTACATTTTCGTGAACAACATTTTGCGTGTCAAAGGTAGTGCTTGTGTTATTAGAAGATGCGTCCTGTGTAGTATTTAGTCAGATTCTATCTGACGTGTTATTATTATTAGGAGGATTCTGTGGCATTTCTACTATTTGAACTGTTCTATTACTTCTTCCAGACGTATTACGCTCTGGATGGTATCTACTGTCGGGTTCATTCATGAGAATATGTTCTTGCGTATAATTTTGCTGTTGGTGAGACCGACTGTTATTATATGTACGCTGATAATTGTGCTCATCGTTTTTACGTCAGTCGTAATAGTCATTCTTATACGGTGCATTACGATACGAGTTGAAATAGTGTGTTGTCTGTACGTAGTTATTTCTTTGCTGCCATGCGTTACTATTTGTTGGAGCTGGGACTATACGTGCACGCGGCGAAACATTAAAGTTTGGTTGACCTTGTAGACTGCATTGTTGGTTAGGTATGCTAAGCGGCTGACTTTCATGCTGTTGTGGTGAAAAGGTCTATTGTTACCAAAATGTGGTTCCTGTTACTAATAATTTTACACATACTGATGATTACGATTTTATCTGTTATTAAAATTACGGCGGTAGTTGTCATTACGTGAGTGCCTACTGAAAATTGTCACATTCGGTAAAGATTTGTCATATCCGGTATTCATTACATATTCTTAATCCTAGATAGAGCAATAGTTAAAGAGCAGTTTTGATAGATATAAAGGATAGTAGAAGAGAAGGCAGCAGTGCAGAAAACTAAAGATGAAACAGCACTACTACAGCTCGGGGCCCTATGCTCGCTACGGCACATATTCATTAAAGCATAATGAATCCCCTGAGATCATTTACGCACTGCAAATAAATTTTGGCTTTTGCGTTACAGGCAATTGCGGTATAAATTCAAAAGCAAACAGTTGTATCCAAGTTAATTCTAGTTTCTTCATTATAGGCAATGCTGTTGTAAATACAAAAATAAATTGTCGCATCTGGTTCAAAGCTAGCTTCTGCATTACAGGCAATAGCGGTGAAAGCATCAAAACAAATTGTCGTATACAGCTCAAAGCGTGTACCGGTGTTCTGTCATTATTAAATTCCTTAGATTTTCTTACAAATGCAAATTGCTCGAAATCTACGTTCTCGTCACTCAGTTTGATAACACGTTCAGGTTTGTGTGTGAATCTGTTCGTCTGTGTCATTTCGGATTTCAAGTTGCGTAGCTTTTCAGATTTTAAGTCGCGTAGCTTTTCGGATTTTAATTCGCGTAGTCTCTGTAAATTGCTCACATTATACGCGTTGCGCTAGTCTGACAAATGTTCGCAAAGTGGCGGATTCTGTGACGTATTGGTGACTGAAATAGTTTTCAACTCTGTTACTGTAGCACTTTCGTCAATTTGGTTGGTCTGTCGTGCAAATTTCTCGTCAACTTCCGTATTCGGAGTGTGTGAAACTTCCACTGACTCTAAATTAACCTCGTCGCGAATCTGTACTGTGTTTTTAGGGCATTGTTCGGTGACTGCATTAATTTTGTCTTTATGTGATTCTGTTGTGCCTACACGTGTGCTACTTAATTCTTGTGCAACAGTGCCAACTTCTTCATTACTGTTATTAGCACAAGCCTTAGTATCCTCACGTAATTGTACTTTAGTGTCCTGACATTGTATGGTAACAGCTGTAATCTGTTCGCTAGCTTGTTTGTTCTGTTCATTAAGGTTATCGTGTTTTTCTCTCGGCTGTTTAATACCTTCAGAAAATTGTTTGTTCCGTTCTCTAAATTGTTTGTTCTCTTCTTCCAGTCGTTTGTTCTGCTCATCAAGTTTTTCATTAAGTTGTTTGAAACCATCATCCATTATTTCCTTCCGCTGTTTGTACTGTTCATTAATTTGTAGCAATATTGCCATAATTTGACCCAATGTAACATTATCTACTCCATTCTCTGTACCGTTTGACGGTGTATTTGCAAGTGTCGCGTTTTGCATGACCATTTGGTCATTCTGTAATTTACAAAAACGTTTATCAGTCGGATGTACACTGTCAGACACTATTTCGGAATTAAATAAATCCGTCCTACTTTGTGCATCCTGTTCATTTTCATTAGACAAATTTGTCTGTACGTTACTTGAATTTTCCAAATCGGGTGTGTTAAGCTCGGCAGCGCTCATTACAATAGAGCGTTCTGCGTCATCAATTGTCGTCAAATTAACAGACGAGACAATTGAGTTCGTTTGTTCATTATCAAGGTAAAAGTCATCACTATTGGTTGGAATGCACTGATTGTTATTGAACGCAGGATTGTCATCATTACACTGCGTGTCACAATTACTATCGGTTAAGTTGTTTAAGCCGGTAAATTCATTCATAATACCTCGCGATACACTATTCACAGTCTTTCGCGGCATTTTTACAATAGTCAATTATTCACAAAACAAATAATCACAAATGCAAAAGCAACACACAAATACAACAGAGCAACGAATTGCCGTTGACCTGTAGAAAGAAAGTCATAAGATTAGTAAAAGCGTTGCGCCAAATCCTAATTATATCTAAGCAATAAGAGCAGATATCTGACTGTTGTTCAAAAGACTCTCAACGAAATTCGATCCTGGACTGGGTGTCGCCAAGTGTAACCTCCCCACAAAAATATTTAAATGATATTATTTTAAATACTTTTGCACATTGAGCTAAGTGTAACCTCCCCACAAAAATTTTAAAAACAATATTTAATAGAAATGGGACCAAAGCGTAACCTTTCTAGCAATTAAATTTAATGACAACAAAAGTGAGAATCGCAATCTGACTCAAAGTATAAGCTGTCACGAAAATGATGAAAAACAATTCAGTGCTAATGAAACTTCAGTGACAATGAAAATTCAATTAAACCGAAATATCGGTCTTTGGCCCTGTGCAAAAACCAGAATTAAATTCTTACCTCACTGTAACTGCTAGTCAAATTTCTGCTCTTATTCTTGCGCACGGCTTGGAGGAACTGCATTGCAAATAATAATATTCTCTTTTTTTTTGTAATTTAATTGAAACTTGTCTTTAAGGGAAGTGGAACGAAATCGTTAGTTCAATTAAATAAATTTTTTTTTTGTAAAATTGCTTTTGAAATCAAAATTATTATTGGGGCACTTGTTGCAAATTAATTACAATAAATAAACTTTAGATTATCTGATGATTACCTTAATTAATAATATACCTCAGTCAGCCTCTTGACCAGAATGCCATGTCGACGCTCGCCAACTCCGTCCCGCTCGCGACCGTGACAGGACTAGACCACTACTGCCGACAGACTACATCACACAACCGCACTGGGCTGCTACTACTGACCGACTGCACTGGCCTACCGCTACTCGCGTACTGCTCTGCATGACGACTACTAGCGTACCGCTCGCAACACTCGCGCGGTCAAGCGCAGACTAACTACGATAATAGGCTCTCTAGTCAAAGATTTTAACGTGCCTCACCATCGCTGCTACGTTACATACGTGTTTCAGTGTGCACAAGGAAACACACATTAACGACTGTACAAGTTGGATGGATTAAGTGGGAACTTGCTTTTGCTCATCCTCGTGTCTGTCCGCAGTCACTTCTAACCCGTTACATGGTAGAATGCCGTTGAATAAGTAAATAAAGAGGTAAAAGAGAAGTTATTGTGTCATCCTCAGGACCTTGTTCTGCCGTGGACGTCCATCCCATTTTTGGTAGAGAACCGCGTCCACATCCTGCCAACCTCTCCTCTAATAACAACAGAAATATGATCGCCTCGTGAGAGGATACATACACCTATCATAATCGCCGAAATTGTACTCAGTGGCAGCCTGCTCTGAGAGCTGATTGCACGCTACGCGTCAATGCTACTTCGGTAAGAGTTTGACGCACATGCCGTCCTTGTACTCAGTTCTCGTTTTCTTTCAAGGTGAACCATGTCTCTCATCTTCCTCTCATAAGGGGACCACATGGTAACAGGAGTTTTGTAATTTTTTATGTTTATGGTACATGAAGTTCAGAACTCAAATATACCTCTCCCAAAAACAGTTCGATGGAACTGTAAATAATACCCCAGAAAAACGACTTTGAAATTTTTTGACCTTTTATAATATGCTAAACTAGGTTGGTGTTATTGCGAAAAGTGGTACTGCTATGTTATAATTCCCACTTCAAGCATCAGGGTTGTAGGTTGTCCCGTTTCTCTGTTTCCTCTATACGTAGCGCCGAGTGTCTTCCTTGTTTCCATCAGTATCGTGTGACTCCTTGTGTTCGTTCGTTGCTGTTCGTCGTCTAGTGTCTGGTTTTTGTGCAGCCCTTACTGACAAGGCTCTGTCCCACACCGTGATGTCCATCATGCTTCCCAAGTCTATTCCACGTGCAAGTTCTGTCAGCTTCAGTTTTGGTAAATCCACGCAGCATGTGCAGCCCCATTCTTTAGAGATATACGACTGGTTGGTGTACAAGATCAAGTTTGCTACAGATCAAGTGCATACTTCATACTTTGATTCGGAATTATATTTGTTTTTTGTTAAATTTCTTGACCTGCTTGAAGTTGACAGGATATTACTACGTCACGGAACTCAGGTCCCCTTCACTCATAGTGATGATACCACTAGCATGGCTCTTTTGACGAATACAGAAGTGATCTGTACCAATGCTCGGATGTTTAATCTTCCACCTGAGCTAGATGACAGGTTTCTGGGGTCCATACTGCTCCATTACGGAGATATATGACATATAGAAGCGAACACTGGTCCGCTCAGCACTGCTTACAGATCTACAGTGGCGATCGCTCGATAGAAATGGTGATTAAAAAAATATTCCCTCTCACTTGTAGGTATGTGGTTACCATTCTTATTTCTTATACTGGCCAGAAAAGAACCTGCTTTATTTATAATCACAGCAGCCACTTCTGTACCGATTGTCTATGCAGTGGTATTAAAACCCGTTTACGAACAGCGAAAACGTTGACCTTAGCGGATCTTGTCTCACAGCATTCTGCAGATCTGCCAAGCTCGGTTACTGAAGATCAAAGTGGACCTTTGAGGAATACTTCTCCGCCCCACAGTGCCGGACCGGTTATTGGAAACAAGCGTCACAAAACGCAGGAATATGATGCAGCTGCGGAGCCTTATCCTTTATCTCGCCCTTCTCATAGCCCTCCGTTGAAGGACCCTCTTCTCATGCCTGAGTTTGTGGACGAGGAAGCCATGGGTGCTTCTGCACCAGATCAGGTGTTTACTGATAAGTCACCTGGCTATTCTCCCGTCCTCCAGACCACCTCGTCGGCGCCACATGTCTCCCTCGGGTCTGTAGGATACCTCTCCTGTTGCCTAAGCTTCCCAAACTTTGAGCATAAATCTCCTATTGAGCATAACCTGTCCTGTTGTCTAAACTACCCAAACTACTTCTGCACCTTACGTCACAACCTGTTGATGAGCAAAACATGATACCCAAGGGTAGGTAGATCCCGTCGTTACTAAACAAATCTCCACACACGAGTGACCGTCCGTCGACGTGTGGGGTGCGGAGGTCTCTCTCAGTCTGAAACGGATGTTCCGCATTACCCACCCACACAACTTCATGGGGCAGCGGCAATTCGCAGGAGCCACAATGAACAATGTATCGAGCTTGATAGAGTCGCATCACGGAAGAACAAAAACAGGTAGACGGGGGCGGTGTTCACACTCCTCATTCCTCTTTCGCCATCTAAATCTACATCATACTCCGCAAGCCACCTAGTAGTGTGTGGCGGAGGGTAGTTTTGTTCCGCTAACTGAGCCCTCCAACTCTGTTCCACTAGCGCAGAGCGTGTGGGAAGAATGACTGTCAGTAAGCATCTGTATTGCCTCTAAGTTCTCCAATTTTCTCCTCATTCTCATTACACAAGACGTACGTGGGGGAAAGTAATATGTTGTCCGACTCTCCCCAGAATGTGCTCTCTTCAAATTTCAGTAGTAAACGTCTCCATGACACATTGATTCTGACATGGGTACTGGTACACAGCTTGGTCAGATGATGGATGGTTTTCTAATTTTTTAGTTTTTGTTCCAGCTCAGTTGTCTATGCAATCATATACATTTCTCACTTTGAATATTAACAGGATTGGCTCTGAACTCTGGCTTGCTGCTTTGTGACAGCTCTAATTCTTTCCTTTTCTTGTTAAATACAACAGTGTGTTTTTTGTAAACATTTCGTATTACAGATGTCTCCTTGTGTATTACGAATATGTTCAGTTTAAGTGATACATCGCAATAACGATCTCATCAAAACACAATCTTCTAATCCCATAGTGGTGCTAGATTGTAAGGTTGCAGAATAAATGAAGGTCAATTTCGCACCTTACATAAGAGTTATATACATCGTACGGGAAGGTGAATATGACACCTAACTTACTTCAGCGGTAATGAGCAGATTTGCCTATAAGTATGTAATGCAAAAGTGATGACACTCAATCGACAGTATTAACATGCCGCTCCTATATAATGCATGTCAATAAGCAGAAGGTGAAACAAGCAGCTAGACGAAATGTTTTGTGTGGAAGCAGACGCAGGCACCAGGGAGGCACCACGAAAAGCTCGTAGGGGGCGCTCCACGGCGGGAGTCAGAGACTGAACAGGTGACGCATACTGGAGAGCAAGTAACAGGCCACCAGAAGTAGGACAGAGAGAAGCTTTAGAAAACTGCGTTTCGGAATTCCAAATGGATACAAACAAAACCAGTGATGCAGTTGATCATGTGAACAGCAAGTGGTACACATGTGATGTGCACATGTAACTTTTAGGCGTCTGGAGCGGGCACAAAACGTCCGATTGGCGGAAACGAACTAGGAAGGAGTAAAGTGCTGAGATTTCGACGTAGTTTAATGATAGCGCCCTTGCGATTGACAGAGAGAGTTTCCACAAAATAAGAGGAACGCTACTGTTGGTTGAAAAAAGCTGTGTTGTGGAGAACGAAAGAATCCAGGTGGGGAGACAGTTCGGCTTCGAGAAAGACAAGAGCTAAATTTTTGGGGACTCTTCTCTGAACTGGTGTCAAATGCAGAATTGGCCACATAATGACCTGTACGACGCAGAGGAGAAATTTGTGTGAACACTGCGTTCACTGCGGTTGACATTCATCTAGGTATTAGCTGTAGCGTTGTTAAGCTCCAACTGGGGAGGAACTAACCATCCAATTAGTTAATTGTTCTTGCGAGAACTGAGAGGGCATTTTAATATGCATGATGCTCAAGCCATGTGTGTGCATATCACCATATTCCAAGACTATGGAGGAGTACATGTTTTATCGCATAACGAGAAACATAGGGAGAGTTTCTGCTGGAAATATCATCAAAGGCTTAATTAGTTTTTATAGGAATTTCAGAGGACGATGGCAGCCATGCAGATGACAGCTCATCGCAGCAAAGGTAAATATCGGAAGCAGAGGCGTAAACTTGTTGGATCACCAGCTTGCGTCCACTGTAAACTCGAGCGACCTTGGGTAATCTTTTGCTCAACTTGTCACAAAATTACCCATCCTCCATAGACTTGATTGTCATCCTAAATAGTATCGAACTTTGAACCAGAATCATATGATGTATTGTAGTACTGGCCAACGTCAAGCTGAAGTTGTAAGAATAATTCTGTAAAGAAACTTCTAGTTAAAATTTACCATTGTTGTGTTTAGAATTATTTCACTCTCTGAGGACGAGGTGCGTTCGTTTGACAACTGTCGTAACAGTGTCACATCGTAAACTGCGTAAATGCGTGTATTTCTGTGATATGATTGCAACATTAAACCAAAAATATTTTCAGCTTACACAGTTTGTCTGTCCTCAAAACCTTACAAGATCAGTTCGTTTGTCTGTGACTGTGGCCGTTGGAGCATTGTTAACAGATTTTTTTGTATTATTTAATTGCTAACTATGGGAACTACAGTCTATGAAATTTTTAGAGAGACCTTTCATCGTGTTTCCGATCAGCAAATATTTTGGTCCTCCTTCGAAGTTCCCTTGTACATAATCTCGAGTGGGCAAGAGCAGGAAAGCAATAACTTCCAATCAGTACCATCAGTTATATTTTTCTAGTGTAGAACATGCTGCGTTACCTTCTTCTCCCCTACACTGGTGTTTGCTAAGGGAGAACATTACTGTAGAACTTCTAAAAGCGTCAGGTGATTTCATTTCCTTGCCTGTACGAACAATAACACAGCCTCAGGTCGGAATGCCAACACTTCTAACGTATTTTAGATGAGGAGATATCATTTGCACATTTGACATGAACGCTGTGTGTGTTGTTGACGTGTTTTTTGACAAGATAAAATAATAACACTGATATAACCACTGTGTTGCTGACGTATTTTTGCAGACAGTTGAATTAACAATGTGGCACCTAATGAGCTTCATAGAACAGTTTAAATGTGGAAATATTTAATATTAGTGTGCATTGTGCTTCACACCAAGTGTAGGCCCAAAAATTAAATTAATGACATTCTTCCAGCAGTTATCAGTAATTCAGGCAGGCACTTTCTGCCTGCTTGCCTGCTTATCATAGCATTTCAGCCAACACGTGCATGTACAGTTATACGCATGGTGAGGCCCTTTTTGGTATATTTCCCTTTTTATATCTTAAAATGGAATGAAATCTACCTGTTTAAGATGTTATTTCTGTAGCCACATGTTTTTAGTAACAATTTAGATGTGAAAATAATATTGAAGAACTTATTTTGAGATTACACAGCAATGTCTTAGGAAGAAATTTTGATGGATATTTCGTAATTGTGTATGTGTATGATTGTGTAAATAACACTGATGTACTTCACATATCGAATTTTTATGTTGCTGACGTTTTTGCAGACGCCTTAAATGTTTAATTAACATTGTGATACTTGAGACGTACCTCACAGCAATTTAAATGTGAAAATATTTCATTTGAAGGTGTGTTGTGCCTTATTCCAAGTATGGTACCGAGATCGAATTATGGACATCATTCATAGGTGCTGCTTGCTTGTAAGTTTATGGAATAAAAATTATGTGTGCATGTGTGTGTGTGCGTGTGTGTGTGTGTGTGTTTGGGTGGCTTCGAAAGTGAGTAGATGCATGCATAACAACTTTCGTTTCTTACCTATAGAAATATGTATTACTATAGTCCAGAATGCTACCAGTAACCCTCGACTCCTTAAAGAATTGGACTCCAATTCACTAAAGACCATCAAACTCCTCATAACTTTACAAACGAGTTAACGCATTAAATATCTGGCGTTAAGCGTGTAATCAAGAGAAAGTTTGAAAAAAGTTTGAAAGTAAGCTTAAAGTTTGGAAGTCATTATGCGCTCTCATTATCAAACACTGGGTGAGTACAGTCTCGGTAATTTGCATTTCAGTAGTGCAAACAACTGAGCTATATGTGTTTTGACACATAACACAGAAAATTTAGCTGTTTAAATACTTAATTTGTATATCCATGGCAGATGGAAATTGTGGTATGGATATCAAACAACAGTCGTAAACAAGTGCTGTTTAGCGAATAAGCTGTGTCAGCACTCCTCATACACAAACAAAGTGCTCTAAAAATCTTACAGAACAGTTAAGTTATAGCCGGCTGGGGTGGCCGCTACAGTCTGGAACCGCGCGACCGCTACGGTCGCAGGTTCGAATCCTCCACGGGCAAGGATGCGTGTGATGTCCTTAGGTTAGTTAGGTTTAAGTAGTTCCAAGTTCTAGGGGGCTGATGACCTCAGAAGTTAAGTCCCACAGTGCTCAGAGCCATATGAACCATTTGAACCAGTCAGGTTACAACGTTAGTGCCTTGTGTTTTGTGCTTGAAATCTTACGTATTTTGAGAAATAAATTTATTTATGTGCAAAGTTCCAATTTTCGTTCATGATAGAGATCCATAGTTATACTTCTGTGTACGCAAAGTCATTTCTTATTTTGGTAAATTTATTTGGTGCAAATACTGTATTTTCGAGACATTGACCTTTGTTCTCTGTCGTGTTCCACGATTGTGTGTGGCCATGTTCTAGCTCATTCTTGCTCCACCACTGCCTTTACTCATTTTCTGTTATATGTAAACATAAACACAAACCTGTCATATAAAATCATAGAAAACCTTATCACAGAAAAAGAATACATAATAAAGAAAGAAGAAAAGTTGTAGAGCCCAAATTTCAATGCCAACTTGACACAGGAACTTGTAGCAGAAGAGATAAAACACATAATAAAGGAGAACAAGACCCACATCCCCTCAAAAACAAGACCAACAGAGCAAAATATATCTATAAAACTAAAAAAAACTCCGAAAACACAATGCAATCATCACCAGAGCAGACAAAGGGAATACACTTGTACTGATCAATGAGGCAGAGTACATAAAGAAAACAGAAGAATTTATAGAATAGAACAACATCTTCAAGCTAATCAATGATCCTACCATGAGGTACCAAAGAAACTTTCAAAAACTCTTAAAAACCCTCAGAGTCACCATCACGGACACTCAAGCCAAATACATGACACAAAAGAATCCCAAAGCCCCCCAGCCACAATAGTTTACCAAAGATACTGTACAATCAGGCCCATAATCAATTTGAAAAATGTAACATCTTACCACCTAGCGACAGAAATTATACACTTCCACAGACAACAGATGCCTAAAACATACCAGTGAACTGACAGAAAAGACAAAAGATCTAAATATACCATCCACAGCAACCCTAGTATCGTTTGACATCACCTCCATGCACACAAATGTGCCAGTAGAAGAAATAATCAGCACTGTTACAAAACAGCTGCAGTATCAAGTATAGGCATAGATGAAATAGAAGCCACCCTAAAGATTGTAACAGAACAGAACTACTTCACTTTCAAGAAAGAATTCTATCTGTAAAAAGATGGCCTAACAATAGGCTCACCCATCAGTGATCTACTTGCAAACATATTTCTAAAACACATTGAAAACAAAATATTCAATGAAATCATACATCCAAAACAGTACAAGATTATATACTGGTACCGATTTGTAGATGACATAATTTGCTTGACTGATGAAACAGATAACCGAATAAAACAGTTACACAGTGATATAAATACAGTTCACCAAAAAACATAAAATTCACCATTGAGACATGAAGCTTAATTTCTTAGACATTACCATACACAGAAACGACAACAAACATAATTTTGGAATTTTCAGGTAACCTACAGCCACAAGTACAACCATTCACATCAACTCCCACCAACCCATTAGCACACAAACTCTCAAGTTTCAGACACATGCTACACAGGCTCAACTGAACGCCAGTGGACTAACTCAACTACACACAGGAACTAAATACAATAAACAAAATAGCCAGAGAGAATGGGTACAACACACTAATAATAAACAAACTGAACAACAAAATTAAAAAACAAATTAAAAGAGAACAAACCATCAACAAATCACCAGCCACAACAGAGAACCAAGAACACAAGTTCCAGACAAACATAGGATACCAGGAACACCTTACAAAGAGTATACATCATGGAACACACTAACATACAGAAACAAAACCTATACAGGGTGGGAAACATACTGAAGAAACAAAGCCTACAATAACACTGCATGGAACAATCTAAGATCTAAGACCACCTCTGCAGACAAATTCTCCAAAGCTGGAGTATATCAGTTAACCTGCAGTTCATGCCAGTCGGTCTACACAGGCTAAATAGCAGAAATTTCAAAATGAGGTGCTCTGAACACCTCAGAGCCCTAAGAAGTGATAGTACACACTCCACTTTTGCTGACTATCTAATACAAGAAAACCACCGCCCTCCACTTTTGCAGACTATCTAATACAAGAAAACTACCGCCAAAAAAACATGGAGACTGATCTTAAGATCCTCAGAGAAAGCAACAGTCTCCATCAAAAAATCACAACAGAGGAGAACTACCACATACAAAAAGCAGTATTACAGGGAAAGAGAATCCTAAATGAAAATACAACACTGTGCGACAAAACACTGTTTGGAACACTCAGTGAACTATACAAAGGTGTCTCCCCATAAAAAACATAACAGGAGAAAATAAACTTCCGTTTTCTTTGTACTCTCCCCACCCCCCTTTCCATCTCTCTCTCTCCCTCCCCCCCTCCCTCCCTCTCTCTCTCTCTCTCTCTCTCTCTCTCTCTCTCTCTCTCTCTCTCTCACACACACACACACACACACACACACACACAAAATCAGCGCCATAACAAACACAAGACTAACGATGAACAAGTGAGCAACGACAATAACATGACATCACTCACTGAGTGTGTTGTCAGAAGTGTCTGCTCGTGTCACATTTCTCCACATTTTGTGTAAGTGCATGTGAGGTGAAGTAGTGAGCGAAAATTTGTGAAAAACTGAGTGAGAGCAATGCACTAAATGGTAGCTGATTGAGATACCAACCAGGAAGACAAACAGAATGGAAAATGTAAGTAAAGAAACGTACATAACCGCTACCCTCGAAACAGCCCTCCACAAATACGCAATAATTTCCCTCATGGCTAGTTTGCAGATGACATGCTGTCAAAACGACGGAAACGAGCACTAAAATCGATGTATAATGATACAGTTCAATTAGCAATCTAATTTTAAGGTGAGTGTCCAAATAAAACGAAGCAAATTGCAAATATTGTATTTCTTAGAAGATGACACACTGGTATCGAAACATGTCTGGGTAAATAAACTAATTGTATTTGCATATGGCTGATTTCCAAAACAACCCAGTTTTTAAACGGAAGAACGATAAGAGGAGCTTCAAACCTTTGTAAAATGAGTATTTCACGTTATGAAGTTCACCTTGCCTAAATGCAGTTCACGTGGTACATCATAATAAAGATCTCATAAAAACATTTTCTTCCCAACCTATAACGGTGCTTGGTCAGTTCGTTTATATTTGGCCGAGTTGTACTTTTTTACATGCCATATTTTGTAATATTACATTCAAATTTTTGGTGTTGTTTAGTAGTTGATTACTGGAAAGAGAGTTTGTAAACGTTTTAGAGGAACTTGGTATCTGAGTTCCCATTGGTAAATGTTGCAGCCTCACTCGAAAGTTCTTTTTTATACATATTGTAGGGCAGGGCCGAATCATTCGTAGTAAAGAACAATAACTGCCAATCAATTATACTTTTCAAATGTATTATTTTCTGCCCCCTAATTTACATTACCACAAAATTTGTAAAATAGTCAAATGATGTCGGTTTTTCTATGAACCACGAACAACATAGCCTCAGAAGGAAATGTCAACACGTTTTATGTATTTTAGACATGTAGATACCGTTGTAACACTTCACATAAACATTGTGTGTGTTGACATATTATTGGATTCATTTTAGACATTGACTTAACATTATGACACTTAAAGTATTTCAGGTTGACTTCGGCTGTGTGGTGGTTTGTTACACTTCACCTTATGCAGCAAAAACGTAAATAAATTGCCACCTGATCACTCATTTTATATACAATGAATGTTTCTTACTGAATATTCGGTCGCCGTCAGTATTATTAATCAGAGTCCAGTTAGTCTGTGCCCTGAGTCTGTGTACGTTCTTCCTCCAACTTGGCTCAGACTTCGCCCCCTTATAAGCTGCAGATAAAGCTGCTGAAAATTAATTTCTCGTTCTCATTCACTCCACCACATAAACAAGAAGTGAGATTCAATTCACCTTCTTACATTACCTTCAAAATTACAATTCAGTACATGATAAACGAGGACAGCTACCAACTCGTATACTGACTGTCTGTTCTACGTAAAGAATAGATCTGATATTCAACTTGATAATTAACCACTACAATACATTTATTATCTTTGACATTTCGGGTTCTTAGATTTCAAGGAGCTCTTTCTTCCACACCGCCCACTCCATGGAACTCCTATCTCAACCGCAGCAGGTAGCATAGTCTGACTGCGACCCACTTCCGTATAATCACTGTATCATTAGCTCTGGTTTGAGCATTTACGATTTAAAACATCTCCCAACAGTGGGGTGATCACCACTTAGCGATTGCTCTCAGTCATAAATATCTTTTGTCTGACATATGTATTTAAGGACGTGACACTCTCAGTCAAGGGATGGGAGGTATCACTACGCACTTGAGAAGCTTCATAGAACAATTTAGGTACGGAAATATTTAACGTGAGGGCTCGTTGAGTCTTACACCAGTTGTAGGCCTAAAAATGAAATTAACTGCATTCTACCAGGAGCTGTCAGTAATTCAAATTGAATATTTTTGTGTACTTGCCTGCTTAGCATTTTATGTTGGCCAACATACGCTGGTGCAGGTATGGGTTTCATCAGCTCCATTTTAATACATTGGCTCATTTAGAAATCTCATCTACCTGTTTAGAATGTTATTTTTAGCCAAATGTATTTTATAACTATTTAGACATGGAAACAGCATTTGGGCACTTAATCCTGGAGACCACGCTAATTTTTTGAGTCAGTTTTGACAGTTGTGTGTGTGTGTGTGTGTGTGTGTGTGTCTGTGTGTGTGAGTGTTTTTGTACATGCATTGTAGAGGTGCAAGTATTGCAAGTTACGCCCCTCACATATACTTTTGAACGTGGTTAGAACACAGCCAAGATGGCTGCTCTGGAGCTACATACTGCTTAAGCTGTTTCATTTTAATGGCGGATAAATTACTGTAGTGCTACTGGCTGTTTCGTAGTTTGACTGAAAGAGAACAGCGTGACTTACTCTCTTTTCGGTTTATGACATCGTAGATAATGGGGACGTGGCATTTCTCACGACAGATAATGGGGTCTTGCCATTGACATGGGTAATATAGCTATGGGGTGTCTCCCCTGCTTGTATTTTTGAAGGTCAGTTTTGATCCCAAATCGCCATTGTATTCTTACTAATTGGTCTTGTTTTCTGCGTTACTAAGTCTCATTGCGGAAGCTCTCAATCACCAAATGTTGGATCAGTGTCGCGTATCTGCTTCCAATTCTTATTCTATTCACTTTCTGCATTACTAGGACCTTCTACTCTCCTTTTGCTCTCAAGATCATCTTGGGATGGTCGTCATCTGTAAAGGGCCTCACACGCGAGCGAAATTTTGCTTGCAGTCTGACCACCGATATCAATTGCAATCAGTCGCTCGCTTCTAATCTGCCACACATGATCGTTTTATCTAGCAATTTCAATAATTGAATCGATTTTTTTTTTTTACAACGGTCTATGTCATACTGAATAAATTTTTCACGAAACACCATAAACTGTTTCAAAAATTAAAATAAATATAAAATCTTGGACATTCTTAACAGGAGTACTGTAAAATGTTGAAAACACTTCCAAACAGCTTTCTCCCCCCAGATTCTCCAAGCACTTTCTTACACATATAACGAAGGAAAGAAACAAATGAGTAAATTATTTCTGCAGGAAATACGAATAGTACATGTTTCTTCTCAGGGATAGGGAACCAATCTTTTAAAACAACTTTGCTTACCAATCATTTGGCTTAATCTCTATATTTATCGTTTTGGTTATAAACATGAAATATGGCTTTGAAATAAATAATGCATTAATAAACCATAAATAAGAAAAACAGTGTGAAGTAACTGAAGAAAAATAACTTACCTACAAGAAAATTCAGGTTTCTTTGCCTCAACGAACTTGTCTCTGTAGTTAACATAATCTTCACCTCTGAGTCAGGCTGTTTTTACTTTATTTATTTTATATAATGAAGAATGCCCACCATTTTCTTTCTTTCACGTGATTTTTCCTAATCACCGGTACATACGCTATCAACGCACAATTTCTTTTTTCATTTTATGTGAATTAATTGTAAACTGGACAGCGATGAAACAAAGCCAGTATACCGCACGTTAGAAAACACGTGGTAAACTGAAGTAGCTGTTTACAGCACTACCTACACACATTTTTTTTAAAAGAAGCGAAAGTCAGTGAAGTAAGACCGTTCAAAAACAACTGCAGTCGTTGGTCTTTGTTTGTCACGCGACGTGGAGCATTACATACCCCATTTTAAAACTAGTAGGTTGATACATCTAAAGAGTTTCTGAAACGACAAAAAATGGAAAATTGGTCTGTGGATAACTTACGCCCCTTTTTAAAAAAACTGATTCAATTCGAACGTCACTCTGTGTGAATTTCTGTTTTGGACAATGAACTGCTACATTTAGCAGCAGTGACAGCTGATCTGCATATATCGATGAATAACAGTAAATAAACGGGAAATGTAAATTATTAAAACTTGTTTTGGAACGCTTTTCTTGAGAACCGTAGGCTATGTTACAGGACAAATAACATTTTTCATTAACATTAAGTGTTTCATGCACATATTTCCGTTATGTATTTCACAAATACATTCTAATATTTTGAATTCCTTTTTTACTTGTCAACGTTTTTCCGTAAATGGCTGTGGGGCTACCGATGATATTCATGAAACTCGCTTTCACATTGAGAAACACTGTGAGAAGTCTAATTATTTTCACTTCGCTTTCCTGGACCTAGAAAAGGCTTTTGACCGAGTACCACATGATTTGATGTAGTTCCCCCTCCAAGAGTAAATGATGGACTAATTGAATGGATCAGGCTGCTTTACCACAGTCCTAGAAGTGGAGCGCTATCTAATGCTAGATGATTTTGTTATTTTACAGGTGTCCATCTGGGATCTGGTATTCCTCACCGTTTTTCCATCATGATAACCGACAAGGTGACTAGAGATCTCCAGAAATTCGCACTTCAGCATTGCTTTATGCTGATGATTTTCTACTGGCATCTGAAGACAAGAATGACCATCAATGATGAGTGCAAGAATGGATGAACCGCCTGCAGCACTTCGGATTACACATCAATACAAAGAATACTGACGGCTCACTAGTTCTTGAACTGACAAATCTTGTTAACATTACATGGTTTCAATGGTGAACACTGGCTGTTGTACATTTGGATAAAATGTTCACAGACAGACTCAAGTCGAAAATGTTCCAATCTGCAGTCCGCCCATTTGGCAGGTAAGGAACAGAATGTTGGCCCATAAGAAAAGAGCAGAGCAACAAGTTGCTGTAATGGAAGACAAAATACATTTGTTGACATTGGATCTGATATTTCATGATCATGTGACCAATGCTGAAATTTGTAGGTGGTACGGGACTGCCACGTGCCATTTAGAAGATGAGGGGAAGCTGTCTACGATGGTTTGGTCATGTACTTTGTCCGATCAAAAACAAAAGCAAAACTCGGGTTTTCGCTGAAAGTCATAAATGATCTATTGGGAGAGTGAAGCATCGTTGGCTAGATAACCTCTGCATAGACTTCCACACTGAAAAAGCAAAAGATAGAACAAGTGCACACATAGAGCCAGAAAGGTGGACCCCACTACACTGCGGGACAAATGGTTAGGACAAAGAAGAAGATAAAGAAGAATCCTGTAGTTCAACGACAATAAACACTTCAGTTTTAGGTCTATGAAGATGCTATAAGGTGGCAGCTTGAATTAATGCTAATTTTGCGGCTTACATGAGATTTTATATGTTGTAACGAGTAGATGGATATGTCACATGATATACTTCGGTGATAGTGAGTAGATTTGCCTATCAAAATGTACGGTATGTAATGCTAAAAGGTATGACAACCGACTCGACAGTATTGACACACCGAACACAAATCCTTCATACCAATGAGCAAAAGGTGAAAAAAGCTCCTGGGAGAGACACTTTAGTTTGGGATGGAGTCAGGTTGTGCAGCCACAGCCCACATACAGGGGGTCGGTGACCCACGGTCAGGGAAACAATCAACGCACCAGGCGATACATTGAAGATGGAAGGTAACAGCCCAGCACTACCTACGATGGAGAAATTCTTTATAAAATTGCGTTGGGGAATTTCCAAATGGATACAAACAGGCCTGAGACACAGTTAAAAGAGTCACATTTACTGATCATGTGAAAGGTCCAGGTGCTCTCGTGATATATGTGTGTAACTTTTAGACATCAGGAGTGGGCACAAAATGTCCGATTGGTTGAAATAAACTCTGAAGGAGTAGAAGTGGCTAGATTATGGTGCAGTTAGAAGGTACGCCCTTTGTGATTGGCGGAGACAGTTTCTACGAGATGAAAGGAATGCTCCCATTGGTCTGAAAAGGCAGTGCTGCGAAGCACGAAAGGACACAGGTGGGGGGACAGTTTTTGCTACGAAGGATAGAATACCGAAAACTTCAGGGACTCTCGTCTGAACCAGTGTCAAGTGTAGAACAGGGCGCTTCACGCTGTGCATGACACAAAAAGAGGGATTTTGTGTGAACATTGCATTCACTTTGGTTGACATTCAGCTAGAAATTAGCTGAAGAGTCGTTGAGTTCAGATAGTGGAGTTAATTGTTGTTGTGAGAACTGAGAGCGCATTGAAGTATACATGCTCCTCCATCTATGCACGTGTATATTGCCATATTTTCCAGACTAGGGGCGAGTACATGTTTTCTCGCCTAAAAAGAAACATAGGACAGTTTCAACTGATAAAATCAGTAAAGATTTTGATTAGCTTTTTATAGGATTTTCAGAGTGTGAGAGTAGCCATGCAGCCGACAACACGTCGCCGCTGGCAGAGTCGTAAAATTATTGTATCACCAGCTTGCGTCCAATGTGAACACAAGCAACCTTGATTAATCTTTTGCATATCTTGTCACAAAAACTAACCATCCTCCAAAGAATTGGTTGTAATCCCAAATAGTACCAAACTTAGAACGGAAATCGGATGATCTGACGTAACATTGGCCAACTCAGACAGTGTTTTACTGTCTACATGTCAGAAAAATCATGTGGAGAACCCTTTATTTAAATATGATATTGTTGTGTTCAGTGTTATTTCTGCTAATCAGGACATAATACTTTATTGTCTTATACCTTATTGTCCTGAAAGTGTAATCTCACAATCTACGTAAACCAGTGTGCTTCATTGTCAACAATTCAGAAATTAAACCAATTTTGTACAGCTAAACACCGATGTGCTCTGTTGTAGAATAAGGGTCCACTCCTGTCCCCAGTAATTTATTCTAGTGACACTCCCAGGGTGTTTTTGCTGATGTCTGATGAAAGTGAAAAGGAATGGAGTGTCAGAATGTTTTCAGTATATGTACTGCTGGATCCCAAATTATTTTTGTAGACTGATGGGGAAAAGATATACGACATTGCCAGGAAATTAAATACCACTCTAGAATAAGCATGTTCTTACTTACATACTAGGTTGGCCACACAAATCGCAGTTAGTGTTTGGTCTCACCAGTCAGCCTGTCGTACCTTCTTCAGTCCATATATTCCTCTCCAGCTTGACCCATCGTACTGATATCCTCTCTGAATCCATCAATCCCTCTCAGCCATAGTCTTCCCCTAGGTCTTTTGCCTGTAATGTCTTGTTCCGCCGCACGGCTGGTAATCAGACCTCCTCGTTGCATTACGTGCCTATACCACCTGACTCTTGGTTGGTTGATTTGTGGGATTAAAGGGACCAGACTGCGACGGTCATCGGTCCCCCACCTGACTCTCCTCTCTTTAATTACAGCCACACCGTCCGTTTTTACTTGTTTCACAGTCGTGTCCATCGTTCACTGGTTCAAAACTCTGTCTCAGAACAGCGTTCTCAAATGTCGGGAGTTTTCTTTCTGTCCTTTGTGTCAGTGTCCAGGTTTCTGTTCTGTATACGATGACAGATTGTATCCTCTAGATCCTAGTCTTTGTGGATCTCATAGAAGCCGGGACTTCAGCAGCTTTCCAAGTGCAAACGTTGGCCTGTTTCCTGCCTAGAGTCTTGCTGTTATTTCCTGGCGTACCTCATTCCTTTCACTAATTACCGTCCGAAGATATTTGAACTCTTTTATCCTTTCAAAGATTTTACCATCCACATTCAAAGGTCTGTAATCATTCTTTTTGCTCCATATTAGTTATTTGGTCTTACCCAGCTTCAGACCTGCCCTCATTGCCTCTTCCATTAACACTTTCCGTCTGAACCAGTCCTTGCTCACCCCGCGTCATCTGTATATGCCAGGCTGTTGATCCTTCTACCAAGCTCAATTCCTGTCTCCAGGCTTCTTACGGTTCTCAGTGCTCTTTCCAGAAGCAGATGCAGCAGAAGGGGCAGAGGCAGTTTCCCTGTCGCAGTCCCGTGCGAACTTTAACTTCTCTGATGTGTTTCCATTCACTTTTACCTTGTATGGAAGTTGGAAATTTGTGATAAGATCTTACGGGACCAAACTACGGAGGTCATCGCTCCCTAACTTACACACTACTTAATCTAACTTAAACTAACTTACGCTAAGGACAACACACACACCCATGCCCGAGAGAGGACTCGAACCTCCGACGGGACCGTGTATGTTGTCTGTTGTATACATGCTTCAGTCAGTCTTATTAATTTTCTCGGAAACTACGACATTTCCAGTTCTTGTCATACTACCTGCCTGTTTGCAGTATTATACCCTTTGTGTAAGTCAACAAAAAAAGAGAGTGAACACATCTGCGAAATTCCCAGCTCTTTGATAGTGCTTGCCTTATTATATGTAGTTAGCCTACGGTTGATTTTCCCGGATTCTAATACTGTATGTCGACTTTCTGTGATAAATCTCACGGAGTAAGCTTTTGACGACGCAGCTTTGTCAGTGCTAGGGAAAGTTTGCATCGACCCTCAAGCGTGTGCCAGTGGTTGATTTTATCAGTTATGTTGAAGAGGATGTTTTTAAACTATCTCCTGACGCTGCAAAGCAGGCTAGGAGGGAGTCATGTCGCGTGCTGACTGGGACACGTCCACCCGAGAGTAATATCACAGCGACTGAGAGGGCTGCTTTATGTTCTTTTATGGTTGATCCGGATACTGTTATTTTACCTTCGGACAAGGGCAATGCTACCGTTGTTTTAGACAAGTATAATTACGTTCAAAAGATACAATGTTTACTGCTTGATTCAGTGTATTTCGGAATTTGTGCTGACTTCACAAAAAGTGTTGAGAGAAACGCTAACAACCTCCTGAAGATAAGTTCCTTGTCGCAGGAGACTATCAGGAGTCTAAGGTCTACAAGGAAGGGGTTCCCCTCATCCGATTCTGAGTAATATTGGTGCTCCGACATATCGTGTAATTAATCACCTTGGCACTTTGTTGAGCATTATAGCAGACCTTTTGAGATCACATTAAGAACTCGGTGGATTTCTCTCGTCGATTACTGGTAATGCATTTGACTGACGCTGTCATTCTAGTAAGTTTTGATGTGCCTTGTTTCTTAATTGGTGTTCTTCTGTCTGGAACGTTACGGTTGAGTGAGATTACGTTTGGTGTTCGTGAATTGACTTCCACTTACTTTTTATTGGCCAGTAATACGACAAGGCAAATTAAGTTACGATTGGAAGCCAATTGTCATCTATTATTGCCAATTTGCGTATGGAAGAATTCGAGGTACTCGTCTTGGAGTCGATGGCTTTGAAACATGTGTATTTTTTTTTTAGGTATGTAGACGATACTTTTCTTGTTTGGCCTCATGACAGTAAGAATCTGAACAACGTTTTAGGACACGACAGTTTAGGACACCTGAATTCTATCTATCCGAATATTTATTTCACGATTGAGATGGAAAAGGATGGCTGTCTTCCCTCGGGAGGAAGGCTGATGGTGCGCTGGGACACGCCACTTCTAGGAAGCCTACTCACACTGACTTGTATCTGCAGGTTGGCAGTTGTCACCATACGGCTCCACGTGAAGGGGTACTTCGTAGCTTGGGTCACAGGATCCATGTCACATCTGACCGTGAGAGTTTGTCATCTGAGTTAGCCCATCTCGAGGTCACCTTTCGTCAGAATGATTATAGTGAAATACAGATTACACGTGCGTTGCGCTATCGACCAACCGTGCACCGAGTGAGTAATGATAACACAGAGGTAGCACCAAAACCTGAGGCCTTTATGCCTCTCGCAGAGAGCATTTCAAACAGGATTGGACGTATTTTGTGAAAATATGATGTAAAATGTGTTTTTCGAACACCATGTATGATCAGGTTTCTTTTAAGTTCCGTAAAGGATAACCTCGGCTTGCGTAAGACAGGTGTCTACCGTATTCCTTGCAGTTGTTCTATGTCATATATTGGTGGGACGATCAGGATTGTAAAGGACAGGTGTACTGAGCGTAAGTATCACAAATGCTTACACACGCCGAGCAATTCCGCCACGGCAGAACATTGTCTTGTCACCGGTTCTCCTATAAAATATAACACAGAGATTCTAGCATGCGGTTTCAGCTATTATGAGCTGTTGAAGCTCTTGGAAGCTTTTGAAATTAGATTAGCCAGTGACCTTATAAATATATATGGTGGTTTTTGTTTAAATTCTGCATGGAACCCTGCTCCCTCATTTGTCATAAAACAGAGGAACAGAGTTTTGGTACCTCACTCGTTGATTATTTATTTCACTAGCGATAACTTCTAACGTCGGACATTTTGGTTTGTGATGGCGCTAGTGTTTACAGAGTGTGTGTGTGTGTGTGTGTGTGTGTGTGTGTGTGCGTGTGTGCATGTGCGCGCGGGCGCGCGCGCTCGCACTGGTATTATCTTACCAGGGTTCCTCTGGAAACCGAGCTTTTAAATTCGCTTTAAGCGCTCATTTGCTGCAGTTTTTCCTTTAAAATGGCGGGCTGTGCTCCTGTCGAAACATTGGCGGTTGTCAACGACGTCATCCGCCAGCATTCCCGTAAGTTACGCTAATAAGCCCTGCTTCTTGGAATCCAAGTACCTCCTTGATGTACACTTCAGCACGAACATCCTCCGCCGGCTGCGGTGGCCAAGCGGTTCTAGGCGCTTCAGTCCGGAACCGCGCGACTGCTACGGTCGCAGGTTCGAATCCTGCCTCGGGCATGGATGTGTGTGATGCCCTTAGGTTAGTTAGGGTTAAGTAGTTCTAAGTTCTAGGGGAGCTATTACTTCATATGTTAAGTCCCATAGTGCTCAGAGCCGTTTGAACCATTTGAACCAACATCCTCAGGATCTTACAAACTTTACATAGTAAGACAATTTCTCAGTTATGTGTAAATTGAAGGTGGAGAGGGGAAGAAAGGAAAGGAAAGGAAACGGGAGGGATCACTGCTGTCAGCTGTAGTGTGGGTCGTTACGTGGAATAGCCGGTGACGAACGAAAATGTGTACCGGACAGAGATTCGAACCCAGGATCTTCTGGTTACTAGGCAGGTGCGGTAACCGTTGCGCCATCCGGGACACAGTGTTATCGGAATTGAACAGAGTACCCCAGCACGCGTCACGGCTGATCCACACCGAGCGCAACTATCCGCAGCCCCTGTCCATTTACTCCATATTCGCTATTCCGAGATTGCCACAGGTGGCCGGACGTGTTTGTGCATCGGCACTCAAGAAGGTGGATTCATTGCCCAGCTAGGCCTATCAGATTGTATAAATGTGTGGTGTCTGTTCTTTCGGATATTCATCCACACATTCAGATAATTCCTCCAGCGTTCCTGCATCTCACTGGGTCTCTGTTCTTAAGGTTTGGGAGGATGACAGGCTATTTCCATTCTGCCAGGATCCTTACTCTTCTCCAGATTAAAGAGATCAGATAGTACAGTCTCTCTTGTAGGATATCTTCTCCATGTTTCAGCATCTCTCTTCGTGCCTTTCCCCTCTTCAGTATTTTTATGAGTTCTCCTACCTCTTCCAAGCTCGGCAGTTCATTTTCCATTATTGGTACTGTCACTGTGTTTTCTCTGTATCTCTGTACAATTCTTTTTTTATGCTGCTGTTGCAGCGGTGTTGTCATCCACGTTCAGGAGATTTTCGAAGTAGTTTTTTTCCATTCCTTCGCAGCATTCCCTAAAAATTGAAATGAAAAGCTCTTCTAAATATTAACTCATTCAGTGTAGAAGTTGAGAAGTCTTATAAAGTTTTCCAGATCTCAGGTTAGAGCCCCATAAATGGTAGATATTACTATTAACTGCTTCTACGGCACAAGCTTAAAAAATGCTGATTATTGCAAAAACTGATGTTGTTGACATTTTTGTGTTCATTTTTCTTGTTAACGTAAGTTGGAAACTCTAGCTCTGACTCCACTTTAGCGAGTTAAAGAAACTGAAATACCAATTAGCCTTAGCAACTGTGCTAAAATTTTTCGTTTTTAAATAAACCTTTTTTAAAAATGGAGTACATTTCATTCATAAAATTTGCATTGTTGTGGAATATTGTGTCATTATAGAAATTGGGAAAAGCGATCAGTGCTGTTTTAATAACAATGGCGACAGAAACGAGCACCAAACACATGGCATAAGAATCGGTGCAACATTGCTGAGATGTTAATGTCCCTGGCGCCGTGTATCGTGGCTTAAGGATCGCATGCGTGTGGAGTGTGCAAGATTTGTCCCCCCCTGGTCTATACTTTAGTTTCTCGCTATCGTCACCGGACATCCTTTGTAGTGCAGAATGACAACAACCCTAGTTTGGAAATATTTTTACGAAGTGACTTGTTTTAAAAGATTAAAAATCGGTCTGTCACTTCTCTGAAATAATGAAAGAGGAAGAAAATTATGATAATAGTAATAAATCAGAAACTTAAAATTTCATTCATAGTAGTCTATACAACAAAAACAGAAAGTAGCTGATTTTCTGCCAGTGTCCACGTAATATGCCTTTATCTGCTACCAGCTCTTCAAAACGGACAAATTAAAGCGAAAAAGAGAGTTCTTCAGCCTCAGTTTTCACCACTTAGCAGTAATTATTCGCGATGCCTAAACAGTGGTACGATCCCCGATTATAACATTACTTTTAACCAGAGTTTCAAAAAATTAGAATCAGCAGAAGAATACCGCTGACCTTTTGTATTATTCAACCACTTATGGCTTTTCGTGCAAAGCAGCGAACGTTGGATTGTCTAAATTTTCATTTATTTATTTATTTAATTTAATATTTTGATTGGATGTGTCTTGAAAGCGAGTCAAAATTTTTCAATCTTTGTTCCATTTCTACCTTTATCACAAGAAATAACAGGAACAAAAACCCGAAAATCGGTTACATCAGAAACGTGTTAATTTGAGTGGTTTTAAGGGCCAGGTTAAACTTGCCCGTAAGAAAACGGATGTACCCGAAAACCTGTTGTTTCAGCGATAACCGCGATCAATACCAGTTGGAGTAAAGTCTTTACGTTACAGCTGATGTAGTCGTTCAGGACGCAGGAATCATTGGAGAGGTTCTTGCTTCTGTGTACTTCTGCTAATTCCAATGTAACGCCCACACTCGTCTCGGTCATAATGGTACGAAACAGAACTACGTAACGATGCGTAACAGCTAATAAAAAGGGTAGTAGGCAGCTAGATACATTGCGACATACAAGCGATTCGTCGACTTGCTTGCCTACAGGATAGGATGGGTTAAGCTCGGTGGGAGGACATCCAGTGCACGTAAGTGGTATAGAAAAACAAAACACATTGTCTGCTTTACTGCATTATTAGTAGTACATAGGATGCACCAAGGGAGGACGCCATGTGTTTGAAGGGAGCCATTACGGCTAAAGGATATAGTGGATCAAGGAGGTGCAGGAAGCTGCGTATTGCTAGGTCGAGAGGCAGCTGAGGCAGTTGCAGGAAGAGTAAGTCTGTCAGGGCTTGGTACCCTACCGAGAACTCACGTGATGATCCTCAGCCGGTCCAGTTGGTCAAGGGCTGTAAGCGAAAGTTTGCTAGGCTCCATTCGTCAGCTGCCCTTTACGGTGAGAACTCGGCTAGGCCAGTAACATGAGCGGTACCGGGCAGTGAGCCTTGAAGCGGTTCCCCAGCAAGTAACAACTCTTGACGAAAGAAAAGAAAATCATCGAAACAAAAACAAATTTTTAATAACATAATACCGATTTCCTTCGAACAGTGGCCAACTGCATATACTTACCCTCCTAAGCAGGAGGGGCGTGTCGGGTGTACAGATTGTTCATAATTTATTGGATTCTCCCTTGGACAAGCGGTGCGCTCTGATAAGGGCCCTACAAATTCGGCGAGAGGGGAGGAGGGGGGGAGATATTGAATGACACTGCAACTTAAGGACGAAAGTAAATTACGCATTATGTGTCACAGCCAAGTAACATAGCTCAATGAAACTTGGACCAGACGTAGAACTGCTACGGTATTGTACAGAAAGTAACTGAAACAAATAAGTAATGAGAAGAACAGAGTTGACTTACTGGAAGATAGTAATTGTACTGAGGTTACTGCGATTCACCGGCCGCGGTGGCCATGCGGTTCTAGGCGCTACAGTCCGGAACCGCGCGACTACTACTGTCGCAGTTTCGAATCCTGCCTCGGGCATGGATGTGTGTGATGTCCTTAGGTTAGTTAGGTTTAAGTAGTTCTAAGTTCTAGCGGACTGATGACCTCAGATGTTAAGTCCCATAGTTCTCAGAGCCATTTGAACCATTTTTTTACTGCGATTCGCGATGGTCCCCTGGACATTACAAAATGCGAGACCTGGTTCTTAATAGGGTGTGTAATCACCACGAACGGTAATCATGCTCTGTAACTTGCTTTCATACTAGCCACAATGTCGTTAAGTAGTCCTTGCGATATGGCGTTCCTTTTCCCGCCTGCGATATTGACAACCATTATATAGCAGTTCGTGAATATAGATGTCCAGCATTACGCCTTCCTAACGCAACCCTCATGTGCTCTTTGGGTGTTAAATGTGGGGAACGTGCTGGCCAGCCCATTCGCCGTATATCTTCTCATTCCAAGAGCTACACCTGCTATGTTCATGCGGCCACGCATCATCTTTCGGGTGAACATTCGACCTTGATTTCATCGTTATTAATGATGATGCGTTGTCCGGTGAGCGTTCGAAGATTTGGAGGTCAGTTCCACAATGCTGAACGTACCCTCATATTGCGAGAGGTAGGATCACGCAGCGCATCCAGGAACATTGTCGAACATGATCGTTTTGGTGGCCCTGGGCCTTATGATGTGAGGAAGCATAATGTTGCGTGGGCATAATAATCTCTAGATCTTTGAACGCAGTGTACTCACCTTTTAACATCACTGTGACACTATTGTCCTTCCACATGTACGTCTTTTCATTCGTGCATTTAATCCTGGCTTCATTTTTATTGGTGGACAATGTCAAACGCGTCGAAGGGCGAAGGTGGAGGATGACTTGAAAGACGATATTTGCGAATGGACTGACGTGCCCTTTCCCCAGACTTAAATCCCATCGAGGACGCATAGGATCCATTGGGCAGATGTACTGTAGTATGTCCACATGTACCAATGACCATCCGTCTGTTGTCAGCCACGCTAGTGGAAGAATGGAACGTCCTACCCCAAAAACTCCTTTACCAACCAGGTGGCCAGTATGGGAGCACGTTGCAGACCATGCATTGCCATCAGTGGTTATCAGACATCCTATTCAGAAAAGTGTCCCACCTTTTGTAATGTCCAGTGGACCGTCTTGAATCGTCGGGACGTGGATGTTAATATTATCTTCGAATAAGAATGTCATTCCTCCTCACCTCCTTTTAGTTGCCTTCTGTACTCACCACAGCAGTTCTTTCATGTATGGTCCAAGTTTCACCGGGCTATGTTGCTTGTCAGTGAGTCATCATGCGAATGTCGCTCCTTGAGTTTCGCACACCTGTTGAAAGGAGGCTGTCCTATTTGGCATGTCGATTTGCGAGGAGTTTTGGCCATAACTGTGAATGAAGTTGCGAATTTGATAAATGTGCTCAACATCTGTAGTATCGATATAAGCATATTCTTTGTAAGTTCGTTTTAGAGGTCACAGATGTTGCTCAGAGAGGTTACTTCTTGTAACGAGAGTAGCGGTGTGTGTTGAACAGTTTGGAAATGTACTTGGTTTCAAAAGGATGGAAGCAGGCCTGTCGTGTAGTGGGGATAGGATTATTTAAAAAGGATTTTGTGTTAATATGTTTTGAGCAAAAAAATGAGATTATATTAACAGAATAATGTCAAAATACCAATCTTTTAAGGTATTCCAGTTTTTTTTATATATCGGTAACTGTGTAGTTTCTTATTGATAGAACCTTGCGTCTGGCTGAAGTTTGCAGTAGAAATTTGATAAAGCAACATATGTTTTTGTCTTATAGTTGAAACAATTGTCAAGGAAAGCACACAGTGGAGTTATTAGGAAATATTTTGCTAATTTGTCTAGGTGTTGTCATCACTTAATGAAGCATAGTTAAACTTGAGTCTCGTTCTCAATTATCAGTCGTTAAGATTAGTTCCCTATTTACATTCTTTTTATTTTTTTATTTTTATTTATATTTTTATTTTCTTTTTTTTTTATTTCATGTCTGTGCACATCGCGAATTGTGTACTGAAAAGTATTTATTGAAAATTTGGTGAGATACCGTCTTGCGTTGCACATCGCAAGTACGACAAATGAATTTTAATTTTTGACTGCTCATCATTATCCTAATAGTGACAGGTTGCCGAGCAGATGAATGTTCTGTGCGCACAGTTGTGCCAACAAATTTAATTATGATCTAAGTTCATGTCCACTGTAAGACACAACGATTGTCAGAGTGTTTTTGTAATAATAGCAGTGTCAGTTCTGACGCTTAATATCAGCAAATGATTTCAGTAAAGTGCTATCTTGTTCATTTTCAAGCAGCTTTATCAGATGGACAGATGTGTTAATTGGGTTTCATTTGCTGTGTGATAACAATGACAGTTCTGGTACAGTGACTGTTTGCAAGATTAAAATAAAGATTAGCAATATTCAGGGGCAACATTTTAAACTGAGTCATTTTGTTTGTCAGTCAGATGGTATATGTAAATCTCATGGAAAAAATGCATTGCTTTCTCGCTGCGAATTGTTTGCAGGGGCAGTGGCAACGGCGGGGGGAGGGAGGTGTATGGGGGCTATAGCCCCCCCACCCCCCACCCCAATGGAGTATCATATTACAGTGGATAAAGTGACTTCAGAAATCAGCGAATATATTACTTCAACAGATTCAATCATTTTTTTAATAATGTGGCAATATAGATTGCAATGTATTTCAAACACATTTTAACGAAAGAATAAGAGCGGCAAATACACTCCTGGAAATTGAAATAAGAACACCGTGAATTCATTGTCCCAGGAAGGGGAAACTTTATTGACACATTCCTGGGGTCAGATACATCACATGATCACACTGACAGAACCACAGGCACATAGACACAGGCAACAGAGCATGCACAATGTCGGCACTAGTACAGTGTATATCCACCTTTCGCAGCAATGCAGGCTGCTATTCTCCCATGGAGACGATCGTAGAGATGCTGGATGTAGTCCTGCGGAACGGCTTGCCGTGCCATTTCCACCTGGCGCCTCAGTTGGACCAGCGTTCGTGCTGGACGTGCAGACCGCGTGAGACGACGTTTCATCCAGTCCCAAACATGCTCAATGGGGGACAGATCCGGAGATCTTGCTGGCCAGGGTAGTTGACTTACACCTTCTACAGCACGTTGGGTGGCACGGGATACATGCGGACGTGTATTGTCCTGTTGGAACAGCAAGTTCCCTTGCCGGTCTAGGAATGGTAGAACGATGGGTTCGATGACGGTTTGGATGTACCGTGCACTATTCAGTGTCCCCTCGACGATCACCAGTGGTGAACGGCCAGTGTAGGAGATCGCTCCCCACACCATGATGCCGGGTGTTGGCCCTGTGTGCCTCGGTCGTATGCAGTCCTGATTGTGGCGCTCACCTGCACGGCGCCAAACACGCATACGACCATCATTGGCACCAAGGCAGAAGCGACTCTCATCGCTGAAGACGACACGTCTCCATTCGTCCCTCCATTCACGCCTGTCGCGACACCACTGGAGGCGGGCTGCACGGTGTTGGGGCGTGAGCGGAAGACGGCCTAACGGTGTGCGGGACCGTAGCCCAGCTTCATGGAGACGGTTGCGAATGGTCCTCGCCGATACCCCAGGAGCAACAGTGTCCCTAATTTGCTGGGAAGTGGCGGTGCGGTCCCCTACGGCACTGCGTAGGATCCTACGGTCTTGGCGTGCATCCGTGCGTCGCTGCGGTCCGGTCCCAGGTCGACGGGCACGTGCACCTTCCGCCGACCACTGGCGACAACATCGATGTACTGTGGAGACCTCACGCCCCACGTGTTGAGCAATTCGGCGGTACGTCCACCCGGCCTCCCGCATGCCCACTATACGCCCTCGCTCAAAGTCCGTCAACTGCACATACGGTTCACGTCCACACTGTCGCGGCATGCTACCAGTGTTAAAGACTGCGATGGAGCTCCGTATGCCACGGCAAACTGGCTGACACTGACGGCGGCGGTGCACAAATGCTGCGCAGCTAGCGCCATTCGACGGCCAACACCGCGGTTCCTGGTGTGTCCGCTGTGCCGTGCGTGTGATCATTGCTTGTACAGCCCTCTCGCAGTGTCCGGAGCAAGTATGGTGGGTCTGACACACCGGTGTCAATGTGTTCTTTTTTCCATTTCCAGGAGTGTAGCTTACTATCTAAACCAATAAATCTTATTTAACTTAAAATGGGCGTCTTATTATTTATTAATATACATTGGATGTATATTAATGTACCACTTACAACAATCAAGAAAGCTAACTATGCCAGGTATGCCTATCAACTCTTAAATTGGTGACCCCAGACAGAAACTTCGAAATCACCGGACATCTGTATCAAATCGTATTATTTTCCCGGGCGCAGACATTCTGTGGGCGTGTTGCAGTGCTGGCAACACCAGTGGGCGCGCGCCACCTAGCGACCAGTAAACTACACGCGGGAGTAAAGGAAATTTATGAAAGCGCATTATAGAGACGTTAATGTTCAAACGTAGTAAGGAATACGAACGTAAATTAAGTCCGTTTTCGTACAGCTCAGTGAGTAGAAGGCAAACTACATATAAACTATTCGGTTGACTGTAGGGAGGGGTGACGTCGCGGGGCATAAGACGGCTGATTGTTGGCGGCTTTCCTTGTCTCAATAAAGAAGTACGGAACATACAGGGTGATCCAAAACGATCTTTACAACTTTGATCATAGATATTTCAGAAACATGTTAAAAAGTGGTGGTTCATTTATATATACATAAATTTACAGCACAGCATCTAATATTAAACTTTAAAAACCAACCAAAAAATTGATAACTGAAGAGGCTGAAAGAGAATGTAAATAAAATAACTCAAACCCGGAAACTGAATATAAACGTTCATATAACGGGTGCAACCAAGTGGAGAGAACGACTGGACGAAAGAACAATTAACTGACCAATCGATTGTTAAAAATAGTCTTGTCCCGTCACTAGTTCCCAACTGTTCCACGTGCTGTCAGCGAACACTTCTCTTCCGCTTACTAGAGTTGGGCAACACGATTCTTTTTCCCGATTCGATTCCTACGATTCAATCTCACATTGCGAATCGATTCCTACGATTCGTTCACGATTCTTTCACGATTCATTCTAGTCTGCGATGGCACGATTCTTACGAATGCAAAAATTTCTACATCCTGCTCTCAGATGGCAGGACATGTCTGAAATTGTCAATGGGGTTAGAATCGAACTGTGTCATGATAAGATATGCCAGAAATAGTTTATTTACGAGTAAATATGCATATGACGTTACAAGTGTGATTCTCGATTTATACGTGTAATGCCTTAATTGATGAAAGGCCACGTTTGATTTGATTGCATCTATTGTTTTATTTCAGTATGCCGGGAAAGAGGAGTCGATTTGTGCGAAAGGTGGTGCAAATTGCTTCCTTTGTTCACACGCATCCTCCACATGACTGCCATCTGGCGCTCGTAATCATTCGGTACGACTCGGCATGATTCGGAAGTTGCCTTCGAAGCATAGCGTACTAAGAATCGATGAGTCGTTGGAACTTGGAATCGTCACGACTCGGAAACACGCAATCGTTCTTACGATTCTTTTGAACGACGATTCGTCCGTATCACGATTCGATTCTTACGATTCTTTATTTAGAGTCGTTCAAATGAACGACTCATTCACGAATCGCCACAACTCTACCGCTTACGATTATTGAGTAGTACGCCCGAATAATGCGTCGTGAAGTGTCAATTGTTTTCTGAAGGGAAAAAAAAATGTTCAAATGTGTGTGAAATCTTATGGGACTTAACTGCTAAGGTCATCAGTCCCTAAGCTTACACACTACTTAATCTAAATTATCCTAAGGACAAGTACACACATCCATGCCCGAGGGAGGACTCGAACCTCCGCCGGGACCAGCCGCATAGTCCATGACTGCAGCGCCAGACCGCTCGGCTAATCCCGCGCGGCTGATTTCTGAAATGATAGTGTATTAGTGATTGGAGTGAGTGATTAAAGACGTTGCTGCAATGAATCGCAAGCTAACGGATTATTTTGGAAAAACCTGAGCGTAGGGATAAAAACCCTCGTAAGCAATCCGATGTTGCTTGCTCTACAGAATTCGAAATGTCACAGGCTTGTGTATCTACAGTCTACAACTTCGACAACACAAAACAATTGGTAAGGCTCACATCTTTTTAATTGTAAATCATACTACCTTCACGTTATTGGGATTTTTCATTAGTAGTTATTAGTTTAATTAAGTAAGACTAGCGATATTATGTTTAATCAATAACTAATGATGAGAATATGACTGGTTGAAAACATTAAAAGTGAGGCCATTTTTTAAAGACGCCATTCATCTATAAGGAGGTAAAATATTTTTTGCACAAACTAGTATTGTTTATTTGATTTGTACTGAAAAATAGCACTTTATTGTTGTATTTTTTTTACTAAAACCGGCCACATGTATTTTTGGTGTTAATAACATCAACAAAATTATTCAAAACTTCCTTTCTCAACGATATCTACTAACTTTCAATAACAGTCTATAAACATGAGAAAGCATTTCAGAAGTTTCTAAAAGCTTTTCAGACTACTAGAAGAAAGCTTATAGATAAAATTTCGGTGCGTAAACTGTTTCTTGACAGTCCCATTCCCTAGTCCGGAACTGGTAGAAGTCGGGAGACTTCGGCAAGTGATCACTTGTTCCAGCTTAACGGTAACATTAGGTAACTGAAACACTGAAGCCGTTGTTGTGTTTGTTATTCTTTACTCCTTCACTATTCTGAGTCTTTTTTCCTTGTGATTACTGTACGGAATTGCTGCAGTTAGTACCTTCATTAAGCATGTCAATACATCAGGCCATTTCAATACTGTTTACCAAGGCCGCCCATACGGATGTTTGTAGGGGGAGGGTGCAAGGCCTAGGGATATAGGGTAACGGTAATGTTTTAGAAGACAAATGGTGACGTTTTAGTGGTCATAAAAATTATTTATATGTGTAAATAACGCTATACACTTTTAAGTTGAGCCACTTGTACATAATACTGACATTTAAAGCATATTTAACTCACAGGAAGAAAGACGAGAAAGGACTGAAACATGTTATGACCCATATGATATAGAAAGAGCTGTTAAAGGCGACTTGTGTGATGATGAGAAGCTTAAGTTTTTAAAGAATACTTGGAAGCCTCACGCAAACTTTTCTACTCTTACTCAATTAGAAGGGAAGCAAAACTGAAGATTTACGCATGAATGGATCAGCCAGAACAACTGGCTTTCATGCAGTAAAATGTTATGTGGTGGTTTTGGTACTGCATGTGTTCTGTTTTCTCCTTCAAGTGCTGGAATCAGCTCCCACGTACTTATTATAACTGAAACCTTTAACTGGCTTGGTAAAAAACGTAAATAACTTGGAGGTGTCGTTTTTAATCAGAACACTTCAGATACAAAAACATAATTATTCAAATAGTTTTCAGGCTTGGATTTTCAGCAAAAGTTCTATGTTGCTAATATTTCGAGTGCTTGCAAGGTTTGGTGTTTGCACTATTTTCTTTTTACTTAATTCTTTACCTAAGACATTTTTGATTTATTACATAGGCTTTGATTAAAAAGAACCATTGGTCAAATATAAAAAGGCTACGGAAGATCTTTATCATCATGAAAACACTAATTACCACAAATTTTCTATGGAGGCTATAGAGTCCACCAAATCTATGGATCCAAGTAAAAAAGTATTGCTGTTGTTCTCGATACCAAGAAGTCTTCAGTTAGTGAAGAAAACCGGAAACACTTGAGGTCCATTATAAAGAGTACAGTCCTATGTGCTACAAATAACATACCTTTACGAGGACATGGTGATCATGGTTTATTTCCTCAGCTAATAGAAGAAATAACTGAAGATCTTCTGGCGTGGAAACATGGAGTATTGGCTTTTCATGTGGATGCTGGAGATGAAAATATAAAACATCATTTCAGTACATGTGACCGAAACAGTTCTATGATAAGCATTACAGTCCAAAACTAAGTATACATTGCATTGGTGATGCTTTTCGCTCCTCAGTATCAAGGGATGTGAACAAGGCTGAAGTTTATGGCATTATGTGTGATGAGACAACTGATGTCACCACTAAGGCAAAGATGACAATTTGTATTACGTACATCGATAAAGAAACATTTGTTACCAAAGAAGATTTTCTGGATTTTCTGAGCTTACGTCAACTACTGGCACTTCGATTGGAGAAGTCATCGATGAAGAACTCAAGATAATGGGGCACAGCTATCAGTATCTTTGTGGACAGGGCTACGATGGCGGCTCAAACAGGACTGGGAAATTTAAAGGAGTTCAAGCTCTTATTTTAAGTAAACAACCGTTGGCTATTTATACCCACTGTTTTAGCCACTCTTTGAACTTGAGCATTTCTAAGTCTTGTGATACTGCAACAGTTATAAATACGATGGGAATTGTAGGATCAGTTTCAGCATTCTTGCCTGCCTATGTGAAAAGAGAAAATTCCCTAGAGCAAGCTATATCACGACTACCGTTCGTAGAGTCAAATGAAACACAGCTGAAGGCAATGTGTCGAACAATATGGGTGGAAAGACACGATGATTTTATTGCTTTCAAGGAACTATTTGTCCCAGTCATGACCTTGCTTGACAAACTTTCAAGTAGTCGTGAAACTAACGCAGAAACAGCTAGTAAAGCATGGTTTAGATTAGATTAGATTAGATTAATAGTAGTTCCATGGATCGTGAATACGATATTTCATAATGATGTGGAACGAGTCAAATTTTCCAATACATGACATAATTAAGTTAGTTTAACAACATAATTAAGTTAATATAACAACTTTTTTATTTTTTGTTTTTAATTTTTTTATAATTTTTTGTTTTTTTTTCTTTTTTCTTAATTTATGTCTAAAAATTCCTCTATGGAGTAGGAGTTGTCATTCAGAAATTCTTTTAATTTCTTCTTAAATACTTGTTGGTTATCTGTCAGACTTTTGATACTATTTGGTAAGTGACCAAGGACTTTAGTGGCAGTATAACTCACCCCTTTCTGTGCCAAAGTTAGATTTAATCTTGAATAGTGAAGATCATCCTTTCTCCTAGTGTTGTAGTTATGCACACTGCTGTTACTTTTGAATTGGGTTTGGTTGTTAATAACAAATTTCATGAGAGAGTATATATACTGAGAAGCTACTGTGAATATCCCTAGATCCTTAAATAAATGTCTGTAGGATGATCTTGGGTGGACTCCAGCTATTATTCTGATTACACGCTTTTGTGCAATAAATACTTTATTCCTCAGTGATGAATTATCCCAAAATATGATGCCATATGCAAGCAATGAGTGAAAATAGGCATAGTAAGCCAATTTACTAAGATGTTTATCACCAAAATTTGCAATGACCCTTATTGCATAAGTAGCTGAACTCAAACGTTTCAGCAGATCATCAATGTGTTTCTTCCAATTTAATCTCTCATCAGTGGACACACCTGAAAATTTTGAATATTCTACCTTAGCTATATGCTTCTGATTAAGATCTATATTTATTAATGGCGTCATACCATTTACTGTACGGAACTGTATGTGCTGTGTCTTATCAAAATTCAGTGAGGGTCCGTTTACAAGGAGCCACTTAGTAATTTTCTGAAAGACATTATTGACAATTTCATCAGTTAATTCTTGTTTGTCAGGTGTGATTACTATACTTGTATCATCAGGAAAGAGAACTAACTTTGCCTCTTCATGAATATAGAATGGCAAGTCATTAATATATATTAAGAACAACAAAGGACCCAAGACCGACCCTTGTGGAACCCCATTCTTGATAGTTTCCCAGTTTGAGGAATGTGCTGATCTTTGCATATTATGAGAACTGCTTATTTCAACCTTCTGCACTCTTCCAGTTAGGTATGAACTAAACCATTTGTGCACTGTTCCACTCATGCCACAATACTTGAGCTTGTCTAGCAGAATTTCATAATTTACACAATCAAAAGCCTTTGAGAGATCACAAAAAATCCCAATGGGTGGTGTTTTGTTATTCAGATCATTCAAACTTTGATTGTTGAAAGCATATATGGCATTTTCTGGTGAAAAACCTTTCTGGAAAGCAAACTGACATTTTGTTAGTACTTCATTTTTACAGATATATGAAGCTACTATTGAATACATTACTTTCTCGAACATTTTAGATAATGCTGTTAGAAGAGAGATTGGACGGTAATTGTTGACATCAGATCTATCCCCTTTTTTATGCAAAGGTATAACAATACCATATTTCAGTCTATCAGGAAAAATGCCCTGTTCCAGAGAGCTATTACACAGGTGGCTGAGAATCTTACTTATCTGTTGAGAACAAGCTTTTAGTATTTTGCTGGAAATGCCATCAATTCCATGTGAGATTTTGCTTTTAAGCAAGTATATTATTTTCCTAATTTCAGAGGGAGAAGTGGGTGAGATTTCAATTGTATCAAATTGCATAGGTATGGCCTCTTCCATTAACTGCCTAGCATCTTCTAACGAACACCTAGATCCTACTATATCCACAACATTTAGAAAATGATTATTAAAAATATTTTCAACTTCTGACTTTTTGTTCGTAAAGTTTTCATTCTATTTGATGGTAATACTGCCTTCCTGTGCTCTCGGTTGACCTGTTTCTCTTTTAATAATATTCCAAATTGTTTTAATTTTATTATCAGAGTTGCTGATTTCAGACATGGTACACATACTTCTGGATTTTCTAATAACCTTTCTTAATATAGCACAGTAGTTTTTGTAATGTTTGATAGTTTCTGGGTCACTACTCTTTCTTGCTTTCAGATACATTTCCCTTTTCTGGTTACAAGATATTTTTATACCCTTGGTGAGCCATGGTTTGTTACAAGGTTTCTTACGAGTATATTTAACTATTTTCTTGGGGAAGCAGTTTTCAAATGCATTTACAAAAGTGTCATGAAATGAATTATATTTTAAATTGGCATCAGGTTCATGGTACACCTCATCCCAGTCTAACTGCTGTAGGCTTTCCCTGAAATTTGCAATTGTTAAATTGTTGACTGAACATACTACTTTGGAGGACTGTTTAGTACTGCTGAATGGAGCTATGTCATATATTGTAACTAGCTGTGCGCCATGATCAGAAAGACCATTCTCAACAGGCTGAGCATTTATCAGGTTAAACTTATCTTGGTCTATAAAGAAGTTATCTATCAGTGAGCTGCTATCCTTTACCACCCGAATAGGAAAATCAATAACAGGTGTCAAATTGAAAGAACCGAGTAATACTTCAAGGTCATTTTTCCTATTACCCTCTTTCAGAGAATCTACATTGAAGTCCCCACAAATAATAATTTGCTTCCCCCTGTCTGACAGATAGCACAACAAGGAGTCCAAATTTTTCAGAAACAGATGAAAATTTCCCGATGGGGACCTATACACAGTTACAATTATAAATGTGCCTTTATTTAATTTTAGCTCACAGGCACATGCTTCTATATGTTTCTCTACACAAAACCTTTTTGTTTCTATACTTCTCACACAATGATAACTTTTGACATATATGGCAACTCCTCCTTTCTCCATATTTTCTCTAATTACATGTGCAGAGAGGTTATATCCACTTACATTTACCTTATCCATATCAGTAACAATGTGATGCTCAGACAGGCTTAGTTTATCTATTTCATCCTCAGCTTCTAAATCTTCTAAACAAACCAGAGGCTCATCTATTTTATTCTTTAAACTCCCAATATTTTGGTGAAATATACTTACATTATTTTTAATTATACTTTTATGAGAACCTTTCCTTATTCTAACATTTGCAGTATTCTCCTGTCTGAGTTTCTCATTGTGCTTAGGCCTAGTTCCTATACCAGTGGTCACATGGTGTTCAGAGAGGCAGATTATGTCAACTGGGTTTGGTGACTTTAATTCATCAATGCAATTACCTAGGACTGAGATACAACTTGGTGAAGATAAAATTTCTGGTGACTGGTGAAAATTTATAATTGACAGCTGTGATTGGTGATCCAATGTGCTAGATTTGTGCTGTTTAATTTTTTTCTTAAACTGAAGATTTGTTTCAATACTGACTTCTCGTAGAACCTGACATCTTTCTGTCTTACCTGTCCTGGTGCTGCTCCAACACCTGTAACCACCGGTATTTTACCATTCATGGCAGTGCCTCCCCCCCTTAAATTTCCTGCTATTACCCCAGCCAGTTTACCGTTCCCTTTCCTGTTGAGATGTAGGCCGCGCCTGGTATAGTCCCACCCACTGAGAGAATCAACAGGAACCACACCAATATGAGCCCCCGTGCCCGACCTAAGCAGCCGTTCCAACTCCAAATTAACTCTCCTAACAGAAGAGTTCAAATGAGGCTGGTCATGGCGTCTCAGGACAGATACAAATTCAACATTGGTGTGCCTCGATGCCGACGCAATCTTTACCAGGTCACACTCTATACTGTACCCAGGATCTCTGTCGATACTGTTCCCTGGCCCTCCCACAATAACCATGGTGTCTTCCCTGGTAAATCCTTTACAGAGTGAACCCAAATCCTCTGTCACCTGATCCAGACTAGCACTTGGTTTGAAAAAATTTGTGACCTGGTATTCTGGTCCTAATTCCTCCTGCTGAAGTTGGCCTACACCTCTGGCATGAGAACTGCCTAACAACAAAACTACCTCCCTTTTTGATGACTTTCCTACATTCTTTTTCAATTTCCTATTGAAAGTTTGTTGTGTCCTGTCTACACTTACCTCTGCTTGAGGCTCATCAGTTTCTAACTGAAGCAACAGGTCAAACTTATTTTTGACATTCACCACAAAACTGTCAGACTTAGTTCTAGGCCTGTTCCTTCTGTTACCTGTTGCCACTTCCCACCTATCTTTGCCCTTCTCCCTCCCTAACCTGTCCAGATCTTCCCTAGCCTGATCTAGCTCAGCCTGAAGGGCAGCAATTTTCCCCTCCTGTTCCACTATCTTCCTATCTCTGCTGCAAATCCTACATAACCACTGATGAGCCTGATCCACTTTCCCGACACCCACGCCACTGCAGTCCCCCCAATGAAAAAAACTACTGCATCCATCACACCAAACCCCGGAACTAACAATTCAATGGCAAGTCAGGCACTTCTCACTCATGGCAAAAAACATAGTTTAGCTAGAATAAATCAATTAAATTACCGAAAATCAAAAAGACGTTACAAGAATTAAGCCTATTCACAAATGTATATAAGCAAGTTTCCGATTTAAAATTCCGCTGTTTTTCTGAGATCTGTATTAAAACAATGAAGGTATACGCTATTTATTATATATTGCACTCGATGGAATGAAAAAAGGACAATTAAACGAGATACTTTAAGTTTGATTCTCCAAAACCGTTATGAGAATTAGGCCTATAAACAAATGTATATAAGCAAGTTTCTGATATAAAGTTACGCTGTTTTTCTGAAATCTGTATTAAAACAATGAATTGATACGCTATTTACGGTAGTTTACTTATTTGTTACCGAGAAACTAGTCAAATTACCGTGAAACAAGAAACAAACACGTTTACAAAATTTAAGCCTAAACGCGACTTCGCGAAGTTACTATCTTTTCGTGTTTTCTGAAAAAATACGCAAAGAAAAGTGAAACATTTAACGGCAAGACTAAACGATACATTAATGTACGTATTTAATTTGTTGTCGGTATTAAACTAGATTATATTCCTGTCTAAATCAGTTAACTTTCTGGAAATAGTTTCTGGCGTCACTTACTCGGCGGCCATCTTGGAACTAACGTTTTGTTGTATGTTTAGTTCTGCTGTCCGAAGAGGAGACTTCGTAGTAGCTTTAGCAACTACAGCATATTGCTTCTCTTTAACTCTAAGACTAAGCGAACACTCCAAAGTCCTAAAATGGAATTAACAACTGCCTTATATCATGTCAGTGATGTGCTTGATGTGTTCGACAAGCTAAGGAGGGATGCGGAAATAGAATTCGGAAGTATTTTTCAAGACACTGTTAAACTGGCAGAAGATACTGGAAGTGTAATAGCAATGCCAAGAACTATTTCAACATAAACCAAAAGAAACAACGTTCCTGCTTCAAACGCCGAGGAATACTTCAGGCGAACAGTATTTTTACCTGTTGTGGACCGTTTCATTGCCGAGCTAGAAACAAGATTTCCCCAAGTTTTTCGCACCATATTATCATTTGAAGGTCGTATTTCTGCATACTGTTTAAAATACAGTGAGGATGAAGTGATCCAGGCATCCGAGAAATATGAACAGCTTTTGGAGAGTTCTTCACTTTTAATGAAAGGAGAGCTGAAACTATGGAAGTAAAAGTGGGTTGATGAAAATAAAAGACCTCAAACAGCAAAAGAAGCATTAAAGACCTGTGACAAGCCGTTTATCCCAAATGTATATGTTTTACTTCAAATAGTTTGGTCTATTCCTGTCACCAAAAGCACTCCTGAACGAAGCTTCTCTACTTTGAGACGAATAAAAACTTATTTGCGTAACACAAAGGGGCAGGTGGGACGAAATGTATTGGCTCTTGCCGGCCGCGGTGGTCTCGCGGTTCTAGGCGCTCAGTCCGGAACCGCGTGACTGCTACGGTCGCAGGTTCGAATCCTGCCTCGGGCATGGCTGTGTGTGATGTCCTTAGGTTAGTTAGGTTTAAGTAGTTCTAAGTTCTAGGGGACTGATGACCACAGATGTTAAGTCCCATAGTGCTCAGAGCCATTTGAACCATTTTTTGAGCATTGGCTCTTGCAAATATCCATAAAAAAAGAGATATAGACATTGACAACATCGTTGGCATATTCAGTAAAAAGAAACAGAGTCGAATGAGCATGACAAATTGGGCAGAAGACGGAAATATTCCGTGAATTTTGTTACAGAATTTTTTTTTACATTCACGTCGAGTAGAAATTTTTAGATTCTTGTCATCATCTGGATCTAGAAAATTAAAGAAAACTTATTTGTTGTAAGTTGATTTTTTTATGGTTTATGTAATTTATAAAATCTACCATGTTAAAATAATTTTTAACCCTGAATTCTAAATAGTTACCAAAACCTACTTTAAGTAACATCAAATTTTACCACTTTGTCGGTGGAGGATCCTAGCTCTCCTTTTGTTAAGCGATCTTCCATTCCTTCTCTCCCCTCCCCCACCCATTGACCAACTTCTAGAATTGCCCCTGATTGTTTGATTTATCGAATATTCCGAATTTCGCATTGTGTAGCGTGAGCTCCGCACATTTCTGTCAAGAATTAAATTTTCACATAGTTCTGTTGCTCTGCACTGAGATTTACGTGTTTTAATGTCAAAATAAATTTCACATATTTCTCAGACACCAATCTAACACACTGTAACCTCCCCACAAAAAATGTTAATGAAAATGAGCCAAGCGTAACCTCCCAGCAGAAATATTTAAATGGAAATGGAAATGAACCAAATGTAAACTCCCCTCAAAATATTGTTAAATGGAAATGTGCCACGCGTAGCCTCGCCACAAAAAATAATAATTAAATGAATTTTAAATATTGTAACCTCTGAACAAAATTGGCTCCGATTTATAGTCTGTGTGCAGAAATACATTCACATTTAATGTTACCACAAAATTCTTTTCTCATTTAATGTCAAGTTCGAAACAGAAAAATTCCTAAACACCAAAATAACAAAAAAAAATTTGTAACCTGATGAATTTTATGAGGACAGCGGCGCTGACCTTCGGCCCTGTATTCTGAATAAAAAAAGCAAAAAATTCTTACCTCAATAAAACTGCAATTATATCTGCTCTTAATTAGTCATTTTTCGACACAGCTTCGTGCAGTGCTGGCGTATATTTTTTTTTTTATTCTTGGAAGCAATGATAATGCATTGGAAGTTGAAATGAATGCTTTTCTTTAAAAGAGTTGCTTTATATTATAAAAATTATTATTGGGGCATTTCTTTTAACAAATCAAATTACAATTAACATACATTATTAAATATGCGCAAGGCTGCTTCTTTATCTTCTACAACAATACTCATCCTCCAGAATCCTGACCAGAGTCGCGAGCAGAGCACACAGCCGACGCATGCCGACTCTCGCCGACTCACGCAGACTACTCCAGACTCGCTACTAAAGACTACTACCGACTCGCTACTGTCGACTCGCGCAGTCAAGCGCAGACTAGCGACAAGCAACAACTAACGATAAACTACTCTCTGGTCAGAGATTCTGTCATGCCTCGCCCATCGTCGGCAAAGCATACATCTTACATAACCCTCCACTGGGAGGGCAAAAATTTGGCAGCGATGGTGAGTCAATTGGACTTGCCATGAGCAACAAATTTTTCTTAATTAACTAACTTTACAATCACAGAATATTTACATATATCTAAGTATAGAACATGAAATAAATTATAGTGCACAAGTACAGAACATATCAGGCAATGACAAAATGTATACACAATGAGTACAAAACATAGTAACAAATGGCAAAAGTGCACATGCACTGTAAAACTCTTTAGCATTTTTACAAGAAATAAACATAATGAGTACAAATCATATTGACAAATGACAAAAGTGCACACGTACTGTAGTACAGAACATATCAGCAAATTACAAAAATGTATATGCAATGAATACAAATCATGTTAACAAAATGACGAAAGTGCACACGCACTGTAGTACAGAACATATCTGGGAATCACAAAATGTATACGTAATGAGTACAAATGGCATAAAGTGTACATGCACTGTAGTATTGAACATATCAGGAAATCACAAATGTATAGGCAATGAGTACAAATCATATTAACAAATGACAAAAATGACAAAAGTGCACACGCACTGTAGTTCAGAACATATCAGCAAATCACAAAAATGTATATGCAATGAATACAAATCATGTTAACAAAATGACGAAAGTGCACACGCACTGTAGTACAGAACATATCACAAAATGTATATGTAATGAGTACAAATCATATTAACAAATGGCATAAAGTGCACACGCACTGTAAAATTCTCTAGCATTTTTAGGACAACTAATCTTGTTAACAAATGAAATGAAGTGCACACGCTCTGTATATGTCTTTATCATTTTACAAGAATTTAAACGCATTGTATAAGTATTTACCATTTTACAAGAACTAGGAAAGGAATGGGAAGGATTGCATCATGGTTGTAGCACTTTAGGTTGCACGCAGTTGCATTGAAAGTCCATACCTTTCTATAGAAGCACAACACCAAGTGAGACAATCTGTAGTTCTTTTCCTTGAAGTATTAATCAGTGTAGCCAAAACATTGAAATGTAGTAGTGAAATTCCATGTTATCATTTTGATAGTACATTAGGTACACCAAACAGTGGGACCATAATAACATCTCCATCGCTCAAGGTGGTGGACAGCATGTCGTGCCAACACCATGTTCTTGTAAAGTACACCAACGTAGAATTAGTGCAAAAACCAAATATAGTGCTCCATGATCATGAGGATATACAGGACAAACGGATATTGCAGTAATTTCTGGTAATTAGGTCAGAAGGTGAAGGACATTAAGGCACATAGTAGTCTTCATTGAGAATTACACTAGTGTAACAACTGATTTGAGTAATTGGTTGCACTCATTGCCCAGTTACTGAAGATTTCTGTACCATGTATGTAGTATTACAGAATAATGTTCATAAATTATCTGAATATAGTAATTGTTGGCACTCATTGGGCAGATACAAAGCATTGTTTCATGCATTTCTCAGAAGTCATCATTCAAACTGAGTTAATTATTGGCATAGTATTAACATAATTAATCTAATTATATTAATCATTGGCATCATAGGTCATCTTATTACAGTAATCAGTGGCATTCATTGGCCAGTTACAAAGCATTTTTTTTATGCATTATTCAGAAGTGATCATTCAAAATGAGTTAATTATTGGCACAGCATTTGTACATAATTGATCTAATTATAGTAATCATTGGCATCATAGGTCATCTTATTACAGTAATCAATGTCATTCATTGGCCAGTTACAAAGCATTTTTTTATGCATTATTCAGAAATGATCATTCAAAAATGAGTTAATTATCAGCATAGCATTTGTACATAATTAATCTAATTATAGTAATCATTGGCATCATAGTTCATCTTATTACAGTAATCAGTGGCATTCATTGGCCAGCTACAAAGCATTTTGTTTATGCATTATTCAGAAGTGATCATTCAAAATGAGATAATTATTGGCATAGCATTTATACATAATTAATCTAATTATAGTAATCATTGGCATCATAGGTCTTCTTATTACAGTAATCAGTGGCATTCATTGGCCAGTTACAAAGCATTTTTTATGCATTATTCACAGGTGATCATTCAAAATGAGTTAATTATTGGCATAGCATTTGTACATAATTAATCTAATTATAGTAATCATTGGCATCATAGGTCATCTTATTACAGTAATCAGAGGCATTCATTGGCCAGTTACAAAGCATTTTTTTTCTGCTAGCAATGCATTGCGTTGGGATCCATAATTAATTACTGGGGGATAACAATATTTGCTTTTGAGTTATTGCTGCAAATGAAGATGTGTAACGTCATTCGTCATGACTCAGCTGTAGCAAGGTTATAAAACAAGTAGAGTATATGTGATCACATTCATAAATGACATAGGTTTAATGAACAACTGCTTATAGTACATTAATTTCATGAATAATTTCTCCTGCAAAATATACAAAATGGATTATTAAACTGAAAGAAGAAATGCATATTATGCTGAAAAGTAGTGAACTTCGAATTAACAGGTAGTGAAATGTGTATAAAAAATATGTATGTTCTCTAGCTGTCCCTTCCAAAACCTTCAGTCATTATACCATGCGCTATAAGACATACTGTCAAAACGAACTGCAACAAATACTTAAATAACTACATAGCATCTCTTAACTAACAGTAAATATATAAACTTCATCATTATTTTCATCTGCAAAGAAAAAACTTCATTATCCATAGTATCATAACTCCATTATTATCATCACCTGTAAAGAAAAACTTCATTATCCATAGTAGCATATTCTTCATCATTATTCATCAACATTCATTATCATGTGCTAAAAAGTCACTTCATTATTCGTTATACAACTATTCCTTATTTCTAGCATATTTCATCACTAAAACTAAGATGTGTAGTTCTGTCTGACAGCCTGCATCAATCGCCTCGTATTCTGAAAGAAAAAATTAGTTACGACTGCTATCATACGATGTGTATAGTATATTCTTGTTAATGCTTGTTAATTCTGATCCATTTCCTCTTCGTCACGAGGTATTGCATCTTCTTTCGTTCATTCCGAAGGTGAAATTCCCATTTCTGTTTAATTTATTTCGTTTACACGTTATTTCTTTCTGAAAATGATGAACAAAGATTAATGTCTTGCATTTAAATCATATACCCACTAAATAAAAACTGGTTTATAGTAACATAATTGAGCAAACAGCATAGCATGACAGAAAACGTAATTTGTCAAAAACATCGACAGTGTTCAAAAGCAAAAATGTACAGTGTATCACAATATAGCAGCAAAAAAAAAAAAAAAAGTAAAGTAGTCACGATGTTGAGATATCATATGGCAAAAATGTTAAAGTCAACTGGTGTTTGTTATATCTTAACTATTTCATAGTGCATACAAACAAAATAGGAAAACAATCATACATACGTAAAAAATGGAAAATATGCACGGTGTGATCTATAACGACAAGAAGAGCGACCTGCTAACCTTACCTTGCCGGCCACTTCCCAAGAAAAAAATACGATAATCATCAGTAAGTGTTCATGTGGATATCATTGCATAAGTGGTCATAAAAAATAAGGAAATGGCATTACAGTGTGATAAATCATAAAGTATGTTCATTTAATAAAAGGTTTGATGTTAGATATGTGGTGGTTCCCTTTGGTTTTTCTGGTTCTCAAAGTTTCGATGTGTACTACATTGGGGTGAGGAATGCTGCAAATTCGATATGGACCTGCGTATAGAAATTCAAATTTACTACACCTACCTTTTCCTCTATTGGATAAATAGTGTATACGTACTAATATCTTCTGTCCAATGTGAAAGTCACGGCGTGTACAAACCTGTTTTTGCTGTCTTCTCCGGCGCGCTGCGGCACGTTTGATGTTGTTCAGCGCAATGTCAATTATTTCATGGTGTCGTAGTCGACGAGATGTAGGAAAGGTTACTAATTCTTTAATTTTGTTAGGTGGTTCAACATTTTACAGTATAACAGACGGAGATAGCATAGTAGATTCATTTGGTATGGAATTAATTACATCCTGGAATGAGAGTATGTGTGTGTCCCAATCAATATGTTTTTTATGGCAGTATATTCTACACAGTTTACCAATTTCTTTCATTAATCGTTCACAAGGGTTCGAAGAAGCATGGTACCTGGATATATAGATCGGAGAAATGATTCTAGCTCGTAACATACGTGTCCATATAGCAGATCGAAACTGTGGTCCATTGTCGGAAATTACTTTCAACACATGCCCTACATGAAATAGAAAATGTTTTACAAATGCTTTCGAAACAGTTTTAGCAGTAGCTTTGCGTAACGGAGTGAAGGTAACAAATTTTGAAGTGAGTTCAACAGCGACAAAGATGTAGCAAAAACCTCTATTAGTTCTGGGAATCGGACCAAAAATATCTACAGCGGCCATGTGTCTCAATTTAACAGGTACAATGGGATGTAATGGAGGAATATGTGAAGTCGTGTCCGATTTAGCTTTCTAGCAGATTTTACATGACGCTAAAACTCGTCGTATACGTTTCTCCATGTTGGTAAAATAACAGTTCTGTCTCAGTATAAGAAAACATTTTCTGGCTCCGTAATGTGCGTAACTTAGATGAGTATACCAGATTAATTTGTTAACAAGTTCGTCAGGAATGCATAATAACCAATTGTTGCTGTCAGGATGAGAGCGGCGAAACAGAATGTCATTGCGTACAGTGTAATGGTTTCTAATGGTAACATTATTCCTATCTTGCCAAAGGTGTTTAATTTCTTTCCATACGTTGTCTTTACTCTGCTCTTGTGCTATGTCTTGTAATGACGACGAAATGAAATTTTCAAATGCAACTTGTTGAATGTACATGACACTGAAATTTGCTTTGCAGAAGTTGGTTACGATGTCTTGCTGATTATTGTTAAGAGAACGGAATAGTGCGTCTGCTAAAATATTTTGTGTGCCGAGAATGTGAACAATTGTAAAATTAAATTCCTGCAAATAAAGTTTCCATCTACTTAATCTGTTGTGTGTAAATCTAGCCGAAAGTAAAAATTGTATCGCTCTATGATCTGTGTAAACGGTAGTGTGTCTTCCATAAAGAAAATGCCTAAATCTCGTAAAAGCCCATACAACACATAATGTTTCAAGTTCTGTTACAGAATAATTTCGTTCAGCAGGTGACAGAATGCGACTTGCAAAAGTGATGTTTTTAATTACTGTATAACCATCTTCTTCAATTTCCTGAAAAATATGTACGCCCAAAGCGGTGTTAGAACTGACGGTGGCAATGGAAAAATTTCTGGTAACATCTGGGTGCGATAAAAGTGGTGCATTCAACAAGGCATGTTTCAAATAACATTCTCGTGAACAAAATTCTACGTGTAAAAATTATTGCTTGCGTTACTGGAACATGCAACCTGTACTGTATCTAGTCCAATTCCATCTAATGTGTCATTATTTTCGGGAGGATGCTGTGACATTTCAACTATTTGTACTGTTCTGTTATTTCTTCCTGACGTCTTACGTTCTGGATGATACCTACTGTCTGGTTCATTCATGATAATATGTTGTTGCTGATGTTGCTGCTGATAAGATCGACTGTTATTAAATGTACGCTGAAAATTGTGCTCATTATTTTTACGTCTGTCATGATTGTCATTTCTATACGGCGCATTGCGATAGGAATTGAAATAGTGTGTTTTCTGTACGTACTGATTCCCTTGTTGCTGTGCGTTACTATTTGTTGGAGCTGAGACTATACGTGCACGCGGCGAAACATTGAAGCTTGGTTGACCTTATAGACTGCATTGTTGGTTAGGTATGCTAACCAGTTGGTTTTGTTGCTGTTACAGTGAAAAACGTCTATTGTTACTAAAATGTGTTTGCGACTGCTGAAAATTTTGCACTTACTGATGATTACAATTTTATCTGTTACTAAAATTACTGCGGTAGTTGTCATTTCTGGAGAGTCTAAAGAGAACTGTCACTTTCTGTAAAATTTGTCATATCGGGTTTTCTTTACTCATTATTAATACTAGGTAGAGCAATAGTTGAAGAGCTGTTTTAATAGATATAAAGGATAGTAGAAGAGAAGGCAGCAGTGCAAAAAACTAAAGATGAAACAGCACTACTACGGCTCGGGGCCCTGTGCACGCTACGGCACATATTCTTTAAAGTATAATGAATCCCCTGAGGTTAATTACGCGCTGCAAATAAACTTTAGCTTTTGCGTTACAGGCAATGGCGGTGAAAATTCAAAAGTAAATTGTTGTACCCAGTCCAAAGCTAGTTTCTGCATTACACGCAATGGCGGTGAAAGTACAAAAATAAATCGACGTATCCAGTTCAAAGCGTGTACCTGTCCTCTGTCATTTTTAAATACATTAAATTTTCTCACTGATAGAAAATGTTTATAATCAACGTTATCGTCACTGATCAACGTTATCGTCACTGAATTTGTGAACAGGTTCATGATTGCATAAGAATCTGTTTGTCTGCGTATTTTCGGATTTTAAGTCACGTTGTTTCTGTAAATCACCTAAGATACACTGGCTGTGTGAGTGTGACAAATGTTCAGAATGTGCCGTACCTGTATGTTGTGACGTCTTAGTGACTGAAACAATTTTCCTTTCTGTCACTTTAATACGTTCGTCAATTTGGCTGATCTGTTGTTCAAATTTCTTATCAACTTCCATATCCAGAGTGAATGAAAGTTCTGGTGACTTTAAATTAAACTCGTCGCGTATCTGTGTTGCGTTTTCTGAACGTTGTTCAGTGACTGCATTACTTTCATCTCTAAGTGATTCTGTTGTCGCTGCATCTGTATTACTTAATTCTTGTGCAACAGATCTAGTTTCTTCACTACTGTTACTAGCACAAGCCTTAATTTCCTCATGTAACTGTTCTTTAGTACCACGACATTGCGCGGCAACGGCTGTAATCTGTTCACAAAGCTGTCTGTTCTGTTCGTTAAGGTTGTCGTGTTTTTCGTTCGACTGTTTAAAACTTTCATTAATTAGTTCATTAAGTTGTTTGCAATGGTTGTCGAAATTTTCATTAAGTTGTTTGAAATAGTTGTCGAAACTTTCATTAAGTTCTTTACTAAGATGTCTGTTCTGTTCATTAAGTTGTTTGAAATTTTCACTATGTTGTTTAATCGACCTGTCACATTCTTCATTAAGTTGTAGTATTAATGCCATAACTTGATCTAAGCCAATATTACCTACTCTATTCTCTGTGCTGTTGGATGGCGTACCTGCAATTGTCACGTTTTGTGTAACCATTCACTCATTTTGTGATTCTTGAAAATGATGTTTGCTAATCGGATGTGCACTGTTAGTCACTACCTCGGAATTAATTAAATCTGACGTATTCTGATTACACTGTTCATTTTCGTTAGAAAAATTTATCTGCTCGTTACGTAAGTTTTGCAAACCGGGTGTGTCAAACTGGGCAGCGTTCATTGTAACAGAACGTGCCGAGTCATCAATTGTCGTTAAATTAACAGACGACACAATCGAATTTGTTTGCTGATCATTAGGATTAAAATCATTATTAATAATTCGCATACACTGATTGTCTGTAAATAGAGGACTGTCATTAAGACACTGAGTGTCACAAATACTATCGGTCAAGCTATTTGAGTCGGCTATTTCACTCGTTACACATCGCGATGTACTGTTAACAGTTTTTCGCGGCATTTTTCACAAAACAAAATTAAGCACAAATAAAACAAGGACAATGCAAAAATGCAACAAACACAATTACAACAAAGAGCAACAAATTGACGATGACCTGCAAAAGCAATAGTGACAAATTAGTAAATGTGTTGCGCCAGATGCAAACTATATTTAAATAAATAAGAGCAGATATATGACTACTTCTCACAAGATTCCCAAAGAAATACGATCCTGGCCGGATGTCGCCAAGTGTAACCTCCCCACAAAAAATGTTAATGAAAATGAGCCAAGCGTAACCTCCCAGCAGAAATATTTAAATGGAAATGGAAATGAGCCAAATGTAAACTCCCCTCAAAATATTGTTAAATGGAAATGTGCCAAGCGTAGCCTCGCCACAAAAAATAATAATTAAATGAATTTTAAATATTGTAACCTCTGAACAAAATTGGCTCCGATTTATAGTCTGTGTGCAGAAATACATTCACATTTAATGTTACTACAAAATTCTTTTCTCATTTAATGTCAAGTTCGAAACAGAAAAATTCCTAAACACCAAAATAATAAAAAAAGTTTTGTAACCTGATGAATTTTATGAGGACAGCGGCGCTGACCTTCGGCCCTGTATTCTGAATAAAAAAAGCAAAAAATTCTTACCTCAATAAAACTGCAATTATATCTGCTCTTAATTAGTCATTTTTCGACACAGCTTCGTGCAATGCTGGTGTATATATATATTTTTTTGTTCTTGGAAGCAATGATAATGCATTGGAAGTTGAAATGAATGCTTTTCTTTAAAAGAGTTGCTTTATATTATAAAAATTATTATTGGGGCATTTTTTTTGAACAAATTAAATTACAATTAACATACATTATTAAATATGTGCAAGGCTGCTTCTTTACCTTCTACAACAATACTCATCCTCCAGAATCCTGACCAGAGTCGCGAGCAGAGCACACAGCCGACGCATGCCGACTCCCGCCGACTCACGCAGACTACTCCAGACTCGCTACTAAAGACTACTACCGACTCACTACTGTCGACTCGCGCAGTCAAGCGCAGACTAGCGACAAGCAACAACTAACGATATACTACTCTCTGGTCAGAGATTATGTCATGCCTCGCCCATCGCCGGCAAAGCATACGTCTTACAACACACACGAATTTAAACAGATGCGAACATGTTTCGCCGTGTGGTTTGGTGTGCCAAGGGGCGTAAATATACAATATTTTCTTGTTTATTCATTAAAGCATCACATTGTGGTAACAATGGTTGACATGGGGCTTTCATCGTCGATTCTTGTGCCTTTACAAGCTGAACTTAGAAGACCACTGCAGCGGCGGATACGCATGCCGACTCCCGCCGACTCACGCAGACTACTCCAGACTCGCTACTAAAGACTACTACCGACTCACTACTGTCGACTCGCGCAGTCAAGCGCAGACTAGCGACAAGCAACAACTAACGATATACTACTCTCTGGTCAGAGATTATGTCATGCCTCGCCCATCGCCGGCAAAGCATACGTCTTACAACACACACGAATTTAAACAGATGCGAACATGTTTCGCCGTGTGGTTTGGTGTGCCAAGGGGCGTAAATATACAATATTTTCTTGTTTATTCATTAAAGCATCACATTGTGGTAACAATGGTTGACATGGGGCTTTCATCGTCGATTCTTGTGCCTTTACAAGCTGAACTTAGAAGACCACTGCAGCGGCGGATAGTCGCGGTGAGGTGTGGCGGCGATGCGGTGTTGTGGGCTGCAGCAATGAGATGGCCACGTGGATGACGGAGGTGACGTCACCTGCCCGGCTGCTCGCATCTCGCGAGCCAGCCTCCCGAAACTGCAACAATCCGTCATGCGGACATAAAGATGTAAAGTAATTAAGTCTCTTATCAAGATTTGTATAACAACAGAAAAGTGTAAATTGTGGAAACTGAGCTTAAGATTTTGACTTCTTGGGGTCATATAAAACCGGTCACGTTACACGAGGTAGGAGGAGTAGCGTGACAAATCTCACATTTACATCGATCTAAATTAACAACGCACAAAGAATGTGAGTTCAATTTGTACCACAAAATGCATCAGTAGCATTATTAACTAAGGCTGAAGGGTATCTAATTTTAAATACTATCCGATAACGGATCCAGAAGGCATTTTGTCCCAAGTAATTACTCTACATAAAGTTTATACATTACTCAGTATCGCCAGCCGCGGTGGCCGAGCGGTTCTAGCCGCTTCAGTCCGGAACCGCTCAACTGCTACGGTCGCAGGTTCGAATCCTGCCTAGGGCATGGATGTGTGTGGTGTCTTTAGGTTAGTTAGGTTTAAGTAGTTCTAAGTTCTAGGGGATTGATGACCTCAGATGTTAAGTCCCATAGTGCTCAAAGCCATTTGAACCAATTTATTTACTCAGTATCTAAGGAATGTGCTATCAACATTTAAATGAGAGATCAGTGTGCTGCTGAACTGCATTGTGTTACGAACAAAATTGTTTACACTACTCTTTTATCAGTGATTATACCCCCTACTAATCCATGCTGTAACGAGTAATCAGATTCCAAGCTTTTGCATCTTTCAAGGTACCTAATTAAAGGTATACATGTGTGTGACTTATGTACACTACTTGCCATTAAAATTGCTACACCAAGAAGAAATGAAGATGATACACAGGTATCCATTGGACAAATATATTATACTATGACTGACATGTGATTACATTTTCACGCAATTTTGGTGCATAGATCCTGAGAAATCAGAACCCAGAACAACCACCTCTGGCCGTAATAACAGCCTTGATACGCCTCGGCATTGAGTCAAACAGAGATCGGATGGCGCGTACAGGTACTGCTACCTATGCAGCCTCAACACGATACCACAGTTCATCAAGAGAAGTGAATTGCGTATTGTGACGAGCCAGTTGCTCGGCCACCATTGACCAGACGTTTTCAGTTGGTGAGATATCTGGAGAATGTGCTGGCCAGGGCAGCAGTCGAACATTTTCTGTATCCAGAAAGGCCCGTACAGTACCTGCAACATGCGGACGCGCATTATCCTGCTGAAATGTAGGGTTTCGCAGGGATCGAATGGAGGGTAGAGACACGGGTTGTAACGTTGAGTACACCATCGCAGGCACTCCTGTCTGTGATGCAGCATCAAGGGTAACCGCAGCCATGGTCTCCGAGCTGATAGTCCATGCTGCTGCAAACGTCGTCGGACTGTTCGTGCAGATGATTGTTGTCTTGCAAATTTCCCCATCTGTTGACTCAGGGATCGAGACGTGGCTGCACGATCCGTTACAGCCATGCGGATAAGATGCCTGTCACCTCGACTGCTAGTGATACGAGGCCGTCAGGATCCAGCACGACGTTCCGTATTACCCTCCTGAACCCACCGATTCCATATTCTGCTAACAGTCATTGGATTTCGGCCAACGCGAGCAGCAATGTCGCGATACGAGAAACGGCAATCGCGATAGGCTACAATCCGACTTATATTATAAAAGTCGGAAACATGATGGTACGCATTTCGCCTCTTACACGAGGCATCACAACAACGTTTCACCAGGAAACGCCGGTCAACTGCTGTTTTTGTATGAGAAATCGGTGGGAAACTTTCCTCGTGTCAGCACGTTGTAGGTGTCGCCACCGACGCCAACCTTGTGTGAATGCTCTGGAAAGCTAATCATTTGCATATCACAGCATCTTCTTCCTGTTGGTTAAATTTCGCGTCTGTAGCACGTCATCTTCGTGGTGTAGCAATTTTAATGGCCAGTAGTGTATAAGATACGTGAACTTCGGTCCTTCTTCTAAGAAAAACATGCACATAATTAATCTTCCCACAGAATACAACCGCAGCTTCATTTTAAACTTCCCTGTGACACATAATGCAAAAACAAAAAAGCAGGTTAATCACATAATTTAAAGATATTGGTTTAGAGTTGTAAGTAGGCTGTTTAGGTTTTTATATTGGTAACGCCGCCGCCACGTAGCGCTCTATATGAAAATCACTGACTGTGTTGTGTGAAGGCTGTGGTTGGTTTGCATTGTTGGAGTAATATTCGCCATTGTAGTGTTGGGCTGTTGGCTGTTAACAGCGTGTAGCGTTGCGCAGTTGGAGGTGAGCCGCCAGCAGTGGTGGATGTGGGGAAGTGAGATGGCGGATTTTTGAGAGCGGGTGATCTGGATGTGTGTCCATCAGAAACAGTACATTTGTAAGAAGGGATGTCATGAACTGCTATATATATATTATGACTTTTGAACACTATTAAGGTAAATACATTGTTTGTTCTCTATCAAAATCTTTCATTTGCTATGGCTATCAGTAGTTAGTGTCTTCAGTAGTTTGAATCTTTTATTTAGCTAGCAGTATTGGCGCTCACTGTATTGCAGTAGTTTGAGTAACGAAGATTTTTGTGAGGTAAGTGATTTGTGAAACGTATAGGTTAATTCAGTCAGGGCCATTCTCTTGTAGGGATTATTGAAAGTCAGACTGCGTTGCGCAAAAAAATATTGTGTGTCAGTTTAAGCACAGTAATGTATAATTTTTTAAGGGGACGTTGCAGAGTCATTAAGGTAAATGTAATTGTTCTGGAATGTTGTAATGTAAACAGAGACTTATGAATCATTGTTCACTTATGGAAGGTGGTTCGTGTTGTAAAGGGACATCCCCCTTTTCCTCAACAGTAGATGTCGATACCATCATTATTTTTCGAATTTTGGAGCCGCGTTTTGTAGCCATGCTGTCCAAGGTGCCTTGCCACGGTTCGCGCGGCTTCCCCTGTCGGAGGTTCGAGTCCTCCCTTGGGCATGGGTGTGTGTGTTGTTGTAACTTTATGTTAGATTAAGTAATGTGTAAGCCTAGGGACCGATGACCTCAGCAGTTTGGTCCCATAGAACTTACCACAAATTTCCAATTTTCGAATTTTGGACAGGTCAATATTAGCTCAGTTGCTTTTCTGAAAACTTTCAGCTTGTTATACTTCAAGCTAAAATTTATGAAAACTAATTACTTCATAAAATATTTTACTTTCTATGTTATAATCGACAAGTACTAGTTCTGAATGTACAGTTAAAATTATTTTTTTTTAGAAACATTTGAAATTACGAATTATTTGCACACTTAAAATTTATGTTATTAATTACGCAAGGCTGTACTGTTTAGTATCTTTATTTCTGGATTCATTTATGAAATAATAATTGAAATTAGTAATGTAACGAAAACTAGTAGGAATTCATTTGGGGAAGAGAAATTGTAAACCCTTTGGAATATTGTTGTTTCAGCAGAGTGTGGCTAACAGTAAGCTTGCCTCTGATGTGATCTGACGTATTTTTGTATAAAAGGTACGAACAATGTAATTTCTGCTTTATTTATGTGAAAAATCAAAATACTGTATGATATACTAAAATTTGAGAAAATCAGTGCAAAATATATTTATGTAAAAAATTCTGCAACAACAATCTTCCGATTTATCTAGTACAAACCAGCCTCAAGGATCTGATGTTAGACTGTTAGCTTCATGAATAACACCCCTAGACAAAAAGAACTGGAGCCATCTCGGCATGACAAGCTAAGTAAACTTTAAAGTTTATGGTAATCTTCGCTCCTCTAAACTCTTCATAAAAGACTTTATATGTTAGTTACTTGGACTGGGCATTGCTTAACATGGACAATAGCTAGAAGGAAGGAGGGGGGAGACTACAATGTCAAAGAAAAATATGAGGAGTTTGGTTATTAGTTTCCATAGTTGGTAAATTAACACAGAAAGCTAGCCTAACCTAACTTTTGAAATTTTTGTGTTCTCATATGGGCACAGACAGTTTAACAACATTATGACCATCCCTCTGGCTTGTCCACAAGACTACTTCTCTCAGCAAATTACACAAAATGGTACAGGTGCACACTTAAACCTAGCATTTAAATACAAAGCCTTGATCGGCGGGGGAGGGGGAGAGGGAGAAGGGGGATGGATAAATGTCCTACTCTTATCAGATAGTTGCATATTACTTGCGGTAATCGCCTGACGGTTGTGACTCACGAACAAGTTCCTTTGCGACTTGCACAGTTCTTTACAATAAATCTTTTTTTAGATAAGAGTCGTACGTTTACTCGAACGGAAAGCAGAGTTAGAGGAGTAGAGACGGAACTAGGCAGCGCTACAATCATCATATACCTCGGAGATGCCAATCATTTACATACGCCCTATTGTGATCCACACTAATCTGAGCTCTTTCGTGGGCTGTGAGCTGGTCGATTGATCATAACAAGTATTATCTGCGATCTTAGGTGGCGCCGTCCAGAAATCATGGAGGTGCATTTCATACGGCAGTTTCTGTAAATATGAGAGAAATGGGCTTAAACTGGCGCTGGAAGTGAACTCCTAGTGAGCTGACAATTTACATCACAGCGGGAGCTGTTGAATAATAAACCTCTACCGGTCAGTGCAAGACTGAGAAACAAGTGTGAGAGCATAACAAATTGTGGTAACAGTTAACAGCGCAGGTACGGAGTTCAGCCGGCTGTTGCCAACAGGAATAAATAGTGGATACCGTACAGTAATTACGTGGGCAGGGGGCGTTACAGTTACAGTTAAGAGAGGAGCTATTTCTCAGCTGGAAGTACCAGTCTGACAAGTTAAGTCAGAACACAAATAATTCTTAATTTGAACGCAGTGTTGAAGGTCGGCTGGACCATATTTTGCAATCTTTGCTGTCGACCATGAAGTGACGTACCACATGTATGCTAAGTAATACACTTCTGCAAAGCTTCCCAAGCAACGGGGAAAATGAACGGTTGATTACATTCAAACGCGCAGCTAGCACAGTTGATGGATAAACTTATCTTCATGCTAAGATATGAGGAAGTCGAGGCATTTGTACCTCCGCAGTGGCACTGCAGTAAGTTAAGGAAGATTCCAGATTAGATAAATCATTTACTAAGATCCTACAATCCGAGTTGCTATATTAGTTAAAGTATGTAAAAACAGTTCGGCCGGCATCAAACTGGGTCTAAATTTACGTTACAATCCTAACTGGATCGTCGTGTGCAGCTCATAGACGTGTAACTGGGATGCGTGGATGCTACAGACGAGAATTTCCAAAGCTATGGCCATTTCCAACGCAGTGGTTGTGTTAGATAAGTCATCGTGCACCCGTTCTAGACTGCGATCAACAAGGTTGGTAAGCTTTTCATACTGTAGGATTTGTCCTGCAGCGACGGTTGGAATTTGCATAGTATTGCAAACAAGTTGTTCTCTATGTGCGTTAATCGTATTTGCTGTTGAATAAGAATGTTTTGAGCAGTAGCAGGAACTGATGTGGCACGGTAGATGGCTTTATCCCATCTGTCAGCATCCGAATGATCGGATGTTCTAAAAACTGTTTTGATTAGTGTTTCACCGACTTTGAATCAATCTCTCTTTGTTCGATGATGTGGAGCAGCATCAGAGATGTTACACAGCTTTTCTTAAATATTGTTAATCACTTGAATTAGATGCTACAAAGAAATAGAGAGTACCGTTTTGCCCAGAACGCCTCAAAATAGCTTGACAATCTAACAACAGCTTGGCTATCCGTTGCAGGCGAAATTCTCCTTCCGAGAAAGTGTCAGGTTTTCCCCATCACAAATGACTAAGTACTGTGGCGTATACCACAAACTGCTCACCCTTTGAAAAAAATACTGCAGAGGTGGAAAGCCGGATCAGGAAAGGCAAAGCCCCAACGGCGATAGTTAACAGAGTAATCAAAATACAGCGCCTCATTTCAGCGGACTAATGCAGAAATATGGAAATCTCACGCCGCAATCGATAACACCGCTGCGAAACAGGTAGAACGCTGCTCACGCCCGCAGACAGAATATGCCGATGACGGACCATGACTGCAAAACAGCCAGTATACGATTATGATTAAACCGAACTGGAATGAAATAGGATGAAGTAATTACGGAGGTCACTGGGATGCAAAAAGTGACATTAGTTGCTACCTGTGCGGCGTGCTGGAACTAGACAGAGGAACAAAACGAAGATGGTTAACTAAAGTATTCAGAGTCTTTAAGTGCAACACTGAATGATCAACTGCACTGATCAAAACGCACAGAGCAGAGTCGGTGAAATATCAGGAAAGTAAGAAATAAACAGGGGACGGTAAAAAGATTTAGATAGGCAACATACGACATCAGTCGCTTACCGATATAAAATCACAATGCAGATCGGCAAATTGGACGAATATAGTTGTCCCTTCTTAGCAGCATAACAAACTGTGCCACTGAGCGAGAGTCCGAACTGGGCCTAGTCTGTCATTTGTGCAAGTCAGTCCCTCACAATGCTTAATCGGTAGATAACACCGAATATGAGTTGGAATAGATATATAGTTCTTTTTTATAAAGTTTCAGTAACGATCTGTAGATCACATCTGTGACTGGCATCACCGTGGTACTAAAAGTTGTACATCTTAGGCACGCTTAAACGCAAGACTTGGTTGGTAATAGGTGTTCCCTTACGTTATGATTGGACAATAATTATACAGCAAATATGATTTCTCTCGTGGACTGCTGCGCAAAAAAGATACCACGCTTGAAAGCCTATGTGTGGATTACAAAGGCCGGCCGGTGTGGCCGAGCGGTTCTAGGCGCTTCAGTCTGGAACCGCGCGACCGCTACGGTCGCAGGTTCGAATCCTGCCTCGGGCATGGACGTGTGTGAAGTCCTTAGGTTAGTTAGGTTTAAGTAGTTCTAAGTCTAGTGGACTGATAACCGCAGATGTTAAGTCCCATAGTGCTCAGAGCTGTGTGGTTTGCAAACAACATATTCTGCCCGCTTATGTGTTTTGACAATAGATTTTATTAGGCACAAAGATAAACTCTACTAACCCTCTAGTGACTAACATGGAAAGCTACATACTGCTGCAAAGACGCGTAGAGGCTACATGTCAGGTGTAAGTAGGCTGTTTAGGTTTTTGTGTTGGTAACGTCACGTAGCGCTCTATATGAAAATCACTGACTGTGCTATGTGAAGGCTGTGGTTGATTTGCATTGTTGGAGTATATGCTGTTGTAGTGTTGGGCAGTTGGCTGTTAACAGCGCGTAGCGTTGCGCAGTTGGAGGTGAGCCGCCAGCAGTGGTGGATGTGGGGAGAGAGATGGCAGAGTTTTGAGAGCGGATGATCTGGACGTGTGTCCATCAGAGACAGTAAATTTGTAAGACTGGATGTCATGAACTGATATATATATTATGACTTTTGAACACTATTAAGGTAAATACATTATTTGTTCTTTATCAAAATCTTTCATTTGCTAACTGTGCCTGTCAGTAGTTAGTGACTTCAGTAGTTAGAATCTTTTATTTTGCTGGCAGTATTGCCCTTACGTTATTTGATTTTCAAACCGCTGAACAGAACTGAACGTACTCAGACATTTCGCTCTTTACTTATTCTGATCAACACTAAACTGACACACAATATGTTTAGCGTCCAGACAATAACTTATTATCCAGAGGTTCTCAAACATCATTACAACTCAATTTTTATATAAAACATGTTCTTTAATGTCTAAAATATTATCCCTGGTACTATGATTTAAATTTGAGTTTTGAACTATTTTGAAGAGCTCTTATGTTTATGGAGTACTCCTATTTCAGTGATCAGATACCCAGCAAATCCAATGATTTGCAAGACAAGCACACCTTAGATTACTAACATATGTGCCATTTATGCACTGAGACATAGGCAATTATGTAACTAAGTAAGTCAATGTGAAACTGTTATATGCTGCCTCCTCACTTTATCAAGAAGGTGACTCCATAAATATATTGACTTTTGCGAGGTACACTCCAACTGTTCTTCCACAGTAAACATTACCACATCCAGCAAATTAGTTATAGTATTACAGTATCCCTTGCAACCTCACAAAGTTTTGCACGTCACGTAATGATACAAGGGGTCCATAAAATTCCTTTACAACTTCAAAATTTTGTTACAATGGCAGTTGTTGAAATATTTCAACAAAATTTCTTTTATCGTAATCACTGTTTACTAAAGTTTTTATATCTACTAAAATTTTGTGTTTCAGATACTCTGTTGATGGAAGGAACTGATCCTCCACAAAATGACGACTTCTCAAGAGAACGCATAATGTGTGTCCTGGTTTACTGAGACAAAATCGGATGTTAGAACTCATCGAAACTTCAGAACGAAGTATGGAAGAGATCCACCATCGCGCCCTTCAATACGTGCATGGCACAAAAAATTTATGGAGACAGGGACAGTGTTGGATAAAGGGAGGAGCGGGCGACCAAGAACATCAGAGGAAAACATCGATCGCGTTTTAAACCTCTTCACTCGTTCACCTACCAAGATCCATCCGCACTGCTGCCAGACAGTTGCAACTACCACGTTCAACTGTGCATATGGTCCTCCACAAGAACTTACGGCTGTACGCAAACCTGAGCTAAATGACAAGCCAAAACGGACATAGTTTGCACTCGACACGCTGGAACGCCTTTCGGAGGATGAAGCATTCCTCAAGCGAGTTTCTTTCATTGGCGAGGCACCTTTTCATGTTTCTGGGCCATTAAACAGACACAGTGTGAGAATCTGGGGATCTGAACACCCCCAGGTGACTAGGGAGCTTCACCGGGATAGTCCAAAAGTGAATGTGTGGTGTGAAATCATGTGAAACTGAGTAATGGTCCATTTTTCTTCAATCTGTCAACAATTACTGCAGATGTTTACCTCGACCTTCTGACCGAATATGTAGCGCCACAGTTAATTCAGTTATAACTATCATTTTCCAGCGAGCTGGTGCACCACCACGTTGGATACTGCATTCTCGTCGGTTCCTCAATGAATCATTACCAGGCAGATGTATTGGGAGGGATGGGCCACCGCGTTCGCCAGATATCACTCCCTTGGACTTTTTTATGGGGGTATGTAAAAGATGTCATTTATCAAACACAGATACGGGACATTGCTGACTTGAAGCAAAGGATTCGTAATGCCATTGCCACCGTTGATGACGCTATGATACAGCAAACATGGCAAGAAATCGAGTACCGTCTTTATGTCCTTCGTGCAACGAAAGGCGCCCACACAGAGATCTATTAAACACTGTCAAAAAAACTTTTATAAACACTGATTACAATGAAAGAAAGTATGTTGAAATATTTCAACAACTGCCACTGTAATAAAATTTTAAAGAGGCCTTATGGACATCTTTATGTCAATGTATACTCTTCTGCCTGCTGTAACTCAAATGGTAATCCGAGTGTCCTTTTTTCTGGGCAATAGTATAGGATTTTGTAGGTTTTTTACACTATATTCTGGCGTTTCCTTCAGTTGCAGTTCAAGATACGGTTGTCTGGTTCAGGCAACCGAAGGTTTGGTTCTTTTATATAAGAAGTGACCTCAGTAATACTGGGAGACCACTAGTGTAGAGTACGTCTCAGATATACAAAACTTGGCAGATATTCATTGGGTTTAGGGGGACACCACATACGTAAAGCATCATTAGGCACAACAATTAATAGTGACGATCTTTTGGTAAATTAGTAAATATAATCATGTGTGGGTCCCCACAAGTGCTAACCCCATCACTAACGTGGGCCCTATTGAAGAGAAAAGCACTGTACGTGGCATTCGACACTCAGATAACATTGTAGGATTGCCTAAAAATCAATTGATTGAGCCGTAGTAACACGAAGATGAAAATACAATGCCATTGGGCCATAGTGTTGCTCGGTTTGATTCCTGCGTCTAATTCCTAGCGAAAATATTCTTCCCACAGGATGAATTATTCTGCCCCATTTAGGGCCAAACCACAGGGTGCACATGGTATACTGGTGCGGCGCTGGATAAGAAAGGAGAACAGAACTGGGGCGTATAATAGCAGTGTAGTGTGTTGATTGTGTTATTCCCGTGTAGGTGTACTGCCATAACGGCACAAGAGAAGCTGCAACTAAACGTAACGTTTTATGCCAACAACATGTGGTAGGTGTCAAAAGTTTCCGTCGTGGATAATCAACACTGTCATCTATCGCGAGTGCCGTTGAATTGTTGGGCATAGAACATACACAAAGTTAACTTTCAGTATTAAAAGTGGTTTATCTAACTGTAGGGTAGGATTATCCATGGCGTCGCAAGCTTTGCGCCCATACAATTTTTTAAAACAAGTTTTGGGCTCCACTCTTCAAGCCAGAGATATTTGTTGATATATCAAGAAGGGCCAAACTTTTTCATTGTTTGGTGCCCTTTTCGCACATCTTCTGCGGGTTTGTATATTAATTACTGTTACAGACATTGTTAGACCACATTGTACCACAGTTGGCACCATTCCACTGTATAAACTAAGTTGTCAATATTTCCACCATCTGCGATTCACGAGATCGCTGCCAGGAAGAGTGTATATCTCTAGGCCAGCAAGGAGGGCGTGGACAGTTGTGATGGGTTTCCTATTAAACAGACATCAGCAGGTGGACTGGCGTGTGCCCCTCAGTTTATATTCTGAGAGATTGTATATCTGAGGTCTGTCTCCTGATCGGCGTATACGATGGAAGAGTGTAGATTTGCGCCGTGTGCAGCCTGCCTGGGTGCGCTTGCCCTTCTTGCTAAAAGGCATTGTCAGATTTCCTGACTTCCGTCTTGGATGGCAGTGAGCTGTGTTGAGTCTGCCACCATACTGTGTTCTTGTATTAAAGCACACAGCCGGCCGGTGTGGCCGAGCGGTTCTAGGCGCTTCAGTCTGGAACCGCACGACCGCTACGGTCGCAGGTTCGAATAGGCGCTTCAGTCTGGAACCGCACGACCGCTACGGTCGCAGGTTCGAATCCTGCCTCGGGCTTGGATGTGTGTGATGTCCTTAGGTTAGTTAGGTTTAAGTAGTTCTAAGTTCTAGGGGACTGATGATCTCAGATGTTAAGTACCATAGTGCTCAGAGCCATTTGAACCATTTTTTAAAACACGCAGAGTGTTTCTTTGGGTGCTGACATTTCTGCTTGCGATTTTCTGAATACGAGCTGCACTCACATGATAAACATCTAACAGACCTCGGGGCTTTGATTTGCCCCGCAAAATCTGGTCTACCCTTAACAGGATCAGGACGAGCCACGGCCGTTGTGCGGACTCCTTGTACAAATGGAGCATAGTGCCATCACCACAGTGCGACTGCGGCGCTGACAGGCAGACAGTTCACCATATCGTGGTAGAATGCCCTCTGAGGGCCTACCCTGGGCCAACAAGGGACTTCATGGATGCGACTAACAGTGCAATCGATTATATTTCTAACCTAGATGTTTGTTTGTGATATTGTAACTGTTTTGTGTGTTATGTACTTTTAGATTTTTCATACGTGATTTGTACTTACCATACGCTAAATAAATAAATAAACTATCATTTAAGGGGATGAGAGCTGATATTTAGCTGAGCAGCAGTTTAGTGAAAAGCGGAAGTGTTGAACTACCATGCTGTTAAGAACAGTGATTACTGGCTATAATCAACAGTCTGTTGCAGATTCGACTCCCATTACGTTTATTACTTGCAAAAATCGATATGCTAACTGTCTACCATGTATGGGAAGGAGATTGACGCCGGTGCAGCACGCAGTGAAATGAAATGATCGTATGGCATTAATGGTCGGGAGTCCCCACCTCGAGAAGTTGTGCCGCCGAGTTGCAAGTCCTTTCAGTTGACGCCACACTGGGCTACCTGTGTGTGGATTATGATCAAATGATGATGAAGATAACATATCACCCAATTCCCGACTGGACAAAATCTCCGACCCAACTGCGAGTCGAACTCGGGGCATGCATGGTAGTCAGACGCGCTACCACTTTTTTTATCTCATTTTTTTTCGTTATTGCTCGCTCTGTTTGTTCGCTGCGGACGTCCCATGACGCTAGTTCAACTCGATCACTGATCCATTTACTTAGTTTTTTATTGCAGAGGGCAGCTAATCCTCTGACCGAACACGCTGAGCTACCGTGCCGGCTACAGACACACTTATCAGACAGCCGGAGATTGGCAATGATAAGTTGCTGTGGGACCAAACTGCTGAAGTCATCGGTCCATAGGGTTACACACTACTTAATCTAACTTAAACTAACTTACGCTAAGGACAACAAACACACACACACACACACACACACACATGCCTGAGGGAGGACTCGAACCACCGACCATTCAGCTAAAGAGGTGCTGACGTTGTTTGCGACCTCTATTATCATGAATGTACTGTATCTAGTATAACAGTACTTTTTAATAGTAGTTGGACGTGTTGAAACATAGTTTTTGTATGACTGATGTAACAGCTTCTAAGCAGCTTCATTCCCTAAGGCGTCTGCATTTTTTTGACCTTACATGAGCTTCATAATTACGATACAGAATAAAATCCCCAGAAAATAATTATATATTGTTAACGGGAAACAATTGTAAATTTGTTGAGAGTTAAAAGTAATTGAACTTGCTTGTTATGTATCACTTGAACCCTGAGAGCAGAGATAAATTAAATGTACAATGAAAAAGGGAGAGGTTGTGTTGTGATTTTAGAAAAAATCCCAAACTCTCATTTATATCAATTTGTGCACTCTTGTCATGTCACAGCAGAATTTCTAATTAATTTGAGATGATTCGCACCTAACATTAGCGGTATTACAGGGCCAAAATTAATAGCTGTGTAGAATGTCTGTTTATCATCCTGGGCTTGAGAAGACAGTAAGATACGTTATCCACTTGCGTGCGATCACAAAATAGCTTTACCCACCACTTTACACAAAATGAATACGCGTTACAAATGGCTTACCCTGACAGTATTCTGAATTAACAGCATTTTGATAGTCTGACAGCATAGAAATCTGATAGATTGAGGGTAAAGAAAAAGCTGACGCAAATCGGAGAAAAATAAATTTTGAATTAGTAAATGTGACTCAACTGCGTAGGAGTAACTAAATAAGTAAGTAAGTAAATAAGTGTAGATAGAAGTGTATTCATTGTATGTTTAATTGCTGTGCTAATATATTCTTGAATTGGGTTCTGTTGAGTTCTGTAGTAACTAAAAAGGCTAAATGAAAGACGAGGAAACGGATTGAGCATTGGTCTGTGTGAATGATGTTTTGGGGTAGAGTCAAGTCTTATAAGATGTTAACGCGTAGTCAAGTTCGAAAATTTCACGAACAGCAACGCTAAGAGGAACGCTCAAAAATGACATAAAACAATAGGTCAAGGCAGCGAGAAGTAATGGCAGATCTTGATAGGATCGAGATGGACAGGCAACAGCTAGATCAATGTGAACAACACTAAACAGAGGACGTAGAAACACCGAATGAGACCGAAAATGCAAAACGTGGTGTTCAATCTGGTCAAAAGAATGGACATGAGAACAGCGTTGCAAATGATTCAGACGTAGAATCCATTGCCAGTGATTTACAGTATGTGGAAGCGAACGTGATCATATTGAATCAGACAGGTTGGCAATCACATGAAAGAACGAGTGTTAGTGTTCCTACACTATGTTCGGAAGAGAAGGAAACGGTTCACGAAAAACGAGATAGGGAAAGGTTACATCAGTTGGCAACAGGTGATAATGGTGTAGGTATGGAAAACGCCAATATGTTAGGAATGTTGAAGCGGTTATTACAACAATATCAGGAATCATAAAAGCGTTTAGAAGGGCGCATGACACAAGGGCAAAAAGAATTAACATTGGGGCTGAGAGAAACTAATAGGGAAATACAAAAAACGCGTGATAATATACAAGGCCAATTAGATCAAATCTGAACTGAAGCTCAAGAAGCACAAATTACGCTTCATACGCTTGTTATAGGACACACACAAATGAGAACAGACATTGACACTGTCCAAGCAGACATGAACTGTTACGAGAATTTACAGAACTAAGTGTCAAAAAAGTTGAACAACAGGTCGAAGCTTTTGCCATTAGAGCGTCGACGAAAGCGAGTCACGTAATTGCTGAGACGATGTCTCATAAAAGAACAACCAAAGCTGCATTAAAGAAATTCGATGCTCGTATTTTAAAAATACACGAGAAAAACGAACATCAATTTCAACGACTCAGATCGGAAGTTTTGCGTTCAATAGAAAGTCGAGGAGACGCAGAAAGCGCTAGTGAGGAATCGAAAACGACGACAGAAACCACGTTAGTGTCGGTAGATAATACTGTGAAAACGGCAGAATCAACAGTCGCCGATAACACGACAGAAAGAGAACGCGAAAGTACGTGTGACGCAAGACGGAAAGGCACATGTGAATGTCAGTCAGAAACCGCAAACAGACAGCAGGAAATTAGTCCAAAGCAGTATATCCCAGAACAGTACGGAACAGAGTGGATTGCGACCACCTGTTCATGAAAGAATAACAGGTCAGCCGGGATTATGCGTGTGCGGTTTGCAGCACGATTCCGCACGTTAAGCACAAAGCGTCACATACGCAGATCAATTTATAGCGACACATTACGCAACATCACAACATATAGGACGAATACCGACGGGTTACAATACGGTATCTAACGAGCCCGAGTTACTTACACGACAAGATACAGACCCGGTAGCGGCTGCTATGCATGTATATTGCGCAATGAAACCTGCAAGTGATTCTGCAGCACAAATGTGACAGAATGAACCAAATTATACACGTTTGCGTAGATTTGATGCAAACCTAGGACAGAATTCCAGTTTCCAAAACACAGAAGGTATATCACAGAGCGAAGCGAGAAGTATTGATGGTAACCACTTTCTGACAGTGCGCAAATATCAGCACTATACAGTACTACGAGGAAGATGCAAATAGTCTTCATCCTCGCACATTTATTGATCAATTCAAAGTAGGTATACCAGCATATTGGTCTTTGAAACGTTTCGAGCAGCCTCTATAACTAGATATTGGTCACCTGAGGCGCAAATGAGAATAAAATATGGCTTATTACAAAATGTCTCATTTGAAAATTCGCGAGAGAAAACAGCTGCCAAATTCTTTGAGAATATGGCTAAAGGGAACCAATATTTAGACAGTCCATATAGTGACGGAGAATTGATACAGATACGCAAAACAAAACTACCGATGACGTATCAACAAGCACTGATAGGACGTGAAGGCGATAATGTAGAAACGCGGCGGAGGTTCGAGTCCTCCCTCGGGCATGGGTGTGCGTGTTTGTCCGTAGGATAATTTAGGTTAAGTAGTGTGTAAGCTTAGGGATTGATGACCTTAGCATTTAAGTCCCATAAGATTTCACACACATTTGAACATTTTTTTGGTAATGTAGATCCTTCAAAGGAGTTTTGCGAGAACTCGAATTCATGTGTGAAAACGACGTTAAAAGACGTCGTGATCCGTGACACAATAACTTTGAAAGAAAAAATACTAATAAGGACAATAACAGTAATGGTAGCAATGGTAGGCCGGTATTTGGAATGAATTCGGGACGAAATGGAAATAATTACGTAAGTGGGAACAGTGGAAACACGAGACCACAACGTAATGGATATGTCTTCAATAATAATAATAATAATAATAATAGTAATAATTGGAACAGGACAAATAGGGACGAAAATAGGAAAGGAAACTGGAAAACTCGGGAAAACCGACAAATTGATTTTAATCAGCGATCGCCAGGTCAATGGAGAGAAAGCAGATGTGGAGGTGGTGCAAGAATGCAGCCACAGCCAAATGCTTCAGGTACTTACCGGAGAAATGAACCACAGAGGGAGGTTGAATTACGACCACCAAATCATGGGAAGCGTGTGGAATGGCAGACGTTAGGTATTGCAAGGGTTCAAGCAGATAATACACTTTCTACAGAGACGGATAACAAAGTAAGCGCAGCGATAAATAGGACAGGAATCGGAAGTGGAAATAGGAACGAGAGAAGGATCTCAAAAGTATCCGGACAGATATCGCAGATAGGCAGGAAGTCACAATTGAAGTGTTGGGAAGAGATAAATTGGACAGATAGTGATGATGAGGACGAACTCCTAGCTTTACCTAATCATGATCTAGGGTAATAATTAGGAAGCAGTGATGCATATGGTGCAGATGTTTGATTCTGCACGGACGACAGATGATTTTCAGCTGGATAATACACATCCTAACGTAATCAGTCACAGTACGATTGATCCAGACGACAAGAGTAACCCACAAAATACGACTAATATAGGTCAGAAAAAAAAGAGGAAAGTACGAATAATTACACCTAATTAAAAGTTCGATGAGCTACAAGATCTGCTAAAATCCTTCCGTAAAACTTTGGAAGAAAATCAGAAAGAGTCGGAAGCGTTATGGATACAGGGGATCAAACAGAATAGGGAAGAACAAGCAGATCATGGAGAGGTCAATGATAGGGCAAATATTTCGTCTGGATCGGAAAACGAACCAGATCATAAAGTATCTGAACCGGCGGATAAATCAGAGTCTAACGTATACAATTGTGCCACATATGAGGACATAGTACGGCAGTATTACCGAGACTATGTAATCATCAAACCAGATGCAGAAAACAGCGTCGTAATAAATGACGACTTAGCTGAAAGTTTGCATCTGCAACCCTCAGGGGCAGACAACAAAGATGAAAACGAATTGAATCAGAGTGCGAGTACAGATACATCTAATGTAGAATCTGACGAATCCACAGAATCTAAACGTGAGGTACTAACACAATTAAAGAATACGTGCCATGTTTTAAAATCCAAATTAAATATGATCACGCGGATGTGTGACTAAGAGACAAATCTAAAAGAGAGAGCAAGGTGTCAAAATGAGGCTTTAAAATCTGGATTGGTTTAGGTAAAAGCTGATCTAAAAGCGGCAAGAATGCAGTTACACAATTTGAGAGGAAATACTTCTCCCCAGACTATCGAACAAACACAAATAGCCGGCCGCGGTGGTCTCGCGGTTAAGGCGCTCAGTCCGGAACCGCCCGACTGCTACGGTCGCAGGTTCGAATCCTGCCTCGGGCATGGATGTGTGTGATGTCCTTAGGTTAGTTAGGATTAAGTAGTTCTAAGTTCTAGGGGACTGATGACCACAGAAGCTAAGTCCCATAGTACTCAGAGCCATTTGAACCATTTTTTTGAAACACAAATAAACCGATTAAATTACGAAGTAATTGAAGACATATTAATGGAGGACGGAGATAAGGCCGACATTGCGTGTAATGGTAAAGGATATTGTTGTTAACGCAATAATAGGTAGTGGGAGTTAACGGCGATATCAGAGCCGTTATTTAATCCTTACAATAGTGACAATAATTTGTTAGTGTTCAAAACACGAAAGGTTAAAGCACACGGACCAATTAAAGGACGTTCGTTGAACGTCAAAAGGCAGACAAGACTTGCATTTGACTGCCAGGGTCATATAATAGAAACGAATTTTGTCATAGTACTATAGATGTCAGTCGATATGATTATCGGAGCTGATTTTCTTAGTCAACATAACGCTGTATTAGACACGGGCAAAGGAAATGTCACTTTACGAGAAATCACTTTAAAATTCGAAGACAACCTCAGACATGAAGAAATATGCGGAAATTATACACAGTTACAAATGCAAGTAGATGGGGATATTGTGTGTTAGAATAATCCGCGATATCTAACGATGAACGAATCAGAGCCTATGAATGTAGAAACACTTTAAGACATTCACACAGAGATCGAGAAAAAATACAAAGTCTTGAGGGGTTAACTGATCAGCAATAGTTGGATTTAGATGGTATTTGAACCGAAACCGGGAGCAATTAGAAATTTGCAATACAGATTCGAGGTTAAGGACCACAAGCCTTTTAGAGTAGCTCCATATTATAACATTCCATTGAGTTACCGACGAGCTGTATTCTTGGAGTTAAATATGATGGAACTAGAGGATGTTATTGAACAGGTACCGTCAACTTGTAACAGCCAGTTACGTGTTGTAGAAAAGAAGGATGGAACGATACGTTTAGTGTTAGATTCCAGTCAAATTAACACAATCTTAATTCCAGTAACAGATAATCCAGAGAGACTAGAAGATTTACTACAAAGATTTCATAATGTAAAGGTATGCTCATCACTCGCTTTACGAATATTTTTTGGCAAATTGAACTAGCGCCAGAAGGTGTTACAGATTTAAGGTGTTATATATTTAAAGGACTCCCTTTAGGATTGATCATTTCATCCGCAGCTTTTATTCGAGGTCTAGGAAGTATTTTACCTAAGAAACTACAGGAACGATTGACATGTTGTGTAGATGACATCCTCATAGCACAGTCATCATGGGAGAAACATAATGAAATTTTGAATACATTACTGAAAACAGTTAAAGAACACGGGGAAACGGCAAACTTGGTAAAATCCATATTTGGAACACAATAGATAAACTTTCCAGGACATGTCATATATGCACAGGGAATAAAGTCGAATCCAGAGAAACTAGAAGCAATAAGAAACTTTGTAACACCATATAATAGGAAGACACTCAGAGGGTCCCTGGGACTAGTAACGTTCTTTAAAAGGTTCATCTGTATAGACACTCTAGCTACACCCCGATTATGCAGTTTAACTGGTAAAAATACTCCATGGATATGGGATGATACTGCTGAACAAGAATTTCAGAAGTTGAAAAAGGCGTTAGTGGAAGCATCGATTCTGTCACAACCAGATCTGACACCAGATTTTTGTATGGCAACAGACAGGGCCAAGTCTAGATTAGGCGAAGTATTATTTCAACACTGCGAACAAGATGGACAGATATCACATAAAACCATTGCATTTGAGAGTCATGTCTTATCAAAAAGTGAGAGGAACTATTCCATTATAGAGCTAGAAGCTTTAGCAGTAATCTGGGGTTTCCGAAAGTTTAGATATTTTCTATTCGGAAGGCAAACTATTGTATACGCAGATCATAAAGCTCTCGAGGTTTTACTCACAGCAAAGTTGACACATGGTAGGTTAGCAAGGCTGATTTTAATCTTGCAAGAGTATGATTTCTGTGTAAAACATATTCCAGGACCAGCTAACACCTTAGCAGATTTTTTTTTCCCCCGATGTGCACATGGTGCAACCCCAGGTAAGTTCGGAATAGATCAAGACCAAGTTGGCATATATTACATAAGAGGAGTTCCTTTTGAGAATTACGTCACAACAGTGTTTTAAAACATTGCGAACGAACGGAACAAACATCCAGAAGTGTTTAGGGTCAAACATAAATGCAAAGACAAGAACTCGGTTGATATTAGTCGGCATTATTTGCTGAAGAATGGTGTGCTGTTCCACATACGAGACCCAAGCACTAGTTTGTGGATGGCAAGTGTTCCTGATGAATTAATAAACAAGTATATATGATACACTCATTTAAGTAATGGACACTCTGGAGCGAAGAAATGTTTTATGAAACTTAAAGAGACTGCACGTTTCCCCTACATAGAAAGACGAATTCGTCAAATACTTAAAAAATGTAAACATTGCCAGCGAGCCAAACATGTTACATTTCAGACTAGACCACCACTATCACCTTTAATAACGAAGAAACTAAAACATCTAGCAGCAACAGATTTGATGGGACCATTACCTAGGACACGGAATGGGAACACATTTATTTTCGTGGTTGTAGAGTTAACACCAAAGTATGTCACATTGACCCTATGAAACGTGCAACGGGTGTTACAATCAGTAAAGCACTTCAACGCGATTTCCTCAAACAAGTAGGACATGTAGAAAGGTTGATTTCAGATAATGATCCTCAATGTAGATCTAAACCTTGGTCGACAACTTTAAAAAGACACAAAATTAAATCCGTCTTCATATCCAGATACAAATCAAGCGCCAATAGTCCAGAACGAATAATGAAGGATATTGGGACATGGTGTCAGTTGTACTGTAGTTCACAACACACTATGGGACGAAAATTTACATCAGTTACAAACTATCATTAATGAAATGCCACACAGTACTACACGCTTACCGCCAGTCACTGTACTCAAGAATAAACGACCAGTGGATAGGGTAAGAGAAGTGGTACAGTTCCCTTCATCCAGAAGACCATCACACCAGCAGTTAATAAAAGTGGCATTTGATAACATTGAACGAGCAGCGGAAAAACGGAAGCTCAAAGCTGACAGAGGTGTGTCCACAAGAGTATTCACAGTGGGACAGTTGGTTGTTGTTAGTACTCACTTGTTACCGAATAAAGGGAAACAGATTTGTCATAAATTTTATCCTATGTATAGAGGACCTATGGTAATTAATAAGGTAGTTCATGCCAATGCAGTGGAATTGGTGAACCCAAGAACGGGAAAGAATATAGGTCTACACCACGTCAGCCACCTTAAAGCTTATAACAAATAAAATTTATTACTGTAATCATATGGCATTAGCAAGGAAAATAAAAATAAATTGCTCACAGATAATACAGAAAAACCATAGATATGTTTCAGGAAGTAGCAGAAATCAAGAGGCAGATATGAAGAGCTACAAACAAGTAATTATTCAAAATTAAATTGTTAAAGTAGATCAGAAAAAAATTATTAAAAGGAAAATAATGCATGAAGAAATAACTAACAAATCCACATATCACCAAACCATACTCATACACCAAGTCAAGAAACCGTTATAAAAAATTCAAAATAAAGTAATGTAAAGTACATAAATGATAAATTCTTGTAAAGTACTGAGAAAAAATTTAATATCCATCATTTAATTCATTGAATTATTCAGGTACAAGGTTATCTATCTAATTATTCAATGTAAAAGTTCATATTTGTTATGTTATCCATGTAGTTATAAGATGTAAACTTAATTGTAAATTTTGAAAAAGACTTACAAGTAGTTGTCATGAGGTGATACAGAAGACGCAGCGCCACGTCATTACCATCGTCTGGGGAAGGAAGAAGCAGTCAAGCTGATGTAAAAAGCGCAAAGTCGATGGGAAGCTACGGGTCTGAGTGAGAGAGTAAACGATTGCACAACATGGCATTAGCAACAAACCAGCGACCGAAGGAAAGAATTCACTGACTCACGCCTTACATCAGGGCGGATAACGAGCCAGGTGGATGTTAAAGAATGTGTCTCACGCCTCACTCCATTACCGAAAGAACGGGGGAAATCCAGCGACAGCACGGGACAAGGGACGCACACCTGCGCGGAAGGCAAGGGAACCCCATTAGCGGCGGATAATAGCAGCCACAACAATAGCAGCGACTGGAAACAAGCTCCTCATTACCATTACGATAGCCTGGGAGAAACAAACATGAGAATATTTCTCTTAAATACCTAATGGACAAATGTATATCTGAAGGCAGATTATCACTTCAGTGATCTATTCAAACTTCATATCTCATAACAAACATAACTGGTAATCGTTTTAAATAATTTTCACTGAACAGCAAACCCTATCCCTATGCCCGAGAAGTCAAAAGCTCCAATAAAGAAGACATGAAGATACAGCAAGATACGAAGAGAAGAGAGGGGCCCAAGATAATGGCAGTAGGCAGAAGATTCTTTCTCCATCCCTTACCTTAAACCAGGATGAGATTTAGCAAAATCAACTAGAAGTAGTATTCAACAAACCATAACAATTTATTCAACGAATAAAGGCGGTAAAACTCGCAAGCAGAGCATGTATATTGGGGACTTCATACATCAACCTGCAACAATCGTCGAGGAGTTATACTCAACCACCTCGATGGCAACTACACCAAAAAAGGGACAAGGACACCTCAGTCATTACGTCATGACAGTGCCTTGGACGAATGGATCATGTAATAGCAGTCGTAATCAGCCACTCAGGACTGTAGACGCCGATGCTCTTCAGCAACAGCAGCGTCTACAACTGACTATCCACATCAGCCATCACTAATCAACAACAGAAGCATCGAGAAGAAATCCTGCCCAAAGTTAAAGTGAAAGTTTAATTGGAAAAGTGATGTGTGCAGCAAACTCATTGTAATCTTGTAAAAGGAGTGAGAAAGCCACTCATTTGAACGAAGAATTCAAATACCAGTAAATAATAAACACACCTATACCACTGCACATTTGTATTTTTGTAATTCATTGTATTTTGTAATTCCACTTGTAAATTGTAATGCAATTCAAAAATGTACCATGTCTTTATATTTTGTATTTCATATGTAAAGTTTATTCAGTTAACCTAATATTTGTGTATGTACATATTAAGGAAACATGTTTGTAAAGATAAATAATGTGAATGAATGTAAAGTTTGTATTATGCAGAAAATTACTAATTATTTTAGATATGATAACAATTTAATTAATGTAACAGATGTGGTGAGACTATACATAATAGAAACAAACGCTTCCTTAACTTCAATTCATCTTCCATAATCAACATCATGAGTGTTTGTAAACTGTGGAACGCCTGGAATTATTTAAGAAAAAGGACAAGATGAGGGGTGAATGAACCATTTGACGTAAGTTAACAATAAGACAAAGGAAGTGTTGTAGGATTAAATTAATCAGAACTGCTATAAAAGGCTGTAAAGACAAAACAGTAATCATCTAGTTAGACAATATCGTATAAAGCCAGATTTCAAATTAAAAATTTAGAATGTTAAGACAAGATATTCTAGAATAAGCTAGATCAGTAGCTGAACAATGATCAAAAATTAATTGAGCTTATAATTTTGCACTGCAATGACCAATGCCTCAACCATTGCTCACAGGAGCACAAAATGAAGTTGGAAGGGACGGCATGTCTAAGGTGTCCGCATTTTTCGGACCTTACATGAGATTCATAATTACGACACAGAATAAAATCCTCAGAAAATAACTCTATATTGTTAACAGGGAGCAATTGTAAATTTGTTGCTGGCCAGTGTGGCCAAGCGTTTCTAGGCACTTCAGTCTGGAACCACGTGACCGCTACGGTCGCAAGTTCGAATTCTGCCTCGGGCATGGATGTGTGTGACGTCCTTAGGTTAGTTCGGTTTAAGTAGTTATAAGTTCTAGGGAACTGATGACGTCAGGTGTTAAGCCCCATAGTGCTCAGAGCCATTTGAACCATTTGCATATTTGTTGAGAGTTGAAAGTAACTGAACTTGCTTGTTATTTGTCATTTGAATCCTGAAAGCAGTGATAAATTAAATGTAGAATGAAAAAGGGAGAGGTTGTGTAGTCATTTTAGAAAGAAATCCCAAACTCCCATCTATATCAATTTGTGCATTCTTGTTATGTCACAGCAGAATTTCTAATTAATTTGAGATGATCTGCACCTAACATTAGCGGTATTACAGGGCCAAAATTAATAGCTATGTAGAATGTTTATTTATCACCCTGGGCTTCAGAAGACAGTAAGATACGTCATCCACTTGCGCCCCATCACAAAATAGCTTTACCCATCAGCACTTTACACAAAATGAATACGCGTTACATCTGCGTAATAATGTGCCGAAGAGAACTACATGATCAAGAATTTCCTTCAGTTGTTATGAGTGTATGTGTGCATTGCCTGATTTAATCTTTTACAATTAAGCTGCACTTGTCTTAACTAAAGTGTGTGATCCTCAAGAACATTAATTTTTTCTTCAGATAAGAAATTTGGATTGTAGCGTTACATGCCAGCCATTCTTTTTTCTAATATTGTAAGCATTTCCTGAATTCACTAGTATATATATATATATATATATATATATATATATATATATATATATATATATATATATATACAGCAAATTAAGGTTTTTTTCAAATGTGAAAAGTGTTCCAAGGTACAAGGCGGTTATGTGCCTAGGGAAAAATATTCTGTTGAAATTTAAAAGCTTTACAATCGAGAAAGTCTTGTCAATATTATATTTAACAGTCTATTCTTTACAATATTGTTCAACTACTCATCGGTAATCAGTAACTGAAATCAAATCAAGCATAACTATTATCCAAAGACAGTTACAACTTATACACTTTTGGAAATACAGTAAAAGGTACTGGAAACTAGCAGAAATCTCCATTTTCAAGACAGGCAAAACCGATAAGACATTAAAGAAACTCAATTCATTTGTAAGTATCGCATGTTCGTTGGTAAACGATCTTCTTCTGTTTCAAGGTACAAGATGGTGCACAACCAATGAAGTATGGCTTATCTGTCTACAAGTTATATATACATGCATTTCACTCACCATAAAATTCTGTATCTGAAGAATTAACAATGTATTGCAAATATCTTTATTATACTACACAGCGCTTAAACATGCAGAATGTGAAATCTTTATAATTGCTATGCAAAACATAGCCTCATGTCCAACGTCAACAAAACTGTCGAAAATGGCGGAAACTGCTTATAGTGGTCTTAAGTGCGCTTTCCTTCACGTCAATCTAATATTAGTCACTAGACTCAAGTACTGACGAAACATTATATATCCCTAGGTAGATTATTCTCTAGGTACGGTACTCTCTCCTACCTTATTTGATTTGGCAGTTGCCCGTCTGCGAAGAGGAGAGAGTCCCCTCACAGTTGATGAAAGTTCAGTAGTATCAGCTTCCAGATGCGTCTCAAATATTAATCTACCTTAATCTACAAAGTGAGCTGCAAGTTTTAGATGCGGGAGTGAAAGGTCACTGTTGGATTCCTTTCATGTTAATTTCTTAAATCTGTTGACATTTACGGCATAAATTCCTGTTCTAAATTTACTGTGGCGTTTCTGACTATCTGGGAGGAGACTGAGCAGTGAAACATGTTACTTCTACACATAAACAAGAACGATCTGTCACACTTCTACACTTTAAAACACAGTTTATATGTAATTCATGTCACACAGTCTCATACAGAACCTACATCCGCTTTCTTTTATATACTGTATACGATAAGATACTGTCATCCCCCTTCCCTTCTGTGTGAGAGGATGAATGAGCAAATGTATTTCTAGTTGCATGCAGACAAGCCTGTCTGCTAGAGAGCAGTAGGACCAACGTCGGAACAGGTAGCTATGCTTTCTAAAAGCAAAGAGGTTTCTATCCTTACTATCGTCCTGTCCGTCCCTTGTCATGTTGGTAGAGGAAGCTGCTTCTCTAGCCACTTCCGTTTGTATTTGTGAGCCACCCTCAGGAAGGGACCGGGTCAATCTGTCCGCGGCGAGTATCTGAAGTGGTAAGATCTCCAGCTAAGCGCGTGTCTGCTAAGTCCGTAGGACAATGGATTTCTTAAGTTCAGCCAAACTGAAAATTTAATCACCTTTATTTCAGGTTTAGCTCTAAAATATCTAGTGTTATCTTAAATTGCAATGCAGTGTGATTCGAGTGTACAGTTCAGAATATCTTCCAGTAGTTGCTTTGTCACTACTTTGCGAGTAAAGTGGAACCACGTTGCATGGGGGCTTAATTAAATATGATTGAAAATATTTTTTAGTTTTTAGTAGCTGTAAGTCCGATTACGCTGTGTCTCGTAAACGATTGGCCCTGACTAGTATTATTACGCTATCTGACTGCAAAGAACAACAACAAAGAATGAAATGAAAATTTTCATTAACACAATTAATTAATTAAGTCCCCAGCAAATATAAAACCTACAAAACCCAAGCACAAATGTAATTGTTCTGTGTGTGGGAGTGTGACTCAACGTACACATCTGGCACGGTTCTTCTTCAACAAGACAAGAATTTTTAAATACCAATTATACTGACGTGATAAAAGAAAATTAGAAATACGATAATTGCGTAAGGAAAGCAGAATTACACTCTAATACAAGAACACACGCCAGATGCTTTGTTGACTGAACCTGTAATGACGCATTATTTAGGATACTGAAATTAAAAACAAACGGAGTTAGTTACCTCATTTATATTGATGAAAATCACTCTAATCCTTACATTATATCTCAACCAGATCTCTCCAATATCACATCTCAGCAAGCACTGCCTAATAGCACATCTCAACAAACACTCTCTGCTACAACATCTCAGCACAGACTACCCCGAGTCCTCGACAGGCACTGACTACTACGAGCTCTCTCCAAGCACTGTCTACTACGAGTTCTTAACAGGCACTGACTTCTACGAGCTCTCGACAAGCACTGTGGAGGCGGCTTAATAATACTCTTTGGCGCAATCTCTGGCGCAGTGGCTCAGTGTAGCCACCTTTCATATGCCCCTCCTCCACAGGCCAGAATTTGATGGTATTTTTACCAGCATTGGTGCTGAAAATACCACCAAATTCGTCCACAAAAATACAGACAAAAATAAAAGATAATATTAATACCTAAATATCACATAATTAGTTAAAATTTTGGCTTTGCACTGACCTTTCAATAACCTAATATATATAATACAGTAGGCAATACAAACTCTTTTCATACATGTGGCTTTACATAATAGTTTGCACAATACACAAAAAATCAGTTTATACAAATGTTCACATAAAATACTTTTAATTGTTCAAAAAAAACAAATAGTTGATAATTCCAGCCCAGCAATGGTCAACAGGTGCAAACACCAACAAGTGACATCATTTCAGCAGAAACAGTCCATCAGTTGCAACCAGCAATGTTGAGAGCAGGTGCAGGCACCAACAAGTGACATGATTTCAGTAGAAGCAGTCCATCAGTTGCACCCAGCAATGTTGAGCAGGTGCAGACACCAACAAGTGACATGATTTCAGTAGAAGCAGTCCATCAGTTGCACCCAGCAATGTTGAGCAGGTGCAGACACCAACAAGTGACATCATTTCAGTAGAAGTAGTCCATCAGTTGCACCCAGCAATGTTGAGCAGATGCAGACACCAACAAGTGACATATCAGTAGAAGCAGTCCATCAGTTGCACCCAGCAATGTTGAGCAGGTGCAGACAGCAACAAGTGACATTATTTCAGTAGAAGCAGTTCCATCTGTGGCACCCAGCAAAGTTGAAGAGGTACACACAGCAACAAGTCACATTAGTTCAGTAGAAGCAGTCCATCAGTGGCACCCAGCAATGTTGAGTAGGTGCAGACACCGGCAAGTGACATCATTTCCATAGAAATAGCTTCATCTGTGCACCCAGTAATGTTGAGCAGGTGCAGACAGCAACAAGTGACATTATTTCAGTAGAAGCAGTTCCATCTGTGGCACCCAGCAATGTTGAGTAGGTGCAGACACCAACAAGTGACATCATTTCAGTAGAAGCAGTCCATCAGTTGCACCCAGCAATGTTGAGCAGGTGCAGACACCAACAAGTGACATCATTTCAGTAGAAGCAGTCCATCAGTTGCACCCAGCAATGATGAGCAGGTCCAGAGAGCAGTCCATGATATTCACTATCACCGATCACACTGTTCATCAGAGTATATAAGCACAAATTAAACATGTCCTAGTGACACCAATCATGTAGAAAAAGTACAAGTAACAGTCCATAATATTCACTATCCCTGATCACACTGTTCATCAGCAGAAATTAAACATGTCCTAGTGGCACCAATCATGTAGAAAAAGTGCAAGTAACAGTCCATAATATTCGCTATCACTGATCACACAGTTCATCAGCAGAAATTAGTCATTCCTAAGTGTCACACATTATGTTGAAAAAGTGCAGGTAACAGTTCATAATATTTACCCTCACTAATCAGACAGTTCAGGCATGAACAATAGTTTGAATGCACATACAAATGCTTTTACACTAAACATACAAATCATAACAAACACACAAATGATGTCAGATAATTTTCATATTAACTATTACAAATACTCAAATATCAGTAAATCTATAATATTTATGGGTGTCAGTGCAAGCCACTACAAACAAATAAAATAATATTTACGAGATAGGTGGGTAGGATTAGGAAAGGAAAACACACAAAACACACTCATTCATCTTTCATCCACATTAAGTACTACTGTGTAATTGAATGGTGTTAACTGTGTAAATGCAATTCTGTCAAAATTTGATGTTCATCATGTGTATCAAGTAGTAGTGGCAGCAATGTATAACAGTCAATAATAGTTAAGTCAACGTCATAGTCATCATATCAAGATCAATGTTTGCCAAGCCAGATCAAATGTACTGTTGTTGAACAACTGTCAGTGAGCCAAGATATGCAAATACTTCCTCTCTTCAAAAAAAAGTACATACTGCTTAGTGATTTAACAAAGTGTGTGTATAGACTATCTTCCTTCTACTTTAGTGTTCTAGTCTGCTATCTTCATCCTCCTTGTTCCACAAGACCAACAAAAAAAATATGCATCTCACTTACTTTACCTCTTATCCACCAAAACTCCAATAATCATCAACTTCACACAATCTCAAAAATACCTCAATAATACCTCTTCAATACGTCGATACATATAAACCTTATTGCCAATATATGCTCCTCACTTACTTTACCTCTTATCCACCAAAACTCCAATAATCATCAACTTCACACAATCTCAATAATACCTCAATAATACCTCTTCTATGCGTCGATACATATAAACCTTATTACCAATATCATTTCACTTCCATAACAACACTTTCCTCTAGTCAGTCTCCTCGAACAAGTACAGATAAAATCTTAGTGCAAACTTCAGTTCATCATCCCATACAATCTGAAGACACATTGACAACACACAACCTCTGTGTAATCCATCTGACCCAAATCTTCTACTCATTGTGAATTAAAAACAAAGAAATGCATACATGACCTCTAACAGACTTAGTTCGAATAACTCTCAGTAATTAAGTACGATTACGGAGTGTGAATAATCATAATATTTCTCAGTGTGCACACCACTTCAAGAATTATGGCAAACAGAAGCAAACATGTGGAGTATTTCTTGTGTCAAGTGTCACTTCCTATTTCAATTGCTCACGAAAAATGCAGTGTAATAACTGTTAATGGTCTAAACCTAGTAATGGTATGTCATGTCGTTAGCTTCCTTCCTATTAGCATAAAGTTATACAGTTTCCATAAAACCTCCAGCTCATGTGACTTCTATGAAGTTTCTTGTACTAATGTCGTTCGTCGAATTATAGCAGTTCATAAAGAGTAGTTATGACAACAACAGATATGTATGAATATGCAATCCATACGCAAAGCAGTAAACATGTCATTAGCATCATATCAGCATAAGCAAATAAATGTTCATATGTCATCTTAATAAGTAAACATGAAGGCGCAAGCAGATAAATCACAAAGTATAACTTACATACATAATGACAGTCAGCACAATTAATCAGGTTACAATTATAATTTAAATAAATAAGCACAGCAGACACATAATAAAAAAATATGACATCAGTGAAAAAGCAGTGCAGCCTAGCGATGCATAATATATACAAATAACAATCCTGTTCATTAATAAAACATTGACAAAAGTCAGCAAATGTACGCAAGCACGTCGCTTCACACGTAAATTCATAGAACATGAAATTAGCACAAAGTATGAATCACGTAATCGCGAGCAGCAAATTACGTCTAAAGTACGTACCTAAGTGGAAATATGTTACCTGAAAAATAAACTCAATTAATAGTTACCTTTTTTAGTTTATTAGTTTCTTCTTCGAAATTACATTCTTTCTGAAATTTTCTCGATAGCAAGTCGTCTTAACGTCGGAGACACACAGAATTTACCTGAAGTTCTTAAATATTTTATAGAACCGTATCCTGAAAAATACTGAATGTTAATAACATAATTCATCAAGTCACTATAGCTTTATACTGAATTTAATCGGAGAAATTAAACTGTGTATTTGTTTACGGCTGTCAGTGCATTCGCACTTAGCGCTCGATCAGCTGTAGGCGCGTGACGTAGGAAGCAATTGTTCGCGGTCAACGACTGCCTTGTGCGGCGCGCAGACTTGACTGTTGCTTTGAGTATGTGCCGCCGCCAAAACACAGCGCTGTATCCTTGTACTCTCCGCATGTTTACATCTAGCTGTTAGTTTCTCTAAAGTGTGTCATTCCACAAAAATTTTAACGTTTGATATATGATGTACTCCCTTAGAGCGTCGAGATTTAAGAGTTTCTACTTCGACAGTGTTATCATGAATAATTTTACGAATTCTACATGGACCGTTATAAAGCAGAAAAAATTTGCGACACAAGCCTTTTCCTTTGCGAGACAAACGATGGGACTTAATTAACACCTTCTGACCAACTGACAAGATTTTTAAACGACCAGGACGTTTAGCTGATCTCTCTCTTCTAGCAGCCGCAGATGCAATATTTCGTAGAGCCAGGTTGACAACTTCAGAATGCCGCAGTTTCCGTGAAGGCGGAAAAGGAACTATTTCAGATATGCGATTTGTCGGAGCCTTGTTTTTTAATACCAGTAAAGGCGGTAAAGAAGTTGAATCATTAGGGAGTTCATTCAGAATGTTTTGAAAAATATGAAGATACTGATCTCAAGTTCTGTGATTCTGATGACAATAAAGACGACACAATTTATTGATTTCCTTCATCCATCTTTCTGAAGCGTTAGATTGAGGGTGAAAAAGTGAAATGAAAATTGGTTTAATTTTACGACGCTGTAGAGTACGAAGCCAAATTTTAGAACGAAACTGTGATCCATTATCTGATATAACCTTATCAACATGACCCACTTCTTTAAGAAAATTTTTGATGAAAGCGTTAGATACTGAACGAGCTGTTGCTTTGCGTAAAGGTGTAAAACACACATATTTTGACGTCAACTCCACTGCTACGAAAATGTACGCAAAACCATTAGTAGAACGAACCACTGGACAGAACAAATCGACTGCAGCCATCTCCTTTAATTTCGCTGGAATGATAGGAAACAACGGTGCTCTGTGAGAAACTGTTGGCGGCTTAGCCTTTTGACATAATTTGCATTTGGCCAGAACAGATCGAATACGTTTTTCCATATTACTGAAGTAGCAATTTTCTCGTAAATTATGAAAGCATTTTCTGGGACCAAAGTGTGCATAACTGAAATGCGTATACCAAATCAGCTTATTAACCCACTCATCAGGAATACAAACTAACCAAACAGAGTTGTCGAGCGATTTTCGTTTAAAAAGAATGTCATTGCGAACTAAATAATGCTGTCTAATCGCTACGCTTTCCTTTCTCCTCCACTTCTCCTTAATGTCCTTCCAGATTGGATCCCTATTTTGCTCCTTAGCGATGTCCTGGAGCGAAGACGAAATAAAGTTCTCAAACGCAACACCTTGAATATACATCAAACAATAATTGTTTTCCTTGCAGTCCGTTTCAGCACTTTGTTTCAAACCCATAGGTGCACGTGATAAAGCATCGGCAACAATATTTGAAGAACCCTGTATGTAAACAATACTAAAGTCAAATTCCTGTAGGTACAACGCCCATCGTGACAATCTGCCATGAGTTAATTTTGTCGACATAAGAAATTCCAGAGCTCGATGATCGGTGTAAACCTTAGTATGTCTACCAAACAAAAACGTCCGAAATTTTGTAAAAGCCCAAACAACAGCCAAAGCTTCAAGTTACGTAATCGAATAATTCTTTTCTGATTTAGAGAGGACACGACTTCCAAATGCAATAGTTTTCTGTACTACAACGCCGTCTTCTTCTATCTCTTGAAATAAATGTGCACCTAGGCCTTTGTATGATGAGTCCGTCGCCAAACAAAATTCTTTAGATAGATCCGGATGTGAAAGAAGTGGAGCAGCAACTAAAGCATCACGAAGCTGCTCAAATTCTGACTGAGCTTCCTCATCCCAACACCAATTAGATTTCTTTCCGGATAGTTCACATAAACGAGGTGTGGCCACATCGTCCAATTTAACAAAGCGTCGAAGAAAATTACAGACACCAAGGAAACTACGAACATCACGTTTTGTAGTAGGAACAGCATAATTACGAATAGCGTCTAATTTTTCTGGATCAGGAAGAATACCTTCTGTAGAAATAATGTGACCGAGAAATTTCACCTGTGAACGACCAAATTCAGATTTTTCGAAGTTCACTGTAATGCCAACTCGTGCAAAAATACGTAATAATGAATCCAAAATTTTGTTGTGTTCACTCCAAGAACGTTTAGCAATAAGAATGTCATCAACATATGAAGTAATATTGTCACGAAGATAAACAGGTAAAATTTCATTTAAGCTACGAATGAATGCTGCTGAAGATACAGTAAGTCCAAACGGTAACTTCCGAAACTGGTAACAGTTACCAAAGGCTAAAAAAGCCGTGTATTTTCTACAATCAGGGTGGAGTTCTATTTGCCAAAAACTTGCGCGCATATCAATCGTGGATAAAACTTTAATTCCATGAAAATGTTGAAGAAGTTCATCTAAATTTTGTGGGCGCTCAGTTTCAGGAATGATGATGTTATTTATCTGTCTGGAATCCAGGACCAAACGAATTGATCCATCCTTTTTAAGAACAACGTGTAATGGGCTAGTATAAGGACTGACTGCAGGCTCAATAATGCCCTGATCTAACATGTACTGAAGTTCATTTTTAACCTTGTCTCTGTAAGCCAAAGGAATAGCGTACGTTTTCCCGGGAAATGGTGTGTGTTCTTTTACTTTAAATAAATATTGTAAGCCTTGTATAGTTCCTGTGTGATGACTAAATACTGTAGCGTGTGAAGTCAAAATGTGGAGCAGCTCTTCTCTTGCAACGTCATCTGGCACTTCAGCTTTCTTAACCTTCTCACTAATTAATTCTTCGCTATTAATTATATCATCCATCGCGTCTCTGTATCTATTGTCATTGTCATGAATAAACGCACTGTCGTCATAATGCTCAACGAAAACATCAGAAGTAAGAAACCTTAAACATTTTGTATCTGACTCAGATCTTGTTAAACACTCGAAAAATTTCAAACATTTCGGCATTCCGGCAACAGTCAATTTCACACTTCCTTCTTTAAAGTTCAAAATTGCCTTATGTGCGTTAAGAAACTCCATACCTAATATAATTTGGGTACTGAGTAATGGAACAATAATAAAATTAGCAGAAAATTCGTATCCTTGACAAATGAAATTTAAGTTAGTCTGTTGTTTAACTTCCACACTTTTTCCAGAAATAGCGCCTCGAATAGTAGTTTTAGAAATAGGTAGCACAGGACAGGCAATAGTTCTTTCACATATACGAAAAACTGATTCACTAATGACATTCAATGGGCTCCCAGAATCTAAAACTGCAGTGAACTTATTCTTACCCACACATACTTCAATAACAGGGTGTAAAAATGTGTCTACATTATTTTCCTTCTCGTCTAGCAAAATGTCTCTCATGTCTTCCAGGCGTACGTAGTGTAAAGTCGTAGTGTCATTACTTTCTGAACCGTCTATATTGCTGCCAGAAGCCGAAGCTGCAAGTCATTGTCGATTGTTTGCGTCACGTCTTTGAGTATTCGCGTCATTTCGCGGATCAATTTCTACGATTTGCACTTGTCTCTCTGAAGTTCTGTCACGTGGAGGATGCCAATTAGGTCCTTCCTGTCTGTTAGATGCAAATTCTTGGTTGTGTCTGTTATTAAAATTTCTGTTTTCCTGTCTGTCTGCATAACTACTTCTTGTGTAATTTCGACTGTCACTTCTGAAATTATTGTTGTATCTACTACCCTGGTTATTTCTGTAGTAAGAATTTCTATTATTGTATGAATAATTTCTGTCTTGATGATACCGATTACTGTTTCCGTATGATTGATCATTCCGGTACGAATTACCGCTATTATAATTGTCTGTGTAATTTCTGTTAGAACGTCTGTTATTGTCATAGGGCTGGTATCTATTGTCCTGTCTGTTTCGTCTGTCATTCTCAACATTACCCATATAACGCCCGTTCCGATCACTCTCCTTTTTCTCTGAAAATCTATTGCAATTACTGTTACTGAAAAAATTACAGGAAGTCCCATCGTCGTTGTCATATTCGAGTTCTTGTAGCAAAGTCTTAAAAGTCTCAATGTCGTCTTTACATCTTCCGGCTAAAGCAATTTGTCTTATGGATTGTGGCAGCTTAGTTAAACAAATGAGAATTAATTCAGTCGCCGGCCGAAGTGGCCGTGCGGTTAAAGGCGCTGCAGTCTGGAACCGCAAGACCGCTACGGTCGCAGGTTCGAATCCTGCCTCGGGCATGGATGTTTGTGATGTCCTTAGGTTAGTTAGGTTTAACTAGTTCTAAGTTCTAGGGGACTAATGACCTCAGCAGTTGAGTCCCATAGTGTTCAGAGCCATTTTTTTTTTAATTCAGTCGGGCTGTAAGGGTTGGAAAGGAACTGATTCTTTCGAATCATGTCTTCAAAATATTCTGCTGGCGTGCGGAACTCAGACTGTTTGAAATTACGCTGCATAATAAGACTGTGTTTGACTCTGTCCTGCGTGTTTTCGGACCAATATGCCGATAGAAATGCATGATAAAAATCATTCAGATTATTACAATCTCTAATGAGTGCGCGCATCCGCGTCGCCGGTTCGTTTTCTAAATATCCACACATAAATTCCAGTTTGTGACTTAGTGGCCAATTTGGTGGAAGTGCGTACATAAATTGATCTAACCATGCACATGGATGTATGTCATTCTTAGAGTTGCGGAAGATCTTAAATTTCCGAACAGTCAAAAAGTGTTTACAGTCAAAACTTTCGCCTCGTGGCGACAAAGACCTACCGCGTCTGTCCCAGTCCCAATGACGATTATTGTCAAGTTCGCGCGCCTGGCGCTCTCTTGTCGCATCCCGTAAATGAAACAAATTATTTTCTTCAAACCTCTCTGATATCTGTGATTCCAAATTTCTTTTGCTGTCTTTTCCTACAATTTCGCCTTCGATCTGTTTGACTTCCTTTCGTAATGCCTCAACTTCCCTTTTAACGCGTTCATTAAATTTTCCCTGATTTTCAACATGTTTATTTATGTTCTGGTACTCTTCGGTTTCTGCGAATGGTAATGGAGCTGTATCATCCGAATCTCTGTCCCCATGTAAACTAAGATTTGTCAGTTTATCTGATATCTCCTCAACTCTTTCCGCTAAATCACCTATTTTTTCTTTCTGTTTGTTTACGTCTTCCGTAAGTGTCGCGACTCGGGTTTCAGTATTGACACATTTGGTAGTTAACTGTTCATATTGTTGTGTTAGATTATTTATTCTGTCATTTGGTACAGATTCCTCGATTCTTTCAAATATTTCTTTCTTATCGTTTGCACATTGTAAATTTAACTCTGAAAATTTTTGTACTATCACGCGATCTCTTTCTTCCTGTTCTCTATCCTGTTCCCTTTGTCTAATCTCTACTGCAATTAATCTATTATTGTGAGAATTCAAAATCGGTTGTACTTCTTCTCTGATTTCTTTCTTTAACTCATCTTTCATATTTTTGAAACATGTCCCTATTCGTGAGTCTAACCGTGTTTCCATTGTTTCCATCTGTGTTTTCAATTCAGATCGAAACTGTGTTTCCATTGTTCCCATATCAGTTTTTAATTCAGATCCCAAAGTTCCCATCTCGGTTTTAATTGTTTCTATCTCTGTTTTAATTGTTCCTATTTGTGATCCCATTGTTCCCATCTCAGTTTTAATTGTTCCTATTTGTGAGTCTAACCGTGTTTCCATTCGTGCTCCCAAATTTAATATAGCACTCATCAACTGCTCCATATCTTCTGTCGCTAATCTCGTATTCTGTGAATTTTCAGATTGAGAAAAATTTTGAAATGGTTCCGGACTATTTTCCCGACTTATTACATTGTTTTCCACTTCATTATGCATCATACTGTTTTCTTCTGTTGGCGAGTTCGCCATGTTAACAATTTCGTCATTCTGACTATCCATCATTTTTGCCTTTTTCATCGATCGCGTAATCATTTTCAAAGCATACAAAACTCGTCACTGTACAGAAATTACACACAATGACTCTTTATCTCCAACAATACCATTCACTCGAAATGTTTCCCTCAAACACGATTAACGAACAATTGAAATAATTGCACTAAATCGTCAAACGCGTATACAAGGCAATAAAAATTAAATTTTGAAAAATACCATTAGAAGAATGCTAATTACCAAATCTACACATGCAATATAGACTACAGTTACTAAACTACAAATCACTACAACAATACTACTGTCTACTATTTTTACAATCAGAAGATTCCAAGGGACGATCCGAAGCAGCGGTCGCCACGTGCTTGGGGGCTTAATTAAATATGATTGAAAATATTTCTTAGTTTTTAGTAGCTGTAAGTCCGATTACGCTATATCTCGTAAACGGTTGGCCCTGACTAGTATTATTACGCTATCTGACTGCAAAGAACAACAACAAAGAATGAAATGAAAATTTTCGTTAACACAATTAATTAATTAAGTCCCCAGCAACTATAAAACCTACAAAACCCAAGCACAAATGTAATTGTTCTGTGTGTGGGAGTGTGACTCAACGTACACATCTGGCACGGTTCTTCTTCAACAAGACAAGAATTTTTAAATACCAATTATACTGACGTGATAAAAGAAAATTAGAAATACGATAATTGCGTAAGGAAAGCAGAATTACACTCTAATACAAGAACACACGCCAGATGCTTTGTTGACTGAACCTGTAATGACGCATTATTTAGGATACTGAAATTAAAAACAAACGGAGTTAGTTACCTCATTTATATTGATGAAAATCACTCTAATCCTTACATTATATCTCAACCAGATCTCTCCAATATCACATCTCAGCAAGCACTCCCTAATAGCACATCTCAACAAACACTTGAAACGTCCCCTTTGAACAATTATACGTGACTGTGCTTAAACTGACACACAATATTTTGTTAGCGCAACGCAATCTGACTTTCAAAATTCCCTACAAAAGAATGGCCCTGACTGACATTAAACTATACCTTTCACAAATCACTTACCTCACAAAAATCTTCGCTGCTCAAGCTACTGCAATACAGCGAGCGCCACTACTGCCAGCTAAATAAAAGATTCAAACTATGGAAGGCATTAACTACTGATAGGGATAGTTAGCAAATGAAAGATATTAATAGAGAACAAACAATGTATTTACCTTGATATCATCGTATATAAATATAGCAGTTCATGACAAATTTCAAAACTCCGCCATCTCTCTCCCCACATCCACCACTGCTGGCGGCTTACCTCCAACTGCGCAACGCTACGCGCTGTTCACATCCAGCTGCCGCTGCCCAACACTACAATGGCAGACAACAATGCAAACTAGCCACAGACTGCACACAGCACAGCCAGTGATTTTCATATTGAGCGCTAAGTAACGTTGCCAATAAGAAAACATAAACAGCCTACTTACATAGAGAAAACATAAACAGCCTACTTACATAGAGAAAACATAAACAGCCTACTTACATAGCCCCCATGCTCCCCACAAAAAATTTTACAAATTTATTTTTGGGCAGTGGCCAATAATGATTTGATAAAATTTTTCATAATTACAATAACAAAGAAATCAAATGCACACACTTATTGATATTATGTTGGTCAAAAGCTCAAATTTTCTCACAGTCTATAAAGACAGTCCTGATCATTCATCACAGTGAAACTGCCGTTTCTTTTCTCAAAGTCTGAGCAGTAAAAGACAATGCACACGGAAGTAGTGGATTTCCATGCCGTCTTGAAGAAGTAGTGTTGTCCTTCCAACGGAAAGACAGTGCTGACTCTTGACATGCTGACAGGTAATGGGCCACAATGGAGCAAACCCATAGCAGAGTCATTCGAAGTTTTGAAGAATATTGGTAGGTAGGTCATCACAGAGCAGACCCACTGGAGTCCTGGTAGAGATTTTGGTATTGGTGGGCCACCAGAGGTGCAGACCCACTGCAGTCCTTGTAGAAATAATGGCATGGTGGGTCATCAAAGATGCAGACCCACTGTAGTCCTTGTAGAGATGGCCAGCAGCCATCTGTTGCGATCTGTTGCGACTGTGCAGGTGCACAATCACCATCGAAGAGTCTTGCGAATAATATAGCAAGTCCATAACCACCACTTGTGCATTCACAAAGTTTTTGAAATTGTCCTTAGAACCAGCAATGCTGTTATCCAGTCCCTTGCTGAATTATCAACACACGTGCAAACACTAACAGTCCCTACTTCTCACATATTATCCATATACTATGACCAACAGAAACGTGTGCAGTGAAATATAACTTACAAGTTACTTAATTTGATGAACTGGTGTCAATTACAATTTTATAACATAAGAATACAATAACAAAGGTACAAAATACATCATTAAAGAACATAACAATAAAGATCACATTTGTGGTAATGCAGGCTTTACATAAGAATAGAAATACACATGTACATCAGTGTTACAAGAATTATGACATAAGTACATACATAAAACATCAGAATAACTTTCGAAACATCAACTTCACATATGAGCAACAGAACAGAACAGATAAATAATGTCTAAACATCTTTACAAAGTAAATAACATATTATTAGAAAAATTCTACAACATAACTCTTATTAGCTAAGCACATAAAGACAGGAAAAACACAAATATACAAGAGTACACAAACATATAGTGGGATAACACCAATAGGAAAGGACAGGGTTCGTATTCAGTGTAACATGTGGTACTGCAGTCCAACCCAAAACTTCATATATCTTTCCTCCTATTTCATCCTTTGTTTCCACCAAAAAAATCTATTCAAGCATGCTTTCTGTATTTATATGTTCACACATTTCTTACCTCAACATTTATTTCCAAGAAAATCCTACCTAAACCTGTTTTCTGTACTTTTTTTCGTATAACTTCTGAATGCATTCCTTCCAATTCCAATTCATCGCAACTCATTCTCTTCTATAGTCTACCCCCTCTTAAGCTAACTTAAATCTACTGAGCTCAGATGCTAAACTAAGGGACGAGGCAATGCAGCAGCACAAAACAATTAACACAAACATCAATGACAAAAATACAAATGCCAAAGCAATTGCAATATTACAACTAATATAGGGCACTGTGCAGCAAACAAAAAAATAAATCTGGCTTAGCAGAGTAACACAAATTAAAGTTCAGTAGCACTATGCCTGGCAAACAGCAGCTTATATCGAAACATGACATAGCTCAAGCAGAAAAAATAGTACACTAAAGATAACAATGCAGATAAGGGAAATGTATAATCACATCTTAATGTCTAAGTAATTAAAGTGGTGCACCACAAGAAGTTATTCTACCAAAAAGTTACCAATTACTTGAAAAGAAAATTATGAATGCAGTTCCTGTGAAGGTAAATGTCATTTTGTGCTCCCTCATTTTTTTAAAAAAAATTATTATTTACTCGATCTGTAGACAGAAAATATTTATATTAGCACATCTATAAAATTTTATTTTAACCAATGCTGCAGTGCAGCTAGAAACTAGATATCAAATGAAATAAGCAACTATGTACAAAGCAAAGCATAAGAACATCGTTCAATAGTCATGTGGCATTTCATAAGTAGTAAAAAAATGTCTCATCTAGAAAGACAGTAGTCATAGTCAGGTGTGTAGACAAACTATTTCTTGTCATTTCATTAGGCATTTCAGTAAATATCAGAAAGTACGATATGTTTCCAAGTAATCAGCGTATCAGATTTGCGATGCTTTCTCTAAAGGAATGACAATGGCTAGGATAATCACCTCCCTTTTTTTTTCTTCCTGTGCTCTGAAAGGCACGCGCTAATGGCTTTTTCTCCAGGCGTCTGACACACCTGGGTGCCCACGACGCATTACGTGCAGGTGGTCACTTAATTTTCTTACGGAAATATTTACGACAACAGTTTCCGCTACAGTGACAGTCTCCCATAAAAATATTTCACAGGTCAAGAATTAGCGTTGCAAATCTGTAGAAAGAAAATCCTATAAATATAAGTGTCCAAATAAAATATTCGTCAGCATTGTGATACAGTCACGCATTTACGCACATTTCATAACTCTTAAAGTACGATTCTTGGTTTCCAACATCCTGTTTCACAAGTCAAGAGTCCCTACCCACTATTCATTACTCCTTATCTTATTACACATATACGTATCCATCGACACTCGTCAATATTTCGTCATTATAAATATGAAGCATAATCAAATAACTCATATAGCCTCAGCCTATTAATCATAAACATACCTCAGCAGCATAATACACATCGTCGTCGTAAAAATAACATCATAACACCTCAGTCAAATCTCAAAATCGTCGTAGCTTCCCCCAATAATTAAAAAAATTCTCTGCTCATGTCAAAAGTGTCATCTGCCTCAAACGTACTTTAAAATCATGCTCCCTTACCAAATACAACATTCAAAGCTCTCATAGTATCACAATGATTCCGAAAAATATGAACAGTTTACAAAGTACAGACAAAATACAGTTTCATAAGTGTGAAGTTACCCAACTGTGTATTGCGTAAACATGTGTCACTGATGTAGTAAAAAAATGTTTATCTCTCAGTTAAATGATCAGATAGCTGTGTAATTTGTGTGTTGGAGAAATATGGTACCGATGTGTAAAGTTGTATAAGCAAATACCATATTAGCTAGGGTTCCTTGTGGTTGCCACACACATGGTACACAATGTAAGCGTGTACCCCCCTGAGGATTAATGTAATTATACCCTCAGGTGTTACAGATTACAACAATGGAATGAAATGTATTACGGAAAACCTTTGTATCATTGTCCTTCAAATATCTTTAAAAATAAATGATTTAAGTACAAAATTAATCACTCAAACACATGTCCTGTAGCGCTAAATGTGCGTCTTGCTGTAAGATAATCTCTGTGGAAGTGTCGTAGTTATCGTCCTCTGAAAGCTAAGTTCTGCAGAAGTCAATGTACTTACCTCATGATAAACAAAAGTGAAATGCTTTGCGTATAGATATCGTAGTTATTATGCTTATTGGCGTGATGAAGAAAGTACTGTACAGTAACGTATTGTTGTGCCACGAAAAAGGCTGTCTCATTGTTGCTATACCACAAAACTTACTACTAAAACATGTTTTACTTTCCAGAAGAATTCAGAGAAACTGTGCAGATATAAAACAGATACACCGCAAAAGCAACATTGTATATTGTCACTCATCAGTAGCGTCGTGATAAAATCGTGTAGTTGTCACATAAACTAACCACTGTGTCATCTGGTATCTCACAGAAAGTACTTTAAACCCAGAATGTATTTTCAAGTAAACCAAAATGTTGCATTAAAATCTCATTAGCAGTACCAGTATATGTTCTAAGTATGTAAGCCTTATAGTCGTTACATAATCGTGCAACTAACAAGCAAGAATGTACACACACAATAACACTGTGACGTCTGTTCACTATAACAATGCATTCGTAATTTCTGTTGAAATAAGTTCTCTTGGTACTTGACTGGATATTTAACTTCAAACATTGTTGCATGGTAACAGTCTCTATGTCTGACAATGCATACTAGAAATGTGAAGTGAAAAGTTTTATGGCGAACATAAAGTTAAAAAGCAGATTATCTTTCAATAAACGGTTTTACATGTGAAATGTGGTGTAAACCTTTACTCTTCCTAGTACTCAGAGTTTGAACTTGAATGCAATTGTCAGGCGGTATACGTCGGTGAAGAATACTGGAATTTTTCTCCAGGCTAGCGTCTTATGTTATTTTTCTCTGAGCCACCTGGCGCACGCGGCTGCCTGCAGTGCGAGTCATTGTCTGTCCCTTTGTTGGCACGCGTCGTTATTGGGATTAGGAGACCTAGCTTCTACAAATTCACGTTGTCGAAAGTGCCCTGCTCTGTTTGAATCTCGCCAATTCTGATGCAATTCAGGTCTGTCGTTACGATCACATCGTCTGTCGTCATGTCGGTAGATTTCATAATTTCTTTCTTGTCGGTCATGTGGTGGATAATTTCTCCTTGAATCGTAACTACTCGCTGGACCGTTGCGCCTGAAGTTATTCTGTCTCCCTTGATAATAATTGTTTTGGTTCCCATATTGTCTGTTTCTCTGATTGTCTCTGTGATAGTCATTACTACGGAAATGCGATCTTTCTCTGTAACTATTATTACTCTGCCAGTGGTTGTCATATGGGTGGTGCCTGTTTTGGTCACGATTTGTGTTGTGAGAATAGCCTTGTCGCGTCCAGTTATTATTTCTTTCATCGCGGAATTGCGACTGATGTGATCTGTAATTGTTGTGCTCCTGCGTTCCGCGATTGTCAGTGTCACTTTCCAGTTCTTGCAACAGTCCCTGAAAGGCTTCAATGTCGTCTTTGCAACGTCCTGCTAAAATAATATGCCGTAAATGTTCAGGCAATTTGAGTAAGCAAATGCGGATGAGTTCTGAGGGGCTGTATGGGTTTGAAAGATACTGATTCTTATGCAACATGTCTTCAAAATATTTCATAAGACTGGAAAATTCAGATTGTTCGAAACGTTTCATCATTATGATGCTATGTTTTACTCGGTCTTGCGTGGCTTAAGACCAATATGCTGAGAGGAAGGCATGGTAAAACTCTCCTTCACTGTGGCAATCGTGAATTACCGATCGCATTCTTACAGCTGGTTCATTCTCCAAGTAGCCACACATAAATTCTAATCTGTGTTCTAACGACCAGTTGGGAGGAAAACAATGGGAGAATTGATGGAGCCATGCTTGTGGATGAATGTCGTTGCCAGAATTCTTAAATGTTTTGAATTTACGTGTAGTAATGAACAGCTTATAGTCAAAATCATCATGTTGGCGAGTCACATATCGGTCATTGTTACGTCGTGTCGGAGGTTCAATCTCAAAAATCGGTGCACATTGCCAATTTCTTTCATGATTTCCGAAGTGTCCTGTGTTATTATTTTGTGGTTGTTCCGTATTTCTAAGTCCCTCTTCCCGTATTGGAGCGCGAGTGGCCTCTGAAATACGTAATTCTTGTATTACCTGAGTCAGCTGATCTTGTACTTCCCGGATTTCTCTTTGGTGTTGCGTATTAATTTGATTCTGATTTTGTTTGAATTTCTTAATTTGTTCATACTCTTCTGTGTCAGTGATGGCTACAGGTCTTGTGTCATTCAGATCATCATCTACCTTTGTAGATAAGTTAGTGACCTGATCCGAAAGTTCGGCTACTATCTCCGATAGTGTACTTATTTCTTCAGTGTGTTTTTCTGAACCAAGTTTCAGAGTATCTACTGTGTCCTTAAAGTTTTCCTGAGTTTTTGCAAGTTGCGTAACCGAATCGGTAGATGCAACTGAGTCAATTTTAGCCCACAAGGTCTCATGATTTTCATGAACAATGGTTTGCAGTTCTTTTATGGCTGCTTCGTGATTCTGTAATGCATTTTCATGCCGCGAAAAAATAGGTTGAAAATGCTCACAAATTTGTGTTTTTACGTCATTACAGACTTTTTGACATTTCGATTCAATGTTATGTAACTCAGTGGTTAAATCTTCACGTGTTTGTTCAAGTGTGGTGTCTAACTTTTGAAGATTTTGTTCCATTGTGTCTAACTGTTGCTGTGTTTGTGTCTGGTGTTGTTCCATTGTGTCTAACTTTTTAAGATTTTGTTCCACTGTGTCTAACTTTTTAAGATTTTGTCCCATTTGTTTCTGATTTTGTTCAAGTGTTGTGTCTAACTTTTGTAGCTTTTGTCCCATTTGTTGCATTAACTGTAATAACAATGCACTGGTGTCTGAAACATGTTCCTCAGTGCTTTTCGGCAGTGAATTTGCACCGGCAACATTGACATTTTGACAAGCAGAAAATGTGTCTTGACTTATTTGAGAAAACGGTGAGGACCCAAAACTTAAATCTGCAATATTTGCAAGATTGTGTCCTGTCATTCCCGATTCCTGAGGCGAGCTGTTGCCGACCGATTGATCGATAATGCTTCCCTGTTCACTATTTGTTTCACTGTCTGCGCCATTGTTTGCCGCCCGCTCCATTTCCCTATGCACTATTACCAAATTACTACTTTGAATGTCTGTTACTTCATTACACAGTGGTGCTGATAAGCTATGCTCGTCGTCACTATTATTTCTCAGTTTACTTTGGAGCCTAGTGTTACGTTTTTCACACGCCATTATTGTCACAATATTTCACACAATAACACAGAAAATCACAATTTGAAGAGCAAAATAAAATAACATAGCAATGGAAATAATGTCTACTTAATTGCCAGCGCAGCTGCGAAATACTTGGTGCAAATCTACATGCATTCCACAACTGCTTTACTGTACAACAATGAAAGACTGCAACTACAAAGGAGATTTTCTCTACAATTACACGCTAGCAATAAACAATAGCTACACTAATTACACAAACTACAAGAAAAAATCAGAAGATTCCAGTGAGGTATCCTGGCAGGGTCGCCATATGAAACGTCCCCTTTGAACAATTATACGTGACTGTGCTTAAACTGACACACAATATTTTGTTAGCCCAACGCAATCTGACTTTCAAAATTCCCTACAAAAGAATGGCCCTGACTAACATTAAACTATACCTTTCACAAATCACTTACCTCACAAAAATCTTCGCTGCTCAAGCTACTGCAATACAGTGAGCGCCACTACTGCCAGCTAAATAAAAGATTCAAACTATGGAAGGCACTAACTACTGATAGGGATAGTTAGCAAATGAAAGATATTAATAGAGAACAAACAATGTATTTACCTTGATATCATCATATATAAATATAGCAGTTCATGACAAATTTCAAAACTCCGCCATCTCTCTCCCCACATCCACCACTGCTGGCGGCTCACCTCCAACTGCGCAACGCTACGCGCTGTTCACATCCAGCTGCCGATGCCCGACACTACAATGGCAGACAACAATGCAAACTAGCCACAGACTGCACACAGCACAGCCAGTGATTTTCATATTGAGCGCTAAGTAACGTTGCCAATAAGAAAACATAAACAGCCTACTTACATAGAGAAAACATAAACAGCCTACTTACATAGAGAAAACATAAACAGCCTACTTACACACTCTCTGCTACAACATCTCAGCACAGACTACCCCGAGTCCTCAACAGGCACTGACTACTACGAGCTCTCGACAGGCACTGTCTACTACGAGTTCTCAACAGGCACTGCCTTCTACGAGCTCTCGACAAGCACTGTGGAGGCGGCTTAATAATACTCTTTGGCGCAATCTCTGGCGCAGTGGCTCAGTGCAGCCACCTTGAACGTGTTGATCAGTAACTCTAACTAACATCATCAATCTTAAATGCGAATGTGCGTGAGATTATAACGTCTCGTCTTGACAATATTTTTCAATGTAGCAACTTTTCTTTATGTTCAACCCACGTGGGGTGTACTTTGTGTGACCAGTACCACGTGCTTATACAACTGTTTGACCCATCAGGTTAATAGCAAGACGATAGTAACCAGTTCGAGGTTTTTCTTTAGTAAATTGCGTTTCGATATAATTTATTTTAATTATCAAAATTATTGTGGAGTTACACTGTTTGTGTAAACCAAGTTGACCACGTGAAGCATGTGGTGTGCGCATCAAAGTAGCCTTCAGCTATTCTTTTCGGGAAGATTTCACAGAGAGTTAGTATGAATTTAGTATACCAGTGCGCGGTAATTTCATGACGGACAGGATTGCGCTACGAACATAACTTCTTTGGGTAAAAATTGAATCGGTTGGTTGTGGTTAATTTTCTCTTGCATATGTTACAACGTTCTTTGTGTGTTATTTTATGAATGTAGTGTTGTATGCAGTCTCCCAATCTTGGCTCCATATTTGATGTGTTCCGTAAGATTATAGTCTCACATTTTCACAATCCTAAATAAGGCACCAGCTTAGTTATGAATCGTGTTTAATATGCTGAAATTTCAATGATCAATGTTAAAATAAATTTCCAAATGTAAACTGATTTATTTCTTCCTATTTAAATTCTCTTTTATATATATATATATATATATATATATATATATATATATATATATATATATATATCACCAGTTGTATGACTATTAAAAGATTATAATTAATGTTAGTCTGATTGGGAATTTGGTAAGCTAGACTGGATACCTGGTGAAACAGTTGCTCAGTAATGCAAGGTTAACTTCCCCAGACAGCTCACAGCTTTTAACCCACTTTTATGGTCGTGAATAGCAGCACCGCTTGCAGAAGAAATTAAAGCAACAACATTACAGGAGTAATTCACTGTTTCGGAGGAGAAGTGTTATCCAGTAATCGAATGTTTTTCAGCCCAGTTAAAGATGTTATTTAGAATATATTGGACGTTTAACGGGCCATGCACGAAAACATCAATTAGATTACACCATGCAAATTCTTGCTGTAACAGTATCCAGTTCTAACCACCGAGTCAAAACCTACGTCTAGCGTAACATCATAAAACACCATCAATCGCAGTAAATTATTAACAAACATCTATTCCATCACAAAATACTTCCATTTTATGAGATCTCTGCTTCAGAACGGACGTTTCTTCGTTACCCTACAAAAAAAAGGAGCCGTTGGAGGATGGTAGCCGCCATGTTAGCCCCATTTATACTAATGACCTGCTAGTTATTCCTACCACAAGATCTTACGTTTACGTAGATGATACAGCAGTTGCTGCCCAAGGGAGAACTTTTGATGAGGTGGAAGAAAAACTAACAACAGATCTTAAGACACTTTCTGACTATTAGAATGGTAACTACCTGAAGCCAGATCCTTCAAAGATACCAATGTGTGCATTCCACTTACGGAACAGAAAGGCCAGGAGCACGACAATTTTTTGCCAAACATCACAAGTGATGAAACATGGGTTCATCACTTGGAACCGGAGACGAAACGGTAATGCATGGAATGGAGTCATACCACCTCACCTTCAAAGGCGCACCATCAGCCAGTAAAGTCATGGTGACGGTATTCTAGGACTCTCAAAGGCTTAAACAATGATCATCTCTAAAGTGTATTGTGATAGCCTCAGGAAACTAAATAAATGACTTAAGCATGTTCCTGGCCACAAAAATGCGAACGTACTGCTTTTTCTCCATGATAATAGCAAGCCCTCACATAAGTCTGCACACCCCAGAGGAGCTCACAAAACTTCCTCACCCACCCTACATCCCGGATCTCGCACCTTCAGACTTCCATCTGTTTGGCCCAACGGAGGACGTACTGTGCAGGAAGCAGTACGTGGATGATGGGGAGGTTAGTGTTCCAAGACGTTGGTTCCGACGTCGACCAGCAGAATGGTACCACGCGTGCAAACAGGCTCTTCCTGTAAGGTGGCGTAAGGCCGTCACGTTGAACGGTGGTTAAACTGAAGAGTAGGGTTTTGTAACAAAAAGAGTGGGTAATAATATGGTGGATCGAAAGCCTGAACAAAACCAACCTCCTTTCAGAAGTGTGTTGTATTAGTTATTAAACGCTCCTCATAACCGAGCGAAGAAATTCGAGCCAAAGGCAAGCTACAGTAAAATTCAGAAAGATCAAATAGAAAAAGGTTCAGAACTGGTAGGACCCAGCCACAGCAAAAATATATCAAAAGTAATCCCCAGGGAGTTTAAGTTACTGGTGGGTGGGTATATATCGCCTCGTAGACTAATGTGAGTCAAAGTGGTGTTATCATATTATTGTAGAGACTTTGTATCCCTTGTCAAGACTGATCAGCCACGCCACAGTCACATGCACATGGATTTTAGAAGTGAGTGTGAATCCTGCTTTGTGTAACTTATTTCATTTGTGGTGTGTTCAGTGTAAGGCACTACCTCATTTTCTGGAGTGTCCCTTCACTGCCAATATGTCCCCTAACGTTTTGGCAAAAGGCATTTATGATATGTTCTGAAGGGGAAAAAAATCCCAATAGCAAGAAGGACTTGTGCGAGATAAGTTGGTAGACGTGTTTCTACTTGTGGAAGATGGCGTCTTTTCAAATTTCGCCCCACTCGCGTGATTGTGGCGTTAGTAGTGCCGCTTTGAGGATAAAAATCGAGTTGGTTTCAAACACGCGCTACAACAGTGTAAGTGTCAGTTACGCTTGTGATTGGGCGTAATGAATTGATGTTAGTCAAGAATGTCTTTATGTCGACAAAGACGGCACTAACAACATCTCACTGAGTTTGAATGGAGTAGTGTAATAAAGCTACGAGAAGCTGAACGTTCCTTCTGCGATAATGTAGAAAGACTTGGCAAGAATGTGTCTACTGTACATGACTGCTGGCAGTGATGGTCACGAGAGTTTGCAGTCGCAAGAAGCCCGGGCTCCGGCCGGCGGCATGGCAGTATCGAGAGGGAAAACATTGTGTTCGGCATACAGCTCTGGCGCTTTGTACTGCCTCTGCAGCAGCGATTCGAGCAGCAGCTGACACAACAGTGACGCAATGAACCGATACAAATCGGTTACGTCAAGGAGAACTCCGAGCCAGACGCCCTGTACCGTAAATTTAACTGACCTTCTAAACATTCCGCTTGGTGTCTGTTTGTTCTATATCGTGTCTCCCTATCACTTTCGCTCAACGACGCTCCGAGCGTGTTTTTTTTTTTTTTTTAGGGAATTGACTAGTTTGAACCTGGGACCTGTTGCTGGTAAGGAGACGTCAGACCACACATGACATGTAGAATTCAGAAGAGTTCAGTGAGACTAGCGATGATATAACCAAATACTTAATGATTTCAGCGTCAGCTCCACTGCACTCCCTGTAAAGGAACCTTAGTGAAGCCTTATGCGCTCAAAAGTGCGGCATAGCGTGCGTTCATTACCTTGTTGGTGTTCGTCAGGGGGCAGCGGCCAGTGCAGCTCCACGCACCTCTCTGTCTCGGAAGCAACTCTCTCCTGACTTCTCCTTACTACAATTTACCGAAGTTGGTTTAAAAAAATCTATCTGGCTGTGTTTTCATCTGACCAATCAGGGTCTCAATGTTAACCTTAAGCTCCGCCTACAAAAATTCTGTCCATCCCATGACAAACGTTATACTTATCGTGGTGGGGCAATGTTTTTTAAAGTTAGCAACATAACAGAGACGCGAAAAAGTCTCACGCTAAAACTTGCAGCTGCTGTGGTCCTTTTAGCGTTATCGTAAGATCTATACTGTTCTTCTGGAGGGCTCTATCTTTTAACATGGGCTGGGGGGTGGTCCTAACGTAACAGAGACGCGAAAAAGTCTCACGCTAAAACTTTCTGGTGGTGTAGCCCTTTTTGTGTTATCGTAAGATCTATACTGTTCTTCTGGAGGGCTCTAGCATTTAACATGGGCTGGGGGGTGGTCCTAACGTAACAGAGACGCGAAAAAGTCTCACACTAAAACTTGCGGGTGGTGCGGTCCTAGCGGTTAGCTGGCGACGTGGGTGTCCGTCCGCCCCTTATCGTAGGGCCTTCCAGCTTAACACGGTTCTGCTCTCGGCTTCTGTTATCGTTTCTCCCCTCGGAACTGCGTCTGTCTCACGGTGGGAAGGTATGACATGCATTTAGGCATTCTTGTGTTAGTCTGTGGTATTCCATTTGCTCACTCGTTACTCGTATTACTTTGGTTAATTTAATATCACAATTTATTCGGAGCTATGTGATATACTACTGGATTTCCTTATCATGTCAGGGTTTTCATGGAAGGTGTTGGATTTGCTTGACACCTTACATATCACCACCCTTCGAACTTAATTTTTGCACTGAATTCAGGCAATGATTGAATCGTTGTCTAAGTCAGTCAAAAATTATTCTGTTGTCTAAGTTTGTTGCCTACTGTTCAGCCACGTTATTCTGTTCTATGCTAGTTTGTATCACTAATTTATATTTTTATATTATTCCACATTATTCTTAAAAATGACAAGAGAAGAGTATTTTTATGCTGTTATTAATTTTTAATTATTTTCTTTCTTTATTTAAGTGTGAGGTTTGTCTTTTAAGAAGTTTGTTATCGAAAGTGAGGAGTCTTTCACATCGATTTTCTTAGAAACATATTTTTTTTATGAATGTAGTAATTAAGTAAAATCTATTCCTAACACATTTTCTAAATATCATGTATAAGTAAAATGTTTTTGTTTCTAGACACTCATTTCAACATTGTTGCACTAACAAATAAGAATTATTTCCAAGAATTGCTTTGACAAAGAAATATACATACACAAGTATTGAGATTTTATCCTGACAAATGGTAGAAATGTTAAAAAAAAAGGTAAAACATCCAACAAGATAATTTTTTATTCTTTGTTTTTATAAGGAGAAAATAAGTAAAATATAGTTATTCTTTTATTTTTATGAGGATAAAATAAGTGGCATATAGTTGTGGTGTTTATTATGCCTTACTTTTGTTCTTTATATACAGTCCATTTCAAAACTAATGACTTATTTTTATCGATAGTCTATTTTTTATTTAAGTCCATAGTCAATGACTGTTATTTTGTAGTTTATTAGCTGTTTGGTGTGCTTAACTTATTTGGTTTTTCACACGTTTCTTTTACACAATTCCTACATCATATAATTTGATTTCACACATTCACACTATCCTATGAATGTTTAAGCATGAGGTTGGCGAATGTTTTTGCACGAAGGTGATGGACTTGAGCGAGATGGATGTATGCAAGTATTTGATGTACAGCTTCGTTCGTCGTTACTTGTTGGCTTTGCAAGTGTGTGTTGCTGTTGTGGAGGGCCCATAATGGAATGGAGCTGTGAGTGCAGAATCTCGTAGTTTACTGGCTTTGTGTGCGTGAAAGTCATCGTTATGTGTCGCTGAAAGCGGTCGTTTTTCGTTGTAATACTTTGCAGACGACTAGTTTACAATAGGATAGGGATTTGGGAAGGTATGTCCTCTACTCTTCACCCATCTTCTTTCTTGGTCTCAATCTTGCGAATCTTCAACTTCTGTTCTTCCTGCTTTTTCTCTGCGTCTTACTTGATTCTTGGTTCTTCTCTGGGCAGGATATGGAAATATTTATTGATAACTAGTCGCTTTGAAGTTCTCCTCCTAGTAACAGTTTGATAAATGGTTTGGACATGTCATTTCTACTTTGTGGACGTTTTCTTCAGTTTCGTGCATCAGCGTGCTGTTTAATAGCGGTAGTGTGACTTTTACACATATTTTTTGCCAGTGGTGGCTTGCCCAAGCGGTCTTCTGGTCGGGCCGTTTTTTGCTCGCTCCACTGAGTGGGGGCACTCAGAGACCCTTCCGGCGTTTGGCGTTCGGCATTCGGCGTCCCGTTGCGTCACTGCAGGGTTCCACTACTGCGCAGGTCCGTGTTCCGTCCCAGCAGGGTTCCACCTAGTGGTCAAATTTATTGCCCGCTCTACGAGGGCCCTCTGTTGGTCTCGCTGTCCTTTCCCTTCTCTCAAAGCTTCTGCCTTGTAGGAATCCTGATTTGCTAATTACATCCTTTTCTTCCTTGATACTTCTCGCGTTGCAACTTGTGGGTCGTTGCATCTGGTCTTTGCTGGAGTTTTTACAATGGTTCTTACAAAAAGTTTTGCTTATAATCATCTAACATACGTCTAGTACCTATATTGTTTTACGCCTTCTTAAAAGCTTTACAAATTTCGGCGCCCTTTCCATGTTACAATTCTAAGATATTTTGAGTCTTAACTTATACAAGAAAACTCAAATTCGTTTTTTATTTTTGTGTAGTGTCGTGGTGTATAGCATTTTAGTATTTCATGCTGTTAGACTATCTATACTTTATCCCTTCACCTTAATCTATCATACTATTGGTGTTATTATTGAAACTGCTTTCTTTTTCCCACCTTCCTCTCTCTTCATTCTTCTTTCTCCTGACGATCTTTTCTGCAACATAATCTTGAAATATTGTGCTGATTACTTACCAGTAATAAAATTAATCTTCAAACTTGTACTGAAAGTGTTTAATACTGCCAGTCTTAGGTAAAAATACCTCTGCTTTATCTCGTAAAATACCCTCTAATTCTCTTTTACTGTGTTCCAAAATACCTTGAACTTCTTGCAATTTTTCGTCGATTTCTTTATGGACTTCTAACATGAGTTGAGGCGATTCCCCCTTTTGTGCATACCATTCTAATTCTTCATCCTCTTTATCTCGCATAGTTCTTAATTGTTTGTTTATGACTGGTATTTCTCCTAATTTTAGCTTTTGCTCAAAGAGAAGTGTGACATTCCCGAATGTTACGCTACCTTTCCCCATATATATTATCGCTCGTCTCTCATTTAAAAAATCTGCACCTATAATCAAATCTACAGTTAGTTTAGGTATAATCACGAAGTTGGCTTCGATCTTTTGACCTTGGCACCAAAGAGTTAACCTTGTTCGTCTCGTAACTTCCGCAGCATTGTTTCTAATAGGACCTCTTACTTTAATCTTACGTGTTTTCAGAACTGGCAATTCCTCATTGTCACTACACTGCATGAATAAATTTTCTGAGATCGCAGTCAGCTCACTTCCGCTATCAATTACAATATTGACTGGGATATGCTTTACCATGGCCTTCACAATTGGTTGAATTTGAAAGGGTTGGTTCTGTTCTTCTTCTTCTTGCATCAACGAATCCACCACTGAATCATACATGAGTCTTTTTAGGAATTTCCCTTGTGAATTCGAACTTTCTGTAGGATAAGCTTCGACTGTTACTTCTCTCTCTTTTATTTCCTCTTCTCTACTTCTTCCTTCATTTACGCTTTCTTCAACATCCTCTACTTTTTCCTCATCCTCTATCTTCTCCTTCTTCGTCGCTACTCCCACATAATCGCATCTAAATGCTCTAATTATCGCTTCATAACTTCCTTCATTATATACGTTGGGTTGTGTGCCCACTCATAACTTATTTTCAACTTCTGTCGACTGCGCATTATTCTCATTGAATTCGCTTTCCCTGGTTTCCATCTCAAATAGCTCTGCAATACTCATTACTTCGTCCTTTCCTCCTACATTCGTTGTGCATGCCTCTGGTAATTCATCTTCTTTGTCAGTATTCTCCCAATTAATTTCGTCCCAACACGATATTGTTATTTTCTTGTCTTCGTTTTGGCTCAAAATGGCTCTGAGCACTATGGGACTCAACATCTTAGGTCATAAGTCCCCTAGAACTTAGAACTACTTAAACCTAACTAACCTAAGGACATCACACACACCCATGCCCGAGGCAGGATTCGAACCTGCGACCGTAGCAGCCCCGCGGTTCCGGACTGCAGCGCCAGAACCGCTAGACCACCGCGGCCGGCTGTCTTCGTTTTCATCTGGTCCCTGCGGATTTGTTTCTTCCTTCTTCTCATCTCATGATAAGATTTTTACTTCTCTGTTCAAGGTGCTGCAATTGTCCTGAGTCGGTGCATCATTCTCTTTGGCATGGGCGCTTAGCTGTCAATTCGAACGTTTATCGGGGTTTGGTGGTCTTACCTCCACCTCTTCTATCTTTATTCTCTTTTCTTGTTCAGCTTGTTGATAGCGGTTTCTTTGTTGATAATTTGTCAGTCTATTGGTTCTCCAGTACCCGTTCCGGTTGTCGTTATTCCCTCTGTAATAGTTGTTGCCGTTCCTGGGTGAATTATAGTTATTGCCATATACTCTTCTAAATCCATAACCGGTTCTTTGTTGAAATCTATTGTCGTTTCTTGGTGCGAAGTTATCATATGGTTCGTAATTATTGTTTCTTCGTACTGTGTCTTGTGGATTCCACTGCTTTTTGCTTTTGTTTTCACGTGCGCTTCGTCTTTTTCTTGCGTCATCTTCCGAAAATGTGAACTCTAGTTCCCTTAGAATACCTTTAAATGCTTCGACGTCATTGCCTCCGCGACCTACTAATGATTGCTGGTATTTCAATGGTAGCTTCATCGCGCATAATTTAATCAACTCTCCGTCACTGTATGGTACATCTAAGCATTGATTTTTCTTTGCCATTAATTCCAAAAATTTCACGGGACTCTTCTCTCCTGAATTTTCAAAATATGGGTTCTGTAATAATTCGTACTTCACTCTGTTCTGTGCTTCGCTGGACCAATATCGTGAGAGAAACTTCTCTCTGAAATCTTCGTACGATCGGCATGTCGCTGCAACATTCTGCATGGTTTCTGCGACTGTTCCTGACATGTGTGCACTTATAAAGTCTAATTTGTGTGCTAGCGTCCAGTGTTCTGCTAATCCTACTCGGAATTGATCAATAAAAGTTCGTGGATGTAATGAGTTTCCTTCTCGAAAGTGTTGAAATTTTCTGACTGTGAGGAAATGATCGTTGTCGTACTTTGTCATAGTTCCATATGAAATTCGCGATTCTTCGCCACTTTTATTTCTGATCATTTCTCCCGTCGTTCTTTCCGGTTGTGGTAGATCCATTGGATATTGTCCGCTGTAACTTTCGCCTACCCTTTCTTAGTATCGTTGGAGTGGTACGCAATAATTTTCTTCCATCGTTTGGGAATGTGTAGCTGAATGCATTGCACTGTACTCTTCGCGACCTGGCTTTCCATTGTCACGTATGTTACTTTCCGCCTGTGATTGGAATCGCAAATGCATGATATCTTCGTTAACTGCTTGTTTCTCCGGTGCTGCTACAGATACGGATGTGGTTGCAGACTCTGTGCTTGTTCGGTCCTGTTCACTACGCTCTTCAATGGTTTGCAACAACTCTGTTCGCAATTTCTGAAATTGTCGCTTCGTTTGCGCTTCTATTTTGGCTATGTGGTTATCATATCTTTTCAGCGCCGCTTTTGTGATACGTTTGTGTGACACACTGTTTTCAACAATCTGCCTGCAGCTCGTGGTCGTGCGGTAGCGTTCTCGCTTCCCGCGCCCGGGTTCCCGGGTTCAATTCCCGGCGGGGTCGGGGATTTTCTCTGCCTCGTGATGACTGGGTGTTGTGTGATGTCCTTAGGTTAGTTAGGTTTAAGTAGTTCTAAGTTCTAGGGGACTGATGCCCATAGATGTTAAGTCCCATAGTGCTCAGAGCCATTTGAACCATTTTTCAACAATTTCACGCGCTGTACCTGCTGCTTGTCTAGTAATTACGTTTATCTGTTTTTCTAGTTTATTGACTTCTCCCTGGGTGTTGTTACGTAAAGTTTTGATCTCGTCCTGAATGTCATTGTGCAATGTTTGTACTTCCGCTTGTACCTTGTCAATGTCTGTTCTCAATTGATTGTAACCTGTTATTAAGTTTCCTATCACTTCTCGAGATTCTTTTGCCTCGTCTTCAATATGACTTACGTGTAACTGAATTTTTTTGTTTTGTTCATTAATCTCACGCATTTGTCTCGTGGTTTCTGCATTCTGAATTTGAATTTGGTTCGCTATGTCTTTATTTTGTCTTGTCATGGTTTCCGTAATTTGTTGTAGTAATTTTGCCAGATTGGTGGGTCCTATTGCGATTTCTTCCGACGTCCTACGCTCTGTGTTTTCGCCCAAGTGTTGGTTCGCAACCGATTGCATTGAACTGTGCTGTGACACGTTTCTGCTCGCATTCCTTGTACTCTGTGGTGAGGGAGCTCTGATTACTTGTACTATGGGTTCTACGTATTCAAGACGCATGTTAGAAACCTCATCGACTGTCTCTCTACTTTCCTGCTCCTCTGTCGTATGCTGACTTACGTTTTCTATGCCTTGGCGTACATTATCCTCGTTATGGTGCGTTATATGTCCTATTACTCGCGATACTGCATCGTCTGTTGTACTGTCCTCTATTCTCTATCCATTTTCATGCTGGGTCTCTACATCAATTCGGTCAAGGTTTCGATCTGCCATTTCTAATCTTTCCGAATCCCTTATTTTCTGTTTTAAAAGCAATTCACGCGCCCTACTTTGAGTAAACATCCGTTCATACGATCTCACGCGTTTCATAAACATTTTGCACACACGACTTGACAAACCATTCACTTACTTGTTGGGTCAGAACCAACTTGTCAACGATGTATCCGCCACCTGTGCGCTTGCATTGAGGAGAAAACTTAATTCTAACAATATTAAAATTCACAACTTAATTATGCTATTGTCTCTGACACTTTCTTACTATCTATCGCTGCAGCTACTGTTTTCGAGTATTTAAAACTTTAGGAAAAATAAATTTTTTACTACAAAAATTTTTCAACAGGATATTTATCTGACTTAGTTAGGCATGTGGTCGACCTTCAATCATAGTATTTTACCATTCTGGCAGGGTCGCCATTTTCTAAACATTCTGCGTGGTGTCTGTTTGTTCTATATCGTGTCTCCCTACCACTTTCGCGCAACGACGCTCTGAGCGTGACTTTTTTTTTTTTTTTTTAGGGAATTGACTAGTTTGAACCTGGGACCTGTTGCTGGTAAGGAGACGTCAGACCACACATGACATGTAGAATTCAGAAGAGTTCAGTGAGACTAGCGATGATATAACCAAATACTTAATGATTTCAGCGTCAGCTCCACTGCACTCCCTGTAAAGGAATCTTAATACTAACTAAATTTAGTGGAAGGGGTTCAAGGCTTTCCTAGTTTTAGTTAGCTGGTAAAATAACGTCGAAAAAGCAGTTAAGTTTACCATTAGAAATTTTATTCTACTCACAAAACCGTTTATAAATTGCACTGTTGATAAAAGGAAATGTTTTAATACGGGATGATAAAAACCAACTGCGTTCAACAAAAATGTGAACGAATATTCCCTGAATGGGTTTCCAAGTTCTACAATGGATCGAAGGATGACCTATGCCATGTCACATCTATAATCTAGGTTTAAATTAAGTTTCACAAAAGAGAAAACTATCAAAATGGTCTACAGTGACCCTCAATTATCTTTAATTACTTATCTAACTTGTCGTAAATTACAGTGGCTGATGTGGCTTCTCAATAACTACACTCCTGGAAATTGAAATAAGAACACCGTGAATTCATTGTCCCAGGAAGGGGAAACTTTATTGACACATTCCTGGGGTCAGATACATCACATGATCACATTGACAGAACCACAGGCACATAGACACAGGCAACAGAGCATGCACAATGTCGGCACTAGTACAGTGTATATCCACCTTTCGCAGCAATGCAGGCTGCTATTCTCCCATGGTGACGATCGTAGAGATGCTGGATGTAGTCCTGTGGAACGGCTTGCCATGCCATTTCCACCTGGCGCCTCAGTTGGACCAGCGTTCGTGCTGGACGTGCAGACCGCGTAAGACGACGCTTCATCCAGTCCCAAACATGCTCAATGAGGGACAGAGCCGGAGATCTTGCTGGCCAGGGTAGTTGACTTACACCTTCTAGAGCACGTTGGGTGGCACGGGATACATGCGGACGTGCATTGTCCTGTTGGAACAGCAAGTTCCCTTGCCGGTCTAGGAATGGTAGAACGATGGGTTCGATGACGGTTTGGATGTACCGTGCACTATTCAGTGTCCCCTCGACGATCACCAGTGGTGTACGGCCAGTGTAGGAGATCGCTCCCCACACCATGATGCCGGGTGTTGGCCCTGTGTGCCTCGGTCGTATGCAGTCCTGATTGTGGCGCTCACCTGCACGGCGCCAAACACGCATACGACCATCATTGGCACCAAGGCAGAAGCGACTCTCATCGCTGAAGACGACACGTCTCCATTCGTCCCTCCATTCACGCCTGTCGCGACACCACTGGAGGCGGGCTGCACGATGTTGGGGCGTAAGCGGAAGACGGCCTAACGGTGTGCGGGACCGTAGCCCAGCTTCATGGAGACGGTTGCGAATGGTCCTCGCCGATACCCCAGGAGCAACAGTGTCCCTAATTTGGTGGGAAGTGGCGGTGCGGTCCCCTACGGCACTGCGTAGGATCCTACGGTCTTGGCGTGCATCCGTGCGTTGCTGCGGTCCGGTCCCAGGTCGACGGGCACGTGCACCTTCCGCCGACCACTGGCGACAACATCGATGTACTGTGGAGACCTCACGCCCCACGTGTTGAGCAATTCGGCGGTACGTCCACCCGGCCTCCCGCATGCCCACTATACGCCCTCGCTCAAAGTCCGTCAACTGCACATACGGTTCACGTCCATGCTGTCGCGGCATGCTACCAGTGTTAAAGACTGCGATGGAGCTCCGAATGCCACGGCAAACTGGCTGACACTGACGGCGGCGGTGCACAAATGCTGCGCAGCTAGCGCCATTCGACGGCCAACACCGCGGTTCCTGGTGTGTCCGCTGTGCCGTGCGTGTGATCATTGCTTGTACAGCCCTCTCGCAGTGTCCGGAGCAAGTATGGTGGGTCTGACACACCGGTGTCAATGTGTTCTTTTTCCATTTCCAGGAGTGTATATAACAGAAAAATCATCGCGTTTCAGATTTTTACTTCAAGTGGCAAATGTGAACACCATGAGCTTTAATTGACGATCGACACTAGTATTACGCAAAACGGGATGTAACAGATGAGACTTCTGCAGTTCTGAGTGAAGCCTTATGCGCTCAAAAGTGCGGCATCGTGTGCGTTCACTACCTTGTCGGTGTTCGTCAGGGGGCAGCGGCCAGCGCAGCTCCACGCACCTCGCTGTCTCGGAAGCAACTCTCTCCTGACTTCTCCTTACTACAATTTACCGAAGTTAGTTTAAAAAAAACTATCTGGCTGTGTTTTCATCTGACCAATCAGGGTCTCAATGTTAACCTTAAGCTCCGCCTACAAAAATTCTGTCTATCCCATGAGAAACGTTATACTTATCGTGGTGGGGCAATGTTTTTTAAAGTTTGCAACGTAACAGAGACGCGAAAAAGTCTCACACGCTAAAACTTGCAGCTGGTGTGGTCCTTTTAGCGTTATCGTAAGACCTATACTGTTCTTCTGGAGGGCTCTAGCTTTTAACATGGGCTGCGGGGTAGTCCTAACGTAACAGAGACGCAAAAAAGTCTCACGCTAAAACTTGCGGGTGGTGCGGTCCTAGCGGTTAGCTGGCGACGTGGGTGTCCGTCCGCCCTTTATCGTAGGGCCTTCCAGCTTAACACGGTTCTGCTCTCGGCTTCTGTTCTCGTTTCTCCCCTCGGAACTGCGTCTGTCTCACGGTGGGAAGGTATGACATGCATTTAGGCATTCTTGTGTTAGTCTGTGGTATTCCATTTGCTCACTCGTTACTCGTATTACTTTGGTTAATTTAATGTCACGATTTATTCGGAGCTATGTGACATACTACTGGATTTGCTTATCATGTCAGGGTTTTCATGGAAGGTGTTGGATTTGCCTGACACCTTACAACCTCAAACCACCTCAGACTGCGATTTCAGTGGTGTCAAGCGAGAGCTCATTAGAGAGCAGGGTGGAGGTCTTTTGTGTTTTTTAATGAAGGGCGGTTCTGCCAGTGTCCCCGAGGCTGTGTGTTGGTTAGGAGGCCAGCGATCGCCTTCAACCTACCTATCTGCAGCCTAGACGCGCTGGACCTGCACCTGGAGTTATGGCCTGGCGTGCGATTTCGTATGACAGAAAGAGCAGTCTCACGGTTATCCCATGCATCAACGCAAATCACATGTGGCACCTGTATGAGACAACGCATGCGCGCTTGCATGCCTGTATTCAACCGTCTGGCTGTTTCACTGGTTATTAATGTTTCAATATTTCACATTTACAATGCCATTTCTAGCACTTCGCCGGCCCCAGATCGAATCCGCCCAGCGGATTAACGACGACGGCCGGTGTGCCGGCCAGCCTGGATGTGGTTTTTAGGCGGTTTTCCACATCTTACTAGGTGAATACCGGGCTGGTCTCCACGTCCTGCCTCACACAACTCGCAGACATTTGAAACACATTTACACAGTGACGATTTCCACTAGACGCAGACAGCTTGGGTACACTAATTCCATCTCGGGGGGTATGGGGTGGTGGCAGGAAGGGCATCCGGCCACCCCTTACAATTAACCATGCCAATTCCGTACTTAACCCTGCCAACCCTGTGCATAGTGCGGGATAAAGGCAATAGCAAAAGAAGAAGAATGGCATTGTTAGTGCTTGCATTAACCCACTATCTTGCAACGTGAATCAATTAAATATGTTACTTACACAACGTTATTCAGGAAATGTAATTGTATTGTATTGTATTGTATGCCAACTGGGGACCTACAAACGACGGAAAGGCTCCGTCCCCGCCGCAGCTGCAGTGGTCCACAACCCCACGACGACTACCGCAGTCCACTTCATCCCTCCGCCGCCCCACACCGAACCCAGGGCTATTGTGCGGTTCGGCCGCCGGCGGACCCCCCAGGGAACGTCTCACACAAGACGAATGTAAACCCTATGTTTGCGTGGTAGAGTAATGGTGGTGTACCCGTACGTGGAGAACCTGTTTGCGCAGCAATCGCCGACATAGTGTAATTGAGGCGGATTAAGGGGAACCAGCCCGCATTTGCCGAGGCAGATGGAAAACCGCCTAAGAACCATCCACAGACTGCCCGGTTCACCGGACCTCTACACACATCCGCCGGGCGGATTCGTGCCGGGGACCGGCGCTCCTTCCCGCCCGGAAAGCCATGCGTTAGACCGCACGGCCAACGGGACGGCCCAAATGTAATTACTCTACATTATTTCTTTGTGCTGGGATTCTTTTTCCCATCAGAGTGCATAGAAGAGTACTAAACAGACCGCTCAGTGCCAACATTTGAAAAGATTCTCTCAGCACACTTATTTCCTCACTGTTTGTAAATGAAAGGCGCGCTACGTGAAGCAGAAGCCCTCCGGAGGTTTCAGCGAGCAAGCACGCAACGATACCTGATCTAGGTCGCGCGTTATCACTCGTCGGCGTATGCAGATACACTACCGGCAAGGCAGCCACAAGTCGCAGTGCTGGTCTCCAAGCTTCGCTGCTGTATAAGAAAATTTCCTCGGCATTAATTTGGTTGCTGTGAATGTTAGTCTAAATGTATTGTTTGTGTAGGGGTAAGCTGACAAAAACAGTCGCATATTTTCGGGGGTGGTAAATACAAGTTGTCCAGTAAGGGGGCCCGGGAAAATCGTTATAAGAACGTTAATAAAGGAAGATAGGAAATCAAAGTTATACATGGCATACTTTCGTGGTTGAGAAACGATTGTGCATTACAAAAGGTACTGGAATTGACCCCCTCTACCGGTATACAAAGCCCAACACGGCGCTGCATGTTTGTCATTGTTGCTGCCAGAATATTGGATTTCACGGCGAATGTGGCTCATCGACGTGGGAGCATCTGTGAAACGTGGCAACAATGAGTTTCCGCGGGCTGTGTGTGGGTCTCTTCTTTCAGCGTAGCGCGGTTTACTTGCTTCTTCCAGCGCTGTTTGACGATGTGTCGATATTCTGTAAAGCGCGTGTGTTCTTGTAAAACAATACTGTGTAGGCGGCTCCCTTAAGACAGGTCAGTGACTGTTTAAAGATCTTTTCGATGGCAGGCCTAAGCCATGTAAACCAGTGGTCGTCGAACTTTTTTGCTCAAGGGACAATACTGACATTGTAGGCCGACACGTTGGACCGCATACGTACCGATCTTGTTATTAATTGGTGACCTACATAAATTAGTATCTTGCGAACTCCATTAGGCTAGCTACAGTACGGACGCTATAAGTTGGCCGCCAGCCCTCTTGTACAGATCGTGAAAAGTCGGCGCCATTTGGAACACTTCGTGCCAGTTGTCTGTTTCGTACCGCTGCCACCCGCAGTGACGGGCAAGGTGCGACATCCACGAAGTGTTGCGCTTTCTGTGTGAACGGACGCTTAATAACAGTAAGTCTAGAATATTTAAATGCCTTATGCAATATGAGAAACGATCACAAATAGTTATTAAATGTTTTGAATGTCATTTTTCTTCTACTCATTGCGTTACAGTGTACAAATATGAAACGCATTTGAAGTTGATCGTCTCTACAATGTGCATCCACGAATCCATGTTACTTCCATGTCGAAATTTATATCGTAGCAACTGTTTGGTACGTTAGCGCACGCCCTTGAGCTGTCAGTACTGGAAGAGAAACAACTAAACATACCCTCCCTCACACCCTCTACACCAGCAGGAGCCGTGCTCCTTATCTCTCTGTCCAAAGGTGAGTGACCAGCTTTACTCAGCTCACGGCTGGGTGGGGTGGGGGGGGGGGGGGCAGACAAAAATCAATTAAAATTAAGGGCATCTTGAAATATTACTGCCTCTGTAAGTATTCTTGTTTGTTACTAAGCATGAAAAGTACACTCTTACGAAGTTCTTAACGCCAGTTGACGTTTTTAGATTCGGCTGTTGTTTGTTAGATACATATCGAACTTTGTGTCCCTTACAGTTCGATTCCCCTCCCTCTTAATGTCGCTTGTAGCGTTAATTTCAGTTCCCGCCGCACACCATCTTTGTTTACTAGCGATTCCAAGGGGGTGCTGTGTGCTCTGTGTGGAGCTGTTCCTCGTTGCACGCGCAGCAGGGGGTGACGAGAAGGCCGGCAGTGGGGAGTGGTCGCGAGTAGTGCGACCGTTGTCGACGCTCTATGCCTAGCGTCGACGTGGCCTCGATAAGGTTACTCGTATAGGGACGTAACAGCGGTGTCTGACTCAAGACATTACGGAAATTCTATCAGTTCTGTTTCCTCTATGTTGCCGCTGTGAAAGCAAGACAGTGTCCCGGTACCGGTAGCTATTCGTCGCGGTGTGCGTCAATCAAAGTAAGACCTATCATACACCTTTGTTTGGCGGTGGTTGACATTCACATTCGGCTAAAACGGTGATTCAGTAACCCGGCCATATTGCCGAAGTTATTCGTCGTGACTACTGTTGACTGTTCCTATCAGACGCTTTAGTATTCTCTTCCGTTTCTTCCGCTGTGTGCTGTTGGGTTAATTTCAGTGTTAATATTCAGCCCAAAGTATTAGAAATGAATTCTTCTTGTCTTGTGGCTGAGTCCTGGGTCTGTTTGAATCGATAACCAGAACGTCCCATGCCACTCACGACGCACGTCAAGCAACCAAAATAAATGCAACTTAAAGTTGCATTTGTGTAACTTGTTTATCCAGTTTTCTATGAGATTCTAGTTAATTAGTTAAATGACTATTTTATACTTTAAATTATGTAAAACTTGTTCCACCCGTGAAATGGGGTTTTCACGTGCGATGTTCTTTTTTTCTTGGGTTCTGGTCAAGTCCACGTTATGTCATCTTAAAGGTCTGTTAAGTGCCTCAGCACTCGCAACAGTCACATGGGGTATATCTAATTTATTACTTAGGTTAATTAATAGTTATTTTATTCGGTTCATTCCAGTCCTCTCATTTCTTGACTCACTACAAGGTCTTCTATTTTCTACCCTTATTCTCTAAGTGTGAATGCCCGTAATCTGCAAACATTTGTTGGCGGGTCTCTTCCTATATGCCATTACAGTTGCCCGGCTCCTGGTGGCTGTTACGATTTCTATCGTGACCTGTTTGTTCTTCAGCCAATCGCTTCAACTAATGAGTTTAGCACCTTGTGGAGGTCAATCTTACCCTTTCTTTACCTGCCTCAGCCTTAGGGAGGGGTTTAATACCTCAATATAGCTTTAGGCCAGCGCTGGTCCATTAGGATTCTTTTGATCTTATGATAGTTTTATATAGCTCTAGAGAGTAACTTATCGTGGTCGAGTATATTAAGTTGATTTTACACGGCCAATGTGATCACAAAGTGATGTTTTTAGGAATAATTTGTAACCCCTTTTATATGCTGAATTGTTCAGGGTGAAACAGGGTTGTGTTACAAGCCTGTTTATATACAGGGTGATTCAAAAAGAATACCACAACTTTAGGAATTTAAAACTCTGCAACGACAAAAGGCAGAGCTAAGCACTATCTGTCGGCGAATTAAGGGAGCTATAAAGTTTCATTTAGTTGTACATTTGTTCGCCATTTCAGCCAATAAAGTTTTTGGTCCCTTTTTCTTCGAAGGTGCTACTGTAACTGGACTACAGTATCTGGAAATGTTACAGAATTGGCTGTTCCCTCAGCTCGAACAAGAAGCACATCAATTCATATTTCAGCAGGATGGAGCGCCACCACATTGGCACTTATCTGTCCGTAACTACCTGAACGTCAACTACCCGAGGCGATGGATCGGCCGCCAGGCAGCCCGTGACAGAGCACTTCGTCACTGGCCTCCAAGAAGCCCTGATCTTACCCCCTGCGATTTTTTCTTATGGGGGTATGTTAAGGATATGGTGTTTCGGCCACCTCTCCCAGCCACAATTGATGATTTGAAACGAGAAATAACAGCAGCTATCAAAACTGTTACGCCTGATATGCTACAGAGAGTGTGGAACGAGTTGGAGTATCGGGTTGATATTGCTCGTGTGTCTGGAGGGGACCTTATTGAACATCTCTGAACTAGTTTTTGAGTGAAAAAAAAACCTTTTTAAATACTCTTTGTAATGATGTATAACAGAAGGTTATATTATGTTTCTTTCATTAAATACACATTTTTAAAGTTGTGGTATTCTTTTTGAATCACCCTGTATATTTATGATATCTTTAAATTTATTGTGCTATTTCCATGGTTTAATGTATATGCCCCTTTTAATGGGTGCTAGATGATTCCTGTCTTATTTAGTGATTAAGTAAGCCCACTGAAATATCACTCTCAAATTAAACTAACTGATCCGGCTTCTTGTAACATGTGAATTTGCTTAGTTCTCCGTGTTCTACAATTTATCTCGTCGAAAAGTGTTTCAGTGCTCTAAAATACATCAGTCGAATCTCAGCTAAGTTGTTCCCCAGTTTAACTGTTCATTCCTTAATTTTCGCGGAATTTAAAATTTCTGTATAAATTTTTGTGTAAATTGTTGTCAGTATAGCTGTGACCTACCTAATAAATTGCAGCACGTCATTGTTAGTGTTTTAACTGGTTGTGTTGCAATAAATGCAAACTTAAAGTGAAGCTTGTGGGTCATTCTTATTCGACGGTTCCTCATCCTCAGTAACGCTAGAATTAATTTTTTTTTATTGAAGCTTGTCTTAAGATTTTTCTGTGAGTTACTGAGAGAAAAGAAAAGGAGGCACTACACATATTATTATAAAATACGGCTGAGAATTCCGGCCAGCCGGGGTGGCCGAGCGGTTCTAGGCGCTACAGTCTGGAACCGCGTGACCGCTACGGTCGCAGATTCGAATCCTGCCTCGGGCATGGATGTGTGTGATGTCCTAAGGTTAGTTAGGTTTAAGTAGTTCTAAGTTCTAGGGGGCTGATGACCTCAGAAGTTAAGTACCATAGTGCTCAGAGCCAATTGAACCTTTTCTTTGAGAACTCCGGAATGCACTAATACTTGATTCGAGCAGCATGCGGCCAACCGACTGCAGTTTGACGATCACTGACCTGAACACTACATACAAGGATTGTTTGTGAAACTGGAGAGAAACGGGACTTTGTTAGATCTGCACGGCCGTTCATCAGAAATCTGGAGAATCGCGTAGCACATTTTACAGAGCTCCTAAGAGGGCAGGCCTGTATCCCTACTATTTTACATTCGTTCATGAATTGATGCAGGCTAACCGCGATAAACATCCAAAGTATTGCCAATGGTTTCAGAGAATTATATTGCGTTACACATGGTACAGTGATGAATCGCGGCTCCGCTTGTCAGGATGCGTGAACTCACAGAACACATTTATGGAGTAGTGATTATCAGCATGCTGTCGTTGATAAACTCCCTCATTCACAGCAGATAGGCGTGTTCTGCGCGTTATTACAACGGCACATCTTCGGGCCATATTTTTTTTTTTTTTTTTACGCTACTGTCAACAATGAAGTATAATTGTGATTCTTACGGCCGTGATTGCGTTTGATTCGGGCGACGTGTGTGTCGACTTCGTGCAGCTTTGAATAAACAAAGCGTAGCCCAGGGTGCGCTATCTTGGAGGTTGCGTACACATCGCACCCTACCTTCCCAAGTAGCGTTACGTACAAGCTGATCCACTTTTCGGAAGAGAAATAATGAAACGACTCAGGGACAAGAGAGAAAAAAAAAGAAGACACCAATCTCTCTTTCCCTTCACAGAGAAGGAAATTGACGTAGTAATAAAATATCTCAAAGAGAGAAAATCTGCCGGAATGGACGATGTATTTCACAAGTTAATTATAGAACTAGGAAGCAAAGTTCGGCAATGGCTACTATAATTTTACATTCAAATACTGTATAGCGGAAAAATCCGTCAGCAATTTAAAACGGCAAAAACTATTGTTATCTTCCGCAACAAAAAGTAATGACACCATCGACACTGGAAATAACTGGGTGTAACTCTCGAAAAATCCTTGACATTTAGGAAACACGTAGAACTGACAGAACAGAAGCTATAAAAATAACGTATCAAGGGAACTGGCTGGTGCTAGCTGGAGATCTAATGCAAACACCTTAAGAACTATAGCACAAGCACCTGTGTACGCCGTCGCCGAATACTGTTGTCCTATTTTGAGTAGAAGTAGCCATGCCAACAAAATAGATATCCATCCAATTGTTGCGATGAGAATTATGACAGGAACTCTTAAATTCACAGCAACACCAAGGCTGTCAGTAGTTGCCATTATTGCCCCTCCAAATCTCAGACGACAACATACGTATTTACCTATTCTCGAAGCACTGAACAACTTACCTCGCACTCGATTAAAATCTATAAAACCGATCTGGGTCAACACTGGCCATTTCGATCCAGAAAGCTCAAATCCAAGAGGTGAGTGGTGAAATCAGTGGACGTCCTTTCATGGCCATAAGAAATTAGGTGACCATCCATTTCCCGGGTGCGTACCAACTAAGAAAAGTATGGAGCTCCTTCAACCATATCACAACTGGCCACGGCATGACCAAAGAAACGCTATACAAGTGGGGGATTTTTGATAATGACCAACGCGACGGCGGAACATCGGAACAAGCACTGGGGCACATTTTGCACGACTACCGAAAAGAAAATTCTTGGGTACCCGGAAAGACTTTTAAGATGCTACACCTGCTGCAGTCAACTGGTTGGAATCTCTGGATATCCAACTATGATGAAAAACAGATTTTCAAATTCTTTTATCTAAGTGCCGGTTCTCCAGGTTTCTTTATTGCCTACGCATACATATATAGAGTGGTCCACTTAAACGTTTCAACGCAAACATCTCTGGAACAAAAATAGAGATTGAAAAACGACTTAGTCCGATTTGGTTCGGGTTCCACGCACTTCAACAGGATTCTAGGATGGATCGCACAAGTGTTTTGCAAGCAATCTCCACTGTAGACTGGCTGCATTTTCCTAGTATTCTACCAATGAACCTAAGTTTGCCACGGGCGTTACCTACAACGGCTTATGTGATAGTGGCTTTTCAGACCCCTGCAAGGTGTACCCAGGTATTGGTATGCATTGACCAATTCAGATTGTGACACATTAATATTTGTACTTATAGGATACATGATATTTCGTTTCTCAACATTTGAAGCAAACTGCTAATCATTGTCTCACTTTGAAACATTATTAAGATCTGGATTAATATCTGCACAACTTTTTCCAGATAGTACTTCATTACAAATATCCAAATCACCTGTGAAAAATCTGAAGTATCTATTTTATGACAGGCCATTAATATACAATATGAACAGCAAGGTCCCCACAACACATGCGTGGAACACACCTTAAGTTACTTGTACATTTGTCTATGACAGTCTATCAAAGATAGTATGTTGTATCTCTCTACCAGGAAATCTCAATCCAGTCACAAGTTTCACTTGGTATCCCACACTGTCGTATGAATACTTTCCACAATAAGCATACGTGTGGTGCTCAGTGAAATAGTTTAAGGAAGTCGAGAAATACTGCATCCACGGGGCTGCCTTAATCCATGGCATACAGGGTGTTCTGTGAGAAATGTCCGAGTTGGGTTTCGCATGATTGATATTTTCGGAATCAATGCAGTTCGGCATGGCGGAGATCGTTCTATTTGAGATACCTCTTTCTATTTGAGCTCATAACTGGTTCAAATGGCTCTAAGCACTATCGGACTTAACATCTGAGGTCATCGGTCCCCTAGACTACGAAATCCTAACTAACCTAAAGACAACACACACATCCATGCCCGAGGCAGGATTCGAACCTGCGACCGTAGCAGCAGCGCGGTTCCGGACTGAAGCGCCTAGAACCGCTCGGCCACAGCGGACGGCGTTTGAGCTCATAGCATGTTGTAAAATTCTACAACAGATAGATGTCAATGATACTGAATGTGATTTTATGAGTCAGTTCTTCTGTCCTTCTTGTAGACGGATGCAAGAATATAATACGAGGTGATTTGAAAAGTTAAGTTAGAAGGAATTACGGCAGGCCAAGAAAATTCTACTCAGTGCTGCACTGCACTTCAAAGCGATATCGATACATGGCACTATTTTTCAGTCCTGTCCCTGTAAACAACGGTCGAAACGTTGTATGAATCGTTCAGTCTTTTGCCGATAGAAATCCGTTCCTTGGTCTCAGCCATTCGATAATCGCTGCGTGAACGTCCTCACCGTTAGAAAATCTCTTTACCACAAGAAGCTATTGCAGCTTGTAGAAAATATAGAAATCGCATGGTGCAAGATCTTCTTTCCTTCCCAGTCAGCGTCAGCCACGTCTTTGAGGCTTTGGTCAAATTGTTCCACCACTTCATTAGAACTGAACATTCCATTTCACCACAGACGGTCAGAATATCCCGGTGAATCTGTGTCTAATTCATACATTCTGTCCGCGTTAATCGTACTGCCCCACGAACTACAACTGTGGAGTACGTTACCAGTTGCCACGCCATTTCACTTCCAAATTGTGATACACCTGTTATACGTACCGCAGCCAGTATGTGTCTACAGGAAACCTAGAACATGTTCTCTCTTCTGACAATGGGCCACTCTTGTTGCGCAATGTTTTAAGCGTGGGACTTCGGTTGTAACTTACTTTATGAAGTTCGTACATAGCTGTTATGGTGGTCATTCTGTTCGAGATACAGGGAATGGATAAAAATATGGAAACACCACAATACATTACCATGCCTAGTAAAATGTATAAAGTTCGTTATCCTGAAAAGAGCTTCCAGTCGTCTAGGAATTAATAAATACAGGACCTTGAATATCGCGAGCTCTATCTTCTTATCTCGTGTTTTCTACTGAAAATCTCGTGCTAGTACTCTTGTTAACTTTACTATTACAGAGATCGCCTAAACTTTATTATTTTTTTTAATTGGTCCTATGCGCAACAGATAACGTACTTGGTCTTTCTGCTGCCACTGCTTGATCTGCTGCATTCCATCATTTAACAAAAACATAAAAAAAACCTATTATTCATGCTGAGTGCAATGCATGTTCTGTATGGCGGCTCCTGCTGTTGCTGCGGCTGCTGCTGCTTACTACAACTACATAATAATTCAGGAGAAAGGGTTTGGTCAAATCTAAACTCGATAAATGATAACCCAAACAAAAAACTATATTCTGAAAGCGATTCTTTCTCATTCAGTTAACAAAGCGCTAGGAACTCTTTGAACAATCGCTTCGTATGTAATCTGCCTCCAGTGGCATTAAAGCAATATTGCAAATTAATCAAACTCTTGAGACAGACTGAAATACTTCTCAATTAAATACATAGTGAAACAATTCCCTGACAATTACAAAAGAAATCAATGACAAAAATCAGTACTTAATCTATTCGCCCAACAATGGTTTCCCTTAAGAATTCAACTCGTATCATTATCAAAATTACCGTCTGCTGCTACCCACACAATCAAACCCTTTTCTTTATATTAATAAGCGCGCTGCAAATTATAAAAAATATCAACTCAATACCAAATCCTGTGTCGCTGCTGGCGGACACAGCAATACGGCAGCTCGGCGACGACCCCTCGCCCAACACACGTGTGCACCACAGCAGGCGGGCTCCTACACTGGCTTCCAAACTGCCACTAGTTAATCCGTGCGCTGCGAAGCGCGACAACAATAGATTCCAGGGCTCGTGCATGCGCGCTCTAGCCAACCTTTAAATCCTAAGAGACTATTGTCAACTCTAAACCCATATTGTTTTAAAGGGAATCTTATATCATTGCTCCTGCAAAATAGCGACAAGTTTAGGTAACGATATTGGAAAGGGATAGCGTTTACGCAAACTTCTCTCCAAAGTAGAAAAAAAGGCTCAACAGTATTGAGGACTGGTGACTGTCGTGGCCAGGGGAGATGAGATAATTCATCTTTGTGCTGAAAAAACCATTCCTGGACGATGAGAGTTGAGTGGAACATTTTATCACTAATGGGGTACAAACAATGTAGCATGTGATGGACCTAATCAGCGATAATCATCACAGAGTTCTTGGCAGTAATGCGACCTTGCAGGGCAAACTTGGGGCCAATGGAATACCACGATGTGGCTGCCCAAATCATAACCGAACTCCCGCTATCTTTCACTCTTGGGACGTAAGCTCGGCCAGAGGTTGGAAACAGTGTAAAACGAAACTCATCTGACCAAACGAATTTCTTCCAGTGCTCCATAGCCCAAGTTTTATAGCTTCGGCACCACGTTGCGGGCATTTGCATCACTGATGAGTGGCTTTAGAATTCCAACTCACCCTGCTTACCCTGCTTATAGAGCTCCGTTCGTATTGTTTTGGTGCTGACAGGGATCGCGACTGCGACATTCACTTCTGCTGTGACTTTTGCAGCTTTCGTCCTCTTATTTTTCGTCACAATCCTCTTCAATGACCGTCTGTCAGTATCACTCAAAACTCACTTTTGTGCACGTTTGGACTTAGCAGATGACGTTTTTCAGGTTTCGCTGCATGCGGTATAAATCTTCGATGCGGTGCCTCTTGAAACAGCAAACACTTCGACTACCTTGGTTACGAAAGCACCCACCATACGATAACCAACAATTTTCCCACGCTCGAGTTCACTTAACTCCGAACGCTCGCAAATACACAGAACACCGTGCTCACGACTAACACTTGAAGCGTATTGAGGACTTTACAAAGGTTCCGTTCGTGGTCAAACAAATCGCGCAACCTGCACGCTTAGGTAGCATCTGCATTTACGTTCAAGCATGCAGCGCTCATTGTATTTGCGTATTTTCGTCCAAATCTTGTACGTCATTACGTCTGAGCTCAGAACATGTTATAAGATTTTCTTCAAGAAACTGGAAACTCTCTTACTTTCGTTCTGCGTTTTGCACTTTCTTCACCCCAGCCCTGATGTCGTACTTCCCATCCGATTCCAGAAGGCGGACAAACATTAATCATGACGTGAATTACTTCCTTACCCGAAATTGGCCACAGTATGCTTGCATCTATACGGATGGCTCTAAGACTGAGGCGGATGTGGGATACCCTGCTTCAGCCCTTTTGTCGACAGATACCAAATGTTTGCACTGCCGCCTGAATCGTCTATCTACACGGCGGACTTACTGGTCATCAGGAAAACAATTTACTGTGGCACGCAGACTTTCCGGCTCGTATTGGTCCCCTCGGATTCCCAAAGTGTGATGCAGAAACTACAACGTCTGGAGTGTGGTGAACAAACTGATATGTCTTGAATGCCAGAAGTAAAGCTGTGGGGACGGCGCGTGACTCGTGCTTGGGTAGCTCAGTTGGTAGAGCACTTGCCCGCGAAGGGCAAAGGTCCCAAGTTCGACTCTCGGTCCGGCACAGAGTTTTAATCTGCCAGAAAGTTTCATGTCTTGAATGTCTTGAAGGCCGTAATTGACACTCGGACACTGCGTATTGACGTCCGCTTACTCTGGATAAAAAGGCGTCGTGAAAATCTCTATAATGAAACTGTTGAATTGCGGAAGGACAGTTCCGCTGAACACAGATTTCTTACACGGATTTCAAATCGAGAGAGCTTACCGCTACTGGAATTGTGAATGGCACGTATTCCAGCACTTAAAAGGTGGCCACCTGGTAGCCATACACACGAACGTCTCTTCTCGGCCATGATTCATCTCGGTGAAGCTTAGTAGACGTTATGTGACCTCCCTCGTCCGCATGAGGCTGGGACACGGGTGATACCCCACCCACCTACACCGGTTGAAAAATCATCGCTTCCGGAGACTGTGATCAGGACACAAAGGCGATTGCGGAGTTGAACCACGTTATGTTGGTGTGTACCAAATAATCGGCCTCATAGGCGATCTTGTGCAAGAAACTGGTTGCGGGGGAGTACCCCTCCCTGCAAGTGCTGCTGCTTTACTCCTCCGTTTCCGTATACATAACAATTATTTGCTCGCTAACTATTTAAAAGACGCCAGTATCCTTTGGTATAAGTTGTGTGGATGGAACAAGCCCGGTTCGAAAACAGGAACATATGTTTCTGTTTTTACTTGACATCAAAAAATTATCTTTGCCAACGACGACTTTGTTAGCTTTCATTTCTAAGTTTCTGTAGATGTCATTCTCCTGTGGAACCGGCCCAGTTCGAAACCTGGGTTGTAATTTTTTTGTTTTTAATTTATGTACTTCACACTATTATCATTGTTCTATTGTGAAAACTACATTGACGTTCATTTGGCAGTTGTAATTACTGCTAGCTGTATGGTGTTCGTCTTTTAGAGTTTTTATTTTACCATCTTGATGCTGAAGCTCTTCCATCCGTGTTTGCTTACAAACAGATTCGTTTTTGGACAGGGTCTGCCTTGAGCAGATGAAAAACTGCGAAACAAAACAACTGCATTAAATAACATAAAATCCAGGAAATCCACAATATGTGGTAACAAGGTACAAATTTTGTCTGTTTTTCAAATATCAAAATACTGTTTTAAAAACCCAAAGTTATATGTGTGCAAGCAGTAAAAAAGCATTTTTTCTCTTTTATAAAAGATAATAAAATAACACAGAGCTTGCTGAAACTTCAACGAAATATTTTTGGGAAATAAACATAAAAATTGTTTTTTGGGGACACTCTCCAAAAGCGAATCTATTTTTATTTTACATACAGAGCCAGCCCTGACAAATCTCTACCATCTGGTGAGCAAGATGTATGAGACAGGCGAAATACCCTCAGACTTCAAGAAGAATATAATAATTCCAATCCCAAAGAAAGCGGGGGTTGACAGCTGTGAAAATTGCCGAACTATCAGTTTAATAAGCCACGGCTGCAAAATACTAACACGAATTCTTTACAGACGAATTGAAAAAGTGGTAGAAGCCGACCTCGGGGAAGACCAGTTTGGATTCCGTAGAAAATCTGGAACACGTGAGGCAATACTGACCCTACGACTTATCTTAGAAGAAAGATTAAGGAAAGGCAAACCTACGTTTCTAGCATTTGTAGACTTAGAGAAAGCTTTTGACAATGTTGACTGGAATACTCTCTTTCAAATTCTGAAGGTGGTAGGGGTAAAATACAGGGAGCGAAAGGCTATTTACAATTTTTACAGACACCAGATGGCAGTTATAAGAGTCGAGGGACATGAAAGGGAAGCAGTGGTTGGGAAGGGAGTGAGACGGGGTTGTAGTTTCTCCCTGATGTTCTTCAATCTGTACATTGAGCAAGCAGTAAAGGAAACAAAAGAAAAATTCGGAGTAGGAATTAAAATCCATGGAGAAGAAATAAAAACTTTGAGGTTCGCAGATGACATTGTAATTCTGTCAGAGACAGCAAAGGACTTGGAAGAGCAGTTGAACGGAATGGAAAGTGTCTCGAAAGGAGGATATAAGATGAACATCAACAAAAGCAAAACGAGGATAATGGAATGTAGTCGAATTAAGTCGGGTGATGCTGATGGAATTAGATAAGGAAATGAGACGCTTAAAGTAGTAAATGAGCTTTGGTATTTGGGGAGCAAAATAACTAATGATGGTCGAAGTAGAGAGGATGTAAAATGTAGACTGGCGATGGCAAGGAAAGCGTTCCTGAAGAAGAGAAATTTGTTAACATCGAGTATAGATTTAAGTGTCAAGAAGTCGTTTCTGAAAGTATTTGTATGGAGTATAGCCATGTATGGAAGTGAAACATGGACGCTAAATAGTTTAGACAAGAAGAGAATAGATGGTGGTGGTGGTTAGTGTTTAACGTCCCGTCGACAACGAGGTCATTAGAGACGGAGTGCAAGCTCGGGTTAGGGAAGGATTGGGAAGGAAATCGGCCGTGCCCTTTCAAAGGAACCATCCCGGCATTTGCCTGAAACGATTTAGGGAAATCACGGAAAACCTAAATCAGGATGGCCGGAGACGGGATTGAACCGTCGTCCTCCCGAATGCGAAAGAAGAGAATAGAAGCTTTCGAAATGTGGTGCTACAGAAGGATGCTGAAGATTAGATGGGTAGATCACGTAACTAATGAGGAGGTACTGAATAAAATTGGGGAGAAGAGAACTTTGTGGAACAACTTGACTAGAAGAAGGGATCGGTTGGTAGGACATATTCTGAGACATCAAGGGATCACCAATTTAGTATTGGAGGGCAGCGCGGAAGGTAAAAATCGTGAAGGGAGACCAAGAGATGAATACACTAAACAGATTCAGAAGGATGTAGGCTGCAGTAGGTACTGGGAGATGAAGAAGCTTGCACAGGATAGAGTAGCATGGAGAGCTGCATCAAACCAGTCTCAGGACTGAAGACCACAACAACAACAGAGAACTTCTGTCTGCACGTCGAACTCTTTTAATTGGTCTCCTGGGAAAACTGAAATGGCACTTTTGTAACAACTGTTGGCTGTAAGGTCTTTGCCGCCCAAGGCCAAAAACAAATGAATAAATAAAAAAATCTTCTGAGATTCTACAACAAATGGATATTAAGAATGCTTGAGGGTAGTTTCGAGGATCACTACCCTTCTTGTAGATGGCTGTGACCTGTGCTTTCTTGCAACCACAGGGCAGTTTTTTGTTCGAGTGAACTCCGATAGATTGCGGTCGAAAGAGAGACTAACGTAGCCACAAATTCTGAACCAGTGAGAGCAGAATTGCTGCCGTGCACAACCCTCTCGAGCTTCACGCGGTGCGTTAGGGCGGCATCCGGGAGCGACCTCGCAGCGGGCTGCAGTAATTCCGGCGGCCGCGCCAGGAAGGCGAGCCGCTCTTCAAGCGTGAGTGGTGGGGGGGGGGGGGGGGGGGGGAAGGGGAGGGGGGGAAGCGCGCCGGGCTGAAGAGGCCTAGCGTAGAGGGAACCGGCGCCGACGGCCAGGCGCAAGTTCGGAGCTCGCCCTCCTGCCCTCTCGGTTTCCCGCTGACTACGTGCGAGAGGTTCCCAGCTTCGGGCCTGACCCGGAGGAGCCGTAAACTGAAGCCTGAGCACATTTCGAGAAGGAATTAGACGTACTGGAGTCTTCTTTCCACAAGAAAACTTCTAAAGCTGTCGGCACACGGACCGTGCATTCCAACGTTAAGCCGTCGGCACACGAACCGTGCTGTTGAACGTTAACGTTGAGCGTGCCAAGTTCAACGTGCTGCTGAAGGCTCAGGAACTATGCGACTTGTGCATATGGTAAGTGGGCCCCAACTTGGTATATGCGATCGCAACGCACTCCAGCGGCAGTCGACGGATGTTTCTAGTTCGTAAATCACACTGTTTACGAAACGGGCACGCGTAAAATCCCCACGTTAGCTCTATTAAAACGCACATTTCCTCCATCGTCCACGAATAGGAAAGTACCATGTCCAATCAATAAGGACACAGGCTTATAAAAGTTCCACTACAAACAGTGCGCTACAAATTTGGAATACTTCTCCGCATAGATAAACATTATTTCATAATTCCCACATTTTAGTCAATCCCCAAGGTCAGTCTTACTTGATGACTGTTCCTACCTAGTGGCAGAATCTTTGGAACATGTGAATTACTAAGCGTAAAAGAAAAATGAGCAAAATATCTTTGTACAAGTAGCGCAAACTATCCTGTAGATTAATCCAATCGAACGAAGTCACCCCTCAAAAATGGTGAACTTATATTTACATAGCATCAAATATTATAGTATATACTTATATTAAACTAATTATAAAGTATCAGATCCTAATAAAAACGCAGATGTCAGGAAAAAAAGTTTGGAAGTGGCAAGACGCGAACCACAGCCCCAACAAACAAGTCAAAACTGGGCAGCGATGCTAGTCATTACGCTACACAAATGAAGTACGACTAGCATTTAATCGTAGTATGTTAGTCCTGCTGAAAACCTTAATCGTAGATATGTTAGTAATTGAAATTTAATTATAACAAGGACAGTGCGTTTTGGGTGGATCTTCAGTGTGTCGCTGCCTTCAAATATCATACTCCCATAATACGCAAGTTACAATAAATCTTTTGCCACGAATTGATGTTTCTCATTATTTTATTGGAACGAATCACACAGCTAACAATGGGTTTTCCAGTGATTCTCAATTTGCTGGTGCACAGAAACGGCAAATAACACATATAGGCTTGAAATGAATGCCAATATGGCGCCTCACAACTCAGTACTGAAGGGAGACGGCGTGCGTGTGACGTAGGTGGCGTTGTGCCATCTCATTGGTCAACGCTCAGACGCACGCTCAGAGTATCTGACATGCCAGATATTTCTGTGCACGTTCGGAAAGACTCCCGAACATGCTATTCCACGCTGTGACGTCAGAAACTCAGCACGCTCAACGCTCAACGTTCGGATGCGCGGTCCGTGAGCCGACGGCTTTACCATTGAGCCCGTTTCCGTCACCCCCAGTGATAGCAGCGCACCAAGCGGCCAGCAAGCGACACTTCTTAATCTGATATCAGATGGGTGCGAGTATTAACGTTTATACTGATTTACAATACAGATTTTTACACTCGGTAGTGTATGTATTGCTATAAAAATCGACAATTAGAAATTACACCACATTAGTAATTATTTAGTTTCCTAAGGACCCTGGGGATCACGAAATGGTGCATTAAGGGAGAATTTATTTACAATTCTCTTGTGATGTACAGACATTTACTGGATAACTTTGCTAGTAAATACCAAAAGACCTGACTCGTTCGCTACACTTTCAGCCAAATCAGTGAATTCGAAACATAAGAAACCTATATGAAATGTAATATCTACATTATTTATCGTATCAAACAAGTGACCACAACTGTGGCTTAAGGAAAAGCCACACAGAAGTAATAATAAATCGTCAAACCCAATACAACTGTTTCTGAACACAGGAGAAACCAGACCTACAACTGTTGATAAACCTGAGCAATAAATGGCAAGAACCTTCAACTCGTTTCCTTTTGAACCAAAAGAAATTACATTTAAAAAAATATTCGCATATTAGAAAGCCGAGTGAAGTGTAAGAAAGAGCGAGTCATTGGACTCCATAAAATAACTTTTAGTGTTAAGAAAAGTGACTACGATAATAACAACAGACAACAGCAGAAATACACTGAAGAGCCAAAGAAACTAGTACACCTGCCTAAAATCGTGTAGGGCCCCCGCGAATAAGCAGAAGTGCCGGCCGGGGTGGCCGAGCGATTCTAGGCGCCTCAGTCTGGAACCGCGCACCGCTGCGGTCGCAGGTTCGAATCCTTCCTCGGGCATCGATGTGTGTGATGTCCTTAGGTTAGTTAGGTTTAAGTAGTTCTAAGTTCTAGGCGACTGATGACTTCAGAAATTAAGTCCCATAGTGCTCAGAGCCATTTGAACCATTTTTAAGCAGAAGTGTCGCAACACGACTCGAATAATATCTGAAGCAGTGGTGCAGGGAATTGACACCATGAATCCTGCAGGCCTGTCCATAAATCCATAAGAGTGCGAGGGTTGGAGATCTCTTCTCAACAGCACGTTACAAGGAATCGATGCTCAACATCGTTCATGTCTGCGGATTTTGGTGGCCAGCGGAAGTTTTTAAATTGAGAAGAGTCTTCGTGGAGCCACTCTGTAGCAATTCTGGACGTGTGGGGTGTCGCATTGTCCTGCGGGAATTGCCCTAGTCCGTCGGAATGCACAATGGACGTGAATGGATGCAGGTAATCAGATAGGATGCTTACGCACGTGTCACCTGTCACAGTCGTATGAAGACCTATCAGTGGTCGCATATCACTCCAACCACACACACACTCCACTCCATTACAAAACCTCCACCTGCTTGAACGGTCCCCTGCTGACGTGCTGGGTCCATGGATTCATGAGGTTGTCTCCATACCCGTACACGTCCATCCGCTCGATACAATTTGAAAGGAGACTCGTCCGACCAGGCAACGAGTTCCCAGTCATCAACAGTCCAATGTCGGTGTTGACTGGCCCCAGCGAGGCGTAAACCTTTGTGTCGTGGAGTCACCAACGGCAAGGGTACACGAGTGTGCCTTCGGCTCCGAAAACACATATCGATGATGTTTCGTTGAATGGTTGGCATGCTGACACTTTTTGATTGCCCAGAATTGAAATCTTACGCAATTTCGGAAGGGTTGCACTTCTGTCACGTTGAACGATTCTCTTCAGTCATCGTTGGTCCAGTTCTTGCAGGATCTCTTTCTAGCCGCAGCGATGTCGGAGATTTGATGTTTTACCGGATTGCTAATATTCGAGATACACTCGTGAAATGTTCGCACGGGAAAATCCACACTTCATGGCTAGCTCGGAGATGTTGTGTCCCATCGCTTGTGAGTCGACTATAACACCACGTCCAAATGTACATACATCTTGATAACCTGACATTGTAGCAGCCGCATCCGCTCTAACGACTGTGCGAGGCACCTGTTGTCTTATACAGGCGTTGCTGACTGTAGCGCCGTATTCTGTCTGTTTACATATCTCTGTATTTGAATATGCATGCCTATACCAGTTTCTTTGTCGCTTCAGTGTATGTTCTTCTCACGCAGGAAATTTGTTTATATTCTCTTACTTTCAGGGGAAAATGCTGCAGATATAGACATATTGAAAGTATTTCGTCATAAATGAGTTGAAGCTCATGTCATTGAATCAGTGTGATTTGGCTGTTTTTACGTGCATTTCACGATAATTCATGTCTCTTGGTAACTTACTAAAGTATGGAATGCCAAAATGTAATAACTGCTCAGTTAAATAAGCAGAAAATAATTAAAAACCGACATTATCGTTACGATGCGTGTGACTGACTGATTTCTCACCGCCTGAAGTGCTAGTGCCGCTCCAGCTGTCAAACAATAACACGTCGCTCACCAGAGCTTGTCGTGACTGTTTATTAGACTGTGGCCACAGTTTGATATGTACAGCCACGACACTCTCCGGTGTGGAAGTTGTTATCGTTTGACAGCTGAAACGGCACTACAGAAGGAATGAGGAAGCAGGCAGTTACAGGTGTCGCAAAGATAATGTGTATTTTATTCATTTTTCTTCTTAATTAATGAAATAATTGTTATATTTTTGCGTTCCACGCATTACTAAATTGCCAAGGGACACGAATTATTGTGAAATAAACGCAAAACCAGCCGAATTTCACAGATACAGTGACATAGGGTACGACTGATTCGTGAAGAAATACTGTACTTTCGAATATGTGCCTAACTGCAACTTACCCAGCTGTCAACAAGATAATATGAACACATATTTCATGCATGAGAAGCACATATTTCTGTTTCCTTCTGTTCACATTATGGTAGGTGCTTTCATGGACGCACAAAAAATGTTTTATGAACTGTAACGATTCGCCGATCCTTCCACTTCACACGACTTTTTGATGCACGAGTATTTTTGTAAATTTAGTTACTTTTGCTTCAAAAGCTGTTGTGTTGAGGATTCTTGTCGATTGTGGCTCAGATGCAGCAACAATATAGCAATTTTTTTCCGTGTTGCGAAAGAGTTTTATTGCTTTTGTCATTTTATTGTGTACTACATGCGATATTCCCTTCAGCTGCAGGTGTGGTGACTTGTTTACTGCGTTAAATTATGTAGATATAGCATTCCACGTACTGATTTGGCTCTAAGTGAAGTGAACTAAACTTATCGATCTTGGGTAGATAGTGTATATCATTCTGCGAAAGATCAGATCGTAGGTCTTCTGGCGTGTTTTTCTTTCTTTTTCTTTTGGCAGGTTCTTGTTACTAAAGGGAATCTACATTCTTCAGTTAGTATCCATACGTTACAAGAAAATCGTACATATACTGTCCTGTAATCTACTGTTTCGTACCTTCCAGGGCTCTTAGGAAACTAAATAATGACAAATGTGGTGTTTTTTAGTTACTATCGATTTTTGTGGCACTACAAACCCTCCACATCTTGTAACCAACGTTAAAAATTTATATAAACGATAGTTTTCACACTTATCCGATATCATACTCAAAACTGTCACTTGCTGTTCGCTCAGCGCGCTGCTATAAAAGTCGTTTTTTTTACGAGGATGACTTGGTACTACTGTGACACTTGCGAGGTGCCGGTGCTAGCAGTGTATTTATCACTAAATTCTTCTAGAATCTACACATGTAAATGATGCTCTAAGCCCCCCCTATTCTAACTCCGACTTTTGCTGCTGCACATGGATTAAAAACATATGCGAATTGACTGTAATCAACCCTGCAAGTGGAGTAGAAAAGAGTTTGGCACCAGCAATAATTTAATTTGATAAATAAGTTAAATAAAGGAAGGTTTCATTAACGTAGTGAGAAATGATAGGGTTGCTCTACCGATTAACAGAATGAAAGTTCTGTCCAAAATAACAATATGATTTATTAAGACTAAACACAAAATAATAAACAAAGACACATGACACATTTACAATACACAAAATTGGCTCAAATTGGATACTCAAACAAACGCTGTGAAGGTGAAGTTGTCCCTAAACTAGATTGTGACGTTAATGACGAAGTGGTATGTGGAGCCAATTCCTTGCCACTCAAATCTTAAGAGAGACACACCGCTAACCCAACATTAATTGCTGCTACATTAGTGAGAACTCAGACAATGAACACCCAAGATAGAACAAAGTTAGAAAAGACGAACAGGTGCGCTCTGCTGAGCTCTGATTATCGCCTAGCAAAAATGCCTGCTTTGCCGGTGCTGCGGACATACATTACCAAGCTGTCTTCTTAGCTGCAAGGACACGATCTGGCGTACTGGAAGCGATGGCTGGTTGCTTCAACGTCCCGTCATGGTGGTGATAATGTCGCGAGTATAGCCCAAAACAAATTATCTTGGCCTGGTTGTTCCAGACTAAAGACTTCCTAGCAATACAAATGCGCCTCTGAGGGAGACGAAGAAGGCTCGCCACACAATCACTGATGGTACAGTGATTGATTTTAACAAGCGAAGTCACCCAGTAACTCCAATACAGTCAACATTAGCCAAAACTGCTCAAGACAGACAACATAGGCCTCTTGTACACAGAACGCTCAATTGCCAACTGTACTCGGAAAGTTACGTTGAAGTCGAAACTTCAGCAACTTCGTCAAACAGTTACAATTAAATAAAAGTATATTAGACAGCCAACGGAAGGCAGGCTGACCCGCGCAGCGAGAGCTCAGTCTTGTAACCTACTTCGTCCGAAAGGCGAGATCCGACTACCCACAAGAGCACCCGTACAAACCGAACACAGAACATTCCCGCCCCCACGACAGTGGCCGTGGTTAACTGTTCCAATCAGCAACTCGGAAACCGGCGGAAAATTCCACTCTACTGCCGGAGCACTACCATTCTACCAATGGAGATTCTTGGCGCCAATTTCTGCGCCGATTTTGCTATGTCACGGAGCTATGCCCTGAGCAAGCCAATCACAGTTACGATTTTGCAGAAAGCGCGGGAATTTGCCCGCTAAAACTGCCTGGGTACACAAGTCATTCCCATGCCTCGCTGGTAGCCCGCCAGAAAGTATTTTCGCTAAGTTTCTGCAAAGTAACGGGACCTCTAGCCCAGCCGCTACTTCAGGCCCCTCCGAGCATGTCTCCTCCGCTATTCTACCATGTCGGCGTCTGTAAAGCATTCACTCGACTCCCTCACACCCGTCGGCTTACCGTTTCAAGATCAGCAGTGCCCACCTGTCACCGGACCACCCGGGTGACGAGAGACGCTGCGTGGGAAGTCCGCGTGTGAAGGAATAGCAACTTTACACCGCATGCAGTTGGAGAGGAAAATCATAAGATAGAAATATGAGAGGGAGCTCATGCCACCTCTCATAGCCCCTACGCCATTTTAGATTGTAATTGGTGAGCGGTTGGCTCACTTAGGAGCAAGGTAGTGAGTCAATCGCCCAAGAACAATCTTGCAAACTGACGCCACATGCCGCACTCTATAAAGAAAATCACTGCAACTGAAAACTGCAGCTCATAGAGGGAGGATTATTTATGATGTAGCCAACTTCACCTTCTTAATATGGAACTCTAACACTCACATCACACATCCATACCCAGGGAGCCCCTTCCAAACACCGATTCACACAGACATTCACGCACTAAATATGGCCCGGGCATGTGAGCCAAATATGGAGCAGTTTATTCTTTACAATCAGAGTTGGAGTGCTTCGCAATTAAATGCCCAAGATGTTACAACAATTTGAATCATTAAACTAACCTGAACTCACTCACACATGATACTATTTAAGTTAACAATCTCTTTATGAGCTTTCAGAATCTAATTACAACCTCCAATTCATTCTATCTCCCTGCAGCAAGAATAACCTTTACAAAATGTTCCCTGAACTGATGGTCCATTCACAATGACAGTGGTGGTATCTGCTTCAGTTTATGGGGACTTCAGGCACACTGTTTGCATACACACAACAATAAATGCAAAATACAAAAACAAAACAACATGGTGTGGAGAACAATACAGTAATTTGTAAATTGTGCGCCCTACTCTATCACTTACATAAGGATTACAGTGTAAAACACAAACACATACAAGGTATAACATACATTACAAAAACAACACTAGAGAAAGAAATTTTAAGAAAAAAAATCATGGTTCATGGGGCGTCAAGTTGTGCGTGCACATTGCACAATGTTCATGACTGTGCTGAGAATGAGGCACTAAATCACATTGTTAGAAATATTCGAAGCTCTTCACAAATTCCTTAGTTTCTCTGAGGGGGTTGGTATGTTGAGTCAAATGCATTGATGCACGTGGTTCCATGTCTTGAGCATCGAAGGGGGGCTTTTGGGATGGGGCCACAGTACTGACATCACATAGTGCTAAACGTCGGGTGTTGTTGCTACATTGTTGCAACAGCAATAGGGAGTGCTGGAGCATCTGCAGTACGCTGTTGAGATTGCAGTCAGACCCACGCATATGATAACGGCAGTACAGTAGGAAGACATAGTGATAGGCTCTCCTCATGTCGATTAAATGTCTCTGAGGCCTGCTAGTTGGAATGCATCACTAGTCCAGATCTCTTCTCTCCTTGGGCAGTACTTTACGTTTCCCAATATTGAAGTTCGACAGGGGATGATGGCACGTGGAGTGACTCCACAAGTGTGTGAGGACATCCAGACAGGATCGAACTAGGAGCGACGATTGCTACAACTGCTCTCTAATAGAGAGGAGAAGTTAGAAATGTGACAATTCATTTGTTAGAGTTTGTGGCACGATACTGCTTTGTGTATGCAGATCGGCCAATGCTAGTGAGTTGTAAAAACCCAAACAGGTGAGTATATAGCGTTCCTTTCTGGCCTGAGGCACATGAGGTGCAGGTTCTGACACCATATGTGATCTTCTTCGTGTACTCACGACAACGTGGTCTGCTGCAGGGAATCCCTCCAAATGGCTGCCGCGTCCAGAGAGCTAGCTGGCTGTCGCGTGTGGGTCGCGTGTCAGTGTCAACGGCCAGCCTCACTTTCGCTTGTGGCCCGGCGAGGATCCCGCCTAATCCCTCAAGTATACGGCCCAGTGACTGTCAGCTTGCAGGACCGGACGCTCGCGCACCCTTATCGTTAGGTGGCGTGTTGACACTCCCCTTCTTGCAGGTAGCCGAAGACCTCTTGTTTTTGCTCCAGTTGGCCTCTGCATTGCCTTGATACCCGTCATCTGCACAATTCTGACAAAAATCTTATGCCTAACTTTTTCCCATGACCTTCTATGTTATAATAAATTTACATAACGACACATTGATGGTCTGTCATTTCAGACACTCTTATTTTACTTTTATAGTTATTAATCTATGGCTATCATTATAACAAAATCTTGGTGTATCTAATCTAGACATGGAAATAATTTATCTTGATATTTGTGTAGAGACCGATCTCACTATTGTATATGGTGTGTGACAACTGATGCTATGTATTGGATGAATGACTAAATGTGCGGGCCCGCACTAATATTACTATTAGTTATATACACTCCTGGAAATGGAAAAAAGAACACATTGACACCGGTGTGTCAGACCCACCATACTTGCTCCGGACACTGCGAGAGGGCTGTACAAGCAATGATCACACGCACGGCACAGCGGACACACCAGGAACCGCGGTGTTGCCCGTCGAATGGCGCTAGCTGCGCAGCATTTGTGCACCGCCGCCGTCAGTGTCAGCCAGTTTGCCGTGGCATACGGAGCTCCATCGCAGTCTTTAACACTGGTAGCATGCCGCGACAGCGTGGACGTGAACCGTATGTGCAGTTGACGGACTTTGAGCGAGGGCGTATAGTGGGCATGCGGGAGGCCGGGTGGACGAACTGCCGAATTGCTCAACACGTGGGGCGTGAAGTCTCCACAGTACATTGATGTTGTCGCCAGTGGTCGGCGGAAGGTGCACGTGCCCGTCGACCTGGGACCGGACCGCAGCGACGCACGGATGCACGCCAAGACCGTAGGATCCTACGCAGTGCCTTAGGGGACCGCACCGCCACTTCCCAGCAAATTAGGGACACTGTTGCTCCTGGGGTATCGGCGAGGACCATTCGCAACCGTCTCCATGAAGTTGGGCTACGGTCCCGCACACCGTTAGGCCGTCTTCCGCTCACGCCCCAACATCGTGCAGCCCGCCTCCAGTGGTGTCGCGACAGGCGTGAATGGAGGGACAAATGGAGATGTGTCGTCTTCAGCGATGAGAGTCGCTTCTGCCTTGGTGCCAATGATGATCGTATGCGTGTTTGGCGCCGTGCAGGTGAGCGCCACAATCAGGACTGCATACGACCGAGGCACACAGGGCCAACACCCGGCATCATGGTGTGGGGAGCGATCTCCTACACTGGCCATACACCACTGGTGATCGTCGAGGGGACACTGAATAGTGCACGGTACATCCAAACCGTCATCAAACCCATCGCTCTACCATTCCTAGACCGGCAAGGGAACTTGCTGTTCCAACAGGACAATGCACGTCCGCATGTATCCCGTGCCACCCAACGTGCTCTAGAAGGTGTAAGTCAACTACCCTGGCCAGCAAGATCTCCGGATCTGTCCCCCATTGAGCATGTTTGGGACTGGATGAAGCGTCGTCTCACGCGGTCTGCACGTCCAGCACGAACGCTGGTCCAACTGAGGCGCCAGGTGGAAATGGCATGGCAAGCCGTTCCACAGGACTACATCCAGCATCTCTACGATCGTCTCCATGGGAGAATAGCAGCCTGCATTGCTGCGAAAGGTGGATATACACTGTACTAGTGCCGACATTGTGCGTGCTCTGTTGCCTGTGTCTATGTGCCTGTGGTTCTGTCAGTGTGATCATGTGATGTATCTGACCCCAGGAATGTGTCAATAAAGTTTCCCCTTCCTGGGACAATGAATTCACGGTGTTCTTATTTCAATTTCCAGGAGTGTAGATCGACAGTAGACATGCTCAAGAATTAACTACCATTTGCCAACGATCTACATTCTATGTCTTTTAATTAAATTATGTTGTTATGCAGGTCTAAGTTTTACTGTGCTATAAAGAACATGCAACTATTCTACTTTCGCTCGCCCGTCGTCCCTCCATCTCGGGTCTGTGGTTTGGTGACCTGAAAAATAGCATCCCAACAGGCGCGCGCCAAACACTTGTGGTAGAAAACCACCACAATATTAAGGATCTAGTTATTGTTAAATCCTGACGTTTAACTTATCCTAGTATATGGTACTCTCTCTCTCTCTCTCTCTCTCTCTCTCTCTCTCTCTCTCTCTCTCTCTTTTTTTTGTATGACACTCTTACATAATTCCTGTTACGCTGAGATGTCTCGCTGCTCGCCGCTATTGACGACAGTGATGCGCGCCGTACGACATGGCCTCCGAGTTCTCACTACGCCTCACTGAAACTCCAGAGACTGGGTTAGCCATGGCTATACAAGACAATAAATTTATAGTTGCAACTTCTTTTTCTATGATATGCGGTATTCGCGATCAAAGCACACCTTTCCAGAGGCAATGTAATATGACCAAGCCAGGACTGGTTCCTGTTGAGGATTCCATCGCCCACCACACACCAGCTACACAGTATGTCACGAATCTCCAAGTATAATTCCTTGGTTATTCATCTGTGACAGTCACAAGCAGCACGCTAAATCCCCAACCAGCACATTGCCATGGCAGGCTTTATGCCAGCATTTCTACCGTCTAGGCCCTAGGGCACCATTGGAGTCAAACACTCACAGGTTCACCCCGACTTGCAAGACAACGATGCTGGCGCATCACTGTAAAAACTATACTGCCCATGTTCATCCTCGAAATCACGCAATGTACCACAATATTGCAGTGCACTGACGCGTGCCTGCAAGCATTGGTATGAACGTCTCACGAACTGGTTGTGGCCGCTAAGGAGCGTATCACGACTTCTCAGAACGCTTCTAAGAGCGCGTTCTTGTATGCGCCCGTTTGTGCGACATCTCCTCACTCATCATTATCCCTCAACATGGACACTAGACAGGAAAGGACTAAAACATTGCTCATGGAAAGATAGTGTCTCCTACTCCGCCGACATGGAAGTCGCGAACAGAAACAAAAAAGGATAGCAGCAGTAAATTCTTATGCGAGACAACGCAGCGTGTTAATACTTTAGCAATCTTAATCTATTAATGCAACGATTATTGTTCCCCGAAGGAAGGTTCATATATTTGCCTATTCTACTATGTACACCACTTAAACAACTACTATAGCAAGGTTCATGTATTTGCCCATTCTACTATATACACCACTTACACTACTACTATTCCACGAACTCCTTTATGTGAGAGATGTGGTGGAGTCCTATGGACTTCTTTCCTTTCAGCGTCTCCAATTCATAAGCATTGTGGTGAGCTGCTCTCCTTATACGGTACTTGCCGTTGTAAACAGAATAGAATTTTTGGCATTTCATTTTTTGTTTGTTCGAAAGTCGGAAAGACTTCACGAGCACCCTTTGTCCAATGTGGAAGTGTCGTAGACGAGCTCCCCTGTCGGCACGTCTCTTCCTGACCTCTGCTGCAGCCCGTATCCTCTTGAGAGCCAAATCCACTATGGCTTGGTGCTGCGTTCGCGCCCTTGGTGGGAAGTTTACGACCTCGGTTATCAAGTCCTTAGGGATCCGGTTTTTCAGTACTGTAATGGGTGCCAATTTCGTTATCCCATGGGGTGCCTCATTGATCACCTCCTCGAAGTTTTTAAGGAAAACGTCCCATGTCGTGTGCTGTTTGTTACAGTACAACCGGCACAAGTTTCCGAGTTCCTTAATAACCCGTTCTGCAGCATTCGAGCTCGGATGGTGTGAAGATATAAAAATGGGATCAATTTTACATCCACGCAACGTCTCCTTCCATGTTTTTGACTTAAACTGTGGCCCGTTATCAGAAATAATTCTACTCACATGACCAACCTGTGGTAGGAAATCCCGGATTAGGGCTCGTGATACAGTTCGTCCTGTCGCCCTCTTCAGTGGCGTAAAGGTAACGTATTTGGACGTTCGTTCAACAAACACTAATACGTAAGTATATCCTCTTCTTGTTCTTGCCAAAGGCCCCATCAAATCTGTTGCCGCTAATTGTCTTAATTTGGTCGGTACGATTGGGTACAATGGTGCCTGCATGCTCACAGTGGTGGGCTTAGCCTTTTGGCAGTCTTTACTCACCGACAGTACCCTCCGAATTCGACGCTCCATGTTTCGAAAGTAACACATGGTCCTTAGCTTGAGATTGCACTTGCGTGGTCCGAAGTGTCCATAGCTGAGGTGAGTATGCCATATAACCTTGTTTATTAGGTGTTCAGGGATGCATACCCCCCATTCAGTGTCATTGGCATAATTTCGGTGGAAAATTATGCCTTTCCGCAAGAGGTAGAACTGCCTGATAGTGGCGTGTCTTCTGTCTATCCATTTCTGTTTCAATAACACTAGGGGAGGGTCCTTGTCTTGCTCCTTCTTGATGTCCTGCATACTACAGGTAATAAAATTTTCAAAGGCTACTTTCTGCATACAGAAAAGGCAGTAGTGATTTTCCTCCAGATCTTCTTCCATGTTGTGCTCAAATCCGATTGGTGACCATGATAAGGCGTCTGTAATAATGTTCTGACTGCCGGGGATATATTCTATCGAAAAGTTGTACTGCTGCAGATATGATGCCCACCTAATGAGCCGCCTGTGATTAAGCTTTGCAGTCATCAGCATCAGGAACTCGAGTGCCTTGTGATCTGTGTAGACCCTCGTCTTGCGGCCAAACAGAAGGTATCTGAATTTTTCAAACGCCCATACAATAGCCAGCGCCTCTAACTCGGTTACTGAGTAATTCCTCTCATTTTTGGCTAGTACTCTGCTACCAAACGCAATTGTCTTCCACACCCTGTTTCCTTCATGTACATAGTCTTGGAACACCATGACACCCAGACCTGAGTATGAACTGTCCGTTACTATGCAAAGCTCTTCTGCTAAATTAGGGTGTGAGAGGATGGGTGCTTGTAATAATGCGAATTTTAATGCTTTCCATTCGGATTCGGCCGCCTCATCCCTTTCCCAAGGAATCTTCTTTCGTGTAAGTTGATGCAACCTAGGACTGCTCTGAGTTTTGACATGTATAAAGCGGTTGTAAAAATTTATGATCCCCAAGAACCCCCTTAACTGCTTCTTTGTCGTAGGAATGGGAAACTTTTCAATCGCTTCGATCTTTTCGGGATTTGGCGCAATGCCCTCTCTCGCGATGATATGTCCTAGAAATTTGACAGAGGACGTCCCAAAATTCGATTTTTCGATATTGATAGTCACTCCGTATTCTTTGAATGTCGCAAGGAGTTCACCGAGGACCGCATTGTGCTCTCCCCAAGATTTCTCCGCGATCAGCAAATCGTCCACATAGCAGGTGACATGACGTTTCAAATTATCGCTTAGTATGCCGTCCAGCCCCCGAATGAATGCGGCAGACGAAATGTTCAAACCAAATGGTAGACGACGAAACCGGTAACATCTTCCAAATGCTAAAAAGGCTGTGCACTGTCTGCAATTTGGATACTCCGTATTCTTTGAATGTCGCAAGGAGTTCACCGAGGACCGCATTGTGCTCTCCCCAAGATTTCTCCGCGATCAGCAAATCGTCCACATAGCAGGTGACATGACGTTTCAAATTATCGCTTAGTATGCCGTCCAGCCCCCGAATGAATGCGGCAGACGAAATGTTCAAACCAAATGGTAGACGATGAAACCGGTAACATCTTCCAAATGCTAAAAAGGCTGTGCACTGTCTGCAATTTGGATGGAGCTCGATCTGCCAGAAACTCGATTTTAGATCAACTGATGAGAAGATTGATATTCCATGGAAGTTTTGTAAGAGTTCCTCTAATCGTTCCGGTCTGTCTGTTTCGGGTTCTATTATGGTATTAATTTGTCGCGAGTCCAAGACTAAACGAATACTACTATCTGCCTTCTCGACTACTCTTAACGGGTTATTATAGGCTGAAGCCGTAGGTTCTATTATTCCTTCACTCAGCATTCGCGTAATTTCAGCTGCTACTTTCTGTCGATATGCCAAGGGGATTGGGTAGGGTGGCACACGAAACTGGTTGTGCGGACGTACACGGAATTCATATTGGAAGTTCTTTATTGATCCTGTCTTGGGAATGAAGACCTCAGCATGTTCTACTAGTAATTTATGAAGTTCTTTGTGGTGATCGCACCTTATATTCTTTATTGCTTCCACTTTTTCTCCGATTTTCTCCTTTATTTCTCCCATTATTCCGACTTCATTCTCATCCGTGTCCTCTCCCCTACCCGCAATGTCGCCCTGTTCTTCCTTTCTGTCTTTCAGACACGCATAGTTTATCCGTACACAGTTAGACGGTAGTTGAGCTGGGATCAGCTGGTCGTCGAACTTAATGTGGACGGGATTCCCTTTCCTCAAAACCACTTCACCTCGTCCTAGATCAACTATCGCTTCATGTTCATTTAGGAAGTCCGTTCCTATTATCATGTCGATCGCCAGATTTGGCACGATCCAGAAGTTAGACTCTATTTTGTGTCCTTGGCAGGAGAATTCCAGTCTTGTTTGTTGGGTGACCTCCGTACATTTACCTGCTAATGCCCCTTTTATTTTGGTTTTCTTAACCGATAGGACAGGCCAGTCCATCTCCTGAGAGCACCTCTTGTATGCTGCCTCAGATATTGCTGTTATGTAGCTTCCACTATCTATTATCGCATTCATACTCTTTTCAGCTACTGCTACTGTGATAAGAGGCTGCCGATCCTGTCGAGGAGTTGTTTTATGTTCTTCGAGCAGGATTTCTGATAAATCTTCGTAATTTATCATCCGTAGTTGGCCAGGTCCGAGATTACGTGCGAAATTCCGGCGGCCTGTGTTCGCACTAGTCTGGCGTCAATCCCTTGTTAAGCTCCCCCTCCTCTGACGTGCATTAGGATTTGCGGGTCTAGTTTCAATCTCCTGGCTCCACTGTTGCCCTTGGTTTTGCTCTCTCCAATTACGGTCGCTTTGCCGTTCGTTAATCCTCCGATCCCAGATTCCTTGTCTAGATTGACCCTGCTCCCTGACGTTCTGGTTTCAGTGTCTTTGGTTTCCATAACCTTGAATAGCGTAACCTTGACTTCCGTAACCCTGGTTTCCTAACTGACCAGTACGATTATGCGATCTGTTGTCGTCTTCCCTCCCTGGCCCGTGGTATTTGTTACTTTGCCCCTTCTTCCTGTCCTTTGCGTCTTGTTTATCAAAGACTACTTCGAGTTCGCGCAATAGACTCTTGAATGCTTCTATGTCAGATCCACACTTCCCGACAAGTGTCTGTTGGTACCTAACTGGCAATTTGGAAAAGCAAAATTTAGTGATTTCTCCGTTGCTATATGGACTATCTAAAAATTGATTCTTCTTGAGTAAATCATCAAGAAATTTGGTTGCGCTCCTATGCCCAGACACTTCCAGTTCAGGACAAAATATCATTTCCTCTTTAATCCTGTCTTGCGTTTCCTTAGACCAGTAGGTCCGCAGGAATGCGCCAACAAATTCCTGATAAGTCCGACACGTCACTGCCACACACCGCATCTTTTCCGCGACTTGGCCTTCGATGTGTCCACACATGAATTCTAATTTTGCCTGGGTTGGCCATGATGCCGGTAATGAATTTGTAAACTGCATCACCCAGCTCTTCGGATGCATCGACCCTCCATTTTCTTTGAACTTCTGGAATTTTTAAATATCGACAAGAAGTGATTGTGATCAAAATCCTGTCTGATCCTCGCACTGGTGTTGTCACTCGTTTCCGATACTTGCACGTCTGTTGAGTGTCCTGTTCTAGCTTGCTGATAACTGTGATGTGCTACCTCTGTATCACAGTGGAAGTGGCAACCAGAATTCACTCTCCTAAGTGGGCTATAATTATTGGAGCTATTACTCGCTGTTTCTACGTGTGCATTGTTAGTTCCGCACTCGGTCATTGGGCTAGAGTACGGCGGGCTTTTCCTCGGAGACACAATTCTGTGTATTCCATCATTGGTATCCGAACGCGCAGTGCTCGTGTCCCCGTTTTGCTCTAGTTTTGCTATCCGACTCTCTACTTCTTCCATTCGTTTCGTGGCGTTCGCAACCGCGATATTACCCTGGGTTTTTAAGAACGCTAGGGATTTTGAGTGGGATTGTGTTGTACGTCGCAAGCGCCCTGCGAGTTTAGAAGTTGCTTCCGCGACTTTCATTGCCCCTATTGCTGCCGTTTTGGCCAGGCCTGCTACTTTTTGTGCAGCCATTGACATTTGTTTTACTTCTCCACATTCTTTCTTTATTGTTAGTAATTCCCCATGAATTTCCCCTATATGCGAAATTTTTGCCTCAGTGTCCTTCTTACGCTGTTCGTCAGCTTCTTCCTTCTCCTTCTTACGTTGTTTCTCCTCTTCTTCCTTCTCCCTCTTACGTTGTTTCTCATCTTCTTCCTTCTCCTTCTTACGCTGTTCGTCAGCTTCTTCGCCGGCCGCAGTGGCCGTGCGGTTAAAGGCACTGCAGTCTGGAACCGCAAGACCGCTACGGTCGCAGGTACGAATCCTGCCTCGGACATGGATGTTTGTGATGTCCTTAGGTTAGTTAGGTTTAACTAGTTCTAAGTTCTGGGGGACTAATGACCTCAGCAGTTGAGTCCCATAGTGCTCAGAGCCATTTGAACCATTTCGTCAGCTTCTTCCTTCTCCTTCTTACGTTGTTTCTCATCTTCTTCCTTCTCCTTCTTGCGTTGTTCGTCAGCTTCTTCTTTCATTGATCGTAGGAAGCTCAGTATTGGGTTTACGTCATCTTTTTGATCCTCTGCAAACGTGGGAGATGTAACTCTGGACACCTGGGCGCTAGAGCTCTGACGTGGCCGAGCTAGCCCCTATCTGCTCTCGTTCGTTTGATTATAAACTTCTGCTACCGTCTCGACCTGTGTGCCTGTCTCTGTTTCATCCTCTACTTCACTATCATAATCACGACCGCAACGCTGCTCTAAGATCGCGTCCAAATCACCTTCCTCATCAATGACCCTGGCGTCCTGTCCTGCTAAAAATGTGCCCATCTCATCTCCGAACCTATTCCCGTCAGTAAACTGCCCCTTATCCATTACGCTATCCTCTTTTGTTTTAGCTTCGCTCGATAGTAGTCGTGCCTTACTTCTCGTTATCATTCATGAAAAACAAATTTATCTAAAATGCACAATAAAATTAATCTACTCCATATATTTTTACACATAGATATAAAATTTCAACAACGCCGCTCCAACGCTGTAATTATACGCACGATTTGTTGTGATACAGAAACCGCACACAAACCCGACAAAGTGTGATGTGGCAGAGACACACCATCAAAGGAACACAAAAAAAAACAATGAACAAAAAAATATATATACACTGAAAACAAAAACTGTAATCATGCGCCGCTACTTAAAACTAAACACGGAACTACCAGAAAAAAAACTTGGGTATTAATTAATAAAAGATTAAGCAAAAAAAATTCTGAGTGTCCCTACTAATATTACTGCTTGCTTATCAGCGACTCACAGGAAAGATCCCAGGCTAAGGGTCGCCATTTTATGCGAGGTGCCGGTGCTAGCAGTGTATTTAACACTAAATTCTTCTAGAATCTACATATGTAAATGATGCTCCAAGCCTCCCCCTATTCTAACTCCGACTTTTGCTGTTGCACATGGATTAAAAACATATGCGAATTGACTGTAATCAACCCTGCAAGTGGAGTAGAAAAGAGTTTGGCACCAGCAATAATTTAATTTGATAGATAAGTTAAATAAAGGAAGGTTTCATTAACGTAGTGAGAAATGATAGGGTTGCTCTACCGATTAACAGAATGAAAGTTCTGTCCAAAATAACAATATGATTTATTAAGACTAAACACAAAATAATAAACAAAAACACATGACACATTTACAATACATCAAATTGGCTCAAATTGGATACTCAAACAAACGCTGTGAAGGTGAAGTTGTCCCTAAACTAGATTGTGACGTTAATAACGAAGTGGTATGTGGAGCCAATTCCTTGCCACTCAAATCTTAAGAGAGACACACCGCTAACCCAACATTAATTGCTGCTACATTAGTAAGAACTCAGACAATGAACACCCAAGATAGAACAAAGTTAGAAAAGACGAACAGGTGCGCTCTGCTGAGCTCTGATTATCGCCTAGCAAAAATGCCTGCTTTGCCGGTGCTGCAGACGTACATTACCAAGCTGTCTTCTTAGCTGCAAGGACACGATCTGGTGTACTGGAAGCGATGGTTGGTTGCTTCAACGTCCCGTCGTGGTGATGATAATGTCGCGAGTATAGCCCGAAACAAATTATCTTGGCCTGGTCGTTCCAGACTAAAGACTTCCTAGCAATACAAATGCGCCTCTGAGGGAGACGAAGAAGGCTCACCACACAATCACTGACGGTATAGTGATTGATTTTAACAAGCGAAGTCACCCAGTAACTCCGATACAGTCAACATTAGCCAAAACTGCTCAAGACAGACAACATAGGCCTCTTGTACACAGAATGCTCAATTGCCAACTGTACTCGGAAAGTTACGTTGAAGTCGAAACTTCAGCAACTTCGTCAAACAGTTACAATTAAATAAAAGTATATTAGACAGCCAACAGAAGGCAGGCTGACCCGCGCAGTGAGAGCTCAGCCTTGTAACCTACTTCGTCCGAAAGGCGAGAGCCGACTACCCACAAGAGCGCCCGTACAAACCGAACACAGAACATTCCCGCCCCCACGACAGTGGCCGTGGTTAACCGTTCCAATCAGCAACTCGAAAACCGGCGGAAAATTCCACTCTACTGCCGGAGCACTACCATTCCACCAATGGAGATTCTTGGCGCCAATTTCTGCGCCGATTTTGCTATGTCACGGAGCTATGCCCTGAGCAAGCCAATCACAGTTACGTTTTTGCAGAAAGCGCGGGAATTTGCCCGCCAAAACTGCCTGGGTACACAAGTCATTCCCACGCCTCGCTGGTAGCCCGCCAGAAAGTGTTTTCGCTAAGTTTCTGTGAAGTAACGGGACCTCTAGCCCAGCCGCTACTTCAGGCCCCTCCAAGCATGTCTCCTTCGCTATTCTACCATGTTGGCGTCTGTAAAGCATTCACTCGACTCCCTCACACCCGTCGGCTTACCCTTTCAAGATCAGCATAGCCCACCTGTCACTGGACCACCCGGGTGACGAGAGACGCTGCGTGGGAAGTCCGCGTGTGAAGGAATAGCAACTTTACACCGCATGCAGTTGGAGAGGAAAATCATAAGATAGAAATATGAGAGGGGGCTCATGCCACCTCTCACACTTCAGGAGACCATAGCCAAATCACCATGTAATATAATCTGCAAATTGAAGTAAAAATTAATTATGATAACAGAATAATAAATAAAAGGAGAAAGGGAAAAAAAACGAGAACATAGCCGACAAACCACCACCAAGCTCACACGGTACGTATCAACAAATATTTTTATATGGTTTTTACTAATTTTTAAACTTTTTATTATTTTGTGTTTTTCATATATTTTTATACTTATTAATAGAATCTAAAATTAGAAGGAAAAACGAAACCAGATTAAATTCGAAATAGCAAACAAAGAAAAATCACAATCTGATTGCAAGGATTGTATACGCTTAAGTGTATATATACAGGGTTATTACAAATGATTGAAGCGATTTCATAAATTCACTGTAGCTCCATTCATTGACATATGGTCACGACACACTACAGATACGTAGAAAAACTCATAAAGTTTTGTTCGGCTGAAGCCGCACTTCAGGTTTCTGCCACCAGAGCGCTCGAGAGCGCAGTGAGACAAAATGGCGACAGGAGCCGAGAAAGCGTATGTCGTGCTTGAAATACACTCACATCAGTCAGTCATAACAGTGCAACGACACTTCAGGACGAAGTTCAACGAAGATCCACCAACTGCTAACTCCATTCGGGGATGGTATGCGCAGTTTAAAGCTTCTGGATGCCTCTGTAAGGGGAAATCAACGGGTCGGCCTGCAGAGAGTGAAGAAACAGTTGAACGCGTGCGGGCAAGTTTCACGCGTAGCCCGCAGAAGTCGATGAATAAAGCAAGCAGGGAGCTAAACGTACCACAGCCGACGGTTTGGAAAATCTTATGGAAAAGGCTAAAGCAGAAGCATTTCTTAAACAGGAGATTGGAAAACCGATGGATCGGTCGTGGTGGAGATCATGATCAACAATTCATGTCATGGCCTCCACGCTCTCCCGACTTAACCCCATGCGATTTCTTTTTGTGGGGTTATGTGAAAGATTCAGTGTTTAAACCTCCTCTACCAAGAAACGTGCAAGAACTGCGAGCTCGCATCAACGATGCTTTCGAACTCATTGATGGGGACATGCTGCGCCGACTGTGGGAGGAACTTGATTATCGGCTTGATGTCTGCCGAATCACTAAAGGGGCACATATCGAACATTTGTGAATGCCTAAAAAAACTTTTTGAGTTTTTGTATGTGTGTGCAAAGCATTGTGAAAATGTCTCAAATAATAAAGTTATTGTAGAGCTGTGAAATCGCTTCAACCATTTGTAATAACCCTGTACTTCATTTTAAAATAGAACTGGAGCGATGCCGAGTCAAAACACAAAACAAAACGAACAGGGAAACCAGGAGCGGACAAGCCGAAGCAATCACATGGGAACATACATAACAAGGAAAAACACTTATCATCAGAAAAATTAAATTAACCACCACCTTGCCCACGGAAAACATGATTCAACATGTTGGCCAACAGGTCTCGATATCGGAGCATTCGCAAGCATGACCAATAGGCAGTGACCATGTACTGCATGAAGTTCATGTGATTCTCCCCCTCGCCTTCTACAACATAGTGAACGAAGTGTCCCAGCACATAACATACGCTACTGGCGATTAAAATTGCTACACCACGAAGATGACATGCTGCAGACGCGAAATTTAACTGACAGGAAGAAGTTGCTGTGATATGCAAATGATTCGCTTTTCAGAGCATTCACACATGGTTGGCGCCGGTGGCGACACCTAAAACGTGCTGACATGAGGAAAGTTTTCAATCGATTTCTCATACGCAAACAGCAGTTGACCGGCGTTGCCTGGTGAAACGTTCTTGTGATGCCTCGTGTAAGAAGGAGAAATGCGTACCATCACGTTTCCGACTTTGATAAAGGTCGGATTGTAGCCTATCGCGATAGTGGTTTATCGTATTGCGACATTGCTGGTCGAGATCCAATGACTGTTAGCAGAATATGGAATCGGTGGGTTCAGGAGAGTAATGCGGAACGCCGTGCTGGATCCGAACGGCCTCGTATCACTAGCAGTCGAGATGACAGGCATCTTATCCGCATGGCTGTAACGGATCGTGCAGCCACGTCTCGATCCCTGAGTCAACAGATGGGAACGTTTGCAAGACAACAACCATCTGCACGAACAGTTCGACGACGTTTGCAACAGCATGGACTATCAGCTCGGAGACCACGGCTGCAGTTACCCTTGATGCTGCATCACAGACAGGAGCGCCTGCGATGGTGTACTCAACGACGAACCTGGATGCACGAATGGCAGAACGTCATTTTCTCGGATAAATCCAGGTTCTGTTTACAGCATCATGATGGTCACATCCGTGTTTGGCGACATCGCTGTGAACGCACATTGGAAGCATATATTCGTCATCGCCATACTGGCGTATCACCCAGCATGATGGTATGGGGTGCCATTGGTTACACGTCTCGGTCACCTCTTGTTCGCATTGACGGCATTTTGTTACCTTTCAGATGTGTTACGACCCGTGGCTCTACCCTTCATTCGATCCCTGCGAAACGCTACATTTTAGCACGATAAGGCACGATCGCATGTTGCAGATCCTGGACGGGCCTTTCTGGATACAGAAGATGGCCAGCACATTCTCCAGATCTCTCACCAATTGAAAACGTCTGGTCAATGGTGGCCGAGCAACTGGCTCTTCACAATACGCCAGTCACTACTCTTGATGAACTGTGGTATCGTGTTGAAGCTGCATGGGCAGCTATACCTGTACACGCCATCCAAGCTCTGTTTGGCTCAATGCGTATCAAGGCCGTTATTACCGCCAGAGGTGGTTGTTCTGGGTACTGATTTCTCAGGTTCTATGCACCCAAATTGCGTGAAAATGTAATCACATGTCAGTTCTAGTGTAATATATTTGTCCAATGAATACCCGTTTATCATCTGCATTTCTTCTTGCTGTAACAATTTTAATGGCCAGTAGTGTATATGATGTCCGTAGTGTATGCAGTCTCGGAAGGTCGAGTAAGGAAGGCCAGTTGTGTCCTCACCTAAGGCCAGTGTGTCATATGACCTCCACAACTAAGGCGATGTCGTATCGTATGTGGAGACGTACAGCGACCACATAAATCCTTGTCACTAAGCACAATACGGAAAAGTCGCTCGTTCGTTGGAGCCAAGTTATTTACTATCTTATACCGCGAAGACGCTACACGCAATGCCAAAATCGGAAGACTGATACTGAACCAAACTGTTGACCAGGTTGTTTGCGGCAATTCTCTTTCAACGAGGTTTGGGCAACTGACTGCTTCCCAACGAGTCTTTAGGAATTTCATGGCGAGGACAGGTCTCCATAAGATGTCAACCCCTAAACAGCTCACCGCAAGATAGAAGTCACGAATGTGTTTTAGCTTATGATTTATGCGATCATCACCAGTAGGTGGTTCAAGACTAGCAGGACGGACACAGAGAAATAAATGAGGCGTGAATGTGTGAGTTTCTTGAGTCATCGTCAAAACAGTACGACCAGACAATTGTAGTTTCTTCGCCATCATCGAGGTAACTTGGGCCACGTAGTTAGCTTTGCGTAAGACATATGTATCCAATATTGGGACTTTCTGGAGCAAAGTAAGAGAACACCTTTCATGCTCTAAATTGTTTCCGTAACAGACTTCCAGTTGAGCGCCGCCATTTTGAGTGGACAACGATCGATGATGATACCGATAGACGTATGCCGATGCACCCTAGTAGTCCATGGAACAACCGCGTCATCAAAACCTCGTAAGGGAAGAAGCCTACATTTACCTTCATTAAGTTTTGCACGTGAACTCCGACAAAAATCAGGCTTCAGTCGAGGTATCTCAGCAGGATTGCGAAGTGGAACCATCACGTCATCCGCGTATGCACGAACGGCTATAGTCCCGCCGCAAGGTGTCCAACCTGTCAGCTGTGGTTCTAGCATCCGAAATACGGGCTCCAGAGACAACACAAACAAAGTTATTGACAGCGGGCTTCCTTGAGGCACTCGCCTACGGCTGTTTATTGGAGTCGTCAGTTTGCCACTAACAACCACCGAAGCCGAAATACTTTTAAACAGATTTGAGAACTCTCGCCGTGTGTCAACAGTGAAACCAACTGCCTCCAGAATTCGAAGCAGAAAGTCGTGATTAACACGATCAAATGCCTTATCGAAGTCTAGAAAAGCAAAGGCACACGGACGGACGTTACAGCAGCAGCCGAAACCACGTCACGACACTCGACTATAGGGGTAAGAATGGTACGACTAGGTACGCAGCTTTGATGTTTTGCAACAATCGTCTCCATCAGAGCCAACATCCTACTATTAACTGCCCTCGCCACAGTCTTATAACAAAGTATGTGGGCGAAAGCTATCAGGGGCAGTAGGTCGAGGGCGTTTCGAGATTAAAACAATTCTTCCCCACTTTGAACGAAGTCGGCACTACTCTACCCTGTAAAACTTCATTCAAAAGGGAGGTAAAGGTAGCACCCAACTACGGCCAAAAGCGCACGTAAAATTCCTTGAGAAGGCCATCTAGACCCGGGGAATTTTTACAAGGTGATCCAACAATAAGTTTGTAAACTTCCTCAGGCTGAAAGGCAGCTCAGAGCGCTGCATTGTGGTCAGGTGTAACTGTCGTGTTCAAGATGCTGACAAGTGGATCGTAAAAGGTTTCAGTGGACTCATCGATTTCGTAGATGTCGACATAGTATTGGTGTAAAATAGGCACTATATCAGCTTGCGCCATTACGATACGTCCATCATTTGTCGTGAGAGAATGAATACAAGCGCGTCGGCGGCGGGTCTGATGCCGAAGCAAATGATATAAGGAAGTCAGTTCTTCCGTCACCAATGAACGCGGTTTCGATCGGATTTTCAAACCTTCCATTTGTATTCTCTTCAAGTTCAACAATTTTGCCTTTACACGCAGAGAGGCGTGATCCGAAGCAGCATAAAGTTCACGCAGGATGGAATGGTAATATTCGTAAGTTCTCCGAAAGTCTCGCTCTTAGGCAGCACAGAAAAGTTTCAAAGTTTGCCTGAGCCTCGGTTTTGTTAGCTGTGTCCACCAGTGAAGGGTAGAAGAGTATTTCCCAGTGGACCGTAGAGTACGGCAGTGACAAGGGAATCTCCCCATCGCACGCCCCTCAAATTTAGATATAAGTTAGCACAGCGGATAGGCCTTGATAAACTGAACACAGATCAATCGAGAAAACAGGAAGAAGTTGTGTGGAACTATGAAAAAAATAAGCAAAATATACAAACTGAGTAGTCCATCCGCAAGATAGGTAACATCAAGGATAATCTGAGGCGAGGAGCGCCATGGTCCCGTGGTTAGCGTGAGCAGCTGCGGAACAATAGGTCCGTGGTTCAAGTCTTTCCTCGAGTGAAAAGTTTAATTTCTTTATTTTCGCAAAGTTATGATCCGTCCGTTCGTTCATTGACGTCTCTGTTCACTGTAATAAGTTTAGAGTCTGTTTTGCGACCGCACCGCTAAACCGTGTGATTAGTACACGAAAGGACGTGCCTCTCCAATGGGAACCGAAAACATATTGCCCACGAAATACATCTCACGTATTTAATGCACTCTCGTCCAAAGTAGCGAACAGTCAACTGCCAGCCAGGGAGGCTCGTTAGCAGGAATACTCTCTCTTCCGTGCGCTGTAATCGACTGACGTCATGTGTTTCGATGTTTGTTTAGGTGTAGCGTCCCCTTACTACGACGCAGTTACCTCGCATCGGACGGACGGACGGACAGATAATAATTGTCTGAAAATAAAAAATTAAAATTTTTCACTCGAGGGAAGACTTCAACCCAGGACCTCTCACTCCGTATCTGCTGACGCTAACCACGGGACCACAGCGCTCCTGAGCTCACTGTATCCTTGTTGTCGCTTATCTTTCGCATGGACTACTCAGTTTGTATATTTTGCTTATTTTTTTCATAGTTCCACACAACTTCTTCCTGTTTTCTCGATTGATCTGTGTTCAGTTTTTCAAGGCCTATCCACTGTGCCAACTTATAACTGAATCTGAGAGGGGTACGATGGGGAGGTTCCCTTGTGAGCACTATGGGACTTAACATCTATGGTCATCAGTCCCCTAGAACTTAGAACTACTTAAACCTAACTAACCTAAGGACAGCAGACACATCCATGCCCGAGGCGGGATTCGAACTTGCGACAGTAGCGATCGTGCGCTTCCAGACTGTAGCGCCCAGAACCGCTCGGTCACACCGGCCGGCCGTAGAGTAGGCTCCCACACGGCTCGCATCACGTCGTCGAGAGAGGGGTCAGCTAGGTGGGCGACGTTTAGCATCCACGGACGACGAAACAATTTGAATGGTTGCCGTTCAAGGTTGAGAGTTTTGGCCACAGCACAGTGATCCGTAAAGGAAGCTGGGATGACTTCAACATTAAGAATACCATTGCTCAGGCAGTCTGATAAGTCAAATCTATCTAATCTGTTACTAGAAGTCGCAGTAAAGTGGGTAAATTTAATTAACATCGGGTATTTACATATCTAGACGTCTTTTAGCCGCAAGGAGCGGAGCAAGTTATGTAATTCACGAGAGAAATTAAAATTGGGAGATTGATCAGCAGGGCGCAATACACAGTTAAAATCACCACCCAACAGAATACCCGGAGGACTCTTACGCAACAGATAAACAATGTCCTCTTCATAAAAACGCCAACGATCCACTGCGCGATCAGTGCCAGAAGGGGCATATAAAAGTACCAAGGTAAGATTAAAAAGTTGACAGCTTATGCTCCTGCCACAATCCAACATTTCCACCTAAATAACACCTCCTGTAAGAGGACTATGTCCGCACATGAATAATACATGAACTGAATCAGCGAAGCCACTCGCAGTTCTGATTCCACACGATTAACATTTAAGGAAAGGAACGTGTAGGCCTGGGTCATCGATCCCAGCTACACAGGGATGTATGGAAAGTATCGAGCAGAATTACGTAGACAGCTGAGTGTCAAAGTCCACTGCGGAGTCCACAGATGAATCAGACATCTGGGGAGCAGAACCCCCATCATCACAACCTCTTTTCTTAGATTTCTGCCTCTGCAGACGGAGGTGTGGGAGGGGTTGTAGACACAGCCTCCTGCCCACTCAGAATAAGGATCATGTACTGCAGGTCCAGTCACTAAGGCAGAAGCATTCTCTGGAACTATCAAGACAACAGGTGATACCTGGTCGCTAATTTTATTCTCCTCAGGAGTCGTGGTAGGTGGCAGATTCGGGAAACCAACGGCGTCTGACGACGAAGGAGCAGGGGACATTGCGTTATCTCAGACTGTAACGGAGGATACAAAGACGAAGGGGGGAGGGGGAATCCGCTCCCTCTCCACACACAGGCAGCTCATGAGGAGCCACTTCGCGAGCAGGAGGGATGCTGGAGATAACTTCTGCGCCACTCACCGTACCACGGATGGGAGGTATCGTAGCTTCGAAAGGAGCAGGGTACACAATCGATGCGGAGGAGGGTGGGCCAGAAGGCACAGCCAAACCCCCACCCTTACCGTCTTGAGTGCGACGTCACTTGTTTGTCACTGTTGCAGGTTCTATTCTGGGAGCAATAGGATTCTGAACCTGTCGCGGAGGTAAAGGCGGAAATTCAGTTACGCGATTATCAGAACTGTCTTTGTTCATTGTGACCTGCAGCAGAAGCAGGTTCGACGTCGGGAGTGGAAGGAACAAGATCAGCAACCGTCAATTTGCGACGCTGCATTAATGACGGCTTTAATACAAAAACCCTCCGCTGGCAATTAGACGGAACGTGTCCACTTTGATTACGTAGGAAGCATCCCTCTTGAACAGTATACACGACACGAACGCGATAACCACACAGTAGTAAACGTGATGGAATACTGCGTTTAACATACATTTCCACCGCGTAAATTCCACTATAACACTGTAATCTGTGTTGAGTAGACCAACGTTCACGACGGACGTTTTTCACGTTACCATAAGGAATCTATATGTCCTTTAGAATGTTGTCAACCTCTGGCGGAAGGCTGAACACTAACATTGGTATAGTCAATTTCAGCATCTGCGAGTGACACCATACTAACAGAATTATCGCGACGCTCGAACGGGACTTGAGAACCATGTCGCGACGATAATCCTTCAACGTGAAGGTGATCCATAAACTTCATGTAAAACACGCACTCGTCTGCGTCAAAATAAGCGGTGTGGACCTGATCAGAGTTCACGTGAATGGTACTGACAAGCCAATCGTCGATTTCTAGAGACCCGGGCTGCAGATGTCGCGTTGTTCTATCGAAAGTGAAGCTCACAGTACCTTTTCGTGTATTACAAGTGGAAACCGTGGAAGCCATAGCGGAGCTGGCAACGCCGCTCCAAGTAGACAAACACTGACAGACAATAAGGCGGTGCTGAGGCGCTACGACTCACTCGGCAGGCAGAACAACACTAATGAGGAAAACTTCACACAAGCGACGCTGCGGTAAGTAAAATAAACAAGAACCTTCCCGCTCGGCGCTCGAAGCGGAACTGTCAGTGGGTAACGAAAACCAAATGGAATGTCGCGGTTGTTATGTTAGGCTATGATCGAGCATTCTTAGTTTCTTAGGTCATAGCGTGGAGAAAGCAGGTTGGGAAGTCTTCCCGAACGTGCAGGGCAATGTCAATCGTGTCTGATATTAAGAATGTGCGTTTGAACGTAGACCAGTGAGATGGATGAACGCCACCTGACGCCATCTCAGTACAGTACATAATAGCGAGACGCCATGCCGGCTTTCAGATGAAGTCCAGTGTATACATGCCGTTTTTAAGCACCAGCAAAGTGAGGGTGTCTCGGAAACCCGTAGTTAATTGTACCATTCTTTGTAATAAAATGGCGGGAAACGTCATACCAGTGGTTGAAGAATTATTGTAACTTGCGTATTATAAAATTACGCCGTTTCAAGGTGACGGCATATTGATGACTAATCAAGAACGCATTGTTTTTGATACAAGTTGTTGTAATTAATAACGTATCTACAAATAAAGTTTTCAGCAGGTGGTGAGACGCAAAGTATGGTTGTGACTCATTCGTGGAATTTCAGTTCCGTCTTGCGCGTCGAGCGAACAGCTTGTTTTGGTTCCGTCCGTACCACAGCACGTGTGTGTCGAACTTGTGTGTTCTCAGTCATGCGTGCGTATCGGCCGGTGTCGCATCGTTCTTGCCTAGCACAGTTTTCTGTTGGTTTGTTGCCCGTCGACGGCGTTCTCTGCCCGCACCATGATGCCTCTCGAGTCTCCGAAGAATATTCCTCATCGGGGCACCGTTAATACCAGTTTTGACAAGAGTACGCTCCTTAGAAATTCACCATTTGTCAATACGATTTGAATTATATATGATCAGGTAGATACTGCTTATTATGATTCTGATTTGCATCCTTCTTTTTGTGAAGTTCCAACATCCTTTGCAAGTAGACCGCCTTCCCTGTCGGATTAGTTCTCATGTGATGTTTGCACATCGTGATAGTTCTGTTACTCCAGGCCTTCTTGCAAATGCGGCGGTCGAGTATATTCCGGTTAGAGCTTACACCCTAAGTGGACGGTTCATTTCTTAAGGCGGAGTTACTTACTTTTGCAATCGTTCTGCGTGTCCGTCGGAAACGGTGGTCTGCACAACACCGCTTACAATGTTACAGTGGTATCCGAACAGTAGAAATGTGTGTTCAAAAGAATATTACGTCATACCTGAATGTTTGTCGTTCCAGATTCACGTTAGGTAGGCGGTGTAAGAAGGAACCCGCTTCCGTTGAAATGAAAGTCACCCTCTCAGATGCTTTTATCCGCGTCGTGTTACGGTTTAAGTCGTCCTATGAAAAGCGTCGTCCGTTGAAATTAGCTGAATTAGTGCCTTCGCAATATGCTGTCGGTACTTCTCCTTCTTTAGACGCCGTTGGACAGACATTACTTCCGGTTTCGCTCGGCCTCACGCCGTTACCTGCTTGTTCAGGTGTGGCCGTTAACCCTTAACTGACGAGGTGCGGTCTCTCAGACCGCGCGAAAATTTGAAACTGTCTCTCCAAGATCAGTTCTCGCGGAATGCTTCTATATTCCCACCTACCTTCCTTAAAGCGCTAACTCTACAAATTTTGTTGGGAGCTGCACTATTGTCTTCTCTGTTTGTTGTTTACGCGTGTTATTGACAAAAATGGTTCAAATGGCTCTGCGCACTATGGGACTTAACATCTGTGGTCATCAGTCCCCTAGAACTTAGAACTACTTAAACCTAACTAACCTATTGTTATTGACAGATGATGTGGTCTCCTAAACAGCGTCTCGTGATCTATGTATGTTTTTTCTTCAGTACAGTACAAGATGTGTTCGCAGGAACGCGTCAGTTTTAACGATCAAGCCGGCCGGTGTGGCCGAGCGGTTCTAGGCCCTCCAGTCTGGAACCGCGCGACCGCTACGGTCGCAGGTTCTAATCCTGCCTCGGGCATGGACGTGTGTGATGTCCTTAAGTTAGTTAGGTTTAAGTAGTTCTAAGTTCTAGGGGACTGATGACCTCAGATGTTAAGTCCCATAGTGCTCAGAGCCATTTGAACCATTTTTTTTTTAACGATCAAAAGTTTGATGAAATTGTTTGTCAGTGGATGGAGGAAGATGTCAGTGATAAAGACCAACAAAGAGCCAGATTTTACAAAAGCCAGTGATCGCAGGTCTGCTAGCAGAGGATCATTCCGAGGAAGAACTTCAGGACAATAGTTATGTGGTCCTCTGTTTCTCCAATAAAATACTTAACGTGTTAGTTACAATCAAATATTTTCTGTGTGGTGATAAAGAAAACTGAATCCAAGCAATGAAGGTCAACTATACTATAGAGGGCAATTTTTATGTACAAGTTGAAATCCTAGCATTTAGTTTATGTGAAAATTTACTTGATATAAAAGGTACTATAATTTTTGAGACTCTAAACTTCAGTTATCTAACAGTTTGCTTATGTGTGCTATTTAAAAATTCGCACAGATTGTGTTCAAATGGCTCTGAGCACTATGGGACTTAACATCTTAGGTCATCAGTCTCCTACAACTTAGAACTACTTAAACTTAACTAACCTAAGGACATCACACACATCCATGCCCGAGGCAGGATTCGAACCTGCGACCGTAGCAGTTGCGCGGTTCCTGACTGAAGCGCCTAGAACCGCTCGGCAACCGGGGCCGGCTGCACAGATTGTGTGATAAAAAGTTAACTCCTGCAGGCTTAACTTATCACAGTAAGATCAACAAGGATTATTTAAACAACACCTGAGTAATTCTAAAATGAAATGTCATTTACTTAAAAATTTCACGTTAATTACACCTTAAATCTCAGAATAAACACAGGGGTCTCAGAGACCCCACCACGTAGCATACACCACTGAAAAGTCACCTCGTGAGTTAAGGGTTAAGGCGCTGGCACCGGTAGCACAATCTAAACGCCGGTGGAGTGGATGGTGAAGACTTTGAAGTCACCCCTCCCCAATATCGCCTCTCCGAGAGGGTGATGATGGAGGGTGCTTCTTAAAAAGGTGATGTTTTGAATACTGACGTTAATTGCGGTTCTTGTTTCGCCATGGATGACGAGGCTTGTTCTGTTGATGTTGAAATGCGTGTTGATCTGAGTCCTCTCCACCTCTCGCAGGAACATGCATTCCGATGGTTTAACAGAGACATCGTCTGATGTTCTGACTTTACAGTGTTATAGTGTAGTTCCCTCCGCATTCTTATACAGTGGAGCAACAGCTTACTGCGAATTCTCTTCTGGGTAGTCAGCCGATGCAGACAGCTTCAGACGCTGCATTGTCTGTCTCTTCTGTATCTGATGACGATGTTCATTGCTCTCGGTTGTGTTTCTCATGTCCCTCCCTGCAGCGAACCTTGATGAGGCCCCTACCCTTCCGCGTCAAGAAGTTATGTTGTCACGGATTGATGTGAAACAACGTTTTCAACCTGACCGTGCAGCATCGCGCCAAAACCAACAAAGCATGGATTCTTCACTTACCGGTGGAGAGGGTTCAAATGCTGTACAAAGTATGGATTCTGCACTTACCGGTGGAGAGGGTTCAAATGCTGTACCTTCTTCTCCGCCATCTGCTGGTATTGTGGATAGAGGCACGTGAAGCATACATATTTTGTAGCTCTACTTTCATGCCTTACGTGTGTTGACTAATCCAGGCCTAAATGTTTCTTACCGTTAATGTTAACAGCATATGCTCTCCATTATAAGTTACTGCGTTACGATTGTCTGTTTACGATTCCCAAGCTGATGTGTGTTTGCAAGGAGTGTTACTTGATGCATTTTGTCTGCCTAGGGATTCTATGTTTTTTAATGTTGCGCCGGAAAGTCCCATTGGCCTGTCCGTGCTTTACAGGGATGCTATTCCGCTGATGGACTTTGAAATACTGTATGATGGTGGGAGCATAGGGTGTGGTTTTTACTATCTCCTCTTAATTTTTCTTTATGCTCCATCTGGATTTTGTCGTACCAGTGACCGCTAGCGTTTTTATGCGAAAGATGACATTTATTTACTTCATCAAAATCTGATGAAAATTTTTATTTGGGGGGAGGAGGGGGAGGGATGGGGTGGGGGAGAAGGAGATATTTTAATTGCGTCTTAGTTAATGATATGAAGGCGTCGTTGAGTCTGCAGGTTGCTTGGATCTGCAGATATCTCACACTAGTACAGTTTTCGTATTAGCTACTTCGAGTATTCGGCTGGACCGTTTTTGTCTGCTTCCCTACGTAGCTAGCTTGATATTATTCCAGTCAGTTTCACTGACCGATATGCTGTTTCAATGACTCTTAATCATGTCCCGCAGAGGGCCTATTTGGAAGCTAAATATTTTATATCTGGCGGGTCCCCCTCAGCCGGCCGCTGTGGCCGAGCGGTTCTAGGCGCATCAGTGTGGAACCGCGCGACCGCTATGGTCGCAGGTTCGAATCCTGCCTCGGACATGGATGTGTGTGATGTCCTTAGGTTAGTTAGGTTTAAGTAGTTCTAAGTTGTAGGGGACTGATGACCTCAGTTGTTAAGTCCCATAGTGCTCAGAGCCATTTGAACCATTTTTTGGTCCCTCTCATCTATGGACTGTAGCGGTCGCCCGCCATCGATCGTTGGGTGTCATTATTGATCACTGGCCGATGAAGATGGCTGCGTTAAACTGGAAGTGCCTCATGCCTAGAATTCAAGGAAGGATCCTTGAACACGAACGTCCCTCCCTATCGTTACTGCATAAGATCAGCACCTTGAAACTTACATGTTGAGTAAAGCCCATTTTGTCGCACAAATTTTTCTTCTACCTGCGATGATGTCCTGAAAGTTACAACTATTATCAGCCAAGTTTATCCGACGAAACTATTTCTTCGGGCGCTCTATGAGGTCATGGCGAGACACCGGCTGATGCGAGGTTAGGGATTTCCTGATGTTCGGGGCAAGACTTCTGGTTTATTTCTTCAATGCACTATTTTAACGTGTTCTCGCGTGCCCCAATCGCTTCTGGCTTACCTTTCTGCTTGTCTCCGACCTGCAGGCTTAACCCCACCAGTAGGTGTGGTAGAATAAACAACGAATCAAGGCATATCTGGGAATTTTTTATTGATATCAGTTATTTGGGGGTTGATATTCTATCCCAGTCGTATCTCTCTGTAAAAATGCTGCTGCGTCGCTGTATGTTCCCAAATCGTGTTTCCTCTGTGGAGTCCATTTCGTCGCAGACACATTGCAAGATTGTTTAGGCCAATGTCAATCTTCCTATTTTTCCGATGGAAGTGGCGTCCTCGTGTTATCAAGTCTTTCACAACCTTGTCCCCACCAACACTCGAATTGTCACATTGGCATTAGTTAGACTGATGCAGTCGTTGCCATGAGACGGAAACATTACGTCATCGGTTGGTCGCCTCCGCAAACAGACACTGGAGTTGGCTCTGCCGTCAGTTGGCCTTTCTTGCCAGGACGACGGAAGAGGCCATCTCCAGTGAGATTCAACCTTTTTTCTCAGCATCATGAACAATACAGTTATGTGGCTTGTCGGACATTATGTTCATTACGTGGTGGGGAACGGGTATGCCCCGGACTCTTTATGTCTTTTACCAGTACATGGTTACGGGCCGTTGAAAGTGGTCTTTTACCAGTACATGGTTACGGGCCATTGAAAGTGGTAAAGGATGTCACGCGATCGTGCACCTTTTCCGAATATGCTTTACCTCGTATTTAATCGTCAGCGAGTTTGATAATGTGTAGAATCTCTTTTCTGTGTGGATGTTTCATTCCTGTCACCTTGCTGTTGGTTAAAAAATAAATAAAAAAATAAATAAAAAAAAATAAATTAAAAGTGGTGATTTAACGGGTCTTCGTGGTATTTTCGTGATGGTAATTTCTCAAGCGTGTTGCTATACAGTTTATTTCATTTTTGTGCGCCTGTTTGTCGTTATTAATTAATAAAAAATAAATAAAAAATCGTTGCAGGCAACGACTGGAAATGATTTTTTTTCCTTTTTCAATGGCGGAAGCCACGTAGGATTAACTCCGATTTTGTTTATTTCTTTTTTGACTAGCATATTGTAACGTTTCAAAGAAGGATAGAAAGAAACGAATTAAAATAAATTATAAAAGTAAGATAAATGTCAGTATCATGTGAGGGATCAGCGCAGTAACAGACAGAGGGGAAGCGTTTTCAGTCTTTCTCGCCGTATTCCACTGATGAATTCTTCTCGGGTTATCAGCCGAGTGGTGGCGTCGTCCTGTCGCAACGTTTCAATGAGTTTTGTACCCATCATCTTCTGACGAAGACGATAATGTGTATGAAACTCATTAAAACGTTGCGACAGGACGACGCCACCACTCGGCTGATAACCCGAGAAGAATTCATCAGAGGGGAAGCGTCTTGGCCAGCCCTGAGGACTTGACCCTTGCCCACTTTGTCTCCATCCAGCCTGAAACTGCGCTACAAGAGGAAAATAGTGTTTAACACAACAACAACAACAACAAAATTTCCGGTATAACGCAATGAGTAGAGGCGAAGAACTGTAAGGCAACAGGTGATGTGTTCTTGGTTTGTGTGTCAACTGATCCACGGCTCCGTCGCGTTTTCGAATAGATTCTGGCACTTTCTTATTCTTTAGTAACAAACGAAGGATTTATTCGTCTTGAAGGAAAACTAGAGTGACGCTATCTTATTAGTTTAACAAAAGTATAATTTAGAGTATTTTGATGCTATGTAAATACAAGTGCTCTCTTTCAGAGGAGTGAGTTTGCTCAGCTGGCTTTATCTACAAATCACCGTGCACTACTTGCAGTAAGATATTTCGCACTTCTTGTCTCAGTTTTCGTATTTCATACGTCGTAAGGATTTTGTTACTGAATAATAACAGTGCTCAATTAATAATGACGCTAGGTATTTACTAAAAAGTGAGACTGATGAAATAATACACACATCAAAAAAACTTTTGCATCACCCCGGTTCCCAGAACTCCAGAGGACGTGCGAGTGTTTCAGCGATCTCTGACGCGTACCCACAGCAACTACTGCTACGGACTGGATTGCGGTTTAAGTGTGTTGTCTCTAGTGCTTTCAATACATCGCAGCGGAATTTGACTAATAGTTGAAACCTGGTAATTAAGGATGGTTAGATTGGGTTAAGATTGTGGAGGGGGTCCGAATCAATTACTATTGGTTTGCTTTGCAATTTCACTCATTTATCTCAGAAAATAATTTTTGAAAACAAGCCAATGCGGTCGCAATCAGAATTTTAAAGCAAGTAACCACAATCACAGCTGAAGGCCTTTAACACCAGAATCGCAATTATAAAAAATTTAACAAATGTACCGTCAAACAGCGAATTGCATAGCAAAATCTAATTTAAAAAATACAACAGATCACCAAACAGGTGAGACAAATGATGGTAACTTAATAACACAATAAAATAAAAAACAAGGGCGAGTGACAGACGGTGATCCTGGAATCGACCTCTGATTAGGTAACACCAAAACACTTTCGCGAGCGAAGAGAAAGGCAGCCAAGAGTTTCAGTCAGATCACAAGATGGTAACTCGGACTAGTGGCAGTCTAACGGGTGACCAATGATAATCTTTGGGAGGCCACCTGACATCCAACTAAACAAATGCAAGATGTAAAATCACGCCAAAGCCGGAACAGGCGGGTCCGGGCTCCGCCCGGTGAATACTGTGCTTAGAGCGCATGGAACAAGAAGAAGTAGAAGAAGGCCACCCAACCTACAATCAAGAAGCTTTCAACCTTACACGCCTCACTAGACAGCGGCGGCAAGGCGAGGAAACGTACACTGCCGTTACGTACACTAACCTCTAGGGCAGGTAACTGGGGCGTTAGCGGCCACAAGACGGAAAATACTACTGGTTGAACTTAACAATGTAAGAAGTTGAAAAATAGTAAATAGTAATTAGAAGTCCAGGAAGGCTAATCAGATCCACCTTCCCCAGGTACTCCACTCGCTGCTTTCCGCCTCGGCGACACTACGAGCAGCAACACGAACCGAAGTCACTGGAGAATCACAAGATTTCACAATGGCGGAGGTTTCTCTACGCGAATAGTAACGCACTCAAACATGCAGGATCCGGTTTCGGCGGGGTCGTGCACCCCCGTGACCACTGCCCTTCGATCCGGCAGTCCATACACGCCGCCAGCGGTCCCGGTGTGTTGTCTCTCTGCGCGGACCTCGCTGCTCCTGCGTCCCCAACCGAACTCTCCACTCACACCACACGGAAGAAGAACGAGGTCGCCCCAAAGATAGGGCAGCAGAACTACGTATCTATAAGTGCCTCTAGCGGACAGGCAACGCTTGCGAAACCGAGTGGCGCCAGTGAACGCCAGAAGGAGACAAACAATGCAAGCACGCTACTAAACGATACGGTCTGGCAGAAACCTACATACGGCACCAACGCGAGATGCAGCATGGCTGGCCGGCCGGATTGGCCGTGCGGTTCTAGGCGCTATAGTCTGGAACCGCTGCGGTCGCAGGTTCGAATCCTGCCTCGGGCATGGATGTGTGTGATGTCCTTAGGTTAGTTAGGTTTAATTAGTTCTAAGTTCTAGGTGACTGATGACCTCAGAAGTTAAGTCGCATAGTGCTCAGAGCCATTGCAGCATGGCTCACAGTGGTATTTGCTGTTGTCTCTGTTCTGTCACGCAGCAGAACCTTCCTCCCTCCTTCCAAATGTAGTGGGGAGAACCGATTTCGGAAGTCTACACTACTTTTAAAAACCCAATCGCCATATCAAATTCCCGATTGATCAGTTTATTGTTTCCGATATTTGTACTGCATGACCGCATGCGACCGGTATTGAGAGGCATGGCCGGCGCAGGTGTGGAATCTCTCTCTCCCGGTCGGCGGGCACGGGGCTACCCTGCAGCCGGCGGACAGCGCGCTTTGCAATCGCGAGTTTGTGTGATCGTCAGATGTTTTTTCATCAGATATGTTTAGTGGAAACGATGTGGTAGAGGAGGGCACATACAAAACCTCAGATATATTTAGCACTACGGTCTATTTGTGACCGAAATTTCATTACTTGATTTACGTAATGTTTGTTTGTGAAACTTAAACATTGAAAATACGTTTTATTATGAAGAAAGCTCATAATAAGGTGGAACAGAGAGTTTTAAGCAATCTGTTTATCTCCTGTAAATTGTTAAGCAATTAATTTGACAGAGTTGCGTTAACGGATTATTTCTCTCTATTTTTGATATCGAAATTGCGTCAGCTTTCCCTTTGTCTCCAGCATTAGCCAGTAGGAATACAGTGATCTGAGGAGAGATGAAAACCTCCACCTTCGGATACGGAGACGTTTAGACAGACAAGCTGGGAGTGGCCTCTTGAGAGCGATGCAGACAGGAAGTGAGTCTGAAATTTTCCGATCAACAGAATGCCGCCACTTGCTGCTTTGATTGGAGCCACGACATCAAAGGAGGTATATTTCTGGTCCGTAGTCGGTGATATTTAGTAACTTGATCTTTAATTCGGACATTGGGCTGTTTTGACCTTTGTGGTGGCTCCCTGACGATAAACACACACGCGGAAGACCTGAAACGGTGGCTGCTATACAGCACTTCATTCCATTCCCTTGTGATTACAGTTATTATGTCTCAGAGAGAAAGGGCGGGCTGCAGTCATGGTGTCTACCCCGTCTCCACCAAACTGATTAAATAAAGAATATGTATCAATGTATTATAGACTTTTGAATTTCGTGCAGCAACATTTGCAAATGCATTGAGGCGTTAAACACTTTATCTACTTTGTTTATGCACGCAGATATTCTGGAGACGTGGAGGAAGACTGAGAAGTTTTGTAAGTGTGCCACGATCTTTTAAAGTCAGTGGTTGTATACATCACAAAACTGAGGTACACTACTGCGCAGCGTGTAACACCATAATCGATAGTGAGTAGCTCATACGTTGCAATTTATTAGGTGAAGTGTAAACTGTTTTTTACTGCTTAATGTCCTTGCATTACTGTAAGGAAGTTGAGTTTAGGGAAATATGTTTTGTAGACTTATAACTGGAATTTTGTTAAATGTATTTGTTTATGTATGAAAAACTGCAATGTAAAAACTGGTTCATGCTTAGGGAGTTCGTATTGTGTAATATAAAAGACATAGTGATTTCCCTCCGTTACGGAAGTGGTTTGGCGCGCAAAGAAAAGGTGGAAGTGGCGCTCAATCTGGGCGGGAAGCGAGAGAGCACAGGAGTCAGTCAGTAGCCAGCAGCCGACCAGTGAACAGCGCAGGTGCCGAGCGAGGTATCCAGTATCTAATGTGAGATGGAATGGCCTCGGGCGTAACTGTGGCTGTAAAATGGTGCTCTCGCACTAGAAATGGCTCTAAAAATGATATTCACGCCGCCAAGGAGAACTAAATACAGCATATTACTGTCAAAGGAGAGACCAGGTAGTCACCACGTGCTTGCCACCACTATTGCGTCGCTACTTCACCAGTTCCAAGAAGTTAGTACTGTATAACAGTATGAACCAGAGTGTTCGTGTGATTTAATTTGCAATAATAATTCAAATATTGCTGAACTTTGTGTCTGAACCATGAATTTACTCCTTTCATGGTACCTAACAGGGCCATTCGTGCACCCAGGTTCGTCGTTGAGTACACCGTCGCAGGCGCTCCTGTCTGTGATGCAGCACCAGGGGTAACCGCAGCCATGGTCTCCGAGCTGATAGTCCATGCTGCTGCAAACTTCGTCGAACTGTTCGTACAGATGGTTGTCGTCTTGCAAACGTCCCCATCTGTTGACTCAGGGAATGAGACGCGGCTGCACGATCCGTTACAGGCATGCAGATATGATACCCGTCATCTCGACTGCTAGTGATACGAGGCCGTTGGGATCCAGCACGGCGTTCCATTTTACCCTCCTGAACCCACCGATTCCATATTCTGCTAACAGTCATTGGATCTCGACTAACGCGAGCTGCAATGTCGCAACACGAAAAACCGCAATCGCGATAGGCTACAATCCGACCTTTATCAAAGTCGGAAACTTGGTGGTACGCATTTTTCCTCCTTACACGAAGCATCACACCAACGTTTCACCAGGCAACGCCGGTCAACTGCTGTTTGTGTATGAGAAATCGGTTGGAAACTTTCATCATGTCAGCACGTTGTAGGTGTCGTCACCGGCGCCAGCCTTGTGTGAATGCTCTGTAAAGCTAATCATTTGCATATCACAGCATCTTCTTCCTGTCGGTTAAATGTCGTGTCTGTAGCACGTCATATTCGTGGTGTAGCAATTTTAATGGCCAGTAGTGTAAATGTGGATAGTCAGATTAATGGTTTCATTGAAATCAAGGAAGACACTTATTGATGAATTTATAAAAATCTCCAATGTGTTTTGGTTTGCTTCTATTTTACAAATATCATGTTTTAATATCAGCAGTATAGAAGTTGTCAGTGAAAATCACTTGCTTCAAAGTGGTGTTATGAAGCATTTGGTTTTGATGCTATTTGAAGTTGAACTTTTACTTGAAGTCATTTCAGAGGTTGTAGAGAATATTGTCAGTGCAAATAATGTTAAAACTTTGCAAGGTAAATGATCTTAAGTGGGGCAGTAATTCAGCTTTTATCATAATGCAAAATATTTCTGAAAAGTGTATGTAGTTTGCTTATGTAAAGAAGGGATGGTTTGTGGGCCCCGTGAAGATTATGGTCAACAGGGATAAAGTCCAAATTTTTTTATGGTTCCTTACCTATGCTGTTTGTAGCTACTGCTATTCACTGTGTAGTTCGTCTGGTTATTGGAGGTGTCATTGCACTTTAACGAGAAAGAATGAATGAAAGTTCCTTTTGCAAGAGTAAAGATAGCTTCATTCACAATAATTATTTCACTTTATTATGTCTAACTAGGCTGCCAATCGTTTTATTATTTCATTTACAAGAACTCTGTTACTGTAACTTCTTGCAAAATTTTAGTCTTTCTGGTATCTACTAACTGCTACCATTACTAAATTCACCTTCGATTACCTCTGTCTGTTAAGTAACACGCGGTCATGTTCAAAAAATCCTCCCAGAGGTTAACGTTTACTGCAAGTTTAAACCAATTTTGGTAATCATTAATACGTGGTTGTTTTATAAGCGATCTACTCGAAAGTGCGTTTGGAGACATATTCAATTGGATTTAGTAACTCCTGAAGCAGCTCATGTTCAAAGACAAGGGTATTTCTCACACATGCGCGCGAAGTGTTTCAGGGATGGTTTACAAGTATGTCGCGGTCTTCGAGTATGTGTTCAAGCGTTGCAGTGGTGGTATTTCTCAGAAATGATTTAATGCTCTCGCGTCATCTGCAGAGCTCTCTCTTTGTGCAGTGGTACATTTGGTTCCCGTGACATCTTCAAGTTATGTGTGTGACAATATTCTGCAACACCAGATGTGATAACTCACGAAGCAGTTCGTGCAATGCAACACAAGAAAGTGCGCCCGGGACACTGGGGCAGTTTAGAGTCCATGGCGGAATCGATTCTCAGACAGTCATTTGCTTGGAAGGAGTTCTCATATGCATCGGTATTCCGCAGGGGTTTACCGGGTAAACACTGCTATGTTTGCGGTTTGGTCCGACAATGACTGACGGTGCGTGCAGGCCCGGCAGTGGGACACTGCAGGAGGAGCAGTAGAGCACGTGTTTCGACAGATATTTCTCGGGTGCTTTTGTTTACGGATTAGCACGACATCCGGTCTGTTAGTTACGGGGCCCGAGCAGCCACTTCTCGGACACGAGCGCGTGGCACAGCCACTGATACGCGCGTTGCTTCTAGGGGGCTGCCGGTGCACTGCAACTCTGAGCAGTCTGCACAGGTGGCACGATCTGGCGGCGTTATGCATTGGCCAGTGGGCAGGTGACAGCGCATGCTTTGTGATCGAAAGATTTTTAACTATATAATTACGTGTCATGTGTGTTTCGTGACGGTATTACTTGTGTGATTGGGATAAAAAAAAGCAATCGATTTAATTAATTATTATCATTGGCAAGAACTGCATCTTCCCAAACAGCAGAGAATGATGAGAAAGAGAGATCCAACCCTTCCAAACTGAACTTTTAATAAATAAACGGTATACCTTCTGGTTTGTAATTCAATTTCCTGTCTTGATGTCCTTCCTATTCAGCACAGAGTCGTCAATTTCCAGATAGGGAAGGGTGAAAGAGGTATGAAAGGGTTGGGGGTTTACCAGAGGGGTAGCGGTTAATTAATTGATTGATCAATTTAATAAGGCAGTCAATCAAATTGATAATAAAAGTGTGTTTGTTTCAGTGAGGGAGGTTCCCAGAGGGATGAGGGAGGAGGAGCGGATGGGGATGTGTGGGGAATAATAGATTAAGGACCTGTCAATCAAAAGGGAGGACTATACCCAGGGAGTCCCACTCAGCAGAACAACAGTTCAAGAACCTATCAATTAAAAGAGAACAATAGGTTTGCCCCTGAATGTAGGCAACCCACAATAAAATAATGCACTGAAACAGTTTCGTCCCCTACTCTCGAGGCATTAGTGAGGATCTGGAACTACCAGGTAGATGAGTCCTATAATCCAAAAGCATCTAGGAGAAATTTTAGAGAGCCACCATTGTGTGTATCAGGACGTGGTAGTCCTATAGAAACACACTGACCCAACATATTTAATCAGGAACAGGCACGATCACCAGAGGAGAAACTCTCGCTCATCTGTTTGGATGGAGGTAGAGAAACTCGTGGTAGGAAGATGAGTGATGATGTATTGTACATTCTCGATTACATAGAGGGGATGAAGCGAGACGGAGTAGCAAATGTGAAAGGTTATAGGCACAAATTGAAGAAACACATACGCAAATCGAAAATCTTGATAGATTAGGAAAAGAAACCAGAAACAAACCGAACAGATAAAGAAGGTGAAGAAGAAACCGGAAATAAAATTCTATAGATCGAAAGGCAAACGACAGTACTCCAAGCTGATTTAAAACTGCATATCTTGGCGTGGAAGAAACAGGAGAAGGATACGAAAATTGTGGCATAGGATGCTACGCAAAATGCACAAGAGACAGGTGAGGAGCCCCAGAGTGCCTCCAAAGCTACGAAAACCGTACTAAACAAAATTCAGAACCGAATAAAGAAAACTGCAAGAAGAGAAAGAACAGTATTCAGACCACCTGACGCAAAATACAAGGTCATAGAAAATGGATTAGAACAGATACTCCTACAATTCATTAAGAGTAAATGTTCCCCTGTGGAATCGTCAAACGTACAGAAATGGACATGTACGGCCGCGCTGTCGTGAATACAGATGCAAGCAGCGTGATTGATCTTGAGACAGGGTGGGAATGCCCAACACGAAGCACAAAACGTACCAGTGGTATGCGACAATAGCAAAGTTCAGCATACAGAAACCTGACCTTTGCTAGAACCTGACTCACCAAGCGCATGTCTGTTTTCGTTGTGCCGACAGGATATTGAACCGATACCAGAAATTCGGTCGAATCGGGAATCGCAGCACTACAAAATCTGCATTCCGTTACGAAAATGCGACACGTACATCTTGGACATGGGTGGATCACATCACCAGGTGGATGTAGCACGACAGGGAAACAAGCATCCGTGCGAAACGAAGGTACAGAGCACTGTGATTGAACGGGATATATGAGACACCGAAGTGACGTTTGACCATAAACATTACTTCTCTGTTAGAAAGTTCCAGCACTACAAAGAAGACAGGAACAGTCTACATCCCCGTACATTTATTGAGCAGTTTGAGGAAGCGATTCCCCTATAAACAGACGTTCTCGACTCGACACTGGTTGCACACCGCCTAAGACAGAACAAAACACGAGTTTATGATGCATAGAGATATAGAGTTCAAAATGACTAAGCACTATGGGACTTAACTTCTGAGATCATCAGTCCCCTAGAACTTAGAACTACTTAAACCGAACTAACCTAAGGACATCACACACATCCATGCCCGAGACAGGATTCGAACCTGCGACCGTAGCGGTCGCGTGGTTTCAGACTGTAGCGCCTAGAACCGCTCGGCCACACCGGCCGGCGAGATATAGAGATACAGAGTCTTCTGGATTTAATAACCAGATAAGTTTTTTCGACCAGATAACAAAGAAGAATCAATACTTCGATGTACCGTGTAGCGACAGCGAGATCATCCACATGTGCTTCACAAAGCTGCCGCTACCATATCAACAAGTATTGACAGACAGACGTGGGGACAACGTCGAGGGATTCAGAGGAATTTTATGAGAGGTTGAATTTGTGCTGAATGAGGAACAGTCTCGCACCAAAAGACGACAGCGCGAGACAAACTTCGAAAAAAAGCGAAATTACAATAACCAGGTTAATTTTAAGAAGCTGAATAGCTGGCAAGGTTACAGCAGTAGTCCTCACCATAATACCTCGCAGTTCAGACACCAGAACGACAATGGGCAGAACTGGAATAGGAGTCAATGAAATAGTGGGTCGTTTTCAGCATAACGAGCGTGTGCAAAATGAGACACAGCAGGGGCTCAGATCGTTGACGTCTGTCCAGCGAACCCAAGCCGCCCAATGAGGAGGGTAGGTTTGACTAAAACTCAGAGAGGGCATGAATGCAGACAGACACCCAACAGAAATCGGTATCAGTCACCCGAAAACGGTAGACTACAATGATATTTCACAAATATTAGTAGAGGAAATTGCAACAGAAAGCGGCCATGACTTGTACCCGATCATACAATTTCGGTGGGGGAGATCACAGTGGAGGCAATTTTAGAAAGCGCTAGTCAGCTGCCGGCTATCACAGAAATGTTATATAATGGATGCTCAAAAAACATGAACATGCCCACATTAAAGGCTCAGAGAAGCCGAATACTAAGTGCAATGTTAGGAGAATGCACTGAGATCAGTAGACAAAAGACATTGGAATTTGCCAAGAGCACAGGCTCGCCGGCCGGGATGGCCGAGCGGTTCTAGGCGCTACAATCTGGAACCGCGCGACCGCTACGGTCGCAGGTTCGAATCCTGCCTCGGGCATGGATGTGTGTGATGTCCTTAGGTTGTTAGGTTTAAGTAGTTCTAAGTTCTAGGGGACTGATGACCTCAGAAGTTAAGTCCTTTAGTGCTCAGAGCCATTTGAGCACAGGCTGAAAGCATGGTACCTACATTAGACACAGGAATAATTATAGGAATGGACTTCTTGAATGAAAAGAAATAGTAGTGGACATGGGATGATGGTAGGTCATACTAGGGGAGTAGGGTGAAATCAGTATTCGATCTGAGGAGGAGGCTACAAAGGAGCCGATTCCCTCGTGCTGACTCAAATTGGAGATCAACAACATGGTTAAAGACTCTCTCGACCAACATCCGGGATATAATAAGCGAATAAATACAAGAGAAGACGACAATGTGACACATTTAGAATTTCACAGGAAAACAGAAGTGAAATGCGCTGGGTGTACAGGCATCACAGAGACAGAGAAGGTGAAACTGAAGAAAACCTGTCTCTATTAAGGACTTCCAGTACCGGTTTAATGTAAAACCTCACAATCCTTTCTGAGTGCTTTAAATGGCTCTAAACTCTATGGGACTTAACATCTGAGGTCATCAGTCCCCTATAGAACTACCTAAACCGAACTAACCTAAGGACATTACACACATCCAAGCCCAAGGCAGGATTCGAACCTGCGAATGTGGCAGCAGCGCGGTTCCGGACTGAAGCGCCTAGAACCTCTCGGACACAGCGGCAGGCTTTCCGAGTGCCACCACACGCAATTCCACTAAGTGACAGATGGTAGGTTTTTCTGGAGCTGCACAAGATGATAGATGACAGTGTAAGTTAGCAAGTAACATCTACATACAATAGTCCATTCCGAGTTGCAGATAAAATGGACTGCAGTGTCCGGTCAGTCCTTGACTCCCTACGAATTAATACAGTAATTGTTGAGAAAATGGGTAGACCAGAAAAGCTTGAGGAAATTCTATAAAAATTTCATGGGGTATCGATCATTTCTTGGATCCATCTCAGATCAAGTTTCTGGCAAATAGGATTGTTGTCCTAATATCGTAAGTACATTGCCTTCATTGCTTTCGGCAGGTATTTTCAGTTAAAAGGCTACACTTCAATCTTAATAACCCCCCAGTGGCATTTATTCGAGCCTTAGGCTGCTTTCAGCAGGTATTTTCAGTTAAAAGGCTTCCCTTCAATCTTAATAACTCCCCAGTGGCATTTATCTACATCTGCATCCATACTCCGCAAGCCACCTGACGGTGTGTGGCGGACGGTACCCTGAGTACCTCTATCGGTTCTCCCTTCTATTCCAGTCTCGTATTGTTCGTGGAAAGAGAGATTGTCTGTATGCTTCTGTGTGGGCTCTAATCTCTCTGATTTTATCCTCATGGTCTCTTCGCGAGATATACGTAGGAGGGAGCAATATACTGCTGGACTCTTCGGTGAAGGTATGTTCTCGAAACTTTAACAAAAGCCCGTACCGAGCTACTGAGCGTCTCTCCTGCAGAATCTTCCACTGGGATTTATCTATCATCTCCGTAACGCTTTCGTGATTACTAAATGATCCTGTAACGAAGCGCGCTGCTCTCCGTTGGCTCTTCTCTATCTCTTCTATCAACCCTATCTGGTACGGACCCCACACCGCCGAGCAGTATTCAAGCAGTGGGCGAACAAGCGTACTGTAACCTACTTCCTTTGTTTTCGGATTGCATTTCCTTAGGATTCTTCCAATGAATCTCAGTCTGGCATCTGCTTTACCGACGATCAACTTTATATGATCATTCCATTTTAAATCACTCGTAATGCGTACTCCCAGATAATTTATGGAATTAACTGCTTCCAGTTGCTGACTGGCTATTTTATAGCTAAATGATAAGGGATCTATCTTTCTATGTATTCGCAGCACATTACACTTGTCTACATTGAGATTCAATTGCCATTCCCTGCATCATGCGTCAATTCGCTGCAGATCCTCCTGCATTTCCGTACAATTTTCCATTGTTACAACCTCTCGATACACCACAGCATCATCTGCAAAAAGCCTCAGTGAACTTCCGATGTCATCCACCAGGTCATTTATGTATATTGTTAACAGCAACGGTCCCATGACACTCCCCTGTGGCACACCTGAAATCGCTCTTACTTCGGAAGACTTCTCTCTATTGAGAATGACATGCTGCGTTCTGTTATCTAGGAACTCCTCAATCCAATCACACAATTGGTCTGATAGCCCATATGCTCTTACTTTGTTCATTAAACGACTGTGGGGAACCGTATCGAACGCCTTGCGGAAGTCAAGAAACACGGCATCTACCTGTGAACCCGTGTCTATGGCCCTCTGAATCTCGTGGACGAATAGCGCGAGCTGGGTTTCACACGACCGTCTTTTTCGAAACCCATGCTGATTCCTACAGAGTAGATTTCTAGTCTCCAGGAAAGTCATTATACTCGAACATAGCCGGCCGCGGTGGTCTAGCGGTTCAGGCGCTCAGTCCGGAACCGCGCGACTGCTACGGTCGCAGGTTCGAATCCTGCCTCGGGCATGGATGTGTGTGATGTCGTTAGGTTTAAGTAGTTCTAAGTTCTTGGGGACTGATGACCACAGATGTTAAGTCCCATAGCGCTCAGAACCATTTGAACCATACTCGAACGCAATACGTGTTCCAAAATTCTACAACTGATCGACGTTAGAGATACAGGTCTATAGTTCTGCACATCTGTTCGACGTCCCTTCTTGAAAAGGGGATGACCTGTGCCCTTTTCCAATCCTTTGGAACGCTACGGTCTTCTAGAGACCTACGGTACACCGCTGCAAGAAGGGGGGCAAGTTCCTCCACGTACTCTGTGTAAAATAGAACTGGTATCCCATCAGGTCCAGCGGCCTTTCGTTTTTTGAGCGATTTTAATTGTTTCTCTATCCCTCTGTCATCTATTTCGATATCTACCATTTTGTCATCTGTGCAACAGTCTAGAGAAGGAACTACAGTGCAGTCTTCCTCTGTGAAACAGCTTTGGAAAAAGACATTTAGTATTTCGGCCTTTAGTCTGTCATCCTCTGTTTCAGTACCATTTTGGTCACAGAGTTGTTTTGATCCACCTACCGCTTTGACATAAGACCAGAATTTCTTAGGATTTTCTGCCAAGTCAGCACATAGAACTTTACTTTCGAATTAATTGAACGCCTCTCGCATAGCCCTCCTCACACTACATTTCGCTTCGCGTAATTTTTGTTTGTCTGCAAGGCTTTGGCTATGTTCATGTTTGCTGTGAAGTTCCCTTTGCTTCCGCAGCAGTTTTCTAACTCGGTTGTTGTACCACGGTGGCTCTTTTCCATCTCTTACGATCTTGCTTGGCACATACTCATCTAACGCATTATGTAAGACGGTTTTGAACTTTGTCCACTGATCCTCAACACTATCTGTACTTGAGACAAAACTTTTGTGTTGAGCCGTCAGGTACTCTGTAATCTGCTTTTCGTCACTTTTGCTAAACAGAAAAATCTACCTACCTTTTTTAATATTTCTATTTACGGCCGAAATCATCGATGCCGTAACCGCTTTATGATCGCTGATTCCCTGTTCTGCGTTAACTGTTTCAAATAGTTCGGGTCTGTTTGTCACCAGAAGGTCTAATATGTTATCGCCACGAGTCGGTTCTTTGTTTAACTGCTCAAGGTAGTTTTCAGATAAAGCACTTAAAAAAATTTCACCGGATTCTTTGTCCCTGCCACCCGTTATGAACGTTTGAGTCTCCCAGTCTATATCCGGCAAATTAAAATCTCCACCCAGAACTATAACATGGTGGGGAAATCTACTCGAAATATTTTCCAAATTATCCTTCAGGTGCTCAGCCACAACAGCTGATGAGCCAGGGGGCCTATAAAGACATCCAGTTACCATGTCTGAGCCTGCTTTAACCGTGACGTTCACCCAAATCATTTCACATTTCGGATCTCCGTCAATTTCCTTCGATACTATTGCACTTCGTATCGCTATAAACACGCCTCCCCCTTCACTGTCCAGCCTGTCTCTGCGGTATACATTCCAATCTGAGTTTAGGATTTCATTACTGTTTACGCCTGTTTTCATCCAACTTTCTGTCCCTAGTACTATGTGGGCGTTGTGACCGTTTATTAATGAGAGCAGTTCTGGGACCTTTCTATAGACGCTCCTGCAGTTTACTATTAGCACATTAATATTGTTAATCCCTGTTGCATTTTGCCTACTCCTTCCTTGCCGCGTCTCAGGAGGCGTCTTGTCGGGCCTAGGGAGGGAATTCTCTAACCTAAAAAACCCCCATGTGCACTCCACACGTACTCCGCTACCCTTGTAGCTGCTTCCGGCGTGTAGTGCACGCCTGACCTATTCAGGGGGACCCTACATTTCTCCACCCGATAGCGGAGGTCGAGAAATTTGCACCCCAGATCTCCGCAGAATCGTTTGAGCCTCTGATTTAAGCCTTCCACTCGGCTCCAAACCACAGGACCGCGATCGGTTCTGGGAACGATACTACAAATAGTTAGCACTGATTCCACCACGCGAGCGAAGCTTTCCGTCTTCCGCGGCATTTATTCGAGGCACAATACCGGACGACAAACAGAAACGAAGAATCACCTGTTAGATGGATGACAATCTAATCGGAAGATTTCATGGACACAACTGCTGTCCCTACTTCAGCAGGTGATTGAGCACTCCAGATTGGTGTCACTCAGATTCGCCAACCAACGCAAGTATCTATAGTGTGAACACTTCAGCGATATCGAGCTACGCAGTCCGGCCGCAGTTTTCTCTCTTTGGAAACGCTGCCGCTGCAGTCAGCACGTCACATGTGAAACCCGGTAGTCAAGGAAAGCAGGATTCGGTTACGATTGTGGACCGGCCCGTAATCAGTTACTATTGGTGTCCTTTTGCAATTACACACATTTATTTTAAACGGCAATTCCAGACTCAGCAATAAATAAAGATATCACACGTTATTGGAGAAAGAATAAACGACTGTGTAATTAACAGTGCTATCAAATGGCTCTGAGCACTATGGGACTTAACTTCAGAGGTCATCAGTCCCCTAGAACTTAGAACTACTTAAACCTAACGAACCTAATGACACAACACACATCCATGCCCGAAGCAGGATTTCGCTTCCCGCGCCCGGGTTCCCGGGTTCGATTCCCGGCGGGGTCAGGGATTTTCTCTGCCTCGTGATGACTGGGTGTTGTGTGATGTCCTTAGGTTAGTTAGGTTTAAGTAGTTCTAAGTTCTAGGGGACTGATGACCATAGATGTTAAGTCCCATAGTGCTCAGAGCCATTTTTGAAGCAGGATTGGAACCTGCGACCGTAGCGGTCGCGCGGTTCCAGACTGTAGCGCATAGAACCGCTCGACTACCAAGGCCGGCAGTGCTTTCAGTGCGTTACAGTTTACCAAATGAGCATAAAATACAGACACAGCAAATAATGTTTTAAAAACAAGCCAATGTGATCTCAATTAGAATTTTAAGGCAAGTAACCACAGTCACGGCTGAAGACCTTTAACGCGAAGAACGGCAATTATAAAAAATTTAACAAACACGCTGTAAAACAGCAATGCAATAGCAAAGGTTAATTTAAAACGACAGGCAACTGATCACCAAACGAGTGAGACAAAATGATTGTAAACTTGGTAGCACAACCACATACACCTGCTGTAACGCCAAGAATGGCAATTATATAAAAATTTTTAGAAACATACAATAAAACAGCAAAAACAATAATAAAACACAAAGACCAGTCACAAACGGTGCACCAGGAATCGACCTCTGAGTAGGTCCGGCAAAAAACGCTTTCGCGAGCGATGAGATAGGCAGCCAAGAGTTGCATTCACTTCACACGATGGTAACTCAGACTAGTGGCTGTCTAACGAATGACTAATGATAATCTTGCTGAGGCACCTGACGTCCAATAAACAAAATGCAAGATGTAAAAATAAGCCAAAGCCGGAACCGGTGGCCTGGGATCCGTCCGCAGAATACTGTGCTTAGAGCGCCTGGAACGAGAAAGGAATCGCTACCACCGGAGTAGAAGAATCGGCAACCAACCTACAATGAAGAAAGCCGTCAAACTTACACACATCACCGGACAGCGGCGGCAAGGCGAGGAGATGTTTACTGCGGTTACATACAGTAACCACCAGGGCAGGTAACTGGGGCGTTAGCGGCCATGAGGCAAAAAAATACCGCCGGTTGGAGGATATCCACAAACTGAATAGTGAATCAAGTTGACTAATAATTTTATAACTGGTAATAAAATTCCAAATGAATGGAGAACAAGTGTTACAGTTCTCATGTACAAATAAGGAGACTGAAAAGACCCATCCAAATATAGAGGGATGAGTCTCTTAAGTTCAGTTCTTAAACTTATAGGAAGAATTAAACCTGCGTTACAACCTTTGCAGAGGAGCAGTATGGTCTTAGATCCGGTAGGACATGCACAAATGCAGTATTCATTCTGAGAGATTGTAGAGAAGTCCACTGAATACAACATATCAGCTTATCTTTTGTTTTATTGATATACAGAAGGCTTTCGAAAGGATTCAGCTGACAGATGTTTGAAACCTGTTCTACAGTAGAGGTATTTCTTCCAACTTAATAAAAACAGTTGAGACATTTTTCCAACAACTACATCCAGGTGAAAATTGGTTCCAGGTTACCTCGATGCATATCAGATAATAGTGGTATTACACTAGGTGACTCTCTGAGCCCGCTATTTTTTAGTATAGTCATGGAGGAGGCGATAAAGAAGGTATTGGGTGGTAGTCGTTATAAAACGGGGGACGTAGAAATAAAAATCATTTGTCAGGCTGACGATGAAGTTCTGCTGGCAAACGGTGAAGATAAACCGCAGAAACTTTTACATATATTTTATGTGACAGCCAAAAATCTAAATAGGTCATATCTACTCAAATAACCAAATATATGACGACATCTCTCGCGCCAATTAGATGCAAACTGGAAGCGGATGGAAAAATTGTTCAAAAAAATAATGAAATTTAAATATCTTGGTATTGAACTGTCCAGCAGTGGAAATGCCGAAAAGGAACAGAGAGAACAAGTAGCAAAAGCAAACGAACTGGCACGGTGTTTAAATGATAGTATCTGGAAAAAGAAGCATATAGGGAAAGATGAAATGGCAAGGTTATACAAAACAATAGTGCAACCAATTATGACATAAACAACTGAGACAAGAACAAAAACATAAAAAACGACGAGACTTTTGGAAACAACGCAAATGAAAATTCAGTGAAAGATTACAGGTAAGAAAGTGGGAGACAAAGAGAGAAGTGAAAAGTGGAGTCCATTAATTAGTGGATACATAAGAGAAAACAAAATACGGAAAACATGAGTTATACTGAGGGATACTGCAGGAAACAGGTTTTAGTCTAGAAAGGAAGGACGAAGAAGAAGAAGAAATATCATGTCGAGGGTGCAGAGTGAATAATGGACTAAGTACTGTGATCATTTCAATGTTCGCCGAAGTACGTTACGTGATCGACAAAGATGGTACAATCAGTGCTAACTCTGTACATTAGCAGTTGGCACTGACAATGTAAGTGCGTAATAATTATTTGTAAATAAAAAACGAATGCAACTGCGGGTTTCTTGTTTATCATAATCATGCTCTCACGAAGATCACGACAAAAAGATTACAGTGACATCATCAAAATGGGAGCGACACACTAAATCACGGTTCACAGCCAAGATAGAGTAAAAACAGACCATATTATTGGAATACTATGGAACCTTCATATCGAGTGTAGAAGAGAGAGAAGGAAACTCTTTCAACATGAGAATAATGGGATTCAGTATTCAAGAATAGGTATTGCGTATCGCAGATTCTTTTCCTAATAACACAGTCAAACTGCAAAAAATGAAACTGCTGCGCAACAAAGGACTGAATGACAAATATATGGCTGTAAACGGTAACAACACCAATTTTATACTACAGACCGAATATTCAAAAGTTTTGCTGCTAATTTATGCTTGTTTTATCGCGCTAGGGTAAAACCAATAATTTTATTTCAATGCCATGTAGAGGTTTCAGAAAGTAAGTTACGTACGTCGCCTCACGCTATGACAGCAACGCAACAAGAACGGCACATTGTCGGAAGAGAGTACATGTTCCGGTTTCCTGCAGATGCAGCCTGAGAGTGACATTGCGCGGCAACTGAAACGTACTCCAAAGTTGAATTAAGCGGGACAGTAAAGCCTAAGGTTCACGTGGAAAAAACTTCTAAGCCGCACACACTCACTGTGAAATTCTGGCGGTATATGGGACAAACACAGTGTCGCATCCAGCTGGAGTGAAACATTGCCAACAGTTTGCTCGCACAGACGTTGGTCACGCTGATCAGGAAGAAAAGTCACAGTCCAGATCTTGCACCATATGATTTCCATCTTTCCGACAAGCTGAAAGAGCATCTGGAAGAAACATATTTCCCAACACTGAGGAAGTTCACACAGCGGTTCTCGAATGGCTCCATGACCAACGAGCGGATTTTTGTCGTCGTGTAGTTGAACGATTGGTATAAAGTTCCGACTATTGTTTACAGAGACTTGGAGAGTGAGAATATTGAAGAATAGTGTCATGTATCTGTGTCACTTTGACGCTTACGGTAGTATTCATGAAAAGTTACTTCGCCTACCATAATAATATGTAACTTACTTTTTAAAGCCCTTCGTTTTATACGCGGTTTTCCATGCCAACTTCGTATTTCGCAACTGCAGCCGAGCTATGCCATGTTCGATAATAATCATCGTGGAACAAAGGTTAAGACACTGAAATCTGAATGGCCAGAAAGGGATCTGAAATGCTGTCCTGCGATCCAGATTTGCATTTTTCATGATTTCCTGAAATCGCTACAGAAGATTGCTGTGCAGCTAAGTTTGAAAATGACACTGCTGATTTCATTGATCGTCAACTGTCCCAACTGGTGCTCCGTATCAAACGGTCAAGTGATGTATGGGACGTCGAACTACAATACTGTTTGGATTCAAACACTAGGTGACTGGGAAGAGTATTACTTTTTTGTTTTTGAAACACATAGTGACTGGGGAGGATACATGGTGGCTGTGTCAGACTCCATCAAGTGAAAATTGGGCAAGGGCGAGTAGAAGTCACGCACTATATATACGAAGATTGGAACTTAAATAGTGGGAACTATTTATTCACAACCGATATAAAAGAGTTACATGTTTGCACCTGTTACTGTCCTCCAAAGTAGTCACCAGCGTCGTGTAGAACCCGTTGCCAGAGATGTGGAAGGCGTAGTATACCGTTAGCAGAGCCTGTTCTGTTGATGGTGCAAATGGAGCGGTCTACTGCCTGTCGTATCTCTGGAAACGTTTTGAAGCGAATGCCACGAAGTGGTTCCATTATCTTCGGAATCAAATCAAAGTAACAAGGACTTAAGTCCGGGGAGTGCGGTGGATGGTACAGTGCTTCCCAGTCCCATCGACCGAACAGAGCAGCCACAGCTTGCGCTGCATGCGTCCCCGCGTTGTCGCAAAATGATGGGTAGGTTGCGCAGGAAGTGTCGCCACTTCTTTCGTAAAGCATTATGCTTCTCCGCGAAAGTCGAAAGTTCGTCAGAGCCCCAGAATGGTGACAGTTATGGTGATTCTCGTGTACAACTGCGATGGTATTATCCTAACGCGTTACGTTCCTCCACGGCAGACCGTCAGTGCACAGTATTACTGTTCGTTTTTGGAGCATCACCTGCTACCAGATTTGCGAAAGAAGCGGCGACACTTTCTGCGAACCCACCCATCATTTTGCACGGCAATGCGCGGACGCATACAGCGCAAGCTGTGGCTGCTATGTTCGGTCGATGGGACTGGGAAGTACTGTACCATCCACCGCACTCCCCGGACTTAAGTCCTTGTTACTTCGATTTGATTCCGAAGATAATGGAACCACTTCGTGGCATTCGCTTCAGAACTGTTCCAGGGATTCGCCAGGCGGTAGATCGCTCCATTAGCACCATCAACAGAACAGGCTCTGCTAACGGTATACAACGCCTTTCACATCGCTGGCAAAGGGTTCTACACAACGCTGGTGACTACTTTGAAGGACAGTAACAGGTGCAAACATGTAACTCTTTTGCATCGGTTTTGAATAAATAACTGCTACTATTTAAGTTCCAACACTCGTATATAATCCATCCTGGGAAACGACAATCTCAACAGTTTTTGCCCGTTTATGATATAGATACTGGTAAGATATCGGTCCCGAGAGTTCCAAAACCGTATCAAAATCTTTACAGAAGCTCCCCAGATAAGCGGGCAGGAGACTTCAGTTTATATATGTAGATATAGCAGAATTAATTTAATATTTTTATTTACTTACTAAAACACGACTACAGCTTAGATTTTATATTTGCATGCAGTAATGTTCTCCTATTATGTTTTTATGTGATATAGTTGCAGTCTAACAATTTTCAGATTTTTTTTTTTTTTTACTTTACTTGTACTGTGAAACCTTACTTCTTGATAAATTTCATAATTCTACGTCAATGGAAAGCACACTACACGTTCTGATGAGTGAGTTTGCGAATATCAAAGTATGTAATATCAAAGTATGTCATATAAACGGTCGAATATTTGGATTGCATTCACGTAGAACTTAAAGTTTTTACACCACCAAAGGATCGTAGAACTTAGTAAGCGATATAAATTGGAATCTAATAAGCTAACCTGTTCACGAGAAAGAGCGGTCTTAACGCTCAATCAGCCAGACAGATAAAAATGACAAAAAGTTGTTCGTGTTCTATTTTTACACCGACAAGGTGGCATAGTCCTTAGTATGTGACATAAACTTGAATTTAACATCCCAATCTGTTCAAGAGAAAAAAAGGGTGTTAACAAACAGGCAGACAAAGAAGTGGACGGATGAAAAATGAGAAAAAGTATTTTTTCGGACTATGTTATTATAAATTAACAGTTTTCAGATTTTCTTTCCTTTACTTGTACTGTGAAACCTTACTTCTTGACGAATTTCATGATTCTAGATCAATGGGATGCGTGACTTTTCCAGAATCAAAGTAAGTGACATAAATGGCCATCTTTTGACTGAATTTACTTAGAAGCTACAAATTATTACATTGCCAAGGGACCATAAACCTCAATATGTGATAAATTTGAACTTCATACGTCTAATCAATACTGCGAAAAATTGTTCTTAACAACCGGATGCACAAGCATAGAGAAGGACAACAAAGCTATCCTACAGGGATTCCGCTTCTATAGATTGAGGCTCGAAACCCTAAAAAAACTGTGCACGTAGTAGTGGCGTACGTCTTACCGCGGCGGTTCAGGCCACCTTTGCGTGGTGCTTCGTGATTTTCAGCCAACGACGTCCACTATTGGCGGAGGACTCCGTCGTGGTGAAATGTGAGTGCACGTGTGCTAGACAATCGACAAACCACTCCAGCCCCTACTTCCACTTCTGTCTACAGTCTACGGTGTTAATAGTGCGTTGGAGCTGATGACTGCGGCTTGGTGAATGCGCACTCTGTGACATACACGCCCGCTCCCCAACTCTGACGAGCCTTGGGTATCCGTAAGCCTGGCGCTGCGTCGGTCAGTGGCTGGAAGAAGTGCAGTACTTACCACATCGACGCCGGCCGCTGTGGCCGAGAGAGATTCGAGGCGCTTCAGTCCGGAACCGCGCTGTTGCTACGGTCGCAGGTTCGAATCCTGCCTCGGGCATGGATGTGTGTGATGTCCTTACGTTAGTTAGGTTTAAGTAGTTCTAAGCCTAGGGGACTGTAGACCTCAGATGTCAAGTCCCATAGTGTTTAGAGCCATTTGAACCATCACATCGACGCTGTTATCGGTTCACTTTTTGTGGCAGGTATTTTTAATACATCGTTTCGATTCACATTGATGTTGCTGTCACCTCCGACATTATTCTTTCTTCCCTCTACAATCTGCAGAAATTGTCTTTCGCGCCTACAAATCAATTCCTTCATAAGCGCGAAAGCTACTCTGTAAACACTTTCCTGCCAAAAGTATCTTTAGCACTGCTTCAGCTCTATGAATGTAGTAGCGTTCCCGTATGCTGGACTGCGGCTGATTTATGCAACAGCAGAAAGTACGCTGTGATGTCGTACGGTTTGTTGTCTTGACGTGGAGTCTATCCTTAGTAACTCAGCTGCATTGTATACGACAGTAGCAGCGATGGTGCCCAACTGTGTTGGACCCCTGCCAATGGCAGTGAAATACCAGAGCACAATTCTGGCAGAGTGCCTTGGCAGCATGGGCGCCCACAGTTACACAGTGCTACAGCATCCGCACGCCAAGGGATGTGGATTCGCCTCCACAGAACTACAAGCTCTCTCACAGCCAAAAATGTCGCTCAGTAAAGTTTATAGGCCTATGGAATTAAAATCGCGGGTCCTAGTAAATAATTAATGTAGGGCAATGAAATAATGGGAAAGCATGGGCCTTGGTAACATGCACTGGAAATGAAATGAAGTCCGATGCTTCTTTGCAGAGCGTAGGGGAACGATGCGGGAGACTCGCACCGCCCTGCTAGGGAAGGTCCTAATGGAGGTGGTTTGCCGTTGCCTTCCTCCGACCGTAATGGGGATTGATGATGATGAAGACGACACAACAACACCCAGTCATCTCGAGGCAGGAAAAATCCCTGACCCCGCCGGGAATCGAACCCGGGACCCCGTGTTCGGGAAGCGAGAACGCTACCGCGAGACCACGAGGGGCGGACTACTGACCATTAAAATTCCTAAACCACGAAAATGACGTGCCACAGACGCAAAATTTAACTGACAGAAAGAAGATGCTGTGATATGCAAATGATTACCTTTTCAGAGCACGCACACAAGGTTGGCGCCGGTGGTGACACCTACAAAGTGCTGACATGAGGGAAGTTTCCAACCGATTTCTCATACACAAACAGCATTTGACCGGCATTGCCTGGTGAAACGTTCTTGTGATGCCTCGTGTAAGGGGGAGAAATGCGTACCATCACGTTTCCGACTTTGATAAAGGTCGAATAGTAGCCTATCGCGATTGCGGTTTATCGTATCGCGACATTGCTGCTCGCGTTGGTCGAGATCCAATGACTCTTAGCAGAATATGGAATCGGTGGGTTCAGGAGGGTAATACGGAACGCCGTGCTGGATCCCAACGGCCTCGTGTCACTAGCACTCGAGATGACAGACATCTTATCCACCTGGGTGTAACGGATCGTGCAGCGACATCTCGATCCCTGAGTCAACAGATGGGGACGTTTGCAAGACAACAACCATCTGCACGAACAGTTCGACGACGTTTGCAGCAGCATGGACTATCAGTTCGGAGACCATGGCTCCGGTTACCCTTGACGCTGCATCACAGACAGGAGCGCCTGCGATGGTGTACTCAACGACGAACCTGGGTGCACGAATGACAAAACGTCATTTTTTCGGATGAATTCAGGTTCTGTTTACAGCCTCATGATGGTCGCATCCGTGTTTGGCGACATCGCGATGAACGCACATTGGAAGCATGTATTCGTCATCGCCATACTGGCGTATCACCCGGCGTGATAGTATGGCGTGCCATTGGTTACATGTCTCGGTCACCTCTTGTTCGCATTGACGGCACTTTGAACAGTGGACGTTACATTTCAGATGTATTACGACCCGTGGCTCCACCCTTCATTCGATCCGCTGCGAAACCTTACATTTCAGCAGGATAATGCACGACCGAATTTTGCAGGTCCTGTTCGGGCCTTTATGGATACAGAAAATATTCGACTGCTGCCCTGGCCAGCACATTCTCCGAATCTCTCACCAATTGAAAACGTCTCGTCAATGGTGGCCGAGCAACTGGCTCGTCACAATACGCCAGTCACTACTCTTGATGAACTGTGGAATCATGTTGAAACTGCATGGCCAGGTGTACCTGAACACACCATCCAAGCTCTGTTTGACTTAATGCCCAAGCGTATCAAGGCCGTTATTACGGCCAGAGGTGGTTGTTCTGGGTACTGATTTCTCAGGATCTGTGCACCCAAATTACGTGAAATTGTAATCACGTGTAAGTTCTAGTATAATATATTTGTCCAATGAATACCCGTTATCATCTGCATTTCTTCTCGGTGTAGTAATTTTAGTGGCCAGTAGTGTATGTACGTGGCTAACGTTGCAAGCTCACAGTTTAACGTAAGCCCGAGATACCTATTACAAATGTAAAATGCTTATACATTAATACACAGTGTAACCACCAGAATGTTGAATGCAAACGTGCATGCACTATGTTGTACAGGTGCCGGAAGTCAGTTTGTGGAATGGAGCGTCATACCTGTTGCACTTCGTCGGTCAATACGGGGATCATTAATGCTGTTTCTGAATGACGCTGTAGTCGTTGTCCGATGATGTCCCATGTGTGCTCGATTGGAGACAGATCTGATGATCGAGCAGGCCAAGTCAATATTTCGCCACTGTAGAGCACGTTGGACTACAACAGCGGTATGTGGGTGAGCGTTATCCTGTTGGAAAGCACCCGCTGGAATGACGTTCATGAGCCGGCCGAAGTGGCCGTGTGGTTCTAGGCGCTGCAGTCTGGAACCGCGAGACCGCTACGGTCGCAGGTTCGAATCCTGCCTCGGGCATGGATGTGTGTGATGTCCTTAGGTTAGTCAGGTTTAACTAGTTCTAAGTTCTAGGGGACTAATGACCTCAGAAGTTGAGTCCCATAGTGCTCAGAGCCATTTGAACCATTTTGACGTTCATGAACTGCAGCACAACGGGTCGACTCGCCACATTGACGTAGAAACTTGCAGACAAGGTGCATGGCATAATCACGAGAGTGGTTCCGGCGTCATAAAAAATCACACCCACACCATAACTCCAAGTGTAGGTCCAGGGTATCTAGCACACAGGTTGGTTGCAGGTCCTCAACTGGCCTTCTTCTAACCACCACAGGGCCATCATTGGCATCGAGGCAGAACCAGTTTTCGTCAGAAAACATAGCAGACCTCCACCCTGTCCTTCAGTGAGCTCTTACTTGACACTATTGAAGTCGCAAATGGCGGTGGTTTGGGGTCAGTTGGATGCTCGCTATACGGCGTTAGTCTCTGAGCTGTCCTTGAAGTAACCGATTTGTAACAGTTCGTTTTGTGTCTTTGGCGCCAACTGCTGCTCATATGGTTGCTGCAGATGAAGTACGATGCGCCACAGCCATCGTACATTCTCGTGACCATCGCTGCCAGCATTATGTGCAGTGGCTATATTCCTGCCAAGTCTTTCTGCAATACCGCAGAATGAACTTCTATGTTCTCGTAGCCCTATTACACTACCTCGTTCAAACTTAGTGAGGTGTTGATAATGGCATCTTCGTCGCCTTAAAGGCATTTTTGCCTAACATCAATAAACCATGGCCAATCTCAGAAGTAACCAACTCTCATAGGCCGGCCGAAGTGGCCGTGCGGTTAAAGGCGCTGCAGTCTGGAACCGCGAGACCACTACGGTCGCAGGTTCGAATCCTGCCTCGGGCATGGATGTTTGTGATGTCCTTAGGTTAGTTAGGTTTAACTAGTTCTAAGTTCTAGGGGACTAATGACCTCAGCAGTTGAGTCCCATAGTGCTCAGAGCCAACTCTCATAGCCGTTACGGGATGCATTTAAAACAAACCTGATTTGCATACTGGCGCTACAAACGTAACTCTTATGAGACTAGCGCGAGCTTCTAATAGACATAATCGTTGAGATGTGAAAACAGGCGTACCAACTTTCGGTTATGTCGCACAACTCCTTCTTGGTATTGTGATTTCCTTTCTGTCGGTGAATGATGCTTTATACTCATAACAAAGTCTCGCAACGCTTGTAGGATTTCTCTTCTGAAAGCGAAGTCGCTAACGATGTTAGTGGAATTGTTGTCGCCCCCGAGTTGTCTCTGGACTTTGGGGATGGAAGAACATGTGAATGCAACAAGAGGAAAAGAGCTGATGGTTCAAAGTTACGGTTCATCGTATTTTGTTTAAATAATATGAAACTGTCCACACTTTGTCACATACTGAGACCATGTCACAATGTGGATGGTGACTCAGTCGTCGTGGACCAACCCCAGTTCTTTTTACCCTGCATTCTATACAACCTGAAATTCCTACAGCTTTGTTGCATACTTTCCACACAGTCTCTGAAAATCTTTAACTTATGAATATCTTACGTATGGACTGGTATGTCAGTTTTAATAGGGATTATCATAACGAGAAGAATCTTTTGCATGTGCCTGGTAATCAAAGAAGGGAAAGCCGAGAAGGGGGTCGACACGCAATCTGAGTAACACAGTATCTATTTCAGCTAGTTATAGCCGATTTGCATGACAGTTTAACAGGTCACCTGTCACCACCCAAAAGATGGCAACTGAAAGATAGTTTAGCTTCTTGGTGTCTTTTCCGAAGTTCCCAAGCAGGACGTACTAATTTGAGGGAAAACTAGCGCGCTAGTTCACTGCCAGGATACCTCGAGGGAAAAGTAAGTATTGCATGGACTGAAAAACAAACTGTTATTACGAGTAAGTTGAGACACTTTATCAAGCATAAGATAGTACAATTTTCCAAGAATTATAAACTGAATAAATGCCCAGTAAGGTTACTGCACTCACACGTACGTCACAGGAAGGGAGAATCAAGCAAAGCGTCAAACGGATAGGTATTGTTTCACTGCCATTGCGTTAAATCTGCAGTTACCGTTGACATTGGAAGTTATGAGGTACACATAACATCGCCTCCCCCGTCCCTGGCATTGTTCTTCATAATAACATAGGCACTGCAATATCGTATTTATCTGCCGATACCGGGCGGATAAATGCGATATTGCAGTGCCTGTGGTTTCGCTGCCGATATCGGGCAGCGACTTTCAATCAATATGTCCACCCCTGTAAGGGAATTACATAATGTGTGCACAAGTACGGGGCCCGCATCTCGTGGTCGTGCGGTAGCGTTCTCGCTTCCCACGCCCGGGTTCCCGGGTTCGATTCCCGGCGGGGTCAGGGATTTTCTCTGCCTCGTGATGGCTGGGTGTTGTGTGCTGTCCTTAGGTTAGTTAGGTTTAAGTAGCTCTAAGTTCTAGGGGACTGATGACCATAGATGTTAAGTCCCATAGTGCTCAGAGCCATTTGAGCCAGCCAGCCACAAGTACGGGAACGACGACGCCTGGAAGTCTGGATCTGGCCTTGGGCCGTGCACAGATAACCAAAACAGTCTGCTTTCCGCTGCGCTGCGGCGAGAACGTCCTGTTTACGTCCCGTCCGCGCGGTCGCGAGTGCCCGTAGTTGTTTACTACTTCCTCGCCGCTAGTTAAGAGTCCATCACTATCGACGTAATATGGCACATTCATACAGACAAACAACCATCAAGAGCAGTTTTCTACCTGATCATGCACGGCTGAGAGCTTTGGGAGTGGAACGTTTTCTACGGGATATAATTGGTATCCATCTATCGCGAGCAGTGTTGTCTACGTCAAGTTAGTAAGTGACGAGGTGTGCAACAGAATCGTGCGCGCACATGCTAACTATCTTAAAGTCAAACATTCTGACGGCCATATTGGGGCAGTCTTTACCGATCACGAGGGGCTTGGCCTCCGTACGAAGTACCACTGGACGTAGTCACCGCGGCTTTCCAGCCTTACGGCAGAGTGGTACGCCACATGGCCGAAAAATGGACCGACTTTACAAAGTACCCGGTTCTTAACAGGGTACGACAAGTCAAAATTGAACTGACAAAACACGTACCATCCTATCTTCTCATCGGTGGATGTAGGGCGATTAATTATGTATGCCGTACAGCCACGCACTTGCTCTGGTTGTGGCCAAGAAGGGCACGTCACGTCGGATTGTCTCCGTCGACGGCTTACCCATATCCCGACAGTTGAATCTATGACTCCTTCTACTGAGACGACCCCTGCTCTCAATTATGCCGGGGTTGCACGGGTGGCCACCCTTTCCGATAGCCGCCCCCGATAGCGAGGCCGCGATGGATTGTGCAATGCCGGATCCAGCCATCACTACGGAGCCCCCTCCTGAGGACAATCACCGACCAACCTTGCAAGAAAGCACGGGTGCCAGGATGGACACTGACCCACGGGTTGTGCCAATAGCGGCGTTTCTTCCAGACACTGGAGCAGCTGAAGAGATCCACCCACATTCGGATACTGAAATACACGTCCGTAAACAGCGTTCCCCGCGGAAACACAAGAGACGGCTGCGTGCTCCATCGGACAAATGCTTGCAGCGAACGTCTGACATGGACTGTGTACAATCCGACGACGGAACTGGTGGTTCAGAGGCCGCAGTAACATCTCATCCAACAGATCGCCATGGAGACTGCTTCAGTCCCTCCGACCCCACAGAACACCAGGATCACATGCAGACACCCGCTGCCAGTAGCACCGAAGGAGTCTGCACCAAGTGCCGCAGGAGCCACCAACAGCCACCAACAGCCGATGATAATTCAAGGCGACTGGGCGGACGACGGTGAGGAAAACTCCTTGCCCATCGAGTAGGACGACACGCAGGGAAATTCACTACATCAGTGTTGATCCTTTTCCACCATCAGTGACAGTGATGAGACAACCTGACGTCAGGTGCACACACCCCCTACAAGGATGCTGATGGCCAACACGAGTGTTATGGATAGACCTCAAACTTATCGTGTTGCGGCTATAAACATCAACACTATACGGACGCGCGCTAAGTCATCCTTGCTTCAGGAGAAGTTGAATTCTGCTTCCATCGATATAGCCCTCTTCCAGGGGGTGTACGTCGACGACTTCCCAGGCATGTCGGGTTATGACGCATGCGTCTCTCCAACTTCCCCCACTGGCAGCGGCGTCGCTGTACTTCTTCTTTCCGCCTGGTGCAAGAGGAATGGCGCTCACAGTACTGGGTGTCCGCCTTATCAATATCTAAGCACACTCCGGACGGATAAACGTCGCGAACGTTCACGATTCTTTGCGGAAGACGTCGCCCCGCTCTTCCAAGGCCACCACGACCATCTGGTGTTTGGTTACAATTGCGTTCTGGCACCCGGAGACCAACTCCCACGACATAATCCGTGACCGGAACTCTAGACGCTAATCCGAGACCTGCAGATGGTGCACACATGGGAACATCTTCACGGCCACCGACCAGGATTCACACACTTCACAAGTCGCTCTTCCAGCCGCATCGACCGGATTTATGTCTCACGCTGTTTTGCCGCTGGGACACAGGATGCGGAACTGTGGCCTGCATCTTTCTCGGACCACTCAGCTTACATCTGTGCCATCGCCCTACGGTGACAAGGAGTGTGGAGAAGCCGCAGCCATTGGAAATTATACGTCGCTCACTTGTCGTACCCGAATTGCCGTCAAGCCGTTCAGAATACCTGGCATTCGTGTCAAAATCGCCTCCGTGCGTGTACCACAACGATCCGCTGGTGGTTGGACGGCGCCAAACTTGCGCTGAGGCGAGCGTTGATAACCTACGTTCGCGACCACGCTGCTTGGCGTAGACATACACTCGATTTTTACTTCAGGGTACTGCGAGACTGCGATGCTATGGCGCCATCCCCAGAACGACAAACAGCGCTCCACTGTGCTAAGGCTCAGGTCATCGCTAATATGCGACGCCGAGGGGGTGGTCATCCGCTCGAGGACGCAGGATATGATAGCGAGCGAACGCTCGTCTATGTTCCACGTACTTCGTGAACGTAAACGCCGCCAAAGAGTGCTGATACACTTCATTGACACGGAGGACGGTCGTCGCCGCACCATGCAACAAGACTTAAACACAGCGTTCTGCGATCATTATTCCCAGCTCTGTTCAGCTCAGACCCCTGATCCGACAGCACTGGAGGACGTCTCTCAGACAATCTACAGCACCTTCACCCCAGCACTGGAAGCGTCCTTGACGGAAGAAATTACAGAAGAAGAAGTGATCGACGCCATTCGAAAAGGAGCTGTAAATAAGTCTCCGAGTCCTGATGGCCTCCCCTTGGAATTTTACCGGACTTCTCAATATTTATTGTGCCACTCCCTGCAGCCCTTGTAGAAGGGATGATTATTCATATTCACAAACCGTCCGGTGACTCACGTATGCAGGACTACCGCCCGCCGGCCGGCCGAGCGGTTCTAGGCGCTTCAGTCTGGAACCGCGCGACCGCTACGGTCGCAGGTTCGAATCCTGCCTCGAGCATGGATGTGTGTGACGTCCTTACTTTAGTTAGATTTAAGTAGTCCTAAGTTCTAGGGGACTGATGACCTCAAAAGTTAAGTCCCATAGTGCTCAGAGCCATTTGAACCATTTGACTACCACCCACTGACGCTATTGAATTGCGACTTTAAGAACTTTTCTCGACTGTTGGAGGCGCTGATACACCAGACCATACAACACGTCATCTTACCCTATCAAAAGTCATTGGAAGGCAACAATAACATTCCAACAGCACTCAGTAAATATCGTGACTTGCTCCCCCTGGCGAGGGCATGTCGTCTGAAGGGTGCGCAGTCAAGCTTTCGATCGCGTGGACCACGACTATTTGGAAGCGGTCCTCTAACATATGTGATATCCACAGTCATTTGTCACGGTCGTCATGCGGCTCCTCTGTGGAGCGACGGCCAAGGTGATCGTCAACGGCCGATCTGCGCTGCCCCTCACCATTTCTCCATCGATTCGTCAAGGCTGTCCTCTGTCTACTTTACTTTAGGCTTTGGCCATGGAAGCACTCCTCTACGGCCTGCGCCAACGACTAACGGGTCTCACGTTACGAAGCCACACTTTCCGATCCAAAGCATACGCTGACGACCTGGTGATTGTCATCCGCAACGGAGACGACACCGCCAGCGCACTGAATTGGATAGCTACATATATTATGGCCACTGGTAGTCGTATTAACGCCACAAAATCAGTGGCGATGAACATTGGAGTCGGACTGCATGAGGACAGAGTCACCCCCTTATAGCCCATAGATACTTCGAAATGCCTCGGCATTGATTTCACAAACGATATACGACGAACAGCTGCTCACAACTTTCGACGACTTTTACGAAATTTTCGGATTGCGATAGCCAATAACCGCTCACGAGAACTGGACATCGTCCAACGGACCCAATGTGTCAACACACATTTAGCGTCACTCATTCCGCACATCGCCCAGATATTACCTATACCGGTGATATAAACTCGCCGTATACTGGCGGCTTTTGGGTCCTTTGTGAGTTCAGGAATGCTTTTCAAGGTCACCCTTCACCCGGATCAGGGGGGGCTTGGTCTTTATCACGCTGACGACAGAGCGGTCGCCCTATTTGTGAGCACGTTAGTCAAACCACGTCACCGCCTTCCGGACAGTCTGACGAGTTTATTATTAGAAGAAATGGCGCCCCCCCCCCTCCCACCCTCTCGCCACTTGTGCCAATACACAACGCCCCCTCGTCACTCTTCTGCATAGGTGTCTTTTACCTCGAACTCAGTCACGTTCGAATTGCCTTACCAGCGACTCGACTGGCGACGGCACGGACGGTTTATCGTGTCCTGGACTACCCGATATCGTCGTGGAGAGGAAGCACCCGAACGTCAAGTGGCGAGTGCTGTGGAGGACGATTCACCACATAACACTGGACACTGACGTCACGGCGATGCGGTATATCACTGTCAACGGTAAGCAGGTGACCAGATCAAGGCTGCATGCGATCCATACGGTGAACTCACCCATGTGCACGAGCTGTGGCGTTGAAGACAACGACGAACACCGTCTTAGCTGTGGCGAGTCTACGGCAGTGTGGCACTTAGTGAGGCAAATGTCAGCATACTTCCTTCGAGTGGCACCGATTCATATCGAACCCAAGACTATATTATTCCCAGATGGGGTGTATTACCTATGCACGAAAACTACTGCGGTGACGTGGTTTCGTGGACGTGCAGTGCATTATTTGTTTGTAGATGGCACTAACGACGCTTTAGACTTTTGGAACTATTTGCAGGAACGACATTGCAAGATCCTCCGTAATCCAAAGCACCGACAATATTTTTCCAATTACTTGTGGAGTGCGTTCCACGACCCTCCACGCAGCTGGATCATCACAGGTAAGAGAAGCTAAAATTACAAGACGATGATAGAACCACTACACGGTACAACGTGGGATCTACCTTGGTCATTGCGAGAAGTCGTACCTGGATGATAAAGCAGATGGAGAGTTTCTTGACCCTCGCACTGTGCAGCAGCCTCTGCCCCTTTTCCTCTTTTTGTCCCCAGTGCGAAATGTTCTTCGCAGTTTTTTGTTTCCTATCCGGTGCAAGATGTAGTACCTGTTAATGGTGGTACGGATTCCACCCATAGATTTTATTTAATGGCTTCCTTAGCCTCCCCCTTTGTTCTTTCGTTTTGCTCTTGCTGCAACTGTCAGTAATGTTTTCAGTTATGTGCGTCCCCAATTCGACGCAGCGAGTGTACTTATTAGTTTCAGTTATTTAGTGCTTTTTAAAAAAGAAAAAAGAAAAGAAACAAAGCGGAGGTAACCAAAGCGGTTAAGGCAACCGCTGGCGTACAGCGGCAAATCGGAGTTCGACCCCCAGTCCAGTACAAATTTTCATTGTCGTCATTCCCTTACACAACTGACTTGTTCGTATTTGCAACTAAGAATACATTTCATGTGTGTATTAATTTCTTGTCCAGCGTATAAACATGCTAGTCGAAGTTACGCAAGTGTAGTATAGGGTGTCCCAAAAAGAATGACCCGATTTTAAATAGAATTATTTATTAGGAAGAAGGGCTTAACACCAAGAAATTGCATGCAGAATTACTCAGAAAAGACCGAAGTTCATAAAACTCCTTCATAAATGTTCAATATGTCCTCCAATGGCCGCACGGACGACATCTAGCCGATAGCCGAATTCATCCCTAACTGAGCGTAAGGTGTCTTCTGTCCCTGAAGCTACAGCAGCTGATATTCTGGATTTTAGTTCATCAATGTCACGAAGTAAGGGAAGAACGTAAACACATTGTTTAACATATCCCCACAGGAAGAAACCACATGGTGTTAAGTCAGGGGACCTAGGAGGCCAAGAGTGTAATGCCTGGTCTCGCGGTCCTGTACGCCCTATCCAACGTTGAGGCACGTTGGCATTGAGGAAAGTGCGCTTGTAGCGACATCTAGAGGACTTTTTTCTGGAACTGTAGCCCATGCCGATTGCATCTGGCGCTGTTTCAGTTACCTAGTGACACTTGTCTCAATATTTTTACAAGTTAAAATCGGGTCATTCTTTTTGGGACACCCTGTATTATTTATGATCAAATGAAAGCAGCAGCTACGCTTTCATTTTTATTTTTATTTTTGATTACCACGACTAATTTCTGGCACCAAGATTATTTTTAAGTGGTTATATGTCTATCGCCATGGGAGAGCACAGACCGAAACCATGTGTAGTCAGTGTACTTTATATAAGTTTGTTGGTCTGCACCTATGTCCCGATGCTCTGCTTGGCCTACCGTTGCCCAGACGTTGCCTTATGATATGCAGAAAATTGCACATAGCTTGATTCAGTCGTAGTTGCTGTCTAATTGGTAAGAGACTGCTAACGAATGCTAATGCACATCACATCTCCCCTAGTCTCCTGATGGCACATTGTGCAATCTGCCCAAATCCTGATCTTCATGTACATCCACATTGTAGTAGTTCTATGGCTGACAGTAACCAAGTATCGATGAAAGTATATGAATCATTATCTCTTCATAACAGTGGTAAAGCGAAATTTCTTTTGAATCACCTGTGTACCGTCGGCTGACAACACACTTACCATTGTGATAATCTCAGATCGGTTATCATGCCTAAAAGTCAAAATTGCGACACTGGAAAGAGATTATCAACTTCCGTAATATTCTCTTGTGTTCTACGGGTCCTAAGTAGCTGAAGACGTGCCCACTTTTGCAATCTTCTTTCGATACCTAGTAAGTAAGCAAGGGTTTCACGAAAAAGGAGTAACACTCTATAGCTTTCACCTTTCCATTGATACAGTGTCAGTTCTAAAGAGACCCAAAGTTTACAGGATACGTTGTTCCCTTGGTGCTATCCGATAACTGTAAATTACTAGGCAGCATAGGATTATGAATCTCTGCTCTTCGTAAATCATGCATTATTTTCTCAAGCAGAAAAAATCTCGTGCTGGAACACTAAAAAAAGCGCATATGCTCCTCTTTAACAGATTCTCACAAAAAAAGCATCAATCTTCATTCCAACGTCCTCAAAAAAAATTTTGTCATACGAATACATTCGCGCTCTTTTAACACAGAACATTCTTTGTAGTGAAGCTTTAATTCTCAGCATCTCCCTCCCTCTGCCATTGTCTATATATATATCCCTCTCCCACTTTCTCCTTTTTCTCCCACTCGCACTTTTTTCCTGTCTGACACTCCCAAAGACACTGTCTTCCTCTCGTTCTTCCTTACACCTGTCTACTTCTGGGCCACTTTCACTGCCTCTGTGTCCCATAGCCACTGTCTTTTCCCATTTCTTTTGTCTCCCACTTTCACTGTCTGTTTCTTTCTCGTTTACATCGTGCTGTGTTCCTCCACTGTCGTCCGCTCTCCACATATATCCTTGCGGATGGTTTGCTCACGGTTATTAGTCCCATACTGGTAATTGTTTAATACATAGCTATGGGGATGGAGTCAAGTGGGAAAGTGGGCGAAGTCGTTAGTGGTACAGTTTGCCCATCTGTGGGGGTGTAGAAGAACTATCACACCCACTTGTTCAGAGAAGCTATAGATGTACAGAAACACGAGAATAGCTTCAACAAGAAAGAAGAAAGCAAGTAGCAAGGGAGCCGCGGAGAAGCTCTCGGTCGTTGGCGCGCCCGGTACGTGTAGTCTGCGGCGTAGAGCTTGGCTCCAGTCCACCACCAGCAACGGAGGGTGAAACTTTGACAGTGCCAGCCACTCGTGCTAGCTAAACGTTAGAAAAATCATGAGACGAACGTCAGCCGAAGAACCCGAGACAGAACCCAACAGGCAGTTTGTCACGCTGGATTTCTTCGGTTAATTGAAGTTTTTGTTGGAAATGGACAACTAATTCGACTTACCGTGAAACTCGATTCATCGAGATTAGAATTAGCAAGAGTCGATTGTATTCTTATTTTTAAATGTTTTATTTTACATCCATACACTTCCGCATACTATGGTGAACGACTTAAAGTTATGTATCAGCAGTATTCACTAATGATTGAAAATGGTTACCTTGACTATAATATATAAATTTGGATGAACACAAGCTACGCTTCAAAGAAAGTTCCATAACTGACAACATTATAAGTAGACAAAATCCTTTTTAAATTCGCATGGAGTGGCTGCGCCGTTTGAGGCGCATTGTCACGAACTGCGTGGCCCCTGTCGCCGGAGGTTCGAGTCCTCCCTCGGGCATGGATGTGTGTGTGTTGTTTTTAGCATAAGTTAGTTTAAATAGTGTCTAAGTCTAGGGACCGATGACCTCACCAGTTTGGTCCCTTAATAATTCACACACATTTGAACATTTTTTCCTTTTTAAAATTGCATGTCGTGAGAGTGTGTAGACTATTGCATTCTGAAATCTACAATATTTTCCCAATAGTAATTTATTTTTAAACCAGGCAGAATGTAATGAAGTGGTCTGCGAAGTGAAGTATAAAAAGTTTAGAGAATGAATCAACAACATTCCTGTATAGGCGTAGATTGAATTTTAAATCTGAAGTACGCAACATGCTGTTCTGGGAATGATGGACATCAAAATAGCGTTAGATGTGTAGAGGAAATAGCTAAGAGAGGAGCAGGTGTACTTGCAGGGCAACTCAGGAATTCAAAAGAGAAATGAATGGTTGAATGAGTAAATTGAACATTGGTACAGGAGAAGAAGAGAGTATACAATATACGGTTACTATGAAACAACAAACGAAATAGGCCACTAGTTCCACTTTTGGATAATTTGATGGGCAATCCATTTGGATCTGAAGTTCGTCCATTCTTCATAGTTACAAGCACTTTTGTGCTTCTACGGGAGTAATTATGTCTTCGTCTTGGTAACATGCATCCGAGATAAACAACTCGTCGTCATATTTTCAAAGAATTCTCGACAGTTCTCAGTAAATATAGAAAAAAGATGAAGAAATCAGTCACGAATGCAAAGAATGAAACTTGGGATAATAGATGTAGACACACTGATTATTGTATTCGATGTGGGCGAAGCAGTGAGGCATGGAGAACTCTGATATATGACTTCCCACTCTTACTTTTCCCAATTAGTAAATTTAAATGGACAGAAAGCTTCCGTCTAATACATCCGAAAGGCGAAACTGGACCATTAGGCTGACTGATAGTGAAATGCTATCGTAAGCAGCGTCCTCTTTTAGTACGTAATTGCTCCACAAACTTTTCTCCGGCAGATTACAGTAGCTTGCAGTGGTATTCGCGTATCTAATAGTGACAATGATATTTTTAATGCTCTCGATGTCGCGGTATTAGAAATAAAAGTAATACAGGTTGCGCCCGGCCAAGCGTAACAGGATCTTTCGTGTCGCCAATATATGGATATAAGTTATGAGACGGGTTTAGTTGCATTCTCACAATGTTTAATGACGACGCTTTTTTTTCATGAAAGAATCGTCGCGCGATGATCGTAAATAATGGGGTTCTAGCAGAAGTGCGGTCGGCCAGATTAGGAGAACCGCTCGGAGTGACCTCGCATTTTGTGCTCTTGCAAAGGGAATTTCATTTTTGTTCATACTGATGGGTTGTAAGCTCAACTCTCGGATATCGATTCCCTAAGGCAGGACCACGTAATTAAAAAAATCGCCTGTGTTTGAAGATTAAAAAATTTCGGACCACCTTTATCTATAAAACATCAAGAACAAATTTACCTAATCGCCGGTGCAGTCAGAAACTCTTGTAATTATAAAGTCAGCTGACCGAGTCTCCCTAGTTTCAGGTGGTTTTTATACTTTTATACAGTTCCATATTTCTTAACAAATGAAAGCGGAAATTAGTATCTGCTGAACCATAATTTTTAACAGTAATGACATATTCCTATTTTTTATTAATAATCGCATGAAAATTAGAGTTTCCACAATAAATAAAAATTTGGTACAAAAATGCGAAAGGTCAAATAGAAAATGAATTACTTCTAGGATTCCACACCTTAATCGGTAAAAACGGAATCCTTATAGGATCACTTTAATTTCCGTCTGTCTGTCTCTCTGAATCACGAAAGTTGGCAAATTTCTCTGTCATTTGTTATGTGACTGTCCTTCGGTCCATATGTTAACGAGGCTTATTTCTCAGGAACGGGTAGACACATCAAGTTGAAATTTGTGTAACATACTACGGTGTATAAACACTTGACGATGTAATAAATATAAGCTTCTAAGAAAATGAAATCAAAAGATGCGGTGTAAGTTATTGGCGGTGCGTAAACGTAAACAAGAAGTGTAAAGAGAGACTAACTACCAGAAACAACTTAGTTTTAGGTGAAGGCAGCCATACATGTATTCCGGACGTCGCGGTTAATGAAATGCGAAAACACGTGGTAAACGCCAAAAGGCGTGCAAAAGAAACGAACACTTCAATTTCTTCTGTTTACGCCGAAGAAGTAGGGCCGCTGTTCAATCAAGGATACGACATCGTCACATCACCGCCGTCTCACAGGAGTGCAAAACGATCGCTGCAACGCATCAGGCAAAAAAAAAAAAAAAAAAAAAAAAACCATGGGATCTCCACAAGATCCGACCGATGCTGCAGGAATATTTCTGGCCGGCCGAGGTGGCCGAGCGGTTCTAGGCGCGACCGTCACGGTCGCAGGTTCGAATCCTGTCTCGGGCATGGATGTGTGTGATGTCCTTAGGTTAGTTAGGTTTAAGTAGTTCTAAGTTCTAGGGGACTGATGACCTTAGTTAAGTCGCATAGTGCTCAGAGCCATTTGAACCATTTTTTTTTTTAATATTTCTGCAAGAACATCATTTGCTAATGAATGATGGGAGCAAATTTTTACTTGCAGATGACAACAGAGTACCAAATGATAGGATATTGGTGTTCGCCAGCGAAAGGGGAAAATCCTGTTTAACAGACTGCAATTCGTTTTTTGTCGATGGAACGTTCAAAAGCTCCAGCAAGCAGTTTGGACAGTTATTTATTGTTCATGCCGATATTTCTAGTTCTGAGGAGGAAACAAACACAGCTCCAAGCGTGTACGCCTTGCTACTCAATAAAAAGCGAGAAACGTACGATCGCTTTCTCACAGCTGTTAAGAGCAACGTACCTGGATGGAATCCTACAGCTATCATGATGGATTTTGAAGCTGCAGTCATACAATCAGTAACACATTTGTTTCCTGATGCAAATGTTAATGGTTGCAACTACCATTTCAATCAGTGCTTGTGGAGGCAAGTGCAGAATTGCGGCCTTGTTGCTGCCTACAAGGAAAACGAAGAAATTCGTTTTCACATAAGATTGTGTTCCGCTCTGGCTCACATTCCACTAGACATGTTAGATGAAGGATGGCTATGGATTCAGGAGAGCGCGCCAGATAATGAAAAACTGCAGTATTTTTACGACTATTTTGTTGAACAATGGCTGGATAATGACGACATGCCAAGGGATATATGGAACTGCGCAGGAAGGCGTCACCGCACCAACAATGTTTCAGGATGGAATCGGAGGATAAATACATTAATTGTTCATCCAAATTTTTATTCCTTGGTAAAAATTCTCATAGAGGACACAGAATAGACTATCATGGGCACCAATTGGACCGACTAGTTTTAAATCTAGTTGGGAAAAGAAGAAAGAAGTCCGCAATTAAGACAGATGAGATAGTTTCTAAGGCCCTTACAAGGCTCCAAGTTGACGGCAATGTAAAATTATTTCTTACTTGCGTGGTCTATGCACAGAAATTACGATGAAAAGGAAATGGCTGAAGCTACAGCAATACTTGTAAATGTTGAAAAGGGGTTCAGTTCACGCCGATCACCCTATTGTAAAAATTGTAAGTAAATAATCATCCTGTAAATATTATAAATAAATATAATGGGGGACGAAGAGAGACTACCTCCTCGTGGTGTTCCCTGGACACGACACAAAGTCGTCTAAATGTCTTCTGCAAATTGTAAAAGATTCACTAATGAAGTATGAAAAGTCATAGCTTTTCTAACAGTCACAGTCAACATTTTTGTGTGGATAATTTTAGAAACAATGTCTCTTTGAGTGGACGATGAATACAGCTTGTTTCAATGCATAAATTGCATTCCTTAACTCTAATTGCTAGCAGGACTCACATTAGACCTCAGTACACTTCCCTGCGTGGAACGGGAAATTTGAGGTTTATTTCGAAATAATTAAAGAAAAAAGTTTCTACTGAGAACCAAATTCTTTAGTTGGCTCCTCTTAATATATGGTGAAGGGTTGCCACTCCTATCATACCAAATTTTGGGTGAGGGGTTGAAAAATGGAAAACATTTTCCGTTTCTATAGTTACTGTAAAATGCATCGTTAAGTATGAGGTTGAGCGAAAATTATGCCCTATGTGAGATTAATCAGAACAAAAATTCCAATGAAAAAGGTCTTACGCATAACTGTGCTACAGCTAATGGTTGACATGATATCGTGGGGGCAAAATCAGCTCCGATTTCTAATCTGACTAAGGCCACTCTTCCTTGCCCAAAAAAATTCTGAAATAATGTAGCCTGGCTGCACTGGAGGAGTGTGAATGTCCCTCGGCAGCTGTCCGGGCCGACACAAGCCGAGCGCTCAGCCACACCAAGCGGCAGCAGGTAGTGGCCGAGCGGGTAGTGGCGCAGCATTTTCGACACACCCTGTGCCGGTCCCTCAGTATCCCGAATTTCTCACAAGTGTCGCCACATTCGAGTTTCTCACAAGTGTCTCTTCTCACAAGTGTCCACAACTCGTCGATAAGTCTAAAATCGTCAAGATTCTCGATTCCCAGGATGGATGAACTATCTATATGCATAATTAAGTTTGTATGGAAACCTCTTCCATCCCTGGTCAGTCCTAGGATTTTTATCTGCCACTTATCACTTCTTTCACCCCTGGCGGGGTTTGTTGATGTGAAAAATGCCGAGTGGCACCTTCGTACGAAATTCACGTTAGACTGTAGGTTCCCTAATGACAAGTTAGTTGAAAGGAAGGAGGAAGGCAACGGAGTACCACTCCAACAGGACCTTGCCTAGTCCACTGATGATCGTTTTACTGTTTTACTTTATTATGGAACCCTCTTCTCGCCCCTAGCCAATTTTATTTATTTATTTATTAATTCCAGAGACTGAACATTTTTATCGATACATATAATTACCCAAGCATCAAAAATGCACGACTTTTGAATTATTATTATTATATGACCAGTGATTGAAAATTAAACTGCGTTATTTTTATTTAAAAATTATATTTCTTTGTTAGTTAACGTTAAAAGGCGTCAACCTAAAGCAGGACTGCCATCTCTTGTTTCCAGATACGCTAATGAACCGTTGCGCGATCGATAGTTCGCGCTCTCTTCTGGAACACCATCTTTGGCGTGAAGGGGGCGTGGCATGTTTGCCGCGAGTGCCGTTGAGACCCTCTGGCAGGTAGAGACAGCCAGTGAAGCAGCATGGACAGCGTAGGTTGCGGGCTAGCGGGCCGGCTGTTTGCTCTACGCCTGTGAGACTTCAAGTTGGTCTGGCTGATCAACTTGCGAACACGAAAGGGCGTTCAGCGGAAACAGGAATGCACACATTATTCCTTTGGCCGACCAGGTCTGGAGGCGGACGGTGGGTTGTTGTCATCCACACAAGTTTTCTGACGGCTCGAAGTTTTCTACTGTTTGTCATCACCCAGCGGCTTTTTATGCTCGGTAATCTACTTATAGTTCGTTGTTTCGGTACCGAGACCACACGGCGTTTGTAAAGACTGACCTTCCTACACACTGTGAGCGTGATAATTGTGACTGGTCGCTTCCTGCGCATGTTTGTGTCCTGCTGCTTCTATATTGGACTCGTTTTTCAGTTGTTGCACTCGTATCGCTTGTGTAAGGGGTTCTTGGCCGAAATGGCCAGTGACATTTTAGCAAGGATGGGCTGTTTAAGGGAACTGCGCTCCCACGTGATAAGGGAGCTCTAAATGTCTCTGAGCACTATGGAACATAACTTCTGAGGTCATCAGTCCCCTAAGAACTACTTAAACCTAACTAACCTAAGGAAATTACACACGCCCATACCCGGATAAGGGAGCCCCTGTCTGCAAGGGTTAGGAGCGACCTCGTTAATCTTTTTTTTTTTTCATGCCCACCATGATTACGGGAAACTTGTTGAGTATATTTGTGAAACGGACGGCAGCCGTGGTCTCTGATCTACAGCTAATTGGGAATTCTATTTTGGGTTCCTGCCTGAGGTGAAGTTTCGTTTGTTCCGCCATTCTAGGAGAGTAGTTTTCTGTAATATCAACGTTAGTGGGGCAGAGTTCGACGTCGTGCACTTAACTCCCGATCAGGCTCTGCTTCAGATGTTGCGTGGTTTCCAGGAAGTAATGATGTATAAATTAAATCAGGTGCGACTAATCGAACTGAATACCGGATTTTACTTTCCGACCAGCTTCCAGTCAGGCAACCACACTACCGGCTTTCTCCGCTTAGGATGAAGGTATTGTGTGAGTTGGTAGATAAAATGCTCACTGAAGGGGTTATGTCGTCATATACACTGCCACCTTCTCCGAGCACTTGGAGGATTTGCGACCGGTTTTGGAGCATCTAAGGCAAGCGGGGATAACTGTCAAACCGTCTAAAACTACCTTAGCGCATCATGAGATATCTTTTCTCGGGCATCTTGTATCTTCCGAGGGGTTCAGGACTGATCCGTCCAGACCCGAGAAATTTACAGATTCTCCCCTCCTAACTCTAAGAAAGGGGAAATCCGTTTCATTGGAATGACTCACTTCTTCCGAAAATTAGTTCCAAAGTTTGCTCTGTTAGCAGCTCCGTTAAACCTGTTACGAAAGAAGGGCGAGCCGTTTGTCTGGACCGACAGCCAGCAGGCTGTATTTAATGCACATAAGAGCGTCTTGAGTTATGCCCTTGTTCTGGGCGTCCCTGATTTCAACGAAAAGCGCTGCGTAAACAAAGAGCATTTCATCCCAGATTCAAGAGAAGTAAAAACCTAGCTGGCAAACAAAAGCTGAACGAAGCGAAAACGAGCGTAGGGAGAGCAATGAGAGAAGCGTTCAATGATTTTGAAAGGAAGACGTTGTCAACCGACCTGAGTAAAAACCTAACAGATTTTGGTCGTATGTAAAATCAGTAAGTAGATCAAAATCATCCATTCATTCTCTCAGCGACCACACCGGCACCGAAATAGAAGATAACAGAGAGAAGACCAAAATACCGAATTTGGTCTTCCGAAGTTGTTTCACCGCGAAATATCGTAACACTGTCCCTCCTTTCAATCGTCGTACGAACGTCGAAATGGCAGATATTTAGATAACCGTTAGCGGAATTGGAAAGCAGCTGCAATCGCTTAGTAGTGGAAAGGCGTCAGGACCACATGAGATACCTATAAGATTCTATAGATTATACGAAAGAACTTGTCCCTTGTAGCAGTAATTTATCGTAGGTCGCCTGAACACGAAAGGTACCTAGCGGCTGGAAAAAAGCGCAGGTCATTCCCGTTTTTAAGAAAGGTCGTACGACAGATCCACACAATTATAGACCTATATCGTTGACGTCAATCCGTTGTAGAAGTATGGAACATGTTTTATACTCAAGAATTATGACGTTTTTGGAAAATGAACATCTGTATAAAAATCAACATTGATTCCGCAGACAGAGATCCTGCGAAACTCAGCTCGCTCTGTTCCTCCATGAGATCCACAGCGCAGTGGACAAAGGCGCTCAGGTTCATGCTGTGTTCCTTGATTTCAGTAAAGCATTTGACACCGTCCCGCAATGCCGTTTAATGACAAAAATTCGGGCTTACGGAGTATCGTAGCAGACTTGAAAATTGCATTCAAGACTTTCTTGCAGATAGAGATCCGGAGTACCACAGGGAAGTGTGATAAGACCGTTGCTGTTTACAATATATATAAATGATAAAGTAGAAAGCGTCGGATGCTCTTTAAGGCTATTCGCAGATGGTGCAGTTGTCTATAGCAAAGTAGCAAAGCCAGAAGATAGTAAGAATTTGCAGAATGACCTGCAGAGAGTTGATGAATGGTGCACACTCTGGCACTTGACCCTGAACGTAAATGAATGTAACATTGCACGTACAAAGATAATGAAGGGAGACGAAAATTTAATAGTCATGGGTGACTGGGATTCGGTAGTGGGAAAAGTGAGAGAAGGAAACGCAGTAGGTGAATATCGATTGGGGCTAAGCAATGAAAGAGGAAGCCGCCTGGTAGAATTTTGCACAGAGCACAACTTAATCATAGCTAACACTTGGTTCAAGAATCATAAAAGAAGGTTGTATACATGGAAGAAGCCTGGAGATACTGACAGGTTACAGATAGATTATATAATGGTAAGACAGAAATTTAGGAACCAGGTTTTAAATTGTAAGACATTTACAGGGGCAGATGTGGACTCGGGCCACAATCTATTGGTTACGAACTGTAGATTACAACTGAAGAAACTGCAAAAAGGTGGGAATTTAAGGAGATGGGACCTGGATAAACTGACTAAACCAGAGGTTGTACAGAGTTTCAGGGAGAGCATAAGGGAACAATTGACAGGAATGCGGGAAAGAAATACAGTAGAAGAAGAATTGGTAGCTTTGAGAGACGAAGTAGTGAAGGCAGCAGAGGATCAAGTACGTAAAAAAATGAGGGCTAGTAGAAATCCTTGGGTAACAGAAGAAATGTTGAATTTAATTGATGAAAGGAGAAAATATAAAAATGCAATACATGAAGCAGGCAAAAAGGAATACAAACGACTCAAAAATGAGATCGACAGGAAGAGCAAAATGGTTAAGCAGGGATGGCTAGAGGACAAATGTAAGGATGTAGAGGCTTATCTCACTAGGGGTAAGATAGATACTGCCTACAGGAAAATTAAAGAGACCTTTGGATAAAAGAGAAACACTTGTATGAATATCAAGAGCTCAGATAGAAGCCCAGTTCTAAGCAAAGAAGGGAAAGCAGAAAGGTGGAAGGAGTATATACAGGGTCTATGCAAGGGCGACGTACTTGAGGACAATATTATGGAAATTGAAGAGGATGTAGATGAAGATGAAATGGGAGATACGACACTGCGTGAAGAGTTTGACAGAGCACTGAAAGACCTGAGTCGAAACAAGGCCCCGGGAGTACACAACATTCCATTAGAACTTCTGACGGCCTTGGGAGAGCCAGCCCTGACAAAATTCTACCATCTGGTGAGTAATGAGACAGGCGAAATACCCTCAGACTTCAAGAAGAATATAATAACTCCAATCCCAAAGAAAGCGGGGGTTGACAGATGTGAAAATTACCGAACAATCAGTTTAATAAGTCAGGGATGCAAACTACTAACGCGAATTCTTTACAGACGAATGGAAGAACTGGTAGAAGCCGACCTCGGGGAAGATCAGTTTGGATTCCGTAGAAATAATGGAACACGTGAGGCAATACTGACCCTATGACTTAACTTAGAAGCTAGATTAAGGAAAGGCAAACCTACGTTTCTAGCATTTGTAGACTTAGAGAAGGCTTCTGACAATGTTGACTGGAATACTCTCTTTCAAATTCTGAAGGTGGCAGGGGTAAAATACAGGGAGCGAAAGACTATTTACAATTTGTACAGAAACCAGGTGGCAGTTATAAGAGTCGAGGTACATGAAAGGGAAGCAGTGGTTGGGAAGGGAGTGAGACAGGGTTGTAGCCTCTCCCCGATATTATTCAATCTGTTCAAGCAGTAAAGGAAACAAAAGAAAAATTTGAAGTAGGTATTAAAATCCATGGAGAAGAAATAAAAACTTTGAGGTTCGCCGATGACATTGTAATTCTGTCAGAAACAGCAAAGGACTCGGAAGAGTAGTTGAACGGAATGGATAGTATCTTGAAAGGAGGATATAAGATGAACATCAACAAAAGCAAAACGAGGATAATGGAATGTAGTCGAATTAAGTCGGGTGATGCTGAGGGAATTAGATTAGGAAATGAGACACTTAAAGTAGTAAAGGAGTTTTGAAATTTGGGGAGTAAAATAACTGATGATGGTCGAAGTAGAGAGGATATAAAATGTAGACTGGCAATGGCAAGGAAAGCGTTTCTGAAGAAGAGAAATTGTTAACATCGAGTATAGATTTAAATGTCAGGAAGTCGTTTCTAAAAATCGTAGAGGGAGACCAAGAGATGAATGCACTAAGCAGATTCAGAAAGGTGTAGGTTGCAGTAGGTACTGGAAGACGAAGAAGCTTGCACAGGATAGAGTAGCGTGGAGAGCTGCATCAAACCAGTCTCAGGACTGAAGACCACAACAACAACAACAGGAAAAGAAATCCACTACAGTATAGCTACGCTATTGATGACAAACAGCTGGAGACAGCGTCTGCCGTAAAGTAACTAGGCGTAACTGTCCAGAGCGACCGTAAGTGGAATGGCCACATAAAACAGATAGTGGGAAAAGCAGACACCAGACTCATCGGAAGAATCTTAAGGAAACCTGACTCATCCACCAAAGAAGTGGCTTATAAGATGCTTCTTCGCCCGATTCTTGAGTATTGTTATTCTATCTGGGATCCTTATCAGGTAGAACCGATAGAGGAGATAGAGATCATTCAACGAAGAGCGGCAGCTATTTTTTGGCTGTTGGGAGAGCGTTACGGAGATGCTAACCAAACTCCACTGGCATCACGGAGACATTTACTATTGAAATTTCTGGACAGCACTTTTCAGGAGGAGTCGGACAACATACACTCCTGGAAATTGAAATAAGAACACCGTGAATTCATTGTCCCAGGAAGGGGAAACTTTATTGACACATTCCGGGGGTCAGATACATCACATGATCACACTGACAGAACTACAGGCACATAGACACAGGCAACAGAGCATGCACAATGTCGGCACTAGTACAGTGTATATCCACCTTTCGCAGCAATGCAGGCTGCTATTCTCCCATGGAGACGATCGTAGAGATGCTGGATGTAGTCCTGTGGAACGGCTTGCCATGCCATTTCCACCTGGCGCCTCAGTTGGACCAGCGTTCGTGCTGGACGTGCAGACCGCGTGAGACGACGCTTCATCCAGTCCCAAACATGCTCAACGGGGGACAGATCCGGAGATCTTGCTGGCCAGGGTAGTTGACTTACACCTTCTAGAGCACGTTGGGTGGCACGGGATACATGCGGACGTGCATTGTCCTGTTGGAACAGCAAGTTCCCTTGCCGGTCTAGGAATGGTAGAACGATGGGTTCGATGACGGTTTGGATGTACCGTGCACTATTCAGTGTCCCCTCGACGATCACCAGTGGTGTACGGCCAGTGTAGGAGATCGCTCCCGACACCATGATGCCGGGTGTTGGCCCTGTGTGCCTCGGTCGTATGCAGTCCTGATTGTGGCGCTCACCTGCACGGCGCCAAACACGCATACGACCATCATTGGCACCAAGGCAGAAGCGACTCTCATCGCTGAAGACGACACGTCTCCATTCGTCCCTCCATTCACGCCTGTCGCGACACCACTGGAGGCGGGCTGCACGATGTTGGGGCGTGAGCGGAAGACAGCCTAACGGTGTGCGGGACCGTAGCCCAGCTTCATGGAGACGGTTGCGAATGGTCCTCGCCGATACCCCAGGAGCAACAGTGTCCCTAATTTGCTGGGAAGTGGCGGTGCAGTCCCCTACGGCACTGCGTAGGATCCTACGGTCTTGGCTTGCATCCGTGCGTCGCTGCGGTCCGGTCCCAGGTCGACGGGCACGTGCACCTTCCGCCGACCACTGGCGACAACATCGATGTACTGTGGAGACCTCACGCCCCACGTGTTGAGCAATTCGGCGGTACGTCCACCCGGCCTCCCGCATGCCCACTATACGCCCTCGCTCAAAGTCCGTCAACTGCACATACGGTTCACGTCCACGCTGTCGCGGCATGCTACCAGTGTTAAAGACTGCGATGGAGCTCCGTATGCCACGGCAAACTGGCTGACACTGACGGCGGCGGTGCACAAATGCTGCGCAGCTAGCGCCATTCGACGGCCAACACCGCGGTTCCTGGTGTGTCCGCTGTGCCGTGTGTGTGATCATTGCTTGTACAGCCCTCTCGCAGTGTCCGGAGCAAGTATGGTGGGTCTGACACACCGGTGTCAATGTGTTCTTTTTTCCATTTCCAGGAGTGTATTACTTCCCCCCATATACATCTCGCGTAGTGACCACGAGGAGAAAATTCGAGAAATTAGAGTCAATACGGACGCTTACCGACAGTCATTCTTCCCAAGCACTATTCGCGAGTGGAACAGGGTTGGAGTGATTTGATAGTGGTACCGAAAGTACCGTCCGCCACACACCATTAGGTGGCTTGCGTAGTATGATGTAGATGTAGATCCCTTCGTGGTCCAGACATGCCTCTAACTCAGGAGATGCCACCCTGTTACTTCAGGAGCGAGGTGGCTAGCAGAAAGTGCCTGTCTCCAGTTTAGAAAAAATACTCTGCTTATGAGCTGAAAGCGCTGGCTGTCCTTAAATACTACCTCGAAAGCACAAAATTCAGACTGAAGACGGGCAACCAGACCCTTAGTTGGATTCTGGTTCGCCCGCGTAAAACTGGGCGTATTGCAAGGTGGGCTGTTCGGATTTCCCCTTTCCACTTCAACGTCCGCCACATTATGGGGTGCGATGATGTTGTATCGGTTACCTTCATCAGACTGTTTGAAGAGGAGGAGGGTTCTCCTCCCCACGATGCCGAGGGGGTAGAAGTCCTGTTAATTCAGTGCTTACCGAGGTTCCGGCATTGTTTGCTAACCATGTGCAACAACAAGAGCAGGACCCAAAGTTGGGCTCCAGTAGGAAGCAGTTGGAGCCGGTCAGCAAGTTCCCGGATACAAATTGCGAAAGACATTCTCTGCCGCCACTGGCGACACAATGAAGAGCTTAAAATCTGTCTGCCTACCGCATTTGTCCCGGCTGTTTTCAAATATTATCATAGTTCTATTGCGGGGATTCATCTGGGGTATATAAAATCATTCACAAGATCCATGAATCTCCAACCTGGGCCCATTGCGTCGTAATATTAGTAAAATGGTTAGTCAGGGTCGTAAATACATGATGGCTAAACCGAATTCCGATGAGCTTAGGATGTTTCTTCAATCCACTCGGGTGGAGGTCCCCACGGAGCGTCTCTTTATTGATATGACCGTCCTCTTCTCCGGACCGAAGGTGGGCAGCGTCATATTTTTGTGTGGGTTGATGGGTTTACTCGGTTCAGATGGTTACTCCCCAGTGGTGATATTACTGCCGGACAAAGTATTAGGCATCTGAGTAATATTGTCTCTTGGTTCGGTTCTCCGAAGGTCATTGTCCGCGATAATGTACCTTGTTTCTCTTCGAGGGAGTTTCGGAACTTCTCGATCAGGGGTTAAACACGTCGCCATTGATACCTTATTACCCGTAAGCCTCGTTCACGGAGCAGGTTAATCGTAATTTAAAGTTCTCTCTGGTGCTCAACTTAATGGGATCATTTTTTTGTCGTGGCAGAACCTAGCCTTTAATACCGCCAGACATGAGGCGCACAGAACTGCCACCGCTTGTGTCATGTTTGCCTATCCCTTAAATCCCCCCCCCCCCCTTTATCAAATATCTGGTCCATACATGATTTGTTGCCCAGTGCTTTAGTCCTGAGTTAATCAAGAATAACTGGCATAGAGCAAGGGCAAATATTCTGTGTATCCATAAAACGAAAGGAGCGCCGTACAACCAGGGCGTGGTGGCGGAACATTTAGGTCGGAGATTTAGTCTATGTGAGAAATTTTATGGGTAGAAACTCTGAGAGTAAGGCTTTTAGAAAACTGTTCAAATGGTTCAAATGGCTCTGAGCACTATGGGACTTAACTTCTGAGGTCATCAGTCCCCTATAACTTAGAACTACTTAAACATAACTAACCTAAGGACATCACACACACCCATGCCCGAGGCAGGATTCGAACCTACGACCGTAGCGGCCGCGCGGTTCCAGTCTGTAGCGCCTAGAACCGCTCGGCCACTCCGGCCGGCCCAGAAAACTGTCACCACGCTTTGTGGGTCCGTATAAGTTCTGGGAGGAGGTACCTAATCCGGTAACGCTTTGTCTCCGTAATGAAAAGAGTGGAAGTGAGTTGCAGAGGCACCTTAGCTAAGAGAGGTAGTATTAATTAAGTTTCCTTTGTGAGCCTGCGATCCACCCCCTTCCCTACATGGGTATCCTGTGTTCGGGGAGCGAAGCTGAGCTGTTGAGCGATCGATAGCTTGCACCGTTCCTCCTGGAAGACAACGTTTGGTGTGAAGGGGGCGTGCCACGTTTGCGGCGAGTGTCGTGGAGGCTGTGATTCCGTGAGAGACAGTATGTGAAGCAGCATGAATAGTACAGGTCTGCATGACAACAGGTCGGCTGTTTGTTCGATGACCAATATGAATTTCAAGTTGGTCTGGCTGAGTATCTTCCAGACAAGAGGGACCTGCACTGGAAACAGAAGTGGACACATTATTCCGTTGGCCAACCAGGTCTGGAGGCGGGAGTTAGGTCGTCGTCACCCACACATCTTTTAGCGGCTCCAAGTTTTTCCATTTTCATCACACAGCGGCTTTGTATGCTCGGTGATCTACTTTCAATTCGTTGCTGTGGTGCTGAGTCCACACAGCATTCGTAAAGTGACCTTAATCTCCGCTGTAAGCATGATAATTGTGACTGGTTCTCTTCCGGCTCGTGATTGTGTCCCTCTGCCTCTGTTTCGGATTTGGTTCAGCCTTTTGTTGTTGTTGTTCTCTGTTCCTGTGTCTGGCCAGGCGATGTGAGGAGCGTGTTCCTTGTATCAAAACATAACAGTTTCCATTTAGTAATTGTCAAAAAATGGTTCAATTGGCTCTAAGCACTATGGGACTTAACATCTGAGGTCATCAGTCCTGTAGACTTCGAACTACTTAAACCTAACTAACCTAAGGACATCAGACACAACCATGCCCGAGGGAGGATTCGAACCTGTAACCGTAGCAGCAGCGTGGTTCCGTACTGAAGCGCCTAGAACCGCTCGGCCACAGCGGCCGGCTGGTAATTGTTATAGAGTTGTTATTTGACTGTGTGCTTTAAAGTATTGAGGTTTTGTAAATTGCTTTAATGTTTAATGCGTCATTATTTACGACGTTCAAAGTATTTTTTTTGTCTGGCACACTAAATCGCCAAGTCGCCTTCTGTACTTGCTTAGAGCGTGCAAGCTTATGCGCCTTACCGAGAAAAATCTTGTTGCATGTATATTTATGTGTTTACACAGGTGTTCATCAGCCAACCGTCTGTGTCTTCCTTCCACCTGCGTTTTCCGTCCCGCGTGACAGTTAAGTATTTACCGTTTCCGCTTCATGGCATGATTTGAAGCTGAAAGTCGGTTGGCCACTGAACTCCTTCACTAAGTAAGTGGGGGTGGTTGCCTTGGCCAGTTACCTTATTATAGTTTAGCAGCTTCTCACGACTGTTTAGTCCGCAATGCCAGCGTGTAATTTGTTGATTTACGTTTTTACTCGTTTTCTTAAAAAGTGTTTCCCTGTTCATCACGCTGTCACTGCATGCTTGTGCCTTGGTGCACATTCCCACGGTGCTTGGGAAAGGAAGAGCGTGGTGAGCAGAGTGTTGGGTCGGTCCTAAGTAATTTCGGGGCCGTTCCTCCGGACCAAATTCCCCGATGCGTAGTGGTTTCATATCGAGCTGCTTTAAGTGTTCTTTTGTTTCCTTTTAATGAACTCTTTTTAAGGTAAATCTCAATCATTTTGTATTTTTGTCAAACACATTCAAGAAATGTTCGTGGATTACCTATATGAAGACTCTTTTCTCAGAATCTTTGAAGAGATTGTTATGTAACTTCAACTGCTGAAATATTACCTTGCATCCATTTTTAAAATTTGCTGTAAGTATTTCAACAGTAGTAATCAATGTCCCTCCCCCGCTCCCGAAGTACCTGTTTCGGATGGGAGGCTGAACTGTTGAACAACGAATAGCACGCACCACGTTCCTGGAGCACAATCTTTGGCGTGAATGGGGCTTGCCATGTTTGGCGCGAGTGAGGTTGAGACCGATTTCCCAGTAGAGGCACTCAAATGATCGTATGGCGTCAGTGGCCGGGAGTTCCCAGGCGGGAAGTTCGGCCGCAAGTCTTATTGAGTGCGACGCCACATTGGGCGACCAGCGCGTCGACAACGAGGATGAAATGATGATGAGGACAGCACAACACCCAGCCCCTGAGGGGAGAAAATCTCCCTCGCCAGTCGGGAATCGAACCCGGGCCGCCATGCATGGCAGTCCAACGCGCTGACCGTTCAGCTAATTGGGCGGGCAGAGGCACTCAGTCGAAGCAGGACAGGCAGCACAGGTCTGAGGGGCAAAGGGATGGTTGTTTATTCTACTATCCAGGTGACTTCCAGGTTGGTCTGCCTGAGAACTTCTGGACACGAGGGACGTGCAATGGAAATGGGAGTGGACACATCATTCCTTTGACCAACCGGATCTGGATGCGGGTGGTGGGTCGTCGTCATCCACAAATCTCCTGGCGGCTCCGAATTTTCTGTTGTTCGTCACCCCACAGCGACCTTGTATGCTCGGTGAACTTCTTTTAGTTCATTGCTTTGGTGCCGGGACCATGCGGCATTTGTGAAGAATAACCTTCCCACCCAGTGTGAGCGTGATAACTGTGACTGGTTCGCTTCCTGCACATGTTTGTGTCCTGCTGCCTCTGCACTGGACTCGGTTCAGTCTCCTGTTGTTGTTGCTCTCAGTTCCTGGGTCTCGCCAACCGATTTGAGGAGCGTGTCACTCGTGTTGTGACTTGGCAAGACAGCCAAGCCACTAGGAGGAAGGCGAAGGGGCACGCGTTTAGCTCACGCAGGCTGGCGTGAGGTCTGGAACACGTCAGGATCTTATAGTAGCAAAAATAGTACGTAGCTTCTGGAATACTTAACTTTAATCCATAATTGGTGAACATCGGTCTGACGGTACATGCATCACAAGATAAATAGCATTTTATAATGGCGCCTTGCTAGGTCGTAGCAAATGACGTAGCTGAAAGCTATGCTAACTATCGTCTGGGCAAATGAGAGCGTAATTTGTCAGTGAACCATCGCTAGCAAAGTCGGCTGTACAACTGGGGCGAGTGCTAGGACGTCTCTCTAGACCTGCCGTGTGGCGGCGCTCGGTCTGCAATCACTGACAGTGGCGACACGCGGGTCCGACGTATACTAACGGACCGCGGCCGATTTAAAGGCTACCACCTAGCAAGTGTGGTGTCTGGCGGTGACACCACAACTCGTATCAAAATATAATAGCTTCCATTTGGTAATTCTCATAGAGTTACAATTTGTTTGCTTGTTTTAAATTGTTGGGGTTTTATAAATTTCTCGTATGTTCAGCCTCATTAATTGTAACGTCCAAAACATTTTCCTTGCCCAGTACCTTGTGTACTAAATCGCCAAGTCGCTTTCTTCAGTTATTTGGAGCCCGCAAGCTTATCTGCCCCACCGGGACAAATTTTTTTGCTTGTATTTTGGTGTGTTATACTTCCAAGTCAACCTTGTGTTTATGTAGTTAAGGTTCATCAGCCAACCGTTTGTGTCTTCTTCCAACTATGTTCTCCGTCCCGTGTGACAATGAAGTACTTACTATTTCCGCCTCTGGCGTGATTTGAAACTGAATCCCGATTGGCCGCTGAAATTCTTTACTATCAGGTGTAAGTTGAGGTGGTTGCGTTGGCCAGTTACCTTATTATCTTTTAGCGATTTTTCACAAACGGTTGCCTACGCTGCTAGCTTGTAATCTGATCACTTAAGTTTTTACTCCTTTTACTTAAAAATTGCTTCTCTGTTCATCAGGCTATCGTTGTATGTTTGTGCGTTGGGGCAGGTTCCCACTGGTTCCTGAGCAAAGAGGATTGGTGTGAGTAGCGTATTGGGGCTAAATAATTTCGGGACCGTTCCTCCAGGCCACTTTGCCCGATTTGTGGTGGCTTCATATCGAGCAGCTTCTTATAAACTCCGTTTTACGTAAACCTCAATAATTTTTTTGTATTTTAGCCAAATACGTTCAAGAAATGTTTATGGACCACCTATATGGAGAATGTTTACTCAGAACCTTTGAAGAGATTGTTATGTAACTTCAATTATTGAACTATTATCTTGCTTCCCTTATTATAACTTTCTGTAAATATTTCAACAACAGTAACCAGTGGCACACGAGATTTGTATACTTTTTTGGAAGGAGAATAAAATTTGTTGTCAATTTAAATTTTCGTACTTCATGTTCCCATGAATGACTTTTGGAGAGTTGGCAGAAAATATTTGAATTAACACTATAACCTTTTGTTATTTGATCTCACTGAAATATTTGATAAATTCTTCATCGATTGCCAGTAATTTTTTAAGTAATTGTATTTAATTTAACAATTTTGTCTTAACTTGTCAAGGTCTTGTTTGCCTGATTAATAGTTATTTTGCTGGTAAGTGTTAATAAAAATCTTCATATGAATGATGTTTAACCCTTATTAGCCAAGGCCTTCCACTCCCATGCAACCTTACACCAGTGGTGCGTACCAGCTAATACGCCAATTTGAGTACTAATTAAATCACCTATTTCATTAAACGGATTCACGGAGATCGATGAGTGATTATGTCATCCATTACCGGTTTCGAACCGCTTAGCGATTCATCGTCATATGGTACATATGTACTGACTGTCTGCAGCAGTGTAGGAGTCGCGTAGCTGTGGCAAGAAGTATAAACGATAAACGTAAACACTGAGAGTGGTGAGAATTATTCGCTTTATGAGTAATGAGATAATAAAATTGAAGAACAAAACAAAAGACGACTTGATTGGTTGCAGTAATTTCAGGAAACCTTTATGCAACACAGTCGGGGCGATCTTCATCCATAAATGGATAAAAGCTTTAATCTTTTTAAAATTCTGTCGAAGATAGTGCATGTTTTTAGTAATAGCCGGTGCATGCTGGGTTTGTGGTTCCTGCGTGAGCAGCTGGAACAATTGGCAAGAGGAAGTGGATGCGTTTACTTGGCGGCAGCACTTCAAGGGAGATTTTTGCCGAAATCGGAACATGGCCTCGTAATTTGGTGGCGCCAAGACGATGGAGGCAGCGGGGTGCCGCGGCCTTAGACGAAAATTGTGTGTGTGCGAACGAGCCTCCCCTCAATAAAGGGGAAAGAAGACAATGACTGCGTTTCAGACGGGCTAGATAATGTTTACAGAGGACACAACTGACAACGGGAGGCCACGAAGTTTGGAACGCGGATTTACTGTAAATTTCGTATACTCATAGTACTCCACTAGGACAGCAAAATGTGTAAGCAGTAGCGCGTACTTCTCAAGCGTTATTGAGGAAATACTGAAAATGTATGCTTGTCCGTGATTTGAGAAATCCCTTATACCTGGAAGGAGCCCAAACGACTTGTTACCCCAAGTTTTGACTCGCACAGACGGCTTTCGAAAGATGTAGAATTAATCGTCGCTTTCGACATTACGAGTACAAGTTGCGGGATTGTATATTTCGTAAAAACATGAAAAACAAAGTTGAACGGCACCAGCAGCATTGAATAAATGCTATGTTTCCGCACACCCAAGTTCTTTTGAGGTTTTCCGTGGTAAAACAAATCTCGTTACCATTTTCAAAAACCTCTCTTTCATTCGATAATTTGGAAGAAAACCCCGCATAAAGCAGCATTTCCTTAAATATCGACGCTGATCATTGGTCATGCAGCATCGAGTGTGTTTTAATAGCGTCTTCACGAGAAGCAGTTTCTCGGTCTCTTTCGATTAAATGGTTCAAATTGCTCTGAGCAGCATGGGACTGAACATCTGAGGTCATCAGTCCCCTAGAACTTAGAACTACTTAAACCTAACTAACCTAAGGACATCACACACATCCATGCCCGAGGCTGGATTCGAACCTGCGACCGCAGCGGTCGCGCGGTTCCAGACTGTAGCGCCTAGAACCGCTCGGCCACCCTGGCCGGTCACTTTCGATTAAATACGAATAATTTTGAAGACACTGACTCGCATACATTTCCAGTATCACTTTATGCATTTGGTCGTTTACTAGTCGTAAGTTATGAATATTATATTACTTGTGATAATAAATAGTTGTAGACTGCCAAATAACATTGTAAATTTAATAAAAGTTCATCCGATTACACGTTTTTTTCCCATTGCATCAATTTTAATGTAAATAGTAAAGAAAATGACTGTGTTAGAAACAAAAAAAAAAAAAAAAACAGACGAGCGGGACTCGATCCTGCGACCCAGCGATTACGGTGTTTGAACGCTAACCACTTTTTTTGGAAATGTCATTTTGTTTGTTATAGTTCGTTGCAATTCGTAGCGGACGTCCCCTGACGCCCGTTGAAGTTCGTTATTCATCCATTCACTCAGGTTTTGTTTTATTACAGAGGGCAGGTAACCCTCTTTTTTTTCTTTTTTTATTGCAGTTTGTTCGTTATTGATCGCTGTGTTTGGTCGTTGCGGACGTCGCAAGACATCCTGTTCAGTTCGGTGGTTGATCCTTCCACTCAGTTTTTTATTACGGAGGCGAACCGGCTCTATGACCGAACACGCTGAGCTACCGTGCCGGCGTCCACTCGGCTACCGACGCTTCATGTTAAAAATCGCCACGCACAGGTATGTTTCACTAAAATTATATCTAGCTTTGACACCCGCTGAATTATCCCAGCAACGCAAGGAAAAGAAATGGTTATTAAACTCCATCAGCTGACGTAATAAGTTAAAAGCGTTAAACACAGTACTCAACTGTTAACTACCAACGCAAAGTTAGAACAGCCGCTTCACCAAATATGGGGAAAATGTCATCACTAACAGTGACACTTAAGTAATATCACAGCTCACTCACAGTCAGCCCACGACTGACTCGGCAAGCTTGTTTGATTAGTTTGTGTTGGCATTGCGAACATTTGACGACCCAAATTATCTTGCGATTTCCTCAATAACGCTTGAGAAGTACGCCCTACTGCTTACACATTTTGTTGTCCTAATGGAGTACTACGAGTGTTCGAAGTTTATAATAAATCCGCGTTCCAAATGTCGTGGCCTCCCCTTGTGAGCTACATTACGTTTTCAGAGGACTTCGCCTAAGCGTCGAGAATACGAAAGCTATTTTCGCTAAAAATGCGCACTCCTACAGCGATAAATCAAACACGATTTATCGAAATATCGTCTTTCCATGTTTCATGAAAAACCACATATTGGAATGTCTGGTTTTCTGCTCGAGAGGGTAGTGGACAGAACGCGATGCTCAGGATGTGAGCCTGGGAAAATCTTGGGCGCGAGTTCCCGGTGTGCAGGAGATTCTCTTATTGGCTCTTTCGGAAAATGTATTTCGGTGGGAGAAGTGACTTCGTTATTAAATTTTCCATTTCACAGAAGCTCTGGAGTGAGCCTTCCAGTTTGTGAACAGAGACGCAGGAGATTATAATACCGAGAGGAGGGAGGAGAAAAGTTTCCGGGATTGTGCGAGAAGCACTCATGGAATGAAGTCGTACTCAGCCTTGGCTTCCGTTAAGCACTTTCTGCGCTCGCTCTCGGCTTAGAGAATCTTATGCTGATGAGTGGCAGGAGCATAAGAACGTCGGAGACGAGGTACACCTGGTCATCATGCAAGTGGGGGTTGAAGTTCACCCGGCTAAAGAACGCTAGCCACGCAGCTGCGTTCTGGGCCAATTGATAAGATGTACCTGCGGTGGGGTTCTCTCGAGACCATGGTGCAGTGTACGAGCGATTGGGTAATGCTTTTCTTCAGTCAGTAATCATTACTCCATGTATGTAAATGTTCATTCGGCAGACCTTTGAGACTAAATATGATGGTAAGGACCAGGTATAACATCACAGTCAGAACCGCTAGTCACAGGCAATAAATTCCGTAAATGTCATTCAAATCCAGTACGATTTTATGTATTTGTTTACCTTCTGCTAGTACAGTCTTGCCACCCTTGACGCATGGAAAATAATTTTATCCATGTTTTTTTATAATAAAATTCGTCATTGACCAGTTTTATTTCAGGGTGTCAAATTGTTGCACCTTGCTGTCCTCATGTGAATTTAAATAACAAAAGCAACATTTACACTAGACTTTGAATTCCATTTTACTACCTATAAATATTTTCCTATTTCATGTTAGGTATTGTGGATATATGGACCGACACTATGACATAGTTACATCGAAGCCCGCCCGGCTAGCCACGCGGTCTAACGCGCTACTTCAAGAGCGGGAAGGCGTACCGGTCACCGGCACGAATCCGCCCGGCGAATTGATGTCGAGGTCCGGTGTGCTGGCCAGCCTGTGGCTAGTTTTTAAGGAGGTTTTCCATCTAACTCGGCGAATGTGGGCTGGTTCCCCTTATTCCACCTCAGTTACACTGTGTCGGCGATTGTTGTGCAAACACTGTTTCCACGTACGCGTACACCACAATTATTCTACCATGCAAACATTTGGGGTTACGCTCGTCTGGTATGAGACGTTCCCAGAGGGGTCCACTGGGTACCGAACAGCACAATAACCCTGGGTTAAGTGTGGGGTGGCGGTAGGGTGGGTGGATTGCTGTGACCTGTTGTGGGGTTGTGAACTACTGAGGGCTACATCAGGACGAAGCCTCTCCGTCGTTTCTAGGTCCCCAGTTTAATACATATATACATACATGCATAGTTGCATGGGCTTTAGTATCCCAAAGTGACTGATGTACACAACAGGAAGAGAGACATGCAAAGGCAGCCAAGAAATGTATAATTTAAATACAAGCACAGGGAGTATACGACAACGTTTGGTTCTGAATAACAACTGAAACAGTTTCAGAACGAATACAATGGAAAGATCGTCCTGATCTGATGGAAGTTTGTCACTAACAGTAAAGGAATACTGCTACAAGTGCCGGCCGGAGTGGCCGAGCGGTTCTGGGCGCTACAGTCTGGAACAGCGGGACCGCTACGGTCGCAGGTTCGAATCCTGCCTCGGGCATGGATGTGTGTGATGTCCTTAGGTTAGTTAGGTTTAACTAGTTCTAAGTTCTAGGGGACTGATGACCTCAGAAGTTAAGTCCCATAGTGCTCAGAGCCACTGTTATAAGTAAAGTCTGTTTAGGTAGCACTGGCGATGTCCTTAGTTGCAACTAGCGTCCACTGCACTGTGATGAATAAACTCGCAGAACATCCGATGCTGTTACATTGAGGACGAGACTAAAACTCGCACTGACTGACGAGCTGCTGGGTGATGTCCTAAATACCATCTGGAAGAGGAATAGTAGGAAGTTGCCTAATATCACATGGCTCACAGCGGTGAGGTAGTACCAGCAACAGCAACGCTATATCCTGCAGATGTGGCAACCCTGGATACTGCAGCTGCTGTCGCAGGCAGGATAATCCGTGGTTGAATTCCAGGCACCTATACAGGTCTGCAGCCCACAGCATTCTGTGGTGTGGCTTGTGGCTGGATTGTAAGATGTCAGCCAGATGACACATTCCCCATCCTTAAGGGAGACATAGCTGAGCCATCTCCCTGCTTGCATTGCTGCTGTGCTGTAGACGACAGTCGAGAGTATGGCAGTCCACTTACCCAAAGGTGGTGGAGCCATCTAGCTGTGTAGGTGATGGCTGGAGTGGGGATGACCGACAAACATACGGCACCCCTCGTCCCAACAAAGAAGACGGTAGAGCCAGCTAGAAGAAGCAAAATGATGCATAAACAGGAATTATGCAAAGTCACCATCGAGAAAAGCGACCGATTGCTGAAGGCAGTGTGACCCACCAAGCTAGGCTTGCAGTGAAACCTCCTCGCCCAGAAAAAAGAAGAGCCAGTGAAGTCCAACATAAGCCCCAGTGAGGACGCCAAGTAGAGAAGAGGCTGACAATCTACAGAGAGGAGAAGGCACCAAGGGGCACAGCAGGCGTCCACTACCAGAGACACCTTAGGCCAGTGACCAGGGCAGAGTGATGCATAGCAGAGTCCCAGAATAGGCTCTTTGTACGCTGTGGAAGCACCTCTTGGAGGAGAAACGTCACACCAAGGAGAAGAAATCAGGGGAAATAAGGTCCCATGGATATGGGTAGGACATCAGTAACAGGCAGAAAAGGTCACAGATCGAAGCGTCTTGTGTCTGAAGAGGGCAATGCATAGTTAGCAGGGTTAACAGAGGACAGATTGACATCAGGATTGGACTGAGAAGCTGATGCTATGAAGGATGAGTCAGTGACACAGGAAACACCAGGGAGAAGCCGACAGTGGAGGACAGCGAGGCATGTGGGTTGGCTGAGTGTGATCATGCAGATGGTAGGATGGTGGCACTGAGATCTAAAGAGGCACTAGGGTCGGCAGCAAAAGCGCTGGTTGTGCTTGAACAGGGTGTGGTACAACATGTGCCATGTGGTGCCAATGCAGGCCCATCAGCAGAATAGCGGCAGAGCATCAGTGGCTGATGGGAGACGAGCACTCATACCAATGGAGGCTGCCGGTTTGCAAGAGTGACTCTGGGGCTGGGCAGTCAGCAACAGCTGAGGAGAACACAGTAGTAGCCAATAGTGAAAACTAAATGGCCGTGGAGGTCATCTAATGCTTTGGCGCCATCGGCAGTAGGAATCCAAGCCACTGAATTGCCCCGGGAAGTATAATTTCTCTTTCTCTTGAACTGAATATTAAAGATTGATTGTATCAGATTACAGGCATAAAGGCAAAGTGGAATTAATGACGGAAATCAACATAACCAATTATCAAATGATCTTGGCTCATTGCTAACTGCATGATTCATGAATGCGACTGTGCTCATGATTGTGGGCTTCTGGCAGAAGGTGCAAGAGGCGTCAATTGTGGCCAGTGGAGGGCTGCCACTAGGTAGACGGGGAGCTGCCATGGAAAGGGAGGAGACCTGGAGAAACAAGAGATGTGCAGAGCCAACATCGAGAAGAGATAACTAAGACGCTCAAGGCAGCAAGACCATACACAGCCAGGCCCTGGGGTGAAACTTCCAAGACTGGAGAACAGGAGGCCACTTGAGATCATTGCAATGAAAGGCATCCAAGGATGCAACCAACTGAAGGCAGTGCCAGGCAGTGTCCCGTGGAAGACAGAGTGTGTGCCATGGCTGCGCCTGTCGAAGAAGAAGACGAGAACATGAGATGTACAAAACCCACAATGAGAAGAGAGAAGGCCTGGGAAGGCAAAGAGGGCACTAGAAGCAGGTGTGAACCATTACCAACATGCAGAGAGGAGATGTGTCACTTGGAAATAGAGCAAGATCAGTAGATGGAAAAGAGGTGAACGATGCCTCCAGTGTCTGGAGAAGGGGAGTCCACAGAGTCGATGGGTGCCAAAGGAACAGGAAGTACAAGAGATAGTTCAACAGAGAGGGGTGTCGATCAGGCTGGCTGTGGAGGAGCTGGCTGCTCTGAAGCCAACAACACTGGAGCTGGAGGCACTGGACCAGGTGGTGACAGAGTAAGGTAAACTATAGTAGGTGGCGCGGGAGCAATGAGAAACTGCAGCAGGAAGTGCCAGAGCAGGTGGTACTTAGCAAATGGCACTACAGTAGGTCGTGCTAAACTGGCAGAGGCCAAGGCATAGAAGCCAATGGGGCCCATGGTGCAGGAGTTGGCAAGGCCTATGTCATAGAAGGTGGTGACACCAGGTTAGGGGGAACTGGGGCAGGGGGCACAAGTGTAGTGTCAAGAAGGCAGCTTTGGAGTCGAGTGTGCTAGAGGTAGAGGACCTAAAGGCAGAGGGACCAGAGGCCAACACGCTGGAGGCAGCCAGGAGAGACATATTGGGAGGGCAGTTCAGTGCAGCAAAAAAGGTGGACCATGAATCCAAGACAATGACAAACTCCTTAGCAGGGGCAGTCTCAGGATAGGTAAGGCACCACTAAAAATATCAGTGGAGTAGGCAGTGCCACACATGACGCAAACACTGCGCTGTCCTCTGGTAGCACGTGGAGTCGTCGTCCCTGAACATTGCTGAGTCGATTGAGTGGGGTCCTGAATCAAACAGTGCAACTAGCAACCACATCACTAGGGAAGATGCAGAAGTGACAATTCCAGCGAGGAAACAGATGGGAAATGGGCAAGCGAGATCAATGACAAAAGTACGAAAGACAGACCAATACCGATAGGAACTCATAGAACCCAGTGGAGCACAAGACACAGGGAACAAATTCTGGAGACAAAAGGGTAAAAAAAAGGTTACCTTTGTCGCCAGTTTAGCATCCCACCGTCAGGGATGCATTCTACAAAAGGAGAAAGTGCCCAACTAGTGAAGAACTACAGAACGTCGTTACTAGCAGAGAGAGTATAGAATGTTTGCTTCTGAACAGCAAATGAAACAGTTTCAGAGTGAACGCAACTGACAGATCGTCCTCATCTTATCAATGTTACTCACTAACACAATAAAAGATGTTGAAAATATGAGCTAGGTACTCAGCCTGTCACAATAAAGGAAACACTGCCGTAGGCAAGGTCTGTATTGGCATCACTGGCAATGTTCTAGGTTCAAACTGGCGTGCCTTGCATTTTAATGTATAAACTCGCGGAACATCTGAACTCAGATGTTCTTGATGTTATGTTTAGGTCGAGACTGGAGCTTGCACTGACTGATGAGCTGCTGGATGATATCGTGTAAGACCGCCTGGCAGAGGAATAATAGAAATTTGTCTAGTGGTTCGTGAAGACGAGCTAGTGCCAGCAACTGCAGCACTGCGTCCTGCAGATGTGTCGCTACTCGATACTGCAGCTGCTGTCGCAGCCAGGATGAGCTGCGGTTGAGTTTCAGGCACTTTTATAGGGCGGCAGCCCTCAGCAGTCTGGAGTGGCGAGTTGCTGGATCAGACGGTGCGAGCAAGGTGTCACATTCCTCCTCCCTAAGGTAGAGATGGCTGAGCCATCTCCGTGCATAAATGACAAATGTGCCTTAGACGACAGCCAAGGATATGGCGTTCCACTCCCCACAGAGTAGATGGCGGACCCATAGGTTGATTATGTCACACATGGCCGTGAGAAGATATTTCATTATTTCAGTGCCATTATTTACTTTGCATTGCAATTATTCTTTAAAAAATATCAGACTTCGGAGTATTTAGTGCAAGTTATTTTACTATGTGGTGCACATTCAAGCCTGTAGCAATGATGACTGGTCAATAGCACAATCATATTAGTAACATCCAACTTAACTTGACGAGGACCATTAAAAAGCAGCTGCAAAAACATTTAAAAGTCAGTGTTGGGAGAAGAAATAATGATAGAATTTAGTAAAAACATTGCAAAATCCAAGAAAATATTATTGGCCCAAGTGATACAGAGATAAAAAAAGAGACCAACTTGTGCTAACGGTTCAGACAGAAAAAGCGTAAATGGGAAAGTGTGATAAAGGAAGCTGACCGAGGCTCAGCAGTTGTTTTTAAACAACATTTAACGAAAATATCATCATAGAGTTTACACATTTTACAAATGTTTATATCACCATCCTATAATCTGTCAAACTGTATGTGGTTTTTACGTGTTGTTCTATTATAGAAGGAATGCCAGCCATGCCTTTCAGCTTCCAGTAGAATGTGCAAGCAACATCAGGCACAGCCAGTGGAGGGCAATTGCCAAGCAGACAGGGCAATGGATATGGCAAGAAGTAGACCTGGAGAAACGAGAGACATGCAGGTCCTTTGTTGAAACAGGACAACCAGGTCACCTCAGACAGTGAGCCCAGCCACAGCCAGGCCTTGCAGCAAAACATCCAAGACCAGAGAGCAGGAGATGCAGAGAAGTCCATGAGGCCACATGAGTTATGATGAAAGACATCCAGGGCTGGCGAGCAAGTTGCGGTGGCACTGGGCAGGGTCCCACAGAAGATTGATTGTCCGCCATGGCGGTACCTGTCGAAGGCAGAACATGAGATGGAAGAGACCCTAACTGAGGAGAGAGGAGGCCAAGGAGGGAAAGGAGGGCACCAGAGGAAGTTGTGAACTATCAGAGATAGGCAGAAAGAAAAGTGAAATACCACGAGATGCGCCGGGTTGTCACATGGGATTAGCTTGACATCTTTTAAACAATAACATTATCAATTTATCTCCATAAAAATAATTAGCGTTTCCTTTGCATACAGGCTGAATAGCTGCGTTCGTGGGAGCTGTCTACCTCTTGCAGGTGCTGTCGGAACAGACACTTTTTATTGAACATTGGCTCACAGCGCAATTAGTATCTTGTCACATTCTATTTTGTAATAAATATCGAATTTAAATAAAAGTACAAAAATAATTTTAACTAGTAGAATCGAACAAGTGACTTTGCGACTAATAGACACTTACATACAGATATTTTTGTGCTGCTTTATTTCCTTATAACATTTTGAATTCAAATATGAAAAGTTGTTAATGATCGAAGAGGAGTAGTTGCACCGCGTCCTGAAGTTCATCTCCTTCGATCAGCATGGCAAGCGTAAATCCTCAATAGAACTTGAGTTTGTTGCCATAATTTATTTATCATGAAGTTAATTCTCCTCCTTGAGATAAAACGAGGCAAAGAAAATTCCGAAATCACGTCTTCTTCCTTGGGTGGTTTTTAACTTTGTATATCCACAAAATAGTTAAGAAAGTGCGTTTGTGTTGGAGTTTTAGTCGATGTTATGTAGTGCACATAATGTTCAGTTAGACGGATGAAACTGTTATTTATAGGTTTCGATATAGCTTCCAGTCTGATGAACCACACCTACAACCATTGCTGCTTTCTCTGAAGATGTATTTAACATGGCCAGTCTTTCCCTGGTTCATTTGCACACATGTGCTTGGTCATTACATATATGGATCTTTGGTAATGGTTGGTTGGTTGGTTGGTTTGTGGGATTAAAGGGACCAGGCTGCTATGGTCATCGGTCCCTTTTTCCAAATACTAACAACACCCACAGAGAATAAAAGCGATTAACAGAATAGAGCACAGACGACACAGAACAAGAGAAACTTAGACAAAGACCAGACAAGACGAACGAAAAGCACACAGAGTGTGATGGTGGTTGGCCGACCATAGAAACAAAAAAGGAAAAGCCAACCACCGAGAAACACATTAAAACTCAGACTAAAATCGTAGGCCAAAGGCCAGAATCAACACAAAAGGACATAACAAACACTCAGATTAAACGATAAAAACCCCCTGCCCGAATAAAACGTAAAACTAAGCCAGCCATAGCAGGGTCATCAGTTAAAAGGGTAGGGAGCGTATCAGGCAGCGCAAATGTCTGCCTGACCACAGCTAAAAGGGGGCAGGCCAACAAAATGTGGGCCACTGTCAAAGCCGCCCCGCAGCGACATAGAGGAGGGTCCTCCCGGCGCAGTAAATAACTGTGTGTCAGCCGGGAGTGGCCAATGTGGAGCCGGCAAAGGACTACTGAGTGACCTGGGTGGAGGATGCCGTTTTTATCAAAACTGACACAGAGTGCATTTTGGACAAGCCCTCCACCTCCCCAAACTTGTCCTCCAAATGCTCTACAAAGAACTGAGGCTTCACGGATACAAAGGATTCCCCATCAGCTCTGGTACAGACGAGATACCTGGGCGAATACATGTCACTGTCATTCATTGCCTTTTGTTCCTCCCATGGTGTGGCCAGGGATGGGCACGATTTGGGGTCATAAACGTTACCTTTAAAATGAGTCCTCGAACGCTTAGAGACTGCTGGTGGCTGGCCACCAGCAAGAGATGATGTACCACGCTTCATTGCCTGTCATCCACCCTGATGCCACCTACTCCGACCAAGGGCCCTCCCCATGGGCGCCACCCAGCCACAGCAAGGGCCACCTGGCAGGATGGCCATTGCTGGGAGTCCTGATGCCCCAGGGAGATGGGCATCTACTCCTTGGCATACATGGGGAGTAAACGGCGCAGGCATCAGTAGAGCGATCCCTGTGTTGTCAGGGGGCTACAACCAACAGGGTACATGGCGGCCCCACCACAACGGACTGGCTACCGTGCTGGATCTTAGGTGCAAAAATGTATAAGGTCGTCGTCACAGCTAAAAGCAACACTGCACAGTGCAGCGTGGTAATCGCACCCAGGGACGTATCCTCGCCCAAGAGATGGAAAACGAGCGGGACAGCATTGCAACGACGAGAAAACCGGCTAAAGGTCTCAATACACGACAGATACAGTGCACCATGTAAGGCGCCCTTCCCCAATTGGCTCGCTCTTCGGAACAATTTAGAAAGATGGAGGTCAAACCCGATAGGGGACCATGACATAAGGCCGAAACATTTGAGATTCCTTTTAGTCGCCTCTTACGACAGGCAGGAATACCGCGGGCCTATTCTAACCCCAGAACCCGCAGGGGGGATCTTTGGTAATGATTCCACCTACATTACACTGTTCGCAGTACGGAGTTGTTCTTAGTTTTACGTTGTGTAGCCTCTCACCAGTTGGAATCACGTCATTCAATTCGTCATAGAGTGTCACGCTGTACTGATGTCTGAAGCCTGGACTGGATTGTTAACATCCTTCCATACGTTTTCTCAATTCTTTTCTTGATATTTCATCTCGATGGAGTTTTTCATGTGGTTCTTTTGTTAGTACGTTGTATATGTGGCGGCTATGTGGGCATCGTTGCTCGATCGTGCGGAGTGTTTTCCGGTGGCGCCATTGGTGGTCGCTCGCTGAAAGAGGGAAACGAAGTGGAACGGCAGTGTGGGTCGAAGTGATCTGGCGTGACGATGATGCGATCCCTTCGGAGATGATTACCTTGCCGGAAGTTAGAGGTTCAAATTGCTATAAGCACTAAGGGACTTAACACCTGAGGTCATCAGTCCCCTAGACTTAGAACTACTTAAACCTAACCAACCTAACGACATCACACACATCCACGCCCGAAGCAGGATTCGAACCTGCGACCGTAGCAGCATCGCGGCCCCGGACTAAAGCGCCTAGAACCGTTCGGCCACAACGGTCGGCTGGAAGTTAGATGTGTCTCTCGTTATTGTGGGCTAGTGTGTTCACATAGAGGCGTTTTGCGGACACATACAGCTGCTTCTGGGAAGGGTCATTAGCCTAGTTTGCAACCACTATTAGTCGAGGCATGGTACTTTGTCCTATATTCTGATTGCAGAGGCGATTTGGAAATGATTTGCCCCTGTGGAATCAAAGGACCGCGTTGAGTAATTTCGCACGTGTTTCTTAGTTTCTAATTTTTGTTTTATTTGGGTTTAAAGCTTTGGTACTCAAGATAGGGCTGTGCTTGAAACACAGTTGATAACTGTTTTTGCTATTTTAAAAAATTGTGTCAACCATTAGAATATTTTTCTTGAAGTACTAAGAACCTGTATGAGCTGTCTGCTTAGTAACTGCATTGAAATTTTTTTTAAAAATTGTGGCACCTGTTAGAATATTTTTCTTAAACGGAGGTATACTAGGAAGTCATTTGGGGCTGCTTGAATAATAACTGTTTACTGCAATTTAAAATTGTGGCCGCTCTTAGAATATTTGTCTGCTTGTACTCATCTGCAGTGAAGGGTCATATAAGCTGTCGGCTTAATAACTGTTTTCCTGTTTTAAAATATTGTGACAGCTGTTAGAATATTACCTTGTTACAATAATTTTCTTAAACTTCTGAATACTAAGAAGTCAAGCGAGCTCTCCGCTTAACAACTGTTTTGCTATTTTTTTAAATATTGTTGGCAGCTCTTGCAATATTTTTCTAATTTAACTCATATACAGTGAAGGGTCATGTGAGTTGTCTGCTGAATTACCGTTTATTAATTTTAAAATTGTGGCAGTTTTTGGAACCATTCAATAATTCAACAAAGGAAACTATATTTAAACGGTAGTGAATGCTGGAGCAACTGTGTGCGGCCCGAGTCCTTCCGTTAGGGATGACCTCATCCTAAGTTCCCACCTGAAATCCACCTTCCACTTACTGATGATAGTTTTTTACAGGTCAGTTTCCGTGTAACCCAGGTCAGCAGATATAACCCACTGCGGTACAGTATGTGTGCCCAAAATCCAGCTCAGGATTAACACAGGCCGTATTAATTGGAGGTGACATATCAGTGGGGGTAAAGTATCTGCACAAAATCTGTTTCAGGATGAATGTATTTCACATTAATTGGATGAGACACGACCGCGGGGATAAATTAATAAACCTTTCGTGATTCCTCTCTGGCCACTCCGTAGTTTTTTAGAGGTGCAAACCATAAAGATCGCACTCACTCACCGGCGATTACGTTAATTAGTGGTTAATGTTTTGTACTGAACTGCACTCTGAACTCTTCTAATATTTAATGGCAATATTTTCGAGTTCTTTTAAGAACTGCTTAAGGAGACTGATATCCTGATGCTAAGCTTCGAGTCCTACAAGCAAGAAGAAACTCGAAAAAGGGCACCTATAAAAGTCCACTAGATACAGAAAAATATAACTTTTGTTCATCAATTTTCCCAATACAGCGATCAGCGATGGAAGAGGGAACGTGGCAATGTTAACACATTTTACTGCAGTTATTCTTATCTCTTTACCATCGGTGTTTGATTAACTTACTGCCAATGTTTGTGTCATTTACTACCAGTTTATGTGGCCGCTCTACTGTCAGCGTGCGTAGGGGTTTCTAGAACCTAACTATAAGTTATGTTCTAGAAGCCCTACGCACGCTGACAGTAAAGAATAACACTTAACAGTAGCCGCACTGTAATGCCTTCATCAGCATTAATAAGCTAATCCAGAAGGTGCTTGCTTAAAATTACATAATCGTTTGTAGTGATTCGGAACTGGGTTTCTATAACTGTGGATTTCTCTGCCTACATGATATATGGCAAAGTGTGCTGTGTAATATGTTATATATTAATGTTAATAATTTTTATAGTAATAATTACCATATACATATCTTAAAATGGATGCAAATATATGTCTATGTGTGTTTGTGTGTGTGTGTCCCACACCTCCTCCAAAACCAACGAATCGATTTCAATAAAATTTGGTGCACATACTGCTTCTTACACAGGAAGGAGTACTGTGGTAGTATGAATCACCTAGCTCCCATAAGGGTGGGGTTGACACCTAGGCTGCCCTGCGTGAGAGATGTGTCGTGTGGATAGTACTGTAATGCTGTCAAGAGGATACACAAAGAGATGGGCACGGTTAATCAGAGGAAGAAGGAAGGAGGAGGTGGACAGTGTGAGGGGAGAGGAAGAGGTGCACATACAAAGATGGAAGGATGAGACGGACGTAGAAAGAATGGCGAAGAGTTCACAGTAAAACAGAGAGGAGGGAAGAAGAGAGAGACAGACTGGAGAAGGGGATGGACAGGGAGGTGGGGAGGATGTGATAAAGGGGGGATGAAGACACAGTCAGAGAGAGAGGGGAGAGGGGGAGGAGTCGGAGAAGGGGGAGGGACAGCAGGCAGATGGAATATGGAAAGGGGTGATGGGCACGTGCCGACCGTTGTGGCCGTGCGGTTCTAGGCGCTGCAGTCTGGAACCGCGTGACCGCTACGGTCGCAGGTTCGAATCCTGCCTTGGGCATGGATGTGTGTGATGTCCCTAGGTTAGTTAGGTTTAAGTAGTTCTAAGTTCTAGGGGACTGATGACCTCAGCAGTTAAGTCCCATAGTGCTCAGAGCCATTTGAACCACTTGATGGGCACGTGGAGTGGGATCAGGGGGGAGGAAGGGATGGGCAGAGAAAGAGGGAGGATGAAATAGTCAGAGAGAGAGGGGAATGGGACATGAACAGAAAGAGGTGGAAGGAGTAGGAGTTGCAGGAAGTATGAGGAAGACGTATGCATTTGCAGACGAAAGCTAGTTTTGCGTTTTCTGTGTTGCCTGAGCGACGTAGAGTTTGGGCGAGAGCTGACAGCCGTTCTTTGCACGGCATGGGAATTTCACATCAATAGATTAAATCTTCACCCAGTCTATGGCCACATAGACCCAGAAAAAGTCTGATTCTGTGGCAGATGACTTACAGCTATTATTACTGATAATGAAAGAACAATTAATTCTAAGATATTGCAATGTTGGTGTTAATATTGTTGTTGGTTATATTCTGGTCACGATGAAGTCAACATGTATGTTTTATATTACTGCAAGTTTTTGAATACATGGCATTTTTTCTTTTTTTCTTTTTTGCTCTGATAAATATTTTTGTGAGTATATTTGATAAGTTGTCTCTCTTTGAACTGTGATTCAAATAAGCAAAGATATCAAAATCAAATTTGACAACCAAGCATTGAGAAAAGTGATCCAAACAACGATATTTTTGTTTCAAAGCAGATCAATGAAATATGTTTTAGCCGGGAAATAAATGTTTTTATGAAACAGGGTAATCTGCTATTGGAAAGTGAATGAAAATTCAGCATAGGAGTCACACAGCCAATCGGTTGCAAACAACTGTTTGGGACACTAACTTAGGTTTCGACACCTCTAAGGATGTCTTCATCGGAAACAATGATACTAGACAGTTATTTGCAACCTTTTGGCTGTGTAATTCCTATGCTGAAACTTATATACGGTTGCTGAGAGACAGCCATGTTTAAAATTGTGAATGAAAATTGTTTGACTTTACTCAACTGAAAATAGCTACGGATTGGGTTAAAGTGGAAACCATATAAATTTATCTTCGAGCGACAGCGCAAAATCTAACTAGACGGTGCATTTAGGTGAGCCACGGAGGTAAAAAACACCATGTGCTATATTAAACACAATCACTGGTTGTCTAAGCAATGTAGCAACCAAAAACTATACAACAACAACTTTAATACTACGTTTTAGAACAAGAATTCATCATTTTTTCTCACCCCTATTCTATCTGAAGAAAGATGAGCCTGCAAATTAACAAATATAGATGTGTGGTGGTGACACGATAAAAATAAGTCCAATAAATTATGAATCGTTACGAAGTATCGATGTCACGTGTAAAATAAGCCACTACACTTTATGAGAATCGTTTACTCGAAGTTGGGATTTAGTAATTTCTTCAATTAATTTTCCTAATTGAAACACAGTACCTCTAGTCCATTATGAGTAGGGATGCGCATATCGAACCGTTCCAACTAGGATGCTCTCCGTAGTATTTTGGTCTAACCGTAGATGGCAGGAGACTCACTAGAAGTGCAATCGCTGCACAGTACAGCCCAATTTCCCAGCAGCTGTGTTACGTGTGCGGACAACATTGAGTGTGAGCATCAAAGACAGCGCTGGACGACTTGGTTTCTGTGGAGAGGGGGTATAAACGCTGCCGATATTCACAGGCGAATGGTGACAGTGTGCTGAAGCTGTGCACCGCCACGAAAAGTGATCTTGTAGCATGACGGTGCTCGTCCTCATACGAGTCCTAAAACGACGGCTGTCATCGCTGGTACTCCTGATACTCCCACACGGTCCGTATTCTCCAGACTTGCCCCCGTCTGGTTACCACCTGTTCGGGGCTATGAAGAAACCTGTGCGTGGGCATCATTTCGTAGACTTCCAGGAACTGTAAGCAGCTTTGTGACAGACTCTAACAAAGTGGTTCGAGGAGGTCCTACAGAATCAGAGGCTAAATCAGGAGGTGTGGCAGTACCTAGAACTCCATTTCAGCTGTGACAGTCGTGCATTCCCGATTCGTATGTGAAACTGCGTTGACGTACTGCAAGAGATTTTTTAATGAAGGTCCACACTTTCAACGTACCACCACCAACCGTCTGTGAATATCAGCGGTGTTCAGGCCCTCGTTCCACAGAAACCTCGTCGTCCAATGCAGCCCTTGGTGATTACATTTGATGTTGTCCGCTCACATAATAACGGCAGGTGGTAAATTGATCTGTACCGTGCTGGTATTACATTTCTGGGGATTATCCTGCCACTTACGGTTAGAATAAAATACTAATTACTTCCACCTGTAATTATGAGTCAAATGGCGAATCATGAAAGATGGGAGAAAATAAGGTGTCAACAAATATGGAACGCCCCTCGTACAATCAGCTGTAAGGTAACAAAATTAATGGCAGAAGAACACAAAAAAATCTGTTTTAGTAGGATCAGTGTAATGACTGTTTAAATCTAAGTAAACGGCATTTATTTTTTAATTTTACACAATTCGTTTGAAGCAAGTAGTAGCAGGTATGAGGCGAGTATATTTGGGATGGCGTACACTGAGTGACAAAAGACAAAGCTTACCTCCTTATATCGTGTCGGATCTCCTTTTACACGGCGTAGTGCAGCAACTCCTCTTAGCACGAACTCAACAAATAGTTTGAAGTCCCCTGCAGAAATACTGAGCCACTGTCCTTAACTGCGAAAATGTTGCTGGTGCAGGATTTTGTGCACGAACCGACCTCCCGATTATGTCCCATAAATGTTCGATGTGATTTACGTTGTGTGATCGGGGTGGCAAAATCATTCATTCGAACTGACCAAAATTTTCTTCAAACCAGTTGGGAACAATTGTGGTCCGGTGAAGTGGCGCACTGTCATACATAAATATTCCGTAGTAGTTTGGGAAAATGAAGTCTACGAATGGCTGCAAATTATCTCCAAGTAGCCGATCATGGCGAATACCAGTCAATGATCCGTTCAGTTGGACCAGAAGACCAAGCCCACACCATGTAAATGCAGCCCACACACCGTTACGGAGCCACCATCAGCTTGCACGGTGCCTTGTTGACGGTCTGCGCCACACTGTCACTCTACCATCAACTTTTACCAATTGAAATTGGGACTCACGGTTTTCCAGTTGTCTACGGTCCAATCGACATGATCACGGCCCAGGAAAGGCACTGCAGGCGATGAGGTGCTGTTAGCAAAGGCACTGGCGTTGATTGTCTCCTGCTACAGTCCATTAACGCCAGATTTCGCCACACTATCCTAACGGATGTGTTCGTCTAAGTCCGACATCAATTTCTGCGGTTATTTCATATAGAGTTGCTTGTCTGTTAGCACTGACAAGTCTTCACAAACGGCACTGCACTCGGACGTTAAGTGAAGACCTTCGACCACCGCTTTGTCCGTGGTGAGAGGCGATGCCTGAAATTTCCGAAATGGCATGTCCCATACCTCTAGCTCCAACTACTGTTCCCCGTTCAAAGTCTATGAATTCCTGTTGTGCAGCCTTAATCACGTCGGAAACATTTTTGCATGAAGCACCTGAGTACAAATGACAGCTCCGCCAATGCACTGCCCTTTTATACCTTCTGTAAGCGATACTTACCGCCATTTCTATATGTGCATAATTCTATTCCATGACTTTTATCACTTCAGTGTATCTCGCACTTTTTCGTGCTGAGAGAAGTACGGTCTTTGCCAGTGTCAGCAGAGGTTTTCGGCACTAAGTGCGAGACAGGGAGTAAGGCTCAGTTCTAGAGCGCATCGCAGTATAGTTCAGCTTAGAAACTTTTTCGAGTGTTGCAGTTGGACTTAGAGCACTACGAACGTTTGCCGTACTCTGAAATGTTCGCAGTGGTAGATCTTCATGCTAAAAATAGACTATAATTTTCCAGAACGAATTTTCATTCTACGCCACAGTGTACGCTGATTAAAACTTCGTAGCTTAGGCCCCAAGTTCCAAGCCTGCTCCGGCACACAGTTTTAATCAGCCAGTAAGTTTCAGACTCTGTGCTGGGTTTTTTGTTCTGAAGGGTGACTTGGCGTCATTTAGAATTGCAGCCAGGGAACAAAAACTTAACTTTAGTCTCTTGTGTCACTTAAATTTTTCGCGAGTCAAGATTAAGAGATAGTGAACTTCACTGAATGATTACTGGTGGGTGTGTGCTTCTACGAAACGATACATTAAGCTCTGTTCTGTGATTATGCCACAAACATAATGCAGTTATACGAAATCCATGCTCTCTGGATGTCTTAGACTCAACCTGGGTAATCGTAACTTGACACAGTCGAACTACTTCTTCAAGACCAGCAACAGGATTATTTGATCTTACAAGCTGTACACTATTACGTGTAGAACAGAACCCATGAATTATGTACCGTCATGCTCAAAAGTATCCGAACGACATGAATTGCGTTCCGCCTGATTCGTATGCGACCAACGTAATGTAACTGTCTTGCAGGTCTTCTGATCTCTCTTCGGTACAGTCGTTTGACTATACAACATTGTTACTACACCAGGCCAGTAGAGAACTTTGTTCTGCATAGCAAACAGTCCAGATGCAAATTAATAGCGCGATTATGAAAGTAGCAGGAGACACAGTACTAGAGATGACACAACCTTCAACAATTGTAAACGCAAATTTATTACAATAAATTTCAAAAAGCAAGTTTCATCTTTATGTGACGAAAATTTTGTACTGAATCAAGAGCTGGGCAGAAACTATTACTCTCCCTGTTGACTATCCACATAAGATCTTATATATAGTTTCAGTCACAAATAACAAAGAGAACACACGTTTAAAAATGAAAAGACGTGGCGTAAAGTGTTGTGTTGGACGGGATTCGAAGCCAATACCTAATCGATTGTTATCTAAGCACAAAGAAATCTTAGATATTGATAATTTTCGCAATTACCGAGCGAACTTTAACTGAAATAGGAGACGAGAAAGTTTTGCCTTGCTGGGATTTGAATCCAACACCTATTGCCGTTGTTTCCTAGCCACAAACAAACTTTCAATATCGGTGTGCTCCACCACACGCCCGATGTGTGTATGTGTTTGGACCCAAATAACGTGACGAATAGTTCTATGCTGACTGGGAATGAAACCTGACCATATCGTGGCTGTTGATAATACACGCAGAGACGTTAACTATTGAATTCTTTTTCAGAAGTGGCCAGGAGGGCATGTCTGAAACTCTAAAGACATGCTGAAAAGTTGTGTATCTGCTGGGAATCGAAGCCGGTACTGATCGTTATCGTTGATAACACACGAAGACACTTCAAAAATCATAATTATCTTTCACTTGTAGTTTGGTGTGCACATACTGCAGCTTGAAATAACATCAAGAAAATTTTTGGACGGCACCATGATTGTAACTCAGATACAAGAATTTCGTGGAGACCTAGAGGAGTTCTGAATCTTGATGAAGCAACTGAACGCAGGAAGTGGATCTCCCTGAAGGGTCAGATGTCCCCTAAGTCCGAATTCCAATCTAGCATCAATAATGTTGACATCTCAAATTCAAATACAACAAGAAATAAGTACTCTGTGACTTCACATAACGATTGGCTGCTTACAAAATAAAATTTTTGGTGTAAGGAAGTTTTCTCGGGATAGCGATTACACTTATCGCGACTCTCTCAAGGCCCATCCTGGAACAGCTCTCCTCCATCTGAGAGCGAAGGGGTTTCGTGTTTAATGTGGGTTTCGAACAATAGGGTAAACTTATGTTGTTCAATTAGCGACACCAGAAGTGAAGAGGATCTCTTGATGCTTGTTAGAAATGCTTGTCGGAAGCGTGATTCGAACACAGATATGAAACATGCCTTGTTAGAATTATTCCACAAGACTACGCAACTACTCAGATGGCTTGCACATGATTTTGTCATAACGACCATTACTCCGACCTCCCCCCCCCCCCCCCCCCTTCCCAATGGTGGTGGATTACAACAGCTGGTAGAAAACATTTATCTCCTTGTTTGTCCGTATTATCATTCACATGCTGCCTTGGCTACCCAAAGCGTACATTCTATCTGATTTTCAAATCAGTGAAAAAATTACATAACAGCCGTCTGCACTAACTGGTAAAACAGTAGGACGCGGAAATTTCTGGATGAACTATTGTTCTCCAGTGAGCTGCTGTGGTGCCGTATTTATGGGGGGATGGAGACGCTAAAAAAAAAAGGAAAGACCAAAAGGGTTTGAAGAATGACGTTTTTACCGTTTACCAATATACTAAACACCATTATTGACAAATGTGATGAACTGCGACCATTTAAAGTGAGACGCTTACATTAAACATCCCGCCGATGACGAGGTCAGCAGAGACGAAGCAAAAGCTGGGAATGGAAAGGATGGGCAAGTAAATCAACTGCGCCCTTTATAAACAAATATCCCAGCGTTTGCCTTAATCGAGTTAATGAAATAACTGGGAACTTAAGCCACGATGGCCAGACGGGCATTTGACACAAAATGTGTTAACTTCACAAACAGAAATTAGTAACTGATCCTACCAAAGAGTATCTGAAGCTGAGGTCATTGTGGAACCACAGGAAGCATTTTTTTATGCATCTGGTGGCACAAAGAAGGTGTTACAAACTTCATCTCAGGGCTATATTGCCAACAACTGACACGCCTTCTTGTAGTCATCTAATAAAAGCTGCCAAGGAAACTGCATCAAATTTTCCTACTGGACGGGAACACCCGTTTGTACTCTGCTGATCCCACTAAGGCCGGCCGAAGTGGCCGTGCGGTTAAAGGCGCTGCAGTCTGGAACCGCAAGACCGCTACGGTCGCAGGTTCGAATCCTGCCTCGGGCATGGATGTTTGTGATGTCCTTAGGTTAGTTAGGTTTAACTAGTTCTAAGTTCTAGGGGACTAATGACCTCAGCAGTTGAGTCCCATAGTGCTCAGAGCCATTTGAACCATTTGATCCCACTAAGGAACCTGTCCAGTAACTTGGCCGGAAAGCAGCCCCTACTGAACTTGTTCTTGCGGCTTTCCATTGTGGGAGGAAATGCACTTTAAACTTGAACTGACAACATCTTTGTCTCTGAATCAGTAGCTTTCTATAGGCGTGGAATCCAAGAACTGCCTGAACATTATCGGTCTGCTTTAGTTATTTGAGAGACTATACTGTTGATTAATTTCCCTGTTTATATCTGAATCAGTAGCTTTCTAAAGACGTGGAGTGTAGAAACTTCCCGAGCATTATCAGTCTGTTTCACTTAATGTGATGATCAATTTCACATCCGCGAGTAGATACTTAGAAGTTCCGTCCCACATTTAACTGCGTGAACTTCTTCCTGTTACTTTGGTTACAACTAGGTGAAAACTTCCTTTCCTTTGACTCTTATATAGACTGAATAACAGTCTTGCTTACCGATTACATACTCGAGACATTATTGCCAGCGCCTTGTGGTCCTTATTCCACATTCTCATCACAACCGTTTCTCCTTCCATATCATCAGAAGCTGGAATCGAACTTATACTCTACTGATTCGTGTATATCATTTTCTTCACGGCTTTCTGATTACTGTTTTTCAGTCGTTGCGCAAGATGTCTTCGCACAGTTATCTTTTCTGATTTGAAACTGTTATTCGCAGTTCTTGAAATTACTTGGTTTGTTATTATGCATTATAAGTGGTATGAATGACAATATTCTCAAGAAAAATTAGTTTTAAGTGTTTAATATTAAAATGAACGAATTTACTCATAATGTTAACAGCGTCTTGTGACGCTAAAAAAGCGAATCGCCTCAGTGAATGAGCTATTCAGTTTTTAGCCTGTGTAAGACAGCTACTGAAGCGGAGCGCCGTCCAAATAATTCCGCCCCCTCTTTGTCTGTGATGCTTGAGTCGCAGTAGGCGCATCTGGCTGTTATTCGTAACTACGCTTTAGACCCAAATCATGGTTACAGAAACACAAACAAGACTCTTTGGGCTACACTTCAGGTATTTCTTCTGCCTGTCAACGTGGTGGCAGCCCGAGCCGCCGCACCTTCAAAGCACGAGCGTCCATTGAGCTAGCCAGCACAAGAAATAATTTTTTTATTTTTTTTTAATTTTTTCACATAATTCCAGAACCCAGATGTTTCATAACTTTCTATCGAATCGCCTTCAGCTACAAATACTGTTTCTCTAAGACTGATATGGAGCTAGGCACCGTCCAAAGAACCTACGTCCGTTACGTTAAGTTTATCAGAAGAAGGGCAGCTTGCATTTGCAGGAAGGGAAAATTCTAATTCACTCAGCGTGGGACTCGAACCCATGACCCTGTAAAATAAATCAAGGTTCCTTGTCAGCCACTTCCTACCTCCTCTTCAGCCCGTCCTGACGCTCGTTAATATTCTGCCTTCTCGGCCTGGCTTTATTGCCTTTAATTTTCTTCTCTGGAACCGTAAAGTAATAGGTTAAATTCTTCAATCTTGAAACTGAAAAAAATTATAAAGAAACCTTTTCTTAACAAAGATCCCAACATCGTTAAGATGCGCTATATCAAACACGTTTTAGAAAAGTTACTTTTTATTTCACCAGCTGCGACATAGTCAAAAGAATTGATGTTGTGATCAAAGACTGGAATAAAAAACATTTAATTTTTATTTTTCGTTGTTTTTATTCTTACATCTTGTGGCTTCCGTCGCAATTAGAGTTTTTCTGAGGTACCACGACTTGTCAATAACATAAATTTTTGTGCCACATTTATTAAAATGATGCTCACTTCGTAGGAACTCTCTTAACTGAAGTGCTCTAACCAAATATTATTTATTATTTGCGCTAAAATGTGAAGTAAAAAATCTTGAGCCAAAGCTATGTATTTTGGGCTCTTTTTTAGAATTGTGGTGCTCTTCCACTATATACTGTATATACTCATCTACACTCGGACTTTTCATCGTAGTTGCAAAATGTGCGAACTGGCCGATAATCCACGCGTAACTATTGTTCTTGGCTTCAGGAAAGCAATTCCAGTCTGACTAAAGTACTTCTGTAAGTGTTATAGTAGTTGCTGTTGCTCCATTAATCGTTATGAGTTTTTTCTAGACCAGTTGCATATTTGGAATTAGTTTCTACAGATTAGGATGTGTGTCAAAGTGTCTACAATATGGCGATGGTCGCAGTACCGGCTCTGCTTCAGTTTAATTTTGTGCAGTTTTCACCTTTGGGGTCCTTCTCATTTAATAAGTCATACCATGTCGACACTACTTCGGAGTGGAGGCTGGGGTTGTTAAAAATTTTCCAGGATTTTTCCAACCGGCCGCCAGATATTTCTCTTTCACAGGGTTTGGTTTGTAGTGACTCGAGACGTGGCAATAGTGGTTAAGTTGCTGAGGGTTATCTTGAATATAGCTCACTTCCTTGCAGTAAGTGAGGACGTAGTCGAGCTGAGCGTTGATGCGACGAACATCGACTGGAGCCCTCTTGCTCATTGGGGATAATCTGGTGAATAACGTTTTTGTAATTGTCGTATGGGGTGAATGCAGTATTTTGCGGATACGGTTCATATACGTGTATTTCAATGCGTTGCTTCTGGACGTCTCTGACACCGAAACTACATTAATACGGGTTAGCACTATGTTTGGTATGGTGACTTTGAAGATATGTCCGCTCCAAATGAACCAATTCGCTGAAGCTAGAATCCTGTGTGCCGTATCCTTGCGAACTGGTAACACTGCTGCCATGTGATATATTTTACTTAAGGCATAGCTGTTAATCAACAGAGCTCTCTCTCTCTCTCTCTCTCTCTCTCTCTCTCTCTCTCTCTTCCTCTCCATCGCGTTTAACGTTCTAGTTTTATGTGCTTGGAGGGCAGCCCAGAATATATTAAGTTTATGGTCCCAGTTCGCAACTCTCATCTCCCGTGGATAGGACATAAAAATCAGATCGAAGTGGTTCGTTTACTCTGTCCGTTGCAACCATGTTATTTGCATGTTCTCAATTTTGGATCCGACAGGTAAAATCTTCGATTTGTGTTCACTGAGCTTGGCGCCAGAAGAAGTAACATAAGCATGTATAATTTCTTCAACGGTTTCAGTTTCAGATTTCATATTAACTGTTACACTGATATCATCAGCTTAAGCGTCACACACGGTTTCTGTACCAAACCTCTGTAAACCTTGTAACCTGTGATGCAGGCTTAATAGTAATGGTTCTACGGCGACTGCGTACAGTGTCATAGAGAGACTTTACCGCACACATAGTTTAATCGGGACTGATGAACTTAGTTGGCCATTAATTTTGATTCGAAACAAAGTTCCGAGTACACATTTGCGCATGAGCGGAATAAAATGATCACTGAACCCTGTCCGCTGCATTACGGTTAGTAGAAAATGATGACTAATGCGGTAAAATGCTTTATCAAAGTCTAAAAACATGGGACCAACGTTACATTTACATTGACACGATAAATTTATAACATATTCACATAATGCATTTGGCATAGATCTCCGTGGGGCAACACTCATTTGATATGAGCTAATTACCTTCGGAAGTTTCGGTCTCATTCTACTATTTATAAGCCGGTTGAAGATTTTGTAGGCGGAGCTGAGCAGAGTTATTGATCAAAAATCCTTCAGCGTAATGCTCGTGTTTTTTCGGGGAGATCAGTCCTTTCGTAAACTGAGGTGGCATCTGCACGTCCCCCAATTGTACATTTTGGTGGCATTCCAAAACAAGCATAAAATTCTGTGGGCAGGCCATCTAAACCAGCTGGTTTCTTTGTTGGTGAAGCTTTCATCGGTAATGTTAGCTACAGGGTAACCGTTGTCATTCGGACTGAAAGTAGAATAAAAGGGCTCACTTCGCGACGTTCCTTGCTTTATGCGCGTTTTATTCTGCAGCTGTTGCTATTAATAGCATGGGGTGGTAATGTAGTTCGCGAAGGCATAAGAAGTGATACCCTAAGGTGTGTTTTCGCCAATAAGGTTTCATGCGACCACGCCCCTCGATGCATTTCCTTATCTGCGGTTTTACAAACTATAAACACCACATGATGCGTGTTAGGTAAGTGGATTGCGACCGGAGACATACGTCCCTTCCCATTAATGTTTTTCGTTTAGGGTGCTGCACGGCTATACGAAATTCGCAGTGATCCGAGAAGTTGATTGGCCAAATTTCGAAGTCAATTATATTATGGATAAAGCCTTCCGTTACGTACACTTGCTCTAGTCTGGTTGCCGAAATAATGGATAAGTACGGATACATTCGCGTGTACGGACGGAGGTGGCACCAAGTACCTATTAAATCTAGTCCATTAGTTAATAACAAAAGCTCCTCGCAAAATTTGAAATTCGGGACTTGGTCTTGACTCAATACGCAGTTAAAATCATCACCCAAAATTATGTTCAAACGAGCATCCGTTATTAATGGGACAGTTTCACTTCGGAACAGTTAGCTCATCGCACGTCTCCTGTTGGAACCAGACGGAGCATATACATTTACAAGAAGCAGATCATATATTTTTTGCAGTCATCCCTCGTCCAGACTCAAAAATAGCTTGTGCTGTACATGGTAGGTCTTTTTTGCCTATGTTCAAGATTGCCTCATATCCGTACACGTCAGCTATTTTCGTCATAGCTGCCTCTTGTATCATCACTATGTCAATGTTGGCGGCGTATAAATAGTTCTTTAGAAATTATAACTTCATATCGGAAACAATCCTGTTGATAATAAGCATGGCAAATTTTATACGCCTACGTCATCAAGTAGTACTACTAATCACAAAAAATGGTTCAAATGGCTCTGAGCACTATGGGACTTAACATCTGAGGTCATCAGTCCCCTACACTTAAAACTACTTAAACCTAACTAACCTAAGGACATCACACACATCCATGCCCGAGGCAGGATTCGAACCTGCGACCGTAGCGGTCACGCAGTTCCAGACTGAAGCGCCTAGACCCGCACGGCCACACCGGCCGGCTGAGACTAGACACCTCACTCTTTACTTCGCCATGGAAAAAACTAGAAGAAGTAAAATACTGCTAAGGCAAGAAATTTAAAATAGAGATTGATGAAATAAATTAAACATTTCGAGATCAGACCTAATTCATGCTTCTGTAAATACATAAACTACAAGTAAAGAAAGCGAGCCAGACGTGTGACCGAGCGGTTCTAGGTGCTTCAGTCCAGAATCGCGTGACCGCTACGGTCGCAGGTTCGAATCCTGCCCCGGCATGGATGTGTGTGATGTCCTCAGGTTAGTTAGGTTTAAGTAGTTCTAAGTTCTAGGGGACTGATGACCACAGATATTAAGTCCCATAGTGCTCAGAGCCATTTGAACCATTTTTTGTCTAGTCTTCTGGTGTATTTGTCTTCCTGGTTTTGGCCTATTTGTATGGCCCACAGTTTTTTTAGTGAAGCAAGAGCTGATGAACAGTAGTACCAGCAGACAATCAGATATGCACAAGAACTATTTTGAAAGTGTTATTGAGCTTTTCCAATAGTCTCCAAGATGAAATGAAATTTAATTAGCGTTATGCACTGAGTAAAATTCTGCCGCAAGTACCGTAGCTTTTAACATAGCAGTTTCTTCTCACAGTTACATTCGATAATTTTCATACGAATCTCCTGATATCTTAGAGACCAGAAAATAAACTACGACTAAAATGCGACGCCCACGAGAAGATGCATAGCAATTTCCTAGGTGAACTTCTTCCGTAACTTTTCGTTTCTTTGTTTCTTATAGACTCAATAACAGTCTTGCTTAAGAGGTCCTCGCGCAGTTTACTATTATGATTCGAAACTTCTGGAATTCCTTTGTTTGTTATTGGGGCCAGTGAAGGAGTTCTTGAGAAAATTAGTTTTATGTGTACAAAATTAAAATGAATGTGATTCACTCGTAATGTAAACAGCGTTTGGTGATACGAAAAAGGCGAATCGCCTCAGTGAATGAGCTGTTTAGACTGCTTAGAGCAGCTGCTGAAGAGGACGGCACCCAAACAATTCCCCCTGCTCTTTATTTCTGATGATCGAGTTGCAGTCGACGCGTCTCGATATTATTCGCAACTAGTTACAGAAAGTCGAACAAAATTAATTGGGCTATACTTTAGATATTTCTTCTACCTGTTAATGTGGTGGCAGCTGACGCTGCCGTGCCTTCGAAATGTGAGCGTCCCTAGTGCTAGCTAGCTCAAGAAACACATCGGCAGAGGTAACATGGCTCAGAATTATCCTGTTGAATTCACTAGAGTACTTTTTTTGTGACTTTGAATAAATCATATGAATGAGTCTCACTTTAGGTTTAATTTTGGGTTGTCAAATTTGTGATTTATACCGGGAAGGTCGTTCAATGCAGAATCTACAAGTAATTTTACATTTTATGTTGTTAATTATCTGTGTTATGAATCAGTAGTGTAAAGGGAGGTTACTGTAGGCAGTAATAGGTTTGTAGCTAAGTGGTAATTCGGCAGGTTTGTGAAGGGAAAGATACCTTAGGTCCTAGTTCCAAGCTCTCCGCAGAGTTAAACAACTCGTCAGATTTTTGCCTCCTCTCTTATCGAGTTACAGTCTCCCGGTTGTAAAATCAGCAGAGGAAATCTTAATTTCTCCACATTAAGTCTCTTCACAGTCATGATTCAGTAACATCTTCATCCTTTTGAAATTTTATGCTTTTATGCCTATACCGACATATTTTTTTATGTTTCTGTAAATGTACTATTTGATTAATGTATCTGTGGCATTACATAATTTGTTAACTTGGGTTTGTTTTAGGGTCTACTCCCACTGCGAAACTTACGCATTTTCGTGGTAGTCCCGAAATGCTTCTTGGTCAGGACACAGGACTTCACACAGATAAAGACGATATAGAGACCAAAATTCCGTAATATCTTGTTAGTAAGCGAAGTCTTGGGCGGGCTCGTATTACGAACACCATTTGTTTTCCTGAGTTAGACTTCAGTCGTAAGGGCATTACAATATGTTTAAATCATTTGTTTTTATAAAAGTACATATTTTACAGCGTTTCTCGTTTGATTACTGAAAATATGATCAACAATATATGCCTTCACATTAACTATAACAAAACGATAATGCTCAATTAGTCTTAGTACTTGATGCCTCTAGAAAGCTACTGGTTTAGAGATAAAAATGTTGTCAGTTCAAATTTAAAGCGCATTACAATCTTGATGTTTGTTCGATATGGTGCGAGCAAGGTAAATTTTTGGTGCCGCAAGAATAAGTACGGCTTGGACTGCTTTCCAGCCAACCTCCTGGACAGATTCCTTAGTGGAATCAGCAGAGTACAAACGGGCGGTCGCGCCCAGTAGCAACACTTGATATAATTCCCTTGGTCGTTTCTCTTATATGGCGACCACAAGGCGTGTCAGCTGTTGGCAACAGATGCCAACTGCAATGGACACACCTCTAGGATGCAGTTAATAATACCTTCTTTGTGCCAACAGTTACATAAAATTACTTTTTCAGGATTTGCATTGGCCGCTGCTTTACATGTTTTTTGGTACGGCCAACTACTATTTTCTTCTTCAAGAAGTTAACACACGGTGGATCAAATGCGCGTCTGGTCATTCCGCTTTACCGTTATTTCTTTAAATCGGTTAAGGCAAATGCTGGGATAGTCCTTCGATGGGGCACAATCGATTTCCTCCACCATCCTACCCAGTCCTTGTTTCTTCTTCGTCTCTAGTGACCTAGTCGTCAGCGGGGTGTTTTCTTCTTTCCCCGTCATTACCTTCTTCATGCAAGTGTCTTGCGAAGTTTAAATGGTAGCAGTTCATCACATTTGCCAATAAACTCGTGGGTCGTAGTGGTAAACTGCAAAAACATTCACCGAAGTCCGTTGGTCAACTTGAATGTGGAAAATAGTTCATGCCGGAACTTGAAATGAGAATACTACCTGCGTTTGCAATGTGTCTCGTTTGCTCCTAGACCGTTAATTTATACAGGAACACGTAAGGTCAAATGGGAAACAATAGTTCACGTTGAAATTTCACCGTCACACCGTTTTGCCAGTGGCTTTATGCGATTTTATTTCAGTGACTGGAAAATCAAGCTGAAAGTACGCATTGGATAGCCAAGATAGTTGATGGATCGCTATGCAGACAGAGAGGGAAATTAATGTTTGCAACTGGTTGTAATCCATCTCAAGAGAGCCAGGATTCTCATCTAGCGTGGGCATTGTTCGTGATGACAAAATAATGCAAAGCCGTATTCGTAGTTAAGTAGTCTGTTGGAATTATTCTAACTTCGAATACCTCAGGTCTGCATTCAATTCACATTTCAGACAATAATTTTTAACATAAATGAACAAATAAATCCTCTTCACCTCTGAAACTGAACAACGTAGGTTATCACCATTGTTCCAAACCCACATTAAACAAAAGGTCCCTTCGTTACAGACCGGAGGACGGACGGTGTAGGTTGGGCCATGAGAGAGTCGGAGGTTGCAGTAACTGGAATCTCTGTCACCAGTAAGTTGTCTAATATCGGAATTTTTACTTTATTAATTGAGCAATCGTAATGTAAGGTTACAGGGTATTGTATTTGACCTTTAGATGTTAAATTTATTGACGCTAGATTGTGAACTGAACTCAGATACAGCATTTCGTGGGACTTGACCCCTTCGGGATGGAAGAGTTCCTGCATTTAGTTATTTCCCCAAGAATCAAAGCTCTTCAAGGTCTCCACGACCAATGACCTCGCTCCTTGAACCCCTCCACCAAATGAACCAACCAATCTCCACTAAAGTCCGTATCTGGGTTCGGATTCTGGTTCGGTGCAAACATTTTCATGATGTCATTTCATTTTTGTGCACACCAAAATGCAAGTAATTACGATTTTTGACGTGTCTCCGTGCGTTGTCAGTAATTATGTTCGGTGCCGGTTTCGAGTCCCAATCAACTACAGAACTTTTCATCACATCATTTAGTGTTCAAATACGGCACAGACAGATGGAAAGGAGGAATGAAAATTAGTGTTTAACGTCCCATCGACGTCGTGGCTATTTGTGGTGGAGCTTGTAATACGTGAACAAGAAACAGGTTTTGCTGTAGAAGCCTAGCATTAAAGCCCGTTCACAAACAACGACCTGTCTGCGCAGACATATGCACAAATTTGGCTCAAATGGCTCTGAGCACTATGGGACTTAACATCTGTGGTCATCAGTCCCCTAGAACTTAGAACTACTTAAACCTAACTAACCTAAGGACATCACACACATCGATGCCCGAGGCAGGATTCGAACCTACAACCGTAGCGGTCACGCGGTTCCAAACTGAAGCGCCTAGAATCGCACGGCCACACCGGCCGGCGCACAAATTCCTGCTCATGTACTATATCGCTGCAGATGTAGTACATTCACACGACAGGAGCCCCATTCTAATACTCAAGTACTATCTGTCGTTCTATAAAAAAAATACAAGCAAAAAATATAAAAAAATTTAAAAATATCGGCGACTGCGCTCCCTCAACCTCAAAGTTTGTTTCATTTATTCAGAAAATCGTAATGGAGGAGATTCTACTGCTGTTTGTGTTTGCAAATTGTGTTGCAAAAAATGCAAGAAACAGAAAGAGCGATTAAATGATTTAGACGGTGTCTGATTAAGAGAAGGCAACTTTCGCACATGGATTTCCTTTGCGAGTTGCAGGGCGAAACCGACAACTGGTATAATTATTTGTGGATGGATAAGGGAACATACAAGGTGTTACAAAAAGGTACGGCCAAACTTTCAGGAAACATTCCTCACACAGAAATAAAGAAAAGATGTTATGTAAACGTGTGTCCGGAAACGATTAATTTCCATGTTAGAGCTCATTTTAGTTTCGTCAGTGTGTACTGTACTTCCTCGATTCACCGTGATCAAATTGTAAATTTTCACAACCAACATGCGTGGGCTGACGAGAATCCGCACGCAATTGTGCAATCACGTCATCAACACAGATTTTCTGTGAACGTTTGGGCAGGCATTGTTGGTGATGTCTTCATTGGGTCCCATGTTCTTCCACCTACGCTCAATGGAGCACGTTATCATGATTTCATACGGGATACTCTACCTGTGCTGCTAGAAAATGTACCTTTACAAGTACGACACAACATGTGGTTCATGCACGATGGAATTCCTGCCCATTTCAGTCGAAGTGTTCGTACGCTTCTCAACAACAGATTCGGTGACCGATGGATTGGAAGAGGCGGACCAATTCCATGGCCTCCACGCTCTGCTGACCTCAACCCTCTTGACTTTCATTTAAGGGGGCATTTGAAAGCTCTTGTCTACGCAACGCCGGTACCAAATGTAGAGACTCTTCGTGCTCGTATTGTGGACGGCTGTGATACAATACGCCATTCTCCAGGGCTGCATCAGCGCATCAGGGATTCCATGCGACGGAGGGTGGATGCATGTATCCTCGCTAACGGAGGACATTTTGAACATTTCCTGTAACAAAGTCACGTGCCGGCCGAAGTGGCCGTGCGGTTAAAGGCGCTGCAGTCTGGAACAGCAAGACCGCTACGGTCGCAGGTTCGAATCCTGCCTCGGGCATGGCTGTTTGTGATGTCCTTAGGTTAGTTAGGTTTAACTAGTTCTAAGTTCTAGGGGACTAATGACCTCAGCAGTTGAGTCCCATAGTGCTCAGAGCCTTTTTTTTTTTTTTTTTTTGTTGAACCAAAGTCACGCTGGTACGTTCTGTTGCTGTGTGTTTCCATTCCATGATTAATGTGATTTGAAGAGAAGTAATAAAATGAGCCGGCCGCGGTGGTCTAGCGGTTCTGGCGCTGCAGTCCGGAACCGCAGGACTGCTACGGTCGCAGGTTCGAATCCTGCCTCGGGCATGGGTGTGTGTGATGTCCTTAGGTTAGTTAGGTTTAAGTAGTTCTAAGTTCTAGGGGACTTATGACCTAAGTAGTTGAGTCCCATAGTGCTCAGAGCCATATGAACCAGTTTTTTAATAAAATGAGCTCTAACATGGAAAGTAAGCGTTTCCGGACCCATGTCCACATAACATATTTTCTTTCTTTGTGTGTGAGGAATGTTTCCTGAAAGTTTGGCCGTACCTTTTTGTAACACCCTGTATAATCGTAATTTTCTTTTGGCGTTCATAGCTCTTTGTATAAATGGATAGATACTTGTACGAAGAGAGCAATTTCTCCACACAAGCAGCTGACGATGACTAAAATTCCTGGCAGCAGGAAGAAGCTACAAGGATCAGAAATTTTTTACTGCGGCTTAGAAACAGTATTGAGTGAAATTCTAGCCAACACTTACGAAGCTACTTACGATGTCCTGCAGAAGAATTTCATGAAGGCAAGTAAAGAACCTCTATTCTGTAATACATAGATTCTGACAATTTACAGGTAATATTTTTAAAGTTTTAGATATTATGGGCGTGGCCGATCAGCTATAATTTACTTTGTTACTGACTTGGGGTTTTGAATAGCCTGCTTGAAGTCTACCAGCAACCTGTTATAGACTTTTGCACCACAATATAAAACTTCAGCCTGGACATGTAATTTCTCCATTAAGGAATTATAAGATACTGCCTTTTGATCTCTATCGCTGTTTTCCTTCCTCACAACTCTCCGCAAATATGCTTGATCCCTGTAAATTTCAATAAGTTCGGCAATGAACCATGTAGAGCACTAACGGGTACCTGGTTTTTCAAAATTCGCGGTACACACGGATGATAAACATTAGACTGATGAAACAGCTGACTCAAACGTGTTTCGCGCCTCAGATGCGGTGCGATGTGCTGTCCACACGCTACCATTTGTCTGCACAGATGTGGCGCCCATTGATTTGAGCGATTTTCTTCAAACCTGCAACTCTCAGCTTTGTGCATATCTCATTTCTGAGTTAATCTCCTCTCCACAAGCAACAGTCTACTTGTGCAGATGTGCGCAGACATTTGTGCAGACAGATCGTTGAGAGCGGACGGGCCTTTGGCATTCTCACTAGGCGGGGTGGAATTGAAGCAAGGTCACAAGATACTTTTCATTGCGCCAGCAAGTCACAGTTTCACATACTCTGGGACAGTCACGCTTTGATGTGTTCGTGAGCAGCCGCGTGTAAACAGCATAATGCGATATGCGGCGAGCGACGAACTGGTGCCTACATAATTCATTACGCTGGCGACTGGAGGTTCTCGGAAGGAATGCTAGTTTTGAAATACATGGAATGTTAGACTGTTCTACGGCATATTGGTAAAGGAAACAAAGAAGAAAAAATGGTTCAAATGGCTCTGAGCACTATGGGACTTAACATCTGAGGTCATCAGTCCCCTAGAACTACTTAAACCTAACTAACCTAAGGACATCACACACATCCATGCCCGAGACAGGATTCGAACCTGCGACCGTAGCAGTCGCGCGGTTCCGAACTGAAGTGCCTAGAACCGCTCGGCCACCGCGGCCGGCAACAAAGAAGAAAATCGATAAGGAAAAAGAGGGAGAAAAGCTCTTAATACAATGGTGGAGTTGGTGATGATACTAACGAAAACCGTGTTTTTACGGGACGAGTGAAAGGGAAACGGAAGTTTTTATACGGACATGAAAAATGAGGACATTCTACGACAAATCGTAGACTAGAAGTGTCTTTCACCTGGGGACACGCCTAGGATTCGAGCCGCGAGGGCAGTGACCGCCGCACACGTGAGCCACCAGACGCACGCCAAAGGCCAACGGCCGAGTTCGGGCATAATGTTTGTTTACTTGACACTAATTGACGCAGTGAGCCAGACAGTTGCCCCACCCGGTAGCCGCCACAGCACAGCACGGCACGGCCAAGCTGCACAATGCACTCTCCTACCTTTGATCTATGAGGAACGTTCAATAAGTAACGCACAGCATTTTCTTTTCTCGGCCAGTTTCGGTTGAAAAAAAATTCAGAATTTGTTGTGGGACGTCGAGGATTATTCACGCCTCATCCTTCATACACTACTAGCCATTAAAAGTGCTACACCAAGAAAAAATGCAGATGATAAACGGGTATTCATTGGACAAATATATTATACTAGAACTGACATGTGATTACATTTTCACGCAGTTTGGGTGCATAGATCCTGAGAAATCAGTACCCAGAATAACCACCTCTGGCCGTAATAACGGCCTTGATACGCCTGGGCATTGAGTCAAACAGAGCTTGGATGGCGTGTACAGGTACAGCTGCCCATGCAGCTTCAACACGATACCACAGTTCATCAAGAGTAGTGACTGGCGTATTGTGACCAGCCACTTGCTCGGCCACCATTGACCACACGTTTTCAATTGGTGAGAGATCTGGAGAATGTGCTGGCCAGGGCAGCAGTCGAACATTTTCTGTATCCAGAAAGGCCCGTACAGGACCTGCAACATGCGGTCGTGTATTATCCTGCTGAAATGTAGGGTTTCGCAGGGATCGAATGAAAGGTAGAGCCAGGGGTTGTAACACTTCTGAAATGTAACGTCCACTGTTCAAATCGCCGTCAATGCGAACGAGAGGTGACCGAAACGTGTAACCAATGGCACCCCATACCATCACGACGGGTGATACGGCAGTATGGCGATGACGAATACACGCTTCCAATGTGCGTTCACAGCGATATCGCCAAACACGGATGCGAGCATCATGATGCTGTAAACAGAACCTGGATTCATCCAAAAAAAATGACGTTTTGCTATTCGTGCATCCAGGTTCGTCGTTGAGTACACCATCGCAGGCGCTCCTGTCTGTGATGCAGCGTCAAGGGTAATCGCAGCCATGGTCTCCGAGTTCATAGTCCATACTGCTGCAAACGTCGTCGAACTGTTCGTGCAGATGGTTTTTGTCTTGCGAACGTCCCATCTGTTGTCCCAGGGATCGAGACGTGGCTGTACGATCCGTTACAGCCATGCAGACAAGATGCCTGTCATCTCGACTGCTAGTGATACGAGGCCGTTGGGATCCAGCACGGCGTTCCGTATTACCCCCCTGAACACACCGACTCCATATTCTGCTAACAGTCATTGGACCTCGACCAATGCGAGCAGCAATGTCGCGATACGATAAACCGCAGTCGTGATAGGCTACAATCCGACCTTTATCAAAGCCGGAAACGTGATGGTACGCATTTCTCCTCCTTACATGAGGCATCACAACAACGTTTCACCAGGCAACGCCGGTCAACTGCTGTTTGTCTATGAGAAATCAGCTGGAAACTTTCCTCATGTCAGCACGTTGTAGGTATCGCCACCGGCGCCAACATTGTGTGAAAGCTCTGAAAAGCTAATCATTTGCATAGCACAGCATCTTCTTCCTGTCGGTTAAATTTCGCGTCTGTAGCACGTCATCTTCGTGGTTTAGCAATTTTAATGGCCAGTAGTGTAATTTTATGATGTTCCAATAGGTGGCAGCGCTATACGTGGTCCTCAAAATGGCGTCTGTAACGGGGGACGTACCTAGCCGAGAACTATCATCGAGTTTCTTTTGGCGGAAAACCAGAGCATCGCAGATATTCGTAGGCGCTTGCAGAATGTCTACTGAGACAGTGAAGAAAGGCACAGTGAATCATCGGACGAGGCGTCTGTCATCATCGTAACAACGTTGCGCCAACCTGTCTGATCAACCGCGTGCCAGCCAGCTGCACGCAGCTATAACCCTTGCAGTGTTGGATCGTGCGGACATTCTCATTCGAGGTGATCGATGGATCACAATCAGATTACCTCGCTGCTCAAATAGATGTCCCTGTTGGTAGTGGTGACACATCCGTCCACCAGTTGCTCGCTGGGTTCCTCGCCGCCCAACAGGTGACCATATAGAACAACGAAGGACCATCTGTGTGGAATTGTTTGCGCGTTACGAGGCTGGTCGCGACAAAATTTTCGTCGAACATCGTCACAGGCGATGAAACATGGGTTCCTCTCTCCGAACCGGAAACAAAAGAGTAATTCGTTAAGTGGCGCCATAGCACGTCTCCTCCGAAGAGAAGGTTCAGGGCCGCACTCTCAACCAGTAAAGTCATGGTGACGGTCTTCTGAGTTCTGAAGAGGTTATACCGTTTTATGTCCTCCCTCATGGTGCCGCGATTAACGATGAAATTGAGCCATGTTGCGGCAAGCTTTGGTGCTGTTTGTAGGTTTCTGCCCTCTGTTGTAGGCCAAACCGTAACACTTAGTTGACGTGGTTGCGGTTGTTTGTCTTCTTCTCGTGCTGACTGGTTTCGCCAGCGTTGCATGTCCGCTAGTGGCAGTAGCGGCGGATATCGTTATGTAGTAATTGTGGCCCTATCTTTGGGGCGACGTCATGGTTCCTCCAGGTCGAGTCAGTGTGCAGTTCAGTTGGGGACTCAGGAGGATCCAGGTCCACACAGTGTGAGAACACGCCGTGACTGCTGACGGCGCACATGGACTGCCGTATCGAAGGCCTGTGGTCACGAGGGTGCACGACCTCGTCGTAAACCGGATCCTGCAAGCTTTCAGTGAATTTCGATTCAAGTAGAGAAACCTCCACCATTGTGAGATCTTGCGATTCTCCGGTGACGTGGGTTCGTGTTGCTGCTCGTAGTGTTGCCGAGGCGAAGAGCAGCGATTGGAGTGCTTGGGGAAGGCGGATCTGATTAACTTTCCTGGACCTCTAATTACCAGTTATTGCGTTCAGTTTGTTACTATTTGTTAAGTCCAACCAGTGGTATTTTTCCTGCCTCGTACCCGCTAGGGCCCCAGTTACCTGCCCTGGGGGTTAGCGTGTGTAACGGCAGTGTACGTTACCTCGCCTTGCCGCTGCTATCTGGTGAGGTGTGTAGTTTTGACAGCTTTCTTGATTGTAGGTTGGTTGGCGATTTTTCTACCCTGGTGATAGTGATTCCTTTCTCATTCCGGGCGCTCTAAGCACAGTATTCTGCTGGCGGAGTCCAGACCGCCGGTTCCGGCTTTGACGTATTTTTACATCTTTGTATTTGGTTTATTGGACGTCAGGTAGCCTCAGCAAGATTATCATTAGTCATTCGTTAGACTGCCACCAGTCTGAGTTACCATCTTGTGAAGTGAATGCAACTCTTGGCTGCCTCATCGCTCGCGGAAGTGTTTTCTTGCCGGACCTACTCAGAGGTCGATTCCTGTTACACTGTCTGTGACTGGCCCTTGTGTTTTATTACTGTATTTGCTGTTTTATTGTATGTTTCTAAATTTTTATATAATTGACATTTTTGGCGTTACAGCAGGTTTAAATCATTGTGCTACCATGTTTACCATCTTTTTGTCTCACCTGTTTGGTGGCTAGTTGCTTGTCCTTTTAAATTAACCTTTGCTGTTGTATTTGCTGTTTTACTGTATGTTTTTTTTATTTTATATAATTGCCATTTTTGGCGTTACAGAAGGTTTAAATGATTGTGCTGCCAAGCTTAGCATCATTTTGTCTCACCCATTTGGTGTTCAGTTGCCTGTCATTTTAAATTTACCTTGCTGTTGCATTGCTGTTTTATAGTATGTTTGCTAATTTTTTTATAATTGCCGTTCTTGGCGTTAAAGGCCTTCAGCCGTGACTGTGGTTACTTGCCTTAAAATTCTAATTGGGATTACATTCACTTGTTTTTAAAACATTATTTGCTGTGTCTGTATTTTATGCTCATTTGTTAAATTGTAACGCACTGAAAGCACCATTAATTACACAGTTGTTTATTCCTTCACTAATAACATGTGATATCTTTATTTATTGCTGAGTCTGGAATTACCGTTTTAAAATAAATGTGTGTAATTGCAAAATGTAACCAACAGTAACTGATTACTGCCCTTCCACAATCGTAACCGAATCCTGTCTTCCTTGACTACCAGGTTTCAGATGTGTATTGTGCTACCCTCAAGAAATTGAAGAAAGGATTTCAGCGTGTTCGTCGCCACAAAAAATGCAAACGAAATTCTCCTTCTCCATGACACCACAAGGCCTCACAGGAGTCTGCTTACCGGAGAAGAACTCACAAAACTTCATTGGACTGTTCTTCCCCATACACCCTATACCTCGGATCTCGCACCTTCCAGTTTCCATCTGTTTGGCCCAATAAATGATGCACTCCACGGGAAGCAGTACATGGATGACGAGAAGGTTGTTGATGCAGTGGAATGGTACCATCGCGCGTGCAGGGCCGCCCAATAAGATGTCATAAGGCCGTCGCATTGAAAGGAGATTATGTTGCAAAATTCGGTTTTGTGGTCAAAAAGGTGGGGACTAATGTACGAGGTGCATTCAAGTTCTAAGGCCTCCGATTTTTTTTCTCTGGACTGGAAAGAGATAGAAACATGCGCATTGTTTTAAAATGAGGCCGCGTTCATTGTCAATACGTCCCAGAGATGGCAGCACCATACGGCAGATGGAATTTTACCGCCAGCGGCGAGAATGAGAACTGTTTTAAATACTTAAAATGGCGACGTTTTCCTTACTTGAACAGCGTGCAATCATTCGTTTTCTGAATTTGCGTGGTGTGAAACCAATTGAAATTCATCGACAGTTGAAGGAGACATGTGGTGATGGAGTTATGGATGTGTCGAAAGTGCGTTCGTGGGTGCGACAGTTTAATGGAGGCAGAACATCGTGTGACAACAAACCGAAACAACCTCAGGCTCGCACAAGCCGGTCTGACGACATGATCGAGAAAGTGGAGAGAATTGTTTTGGGGGTTCGCCGAATGACTGTTGAACAGATCGCCTACAGAGTTGGCATTTCTGTGGGTTCTGTGCACACAATCCTGCATGACGACCTGAAAATGCGAAAAGTGTCATCCAGGTGGGTGCCACGAATGCTGACGGACGACCACATGGCTGCCCGTGTGGCATGTTGCCAAGCAATGTTGAAGCGCAACGACAGCATGAGTGGGACTTTCTTTTCGTCGGTTGTGACAATGGATGAGACGTGGATGCCGTTTTTCAATCCAGAAACAAAGCGCCAGTCAGCTCAATGGAAGCACACAGATTCACTGCCACCAAAAAAATTTCGGGTAACCGCCAGTGCTGAAAAAATGATGGTGTCCATGTTCTGGGACAGCGAGGGCGTAATCCATACCCATTGCGTTCCAAAGGGCACTACGGTAACAGGTGCATCCTACGAAAATGTTTTGAAGAACAAATTCCTTCCTGCACTGCAACAAAAACGTCCGGGAAGGGCTGTGCGTGTGCTGTTTCACCAAGACAACGCACCCGCACATCGAGCTAACGTTACGCAACAGTTTCTTCGTGATAACAACTTTGAAGTGATTCCTCATGCTCCCTACTCACCTGACCTGGCTCCTAGTGACTTTTGGCTTTTTCCAACAATGAAAGACACTCTCCGTGGCCGCACATTCACCAGCCGTGCTGCTCCTAAAGAAGCCTTCGCCGCTGCCATGGAATCATGGCGTCAGCGTTGTGAAAAATGTGTACGTCTGCAGCGCGCTTACGTCGAGAAGTAACGTCAGTTTCATCGATTTCGGGTGAGTAGTTAATTAGAAAAAAAATCGGAGGCCTTAGAACTTGAATGCACCTCGTAGATTATTGGAATCCTGAATAAAACCAACCTGCTTCCAGAAGAAAGTGTTGCCTCACTTAATGAACGCCTCTCGTCGTTCAGGCGACACTGAGAACACCTGGCATTGTTATTCATATGTGTAACTGTTTAGGAATAAATGTCACTTGTTTTCGTCCCAGTTTAGATTTTATGCATAACTCCCTCCAAACCACTACTAAAAATATTGATCTGGCGCTAAATCTAGATCCCTCGCCCATGGTAGGGGATGACATGAGGCGAACGAGAGATTATGGTAAGGGTAGAGCATTATCAAGGTGAATGTTACACCCTTTAGGTGTCCCGTAAATGTTATAAGCTTAAGCTCCAAATAGACAGTGGTTCAAATGGCTCTGAGCACTATGGGACTTAACTTGTGTGGTCATCAGTCCCCTAGAACTTAGAACTACTTAAACCTAACTAACCTAAAGACATCACACACATCCATGCCCGAGGCAGGATTCGAACCTGCGACCGTAGCAGTCGCGCGGTTCCGGACTGAGCGCCTAGAACCGCTAGACCACCGCGGCCGGCCCAAATAGACAGTGACTCGACTGAAATCGACCATGGCCTTTTCCAAGAAAACGCCTCCAAATTCGCCTTAATTTGGAGAAACCAAGGAACCGTTCTTCTTGGATGAGAGTTCGTTGACATACCACTGGGCCATCACGTTACTCAGGCAACAGAAGAAACGGCAGATTTCTCAACTGTGAAAGAGCTATCGTTTTCTGTCTTCAAGCGTTGATTTAGAAATGGGTATGACTGAACTGACAGTGACATCCATATGGCATTGAGAGATAGTACAAAGGGTCCTGGCGGTTTGCATTTATGCATCACACTGGTAGTGGCTGCCTTAGGCAGCTTCAATAGCTGGATGATTTGGCAAGCGACAGGTGATAACGGCGAAAGCACAGTACACTGCACGTCGTTCGACTGTTGGCATAAACCCACTCACTATACTTTATGATAACCCACCATCAACAGTCTAACGATAACAACCCTGCTGTTGCACTTAAACCCGCTTCGGTTCCTATTGAACTGTTATTTTCTTGTTTACGACGAATTGTATTTTTGTTTCAGTTCTGTTTTGACTCGCAAGTTGTTTTGTTATTTCTCTTATTCACAGCTTCCCTGTACGAAATGAGCTCTTGAGTTGGTCGAAGCTTCACTGCACTCAGGGCATTCCTAATCAGCGCTTGCCAGAAACTACCCTCAGCCGTGCTGCTCTCTACGAAAGTATTTCCAGCAAACGATTGTGTTTGGGAGACACAATATTTCTGTCCACAAATGCTGTTCTTTTCAGACAGCAGAGCATCATGAAAGCTTCCTACATTAAGCTGTTTCGGCGAAGAATTTCCAGTGTATGGGAACAACGTCCACAACGGTCTGCAAAACAATCATGCTCTTCAGTCTCAGATATCACGAAACTCCGTAAATAGGAGGCACAATACATCGCTTTTACACAAGAGGTGTCAAACATTTTAGGTCAAAATTACACAAATGGTAGATGTAATACCACTTTATTTTTCACCTCCAACGTCGTTATGAATCAGTCCAGTAACTTTAAATAAATAAAGCTATTAACAGTTTCAAGCGCCAGATTCAATGTTACGTTGTAACTTGATAATCCGCCCACGCATCTCGGTCAGTTCCGTGAGGTAAATTCAACGTCAGGGTGTGGCATGATACTTGTTACGTGTCAAGACAACCCTCTAGCCACGCCTCTCAGGCAATAGCGTGACTAAACAGTCGAGGGTAAATGAAGATCACTCTTCACACTGTGAGGTTTCTGGCTCCAAAATCAAGGTCACCCTCCCGCCCCCCCCCCTCCTCCCTCCATCTTTCTAAGGCCAATAGGACGACTTAAATCAAGTCCCCCCTCCCCCTTCGCCCTGTAGTTAGTTTCCCTGTTGTGTCAGTTGCAGGTCTGTGCAACGTAATGAAAGGCTCATTATAAAATACCACTAGCAGAGTTATCCTACTTAAAAAAGGTGGTGTTATTATCTTAATTTTGACATAAGATCGTCTGACGCATGACTGTGTAACACGGAAACTTGAAGAGATGTCACTGATTTATTGTAATTTTAATGACATCATAGCATTTTCTGCAAGGTTCTCGACTTATGACCACCTCCAATTGCTATTTACAATTTTACGGTTTTGGCCGACTTTCTCCCACTTTTCAAGATCGTACTCCAAAGACGTATGTAAATACAAGACTGAACAACTTCCACAGTGCATTATTTAAGCAAATAATATGTTTCTACGTACCAAGTTTACAAGGAACATGTTCCTACATAACAGACCAGATAGGACTGATAGAAAAAACGGAGACGATCCAAATAAGAGAGGCGCGTTTCTTACAGTTCCATGTAGCATACAGAAAGCGTCAAAGAGATGATCAACCAACTCCAATGATAGACATTGCAAGAGAGGTTTTGTGCAGCATTGTGTGGTTTATTGTTAAAGTTCTGTGAGCTTGCGTTCCTAGAAGAGTCAACAAATATATTGCTTCCTCCTACGTATATCTCACAAAGGGGCCATGAAATTAGTAAGATTCGAGCACATACAGAGGCTTACCAGCAATGGACTCGACTAATGTCTGAAGTAGAGGAAATTGACACCATGGATTCTGCTGGGCTGTTCAGAGATCCACAAGGGTACGAGGGGGTGGATATCTCTTCTGCGCAGCACATTGCAAGGCTTCCTACATATGCCCAATAATGTTCACGTCTGGGAAGCTTGATGGTCAGCGAAAGTGTTTAAACTGAGAAGTGTTCCTGGAGACACTCTGTAGCAATTCTGGACGTGTGGGATGTCACATTGTCATGCTGGAATTTCCCAAGTCTGTCGCAATGCGCAATGGACGTGAACGGATGCAGGTGATCAGACAGGATGCTTACGTACGTGTCACCTGTCAGAGTTGTATCTAGGCGTATCAGGGGTCCCATATCACTCCAACTGCACACGTCCCACACAACTACAGAGCCTCCACCAGCTTGAACAGTCCCCTGCTGACATGCAAGGTCCACGGATTCATGAGGTTGTCTCCACACCCGTACACGTCCATCGGCTCGATACAATTTGAAACAAGACTCGTCCGACCAGGCAACATGTTTCCAGTCATCAACAGTCTAATGTCGGTCTTGACGGGCTCAGGCGAGGCGTAAAGCTTTGTGTCGTGCAGTCATCAAGGGTACAAGAGTGGGCCTTCGGCTCCTAAAACCCGTATCGATAATGTTTCGCACGTTGACACTTTCTGATAGCCTAGCATTCAAATCCAAAGTAATTTGCGAAACGATTGCACTTCTGTAACTTTGAACGATTCGCTTCAGTCGCCGTTGGTTCCGTTCTTGCAGGATCTTTTTCCGGCCGGAGCGATGTCGGAGATTTGACGTTTTAACAAATTCCTGATATTCGCGGCACACCCGTGAAATGGTCATACGGGAAAATTCCCACAGCGTCGCTACCTCGGAGATGCTGAGTCCTATAGCTAGTGCGTCGACTATAGCACCACGTTAAAACTCACTTAAATCTTGATAACCTGCCGTTGTAGCAGCAATAACCGATCTAACAACTGCACGAGAGAGTTGTTGTCTTGTATAGGCGTTGCCGACCGCAGCCCCGTATTCTGCCTGTTTTCGTATGTCTTTATTTGGCTCTGAGCACTATGGGACTTAACATCTGAGGTCATTAGTCCCCTAGAACTCAGAACTACTTAAACCTAACTAACCTAAGGACATCACACACATCCATGCTCGAAGCAAGATTCGAACCTGCGACCGTAGCGGTTGCGCGGTTCCAGACTGAAGCGCCTAGTCTCTGTATTTGAATACGCGTGCCTGTACCAGTTTCTTTGTCGCTTCAGTGTAGATGTAAATATGTAGATGTAAATTAATGCGTAATATCACTGTGTACGGCAGTGGAATTTTCTGTAAGCACTCCAAAGTGTGACAGTCTCCTATTGCTGTTCACAATTTTGGGGTAATTTGTTGCAATTACACTAATTTTCTCCGACGTTTCAAGATCACCAACCAAATACTTACATAAATGCGACACTTTAAATGTTAAGCAAATAGCACAGTGAGATATTTTAACAAATACTCCGATAGCCCACGTTAAACAATTATCACAGCACGTTATTTTAACTAATATAGGTATATCTTCCATTAAACGTATGGCATAGTGTGATATTTTAATAAATAAAATATCCCACGTTAAACAGCGTAATGGAACGAATACGCTCTTGCTATGCAGAAAAGTGACGAGATACTTGTCCCTGCATTATTCGTTTGTTAACAACATTGACACCATTATAAGACTGCCTTAGAGGAGTGTGACACTACGAGATCACAGCAGACTGTTGCGAGATTACAGTAGACTTATAAACAACAGCATAAAATCCAAGTATGCACACTCGCAACATCACTGGATTTACGCTGTAAAATTACTACCTCTACTCATAACAGGCGTTAGAAAAATTGGTATAGATGTATGCACTTTATTATTTAAATCAAACTAATAACGTTAGCTGGAGCCCCACCAGTAATTGTCTCCGTGGTCACAAGCGTCTCTCCAGGTAGCTGACTTAGGGTCTACAACAGCGACTGCTCACTGGAGAGCGACGTGGCCGCTCACATCAGACGCAGCAAGTTGCAACTAACAGATACCACGCACGTCAGAATCGCCTTTACATGACTGATAGATGACGCTGCTTTAGAGAGAGATAGATGGAGAGCGGTCCTCAAAGTTCTCCCTGCCGCGAAGCTGCCAGCCGTCGAAATTCGCCCACATATGGTAGATAAGAGTCGGCAGGTGATGGAAGTTGCGTGTCTAAGATACGTCCACCAGCAACGCTAACAGGATGCCAACTGCACATTATCATTCATTCGCTAGACAGCATCGGACCTGTGCGGGTAGACGTATAGATAATCGATGCAATGAGCTACATATTTTAGTGCCAATCATTCCAGAGAGCGACTCTAATATTTTTTTTATATCTCCGTTATTAGTCGTTGGGGATATGTCCAGAAATGAATCGTTATTAACATTCCATAGCTGCAGCACCATATAGTATCTGATTAAAAATTTACAGACACCTTCCAATACCTTAGTGATCGGAAATACAACGTGTCAGATGGATTTTCTCAGCTGTTTTGGTGTATGTATGAAATTTCGTTTTCTTCAGATAGTAGCTGGAGTCGACCGAAAGCCGCGCGGGATTAGCCGAGCGGTCTGAGGCGCTGCAATCAGGGACTGTGCGGCTGGTCACGGCGGAGGTTCGAGTCCTCCATCGGGCATGGGTGTGTGTGTGTTTGTCCTTAGGATAATTTAGGTTAAGTAGTGTGTAAGCTTAGGGACTGATGACCTTAGCAGTTACGTCCCATAAGATTTCACACACATTTGATTTAATTTGATTTTGTCGACCGAAACAAATAATGCTACCATCATCTTAAATGAAATGCCAAGTGTCCAAGGAAACCATCGGTTTTGTTTCCTGTTACAAAATGTTGAAGCAGAATTTTACGTAGTCATTCGATACACTGGTACAGAATTAGTCTAGTTCCATATTCGTTTAATCGGTATGTATTAACAGCGACATTAAAAACAAGAAAAATAGCCGATATTCCAAAGTAGAGCAGCGCAACACACCGCTAACTGACCCGCAGTGACGAACGATAGGTTGTATGAGGATTTGTAAGCCACCTCGTTTGTGTACAAGGTAAGATCTCATTGGGCACCTTCCGGTGAATGCGAATCTGACATCTGCATAGTTTAGATTTCTGATTAATAACCCCCTTCTACATTTCACTGCTTCGGCGGGATTCCAATAGAATTGTAGACCGCCATGGGATTGAAACTTCCTGGCAGATTAAAACTGTGTGCCCGACCGAGACTCGAACTCGGGACCTTTGCCTTTCGCGGGCAAGTGCTCTACCATTTGAGCTACCGAAGCACGACTCACGCCCGGTACTCACAGCTTTAATTCTGCCGGTATCTCGTCTCCTACCTTCCAAACTTTACAGAAGCTCTCCTGCGAACCTGCAGAACTAGCACTCCTGAATGAAAGGATACTGCGGAGACATGGCTTAGCCACAGCCTGGGGGATGTTTCCAGAATGAGATTTTCACTCTGCAGCGGAGTGTGCGCTGATATGAAACTTCCTGGCAGATTAAAACTGTGCGCCCGACCGAGACTCGAACTCGGGACCTTTGCCTTTCGCGGGCAAGTGCTCTACCAACTGAGCTACCGAAGCACGACTCACGCCCGGTACTCACAGCTTTACTTCTGCCAGGCTGTGGCTAAGCCATGTCTCCGCAGTATCCTTTCTTTCAGGAGTGCTAGTTCTGCAGGTTCGCAGGAGAGAAGTTTGGAAGGTAGGAGACGAGATACTGGCAGAAGTAAAGCTGTGAGTACCGGGTGTGAGTCGTGCTTCGGTAGGTCAGATGGTAGAGCACTTGCCCGCGAAAGGCAAAGGTCCAGAATTCGAGTCTCGGTCGGGCACAAGGTTTTAATCTGCCAGGAAGTTTCATATCAGCGCACACTCCGCTGCAGAGTGAAAATCTCATTCCGCCATGGGATTATCCCAACAGCTTATCAGCGATAATGTAAAATGTATCACGTCTTCTAACGAACATGAGTGCGTAACAGCGTATTTCCTAATATTACGCGTCACCTGATGGTCTAAACACCAAGCTTTGATCATATACATTTCACCACAATTTTCTGATGACACACCCTTCCTGTGTATAATCACAGCATCAGTGAGTGGGCCCAGAAGCTACTAACAGCAGATCACTATATGTAAGAAAATAAATGGCAACGGTTCTATTCCGCATCCCCGAGACAGGTTCGATAATAAATTTGTTATGGTTCCGCCTGTCAGACGAAAACTACGTCCAGATTCCTGTTTGTCAGCAGGTCTTCAACCCAATCCATTACATAGTACTATCCTAACATATTGCTTAAACATCACGCAGTAACAATGGTGGCCTTGAAACTGACTGCTGATTGGAACTTTTTGTCCCCAGTCAAGTTTTTCATGGATTACTAACATTAAAAGCCGGCCGCGGTGGCCGTGCGGTTCTGGCGCTGCAGTCCGGAACCGCGAGGCTGCTACGGTCGCAGGTTCGAATCCTGCCTCGGGCATGGGTGTGTGTGATGTCCTTAGGTTAGTTAGGTTTAAGTAGTTCTAAGTTCTAGGGAACTTATGACCTAAGATGTTGAGTCCCATAGTGCTCAGAGCCATTTGAACCATTTTACTAACATTAAAAAGACGCCCCAATTCTTTTAGTTTGTGTCTGTATTGTATTTGAGAGACGATCAATGCAAGGAGACCGCTCGGTATTGTAACACTAGTCACAGTCATGTTTACGAAGTTTGTATTGTAAACGGCAGGCTAGAAATTCTCTTGCCATTCCTACAATAATTTCACTTGAGAAGTTCGTGAATGCCTTTATCATGCCAGAAGAGAACATTTCTGCTCCTATTCTGTACATCGAAGGGAGCTCTCTGAATCTGCTGAAAGATGCCTAAGTGTTGTGATTCAAATGCAAAAAAATGGTTCAAATGGCTTTGAGCACTATGGGACTCAACTGCTGTGGTCATCAGTCCCCTAGAACGTAGAACTAATTAAACCTAACTAACCTAAGGACATCACACACATCCATGCCCGAGGCAGGATTCGAACCTGCGACCGTAGCAGCAGCGCGGCTCCGGACTGGAGCGCCTAGAACCGCACGACCACCGCGGCCGGCAAATGCAAATCACGGAAAGACACATATCTGAAATAAACCTCCTTTCTAAATCGTACAAAAAAAAGGAAAAGAAAACACGCACAGCGTAGCATCTTAACAGTGTTCAAAGCGAAATAATCTTCTTAAAGGAAATTCGATAGTATGATTTTTACACGAGGTGCTCTAAGGTAACCAAGAGAAGAGCTCACTGGTAAAGAGCGACCGCCACGCGGAGTGGCAGCGCGGTTTGAGGCGTCGTGTCACGGACTGCGCGGCCCATCCCGCCGGAGGTTCGAGTCCTCCCTCGCGCAAGTTCTTAGCATAAGCTAGTTTAAGTAGTGTGTAAGTCTAGGGACCGTTGACCTAAGCAGTTTGGTCTCTTAGGAATTCACACACACACACACACACACACACACACACACGTAAAGAGCGACCCGTGTGAAGGATATTGTTTGTCCCCTCTCTACGGAGCATATGCTATGATTAAAGTTTATTGCAAGTCAGAATAATGAAATGGGCTCAAACCAGGATCTTTGACTAGTGAGCGTACTTTATCTACAGAGTGCAAGTTCTTTAGTAATATTGCAGCCAGTCGTTGAGCAATGGAATGTTGTCATTGAGCTGTGGTTCATTCGAACGCGTGTGCGTTTTTTAGTGAATCGTCTGAGGTCGGTGGAAGAAGTCAGTTTTGAGTTGGACACGTCGAACAGTAATCAGTATGAAATAGAAAACTAATGTAAACTGAAAACAAAGCTGAGGAAAAAGCGATGAAGGTAAGAATACCAATTACTGATATTGGTGGATAGTGACGTAACGATATTAAAGTAATGCAGTAATTCAAAGTGAAAAAAGTGGGTAAAGTTAATAATAGCGTGTTATTAACACGAAACAACAGTGATCATCTGCGAAGTTTGAACTAAATTTTCGTGGTGAACGGAGCGACACTAAACTTAGCAGAAACGTTACTTTAATAAAAGTAACGAATTCGAACTTGAAGTGTTAAAGTTGAAATGCTTGTCATGCAATGCGGAAAGGATCTGCGTCCGTTTGCATGCAACAGTTAGGTCGACGTGAGGGTTCTTCGAACAGCTACAGCATTTTCTCAGCCGACGCCAGAGTCCTTATCTTACGGTGTGTTATGGAGTGTACATCTCACATTTAAACCTTGTCCATAATATACATACGTGCAGAGAATGATTTTCGGCAAAATAAAAACCAGTATTAACTCTCTTTCCTCGTAGCGGTCATTTTGCGAAGAATATATGGGAGTAATTAATATATTGCCTGCAGAATACTGCCTCTGATTTTTGCAACAGTAAACCTACCCATGATACACAACGTGTTTCATGCAGTGGTTGCCAGTGTAGTCTGTTTATAATTTCCAAAATGATTCACACAACAAAAGGCATTCCTCTTCCACTATTCCAAACTGATATAGGTCCCAGGGTGACGTGTAGTGATCAAAAAGTCGGTCGAATAAATGTTCTGTAAACAGCTTCTGTCTTGAATAAGCTTTTCCCACTATCTGTCTCAGGTGGGCATTACACACTGGGTCAGTCCGGACGGTAAGGTATTTTACCCAAAAATATCTCTTACCTCCTCCTTATTTCGTTTTGTAGTTTCCATACGTTAAACGCCAAACTTAACATCTACTTGTGACTAGACAGTACCACATCCTGTCACCTAGAAAACAAAACTCCTCCATCTAAGTGATGACGTTCCACGATCCCTACTCCGCCCCAGGCGAAGAGGTACAGCACCGCCGAAACTAGCATCCTTCGTTCCTTGCCTTCACCGAACGACAACCTGAGGACAGGCACTATCATCATTTCCCCTCCACCCAGGAGCCTGCTGTCTGCGAACAGCGTCTCTCACACAATAATTCAAGATAATTCTTCCTAGGATTCTACCCGCAATTAGTTTAACAACACAACACACAAAAAGGTCGCAAGAATCACAAAAAAAACATAAAACACACTGACCACATCCTTGGACTTAACAAATACTGTACACGAGGCACAGGGTCCTCCTTATCCTGTTGCTCAGTTCTCCACTCTTTATTTTTTGTCCTTTTCTTTGCTTCTACCAATACTCCCTCTGAGATCGACTCTGGCGCAGCCTTTAACGGCCTTAAGCGTCCGACATGTACAGTCGTTAACTTCGTTTCCAACTGTAGTTTCACATTCACACCTTACGTGGTTTCAGTCTTCCACTTTCCAGTATATGGACTTGACTACATCACCAAATGGCCCATATTGCATTGAGGTAAAGTTCCCATACACTTTACTGCCTCCTCTTGCCTTTCCAATGCCTTAGTATTTACTTGTTGGACTACCTTCCAAAATTCTCTCACAGTACTCGAAACTCTCGGACTGATTCTCCATTCCCACTCCCTTTCTGTTTAATCATATAGAACGGTGACCGCATCTTTCTACCATACACCACCTCGAATGGCGACAACCCTTTGCTGGTGTTGCGGCGGTGCGGGGTCGATCGTCTGCGTTCTCTCTATCACTCATCGATAGTCCGCTTACCTCGATATGCTTCTTTCCGACGTCCCTTCACTCTGTAGTAGCAGATACGTGCTAGGCAGTGTAAAGCAGCGTTGATGAAACCACTCCGTAATGCCTACCACACACACGCCGCGTAACTCGAGTTGAAAGTCAGTTCCTGAAAGTTCATTTCTAAAAAATCGGGCGTTCGGATGCTGCAGTCTACTCGCAGGAAGCATTTGAAATTAAATTGAATCTACTTTTTATTCATATGGAAACACATGAAATGTCTATCAAGTCCGTATTTACTATGGTAATACTCTATGATTCAAAGTTCACTGTCTCTACAACATACTTTCACTCGAAAAGCAGCCAGAATTTTTGGAAGTCCGACCAGACTAATTTTCGCGTTCTAACAGTCACAGACCCACAACTATTCGCGACTTAAACATTCGATCGTTTCAGTGGTCTTCTTAGTAAGAAGTGCTCGCCAAAGTATTCCGTACAGAGCACGAAATATGCCATGCCGAATTGTTACTACGACCAGGAAGTTCACACACTCATAACTCTCAAACTATTTAACTTAGAAACACGAAACTTTCATTAAAATATTCGTAACTCCAATAGCTTCAGTCACGAGGTATTCGAACCGCAATTAACTCACTATTTCTTCATTTTTCAGAGTATTTTTACGGAGTTATCTAACATGGTGTTATCCGTAGGCCGGTTAGCAAGCGACTATCTCCAACTATTCCACTCACTGCCCACCCCACTATATGAACAGCTTAATTCTGATTGGCTGTTGATCCAAACGACCTATCAGAATGTTCCTTCTAGATCATTCTCTCTCCAAAACTTGCCTTATCCAATCAATAATCTGATAGTAATTAACATCCCTAAAACTTCAATTTCTAGTATATTGTTTACAAAAATAAGTGAAGCACGAATTATTCTCGAAATTGATAAATAAACTTATTCCGTCTCTAACTTTCATTCTGGCTGCTTTTATACAAAAGCAAGCTCACACCGCCATACGTCATCTGAATCATTGTTGCACCATAACTTTCCCTCTGTCTATTCGTACAAGGTTTTATGAAAAATGACACATTAACTTTTCATTTATGTCCCACATACACTCTCTCAATCATTCTCACGCATTCACACAACAAAATATAGTCAAATAACAATTTTGACGGATTTTGGTATTACGTAATGCACAATGACTAAAGTGTTGAAAAAGAAAATTCTAATTAGTTGATTTTTATGCACTGGTAACTATGTAATGGGTTCCAATGATAATGCAAGTCAATCTGTATTTGTTACTAACATGGTTTTAAAAAAAGAAGCATTGGTCTTAGGACTTTTAGGTAATTTCATTTATCTCCGGCACTATAATAAATAAAAATCTGAAATTGTGACAACATCATTCCATTAATAAAGAAAGGCTGTGTACCAAATTTGAACAAAATCGGATAATAGCTAATATGGATTATTTAGATTCGTAGAGGGTATGAATCTTCGTACTGACTGACTGTTACGCTATGCAGTTGTCACGGCAGACAGGGTCAGCTGCGCTGTGAACAAAGCGACAAAAAACATAGCCATCCTGCAGACACCGTACCAAACGCCTGCATGCCTTACTGCAACGAATGTCATCTCGTAATAACTTGCTACGTTACAGTGTGAACTTTAGAATGATATGCACTGGACGTGTCTCAGTCCTCATGTTCGTCCGATGAACCTTCTCAGTCCTACGGTTTGACTGAGGATGAAGTGGGTTAGCTCTCATTCTTGTCGCTCTCAATAACCAGGTCTGACATGAAGTTCGTCCCTTGATCCATTATTATTGTCTCTCGCATCCCAGCTTCAGCCACATGTGTTCACCAATATTTATGTGACTGTGATTGCGTGCAATCTCGGCATTGGCACCATAATGAGAAAAATGATCAACACAAAAGGTTTCGCTGCTGCAGATCGGTTAAACGTTCCTGATATACCCACACCAACAAACCGGAACTGTTCCGTCGCTCCTGGCAACCTCCGCAACGGTACTTATTTCAGACTTAGATCTGCTCGTTGCACACACTCCACACAATTCCTGATGTACTGATCGACACCAGTATCTCTCCCCCAACCTCCGAACTCTCTGCTCTGCATCCTCCGTGGCCACAAAAAAGGTGATCGTTCATTTCTCTCAAAACCTCTAATGCTCAGCTTCGCTGGTACCACTCATGCACCTCATCTCGTCTCCTTAAGCAATAAGTCGTCAGACATGCTGAACTGCCGCTGCTTATTGTACTGCTTACTTTGTCTGTTAGTGCCCTGTGCTGCTTGACACTCAGCAAGATACTGTCCTAGTTTTTGTATTACCGCTACCTTCCTGCTTAGTAAGTCCACATTGACATGTTTTCCCCTGGTTTGTGGACTACTTCGTCAGTTTACTGAATAGGTCCTCCAGACCTAGTAACCACCTCAAAGCGTCATGCTTAGTCACTACTTAAACCTTTCTCCCTTAGAGGTAACACCGGAAGTACGGTACTTCAAATACCATACATGTGAGGAAAGAAAATTTTTAAAAAAATCGTTTTTAATCCATATCGAGATATTTATTTCCAGCCTAATATCTTCGTCACAGTGAGCTAATTTTATATTGTTTTATGACTGTTGACTTACTGTTTCATTTGTTTTTGAGTCCGCCCCGATAGCTGAGTGGTCGGTGTGACGGACTGTCGTCCTACGGGCCCGGGTTCGATTCCCGGCTGGGTCGGGGATTTTCTCCGCTCAGGGACTGGCTGTTGTGTTGTCTTCATCATTTCATCCCCATCCGTCGCGCCGGGCGCCCAATGTGGCGTCGAATATAATAAGACTTGCACCAAGGCGGCCTGTCGGCCGGTGTTGCCGAGCGGCTATAGGCGCTTCGGTCTGGAACGCGGCGACCGCTACGGTCGCAGGTTCGAATCCTGCCTCGGGCATGGATGTGTGTGATGTCCTTAGCTTAGTAAGGTTTAAGTAGTTCTAAGATCTAGGGGACTGATGACCTCAGATGTTAAGTCCCATAGTGCTCAGAGCCATTTGAAGGCGGCCGGACCTGCCCCGTAAGGGGCCACCCGGCCAATGACGACAAACGCTCATTTTCATTTATTTTTGAGATCCTTATTGCATGTTGTTTATTAAATTTTGTACAGGTGTGAACGAATCATTTGGTGTCCTGTACAATCTGAACGACATAGACGTCTTCGGCTATCAGAAGACACTGATGTATTCCCTTCTATTAACAAAAGAGCGAAGTACGTTCTTAGTGTCTCGGTTCCAGGGCATCAACCATTCAGTTCCCCGGTAAACACGTTAACTCAGCAAGCTTCCATCCCCGCCGAGTGGCAGTACTTGAACTCCGTTTACCGAGCCGCTCTCTCCATTAACCTCTCACTGTGAAGTGACGAGGCTGCCTACGTCGTTGATGGAGAGGAAGCCCTTACTGCGCCTGGCAATGTGCTGCTGCACAAAGCAGACCGGCTGCAGCCTTCCGACAGTTTTATACAGGGCGGCTAGAAACAGTGTGGAAAGCTTGTAAGGGTGTTGCAGGGCAGGTTACTCTGAGACATAATTGTTCAGAAAAAGATCCGATACGTTGCACCGCTTCCGAGTTAATTAGCATCGAAGTTAGCCAGTCAGATCGTTGTAATACTAAATGCAAGAGGACAGCCAGATACAATTACTGTAGTTGTTCTCATTGCGTAGACGGTAGGGCTCGAGACTGCTCATCCATTGGCTTGCATTCGATCTTTACTACCGTATCATGTACAATATTTATACCGCTCGCTTGTTCGCTTTTAGGAAACAAAGAGAACACGTTTACCGACACCGTATCTGGCGGGTCGCTTCAGTTTGTGTGCAGGACAACTTCATTGACTAAATTCAGTGCCAATTAACTTGGAAATGGCGCAACGCATCGACTTTTTTCCTCAAAGATTATCTCTCAGCACAATCTACTCTCGCAACACTCTTACAGGCTTTTCAGACTGTTATTGACCACCCTCTACAGGTGTTGATACATGCTCAAATGGTTCAAATGGCTCTGAGCACTATGGGACTCAACTGCTGTGGTCATAAGTCCCCTAGAACTTAGAACTACTTAAACCTAACTAACCTAAGGACAGCACACAACACCCAGCCATCACGAGGCAGAGAAAATCCCTGACCCCGCCGGGAATCGAACCCGGGAACCCGGGCGTGGGAAGCGAGAACGCTACCGCACGACCACGAGATGCGGGCTACATGCTCACATAGCAACGACGTACACTCCCGTGTTATTCTAGAAAATTCCGTGCTGTCACTAAAAAGTACCTAAGACTGTGTGTCTCAATCAGGGCTATTCGATGGCAGAGTTATTCACAAAACACCCATGTTGGAAGTGTAAAAATCGATTTTTCAATACCGTTACTGAAGTCTCTGAAATGTCGTAACATTAATATTAAAGACAGAATATCGACTTTTGATGTTAGCAAAGATCCTACGCCATTTGTTCTACGTCTATATTATGTCTACATACATATTCCACAAGCCACCGCATGGTAGATAGTGGAGGGTACTTTAAACACCATTACTATTCATTTCCTTTTCTGTTCCATTCGCAGACAGAGCAAGGGAAAAACGACTATCTATATGCTTCCGTAGGAGCCCTTGTTTCTCTCATCTTCGTGGTCGCTAAGCGAAACGTACGTTGGCGGCAGAAGAACCGTTCTACAGTCACTTTCAAATGCCGATTCTTTAAATTTTCTCAATAGTGGTCATCGAATAGAACGTCGTCATTCGTCCACGGATTCCCATTTGAGTTCACAAAGCATCTCCGTAGTACTCGCATGTGGATGGAAACTACCAGTAACACATCTAGCAGTACGCCTCTTAATTGCTTCGATGTCTCACTTTTCATCAGACCTGTTTGGGATCCCAAACACTAGAGCGGTACTCAAGAAAGGGTCGTACTGTGCGGACTCCTTTACAAATGAACCACACTTTTCTAACATTCTCCCAGTAAGCCGAAGTAGTCCATTCACTTTCCTAATGAGCAACCTTACATGCTCGTACCATTTAATATTACCTAGATATTTAATCAACACGACTGTGTGAAGCAGCACACAATTAATGTTGCATCCGAAAGTTACGGGATTGTTTTCCCTCCTCATCTGCATGAATTTACATTTTTCTACATTTAGAGCAAGCTGCAATTCCTCACACGAACTAGAAATTCTACATACACTACGGCATCATCAGAAAACAGCTCAGACTGCTACGCACTGTGCCTCTCAAGTCATTTATAGATATAGAGAATAAGAACGGTCTTATCACAGTTCCCTGTGACACTTTTGACGATGTGGCTGATGAACACTCGCCGTCGAGGATAACGTACTGAGTTTATACAGGGTGATTCAAAAAGAATACCACAACTTTAGGAATTTAAAACTCTGCAACGACAAAAGGCAGAGCTAAGCACTATCTGTCGGCGAATTAAGGGAGCTATAAAGTTTCATTTAGTTGTACATTTGTTCGCTTGAGGCGATGTTGACTAGGCGTCAGCGTCAGTTGATGCTAAGATGGCGACCGCTCAACAGAAAGCTTTTTGTGTTATTGAGTACGGCAGAAGTGAATCGACGACAGTTGTTCAGTGTGCATTTCGAACGAAGTATGGTGTTAAACCTCCTGATAGGAGGTGTATTAAACGTTGGTATAAACAGTTTACAGAGAATGGGTGTTTGTGCAAAGGGAAAAGTTCTGGACGGCCGAGAACGAGTGATGAAAATGTAGCACGCATCCAGCAAGCATTTGTTCGCAGCCCAGGAAAATCGACTCGGAGAGCTAGCAGAGAGCTGCAAATTCCACAATCAACTGTATGGAGAGTCCTACGAAAAAGGTTAGTTATGAAACGTCAACTACCCGAGGCGATGGATCGGCCGCCAGGCAGCCCGTGACAGAGCACTTCATCACTGGCCTCCAAGAAGCCCTGATCTTACCCCCCGCGATTTTTTCTTATGGGGGTATGTTAAGGATATGGTGTTTCGGCCACCTCTCCCAGCCACCATTGATGATTTGAAACGAGAAATAACAGCAGCTGTCCAAACTGTTACGCCTGATATGCTACAGAGAGTGTGGAACGAGTTGGAGTATCGGGTTGATATTGCTCGTGTGTCTGGAGGGCGCCGTATTGAACATCTCTGAACTTGTTTTTGAGTGAAAAAAACTTTTTTAAATACTCTTTGTAATGATGTATAACAGAAGGTTATATTATGTTTCTTTCATTAAATACACATTTTTAAAGTTGTGGTATTCTTTTTGAATCACCCTGTACATTGAGCAGCAGCGGTGAAAGACTGCATCCCTGTCTTACGCCTTTTTTAATCCGTGCTACATTATGCGACATGTACATTATGCAAGAAATTTAATAAATGTTTGCATGGTTTACGTTCAGTGATTTAAAAAAAAGATGTTCCATAACCTACTTCACCATCTTAAGGGTCGAGTTCTTTTCTTCTTAAAGTGGCCTATGTTCTTCCTCAGGGTTCAAGCTTCCATCGAAATAATTCAGCGGCTTATCCGTGAAAATTTAACAGATAGAGCTACTTTCGCATTTATAATATTAATATCGATAAAACTTTAAATTTCGATATTTTTTTTCGTAATCCGATTTTGTTGCAATAAAGGCTATACGTTGTCCCAGGTTACTCTGAACTGCAGTTACACGAGCGTCGAGGGTCGACGGAACTCGCCTGGCAGTGTACATCCACCGCTCTGGAGTCTGAAGATGACTCTATGAAAGAGTCGAAACCGGCCACTCACTCCAATAAAGAAAATATTTTAACAAGATTGCGATCAAGACTGTTTTAAATTTTAATTTTAACAAATTTTAAGATCGCTGACTATGTTTTCAAAATAGTTCAAAAGTCTTAATGTAACCCCAGAAAAAAATTGGAAAGATGTGGGACCCGTTGAACCCTCTGGCTATGGGACTAGAGCCCCCTTCCAACGCAACGATGAGAGGTTTTGTTGTTCAGGTGCTCGCGTACATTAACAGAGAAGTGGGTTGACGCACCGTCGTGTTGAAACTACACACTTTCACGGACAACGAGGGGTACAGTCTCCAGAAGCGCATGCGCCATTCCCATGCTTCCATTGAGACTCGCGGTCTTCGCTTGTAACATTTACTACGAGCTACATTTTCTTATGCGGTGTACGCTGCGTATGTCCGTAACACAATGAATATACATTTGCGACTGTTGTTTCCCTGTCTGAATCTTATCGGTTGTGGACCCAATATCACCTGTTTCAATTTGACCCAGAAGGTTTGAGACACCCTGCATATTTTCCAGCATTTGTCATGCTGTTCACGGCATATTAAGCCGATTCTTAGGTGAGGCATCAATTTCGGCTCTGTTCTACAATCAAAATTAATGCGAATCTTCATAAAATCGTGCCGAAATAGTGTCCTCAATGTATTATGTCATTTCCTTATAACGCCCTTATCGAACTGCAAAGTCTCTGAGCTCCCAGATTCCGACGTCGTTTCCCGGAACAAAATAAACGTGGCAGCAGTGTACTTACGACCACGATATTAATGCACTTGGCTTCCCGTGCCCATTATCGGAAACACTCGGTGACTTTACAGCAAACACGTAGAATGGTGACTAAGGAAAACGCACCGCACTATGGATGCTTTCCAGATAGCTGTGTACGTATATACTATCAAATGCTTCAATGTGCCCTCGTGAAATATCGCGACAAAAACTCACTATAAGCCGACCGAAGCACCCTCTCTTCCAGGTGCAATATTATTGTTGTCAACTAATGCGTGCTAGTCAGCCATCCAACAAATCCCAAGGACGCCTTGTTCCTTTGCTGCACAACGGAATAACAACAGTAGTTTACCGTTTTCTGTGGTCGAAAATCACCCGTGATGGACTGACACGGCAGAGATACTGTAGCGCTCTCTGAAGAACGCGGCCATGCTCTACTCTAGGTGTACTCATTTTTGATTAATTTTGGGTGCTGAATTCACTGAAGCAGCAAAGGAACTGGTATAGGCATGCGTATTTAAATACAGAAATATGTAAATAGTTAGAATACGGCGCTGCGGTCGGCACCACCTACATAAGGCAACAAGAGTCTGGTGCAGTTGTTAGATCGGTTACTGCTGCTACAATGGCAGGTTATCAAGATTTAAGTGAGTTTGAAAACGGTGTTACGGTTGGCGCACGAGCGATGGGACACAGCATCTCCGAGGTAGCAATGAAGAGGGGATTTTCCCGTACGACCATTTGACGAGCGTACCGTGAATATCCGGTAAAACATCGAAGCTCCGACATCGCTGCGGCCTGGTCTGGCCTGGGCCCGTCAACACCGACATTGGATTGTTGATGACTGGAAACTTATCGCCTGGTCGGACGAGTCTCGTTTCAAATTACGTCGAGCGGATCGACGTGTACGGGTATGGTGACAACCTCATGAATCTTTGGGCTCTGCATGTCAGCAGGAGGCTGTTCAAGCTGGTGGAGGCTCCGTAATGTTGTGGGGCGTGTGCAGTTGGAGTGATATGGGAACTCTGATACGTCTAGATACGTCTCCGACAGGTGACACATACGTAAGCATCCTGTCTGATCATCTGCATCCATTCATGAGCATTGTTCCTTCAGACGGACTTGGGCAATTTCAACAGGACAATGCCACAGGGTGGCTCCAGGAACACTCTTCCGAGTTTAAACACTTCCGCTGAGCACCAAACTCCCCAGACATGATCATTATTGAGCGTATGTGGGATGCCTTACTACGTGCTGTTCAGAAGAGATCTCCACCCCTCGTACTCTCACGGATTTATGGAGAGCCCTGCAGGATTCATGGTGTCAATTCCCTCCAGCGGTACCTCAGACATTAGTCGAGTCCATGCCACGTCGTGTTGCTGCACTTCTGCGTGATCGCGGGGGTTCTACTCGATATTAGGCAGGTGTACCAGTTTCTTTGGCTCTTCAGTGTATATGAGTTGAAAAAAAGATAATACTGTTTTCCGCTACAGAAGAGAGGGAAAATATCTGAAATTTCTAGGTCGAAAGTTGTCTTCCGCAGTGACAGGATTCTTCTCAAACTCTATTGGGTGCTACACAGCGCCAAATGCTGTCATAGAACCACGAATTCTGCAGTCCAACTGAACTAACTGCATAGTAATGTTACAAACTGAAGAGACAAAGATTGCCGTGGTCGGTTCTACAGGCCAATTTTTGGGTGGTTTATAGGAATTTCTGTCCAGCCAAAAAAATAGCTTTCAAAATGCATTTACTCGACCTTATTTACGTCAGGCAACATTGAAGATGAAAGTAATGGGAGTAATGCAACAATTCTATTAACCTGATCATATGTGAAGTTTCGTAAGCAAACAACGTGTTACAGGTGTCATCAAGGTCCAATAAGAGATTTTTTAACGCATGTTCCCTGCTTTTCCATTTCATGAAACATTAAAGTGTCATTTTTGCTAGTTATTTTTGTTGATAACCAATGGGATTTTCCCAGTCGTTATGAATTTTTACATTTCGGATCTTTAATTTCAGTAGCATTCTAACATTATTGGAATACAATAATTTTTTGTAGGTTTTTCTGTTTCATAATTCTATGTTTCATAATTCATTGGTTACTCTGGATGTAATCATACAATGAAAAGAAATAAGACTGTTGAATAAAAACTGTACACTGATAACAAGAGAAGCTTGCATACAGTATTGAAATATAGGTACTCGTTTGGTATCAAAGTATCTACCTTAAAAATATTAAGCGGATTATTATCATTCGTTTGACGCACAGTCCCGTATACTCCTTGTCAGAATTAGTGCTAGGGGCTCGTCTACAGGTGTTCGATGGAATCCGAAGTGCAGAATTTGTTTTCCATCCCAGAATTTTCATACACTTCTAAAGTGATATCTTGTAATTCTGTTAAACCTCTCATTTAGTAAGTTCTACCATTATGTGGCTTGTGGCATGATACGTCACAAAACTGGCCACCGGATAATATTCCGCGGATGCCAGTGGAAACGACACATTTTCAAACTCACCGTATAATTTCTGTGTGTTGCAATGATAGCTTTTGTTGTAAAGCTAACTCCATGATTACCCAGTAACCTTACAAGTGCAATGTCGTCCTCTTTTAAAACTTCAATCCTTCCGATCTCATTCCGAGCCTTCTCTTTCATTGAACGTACCAGCGGAATAGCTCTGCAGGACCAGAGAAATCTTTTTAAATTGGATACTCCCTTGTCATTACCTTCAAAACCCCACGCCGTTCTCGCTTCCTTATTCATTACGCACAAATGAGGTTGGTTATTACTCCTGTCTGTCTTACTCCCCTCTGTCTCTCTCTCTCTCTTCTGTCTTTTCCATTCCAAGGCGATTATTCGCTCCCCCTTTCCACATGCAGGTCCACATCGATTCCGCTGATGGAAATCTTCTCATCCTTTCCGTCCAAGGCAAATCTGATACCTACGCACGATTTAATAAAATGTTTTATATTATAAAGTAGTCCAGCTCCCTCATATTATTGCTATATATCTTATATTCTCAGTATTTCGACTAATGAGATTCGAAGTCTTGATTTTTATATCGTCTTCAGTTCGTTGCTTTTTTTTAAAAAATGAGTCAGTATCCACGTTCTTCTTCACTGCGTTAAAATTTTCCTTAGACGATCTCTCTTAGTTGTGCTACGACAGTCCGATTCACTATTTTGTACTGTTACTTCGTCCCAACTGTCCAACAATGTTTCATTGTATGCAAAGTGAGTCCTCATTTCTAATGTTACTGCCATCGACGAGACGTTAAACGGTAATCTTCGTCCTTCCTTAACGGGATTTCTGTGCTTTATCTTTTCACTTTGCTCCAACTCTCTTGAAACTGGACATACATTGAGAAATAAAATTAATTTTATAAAACAGTAACAGTTGTCGCTTCACTTCGCTGCCACCTATCCCTAAAATATTATTTGTACAACGCGCTGATTCTCAGTTTTAGAAGTTGCATCCGACACAATCTTTCAGCTAAAGCTGCAACTGTTTTGTCATTACTTTCGCCTCTAGTTTCAAACACTGCTCTTTGTTAAGTAGTACATGTACAAAATCAAGCTGTAACAAATGTACAGTCTTGTATTTGTTTCCCTGAGACATTTAAGTCTCTTTTTATCATCTACGATAATGATCGAAGCAGACGGAAGGAACTAAAATTTATGCTGCGGCCAGGACTCGAACCGCGGTCTTCTTGCTTGTGAGGCATAAATACTAATCATTACACCACCGCAGTATTTTTTTTAATCTCATTTTGTTCGTTTTCGTTCGTTGTATCTGCTCGGGGTCGACGTCGCAAGACACCCGTTTCACTTCGTCGTTGATCCATTAGCTCAGTTTTTAATTACAGAGTGCAGCTAACCCTCTGACCGAACATGCTGAGCTACCGTGCCGGCAACAAATATGCCTCGACCCATAATCAAACCCCCGACCTCTTGCGTGATAACTTCGTTTTTTTTCGTTTTTTTCGTTTTGGTTGTTGTTGATCGTTGTGTTTGGTCGTTGCTGACGTCACATGACACCCGTTCAAGTTCGTCGTTGATCCTTTCACTCGACAATTGTGTGACGAGCATTCTCTGTCACTTCGAGGCTACCCGTACATTCTACTGGGATACCACTCCGCACAAGCAATTTACGTGAATTTCGAGAACCAATTGATGCCTTATATCTCTGGAAACATATGTGGCATTTGTCAAACAGAATCATCGCTATATTCAATGTAAAATGCAGCCCAATCAGATCTTCACTTTGCTATCCATACCACACACACACATTAAAATGTGGCGATAGTTAAAGAAAGGTACATACCTCTATCTTGGGTCACGTGTCAGTTTCATCAAAATGGATTCAGGCTTCATCTGTTAAAAGCTGTTAAGGAAGGTCGAAAATTGCGCTAGAGTACGTCATTGTTCAGCCTTGGGGGTGTTGAACCGTTCAAGTAACTATATACAGCTCGCATGACACATGAATCGTTTGAAAAATTGAATAGCAGTCTGCAGATAGCGATGTAGGCTGCTCCAGCTATGGAATATCATAACTGTTACATCGCCTTTCTCTAGCACAACAGGATGATGTCCTGTTCTAAAAGGAAATGATCAGTTCCTGCAGTCGCGCTATCTGTGCTCTCGGTGGCTCAGATGGATAGAGCGTCTGCCATATAAGCAGGAGACCCCGGGATCGAGTCCCGGTCGGGGCACACATTTTCAGCTGTCCCCATTGAGGTATATCAACAACACCTGTTGGCAGCTGAGGGTTTCAATTAATTATCATTTCTTTCTAGAGAAGCTGTAAGGTCATCATTGGTATCTGTTCTTTCGTAACAGTTGCTATCTTCATATAGTTAAAGGCTACCCGGCCATTGACCTTCTTCTGTGCGAATGCGCACACTTTGCCCGAACCCTTACGGAAATCGTCACCTTAGTTGGCGCGTGTAATGAGTGAATAGGCAAAAATCCTTTAGGAACATTACGAATGTAAGTTATGGACAGTCGAGAATGTGGGTCTCACGGGAAGCTTGCAAGGGATAAGTCCCTGCAATCGCGCTATTCTCTGTGCCCTCGGTAGCTCAGATGGATAGAGCGTCTGCCAACTAAGCACGAGATCCCGGTTTCGAGTCCCAGTCGGGACACACATTTTCAGCTGTCTCCATTGAGGTATATCAACAACACCTGTTTGCAGCTGAGGGTTTCAATTATTATTATTTTTTCTAGAAGAGCTGCATGGTCATCATTGGTACCTGTTCTTTCGGAGCAGTTACTATCCTCATATCCTGTTCTAAAATTAGGGTATGTTTATGTGCAAATCGTATAGTCTTAGGAACACATCTGAAAGCTGAGTCATCTTACAGATTACACCAGCTGTGCTGGGTATGCACATCCTGTATCCAACGAAAGGTGAGGTATATTCGCCAGAACTCGTAACTGTACAGCGTGGTGCCGGTTGAAAGCAGCCTCTCTGTAGCAGTGCAACTGGGCGCCGTGTGACGTCATGTGGAGTGTAGGAAAGATTCCTGGCGATATCAGCTCTCCGTTGTAGGTAGACAGTCGGCCCCTACCCTGGCTGATGGCCGCACGGCAGTAACTACAGCTGCCAGTGGCCCACGGCAACGTAACCGCCCACAGTGCGGCCAGTGTTCGCATGTGGACTTTGCGGATGGTAGCACACGACCCGGCGGCCAATTTCGTGGAAGAGGCCCTCCCTGGTGTGGTATTTGTTTAAATACAGACACACTTGTCCCTACCCTCTCCTACTAAACGTGGTAATGACAGATTCAGCTTATCCATTACAGATATTAATTGAATCAAATACACAAAACTGCAAGCAGTCACTTTTTTGAATAGTTATTTATTATTCTATGAACCATTTTCGAACCTTTTCAGGTTCATCTTCGGATGGTTTTCTGGAAGTTATATGACTATTTCTAGCATAATGTTGTGTGCTGGCTCTGTGAAAAAAAGATGGAACACACTTTAATGAATATTTAATAACAGTCAACTAGTTGCAGAATTAAACGTTTACCAACCCTTTACTGTGGTTTCGACAGATGTAAATTTGTCTTCTTTAGAAGGTAAATGGACCTATTGAGCAAATCACTGCAATATAGTTACAAATGCCAAACAGAAAAGGTACCAAATTCGATAAACAAAAATTACAATTTTTTAGAAAAGCGTACTTACTTGTAGAATCTCGAATTGACAGCAACTGATCTTGGACCCAAAGGCTAGTCTCTAGTACAATGTACATGTCAACCACAAACCTCAACAGTTAAAATGTATAATTGGAAGTAGTAGCCCAATGCCCAATACTGTAGAGCTTCGTCGCAAGACATTTAAAATAAAACGCGCGTGACAATGAATCCGGTTGCCATCTAGTCTGGCACATACACGGCTTGTGACATGCGCCGACTGACTAGGAAGTAAGCCACTAGTAATAGGTGAACCATGGTAGATAGTGCTTACTGTGCGAACGAGTATGCGCGTAGTCGCAATAAGCAGCTAACACCTGATTCAGCAAGTATCACGGTTAGTAGCTACAATTAAAATAATATAAGACTAATGAAAATAGGAATAAAGGGTGCTGAGGGGGAGGGAAGCATTAAGGTCATATGACATGTAAAATACGTGCTTATGTCTTCTTTACTCTCTGCTAACATGTGTATTTGCTATTTGATACGTTCCCATATTTATTTACAAGTTCTTCTCTTGCTGCTTTATATACGTACGAGGTGTGACAATAAAGTAATGAGACTGATTTTCTTTGCAAGATTTGGCAACCCTGCAGGCTTGCATAGGCACAATATCTTTGACCTTGGTCTATAAGCTGCTTCTAGTCCAAGTGGCACATCGATGCAACTGCTCAGTTGTGAGTTGTGCTGTAATAAGTTAACACGTGTTTGTGTCTCTCATCACGGAAATGGAACTGCATAATATTGCGCAATGGTATGCCATTTCTTTTTGCGTTAAATTGGGTGAAAACGGTAAGCTTCAGAAGGCTTTTGGAGAGGAGGTTATGTCAAGAGCTCAAGTTTTTCGTTGGCATAAAATGTTTAGTGAAGGCAGAACAAGTATTGAAGACCACAGTGGACGACCATCAACCTCACGGACATATGTCAACTTGGCCAGGATGCATGAACTCGTACGATCTGATCGAAGATTATCTGTGAAAATGATTGCAGAAGGACTGAACATCAATCGATAAACGGTTCGTCTAATAATAACTGAAGATTTTGGTATGAGAAAGATTTGTGCAAAAATGGTCCCCAAAAATCTCACACCACAACAGCGAGAAACACGGAAAAATGTGGAAGCCGATCTGTTACAGCAAACTGAACTCAATCCAGAATAGTTGAGCCATGTTATCACTGGCGATGAAAGTTGGTTTTTCCAGTACGATCCAGAGACAAAACGTCCAAGTTCGCAATGGTGTTCAAAGAGATCACCCAGACCAAAAAAGGTCGCATCTCAAAGTCAAAATTGAAATGCATGCTTGTGTGCTTCTTTGATTCCGAGGAAAGAGTGGGTGCCTCCTGGACAAACAGTTAACCAATATTACTACAAAGAAATTTTAGAAAGTCTGAAAGTCGCGAGCTCTATCTTCTTATCTCGTGTTTTCTACTGAAAATCTCGTACTTGTACTCTTGTTAACTTTACAATTACAGAGATCGCCTAAACTTTGTTTTTTTTTATTGGTCCTATGCGCAACAGATAACTTACTTGGTCTTTCTGCTGCCACTGCTTCATCTGCTGCATTCCATCATTTAACAAAAACTGTAACCTCCCCGTGAAAATTTTGGTAAATGACAATAGTTAAATGTTAATGGGGATAGAACCTAGTGTAACCTCCCAGCAAATAAAATAATTTATTGACAATGACAATTAAATGAGAACTAGCAATCTGAGCCATGTGTGGGCTCCCCACAAAAATGAAAGCCAATTCAATAAAAAATGAAATCTCAGTGACAATGAAAACGCAAATAGACCGAAATGTCGATCTTAGGCCCTGTTCTTACCTCAGTAAAATTGCATCTGCTCTTATTTTTCGCCATAGCTTGGAGGAAATCCATCGCAAAAATTCTTTGAACTTAAGTAAATTTTTTCTTTAAGGAAATGCATGGGAAATTTTCTTTCAATAAAATGTTTGTTTTGTTAAAATGCTTGGTTTGAAAACAAAATTATTATTGGGGCAATTCTTGAACAAATTAGTTACAGTTAAGATACATTACATTATCAGATGTGCGCAATGCTGCTTCATTACCTTATTTAATAAATATACCTCGTCCTGAACCTTGACCAGACACCCATGTCGACGCCCGCCGACTCCTCACACACAACTCCGACTGTCTCTCGCGCGCTACTAGCACTGACTGAGAGCAACTAGAAACTACTACTACTGACTCCCTACATGCAACTGAACTCTCGCGCGGTCAAGCGCAGACTAGCAACGATAAATAACTCTCTGGTCAGAGATTCTGTCATGCCTCGCCATCGCTGCTACATAACATACGTGTTTCATTACCCTCCACTGGGGGGCAAAAATTTGGCAGCGATGGTGAGTCATTTGAACTTGCCGTGAGCAACAAATTTTTTCTTAATTAATTAACTTTTACAATTTACAGAATGTTCAGATGTAGTACATGAATTAAATGTGGTGCACATGCACCGAGTACAAAACATTTCAGACAATGACAATGAGTACAGAACATATGACATAAGTGCACAGTTACTGACGTTCAGCACAAAACATATTAACACATGACATAAGTGTACATGCCCTGAAAAACTCTTTAGCATTTTCATAACCATTAAATGTAATGGCAAAAAATCATCAAATCACAAAATGTATATACAATTTAAATGACAAGAGTGCACATCTACTGTACTTCAGAATATATCAATAAATCGAAAAAAATGTCTTTAGCATTTTCACAACAAAAAATATAATGGCAAAAAATCATGTTGACAAGTAACATAAGTGCACATGCACTGCAATTGAGAATATATCAGCAAATCACAAAATGTATATAAATAGAAATTATGTTAGCAAAAGAAATAATTTTCACTATGTTACAAGAATTAGGATAGGAAAGGGAAGGATTGCATCATGGTTGTAGCACTTTAGGTTGCACGCAGCTGCTCTGAAAGTCCATATCTTTTCACAGAAGTACAACACCAAGTGAGATAATTTGCAGTTCTTTTCCCAGAAGTATTTATCAGCGTATCCAAGACACTGAAATGTCGTAGTAATATTCCCTGTTATCATTTTGGCAGTACATCAGGTACACCAAACTGTGGGACCATAATAACGTCTTCATCGCTCACGGTGGTGGACAGCATGTCGTGTCGACACCACGCTCTTACAAGGCACACCAACGTAGAATTAGTGCAAAAACCAAATATAGTGCTCCATGATCGTGAGGATGGACAGGACAATGGATATTGCAGTAATTCAGGGTAGTTAGCTCAAAAGGTGAAGGACATTAAGTCACATAGTAGTCTTCATTGAGAACTACATTAGTAGTTTGCGGCATTCATAACCCAGTCATTGAACATTTCTGTATCATGTATTTAGTATTACATAATAATGTTCATAAAATTAACTGATTATAGCAATTATTGGCATCATGGGTAATCGTATTACAATAAACAGTGGCAATCCTTGGCCAGTTACAAAGCATATTTAGTATGACCGAATAATGTTCATAAAATTAACTGATTATATTGAACATTGGCACTTATTGGCCAATTATAAACTATCAGAAGTCATCATTGAAAAGGAGAGTCAATTATTGCCATAGCATTAACATAATTCATTGAGTTATACTAATTATTGGCACTCAGTGGCCAGTTACAAAACATCAAAAGTCATCATTGAAAACAGGAGCTAATGAATGGTATAGTATTAACATAATTCATTTAGTTACACTAATTATTGACACTCAGTGGCCAGTTTCAAAACATCAAAAGTCATCATTGAAAACAGGAGCTAATGAATGGCATAGTATAAACATAATTCATTTAGTTACACTAATTATTGGCACTCAGTGGCCAGTCACAAAACATCAAAAGTCATCATTGAAAACAGGAGCTAATGAATGGTATAGTATTAACATAATTCATTTAGTTACACTAATTATTGGCACTCAGTGGCCAGTCACAAAACATCAAAAGTCATCATTGAAAACAGGAGCTAATGAATGGTATAGTATTAACATAATTCATTTAGTTACACTAATTATTGGCACTCAGTGGCCAGCAAGTATTGAATAGTACAAAACATTGTTCATCATTCAGTATTATTCAGAACTCTCTTAAATGGATAGCATTATTTGGAACTGGTGATACATTTTTTTTTTTTTTTGTTAGCAATGCATTGCTTTGGGTAATTATAAGGGAAAGCAAGAAGAGAAAAAGAAAGAAAATTTGCTTCTGGGTTGTTCCCGTAAATGAAAAATGTGTAACATCATTCTTCATGAGTCAGCTGTAGCAAGGTTGTGACACAACTGGGTAAAAAAAATGCAAGTACTAGTATAGGTTTAATAAGTAACAAGTTTAGTAAGTCTCATGAAAGGCTTCTCCTGGAAAAAAATACAAAATGGATTATTGAGCTGAAAGAAGAAACGCATAGTATGCTGAAAAGTAGTGAACTTCGAATTAACAGGTAGTGAAATGCGTATAAAAAATGTGTTCCATAGCTGTCCTTTCCAAAACCTTCCATCATCCTACTATGCAATATAACACCTGCTGTCAAAGCAAACTGCAACAAATACTTAAATAACTACATAGCATAAATACATAAACTTCAACATCATCCTCATCTGTAAAGAAAAAACTTCATTATCCATATTATCATAACTTCATTATTATCATCACCTGTAAAAAAAAAACTTCATTATTCATAGTAGCATATTCTTCATCATTATTCTTCATCAGCATTCATTATCATCTGCAAAAAATCACTTCATTACTCATTACACAACTATTCCTTATCTCTAGCATATTTCATTATTAAAACTAAGATCTGTAGGTCTGTCTGACAGCCTGCATCAATCGCCTTGTATTCTGAAAGAAAAAATTAGTTAAGACTGCTATTCTACGATGTGTATAGTATATTCTTGTTAATGCTTGTTAATTCTGATCCATTTACTCTTCCTCATAAAGTTATTGCATCTTCTTTCGTTTATTCCCTAGGTGAAATTCCCATTTCTTTTTAATTTATTTCTTTCACGTATCATTTCTTTCTGAAATTGATGAACAAAGATTAATATCGTGCATTTACATCATATACTCACTAAATAATGACTGGTTTATGGTAACATAATTAAGCATACAGCATAACATGACAGAAAACGTAACATGTGAAAAACATAGATAGTGTTCAGAGACAAAAATGTACACAGAATATCACAATGCAGCAGCAAAAAAAAAAAAAAAAAAAAATGTAAAAGTCACGATGTTGAGATATCATAGGGCAAAAAATGTCAAAGTCAACTGGTGTGCGTTATACCTTAACTATTTCACAGTGCATAAAAACAAAACATGAAAACAATCGTACATACGTAAGAAAGACAAAATGTGACGTTCGTTGTGTTCAGCTTGTATGTAGTATAGTTAATAGAGGTGAGAATTAAAGACTTTAATGGAGAGAAAATGTAACAAAATTGACATGTCACTAGATAACATTGCATAATTATTCAAAAGATACGTAAGTGTCTCTGGAAAAAAAAAATGTGCACAGTCTGATATGTAACGACAAGAAGAGCGACCTGCTAACCTTACCTTGCCGGGCACTTGCCAAGAAAAAATACGACAGTCATCAGTAAGTAATCACATAAATATAATTGCATAAATGGTCATAAAAATGTGTAAATTCATCTGGAAAAATATGCACGGTCTGATGTGTAACGACAAGAAAAGCGACCTGCTAACCTTACCTTGCCGGGCACTTGCCAAGAAAAAATACGATAATCATCAGTAATTGTTCATGTGAATGTAATTGCATAAGTGATCATAAAATTAGCAAATGGCATTATAGCATGTTAAATCATAAAGTATCTTCATTCAATAAAAGGTTTGATGTTTGACCAGTGGTGGGTTCCTTTCGATTTTCTGGTTCTCAATGTTTCGACGTGTACAACATTGGGGTGAGGAACACTGCGAATGCGATATGGTCCTGCGTATAGAAGTTCAAATTTACTGCCCTTACCTTTTATTCTGCTGGATAAATAGTGTGTACGTACTAATATCTTCTGTCCAATGTGAAAGTCTCGGCGTGTACAAACCTGTTTTTGCTGTCTTCTCCGGCGCTCTGCGGCACGTTTGATGTTGTTTAGCGCAATGTTAATTATTTCGTGGTGTAATCGACGAGATGTAGGAAAGTTTACTAATTCTTTAATTTTGTTAGGTGGTTCAGCATAGTGGATTCTTTTGGTATGGAATTAATTACATCTGGGAATGAGAGTATGTGTGTGTCCCAATCAATATGTCTTTTGTGGCAATATATTCTACACAGTTTACCAATTTCTTTCATTAATCGTTCACAAGGGTTCGAAGAAGCATATATATCGGAGAAATGTTTCTAGCTCGCAACATGCGTGTCCATATAGCAGAACGAAATTGTGATCCATTGTCGGAAATTACTCTCATCACATGCCCTACATGAAATAGAAAATGTTTTACAAATGCTTTCGAAACAGTTTTAGCAGTAGCTTTGCGTAACGGAGTGAAGGTAACAAATTTTGAAGTGAGTTCAACAGCGACAAAGATGTAGCAAAAACCTCTGTTAGTTCTCGGAATTGGACCAAAAATATCTACTGCGGCCATATGTCTTAATTTAACAGGTATAATGGGATATAATGGAGGAATATGTGAAGTGGTGTCTGACTTAGCTTTCTGGCAAATTTTACATGACGCTAAAACTCGTCGTATACGTTTCTCCATGTTGGTAAAATAACAGTTCTGTCTCAATATAAGAAAACATTTTCTGGCTCCGCAATGTGCATAACTTAAATGAGTGTACCATATTAATTTGTTAACCAGTTCGTCAGGAATGCATAATAACCAAATGTTGCTGTCAGGATGAGAGCGGCGAAATAGAATGTCATTGCGTACAGTGCAATGGTTTCTAATCGTAACATTATTCTTATCTTGCCAAAGGTGTTTAATTTCTTTCCACACGTTGTCTTTACTTTGCTCTTTTGCTATGTCCTGTAATGACGATGAAATAAAATTTTCAAATGCAACTTGCTGAATGTACATAACGCTGAAATTTGCTTTGCAGAAGTTGGTTGCGACGTCTTGCTGATTGTTGCTGAGAGAACGAGATAGTGCGTCTGCTACAACATTTTGTGTGCCGGGAATGTGAACTATTGTAAAATTAAATTCTTGTAAATAAAGTTTCCATCTGCTTAATCTGTCGTGTGTGAATTTAGCTGAAAGTAAAAATTGTATAGCTCTATGGTCTGTGTAAACGGTGGTATGTCTGCCATAAAGAAAGTGCCGAAATCTTGTAAAAGCCCATACAACACATAAAGTTTCCAATTCCGTAACGGAGTAATTTCGTTCAGCAGGCGACAGAATGCGACTTGCAAATGCGATGTTTTTAATTACTGTTGAGCCATCTTCTTCAATTTCCTGAAAAATAAGTACGCCCAAAGCGGTGTTGGAACTGTCGGTGGCAATGGAAAAATTTCTGGTAAGATCTGGGTGCGATAAAAGTGGAGCATTCAACAAAGCATGTTTCAGGTTCATAAATTCAGAATGTGCTTGCTTATCCCATGACCAAATAGTGTTTTTACCTGTCAATTGGCATAATCTAGGTGTGTCTAAAGCAGAATGATGAATAAATTTACGAAAAAAGTTAATTAAACCCAAAAAACTGCGTAGTTGTTTTTTTGTCGTAGGAACAGTAATGTCACGTAAAGCTTGAAGTTTTTCCGGGCCAGGCGCAATGCCTTCTGCTGAAATCATATGTCCAAGAAATTTTACAGAAGTTGTGATGTCATAAAATAAAAGTGATGTTGTTATTCAATGGAAAGTTGGAAATTGAGATTTAGCTTACTGTTTTATCAATCACAATTGGCGTAAGAATCATGGATTGACCATTGTCATAAAATATTGCATTATGAGATGTGATTAGTTTTTACTTGCAGTTTCGCGTGGCTTGAGGCAGTCACAACTAGCGTGCTATTGATTAAGAAATCCCATTATCGTCTTTCTAATTACTTCATGATCGTAGATACGATCATACCCGGTTGTGAAGTTATTGTTATGACAAAACAATTTCCTAAGGGACCAGAAAGTTCGTAAGGGCGCAAAAACAACTGTAACGTCACACAAAAGGGAAATTCAATACTAAAGCTGATGCAAGAAGACGAAAGAACAGTTTTCTTTTTATCAATGTAACAAGCACATTGGACTGCTGATCTTGGTGTCTGTAATATTAGCAAAATGCATAATTAAAATGAAAATAATACTGAGGAAATGATAGGAATGAGCACTGCTAAATGATTCAGTATTCCCAGAACAAATATTTATTATAAACTAAAACATATATCGTACCTTAAGCTTAGTACTACAATGACGGTAGATTTTTTTGTCCGTATCATGTCCATTGAGCGCTCTTTTATATGGCCATTGTCTTCTTTGAGTCGCTCGTGCGTCGTCACGGTAAGTTATAACAGTTCTTTACACTTCACTCAAACTTAGACATAACACTTTTGTATACATTTAGTAAAAAATTAGATCAGACTGCCACAAATCTGCGTCCGTCATACTTCAGAAAAACAGTACAAGTCTTTTTAGCGCTCAAGGCTTCATTTGTTCTCCAGCGAACAAAATAGTGAAGGATCGCATATCTATCCGTATTTTTCTGTTTATATTGCCGCCCAAAGACGACGAATTACATTATTTACAAAATTCCACCGTCGCCATGCGACGCCTCATTATACATTAATCATTATTTATAAACAAGTATTTGCCTTCTGGCTGAAAGTATTAACTACTCGTATTTGCTGTTTTAATTAAGTCAAAAATAGCGAATATCACATTGCCTCCCATGAGGAGAGAGGGAATGCCGAAGGATTACCTCGATCCTCATGTCCTCATGAGATATTCGTGATTTTTGGTGTGACATTTACGTAAATTGAAATTACATTTATAAACATATATCAGATATTTATCATTTTTCAAAATAAAGTTTTTAGTTCTTTGTTCATCAGTCATTTCATTCCATAATACCAAGATTAACATTTATGTGCATATTTAAGTTTGGTTCATATTTGCTTATAACAATAAGTGAACGTTCATTTCGCTCTTCATGGGATAGAATTCAGAAATTATTTTCTCTTGAGCTTAACAACTAATTCATGAGTACAGTGAGTGCTTATTTTCACTAAACTAGAGTGGACAATGTTCGAGCATCTGTTGACTCATTGTGGTTCAATTACAGTTTAATAACGTAGCACTACACTTCGTGATGCTTTCACTTTCTGTGTTAGCTGTCTACGGCGTTCATCATGCAGTACATCTGTCCTTTCCACTGTGGTGCCAGGAATTCAAGTGGCTTCCCGGGTTTTTATTTACTATACGAAACAGAAGAAGTGGAAAATTATTAGTATAACTTACAACCTATTGGATACATTTGTTAAGGATCGGGACTGGTCTGGAGTTTAGGGTCTTCCTATAGTGCACATTCATTTTCTTTGTCCATCAAGAGACAGAATTATAATACATTTTAGCAGCGTTCAGGAGTGCCGGTATTAATGGCTTTAAGGTCTGAGTAATCTAACAATCTACTTCTTACTCATCTTAACTTCAACTCAAGAAAATTGCT